>NW_025113101.1:1529065-2873178 GCF_010416935.1 Polistes fuscatus
AATAAGGAATATATTAGGATGAAGCAAAAGTTCGTGCCGTTTATTATCGCGTTGAAACTTTACTTCGAGACTGCATGATGGATTGTATTCTTTTTGTAAAATTTATTTTGTAAATATTAATAATAAAAAAAAAAACACTCACGAGAACTTTTGACTCACCCTGATAGAATAAAAATTAAAATAAAGAAAAAGAAAAACAAAGAAGATGTATAAGGCTATATAAAATTATATAAAGCATATAGTTTAGGTATTATACCGTAGACAAACAAATTTTTAGAGGCAGTTAAGTCGCGACATTGTATACGATGTAAAAGTGTAAAATACACCATTTCACGATAATCATTTCGATACAGGAAGATAGGCCATTTCCTGGCCTACAAAAACGACCTTCCTAAAAGATCTCCATTTTCTTTTCTTTTTTTCTTTTTTTTTTTCTCTTTTTTTTTTTTACGAAGCATCACCACAGACAATTTTCCACTTAAGCTTTACGTCTTTTTACGTTGCCGTCCACGTATATCTTTGTATCATCGAATAAATAAAAATGTACGAAGAATATGAGGAAGGAATAATAAAAAAAAATAAAAATGAAAGAAAAGAAAAGAAAAGAGAAAAGAATTGTGGGTGTCTTAGTTAAACGTCAGTGGCACCTTTAAAAAGTAGAAGCAGCAGCAGCAGCAACCCCCTAATAACCGGGACACTTTTACGATATAAGTTTTCGCGAGGAGTATAATCGGGGGTTTGGGTTAGGTTGCGTTAGGTTTGGGTTTGAGCTGGGGTTAGGTTGGAAAGAGTGGAGAGTTGAGAGATGGTGTTAGTGGTACCAAGCTATGAACGAAGACCCCGTAGGACGTAATAAAATGCATTATAATTGGCGTGACGCACGTAAATCTCGAATATCAGACTTTTACGAGTTAGGTTGGCAAATTGGCCTAAGGCGTTCCTTCCTTCCTTCCTTCCTTCCTTCCTTTCGTAATTCACGGAAGATATGGAAAAGAGCATGGTTTGAAACGGTTGCGGCGCTTTCTTGTCACGCGGGGTGGAGGAGGGGGAGGGAAGAAGGGGGAGTTATGTTATTGATATTGAAGATTAAGAAGATTTTCGATGGGTCTATAACCGAAAGATCGTTTGCTATATGCTATATCTAGGATATAATACTATAAAACGTTTTATCGTATATAATATCGAAACGAATTTTCAACGAGGAAAAATAAAGTAAACGTAGGCCCCCTTCCTTCCTTTTCTTTACTTTTCTTGTTTTTTTTTTTTCTTTACGAAATAATATTACAATACTTAAATTTCTATTGTACAATTTACAAGCGAATGTGATTCAACAACCCCCCCCCAGGAGGGAGGATAAATAAAAGAGGGAAGTATTGATAAAAAAAGAAAAAGAAAAGAAATGGAGACACGGGGTTAACTTTATGTTTGGATTTAAGGAAAATACTATTTGGACTATAAACTATGGGAAGAGGATTCGAGTTATAACTCGAAACGATATATATATATATATATATATATGTATCGCATTTTATTTAATTGCGAGGCGCGAATAAGAAGCGAGAAGAAGGGTGTGGGAGGGTGAGCGAGGGTGAGGACAAAAAGGAGGGGGGAAGATTTCGTAGCTCTCTCGCATAATATTATTTATTACCGAAAGTCGACGTTAAAGTTGTTTTAATGTCTCCAAAGCGAATTCGTTCGCAAAATTAAACCCGATAAAATGTTTGTTATCCAATCGAGGGCTGTTTTCCCTTAATGACTTTCTCCACTTCCCCCTTCTCCCTTCTTCTTGAAATTTACTGTAAGCCACTCTCTCTGTTCGCGCATTATCTCACGCATAAGTTTCGAATAGACAGACGAGAAAGAGATGGGTTTACGATCATAGTAGCGAGTGGTACCTGTACGTTAGAAAATAATTGTTGCAAGTGTATCTCATACTTTTGGAAAATTTTGTTGGAAGACATAGGTGAGACAGGTAGTATATATAGTAGTTACTATATTCGTTAAAAGTAAAATCACGACGTTGCCGATATCGAGTAAAACTCCGGGAGCCGCGGGAGTTTGAAACCCCGATAAATTCCGTCAGGCCAACGTATAAATCTGTTTAATTTAACGCTACGTTATTTTTACGGTAACCGTTAACTTCACGGGGAAAAAGAGATATCAAGCTATTCGTTTGTTTAGTATTCCCTCAGAACGATCCTGTATAGTATTTATCTAGACGCGTTAACGTTAAAACGTGAAAAATCCGTTTATTTATGAAATAATCAGTTAAACTATGAAATAATTCTATCATTCTCTCTAATGAAATTAGATCTGTAGATTAGATTTGATAAAACAATACTACTTAGAGAACATTGATTTTAAAAGTACTCGAAAAAGATAATAATGTATAACTGCGAGCACTGTAGTAAAAAGAAAAGTAGACTTTAAAGATGAAATAATACATATTATAACGTATACGTTATATATTCCATTATATGCATATACATTGAATTATATATATATATACATATTTATGATCAATTTCTAATTATAAAATTTAAAACAACGATTCAAATATTCCATGTAATATATACGTGCATAAATCATATTATTAATGCTATATTAATGCATATATATATATGTAATATATTTAATTAGGATACACATCCTATTATATGCACTTTCTTTTATAAGAAAACATCGACGAATTGAGAATTTACACGAGTGCGTTAAATGTTTTCAAATAAAATACTTTAACCTGTCAGCAGAGATGCATCAACGAAAAATGCGACATATTTCTACGTTTTTTTTTTCTTTTTCTTTTTTTCGAAGACTATCGAAAAAGAGCGAGAAAGAAGAGAGAGAATGATGGGAAGAGATGGCTCACGCGACTCTAGATTACACGTTTCGTCATTACGGTAGTATTTTATCGTTCGCCTGAGTTATGGGGTTCCGCTCGTTAACCGGAAACTTCCAGAGGAGGAGGAAGAGGAGGAAGAGGAAGAGGAAGAGGAGGAGGAGGAAAGAGGATCTTCTCCTACGGTACGTTCAAATTTAAATTGAGAAAGTATTTTACGAGCGCGCAAGAGTTTCACGGTAGCGTTGTCACATCTTGATGAACTTCCGGTAACGATCGTAGGAAAATGTCCTTCTCGACTTACGTCGAGACGATGTCTCTTCTCTTCTCTTCTCTTCTCTTCCTTCTTCCTGTTTCTTATTCTTATTCTTCTTCTTCTTTTTTATTTCTTCGTCTATTACACGTTATTTCTCTCGATAGTCGTCGTTTCGTGAAAATCCGACTAAATGAGAGAACCTAGGAGGTGATTAACGAACGACTCGAGACTAATTTAATTATTTATTATATCATTAAACCATTTCATTTCCTTAATATTTTCTCTTATTATCCTATATTAGCCTTTATAATATAATACAATATATTTTTCAATTGTTATATCTTATCTTAAAAGTATACACACAATATATTTGTTATATTATTGACGAATGATTCGAGACTATAATTTAATTATTTATTATATCATTAAACCATTTCATTTCCTTAATATTTTCTCTTATTATCCTATATTAGCCTTTATAATATAATACAATATATTTTTCAATTGTTATATCTTATCTTAAAAGTATACACACAATATATTTGTTATATTATTGACGAATGATTCGAGACTATAATTTAATTATTTATTATATCATTAAACAATTTCATTTTCCTTAATATTTTCTCTTATTATACTATATTAGCCTTGATAATATAATACAATATATTTTTCAATTGTTATATCTTATCTAAAAGTATCACACAATATATTTGTTATTATTAACGAATTGATTCGAGACTATAATTTAATTATTTATTATATCATTAAACCATTTCATTTCCTTAATATTTTCTCTTATTATCCTATATTAGCCTTTATAATATAATACAATATATTTTTCAATTGTAATATCTTATCTTAAAAGTATACACACAATATATTTGTTATATTATTAACGAATGATTCGAGACTATAATTTAATTATTTATTATATCATTAAACAATTTCATTTTTCCTTAATATTTTCTCCTATTATCCTATATTAATCTTCATATTTTATAATGTTTCAATATATTTTTAAATTATTATGTCTTATCTTAAACGTATACTAGTTGAATTATTGGCTTGGATTCTAAGTTTATTTTTAATAAATATTATCTGAAAATATATATATATAATTTATAAAGCAATCATAGAGATTATTAATATTAATAAAATAACATACTAAAAAAGTTGGATAGTGTCACAATTTTTTAATCTACTGTTATATATATAATAATCATATTTTCACATTACCATGATACGAACACGTAAGGGATTAAACGTACACGCTTCAATTTCTCAATAATATAATATTTTTTAAACACATCTAATGGATTATTATGTTCCGGTATGGTTAGACGTTAGTTAGTTAGTGGATAGATAGTAGAAAACGTAGTATCAGAGGTGCGATAAAGTAAACACGAGACAGACGACATAAATGTTCTCTGTTAAGAGCACACGTTTCTTTATATTCCGCAGACTAAACTAACAAAAAAAAAGTCAAACTAAACTCTGAAAACTACAGAAAAGAAAAGAAAAGAAGAAGAAGAAGAAGAAGACAAAAAAAAACATTAAAAAGAAACAAATATAAGTATTAACACGGAAAGTAAAAGAGGAGTATAATAAACACTAGGCGGCATGAGAGAGTATTCGCATTTAAAATGGATGAGCTCGACAGTAAAAGCATTTATCTTCGAGCTTGCATGCTTTTTCACCTATCGCTTTTGTTCCATCTCTGCCTCGTTAGAATTTTATTTTCTTTTTCTTCTTCTTCGTCTTCTTCCTATCTTTTTTTATTTATTTTTTATTTATTTTTCGGTATGTTTCGCAGGCATCACACACACACACATGGATAACTAATAGTACGGCAAGCAAAATGTCAAAATAAAAATTAGATAAAAAATCTGATAAAAGGGATACCACGCGAATAAATTTATAATTTGAAAAGTTTCTCTTGTTATGTTTTTTTTTATATGATTTTATAAATTTGTATATATTATATATGTAGGAAATCGTGTGTGAGAGAGAAAGAGAGAGAGTGAAAGAGAAAAAATATTATTTATTTATTTATTTATTTAATAATATTTTATTAACCCTAGAGCCTAGGCTCTCTAAAGGCCATTAATTACAGTAAAGTACAATATAATGTATAGATAAAACAAAAGAAAAATGAAAATTATGTAATTATTATTAAACTTATCATTATATTAGTAGTAACGCACAGTAAGTAGATAAATGTAAAAAGAAAATAGTAAATAATACATAAATAAAAGTATAACAGATATTATATAAATAAATGTAAATAAATATTTTTAGAATAGGTAAAGACGTTATTTTTTAAAAGTAGAGCTCTAACAGGAATATTAAATCGGCCTTTTGATCGTAATCATTCACATTTTATATGTTCATCTAATACTAGTTCCTATGAAACGGTCAAAACTTAGCTGGAAACATTTACCATTTAGAGATTACGATAAATTTATGAGAATATAGACACCCATAGCTTTTACCAAGTTACTTTCTCTCTCTCTCTTTCTCTTTACTTGTCTCTTTCTCTTTCCCTCTTGCCCTTTAAAATCGATTTTCCAAAGTATACCTGCAAAGTCGACGACGACATTCATGCGCCGAAAGAGAGAATGAGAGAGAGAGAGAAAGGGAAAGAAAGAGAGACTATGCACTGTCATGCAAATGAGATCATGCGAATCTGCAGGGAAGGAAGAAACTTACGATCTTGCCTCTCGTAATTAGAATTTGCTGACTAAGGGGAATACTTTTAATTATCCGTTTATCTGTTAATACCTTTTCCATTGGTTCTTTTTTTATTTTTATATATATATATTTTTTTTTAATAATATTAATAATCAGTTGGATTATTACAAATCAATCAGGAATAATATAGTAATTTAATATGATTATGAAAAGGATTCATATACGAGTACCCCATGGAAAATGGTATAAACATAACTATAGAAAAATAAGTGATCCATTCGAAAATGAAAAACCATATTCTGTTGACACCAAAGAAAAAGTGAAAAGATGCGATTATTTTTTGTATTGAACAAGTGTGAGAAGTTGTTCATAGAAAAATGACTTAGAACTGATAAATAGGGAAAATAAAAAAAGATACAATATTATTCTTGGTTTAAAAAGAAAACAATCCAAACAAATTATGCAAATTATGCAGAAAATACAATAATATGGATAATCATGTTATATATATATATATATATATACATGTTCTCTCGACATGTTTGCATGCATATCGTTAATAAATGATAATAATTATCTACGAATAAACGAACGAGGATGATGTGTGTATAATTATGTCGATTATACATTTTCAAAACGACCGATCTTATCCTATCATGTCAAAGATTTAATCTCTCTCTCTCTCTCTCTCTCTCTCTCTCATTCTTTTTCATTCACATTGTTTCACGTGTCTCGACGCGTGTGTCGAGTTTTCGTTTTTTTTTTGTATTTTTTCTTTCCAATCACCGGTAGTATCGCGTCACGCCATAATTTTGTGCGAAAACGAAATAGAACTTGAATGCGACCAGGTGCAACAGCGGGTAGTAAAAGTCAATGCGTCGAGCGACCGATCGAAGATAAGTGTTTGACGAACGAACGAACGAACGAACCCGCTACGTTTCATGAAAGTGTTTTCACCCCTTTTCCCCTACCCCCCATGATGGAGATTATGTGGAAATAGATCTCCTCCTAAATTGTCTTTTGTTGTACACACGTATATACCTATGTTGTGTTAATATGAAATATAAATGTGTACACGGTGTTTCAATGCAATTAGTTTTAAAAATGCGATCAAGGAAATTAAAATAATTGACATCGAATCATTTTTTTTTGTTTTTCAAATTGTAGAATTATAAAATGACCGGTTAATTAAGTTAAACCTATGCCTCGTTATATTTTATTTCGTCTTATTTTTTAATTCATAAATAGAAATATTTGTATATTAAATAAATGAAATATTTGACGTGGTTTCTATTGAGAAAAATATTAATAAGCACAAATAATTCTAATAATTAACATTTCTTTTACATTGATTCTATTAATATGACTTCTGATAAAAAAGAAAAATGTAACTACAGTCATATCGTAAGATAAATTAACGTTTTATCGATTTTTATCGTGTCACGTAGATAAGGAAACACTTCTGAACTCTACTTTATTATAAAAAAAAGAAAAAAGTTTTTTTAATTACATCTACTGATAATTATGACAGTGAACTGTGCGAAAAAAATTATACAATTATTTATTTAACGATTGAAGCGATACTATAATTAATTATAATGTAAAATAAATTGTACAATTCATTTTTTGTTTTTAGTCTTTAATAATATTAATGTGTTATGTAAAATATTATTGTAAATTATTTATATACTTATCGGGCTACGTATTGTTGAAAAAAAATTAGATGAGTTAATTCTGATACATCCTGTATAATATACATACACACATATATATATGTATATGTATACATGTAAGATAAAATCACGTTGTCACGATTCGCGAGACGTTATTCGAAATTCACAGCAATTAGAGATTAATCTACGAACGATTATAACTGCACGCAGACATTACCGACGTAACATTTATCAAATTATCTAATCATCAACGTGTGTCGTGTTTGTTTTATCGTAACTTGTTAAATAAATTAATTCGTGTTACTATCGAAAAAAAAAAAAAGAAACTTATCAAAATGATCGTTGATCCCGACAAAGTCTCCGTAAGAACCTTTACGAACGAAGTTACTCGGTTTATTTAAAAACAAATATATATAAATATATATATATAAACATTTTTTGTTTGCAATAATATGCAGAATAATTTATAAATGTTATATGTAGGATTTTATAATGAAAAAAAAAAAAAAAATTTACCTACAGGTCCCACCGAGACTTGAACTCGGATCGCTGGATTCAAAGTCCAGAGTGCTAACCATTACACCATGGGACCTCGATATGATTCCTCGGCAAGTTACCCTTTATTTATGAAATAGTATCGATTTTATTATTTCATTATATATTATATCATTTTTCTAATAAGAATTATTTATTAATTATAATAAATATACAATTAACGAGTCGCACTGTAAAATATCTTACACTCGTAAGACCGAAGAATATCGGAGAGAAAAAATAAGTAAAACAAAGTAATATCGCTCGTGACGTATAAACAATTATGAGTTCACTTTTTAATCGCCATTTTAATTTATAGTGTGAAAAAGAAAAAGAAAAAAGAAAGATCGAAAAGGAAGATTGTAGCACGACGCGTTACGTAATACAATAGACGACCAACGCGTTTCGGTAAGATCCCTCTCTTCTAAATACGACTCTATTTGTGATGTTCAGTGATGCGTGTTCGGCACTCCTTTCGAACCCTCGTCGTGGTCCTCGTCGTCCTCGTCGTAGTACAATAAGAAAAAGACAGGGCCCTTGAACAATTTCGTTCGCGAGCGTCGTCCCAAATCGGAAGAAGAGGAGGGGGGGGGTGCGAGTGGTATAAATTCAGGCTAACACACATACACACGCCCCACTTAAAAAGGTCCATAGATTTAGAAATGGATCGACAACCGAAAGAGAAAGAAGTTAACCCACGTTTGAAACTGCCCGCCCCTTTTCTCATCTCCGCCATTTCCCTCCCCCTCCACACTACCCCCAATTCTACTATCTCTCCCTCTTTCTTTATCTTTCTCTATTTTATTCACTCTCGTATTATTCTCTCTCTTTCTTTCTTTATTTCTTTCTTTCTTTCGCTTACAACACAAGCGTGAATCGTGTTGTCAACCCTTAATTGAACGGAACATGGCAATAAATATTATGTTACTTTTTCAATGTGGGACCGATTTTATAATGGCCCACCATGGAGAAACTCTACGGAAGCGGATGTGCAATCAGTGTGACATGTGCTCTCTGGCCCACTACGAATTTATTTTCTAGATCGTTTTACAACCGGATCATTTTATACTGTTACGTTGAAGATAGAAAAAGAGAGAGAGAGAGAGAGAATAGCACGAACGATTAAGCCAAACGCAAAAGGGGGAGAAAAATTAATATCGAGTACCACCCTGGGACTCGAAAGCTTAATCGCCACCCTTCCCATATTACTTTCCTGCACACCGGATCTATCGTTCTAAAATCGTTGTAATTGAGGCGTTCTAATCGTTCCTTCGACTGGAAAAAAATATAACTAATACTACTTTCCCCCTTCTTTTTTGGCCTAGACATTATCTCATCGGCTAATAACTATTATAATATTATTGTATAGAAATTTTTCTAATCACATATTATTTATGATAATTATTTATCTCTCGTTATTATAAGTATATGGAATCTAAACATTTGCATTATATAATTGTTCCCAACTTTTTCCAAACGCTAAATAAAAAATAACTTTTAATAATTTTACTTAATATCATCTTAAATCGTACAAATAAAATAAAAAATATTCTTTTCTCAAGAAAAGAAAAAAAAACACGAGATAAGGATAATAACAATCCGTGGAATTCTTTCATCTTTTTCCATTATCCTTTGCTAAAGATCGAAACAAGTTCGATATCTCGAGCAATGACTTCCGTTTTCCTTCTTGCTCTCTCTCTTCTCGATAATTATAAACGGGCCTCTTATCGTATAATAACAATAATGGCACGTACTATAGCAGTACGGCCCCGGGGGCAGCTCGTTTGACATCAAAGTGACGCCCCCTGCTGTCGGCATGCATCGGGGTACGACTAATGAGATTCACTTTACAGTTTGCCCTTCTCGCGAAACGCCGACGACTCTGCACCACCACCACCACCACCATCACCAACACCAACACCATAACCATTACCATCACCATGACCATCAACGACGTTGTTCACCACCTTTCGATCATTTTGATCATTTCAACGATAAGCAAACCTTGCGATGCTTCGCGCCCCTTCCATTCAACGTTTCTCTCTCTCTCTCTCTCTTTCACTTTTTCTCTCCCCTCCCCCTCCCCCTAACCCTCTCTAACTCTCTTCTGCCTTTTGATACGCCGTAGTAGGTACTTCGTCCCTTGTCGCAGTTGCGACCCCTTTTTTCCCTTTGAATATGTTTTATAAATTCGTTGAATTTAAAAATCCCTACCCCATCGATTCGACCCTATCTTTCTCTCTCTCTCTCTCTCTCTCTCTCTCTCTCTCTCTATCTACATTCCCATTCGCGATCGTTTGATTCTTTTCAATTAATTATGAATGAAAAAACCCTTTCTCTCTCTCTCTTTTTCCTCATCAATTCGTCTTCATTTAAACTAACGATATACTCTGTCATTTTATAATCGTAATAAATACCTTTCTTCATTTTTTTCTTCTCTCTCTCTCTCTTCCGTACAATCGCAAAAGAAAAAGAAAAGAAAAGAAAACGCGTAGGTTACTGAAAAAAAAAAAGAAAAAAAAAAAAAAAAAAAAAGAGAGAAGAAGAATTTCTATTCAAAGTAAAAAGTACGGTTTTAATAAATGAAATCGAACCTCTTTGACACCTTGAAATTACTCTTTCGTAAATGACCCTTCGTGGAATATTGCGAACAATAGATGGTAGAGATGGTTAATAAAGGCTTGGGTTGGATTAAAGATTGATATCTCGTAAACCAGGGGAGGTATGAATTATCTATCGGAGCCGTACCTACTGCCCCGCGACCATATTCGTTGGCATACGTCTCTCTTCGCATTTTCCTCATCCTCTTAATTGGATCGATTCAACCTCTATCCCTTTCTCTCTCTCTCTTCTTCTCTTTCTCTCTTTCTCATTCCTATCTTCCTCTCTGTCTCCGTCTTTCTCCCTTCGAGCAATTTCAACCTATACCACACGTCTACATTTATAATCTCTAATTTACCTTGTAAGGCCTAATGATCTCTAATGTATGCACGTTGCTCGTGTCTCGTCGACGAGTAGGTTTGCACGACCCTCGGTATGATCATGACTTCCTACCATGGCATAAACTTACATGGTGCACCAGATGAAATATGAATAATGCAATTTCTAAAGCCTCTTCCCATCTCCTTATTTTCTTTTTTCCTTTTTTTTTTCTTTTTTTTTTCTTTTTTTCTTACAATTAGACAAGTACGAAATAACATTTAAAACACGTGTGGAATATATTATAGAAAAGTATTATATAATATAATTTATTATACAAAATTATATAATATATTTATTATTATATAAGATTTATATATTATAATATAATTTATTATATAAAATATATATAATAATATTAAGTAAAATTTCATTACATTGAAATTATTTTCAGGTAAAAATTCATTATTTTTGTCTGCAAATAAATGTAAAAAAAATTCATTATTTTTACCCCCAATCTCATAGATATGTAATAATAATATAATAAATAATATTATATATATATTTATTAAGATATTCTAGGTATAGGAAGTACGCAAAGTTTAGAATCTAAAAATGCAGGTCAGTGATCTTGATGCAACTTGGAATTGCATTTACGTGCATTACGACCCCTATAACGCCACGTGGCCGACTCGCGCATACCGAACGTTGAAGTTTAAAAACGTTCTTTCTTAAGTAAGAAAAAAAAATAGACAAGGGTACGTCGTCTCATCGTGCTCGTCAAGAATACGACGAGTTGGAAAAGGAAAAAAGAAAAGTACTAAAAGGAGGGAGAGGAAAGGGGGAGGAGAGGGGAAGAAAAAGGGTGGCGAGGGTTATGCACTTCGAGTGTATGAAAGACTCAACCGACCGACACGAATTAAACATCGAAAAATAAAAAAGCTATTGTGTATATGTATATGTATATGTATATGTGTGTGTGTTGCACACACATGCTCGTCACGCCTGCTAACAAAATGGCCCGTGACTAACGTGACTCTTTAACCATCTAGTTACTCGACTTATAAGGATAAAAGTTAATCATCATTTTTCGTTAAGATAAAAAATCATTCTGATCGTATTATTGGCAAATTTTATTCATTTATTTGTTTGTTAAACTATTGGGTATATGTAAAAGAAAAAAAAAGAAAAAAAAACAATAGAATTCATATTACGTATTGAATAATTTGTATCATAAGAAACAAGTATGTAAATAAATTTATTTGTTGATTAAATAACGATAGACTGATTAAAAGAATGCGAATTATTAAATATTAGATGTAGAAATTGAATAGGTCGGCTTGAATAGATTATTACAATTTGTTTGAGAAAATGCATCGAATTAATATTTTGTATTAAACGAGTATGTTAAATATCAATATAAAAAAAAACATATATATACACGGTTACAAGATCAATTAAATTTGATCATAGTTATTTCGAATTACCAAGCAATCCTTCTTACCTAGATTTCAATCGTGAACTTTCGTTAGAATATTTTTGACATAGGTCAGTTGAGTCTCTGACAATGAGATAAAAAAAAAAAAAAAAATAGGGGACTCGTTTTAATGAAAGAACCATATAAGAAAAAGAAAAAGAAAGAAAGAAAAAGCGTAAAAACGTGAAGCGAACCGAATCGAAGAAGAGAAGGGTCGTCGATAAATATTTTATTTGCGTTCGAAGAAAAGTCGAAGAAGAAAAAGAAAAAGAAGAACCTACGAACGTACGAACGTACGAACGAACGAATGATTCTCTCAAACGGAAGTTCCGGCTGGGTGCGAGCATTCTCGACACACGTGCGCGTTCAACCGGATTTTAGATGGGTGCGTGAATGCGTGCACGCACGACGCACGAATGCACGCATTCGTGCATGCATGCGTTTACGCGTGCGACTAGCCGTACTACACACGTGCTTGCTTTCAAGAGGTCGTACTTTTATATCTTGAAATCTGCATCGGTTTCTCTCTTGCACCAAACTACCACCTATCCTCTACCCCCCTGATCCCCCTCACTCTCTCTCACTCACTCTCTCACATACGTACACTTCGTTGTGGTCGTTTTCGTCGTCGTTGCATCGAGTAAAGTTGAAGGAGCAGATGCCACGATGCGGGCGTTATCTGCTTATGGCATCTACTTGGTCACGCCCATTTTAGATCATTACTCTAGTTGGCGGTTATCATTTCACTTTTGCTGCCTCTCCGGCCCGGATAATGGACGAGCGTGGAAGGAACATTGTCAGGAAAAGGGGAGAGTGTTCCGACCCTCTTCTCGTTTCTTCGTTTTTCTCCTTCTCTCTCTCTCTCTCTATCTATCTTTCGTTCACTCTTTCATTCGATATTTTTTTCTTTTTCTTCGTTTGACTCTCTCTCTCTCTTTCTGTTCCTCTCTTTTTCATTCTCACACGTCTCGCTATACCAACGTACCACCCGCCGTGCAATTGTGTCAACTTTAATGCTTTTTCCCTCTTACTATAAACTACGTTGAAAGATAAAGAGAGGAATAGAGAGAGAGAGAGAGAGAGAGGAAATCTCACCCTTTTCATAACTCAAAACTTTACTCCTTCACAGTTCGACGATCTTCAAGATCGGAATCGAAGCAGACGTTTCGCTAAGTTTTTTGCCACTCTCCCTCACCCCCCTTCCCTCCCTCAGTGGGATCTCGTCAAATGAAACTTTTTTAGCATAACCCAAAAAGTGATTCCCGACGAAAATAATACTTTACCTAATGGGATTCCGTTGAAAAATTTCCTAGAATTAAAATAGAAATGATATTTTGTTTTTAAAGAACGAAGATATAAATATCTCTAAGGTACTAAAGTATTAAGGTGAATCATTTTACTTTGAAACTGGATATAACAATGTAATGTAAAATTATAATGCAAAGAAGAGGGAAAAATATCTAATAGAATTTTTCGAGTCACAAGTAAAGAGGTTTTTTATCTAATATTTCTCTAACAGAATAAGTTCAAGTTTAAACAGAATGGTCATTCGAAGGTTGGTCGTTCTCTTATTCCTCGTGGTTGTCGTCGTACTCTCGTCGTGCGTGATAAATCGTTGGAGGACGGGCCAGCCTAAATTCTTGTAATTTTAGATTACACTTCGTTGGGCAACGTGGCTACGAAATACAGGGTTAACGCATGGCCGAACCACCAAACCCATCCCCTCCCCCTCCTCCTCCTCCTCCTCTCCCTTTTCGACCATCACGGAGTATCTTGTCCAGAAGGGTTAGATTAGATACGTCGTTCACTTCGAAACATATATATATATATATGTATCTGTTCGACCCTGTCTTTCCATCGCTATGCTTTAGGCCAAGTTCGTGAGAGCTGGTGAACATACCACAAATACATAGATACACACACACACACTCTTATATTCTCACTTATACACATGCCTGCCCATCTGTATTCTATCGAAAGCTATAGGCGTGCATCTATCGACCTCATGCGTGTCCTCACCGTATATATGTGTGCGTGAGAATGTGAGAGTGAGAGTGAGAGAGTGAGAGAATACGCTCCGGTGAGTTACGGGACTGCGGACAGAGTGATGCATTGCCGTGGAACCGAGAAGGACCAGATATCCCGCGGGAATCGAACGAGGGAACCCCTTACACCTCCTCACACCATTACCTGTTCTAACCGTGACAGAAACTCCCTGAATTATTGGAATATCGACTCTGTTAGGCATTAAATCCTCACAATTAGGATTATTAATCTAATTTTATTATTCGATTAATTCTTATATTGCCCTTTTTTTTTCATTTCGTATTCATTATTTATAACAGTTCTTTTTCTTGTTTTTATTTTTCTTTTCCTTTCCTTAATATAATTATATATTTGATTAATTATCATTTACTTATATACTTGTATATAATATTAATAATACAATAACTAAACTCCCTATTCATTTTTTACTAATTAATATACATATATATATATATTATATTTTTTTGATTAAACAGATAATAAATTTTTGTTCTCGTACAATACTAAAAGCACAACGCGCGAATTTGCTTTATAGAAGGTAATAAAGAAAGTTACCTACGATCTATAATAATAAAAAAGAAAAGTAAAAATATATAGATAGAAGCAAACTGCAGTCAAGCAAGCAAGCAAGCAAGCAGGCATCGATATCGGGTGAGCTTGCTAATGCAGATAAAGTGCATAAAGCTCGAAAAGGGTTATATGAGAATCCTCGTAGCGACAGCACACCGAGGCCGAGAGTTTCACTCGGTTTGCGTTATGCCACAGTAAAACTGTCTACGGTAAAATACACGAGGGAGAAGAGGAGAGTAAAATAGTAGTAGTAGTAGTCATAGTACTACGCGTATGGGGTAAACGTTATTGTTGCACCATATAAATCGCGGCTTGATCGCGGAGGAGTATGGGATCGTATATCAAAACTACTACCGCGGTACCGTATCCGTCCTCATGGCAATTTGTGGCCTGTAATAGAACCATGAAAGAAAGAAAGAAAGAAAGAGAGAGAAAAGAACACCCAACAAAATTATTATCCAGAAAATATTTACTTACACCCACGAACGAAT
The DNA here is from genome assembly GCF_010416935.1 of Polistes fuscatus. Lineage (NCBI taxonomy): Eukaryota > Metazoa > Arthropoda > Insecta > Hymenoptera > Vespidae > Polistes > Polistes fuscatus. The sequence goes on from NW_025113101.1 coordinate 1,544,565, forward strand.
AAAAGGAGAAATCATTTTCCAAACAAAATTCCTGAAGAATCTTCTCCTTTCTTCTTATTCATACACCACCCCTCTTGTTTTTTTTTTTAACTATGAGACAACGATCAACTATCTTTTATCTTCTTTATTCATTTTAAAATGAATTAACGTGCGTCTATCGTTGACGAGCAACGAGTGTTTCGAAGATCTTTCTCAATGATTACCCAACGATTTTTTCTGAATTCTTTCTTTCGTTCTTTTAATAATTTGCGAAGTGAATGGGATCAAACGTTTTGGAATACTTTTTATCTATGATCCTGACAGTTTATTAAATGTAAATTATATAAGGTATCTTATTTTTTTCTTTTAGTTTACGGACTAGGATAATCGTTTTATTATGTTTTTTCTTTTTTCTTCCTTTTTCTTTTTTTTTTTTTATTAAACTACGAGCATAGAAACGATTCACGGGGAAAAGTAGAAACGCGAGAACGGTCGATTGAAAGTTCCGAACAAGACTCGTTAAAACTACGCGCGTCCTCTTCTATTCGCAATCGCTAATGCGTCCACCCGAGCGCATCCACGGCAGTTTATTTTTATTTAAACGGGGGTTCGGGGGATACCCAACACCCCACCACCCCGTACACCCCGTACACCCCCCAACCCGTGCGTTTCTCTTCGACGTAGATCCAACGAGAAGCGACGATGCGATCCAAACGCGTTCCTCGATTCACCCCCACGTTTACCTCTAAACCCCATTCCTCTCATTCATTCTATCTATCTCTCTCTCTCGTTTCGTTTCGTTTCGTTTCGAACGGAGTTAGATGGGTGGATTCGATCGATTACCGCGATTAAAATAAAATGTAAATGCCCGGGGACCGAACGCGATTCGTGTGTTATGCAAATTTCATTCGGATCCCGGTAATCGCTGAGTGGAAGCTGATGTCTTCTTCCTTTTAATGGTTCATGATGAAAAATAGAGAAATAACCAAGGGAAAAAAGGAAAAAATTCGATTGGAAGTAAGTTGAAGAAAAATCATCTAATAGATCGTAAAAATAAAAAACTAGCAATAGAGATTATTTCGAATAAAATATTTCTTATCATTATCAAACAACACAAGTGTAATTTCCACAAAAATAATTCCGAATATTATAAAGTATTAAATATTATGAAATATTACAATTTTTTAAATAAATCTAATTCGACAACGCTTTGTAAAATTTCTCATCGAGATCTCTCAGGATATATCGACACTAAGGGATCGATCTATCGAAATCTAATGAAAATCCTCATCCAAGTACTGTACTACGATGCAAACGGAAAGAGACAGTTAAGGGGTTGAATTGAGGTAGAGAGGATGAGGAGGGGGGAGGTGGGTGGGGGGGATACTAGGTGGTGTTTCATCGAAATAATCAACGTCCATCCAGAAACGATGGGAACACACGTTGGCAGTAAGCGCGATGCGATTCGGTGCATAGGCTGCACCAGTGCCGATAGGCAAATTCAATGGTCGTCGTCCGATGTTTGACGGACGATGAGAAATACAGTGTGAGAGATAGAGAGAGAGAGAGAGAGAGAAAGAGAGAAAGGTCGTATGCAATGGCAGCTACGTGAGTCGCTAGGACGAGGCCCTAAAACGAAAGGGCTCGCTCGTTGGTGGTATTGGTCGAGAGAGGAGAGGAGAGGAGAGCACGAGACGCATGCCGATGCATTCATTGCGCGATGGACTCTCCACCCCCTTCCCCCTGCCCTGTCCCCTGCCCTTTCCTTCCCTTCCCGTTCTACAGCTCATCTTCCTCTCTCTTTGGGATACGCGCTCGCGCGTTTACGCAGGATGATTAATTAGTTGTCGTGCGTTTCATGTCACCGTGTCACTCTTGTCACGGCTTTGTCACTTCGGCAGCAAACACCCGCTTTCGGATGAGGAGAAGAGAGGAGAGGGTACGTATACACCACTACTGTTCTATATGGATACTGAAGAGTAAAGAGGAGTTTCGGTATGAGAGAAGAGAGAGAGAGAGAGAGAGAGAGAGAGGGGTTGGTAGAGAAACGGGGATGCACATCGCACTGCACACCAAATGCTCCCAGCATACCCTCTCTCTCTCTCTCTCTCTCTCTCTCTCTCTTTCTCTTGCTAAAGCAAATTGCATTGTAGTAACCGTGGACTACTGCAACAGGCGCGCCATTAATCAATGCCCGTTGCATCGAGAGAACGTTTCGCGAAACGTTTCTGCCAATTTCAAAGTGCCGGAGCTATCTAGTCGACCTCGTGCGAGAACAAAACCTAGTATGCCAGCTAGATAGCTAGCTAGCTAACCTAACCGAACCTAACCGAACCTAACCGAACCACCACCACCACGTGCTTTACTCGCCTCGTGCAGCATCGTCCTGGATTACCGGAACTACCCTGGTAATGAGTTTCGTTTAGTTTTGTTCTAAGGGGGGAACAAGAAGGGGGATGATTTGCGTTCACTCGACAAATTAATTCTCACGAAAGGTTTACCTTTTTAAAGGGGCGTTATTGAAACAACGCGTTTAAAGGGGCGTTATTGAAGCAACGCGTTTGAACGTTAGTTATAATATTATACGCTTATTTGAATCGTTTATTTTGAAAATGGGTGTGGAATCTTATTTTCTATTTTTTTTTTTTCGAGAAAATCAAATATCTGCATATTTCTCATTGTCAATTAAAAAATATAAGATAGTAATTATGTCAATGTTTTTCTGACAAGAATATTATTATGCCAATGTGTAATTTATCTCAATATGTAATTTTACTATATACATTTCTTTTTATAAACGAATTTAATTAAAATAATGTATGTTTAATGGGTGTAAATGAAATTACACTCCACTTTCAAAATGAACGTTTTATTATACATTTATCTATCGATTGATTTATTTACGTTTTCGTAGGTTCGTTTTTTTTACTCAATTGTCAGATCGAAAAATTCAATTATAATTAATAAATATGAAATTTCGCGTCGAATTCGTTTCTACAAAGTATATTATTAAATATATAAACTTTTCGTTTATAAGTTGATTTAGATCGATCCGAAATTAACCAACGCGATCACGTATATAGTACAATAACGTATACACGTCACGTAAGAATCAATTAACATAATTAAGATAATAGACGTCATCATCATTGTGTCGTCATAACGTGATCGTATCGTTTACGTGAGAATTACAGTGGTCGAATGGGTTCGATGACAATGAACAAACAAACAAACGAACCACCTGAGAAGATCTTTCGTAATTATTAAGTCACAGACAATTCACGTGGATGATCCAACCGTTCCATCCATCCGGTGATCGTCAAAATTCGCTCGAATTTTACGAAGTAAAGGAGGAATCTCTTCTCGGATTTCACTCGAATTAATTAACTGTGAATTTTTTGTTTGCTTTTCGGTTTTACAACTTTGCGTGAAGCGTGAAGATTCGAAAGGGGGAATAGAGGGGAAAGATGGGGAAAGGGGGAAAACAGGTGTCATATGTATTCCGCTTACTCGTCGAGTCGAATCTGATAGCGCGAGTCAGGCATCCGGCTTGTTTGCCTGACTGACAGAAAATGGGCCAATCACCTGAAATTTTGCTTAAATGAGATTCACCGAGGAAGTGAATAATACCAATGAAATTGTTAGAAGTAAAAAACGTAATGGCTCGGTTGAAATATTTTACGCGATATAAATAATGTAATAATTGCCACCAGACTCAGACTCGAATAAAATAAAATAAAATAAAAGAGAGAATTGTTCGAGAGAATTTAAATTATTAAAAATGAATTGTTAAAGAGAAACGAGGATGCCAAGATGAAAAAGAAGAAGAAGAAGAAGAAGAAGATACTACGAAAAAGAAAAGAGATGAAAGATAAAGAAGAAAATTAATTTATTTCTCTTTATTTCTCCTTATTCGAGTATCGTTTATCATTGTTGAAAAGAACAGAAAGAGAGAGAGAGAGAAAATATGGGAAGGATTTCGACTTAGTCACGACGATTTTATATATGTAATCTGTATTTTGATTATTTTAATCGACCCGTACAGGAAACGAGAATACGTATGAAAATAAAAGAGATGGCAGAAATTAATGGAAGGACGACGACCCTCCTCCTCCTTCCCACCCTTCCCCAGGAGGGTCACGAAGAGAGGATACTGAGAGAAAGAAGAGTTATTTCTTTTTGTTTTTTCTTTTTTTTACCTTAAATTACACCCGTTTAGGAGAAGCCAGGTGAGAGAGAGAGAGAGAGAGAGAGTCATAGCCCACGGTGTTTTAAATATCGTCTTCCTTTTTCTTCCACGTTACTTCGTCCACTTGATAATTACAGTAGGAGTTTCGAGAATTCTATGGTACGGTTTCTCGTCATTTTTCCATTACGTTTCGTCACGTACGAAAATGTACGGATAACGAAGAGAATAGAAATTTTGTCACGTACGTCGATGTATTTTTTCTTCGTTATAAATACTCAATATTATTATCAATTGTTTAAACAACGTAAAAATGATAATCATAGAAAAATCTCTATAGTATGATCAAGAAAATTCTTATCTAATCTTTCAATCTACGAAACATTGACCAAATTTCTAGATCATATCGTGAAATAACAAATAAATAAATATCTATTGTTCTATGAAATTTAAAAAATAAAGAAAAAGGGGATATAACATCCCAAAATAAGTGAATTTGGGATAACGACGTATCGAGATTAATCGAATGATCGAGTAGCAAAGCTTAGTCATTAAATGATCGTGCAAGGCTTAGCGAATCCTCAGCTTTAAGATCTCAAGCTGTTGCTAAGGGATTGATGGGGTCACCATAGCAACCGGTGAGGACCTATTGTTGCACCCTGTCGGATGGTGGGTACTACAGTGGCACTCCCCCCTCCCCCGAAGCAAGCGTCGCAGTACACGCACCTCCTGCACCCCTGGCATGGCATATTTATTTGCATGTTGCTTAGCTAGCTAGCTAGCCAACCAACTAGTCAACGTATATACGATGTAAGACTTGATCGTGTATACACGCATTCACTCACTCGCTTACTTACTCACTCACACATGGGTGTAAACGCGCGAGATGCGCGTTTATGCATCTATGCCAGTGGTACCAAACCCCTTGACGCGTACCCTTTACTCTCTCTCTCTCTGTCTCTCTGTCTCTCTCTTACTCACACACACACATATTCTCTCTCTCAGGGCAATGTCCTGCCTTTAAAGACGAGGGATCGACCGGTTGAAGTTTGCGAAAGGAGTTAGATGCTTTCGAAGAACCATCGTTTAAAGTTTCTTCCCTGTTGAAAACCAAATAAGAGAGAAAGAGAGAGAGAGAGGGAAAGAGGATTCCTTTTAGTCTGCCATAATCCTGCACAGAACTATCTTACTGTTCTATACCATTCAGACGAATCTAACGATTATTCTTCTATACTGAATTAAACTGGGTCACAAGGGAGAAAACTATTCGACGTTGAAGTTCTTTTTCTTTTTTATTCTTCTTCGAAAAGATCGTTATCAAACTCGAAATGATATTGTTAAGGGAATCACCGATTAAACAGAATTCCTTGGCATCCAACGATTATTTGTATTCCAATTCTAAAATAAGAAAAGTCAAACCGAGTTAACTTTAACGATAATCGTCGTAGATAAGTTTATCGCGTTGTTATCCGGGAAAGATTACTCGTTTATGGATTTAATATAGGAAGGGAAAAAAAGAGGAGAGGGGGGTAGAGGTAACGAGTATGATATTATTAATCATTTTTTAATTGTTATATTATGATTTCATCGATGTTTATTATCATTACTTTATAACACTTTTCTTGAAGATTCATTTCTCAATGGGAAGGGGAAATACTTAATGAATAATTATCGAGGTATAATATCGTTGGTACATGGGGTTACGTCAACACCGAGATGATTCATAATCTTTCGAAAGAGGTGGCGGATGATATCATCGGTGAGAGAGAAGATTAACTGAAATCCTAACGGAAGTATGGTGCACCAAGGTGCACACTGACTTTTTCTTTAGGTTTTGTACAACGGTATGCGGAAAAGAGTGAAATAGTGGGGTGTAGAGAATGAGGGAACATCTCGCGAAAAGAGACAAGAACTTTCCTAACGCAAAGGGTGAAAAGAAGCATGACGCACGCACGGCTTTTAAAGTCCCTATTGTTTCACCGACTGCTCTCTCTCTTTCTCTTTTTCTTTTCCTTCTTCCTATTTCACTTGGTCTTCCTTTTTCTTTCACTCTCTTATTCGCGAAACCACCTATTACTTAAAATTTAAAGCTCTCGCACCGAGAAAGCATTAAGCTGTAGCAATAGTAAAAGCAATGGTAACACCCACGATTACGACAAACCTTCCACTTCCAATTCCACTTCGAGTCGAGTCGAGTATTTCGTTTAAACATCCTACGAGAAGAAGAAGAAGAAGAAGAAGAAGAAACGCAAGAGATGAGATGAACGCACCATTTACAACTTTACAAAACAAAAATACTATCAAAAAGCATGGATATCACGCGAGAACTTTTTTTTAAATATTTTTCAACGGATAAAAATGATCCTCGGGTAACGGGAATCGTCGAAAAGAAAATCAGAAACTCGTTGTAGCGATATAAACGAACGAACGTACGTTTTCTCGTGCGGTTGTTGGGAAAAAGGGGCTAAAGATAAAAAAAGAAAAAAGAAAAAAAAGAAAGAGAGAGAGAGAGAGTGAAATATAGCTACACTCACCCACACACATATAAATATACATACATACATTTCTATATATATATAAAGGAACGTGCGTGCACGACGGGACACGCACTTTCATCCCGCGTAATTAAAATCACGGCGTCATCCTTCGGCTAGGGAGAACCCTAGCATAATGACGACACGACTCGCGAATAAGACAAGAGAAACGACGACTACGACGACGACTACGACGACGACGACGACGACGACGACTACGATGCATTTCTATCCATCTTTTCCTCTCTTTCTTTCTAAGTTTCTATCTCCCTCGGTATCACCCTTCGCGGTCCCATCCTCGTCCTCATCCTCGTCCTCGTCGTCGTCGTTTTAAACTCGCGAGTGGTGCGTTTCTTCGTACGCGAACGCGTTCGATGATTACCCCAAGTTATTACCTAGATGCGCTTTTGTGTCACGCAGGACGTCACCAAGCTTTTCCTCGGCAACATGGTCGTCGTCGTCGTAGTCGTTGTCGTTCGGTTCCTCAACGAAATACTCTACTCGTATCTCTCACGTTTATTGTACTTCTTTTTTATAGAGAGGAAGAGAGGGGGCTGGTGGGAGGGCAAGGGGAGGGGAGGGGAGAGGAGACGAGAGGGTGGTAGGAAGAAGTAACGTTCATCCTTCTTCGAGAGGATCGGGTATATACGATGATGCCTCTTCCTCTCTTTCGTTTGGGTTCGTTCGAGCATTGTCTTCTTGATTAGTAATCCCTGCATCGATTCGACGATGGAAAAAAATATGGATGCACTCGCGATGTTCTCAATTATCCCCGCGACTATTTTTCTTTTTTTTTTCTCTCTCTCTCTCGTGCTTTTTTTTCTTTCTTTTTTCCCCTACCCCACCCACTTACACCGTCGTGACTCTTTTGATTTTTTTCCGTCCTCGTTTCAATTACGAATCATGGAAATATTAAATAAACGAGATTCTGCCCGCGTATGGTTTATTTTTAAATAATAGAAAATCGATCGAAGTTAAGAACACGAATGTTAGAAAAATCATTTTCTTTTTCGACCCAATTTTATGATTTTAAATATGTTTAAAACTTTAACAATTGTTCACTCCTCTTCCTCCTCCTTCTTCTCGTAGTATATTATTTCGATATATTGTATTATTAAGGTGAATCAAAAGTTCGTGCTGTTTATTCTGTTGAAATTTTATTTGACAATTGCATAATGGATTGTGTATTTTTGTAAAATTGATTTTAGAAAAATATTAATATAAAAAAATGCACGAACTTTGATTCAAGCTAATAACATCCAAGTTATTATTAATAATATTTTAATAATTTGCGTTGATCGAATGGAATAATATTTAGACTAATATGCATTAGAAATGAAGTAAGTCTAAAGTTCTTTGATTTCATCTTTTTGAATATAATTTCCTTGCGAGCACAGCAACAGCCAGCTAGCAGAAGCTTATCTTAATTGCTCGTGTCGTTAAGAAAAGCGTTAACCGAACCCAGCTACCTTTTGATAACGTTTTCATGGCTAACGAATCGCTTTAATCTTAAATCTCGTGGGCTTGAAGCTTCAATCGTCAAAGGAACTTCGTTCTCGTCGAGTGAAACCTCGTAGCGAATGGGAAAAACGCTTCTGAGTAAACGATTGTTATAAAGTTTTGCCACGAAACGAAACGAAACGAAACAAAACGAACGGAAAGAACGAACGAACGAACGAACGAACGTACGTTTGAGAGAGAAAAAGAGAGAAATAAAGAAAGAGATGGTAAATACGTTGGTGGTATATTCAACGCACGCTCACACCAAAGAATAAATTCCGTTTTGCGTAGAAAAAGGGTCCGTGGTTTACCTTTACGAGACTCACGAGTCGACATTTGCCATACTACTACAACGAAATCATCAGTTTTCTAACTCATGTACATGTGTGTAAAACAAGACTCACTATACGTACAAAATTTCTTTCCTTAACCGGGGGAGGGAGGGGACAGGTCCCGTTAAAGCGTTCACAAAGTTAACGCTTCAAAGGGTGTTTCAAAAAAAAAAAAAAAATTGAAGCAGGACGAGTTAACAGCACGTTCGAATATCGGTACTGGTAGGATAACTCTTCTTAACGTTCTGAGAAAAATTCGTAGGAAATGAGAGAAAGAGAATATTTGGTTTTATTTTCGCAGAGGTAGGGCATTCGTTCAACTTAAAGTAAAAAAAAAGAAAAAAAAGAACAAAATAGTGAAAGGGGTAGAAATATCGTGGACCGCAAAAGCGGAACGGAAACGACGAATAGGTTGGGTAAAAGAAATGTTGAACATAGACGAAAATGTCAGAGAGAGAAAGAAAAATGTGACGGAGATCGTAACTTTGTTTTTTCCTCCCCCCAGCCCACCCCACACCCGGGGGAATGATAAAATTAACGTTGAGTATCGTTCAAGCTCTCTCTCTTCAGCTTCGTCCCCCCTTTCTTTTTTCTTTTTATTCCATTTGAAAATCCGTACGCGAAAGGTCAAAAATAAAAAAGAAAATAAAAAGAAAAAAAGGACGAAACAACCCCTCGTACGAGCAGACCTAGTCACGCCAACGAAGGCTATGCAATAATCGTGAACGTCAAATTTAACGTTTGCGCTCGGCCAATGCAATCCATTAGATATTGCTCGTAAAGAGGTCTCCTATCTCGTGCACGCATTTCACGTGTCTATGTGTACGCAACGATTCTTTTTTTCTATGATGAGAAAGAGAGAGAAGAGGATACCACTTTTAAAAACTTTCTCTACCCCTTTTCCTACATTTCATAAACGACAGACGAAACTAAACGAAACGAAATCGAATGGAATGGAATGGAATGATCGAACTCTTTGCCTTTCGAGGACTATCCAAACGATTTACGTGCGAATACTCGTTGAAATTGATATCGTTGAGAACGACGAGTTATCGTATCTATGATTATCGAATGTGTATAGTTTAGATTCGAAAAATGTTTAACTTAGAACGTGCTCTAGAACCCTGTTTTAAAGAAATATTGTATCAGATTTGTATTTGCATCTGAAAGTATAATAAATTAAAAGTAAAATAATCGTGGTATATTTTTGGAATACCGTATTACGAAAATATTGTAAAGAAAAAAAAAAGAAAAAAAAATAAAAAATGTAAGTATTTGATAGAATTACCGATAAAATAGTAAGAATATTTAAAAATATGATATATAATAAACTTGTAGTTTAAATAAAAAGAAAAAAAAAGAAAAAAAAATATGTCATAATGTAATGTCAAATCTTTTGATCCCACCATCAGACAGACCAATCTTATCTTTATCGGAACGATTTAAACGATTAGTTGCATATCAAAGTACCGTCCTTCGAATCGGTCGTTATCCTCGATGCACATCCTATCGCATTCGATATCTTAATGATACATCGAAGCACGATATCTCGATTCTAATACTGACAATCGAGCCTATACAACAGCCTATCAAACAGAAGCTGAACGATAATGCGAGTATTAAACACCGGGAACGATTGTTGTCCTTTGTTAATATTGTTCATTGTTGCACCAGATTACATTTTGTGCATTGATACAAACTATCCTTCGAAAGTAGCAATTTTTATTCATCGTATGCACTCGATTGAGTCAACGAATACACGCAAACAAAAGAATTCACGCATAAATAAATTTAATCATTTATTCGTACTTACTTAAATGTTCGTGCGTATACATTTACGTAATATAAAATCACATAATCATTCTCATTTACGAGGGAACATTTGTTTTTTTCCCCGTTTTGTCTAACGGGACGAGACTTTTTTAACGTCGCAATAAAGTTCACAAAAGTACTCAATTTGAATTCCTTATCTCTAGTTTCTGCGAACACGCGCTATGAACTCGTATATACGTACCTATATACTTATGCATATACAATTACGAATTAAAACATGATTTTCCCACATGAGTCTATCAAGTTTACACTTGTTACAGATTATTCTACAAACGTTTTTACATTTATCCAACGAACATAAAGCACACTCATGTTAAATCGTAATTTAGTTCTCACGTTTCCATACACCGGGAAATTCAAAACCTTAAAGTCACGATGAAACGATCCTTTGTAAGCAATAGTTGTTTTACTTCGGATTCACGTTATCAAATGGAAAATACGATGGAGGATAGATGATGATGCGATGAGTAGTATCGTCTTTCAAAATGTTCACCGCACACTTATCCGGATTCCTCCGACAAGTGAAGAGGAAGAAGAAGAACAAGAAGAAGAAGAAGAAGAAGATGAGGAGGAAACACGTTTCTCTCTTAGTTACGTTGAATACAAGTCAAACGTTTCGAGTTTCTGATAAAATGAAGAAGAACAAGAAATTCGAAAGAAATACATTTATATTTGAGATAAAATGAAATCTCCTGCCAGGTTTTAATCGTCGTCGTCGTCGTCGTAGGAGTTAAACCTTCGATCATCGTTAAAAACCGGATCCTCGTTGGCTTAAAAATACATTCAAATAATGATAATATAATAATAATAATAATATGAATAGCTATTAGCGTTCGTTTCGATAAACGATAATATTTGATTATCAATTTCGGCAGTATCGATGACGCGTGTGTGGCTACATTACTCTCCTATTTCGACTCTTATCATTCGTCATGTATCCAACATCGAAATGTCGAAAGCACTCCCAATAGGATATATAACCGCGTTTCACAAGAATTCAACTGGCCGTACGAAACTTTAAAATGAATTGACGTATCGATACTCGTTTGTCGTTTCGTTTATACATATACATTTCTCTCTCTCTCTCTCTCTCTCTTTTTGGAGTCACATAAAAATCCAATAATTGAATCGTATTTATACACGACTATAGATTGCATTTCGAGTGGTCGTTGATCGAGAGATAACGAATTTATAATAGGAACGAATTTTGATTATAAATGGTACGACAGAGAAAAGAGAGAAAAAGAGAGAGAGAGAGAGAGAGAGAAAGAGAAAGAGATAGAAAGAGTAAAGTGAGCGAACGAACGAGTGAGAGAAAATAGAAGGGCCGAGAGATCGTTGGGGAATCTGTAAAGTGTAAATGAATTTCAACATCGAACGTGGCCGTGGTCGGAGCATCGATGGGTTTTCATGGTACGCGTTGATGGTTTGCTTGGTAGAGGCAAATGGTAGGTTTCGCGAGAAGGGTTCACTCTCTCTTTCTCTCTCTCTTTCTCTCTCTTTTGCTCTCTCTTTGGGTAACGTAAAACGCAAAGCGGGTTTTGTATCGGTGGCGGTGGTGGTGGTGGTGTTCTCGGTAGCTATCTCATTCTCACTCTCTCTCTCTCTCTCTCTCTCTCTCTCACTCACTCACACTAATTCTCTCGAGCAATATAGTAGTCAGCAGTCTCTCTACTCTATTGCATGTTATAACGCTGTTAACACCCGTGATCGCTTTCAATCCGCGTAGTTCATCATCGCATATTGGCCCCAACACATTCGAGAGAGTAAGAGTGAGAGTGAGAGAGAGTGAGAGAGAGAGAGTATACCAGAGGAGTAGAGAAATATATAGAACCGGGAGGAAGGTTCGAACGGGTAAAGCGGAAAATCATCATCGTCGTGTGACATAAAGCGAGATCATCATCGCTTCGGTACACGTTAGCAGTCATCGTCATTACAAACTCACAATCTGCTGCTTGCTTCAAACGAACTACGGTTCCAATAGAAATGAGAGTACATATATATATGTATATATATTTTTTTAATGATTTTTCTCTAATATTAACAATTAACGAATCAAAGGTAAAACAGGTAATACGTAGGTAAACGAATATTTTCGAAATCATAATGATTTAGATAGAATTTAAAAAATAAAATAAAATAAATTCAAAAGAGGAAAAGAGAAAGAGAAATAGCAAAGAGAGAGAGAAGAGAGAGAGAGAAGAGAATATAAAAATAATGATCGATGATCATATAAAAGAGGGAGTGTCGGTTCACCTCGATGACGAATTCGAGGCGTTTGTAATCAAGCGGTGTTGTTTCGCGTTTCCAGGCCCTCCTAAGCCCCCTCCTCCCCTCAGCCTGCCTATTCGTGCCACCCCCTTTTTCAGCATGCACCCACCCTTTCAGGGATATGCACACGCGTTCATCGAATGCACCCTCTCGTTGACGGTAGCCACCCGATGGTTTATCGTTCATCGAGACGGCGATAGCGATGATAACGATGATGACGATGATCATCGAGGATTTCGTCTCTTTGGGCAAACGATGATAACACGTTTGGGGCTTCCGATCGTTTCTCGTCCTGCATCCTGCATCCTGCATCCTTCTTCATGATGCAGGATGCATCCTGCGTCCTACGTCCTCTCTAATCACTTTCTCTGATACGCTCGGATCCAATATTCGATGATGACGATGACGATGATGACGACGATGACGACGATGACGATGATGATGATGATGAACTGCAAGGATTGAAAACAATCGCGTCTATTAACGCCGTTATACGTTGATTAAAGCACCCCATGAACGAGATTCAATAAATCGGCATACGCTGCTTGTTGTTGACAGTGGTGGTGGTGATGATGGTGGTGATGGTGGTGGTATAATGAAGCAGTTATTGAAACGCTACGGTTAACGTCTACCCGATCGTTCCGATATTTTTTCTTTCCCTTTTCTTTTTTTTTTCTTTTTTTTTTTAAACGAATTTTTATACTCGTATCTCTCTCCTATCTTTTTCTATGTTTTGTGCTATCTAACTTTGATATTTCTTTCTCCAATATATGAACGATATTTTTTACGCGTACGAAACGTTTGGTTATAATACGCGATAGATAGAGAATAATACTACTTGAAAACTCATAGCAATAGACGAAAGGGTGTGGGGAGGGGAGGAGAGGGGACGGGGGAATTCAAGTTAATTCTCTTAACCGTTAAACGCGAACACGCGAATCCCCATACATTTTATCACCAGCTTTATCTCTCTCTCTCTATCTATCTGCCTATAGAGACATGCTATGGGGGGTGGGAGCGAGAAGAGGGAGAAGGGGGAGAAGGGGGAAAAGGGAGTCACGAAACCGTCCAAAAGTTTTGCGCGCGGAAACCATGAAGGCGGGAAATGGGCAGGCGGCGAACTCGTAGCGTAATGGAGTTAGCGTGGATTTAAAAAAATAGAAAATGTAAAAAATAAAAAATAAAAAAAAAAAAAAAAAAGAAGGAAGAAGAGAACTTACGGAGACGCGCGCAAAAATTGGACGAAGAGGAAAAAGAAAAAAAAAAAAAACAAAAGCAAAACAAAAAAATACAAGTAAGAGAGGAAAGAGAGAAAAAGTGAGCCTACCGGTGATGCAAACGCGAAAAAAAGCTTGACACCCACCCACGCACATTTTATAAACTCGCCGGTATACAACTCGCGCGTCGAGATGAAACGGCCGACACACCGACGAGAGAAACACCGTTGTTTTTTGGGTAAAAAAGCGTCCGTGGCTCGCACGCTCGTATCATGGATATATGGAAAGGCCGACGAACATGCGAGCACCGTTTGCAAAAGCGTTAGGCGTTATGCGAAACTCCAAAAATCTCGGAGTAATGAGAAAAACAAACAGAGAGAGAGAGAGAGAGAGAGGGAGGGAGGTGTTCGGAGGGTGTTGGGAATCGAGGGTGGTAGGAAAAAAAAAATATTTTGAACGTAGCAAGAGAGAGAAAGTGAGATTAGGGGGAAAGGGTGTGGCAGAGGTGTTGCAGGGGTGTTGGGAATCAAGGGTGGTAGAAAAAAAAATATTTTCAACGTAGCGACAGAGAGGAAGAAAAAAAGAGAGAGGAATAGGGGTATCTTTCTCTCTCTCTCTCTCTCAGCACTGAACTGCACCAGGACGAGTTTATGGCCATTTCGTAGCATGGCCGCAATCAAATGCGAGAATCGAATGGCCCGAGCCGAGTGAGCGGCCGCAATTTCACAGGGCATGAAACACTGACTTCATTATCCGGTTGTTAATCCTACGCTTTGAATCCTTTCTCTCTTTCGCTCGTCGTCTTTATCATCGTCGTTGTTCTCTCCTCCTGACCCTTCCAACCAACGAACCAACCAATCCTCCCTCTCTGTCTCTCTCGGTTTCTCTTTCTATTTTTCTGTTTCATCTTTAAAATAATATAAAACAAAAAAAAAGATAGAGAAGGATAGCGAAGTTTTTTGCTAAGAACAAAATTTTAATTCGATTTTTTCCCGTCGAAGGTTAAGAACACGTTGAGAAAACTTTTGTTGCAATGAATGTACTTTGTTCGGTTTATAGGTCAAATCGTTACTGAATTTTTCTTTTGAAAAAATCCTCTGTTGAAACAAGGAGAAAGAGAGAGAGAGAGAGAGAGAGAGAAAGAGGTTTAACGTTTTACCTTTATCGTAAAAACAAAAAGGTTCGTTCTTATATACGAACTTGATTATAATCGATCGATTTCTGTCTCATTTTCCTGCAGCCTACATTTAACAAGTATCTACTTATCCAAGTTGTAACTGTTTGGAATTTCGTTTTTTTTTCTTTTTCTTTTTCCTTCTTCTTCTTTTTATTTTTATTTTTTTATACTCCTTCTCATTAATTTTTTCGAGGAGAAAAGCTTGGAAAAAAAAAAGAAAAAAGTAGGTCGAGCACGTTCGTCGTCGTCGAGAATGAACTCCGCCGATGCGGTTAGGGTGTGGTGTTCTCTCTTTCAGAACGAAAATTCTAGCGTGGGATACACGCGAAGGGAGGGCATGGTCCACGAGTAAAAAAAAGAAAGAGAAAGAGAGAGAGAAAAAGAGAAGAAAAAGAGAACTGGTACATAGGAAGTAATAAGCGAGGTGAATAGTGGTGTATTCATAATGTACGGTGGCCTCATCCCCCACTCTTCCAGCCCTTCTTGCCGCCTGTCGCATTACCCCGACCTTTCCAAGCATCGTGCGGCACACCATACACACGTATAACACACAACCCTTTCTACTTTCCTATATATATATATAAGACTGCACTTAATGCATTCATTGCATCGCTTGCATTGACCGGATCAATGCGTTCCAATGCGTGCCCTCCTTCCTTCCTTCCTTCCTCCTATCCTTTTTTTTTCTTTTCCTCACTCCTATCAACTGTTCCCTACCGCCTTCAATCGTCTACGTGTCACGGAATTTCAGTCTCTCCCTTTCTGTCCTCTTTCTCTCATTTTTCTTTCTCATTGCAGATTTTCATTCGATCGAAAAAGAATTTGTTTCTTTCTAAACTATAAAAAAAAAAAAGAAATAAAAAATAAATTACGTTTAATTCTTTTAATTTTTCTTCTTACAATTCGTTTAAACATGGATCATTATTCTTTCAATAAAAATACTCGACGCGGGGGAGTGAGAAAAACAACAAAAAGTACATAAGTACATACATTAATTTAACCATTCAGTTAGTCAACCTTTTCTTTTCTTACCTTCGCATAAATCTATTAAAAAAAAAAGAAAAAGAAAAAGAAGAAAACTCGAGTTCGATTCAAAATCGAGATAAAATAATATCTCAACCGGCGGAGGAGAAAGGGGGGAGGGTGGGGTGATCGAGGGGAAAGGTAAAAATGATGAAAAAGATAAAAAGAGAATTATCTCTTATACGAAGTGCACGCGTACCTACTACTTTTGTTGAGGAAAACGGGTAAGAGCGATTAAACGGCGTTTTCAAGAACTGAGAGGAGAACTTTCAAGAGGATGTTCGCGAATACGTTCGTATATATATATCTTGACTTCGTGGTAGTCCGCCGCTTTTCGTATTCCCTCATTCTTTCACTCTTTACACCGAAGCAACATATCTCTCTCTCTCACTCTCACTCTATCTTTCTCTTTCTGTCTTTTTTTAAAATACATCTCCTACCCCTATTCGCCGTTCTCTGGAGTCTCGCGCCCCATGTAAAATTCTCTCTTTCTTTCTATCACCCCTTTTCTGGATTGCATCGTACATTCTCCTGCTTGTGACTCTCTTTCTCTTTCTCTCTCTCTCTTTATCTCTGTCTCCTTTTTATATACGTGTGCTTCATAATCCGTGTGCAATAAGGACCTCCGTATGTGTTTCACCAGGTCAGGTCAACGTCCTGTCCCTGACAGCTAAAGAGAACGAACGAACGAAGGAACGAACGAACAGCCGCAAGAGAAACGTAGAAATAATGGGAGTACGAAAGAGAGGGAAAATAGCATAGGAGGGAGAGAGAGAGAGAGACTCGATCCTCCAGATATTGCGCCCTCCTGCCTGAATGCACTTCTTCTTCTTCTTCTGCAACGTCAAACCAAAGGGCTGTACCTACTCGTAATGGTTGAAGGCTGCTTCGTCTAGCACTCTCTTTTTCTTTTCCTTTTTTTCTTTTTCCTCTGTGAGGGTGCGATTGCGATTTACAAATATATACGAAAGATTAGAATATTATTATTATTATAATCATTTTCTTAAATTTTGAATTTTATCTTATGTGAATATTTCAAATTTGTAGTTGATGTCTGTAAACAATTTTGTTCTTATCAAGAATTTAGGTAACGAAATTAATAACTGAACTCGTAATTATTTCATGTAATTTCATTTCTCGTGATTTTCTAACAAATTTATTTATTTACGAGAAGAATTCTTTGATGCATCAATTAGATAAACGGTACTAGGAATAGAGAACAGAGAGAAAATTTGTTAAATAAAATGCAATTATAACTAACGATCAGAAATAGTGTTTTAAAGATAATATAGATTGTTTATTCGAATATATCAATATATTTTCCATAAAAATGAACATTATTTAACTATTTATTAAACAATCGTATAAACCATACGCTTATAATCATTATACAAATGTTCAATTATTATTATCTTTACCATAAAACTGATAATTCCTTCTCTAACAATTTGAATCATTAAACAAAATAAATTCTAAAAACAATAGAAAACAATAGAAAATAGAAGAAGAAGAAGAAGAAGACAAAAACAAAAAAAGAAAAAGAAATCTAAAACGATCTGCATTGAATTGATTCAACCAACGACATAGGAAAAGAGGGATAGGTAAAGGGGTTGAAAAAAAGAAAAGAAAAAAGGGAAAAAAAAAGAAAGAGGTGCCTCTTTAAAACGTTCACAAGGCAGTAGCAGCAGTCAAAGAAGCCTTTCATGAGGATTTTCACCTCTGGATTTACGCGTCGTGCGATAAGTCGCACTCGTGGTATTCGGATTCCCGTTTCTCCTCGAGCTACGTGCTCGTGCATCCATTTGTCAGGCGCGAAAAAAAATGCACGAACAGCTAGAGCGTTACGCATCTCACACGCTACTTCTCTTTTAATGACGTTGGATCCGCCTTGTGCTAATGGGTACTCTAACTTCCTCTTTCTTTCTCTCTTTCTCTCTCTCTTTATCTCGCTATCTTTCGCTCATCATCGTTGGTAAGATCATAAACACCATCCCACGGTTGCGAAAGAGTGATGCAAATGACTGCTAGGTGCAAAACGTTTACCGATAAACGCACACATTTTTATATCAAATGATCGAATTATTATTTCTTTTCTTTTTCTTTTGTCCATTTTTGTTTTAAATATTGCACATGTGCGCCAATAATTATTAAAGTGATGGTCTAAGTCAAAATTAAACAAAAAAAATAAGTTTATCAGTTATATCACAGTGCATTATTTGAAATTAAATTATACTTTTTATATGTTTTAAAATAAATCTAATATACATCTATAAATGAATTCATACGTTATTTGTTATTCTTCGAAATAGTATCCATTATATTTTCGATTATTTTGATCCATCTTTCAGGCAATAAAATTATATCGAATTTTTATTATATATCTCGCGATCTTTTATTTATTTATTTATTTTTATAATTAATAACAAATGTTTAGATTGATAGACGATTACATTTTACCGTCCCTTGTATAAATAAATTTCGTCGTGAAGTTTATACGCGTTCGACTAGTAGTTACTTCTCGAATGAATAGGGTCGAACCCTTAACCCTTTTATCGGGGACCAAATATCTATAGGTAAAAGTCATGTAAGCGTCGATCAATCGAGACAAAAGTCTGAGAAATTAAGTGTATATACGAATAAATCGATATAAAAAGAAAATCCTGCTCGATACTAACGCAACCATACGAACGAATGTATTTTATTGCATTAGGAGTAAGTGTGTACCCTATAATACCTATATATTCTCACGAATGACATTCGTTTACTGGGTCAACTCGTTTTTTCTCCCCCTTTTTCTCTTCTTTTCTTCTATTTTTTTCTTTTCATACATTTCCGTGGAAAATATCGGAGGGAATGTTCCTCCTACAACGTCCCTCCATTCGTAAATGTTCAACGAACCGAAACGAAACAACCTCTTCTTCTTCTTCTTCTTCTTCTTCTTCTTCTTCTCCTTTCCACTTTCGATAAACATGAAAAATAATGAATAAGAAAGAAAAAAGAAAAAGGAACGCCAAGGAAGGAAAAATAGAAAAAGAAAAAGGAATGGACGACCATTGCTGCGTTAGAAAAGCAGCAGGACGACGAACGAAAAGCTCGTACCGAAAGTGATCTGAGAATTGATTCGTCGAGAAGAACCCCTCTTGCCACGCCTATTCAAAAGAACACACTCCACTCTTCTCGCTCCCCTTTTTTTTTCTTTCCTTCTGTTTTCTTTTTTTCTTTCTCCCTTCCCTTCCCTTCCCTTCCCTTCCCTTACCACGCGAGAAAAGAACTCGTAGGGTTTTCCACCTTTTCCATTCCTACTTTTCCCTCTTACTTAAAACGACAGGGGAAAAAACGTTGACTCGCGTGATAACTTTTCCCTTTTGATAAGTTTCCGTCAAGTGAAAATAAAGAGATGATATCGTTTCATGCAAATATTCTTCAACTATGGCGACTTTTTTAGTGTTTCTCTCTCTCTCTTTCTCTTTGTTTATTCGTATACCGGATATTTCTAAAATTGATTAACCCCGTAATTGCAAAAATAAAAATTTAAATTTAAGATTAATAATTGTTAATGAAAGAAGAAGAAGAAGAAGAAGAAAAAGAAACAAAAGTATAGATATTATTCTTTCGTTTTCATTTTTCTTGATAAAGTATCTTTTCAAGACACCCTGTTCCTATGCAACCATGATGCAAGACTGTTTCTATTTATCCATCTATCTCTTTCTCCTGTAGGCAACTCATCAACGTAACGTTCGGCATCATTTTCATCCCGTCAAGAAGATTGTCGAGACATAACTCTGATGAATCAGCCAAGCATAATGTTCTAACGATACCTACACGCGCGTTAACGTCTAATGATACGGTCTTATATTAAAGTGTTTAAGACGATACGACAACGAGGAAGTAGTCTGCTCGAATATCTTCCATTAATCTCATCTTCTTTTCTCTGTCTTATTAATTAATACTTGTTTATTTGACCTATCGTGAGTTGTAAACAAAAAAAAACTAAACTAAAACTCGTTAGAGATGACTTAATTAAGATCTAGAATTTTTAAATCTAATAAAGAATTTTCTTGTTTATAATCATATAATTTAAGAACGTTTAATAATTGTTTAAAAAATTATTCCAAAATTCGTTTAAAGTTTGCTATTGAATTATACGTTTTATATGTGATACGATAAATTCATGAATGTATCTTGAAAATTGTCGTTCATTAAATTTACGTAAAGCTGCTGCTGCTGCTGCTACTGTTCGATGATACGGAGAAATGCAAAGGAAATTTCATGAGGATTCGTAATTTCGTATTTGCATCTAGGAGATCCTCGGGACACAACTCCAAATATGCATGCGCTAGGTAAATCTGCATTTCCACGATCGCTCGATCGCCCTTGGCTTTATTAATGCGCTATCCTAACTCTCCTACAATGCAACAGTCTTCCATTTCACCCAAGCAATCTCCTGACAATGGATAATTCCTATCAACTGATGCAACTACGTGACTGTTTTCCTGCTCTTACAATTAGAGGAAACGTGAAATCGAACGAATGAATAAGACGATCTCCTTCTCTCGAATTGCATAAATCAATTTTCTATTCTAATTTGTTTTTTTTTTCCCCTTTTTAACCCTATTGCAATTCTAACGGTAAGTTTCATTCGTCCCCCCTCTTCCCGTTCTTAATTTAAATTAATAATTTACTTTTTATTTCTACTTTACTCTGTTGGATTATACACAGAATCATAAAACTTAAGGCTTAAATATTATACTTCTAAATTATTAAATTGCATAAGAACATTTTAATAAAAAAAAAAAGAAAAAATTATTTTCAATCCTAAACGTATAGGGTCTTATTTTATTTCTTTTATTTCTCAAAAATATCGCTAAGCTGGATGGTAACCATATAGAAAAAATGCTAGAATTGCAAAATGTTAATCATGTAATTCATTATGTAAAATTATATAAGATTGCATTTAAATAGTATTATTATTTATATAATATAAAACATTAAATCGAGACCGATCGTCTATTTTTCAAATCAATCAATTTTTAATAAACTTTATCTTCTCCGATAATGCAAGTAATTATTTTGAAAAATATTTATCAATCATGGTATAAAATATAATAAAATAATTAACAAAATAATTAATGATACAAATTTTGTTAGACTTAACACACTAGGAAAAAGATTAAAAATAATATATAAGACCCCGTACAAGCTTATAAATAATCCAACAAAGTCAAAGGATTTCCATACACATATATATCTTTAAAATGTTAATATCCGAGGTATATACCGTTGGACCGGTTTCGAAGGGACGAGTGTAATGCAAATACGAGCGTGACCCCCCACGTAGATCCGATAATGAGACGATTTAGCCACGAAATCAAGGAGAAAAGCGAGTTGGGAAAAGCACTTGCGACCGGTAGAAATTGCATCTCAGTGCATTTGCATTATACGAGCGTACGGGCGGGGCGAGCTGTTGAGCTCGACAGAAACGACGAGCCCTTTTCGGCCCTTTCCAAGCTGAATCGGCGGATCGCCTTGCTCAGCGAAGGCGTGATGTTGTCGCTCGTAAGCTCGACAAAGGAATCGTCGTTTAAATGTCTCATAAATCTTCTCTCTCTCTCTCTCTCTCACAGACACACACACATACAGCAGACATTCACCACTCATTCATTCGAAACGATTCGAACCAGTTTGTGGCAATCCTTTTTTCTTTTCTTTGAAAGAGTGTTGCGAGAGAATGAGAGATAGAATTCACGATAAATGTGCGATAAATGTCAAACATTTCTGTCATAGGTACAATGCTCAGTATTTCGTGAACGATAACACCTAAGCTTCTAAGTACGATCGTATACGATGATACATGCGAGAATGCTAATGAACTCAAACGTTCTTTTGTAAATTATCTTTCAACGTAAAAAACAAATAACGATATTTTCTTACACAACGTAATATTTATACCGTTTATTTATTTATTTATTTATTATTTTCTTCGTTGTTCTTTACGCGATTCTTTGAGTCGATAATAATTACAAACCAAAAAAAAAGAGTCTTATTAAAATAAACAAATTAAACAGGGAAAAAATATCGATATAATCGATAATGTTACTTCCAAGTCGGAATATTAAAAAAATAAATGAACAACCTGAATACTCTTCGTTAAAGGTGTATCTCTAATCTTCAAAACATTCGAAAATGACGAAAATTCCTAACTCGATATCGTTTAACGTCAAGAATATGATTAAATCGTTTCATTCCAATTCGCAAACGGAGGCAAACGATAATGCAAAATGTGAACGCATGCTCAAAATGTAAGGTGAATATGTCGAATACTTGTACATCGAGTGTGTGCATGCATATGTGAGCGTGAAAGAAAGAGAAGGAAGGAAAAGGAAGAAGCAGCAGTTTAGCAGTCGGCGCCTCGAAACCTGATAAAATTTCGTCGTGTTCTCGAGAACGGTAGCGTAGGTTTCGCTCGTTTAAGTTGGCAGTCCTTAACCGTCGGTGAAATTATATGCGGAATCCGTTCTCTATGGAAACGGGTTTCTATGGGCTCGTGCGAAATACCGGGTGTCTTGACAAGAGCAATTTATCATGCTCGATCTGTATTTGCATACGTCGTCAAAGGGCCCCGTCGTCGTCGTCGTCGTAGTCGTCGTAGTCGTCGTAGTCATCGCTTATGCGAGGCTACATCACATAGTCGAGTGCCTTTTGAAATTTGCGTGTTTGCGAATACGTCCCTCCTCCGTAAAAGCGTTCCTTTCTCTCTCTATCTTTCTCTCTCTCTCTCTCCCTGTTTATCTATCTATCTCTTTCCCTATATCTATATCTTTATCTTTATCTCTCTTTATTCGCGATCCCTTCGCCATTTGTCTCTTTCTGTTTGAAGTCAACGATGCGCGAGATATGAACTCGTTACGCGTATGGAACTCTTAACTGATCGTCAACGGAACCTGATCTCGTTCAAACGATGAGGGATCATCATCATCATCATCATCATCATCATCATCATCAGACAACGTTGACTCGTCGTCACAGTATCATCGAAATCATTTGCCTATCTCTCTCTCTCTCTCTCGACTATTTATTTCCCACAATTGATACCTTTTTCACGAGATCCTCGAAAATAATTGCAATTTGCCAGCTGGACAACAAGAAATTACAACAATTCCAAAAGGAAGAAAAATACAATTCATTGCGAAAAGATTTGAGAAGATGTCTTCTTAACTTCGTGAGATTGTAAAAAATAACGACCAAAAAAAAAAAAGAAAAAGGATAATCGTAGAGAGCTTCCCAGCATCCAGTTTACTCACGCTTTCAATTTGATTGTCCAAGGGAAAGAGGGAAGGTAGAAATGGTCACGCCTCTTGTTCCAGAAGTATCTACCTAAAAGTAAATCCTTGATACAGATAAGTCATGTCCATCATTTTTCAAAGCCAAAGAATCCCGGTTTGTCCCTCTTTCAACGGTCACCAACAATATCGGCTTGGGCTAAGAGGGAACGATTTCTCATTGTCGAAAGTCCGTCCGTCCGTCCGTCCGTTCGTCCACTTTGGTTCTTCCATCTCTCCGTTAACCATCCAACTGAACTTTTCCACCGGCGCGAGTTTTATCTCGCGCTTCCACCCTTAATTTGATTAATCGAGAAGGATCTTGACCCTTCGTCCTGGCATTAATCACCTTCCGGTCGTATGCATACATGGACGTGGTATTAGACAGACCAAAAGAGAGAGAGCGAGAGAGAGAGAGAGACCTACAGAGAAGAAGAGGAGGAGATGAAGGTGGAAGAGAAGAGGGCAGTAAAAGGTGAGGAACGACCACGATCACCATTTGTTAAAAGCGCTTGTTTAGAGAAGGTTTACACACTCGGCCGGATCTCTTTCGAACGCTACGAAAATTAATGGCGGATTAATTCGGTGATCGTCACACGCAACAGACAGACGTAGGAAAAAAAAGAAACTTTTCGGAGGGGTGTTTTTCGACCAACCTGAAACCTCCGGGACTCGATTTGCAGGTTTCAAAGATTGCTACGATGCGAAATATAGTTGTACGAATTTGTATTACCATACGTTTTGTTTCAAACATTGACAAATGTAAAAAATATTCATTTCCAAGGATCAGTGATAGCCCCCCTCCCTCCCTTCCTGAATAGGATTATTATCACATGAGTCATAAAATACGAAATAAGAGATTATCGTGCTTAATATAAGTAATATAATTAAAATTCGAACATCCGTAGGAACGTGGAAGCCGATTAGAAAGGACTTAGCTGGTCTACGTACTAAACACTCGTCCTGGTTTCAGGTTCGGCTTCTAGACCCTTCCACCAAAGGGATGCAAGCCTTGATTTACTAGCTGTTTATACCCTTTCAAACCCCTAAGACCTGCATTATAACCGTATTTATACTAATAGTCTTGACTCGATAGTCAGCCACGCTTTTACCATGATTTAATGACAATGTTGTCAGACCCATTTCTTTACGATTGTAAAAAAAAAAATAACTATGAATGAATGTTTCGAAATGACAAGAGACGTTTCTTCATACGACAAAGAGATTTCATACTTACTTGTCACTCTTAAATGATACTAACTTCCAACACGATGAACATACAGTGAAATTTGACTCCGTTTCGAAAGGGGTAACTTCTCTAGCAACAAAAAATATTAAAAAAAAAAAAAACTTGTCTATCATGAGATACCTGCAATTCTGAATATTTTATAAGTTCAATTTTGTAAAAAAATATAAAATATAAATTATGTAAAATTGTATGCACCGTACGTAAAGAATATCAATCCGTTATAAAAATGATAATAAAATTTATACCAATATTTGTGTAGAATTTGAACGTTTATCCTAATATTCTGATACTTGAAATTATTATAAGATCAAGATTGAGTCATTGTCTACTAGATAAAAGTCGGTAAATCAAGAAATGGCATATAGAACGTGATCCTCGAGTCAGGGGGTGCCGTAGACGATCTGTCGTAAGTGTAGGTGGAGAATATAGGATACAAACGACGAAGGAAGGAAGGAAGGAGGAGGATTCTCCAGTAACAGGATGTAATTATGATCGGTGAGATACGTCACGCATAACCCCAGTATTGACGTCCACAAATCACGATGGCTGGCTCGACCATGCGGTATCTCGGCAGCTCGAGGGACGATCCTCAAACTCAGACGGCCTAACACGACACTAAATCTGGAATTATGTACGCGTCCGTCGTAGACGTCGACGTTCGAGCGTGGAATTCCCTCGAGTAAAACAGCATACGTCGGTAAGGATATGAAAAATTCATTAGTAAACTCTTCCAACCCGTTCTCTTGACGAATTTACTTAGAACAATTGAAATTTTCTTCCCTGCCTATCCGATCGATCGAACACAATGAACAAATCCTATTATTATATTTTTATTTCTTCCATTAGATTTCGTTGATTTATTTAAAAAGATTCGATATATATATATATATATATATGATTTTAAAAATAAAAATATCATCGTGAGATACCTAATAGAGAATAATTTAAATACCTACAAAATCTCGTATGTGATTGTCCAAAATAATTTACATAATTTTCATAATTTGACAAAAAGAAAAAAAAAACATGTAATTAAGATTTATCATAGGAATAAGCAATTTGAGACGTCTTGAATCCAACGGATAACCCCATTCTCGATATATTGGTGAATATCGGAGAGGGAAACGCGGTAAATCCCATCCCGTAATTGCATTTCACGATATGTCGATGCACCGGGAATATGTCCCGTTGCCCGTAGGCGTCCGAGGAGTATCCGGAAGCTGTCTAGAGCTTTCCGTCACTCTCTCTGGATGCATTCGAGTATATGTGGCTTTCTCTTGTCCTAAAGCTCAAAGCGTTCCGGTATTACCATCAGTGTTGCCACCACCTCCACCACCACCACCACCAAAACGACCACTAATACTACTACATTTAGTATCACCTACGTCACTAACACATTATCCAAGATTCCTCTAGAAACAACTCGTCCCACTTCGCTTGCTCCTTCCAGTCGTCGATAATGTTAGCTTTCCTCTACGGGTCCTCGACTATTAACTAGGATATGGAGAACGATCATGTGACGTAAGCTGTAGAGAAGATGAGCAAGATAGATAGATGAAGCAAGCAAGAGAGAGAGAGAGAGAGAGATAGAGATAGAAAGTGCATCTAGGAGAGGTGATCGGGTTAACATCAAAGCCAAAGGCATAGTTGTACCCTGGGGAAAGCCTATAACGTTAACCACCCTGCGAGAACCCAACTGCAGGCCCGATTCTGCCTCGAGGCGTCGTCGGCTCGCTGTTAGTCCGAATTTCTAAGCCCCCTAATGTACAACCGATATATGTGAATGGCAGTGGACTCCCCCTCTCTCTCTTTCTCACTCTCTCCTCCTCTATCTGTCTCGTTGTCTCTTTAAGAACCACCTTTAGAACGCACCACCTTCATGTCAGGTTGATCAAGACCGAATGAAATACACTTTGAGATCACGTTTCAAAGTTCATGATCCAATAGCTAGGTGATATTGACGCTGTTCGAGAACTTGCTTACAGTCACCGAACTGAAGATCATCAAACTGGAATATCTTCTTCTGGAAAATCGATTAATCATCCATCGGTTAACTAAAATTGACTGTTTGATCGTTAAGGTAGGAAGAGTAAGTATAACTCGTAACGAGAACACCTGTCGAATCTATTTCTCATGACAAGCAAATTCACTTGTTCTCTATGTCACAATGTAATCCTTATTACGCGACATATGTCGTACATTATATTCGTTTACAAATCCCAGCGGATGTGGCAACCTTCGAATGTTAGATGGTAGGTAAAATAACGATTCCTTAACATAGCCGGTAATCAGATATCGACGGAAAGGAAGGAAGGAAGGAAGGAAGGAAGAAGAAAAGCTGAGAAACCGTCGTTCCTTTTTTTATTTCCCGTTTTGAACGTTCTTTTACGCGTGACCGAACACTTTCATCCTGTTTAAACACTACGCATAGACACGGGACGTTCAAGCTAGCCATATGTCGTCTTACCTACCATATATACCAACATATAGGTACCTATGGTACATAAAAGCATAGTGCACGAGTTAATAGCTCCTTTCGTACTAATTTGTTCCGTTCTGATTGTTTTATGAGGAAATGTTTAACCTTCCGTGCACGACTTGCATCTTTAATCCTTAAAAAAGAAAAAAAGAAAAAGAAAAAAATAATACAAAATTTATAAAATTGGATAGAAATAAAATAAAATCTTCTCTATATCTTAATTTCTAGCAACATTTCTCAACAGTGATATATTCCGGATACTTTACATAAGTAGAAGATTAATTATAATAAACGTAATTAATCGAGAAATATATATTACAATAAGTAAATAGAAATTCCAATTAATGTATCATTGTTGAGTGTAAAAAACGAGGTCATGTTTTTGTCGAGGTTGACCAAACACGACTCATTATATACCATGGACGTAAATAGTGCAAGGGTTTTCGCACGGACATATCGAGTACACGATAGGGTGGCATGTATGTGCACGTGCATCTACAGAATTATTAGAAGGTCCTAGGAAATGCTGGTAGTGAGCCCTGTACTTGCATATACCGTTAGGAATTATGCGTTTACTTGTTATTCCGGATGGTAGTAAAAGAAAGAGAGAAAAACTAATATCAACGAGTTTGAGAAAGACGAAGATAGGCATCGATTGGAAGTAAAAGAAGGACGGAACGATTGCAAACAGTTAAGGGAGAGAAAGAGAGGGTGAGGAGAGAGAGAGAGAGAGGTAGGGATAGAGAGTGCACGTTTTCGCGACAATAGGCAGGATGTGCGAAGGGTTACCATTGCAAATCACAATGGTGACCGCAAAACGCGAATGACAGGTTGAATAGACGTAGCCTAGAGAAGCGTACCCCGTGTACTCTATTATTACCAGGATCTCCTTCATCCGGGCCATTCTGTGGGAAAACCATGCCGCCCTTCGAACTTCACTTAATTCGAATTCTCTACTTCGATTCTTATAAAAAAGGAATATAGTTCACGACGGTTGTTCGCTAAGAGAAAATTGTCTTCGACGTTGGGCGGAGATTTCAAGTGGTCGGGATATTCAAACGTCTTTCTTTATTTCTTCCTTTTTTTCTTTATTTCTTTCTATTCGAAACCGGAGAAAATTCAAAAGATTATTTATGAAATAAAAGTTTTCATTCAAATAATTCATCGGATATTATATGTTATATATATAGGATTTTTTAATAACCAGTTAATAAATAACGAGATAGTAGATACTTAAGTATTCGTAAGATAAACGTAGCAACATAAAACTGATGAAATATTATCCTAATAAAGAACAAGTGTTATAATTTTAGACAATCGTTCAATTTATTATACCTCTATCATTCTATTTTCTACGAACCGTTTTTCGCTAGTTAATTAATCAAGTGACCGTTAATAAAGTCACTATCGGTAGCCAGCTAATCTTTACGCTTCGCTATCCAAGATGAATTTGAAATGTTTTCAAAGTTAATGACTCCGAGAGAGCCAGGGATTCTCAATGTTTTATGTTGTAACATTTTTCATATTCCTTTGGAAATTGAATAAGTAAGTCATTGTGTCGTCTGATTTAATTATTAAATTATACCATACTTTGTCAAACTCTCTAATGGTTGAAATTACTTTGCTGCATCATTTTCATTATCTAATCTATTATATTTATAATTATTTTTGAATAAAATTAAAGATGAAAAAAAAATCTGTTTCACATAAATAAATATAACAAATATTTGTCCGCGATTCTTTCAACAAAATCAAATACCATTGATACTTTAAAATTATTGTCACAAAACAATTCAAGAACAACGTGTATTAAAAAATGTTTCCATGCATTATACATTGAGAATCCCTAACTTAGCTCGTTATAGTTAAACCGACAGATTGAAGATCTTCCTTTTGAACAGTCTAATCAAGCAATCCTTTAATTATGACTATCGATATCATAAATCTAAAAGATACTTGCTTACAATTTTATTTTTCACGAAGATCGAAGATAGGTAACGAGGCTTTCCTTTATTTTTTTGTTATCGATCTATCTATCTAACACTAGAAAATTTTCGTGAAGTTTATGTGGGTTCTTTGGGACTTTAATTCGAAACATTCTTGTGAACGAAATTCAATGCTAATCTCCGGTTAAGAAACCGGCTGAGAAAGCAGTCGACAACAAGCTCGAGTATTAACAGGGAAAAAGATAGGTTGGATGACGTTATTAAAGCGTCGACGAGAAAAACGGATACGATAATACCTCGTTGCACGCCATCGTTTGCAACGTGATGCACTCTCCACTGCACAAGGATCTTTCCAACGAGACGCAGAAAATAGTAAAATTTGACATTAAATTATTCGTCTTTTTATATAGCTACGAAGAAAGGGAAGGAGGGGGAGGAGGAGGAGGAAGAAAAGAAATAGAAGGTACTCCACTTGATTACCTTCCAACACGTGCCGCGAGACATAAGCGCGTGAGCTCCATTTGCCAAGATAAAAACTCGCATAACCTAACGTCCTCGAAATCGTTTTGCTTTTAATTCACTGTCCACCGTCACGGAAACTTTAAAACTCGGTTAGATAGTTGCTGTAAAACACGTATAGGGTGTAACATTTAAATTCGAACGGTTGTATCGTAATTTACGTTGAAATGATTTATTTTACCTATAAATATATAAATTTAGCATGTAAAGTTCATAAAATTTCAGAGAATGAAATGGTGTAAATTGTACAACCTTGCAATTTCTTTGAAAAGTTTCGGTAAATATTTTTTTTACTAAGAGTGAATAGATTTTAATGACTTACATCAATGTGAACAATGCCTGACTCGCCTACTTTTCCGATTGATGATTTACTGAAAGATTACTGAAGAATTACTGAAAGAAAAAAATCAAACATAAATTTATTACAGCTCTATACCAGGAAAAGATATAAAAAAAGAAATTTAATAATAAAAAAAAAATCTTCTAAATCTGCTATATGTATATTCAACAAAAATATTTCAAGGTGTGATATTTTTATTAAGATTTTTTTAAATAATCATATTTAATAATTTTTATTTGTGTGTGTTGTGTACCTTCAGAAATGCATGTATATATAGACATATTCAATAATAGACATTTAAGATAGTCAATGTAAGAAAATTGAAGAGAATTGATGTTACACCCAACGATGATCACCTGTAACAAAAAGAAGAATATATTAATCATACAGTCAATAAATTCAATCCTAAAATACAAGTCGCCAAATTAGCAGATGCACTATTATATAAATTTAATTTCCTATTTATTTTTATCAAATCTCTATTTCAGGTTGCATTAAATTAAATTTGAACGCGTGACTTTACATTATAATATATAAAAATTAAGAAATAGAAAAGCTACACAAAAATATTAAAATACTAAAAAAAGAAAAATAAAAATTATTTTAATCATTGTGAATTACTTTTATATACCGCGTTCCTTTACACACAGAAAATTCCAAATATAATCATATTCGATCAAAGTTAAAAATTGTAAAGACAAAAAGGTAAGAGAAATTATTGTGAAGTTTAACGAACGTTAATTGAGTTTAATATCTAAGAAAAAAGGAAATCTAAATAGTTTTGACTCTATTAATAAACAAAAACCTTGTGCATCTTTTGAACTATTCAAGTATGAGTTTGGCGTAACAAGGAGATGGAATGGTCCATCATCTCCAAATACAATTACAAATTAATGACGAGCAAAAGAGTAATATAATAAAATATAAAATATGACTAAAGAGCTATTCTCGAAAAGTTCGAACTTGCTGTTGAACTTTTGAAAATAACTCAATAGTCTATGTAGTTGCCCTCTTCAGCCACATTTAAGTGGGGGCCTCTTCGGCATAAGCCTCTTCGGCATTTAGCCTCTTCTTTCTTCATCCCTGAAAACTGCATTGGACATTTTCTACGAAAATGCGAGCAAGATAAAATCTCTCATACTTTTTATGCAAATTAACTCGTATTTTGTTTGATGATTCTAATTCTCAATTATGAAAAAATTAATTTACATTCTCCGTTAGTTATTCAAGCTCGTGGACCAACAATGAACTTAGAGTTCATTGAAATATACACGAGCACAATGAAACGAATGTCCAAGCAGATAATTATACTCGATGACCTAATAACACGTCGCATTTTTACTATCCAGTAATAAAATCGAATTGAAATAAAAATAATACTATAAATGCAATGCATTTTCTTGCAATATTTTTATTCAATTTATTCTTTATACTGAATTATATCAAATATTTGAAGAAGACTAAATCGCGATAGTGCGAAGTGTTAGTTATAATACTTAAAACTAAGTATCAATTCATCGAAGGTTTTGCGGATTTGATTTCGACTCTATCTCGTTCGAGATAGAATCGAAATAGAAATGAATTTCTTAAATGGTTGCAAATCCCTTTGAATCATGATACATAATAAAAATTACAGAAGAGTCGCAAAATAAATTTACAAAGCAAACATAAGAGAATGAAATGATATAATTTTGCAACAATTCTGTATAAACCAGAAGGCGAAATTTCCACTCCGGAGTGGAAACAAACCTCGTGCCTTTCCTGGATCCTACCTACTTAAAATTAAAATTTTCACATTCGCTCAAAGAAGTATGCTACCTGCCTGCCAATTACCCATATTTAAAAAGAGCAAATACACATACGTACCCACCCACCCACTCCACGATTCTCTCACATACCACCAGGGTGCAAAAGCCTAAACTAGAGAGCATGCCCCGGGGCACCTCCGACACCCTAGTTCAAACGCGTGTTTTCTAAACTTATGGGAGTACGTACCAATGCTGTAATCGACTGCCAAGGCTAGTGATTATTGCAATAATGACTAAAGCAAAAATACAAGTATACACTAGTATATATTGCATACTAGTTATATACGAGTATATCATAGTTTCCACAAATAAATGCGGTAACTCTACTATTCAAAACGATTTTATTATGAAAAAAAAATTAGAAAAATTTAATATAAATATAAAAGTACAGATATACACGCGTATTTTTCATATCACACGTGATATGTAGAAGTAGTGCTCTCAGTATTAAATGATGTAATAATTAAAAAATATCGCGAAACGATGTACAGTACACACTACCTAATACGCACACACAGGTGTAAAGTACATCGTGCAACCACTAGCACAATAACAGTCGCCAATAGGGGAAGAACTTAAAACTAAACCTATACTAACCGTTTCTCACCCATACGAGTAGCACCTGGGCACACGCATAGATGAGAACGCAGAAAGTATAGGGGGGAGAAACGGGAGATTAGTATATTAGAAGCTGAAAATCCTAATCTAAAAAATATGATTAAAAACACATCAATATATAATACATAAATACATTTTTATAAAAATTTATCTAAGCGGCTAAGGACTCTACAATTTATTGGAAAAATAATAACTTTTAATATCTTTTAATATCTTTTAATATATTTCAAAACCTCGGACGACTCCTTTCATTAAGTTGGCTGTTCTAATAAAAGAACTGGGCTTTGAGCCACCACTTAACTGCTAGAATCTATCCGTCGCGAATGAGTTTGTTTTCTTGCTCATTTATTTATAATTTCGAAGTATCGATATATCAAATTAATAGCGATTAGATAAACTAAGTAAGAAGCAATGCATGTAAGACATTTATTACATGCTATTCTGGACGAAAACGAGTAAATTAATGCTCGGTTTCACCACTACTAACCACGTAATAAAAAAGAAAGTGCATTAATTAATTGCACTATTAATTAAATGAATGTAACCGGTGAGACAAGAAAACCTATCCTGAACTAATAAAACAATACAATACAATACAATATACAATTTTCATGAGTAACTCCTAGAAAGGAATTACTCATGTGCTCGTCAATAATTTATTGGAATAATTACAACCGGTAACTCGTGCCGATTAGGACCTTTCATCCTCGACATGATTGAGCACCGGAGGGACTTTAAATTTTTT
The DNA here is from genome assembly GCF_010416935.1 of Polistes fuscatus. Lineage (NCBI taxonomy): Eukaryota > Metazoa > Arthropoda > Insecta > Hymenoptera > Vespidae > Polistes > Polistes fuscatus. The sequence goes on from NW_025113101.1 coordinate 1,577,640, forward strand.
GACTCACTGCGTAAGAAGTTCTACGATGGCTCCAAAACACTCCTACTTCGCAGCAAGTATTGTAGTCTGCTGATCGAAGATCCATCGAAGACCCATTGAAGATCCATCGAAGACCCATTGAAGATTCATCGAAGATCCATCGAAGATCCAACGAAGATCCATCGAAGATCCATCGAAGATCCATCGAATATCCAACGTAGATCCATCGAAGATCCAACGAAGAATTCATTCCACATCTTTGAAAGGTAAGGAAATCCATCGTCTTATCTGTAATATAAAATAGAACATAACAATAAGTTATCTGCAATATAATCCAAAATCATATAAAATAAAATCGAATAAAATATAAATAAAAATAGATACTTACAATGCATTCCAATGGGATGAAATTCAATTGCACCATGGTGATGCACCTCGCGTGAATCTAAAAACGCGGTATAAACGAAAATAAGAAACTATAGATGAGTTTCTTATCGCGAAACCGAAATTTTATTATACGGCGAACAACACTGATTCTAATTCGCGTATGATTTTAATTTATTATGCGCCCGATCACTGATTCTACAACTGCTTCTAAAGACTGCTTTGCACACAGTCAATGCAAGTAAAAAAATCTTCATTGATGCACTGACTCTAATACGCGAACAGTCTGTGCGACTGTTTTAAAATAAAAATACAACTTTTCTCGAACAAAGTCTAATGCAATTACTGCTTTGGTCGCAGTTAATTTAATATGAAAAATTTCTAATACAATCGCGTAACACGAACGAATTGAAATGAGCGAACGAACGTGCTTCTAATCCGTGATTTTAATTATATTTAATCGATACAACACTCCCGTATATTGCTTCGCGCACGATTGCAATCTGAAACAGAAATAAAAAACAATACTATTAATATCATTACTATTACTGAAAACAATTAAAATGTTTGTTGAATTATTAAATACAAAAATATACTCACTTTGTATCTCCATCGATGAATGCACGATGGGTCTCCTACCCTTAGGATGACGATGACGATGACGATGCACTAACACTGATTCTAAAACTGCATCACATGCAGTTAATTCAATTAACACTAGATTAATGGACTAACAATAAACCAATTGGACTCATATCAAATTTCTTTGCTACATATGCTACATATATATATATATATATATATATATATATATATATATATATATAAAATTTAAATATTATTTTTTTAAAATATACGTTGATTTTTAATACCATAATGAAATATATGTAAATATTAATTCCTCCCCTCTACCCATTTCTTCATGCAAACAATTTTTGTAAGTTTTTAAAAAATAGTAAATGAAACAATAACGAAAAAATCTAGTGTTAAACGAATTTCCAAATGAATTTAATTAATAAATTGTAACACTATTCCAACGATGATCTGAAACAAAAATAAAAACAAGATTATATAGACCATTGATATAAAAACATTATTATAATTATTGAAAAAATGTTTTATATAAAAATTGACTTACATTTATTCTTCAGTGATGAATGCACGATGGGTATCCTACCCTTAGGATGACGATGGGCACACGTTTAAATCAAATAAAAGAAACTTGCGAGTTTCTTAACCGAGCAAACGAAACTTTAAAATGCGACGATCAACACTGACTTTACTTTCCGATTCTTTTATATTTTTTTTTAACGATGCAACACACGAGTACTTCATTGCCTACGCGCTCGATTGCAATGATGTTCTGAAACAGAAAAAGGAAAAGAACAATTAATATCATCGTTATAATAAAAATCCATTAAAGTTATCATAGAAGTGTTTGATAGAAAAATATACTTACTTTTAGTCTTCATTGATGACTGCAGGATGGGTATCCTACCCTTAGGATGACGATGAATAAAATAAAATTAAATAAAACTCTGAAAAGCTGGAACATACTAAAGATTATATTATAATACAATATTCCCTGTGAATCATTTCTGAAGGTATAACACACTTTAAAAAATATTCTATCATAAAGAATTTAAATTATTATAAGTAAAAGTTAAACAATATTTATGGAATTTATCAAAGTATGCAACTATTTGTTTGATAGTTCTTGTTTTGTACTTCAAAATACAAACCAAAGCAATATCAGTTGCCTAAATCTCATTACTTGCATAAAATTGCATATAAAATATAAAATATTATTAATAATTATTAATGAAAAACATTAAAGAAGTCTAAAGAAGACAATAACTGTAGTAGTGAACTCTCAATAAAGAATAACCTAACAAGTGTATCAATTGTTATACTGTCCAATGCTATAATAAACTTTTTAAACGATTAATTCAATAATGATGAGATTAGAAATAAAATCAATAAGTAGTTTAATACGTCACGTTCGTTAGATCTTTACTCGATGAAGGACGGAAGGGGAATGAGATACATTACTGCTTATCCTTGAGAGTGTCTAACGTTCGATGCTCAGCTGTTTACGTTTTGCTTTCGGTTGTCTTTCTTCTGTTATCACCTCGAGAAATTCCTACAAATATACATACACATTCATAATTATCTGTAGGTGAATGTTTTGTTTTCTATTCTCTCTCCCTCTCTCCCTCTCACACTCTCGTTCTCACTCTTTCTATACATTTCTATATGATTTAAAAAAAAGAATAACGCTTACCTCGATGAATACGAAGATAAAAAAGAGTAAACACAATTGTTAGACTGAGTATATGTATTCCTGCTGGACTGTCCTAATGCTCGGTACCTAAAAAAGGAAAAAAAAGATTACATATTAGTATAACATAAAGAAAATCAAATATATGAGTGTATGTGTACGAACGGTTAACCTATACTTATGTATATATGCCTGTATGTGTGTGTGTATTAATTTAACACGAAATACGATCTTTGAAGACATAATTATGAAAAATAATTAATTAGAGCATCATTATAGATGGTAATAAGTATCGATATCGTGAAAATAAGTTGGAAATTAGAAAATAATATTGTTAAATAACATTGGTGAAATTGGCAGGAAGCCGAGATACATCGATGTTATATTCTCACAGATACCTTTCGAACTTTTTAATATTTCCTTTTGAAAACACTCACGTATGAAAATCTTATATGTAGCTATCGTTTGGTATATAATAGAAAGGTGTAAAATACTTTTCAATTACCTGAATTAAACAAGATAACGCAGTATGCTGGAACATATACACTTGACAGGATTCCAATATGGTGGCAGTGACGTATTACGAAAGGGGTCCACCCGCAAAAAGACAAAGCGTCATCTGATGACGTCACAGCTGCTTGATATTTTTTAATTTTTTCCATCTATTATAGAAAAATATCGAATAGTCAAAAATATAGTATATAGGAACATAACAATTATTGAAATATATACTTTATTAAGCCAAACAATAAATTCGATCATTATAAGTCGATATCTATAGAAATGATGCCGTAAAACAAGATATATATGTAATTGCCTAGAAAAATGCATACCAATGTACATGGAATTTTTTTCTACGCAAATACTTTTTATCCTCGACATTATCGTAATCTTTCGATTACATCTTTTGGAAGTCATTTGCTAGAAGAATCTATTAGTACATAGAAAAATTATTTACGTTAGAAAATATTTTTTAATTACCTGAGATTAACGGAACGACGTAGCATCCGTCCGATCTCCAGCACCGACGCCGCGAAAAGAAAGAGGAATGATCAGCAAAGAGCCCTGATTGGCTGATAATTATTGCAAAAGAAAAAGATGACCAATCAGAAATTCCCAATTACCATATAGAAATGTATTTCACGCACACAGCTTGCCCCGTCACACGTACGTAACTCGCCTTTCTTCATGACCACTCTAGTCAAGCTTGATATGATAATTTATTTATTAAATAAATAAAAAATTTATTCTATTTTACTATATATTTAAGGTACACGTATCTTGTTAATATTTAAAAAATAACGAAAAGAATAAAGACAATATGCACTATAAACACCGAACAGAAAAAAATACATAATTTATTTATTACGTAAATTAAATATCAATTTTATGAATTATTATAATTATCTAATTATTAATCCAATTAATAATTATTGTTATCTAATTTATTTTTCTATTAGGTGTATACGTTCCTTGTTAATATTTAAAAAATAACGAGTAAAATAAAGACAATATACACTAAAAACTAAATCACATTGCAACGTTCTGATTTAAACATTCCTTCAATTTTTATGTAATTGTTTAAACTAATATGCATTTGTTTTAACGTCCCTGTGCAATGATGACTTTGGATAATAAAATTTTTATCCAAAAAAATATCGCATTAAAATTATTTTATATTCAAAGTATGTTAATAAGTATGTAATGTTTAAACCAGTACATATGTGTTTAAACAATCTGAAATATAAAGAGATTGCATTTGAATATTAAAATAATTGTTAAATAATCGATAGGAATGTCTATTGTTGTTAAAAAGATCGGAATATATGATCTATGTACCGTCCCCTTCGAAATCCACCGTTGAAATAAGACGTTGTCCTCTATGAAAGTACTTTTATTGAAAGTTGTTTATATGACTTTGTTAACGTTGCGCATGTGTATAAAGTGAATAATCCATCTAATCGATAAATTTAAGATTATAACGTTATGATTTTCGTATTTTTATCATTTTTATGTATTTTTTTTAATGCTCCTGCGCACTGAGGACTTCGAGGGTAAAATTTAGCTGCAATATAAGAAAAGTGCATTAATGCATTATAATAATTGTTAATTAATACGTAATGTACACGTATATGTAAATGAAAAAAGAAAGTACATTTCCCTAAACAATTATACAACCAATCTATTCAAACAATTAATAAACAATATACTAATGAAAAAAGTGAATTATTAATGTTTACCATTATAATAGAAGATAGCTGAGGTGTTTGCTTGTTTAAATACTAAAACATATTGCCTGGATTCATTTTAAAATCTTGTAAACTCTTCTTTAATGTATGTACTTGATACAAAAAACGATAAGAAAGTATAATTGATGCTGTACTTTTCCAAATCTTCAAATACTTGCAAATCTGAAAATCATAAGATTAATTAATAAAGTATCAAGTTACCCTTGTTAATATTTAAAAACTAATGTGTAGAATAAAGACAATATACACTAAAAACTTTGTCACATTGCACAGAAAAACACAATTGTATAGAAAAGAAACCACGTTGTTGATATTTTTAAGACAATTAACATCACATTGCACAGAGAAACATAATTCTATAGATAAGAAACCACGTTATAGAAATCTTTAAAACAAATGACATAAAGCAATATAGCCATCCTTAAAGAATTAAAATAAATTGAAACAAAACAATTGAAATCTCTTATGCCAACTATGAAAGTATAAATTCCCATATTCTGTATTGATATGGAAAAATTCTTGTTATTTTCATTCTTTAAGGATGGTTACAGTGCTTTATGTCAATTGTTTTAAAAATATCTGCAACGAGGTTTCTTTTCTATACGATTGTGTTTTTCTGTGTTGTTTTCAGTGTATAACCTCTTTATTTTATTCCTTATTTTTTAAATATTATAAAGGAATGTGTACACCTAATAGGAAAATAAAATTTATTTTTGATTTATTAGATAACTATATTTTGTGTTTTTCTGTGCAGTGTGATAAAGTTTTTAGTGTATATTGTCTTTATTCTACACATTAGTTTTTAAATATTAACAAGGGTAACTTGATACTTTACTAATCAATTTTATGATTTTCAGATTTGCAAGTATTTGAAGATTTGGAAAAGCACAGCATGTATTAGGCTTTCTTATCGTTTTATGTATCAAGAACATACATAAAAGAAGAGTTTACAAGATTTTAAAATGAATCCAGGCAATATGTTTTAGTATTTAAACAAGCAAACACCTCAGCTATCTTCTATTATAATGGTAAACATTAATAATTCACTTTTTTCATTAGTATATTGTTTATTAATTGTTTGAATAGATTGGTTGTATAATTGTTTAGAGAAATGTACTTTCTTTTTTCATTTACATATACGTGTACATTACGTATTAATTAACAATTATTATAATGCATTAATGCACTTTTCTTATATTGCAGCTAAATTTTACCCTCGAAGTCCTCAGTGCGCAGGAGCATTAAAAAAAATACATAAAAATGATAAAAATACGAAAATCATAACGTTATAATCTTAAATTTATCGATTAGATGGATTATTCACTTTATACACATGCGCAACGTTAACAAAGTCATATAAACAACTTTCAATAAAAGTACTTTCATAGAGGACAACGTCTTATTTCAACGGTGGATTTCGAAGGGGACGGTACATAGATCATATATTCCGATCTTTTTAACAACAATAGACATTCCTATCGATTATTTAACAATTATTTTAATATTCTAATTAAATCTCTTTATATTTCAGATTGTTTAAACACATATGTACTGGTTTAAACATTACATACTTATTAACATACTTCGAATATAAAATAATTTTAATGCGATATTTTTCTGGAAGTAAATCTTATTATGTAAAGTCATCATTGTACAGGGACGTTAAAACAAATGCATATTAGTTTAAACAATTACATAAAAATTGAAGGAATGTTTAAATCAGAACGTTGCAATGTGATTTAGTTTTTAGTGTATATTGTCTTTATTTTACTCGTTATTTTTTAAATATTAACAAGGAACGTATACACCTAATAGAAAAATAAATTAGATAACAATAATTATTAATTGGATTAATAATTAGATAATTATAATAATTCATAAAATTGATATTTAATTTACGTAATAAATAAATTATGTATTTTTTTCTGTTCGGTGTTTATAGTGCATATTGTCTTTATTCTTTTCGTTATTTTTTAAATATTAACAAGATACGTGTACCTTAAATATATAGTAAAATAGAATAAATTTTTTATTTATTTAATAAATAAATTATCATATCAAGCTTGACTAGAGTGGTCATGAAGAAAGGCGAGTTACGTACGTGTGACGGGGCAAGCTGTGTGCGTGAAATACATTTCTATATGGTAATTGGGAATTTCTGATTGGTCATCTTTTTCTTTTGCAATAATTATCAGCCAATCAGGGCTCATTGCTGATCATTCCTCTTTCTTTTCGCGGCGTCGGTGCTGGAGATCGGACGGATGCTACGTCGTTCCGTTAATCTCAGGTAATTAAAAAATATTTTCTAACGTAAATAATTTTTCTATGTACTAATAGATTCTTCTAGCAAATGACTTCCAAAAGATGTAATCGAAAGATTACGATAATGTCGAGGATAAAAAGTATTTGCGTAGAAAAAAATTCCATGTACATTGGTATGCATTTTTCTAGGCAATTACATATATATCTTGTTTTACGGCATCATTTCTATAGATATCGACTTACAATGATCGATTTTTATTGTTTGGCGTAATAAAGTATATATTTCGATAATTGTTATGTTCCTATATACTATTTTTGACTATTCGATATTTTTCTATAATAGATGGAAAAAATTAAAAAATATCAAGCAGCTGTGACGTCATCAGATGACGCTTTGTCTTTTTGCGGGTGGACCCCTTTCGTAATACGTCACTGCCACCATATTGGAATCCTGTCAAGTGTATATGTTCCAGCATACTGCGTTATCTTGTTTAATTCAGGTAATTGAAAAGTATTTTACACCTTTCTATTATATACCAAACGATAGCTACATATAAGATTTTCATACGTGAGTGTTTTCAAAAGGAAATATTAAAAAGTTCGAAAGGTATCTGTGAGAATATAACATCGATGTATCTCGGCTTCCTGCCAATTTCACCAATGTTATTTAACAATATTATTTTCTAATTTCCAACTTATTTTCACGATATCGATACTTATTACCATCTATAATGATGCTCTAATTAATTATTTTTCATAATTATGTCTTCAAAGATCGTATTTCGTGTTAAATTAATACACACACACATACAGGCATATATACATAAGTATAGGTTAACCGTTCGTACACATACACTCATATATTTGATTTTCTTTATGTTATACTAATATGTAATCTTTTTTTCCTTTTTTAGGTACCGAGCATTAGGACAGTCCAGCAGGAATACATATACTCAGTCTAACAATTGTGTTTACTCTTTTTTATCTTCGTATTCATCGAGGTAAGCGTTATTCTTTTTTTTAAACCATATAGAAATGTATAGAAAGAGTGAGAACGAGAGTGAGAGAGGGAGAGAGGGAGAGAGAATAGAAAACAAAACATTCACCTACAGACAGTTATGAATGTGTATGTATATTTGTAGGAATTTCTCGAGGTGATAACAGAAGAAAGACAACCGAAAGCAAAACGTAAACAGCTGAGCATCGAACGTTAGACACTCTCAAGGATAAGCAGTAACGTATCTCATTCCCCTTCCGTCCTTCATCGAGTAAAGTTCTAACGAACGTGACGTATTAAACTACTTATTGATTTTATTTCTAATCTCATCATTATTGAATTAATCGTTTAAAAAGTTTATTATAGCATTGGACAGTATAACAATTGATACACTTGTTAGGTTATTCTTTATTGAGAGTTCACTACTACAGTTATTGTCTTCTTTAGACTTCTTTAATGATTTTTATTAATAAATATTAATAATATTTTATATTTTATATGCAATTTTATGCAAGTAATGAGATTTAGGCAACTGATATTGCTTTGGTTTGTATTTTGAAGTACAAAACAAGCACTATCAAACAAATAGTTGCATACTTTGATAAATTCCATAAATATTGTTTAACTTTTACTTTTAATAATTTAAATTCCTTATGATAGAATATTTTTTAAAGTGTGTTATACCTTCAGAAATGATTCACAGGGAATATTGTATTATAATATATCTTTAGTATGTTCCAGCTTTTCAGAGTTTTATTTAATTTTATTTTATTCATCGTCATCCTAAGGGTAGGATACCCATCCTGCAGTCATCAATGAAGACTAAAAGTAAGTATATTTTTCTATCAAACACTTCTATGATAACTTTAATGGATTTTTATTATAACGATGATATTAATTGTTCTTTTCCTTTTTCTGTTTCAGAACATCATTGCAATCGAGCGCGTAGGCAATGAAGTACTCGTGTGTTGCATCGTTAAAAAAAATATAAAAGAATCGGAAAGTAAAGTCAGTGTTGATCGTCGCATTTTAAAGTTTCGTTTGCTCGGTTAAGAAACTCGCAAGTTTCTTTTATTTGATTTAAACGTGTGCCCATCGTCATCCTAAGGGTAGGATACCCATCGTGCATTCATCACTGAAGAATAAATGTAAGTCAATTTTTATATAAAACATTTTCTCAATAATTATAATAATGTTTTTATATCAATGGTCTATATAATCTTGTTTTTATTTTTGTTTCAGATATCGTTGGAATAGTGTTACAATTTATTAATTAAATTCATTTGGAAATTCGTTTAACACTAGATTTTTTCGTTATTGTTTCATTTACTATTTTTTAAAAACTTACAAAAATTGTTTGCATGAAGAAATGGGTAGAGGGGAGGAATTAATATTTACATATATTTCATTATGGTATTAAAAATCAACGTATATTTTAAAAAAATAATATTTAAATTTTATATATATATATATATGTAGCATATGTAGCAAAGAAATTTGATATGAGTCAAATTGGTTTATTGTTAGTCCATTAATCTAGTGTTAATTGAATTAACTGCATGTAATGCAGTTTTAGAATCAGTGTTAGTGCATCGTCATCGTCATCCTAAGGGTAGGAGACCCATCGTGCATTCATCGATGGAGATACAAAGTGAGTATATTTTTGTATTTAATAATTCAACAAACATTTTAATTGTTTTCAGTAATAGTAATGATATTAATAGTATTGTTTTTTATTTCTGTTTCAGATTGCAATCGTGCGCGAAGCAATATACGGGAGTGTTGTATCGATTAAATATAATTAAAATCACGGATTAGAAGCACGTTCGTTCGCTCATTTCAATTCGTTCGTGTTACGCGATTGTATTAGAAATTTTTCATATTAAATTAACTGCGACCAAAGCAGTAATTGCATTAGACTTTGTTCGAGAAAAGTTGTATTTTTATTTTAAAACAGTCGCACAGACTGTTCGCGTATTAGAGTCAGTGCATCAATGAAGATTTTTTTACTTGCATTGACTGTGTGCAAAGCAGTCTTTAGAAGCAGTTGTAGAATCAGTGATCGGGCGCATAATAAATTAAAATCATACGCGAATTAGAATCAGTGTTGTTCGCCGTATAATAAAATTTCGGTTTCGCGATAAGAAACTCATCTATAGTTTCTTATTTTCGTTTATACCGCGTTTTTAGATTCACGCGAGGTGCATCACCATGGTGCAATTGAATTTCATCCCATTGGAATGCATTGTAAGTATCTATTTTTATTTATATTTTATTCGATTTTATTTTATATGATTTTGGATTATATTGCAGATAACTTATTGTTATGTTCTATTTTATATTACAGATAAGACGATGGATTTCCTTACCTTTCAAAGATGTGGAATGAATTCTTCGTTGGATCTTCGATGGATCTACGTTGGATATTCGATGGATCTTCGATGGATCTTCGATGGATCTTCGTTGGATCTTCGATGGATCTTCGATGAATCTTCAATGGGTCTTCGATGGATCTTCAATGGGTCTTCGATGGATCTTCGATCAGCAGACTACAATACTTGCTGCGAAGTAGGAGTGTTTTGGAGCCATCGTAGAACTTCTTACGCAGTGAGTCAAAAAATTTAAAGTCCCTCCGGTGCTCAATCATGTCGAGGATGAAAGGTCCTAATCGGCACGAGTTACCGGTTGTAATTATTCCAATAAATTATTGACGAGCACATGAGTAATTCCTTTCTAGGAGTTACTCATGAAAATTGTATATTGTATTGTATTGTATTGTATGTTTTATTAGTTCAGGATAGGTTTTCTTGTCTCACCGGTTACATTCATTTAATTAATAGTGCAATTAATTAATGCACTTTCTTTTTTATTACGTGGTTAGTAGTGGTGAAACCGAGCATTAATTTACTCGTTTTCGTCCAGAATAGCATGTAATAAATGTCTTACATGCATTGCTTCTTACTTAGTTTATCTAATCGCTATTAATTTTGATATATCGATACTTCGATATTATAAATAAATGAGCAAGAAAACAAACTCATTCGCGACGGATAGATTCTAGCAGTTAAGTGGTGGCTCAAAGCCCAGTTCTTTTATTAGAACAGCCAACTTAATGAAAGGAGTCGTCCGAGGTTTTGAAATATATTAAAAGATATTAAAAGATATTAAAAGTTATTATTTTTCCAATAAATTGTAGAGTCCTTAGCCGCTTAGATAAATTTTTATAAAAATGTATTTATGTATTATATTGATGTGTTTTTAATCATATTTTTTAGATTAGGATTTTCAGCTTCTAATATACTAATCTCCCGTTTCTCCCCCCTATACTTTCTGCGTTCTCATCTATGCGTGTGCCCAGGTGCTACTCGTATGGGTGAGAAACGGTTAGTATAGGTTTAGTTTTAAGTTCTTCCCCTATTGGCGACTGTTATTGTGCTAGTGGTTGCACGATGTACTTTACACCTGTGTGTGCGTATTAGGTAGTGTGTACTGTACATCGTTTCGCGATATTTTTTAATTATTACATCATTTAATACTGAGAGCACTACTTCTACATATCACGTGTGATATGAAAAATACGCGTGTATATCTGTACTTTTATATTTATATTAAATTTTTCTAATTTTTTTTTCATAATAAAATCGTTTTGAATAGTAGAGTTACCGCATTTATTTGTGGAAACTATGATATACTCGTATATAACTAGTATGCAATATATACTAGTGTATACTTGTATTTTTGCTTTAGTCATTATTGCAATAATCACTAGCCTTGGCAGTCGATTACAGCATTGGTACGTACTCCCATAAGTTTAGAAAACACGCGTTTGAACTAGGGTGTCGGAGGTGCCCCGGGGCATGCTCTCTAGTTTAGGCTTTTGCACCCTGGTGGTATGTGAGAGAATCGTGGAGTGGGTGGGTGGGTACGTATGTGTATTTGCTCTTTTTAAATATGGGTAATTGGCAGGCAGGTAGCATACTTCTTTGAGCGAATGTGAAAATTTTAATTTTAAGTAGGTAGGATCCAGGAAAGGCACGAGGTTTGTTTCCACTCCGGAGTGGAAATTTCGCCTTCTGGTTTATACAGAATTGTTGCAAAATTATATCATTTCATTCTCTTATGTTTGCTTTGTAAATTTATTTTGCGACTCTTCTGTAATTTTTATTATGTATCATGATTCAAAGGGATTTGCAACCATTTAAGAAATTCATTTCTATTTCGATTCTATCTCGAACGAGATAGAGTCGAAATCAAATCCGCAAAACCTTCGATGAATTGATACTTAGTTTTAAGTATTATAACTAACACTTCGCACTATCGCGATTTAGTCTTCTTCAAATATTTGATATAATTCAGTATAAAGAATAAATTGAATAAAAATATTGCAAGAAAATGCATTGCATTTATAGTATTATTTTTATTTCAATTCGATTTTATTACTGGATAGTAAAAATGCGACGTGTTATTAGGTCATCGAGTATAATTATCTGCTTGGACATTCGTTTCATTGTGCTCGTGTATATTTCAATGAACTCTAAGTTCATTGTTGGTCCACGAGCTTGAATAACTAACGGAGAATGTAAATTAATTTTTTCATAATTGAGAATTAGAATCATCAAACAAAATACGAGTTAATTTGCATAAAAAGTATGAGAGATTTTATCTTGCTCGCATTTTCGTAGAAAATGTCCAATGCAGTTTTCAGGGATGAAGAAAGAAGAGGCTAAATGCCGAAGAGGCTTATGCCGAAGAGGCCCCCACTTAAATGTGGCTGAAGAGGGCAACTACATAGACTATTGAGTTATTTTCAAAAGTTCAACAGCAAGTTCGAACTTTTCGAGAATAGCTCTTTAGTCATTTTTTATATTTTATTATATTACTCTTTTGCTCGTCATTAATTTGTAATTGTATTTGGAGATGATGGACCATTCCATCTCCTTGTTACGCCAAACTCATACTTGAATAGTTCAAAAGATGCACAAGGTTTTTGTTTATTAATAGAGTCAAAACTATTTAGATTTCCTTTTTTCTTAGATATTAAACTCAATTAACGTTCGTTAAACTTCACAATAATTTCTCTTACCTTTTTGTCTTTACAATTTTTAACTTTGATCGAATATGATTATATTTGGAATTTTCTGTGTGTAAAGGAACGCGGTATATAAAAGTAATTCACAATGATTAAAATAATTTTTATTTTTCTTTTTTTAGTATTTTAATATTTTTGTGTAGCTTTTCTATTTCTTAATTTTTATATATTATAATGTAAAGTCACGCGTTCAAATTTAATTTAATGCAACCTGAAATAGAGATTTGATAAAAATAAATAGGAAATTAAATTTATATAATAGTGCATCTGCTAATTTGGCGACTTGTATTTTAGGATTGAATTTATTGACTGTATGATTAATATATTCTTCTTTTTGTTACAGGTGATCATCGTTGGGTGTAACATCAATTCTCTTCAATTTTCTTACATTGACTATCTTAAATGTCTATTATTGAATATGTCTATATATACATGCATTTCTGAAGGTACACAGCACACACAAATAAAAAATATAATTTTAAAAAATTGTATCCTTATCATTATTCTTTTTTTTAAAAAAGGACTGTAGATAGACTAGTTTACCGCCGAACGAGATTTATCTACTGCAATGAGAAGAGCTTCCGTCTCTGAGCGTAACATAACGTAGAATAAATAACCCTTGGTCGAACGGTGACCCTCGTGTCCGTCCAATTACTTCTTCCCCGTTGGTAGAAAATATTTTCTGCCTGTGGTTTAATATACTTCTCTCTGTCTGCCTACATATACACATATATATACATATATATATACATGTATAGACTTGGCCATTGTGCTCTTTAACTACGATTTTCTTTCTCTCTTTTTCTCTCTCTTTTGCTATCACCGAGATACTTGAACAACAGCCATTATGGTTTACAATACGGTTCCTTACGGAATGGTAGTTGGTGCAATAGAGAGACCACTGTCCGAAGAGATAACACTGATTTCATTAGAGTAAATGAACTCGACATCATAGTACTCGCACGACCGTTCGTCTGATTAAAAGTCATAAATGTTTTCGGCATGTTTGGACCACGTACACACCCATTTGAATTTTACGTGTTTTATTGAAAACAATATTTCATATACATATGAACACATATTACCGAATAATAATATAACAAAGTAATATACAATAATATAACGTTTTTCAAAAATTTCTTCAATCGTGCATTTACAACAATTAACTCGATTCGTTCGTAAACGACACGCTGTATTATTTATTCAATTTAATTTTTATTTATAATAATAACGTTTAAATATTGTTAATTTTTTAAAGTACATTGCTATGCTGATTTTTTTTTACATAAAATCATATAAATTCCACGTTTGTTCTAGAGTCGTTAAAAATATTCTCTTTTACTTTCCTCGTGGGAAATTAAAACAATGTAAATTCATACATACTTCCTAGTTCTTCTTTAACCATTATCAAGGACAAACGATCTAGACGAAACGTACTTTTGTCAGAAAGTTTCTAAGTGGCTATCTCTTCGGATAGAAATTCTTACGATAAAGGGAGATAAAATAACGAAGTCGAAACCGCGTGAAACACTTTGAATAATATCGCGATTCGAAGTCGTCTAGAGAAGGATTTTATATTTTATGCGGTTGCTGCACCCACAAAAGTGTCGATGCGATGCTGCTATGGTGCCAGTCAGTCCGACTGGTGCGGTGCCACCATTTTTACTAGCTTTCACTGAAACTCTCTTCTCTTTTACTTTTAAATAACACATCGAAAAAAGTTCCTCTTTGTTTTCTTTAACATCTCATACAACTGATAATATAAGAATACATTTTAAAAATAATATTCAGTCAAAAATCAAATAACTAACATAGATGCATTTTATGAATAATTATCTAATCAAATCAAAAAAGAAATTTTCTCATTAAAAATCATACAAAAGTGTAGCTTATGAGATTTTATACCGAGAATGTTAAAGAATACGAAAAAGGAATCGGTTAAAAATAATAAATAAAATCGTGTTAAAATAAAAAATGTAATCTACGTAAGAATATAATACAATATAATAATTAACGATTAAAAGCAGCTGAGAAGGGAGAGAGTGTAGGGTCAGCATAGTATATTTTATCGTTCAACGAGCAGGCAGTGTACCCTTTCGAAGAAGGCAAGCATGATCTCCGTTCGAGAGAATCATAATCGACGGTAATTAACTGTACCGGGATGGCAAGAAGGGCCGCCACCCTCCGCCTATTACCTTTTCCCCTTTCGCACGTATGCCTTCTCCCTATCTCTCTCTTTCTCTCTTTGCCTCCGTTGTTCGGCCAGTGGGATAGGTCAGCACGCCCTCTTGCGCGTGTTAATACCATATTACCTTCTCCTACGGCTAATGGATCATTCTCTTATCCGCAAGTTATTTCGTCCGAGTACACGCCTATGACGTTGAATAGTTTTAGATGAGTTTTTATTACCGGTACTTTACTCAGCCTCTTACCAATACTAATTCGATATAACGAGAAATGTTCGTAAAGTAACTTCGACGTTTGACCTTTTTTATCGTATCATTGTTAACCGTTAAAACGTACAATTCATGAATTCGTGAAATAAAAAGCTAAATCATAAAAGAACTATCCTATTTAAAATATGAAAAAAAACAGAATTACGTACTTTAATTTTTGGTGATATAAGAATTCACGAAATGCGAATTATTTAAAGTATTCAAATGAAATTTGATTTACAGAAACAGTATATTGATTTTCAAAGTATAACAAGATATAACTACATTACATTGTTTCATGAATTATCTGAATTATACGCTTTAACGGTAAACTTATTATTTTTATCGTGATAGCAGATTATTTTCCTCGATTTAAATCTTACTTTTATTCAACTTTTCATATGAATCATATCCGACATAGATATACTTAATAAAAAACAAAAAAAATAGATTTCCTGTTCGTTAGTTAGATCAACCGAGGATGCAAGGAGTTAATCTTCCAACCAAAGTGGATTCAATGCAAAGCCGAGGTTTCGTCGTGCATTTCATCAAGTATTAAACGAGATCTAAGCGTCCCTTTGAGCAGACTTTGGTTCCAATGAAATCCTACCGATTTATCTTCCTATCTATCTATCTATCTATCTGTCTATCTATCTGACCCTCTCTCTTCCGTTTCGATGATGCGCTTTCCCAGTTTAAACGTGCATGGCAATCACGCTCGTACGTTTTCGCCAACCATCGCGATAACTCGTACACGATACTAATTGAAACCACGGAACCTAATTTCTGAGAGTAACAGGACCCTCTTCTCTTCGTGGTAATCCTAAATATAGAACATACTACTAACACACATATGTACATATATCTACGCACACATAGACGTTAATAAAAAAAGCAAGAAAAAATGGATCTCGCATGAAAAATAATGTTGTGTCATTTCCGTAGAAATATGTATGTGTGTGTGTGTGTGTGAGTGTGCATCCGAATATATCCCTCAATTTCAAAACAAGACGTTGACAAAGGTCAGTGTGCGTGCACGCATCGTCGAAAGAACAGGAAGGAATCGAAATTGTCCAGAATTAAATTCACATCGTTGCTTGCGTGCGTCGCCAACGGCATCACGTTAAGCCAAATAAGACCTGGCGTCAGACGGTTACTCTGAAACACACACGTTTTCGATAAAGTCAAGTAGTTGTATGTATATATATATATATGTGTGTGTGTGTGCGCATATAATCACATACATCCCCCATATAATCTCAATGATATGTGACTTTTTAATTACTCAGAGGGTTTAACTAATAGGTAACAATTCTTCTAGCAAGTTACTCGTTTAATAAAACTCGTATGAGTGATCGTGCGTTTACGTGGAAATAATAATAAACCATTTGTTTAAACACTAAATAAGTATCACTATAAATCTTTTAATAAGATATTTTTATATTCGAATCATTTTTTTTTTTTTTTTATAAAATTAAACTATGTTTCAGGAAGGTAGAGGAAAAAAAGATAAATTACAAATACATATGAAAATAATTACAAATCTATATTATATAGTAATGTAGAACTATTAACGTTAGATGTTTAAGTATTTATTATATTGATTCTTAATTAAAATTTGAGATTATATCATAACATGTTAAAAATGATATTAAAGTTTTATAATTGATAAAAGTAGTGATATTAGAAACGTATATACGTATTTGTAATTTCATTCTTATCCAAATGATAATCGTCCTATTACTTTGAAATAAAAAACATAAATAAAATCTTCCTTTTCGATTATTATTCTCTCCTAGATCTCGATTATTAGAAAACAGATTTATAGTGATTTAGATTGTAAAACGGTAGACCAGGTTTGATGAATAATACATAGGTAGTTCCAACTCTCCGTTTATCAATGACTTCTTCTCTCATTTGAACGTAACGCTAATAACGATCGGCTCATCGAAACCAAACGCAAGAGGATGAATCGAACGGTATCACGAAAGCGCTCGTAATTTGCATAGAGAAGAACATTAGTTAATTACCGAGGACATAACCAATGATTGGTGATCGCCAAAGAGCCACAACTCACGCCGCGCTTAAGCCCGAAGTTATTGCCCGGATCATCGTTAAAACTCGAAATGTATCAGTCACCGACGCATACGTGACCACAACGTGAACCTTAATCCTCTAACACGCGAGATATCTACGTGTGATTTCAAATTTAGCAACTCTGACACATCCAAATATATATACTATATTATACCTGAATCTAATAATACATACATCTACGTGTTAGCGAAGATTCATTTCGAACACACATTTACAAATTAACGTTACATATTTAAATAGTAAAAACAAACGTGCAAAGGTGGTAACCAAAATTTCTAATGATCTTTTTAAAATAATCATTTTGATTTATTTCTCAAGATATATTATCGTAGACTGAAAAGAACACAGCGATATATATATATTCGATGATAACATTTTAATAATTAATGAATTTTAAACAGTCTAAGCTAGACACGAAGGAAGCAAATAACAGCATCTTGACTTCATTGTGTTCCCTGATAATAGATATATACCTAGATATACCTAGGCATCAACACAAGTGACTTATCTTTTAATTCGTTCCGAGTAACGAGCTTCCACAGTACCATCCGATAACACCGATGTGTTTCCAACAGACTTACAACATATCTCTCTTCTATCTTTCTCGCATATGGGGAATGGGTAAAAAGACGGGGACGAAAACTCGGTGAAAGGCTTTTCAGTTTGAAATGGCTAGTTGGCCCGTTGGTATCTCGAAACTTTTCGAGTTATCAACGTTGGTTCTTTATTAATGACAGCTAGACGAAGGGAAAGAGAGAGAAAAAGAGAGAAAAATATACATATAAAATAGTATAGAGAAAGAGAGAGAGAGAATGGGAGAGTGAGAGAGAGAAAGAGGGAGGGGGGAGAACCAAGAGGGTTTATGGAGGGACATAAACTCTAAACTGATTAACAGTATCCAGTAGCTCTCGACGGACTCTGGACTCACTCGGGATGCAATATATATGCAATCGTGACTGTGGATAGAACGTATAGGGAAACCGAATCACCCTATCTCTCTCTCTCTCTCTCTCTCTCTGTCACCATCTCTGTCAGTCTCGTTAGCAATACCCCCAACGGTTTATAGGCCATCGTCAACGGAATTAACATTGCCCAATTAAATTGATAGATGTCTCCGACGGTATTAAACGCGTGATACCTAAGTAAAGTCTCGCGTAAATCGTCAAACGAAACCCGGTCGTCCGCTACTTGCGCTTGCGTGATTTATATTATTTTCGAGCATTTTAACGCGACAGATAGATGGATAGAAAGAAAGAAAGAAATAAAGAGAGGGAGAGAAGAAAATAAACGAAGAAAGAAAGAAATGTCGAACAAAAATGCTTTTTTTTTCATCGTCTGCTCGTCGTTAGAACGTTTACGGGCGCGAAAAACGTTATAACACACTTTTTTTTTTTGTTTTATTTTATTTATCGTTCCTTTAGATTCTCGTGTTCTCGTTGTTTTATTTTCGTTTCAAATAAAATAACACGAAGATCGATTTTCTCGAGATACGTTTAACTAAACCACCTGCTGCGTTCGATAGAATGCACACCACCCTAGAATGATTTGTGGACCATTAAATAGCGTCTCTATTTTTATCGGAACTATCTTTGACTCTCTCTCTCTCTCTCTCTTTTTCTCTCCCCTATTCTCTTATTCTCTATTTATAAATAATATCCTCGCTTATCTCTAAATAGAATAGCGTAATGCATAAAATAAAAGATGCGACGCGATGTCTGGTCTTATTTATACAACGCGTTCTATATAGTCGAGATCGTAAAAGTATGCAATTCTTGAGGATAACAGAATGGGGGAGGGCGGGGACGGCTACACAGATCCTGGAAAAATGAAATAACGTTAAAAACCCTATTCTTCCTACGAGCATATAATAAACAACGATTAATCAACTCGCACGTTTTTCTATTTATAAATTCGATATTAATATCATCTGTCTAATTTTATTTATTATCTTTCGAGTATCAATTTTTTTTTGTCAACGTTCCATTAATCACTAACAAATGATGTATTTTCGCGATAACAATAAATAACGGTAAATCATAAAAAAGTAGTCGTTGGTTTGTAACATAAGTAAACATCTAATTCGTTAATCTACAAATCCCCGGTTTCCTTCTTTATTTTGTACTTTTTAATTGTCGAGGAAAATGAGAAAAAAAGTAAACAGGTAAAATTTAAATGTCTCTTCTCTCTCTCTCTCTCTCTCTCTTTCTCTTTCTCTTCCTTCGTATTCGACCATTGTGAAATGCAAAGAGGATTAAGGTATACTGTAGGTAAAAAAACTACCCCACCGCACCCCTTTTCCCGAGGCAAAAGATAGAAAGAGAGGAAAATATCGTAGAAAAAAGGCTTGGACTTTCGGTATTCCAGTCTCGTTTCAAGCTTTGTAATCTTTCATTCCGTCTGGACTCCGTCCGCGATAAACTCCACGCGAATAAATAATAACTATTAATTATGTTTGCTCCGGCCGGAATGATCGTCCAACGAGAAAGGGTTTGGGGTTGGGGTTGGTGTTGGGGGTTGGGGTTGGGTTGAACGGGGGGGTAGGTGAGGTGAGGTGATGAGGGTGGTATACGCGTGCGCGCAACCAGCTCTGAATTTTCAACGGGAGGGGGGAGGGAGAGTGGTTATGGAGAAGGGGGAAGGCAATAAACGGCGGGAGCGGTTTATCACGAAACGGAATTAAACGGTTTACGACTGGACCACAGATTAGTACGGACGCGATGGACGAATGCGAGGGTGGTTCCTCTCTATCCCTCTCTCTCTTACTCTCTCATTCTCTCTTTCTCATACTCTTGGAAAACGGCACCGGGTTAGATTACCGTGGATGGTCATCCTCTCTATCGTCGTCGTTCGTGTTACTCTCTCTCTCTTTCTCTCCCTTTCTCTCCCTTTCTCTCTGTTTCTCGTGAAACTTGTGCCACCATTGGAACGCCACGGCGTTCGAATTTTCGATTGGAATTTGTGACGCGCCATTGGAACGGTCCGTTTGAAGCTGATGAAATTTCAGGCTGCAACGATGCTCGAAGCGATCGACCGCGGTATATCCTCTCTATCCGTCTATCTTTCTCTCTCACACCGGTTCTATATTTATCTATCTATCTATCCGTCCATTCATCCATCTATTCATCTATATATCTTTCTTTTACTAATTTTCACGATAAATCAAGAATCAAGGCAGAACGAAAAATCTGCCATCGATGACGTGGGTTCCATCCGATCGAGTAATATCGTTGAATTCATCGTCGGTCAATTCCAATCGTATTAATTAGGATAATCGATATAGTATTTCAAATTTCTACCATCAATAGATAAAGAATAGTGTTACGATAATTGAATGGAAACATCTTGGATCGGTTCGACAAGTTTTTCTATGAGAAAATGAATAAGGATTCTTGAATGAATCGTGATAATTGTATTTTTTTATTTTCATAAATATACACACAAACACACATACACATAAACGAACGAACAACTCTATCGGCCATTGACGTTCTCTCCCTTTCGCGTAAAATAATTCATCGATCAACGGCTCTCGCTTGTGGCGGCTCATTAATTTTCTCGTTATATGTAGATACATTAAGAGAGAGAGAGAGAGAGAGGATGTACCAAACTATCCCTCGCAGCACTCTATGCTCAATTCCAATGCATAATAGAACGCTATCCGATCGATATTCAACACGATTCACGTTACGGGTTCTCCTTGTTTTCGTTTCATTTATCTCGTTATCAGCTCCCTCATATCATTCCGCACCGTTGCAAAAGACAATACTAGTCAGGTGTGATTATATTCAAATATAAGTATATTTTTTATAAGAGACAGACAAAAGAACAGAACGGGTGAAATATATATTTCATTAAGGAAGACATCGAAACGTGTATATTTATATGTTCACATTTTTCTTATCCATTTAAAATCATATCAGATAACGGAATATCGTGTGTAGTTTAATACAAGAGTTATCAAAATTTGTACATGTTTTTCTTTTTTTTGATTAATCATATTCCTTAATAAAACTCGTTACGATTAATTAAAAATACAATTTAATGAACATTCGTTGAAATATTTTAGCGTCAAAATTGCAATCACCAATAATAACGTAACGTAACGTAACTATAATTCGGAGAAACGATTGTCTACAAAATTAATTAAACATAACATTAATGGTTGCCCTTCTGTATGAATTATTAAATCGTATGATTTCTAAATTAACCGTCTATCTTAATTTTATTGTCAGTCTCTTCATACTTTCTCAGTTTCTACAGGAAACTTTGGAAACACGTAGGATCGCAAAGTTATATCTCGTTTATATTTGGAGTATTATTTCAATGATCGTCGTGGTCTCATTACTGTGACACGCTGATGGAGGATCGGCAAATATCTTTCTCCCTGTTAATGATAACAAAAGTAGAAGGGAGACATAGATAGAGAAGTAAAGAAAGAAAGGGAAAGAGAGAAATGGAATATAGAAAGGGAGCCAGAAGGATAACGGTGTATTATATGTCGAGTTACTGGAAGGGTGGTGGTGGCGATAGTGGTAGTATGGTTTGTGCAGACGATGGAGGAAGTTAGGGCGGATACCTGCAGGCGATCTACGCGTATTAAATTAACCCCCGGTCGAGGAGGAGCTCACGCTCTTCGACCTTGCGTGTCCGGGAATGCTCTAAAGCCAAGCGCGGACACTAAGAATTCATTAGCGGACGACCCCCCATTGTACACCGATGGTTACGTTCAGTGACATCGCATGCACAACCCTTGGGAAAGATCGATAGATCATTCCAACCTAAGTAGAAAGAGATCTAACATTCTGATTCGATCGTAACTATTATCTCTTCTTCTTCATATCCCTAAACCCCTTTTTTTATTTATGTTAAACCTCTTATTTACGTGAAATGATCATGCCAGTATATATCAGGATTGTTATTCAAGATGCCTTGATAAAAGCTTATATCGTGTATCTTTTGCTCTCCCTTTTCGTTTTTGTTTCTTTATCTGTGTTGCCTGTTCTCTTAATTATTATCATTCCTTCTTTCTTTCTTTATTTATTTCTTTATTCTCGTATGAAATGGTAATTAACGAAATCGTCTCGTTCTCCCATTTTCGACGTTTTTATCGAGGGAAGGGGGTGGGAAAATACGGTGGGGGTTACGTTTTAAAGTGACGCGAGGGAACGTTACCTAGGGTTGTTTAAAAAGAGAAAGCGAGAAGGGTGAGAATACATACTACTGAAATTAAGCGAATTTGACGGAGGCCATTTTCTTCTTCATTTGCTAAAACAAATCGTGCACCAGTTATCCTAGAGAGGAGACACACTGGGTGCACTTAGCTGATGAACGCGTATACGGGTAACACCGTGCACGCAATGTTACTAGCAATGTCTCTCACGCAACGAATACGCTTGTTTTCCGTTTGTCGAACTGAATTTGAATAAACACAAACCTCGTTCCTGTTCTCTGTTTACCATCTCTAACCTTTATTGCAACGACCAGGATATATGCAACGAAAGAACGCCCTTTCGTGTGTGTTTGTTCACTTGCGAACATTATACTTGACACTTTCGGTAAAAGGTAACATTTATTCGATCTAATGATCTAATTATTCTGATTTTTTAATTTTAGAGATTTTTTTTCTTAATCCAGAAAGAATATTTTACTAGTTGATTAAAATGACAGATAAATAATAGATCAAATTCTTTCATTTATATTAAAAAATTTACATACAAAATATTTTCGTCAACGTTAATGCACAATGGATTTTTAATTAATTTTAAAAATACAATATTTGTTGAATTAATAAAAATATAAATTTATAACAAAAATGTAATAGCATTGTTAACCGTGAGAACAGAGATTTCGTTGAAAGGATTAATCAAAGTTATAAAGTATATATTTTCGTCAACGATCAATTGAAATTAAAGAGAGAAAAAGGGACAGAAAGGGGTATTAAGGGTAGACCGAAAATTGTCATGAATATAAGTTAGGTATATATCCGGGGCGTAATCATATTATACGGTTGTATTGGTAACGCGTTTGGAAAAAAAAAAAAATATAGTGAGAAAGAAGTATAAAACGTGTTTCTGAATAAGCGATTCAAAAGCTATCGTTAACTTTTGTCCGGTCGCGTGCTAAACCGTCCATTAAAGGTTCTATATCCGCGAGAAAAAAAAGAAAATAAAGAGTCAAAGTATTGTAATAATTTATTTTACCAAGGGATAATAATCCGAGCAACGCTGTTATTGTGTGTATAACACGAGTTATCTTTTTTTTTCTTTTTTGTTTCTTTTTGTTTCGTGAAAAAAAAAAAAAGTTTCCCGTCACGAGCTTGAAATAAGAGGGCGAGACAAGGTTTATTAGTCCGATGGGCGTCGTGAGATCGTTGAGAAATCTAATCGTAACACGGATTCTCATTCGCGATTTATCGATTCTAACTTCTTTTTAACTACGAGTTTAACGACATCGATTTATTCGATAACGAATAGAATGATAATAATAATGATTAACGAATTTTCATTTAAATATTTATCATTGTTGTAACTTAGAGAAATATTTTTGAAAAAAATAATATCTAAAATTTGTCATTTGTGCTTTTTTTCTTTTTTTTTTTATGTTTAAGACATTAGCAATCAACGAATCTTCGTTAATTTATAAAATAGTATTAATATGTGACGTTTGATATTTGTTTGATAAAAACGAAATATAGATCATATATTTATTTTGACATTTTGTTACCGATAATGATAACATACGGGATTATATATTATTGATGATGCAATGAGTTGTATTAAATATTTATCGAAGTATAACAATCAAACATTTATTATCGAAATTCGTAGAAAGTGAGCATTTCGTGACCACGTGAACGATGTGATGGTCAGAGCGGGTATTGAAAAAAAAAAAAAAGGAAGAAGAAAGAACAAAAAAAAAAGAAGAAAAGTTTATCCATCGTTCACCCTCTGTGTCGTGTGTTCATAAGATCGATAGACCGGAAGTACCATCGGCCCGAACTCACGAGGACAATAAAAATAGGTTATTACCTTGAATACATCATCGTTTAGAAAAGATAGCAACAAAAAACTAAGGATTGCACGTTTCCTCGGGTAAATATAGTATTGAATGGTCGAGCAATAACAGGTCTTATGGTGTCTGTTCATTGATCCCTAAGAGGGATGATGAGAGACCAATAATTTTGGACTGAAATAAAACAGCTTTTTTCTATTATTTTTCTTTTCTTTTTTTTTTTTTTATATAATAAAGATATAAAACTTTGGACAGATATGTGTGTATATCGATAGTTAATATATGATATTATTCCCATCGATCGATAGAACAAACTTTCTTTTTTTTTTTTACGGGTTTTCGTAGAATACAAATAATATAGATTTATATAGGAATAGAATTAAAATAAGGAAACTTGTATAAAAATAATATATATATCGAATCGCGTTAGAACAATTAATTTATTATTTCACGTGATAAAAAGTGCATTGTCCTAAAAGCTCGTCGTATAGACCCTGATAATGATGATGAAGATGATGACGATCATGATGACGACGAGCTAACGGGTTAGAAAAATCGTTGCTAAGCCACACAATGGTGCACTTTATACGCGTAATTGACTCAATGACCATTTGCCAACGTGGAAGTTTATCGTCGTCGTAGTTGTCGTCGTTGTGGTCGTCGTCGTCGTCGTCTTCGTTTGTCGACTATATGACACAGATGACGAAGAAACGAAGAAGAACAAAAAGATTAAGATGAAAACTAAGACTTAATACGACCAACATCGAGCTTTCTTTATTCAGCTGACCCAGTCAGATTGCTACAACGTAAAAGACACGATCACGAAGTTGGAAGTGGTGATGATGAGGAGGAAGAATGAGGGTAGGGAGGGGGAGGAGGGAAAGAGATGTTGAAACGGATGAAAATTAGAAAGAGATAGAAATGAAAAATTGATGAGAGAATAAGGGACATTATTACTAAACTAAAAATGATTCACTATTCGAGTGTGCGTGTTTTATAAAAATTGATAACGTTTATCAATCGTTCTATCTCTTTCTTTTTTTTTCTCGCTTTCTCACACTCTGTTTCTTTTTTTTTTTTTATTTTTTATCTCTTTTCGACATATGCAAGAGTTATCGGTTAACAAACGCGACAACATAAATTCAATACTAGGGACGACTAACGAGGCTTCTTCGCCAATGAAATCCGATGCTTCATCGAGACAACATCGAAACGTCTAATGACGACGCGCCTTCAGGGTAGAATCGTTCGACGTATTTCTCAGGAAAAGAGCTCGAGAACTCGATCGTATCGTTTCTATGAATATTACTTATATACTCTTCTACGTCGTCGTCTTCCTTTTTTTT
This sequence comes from Polistes fuscatus, assembly GCF_010416935.1. NCBI lineage: Eukaryota > Metazoa > Arthropoda > Insecta > Hymenoptera > Vespidae > Polistes > Polistes fuscatus. Next base: position 1,603,770 of record NW_025113101.1, read on the forward strand.
TCTTTTCTTTTTCTATTTGGCTTCTTTGCCCCTCTCTAACTCTATATATATGTTACGGTTGTAACATCTATCCGTGTCACGTTTTGTGCATTTAACGAAAAAAAAAAAAAATAAATTGTATTACATTGCTACAATTAAAAAGAACAAAATTCTCTAAAATAAAAATGATTATGCACGTAAAGTTTATATTGTAAAAAATAAATGCGAGAAATTTCATGGAACAAGCTAATACATCATAAGTGAGAATAATTCTTCGTTTCTGTTTATATTCCACGTTCTTAATAAAGTAACTTAGACTAATGATAATATAAAAGAGAGGGAGAAAGAGAATTATGATTAATAAACTCATTCGTGACTAAACATCGGAACGTGTTACTTCTTGAAATGCATGGAAGTAAGATAATGCATGAATCGAACGATAAAACATTATTATTTTCTTATTACGTTGCAATTTATCAAAACTACATTTTGACGAAGTTAATATAAACGATTACATTGTTACTTTGGTTTATCTTGGAAATACTGAGTGAATGAAAATGAGAATCCACTTTCTTTCTCTCTCTCTCTCTCTCTTTCACACTCTTTTTCTTTCTTTCTCACTCTATCTTTCTCTTTCTCTTTCTCTAGATTTTATATAACATGCAGAAGTTCTCGAACTTTAAACCTCAGTTTATCGATTAATTTCGCTCGACCCAAGGACAGTAGGAACCTCGAGAGGCAGACTTAGCACGGTGCTTCTTCTCTCGATTGGACGGTTGACTAGTTTTGAACTCGATAAACCTACCATATAGACTGTGAGAAGGAGATAGAAGTAGAACGAGAGAACCGTAGCAAAGTTTCAATTCTAACACCGTCGTAAGGCACAGTAGTAGACGACGAAGATTTCCTTAAAATCAACACGAAACCCCACTCAGCTTTAATTCGATTAAACCTATATATATATATATATCCAAGAGAAATAAAAAGAAAAAAAATATATATATATATAATATTTTGTTTAAAAAAGAGAAAAATATATCAAGACGGTTTGCTTAGGACGAAGAAAGGGATACGTTAGAATTTAGCAAATAAATAAAGAAAGAAAGAAATTCTAATTAATTCTTATTAAATTCTGGACATTTTAAGAATTCCAAGAAATTTTAGAAATTCTTAATTCTAATTATTCGCGACAAAACTTATTAACAATAGGTAGGAGATAGAACGAAGAGGAAAAAGGGGGGATCCGTTAGTCCTTTATCCCTTGATACTAGCACGGTTTGTTTTGACACTCAGTGACAATTCAAGACAAATCCATTAATCTATTGCGGGCTTTTGTGTTCGAGATAGGAGCCATTACATTATCAGTGTAAAGTGTAGAGAAAGACAGGAGAGAGAGAGAGTGAAACGACGGCGGGTTACTCTGCGTTGTGACGAGACTCTCGGCCCAGCTGTTCGCGTCCAATTAGCTTCTCTTGATAAGCTCAATAATACCGGCATTATTAAAGAACAAGCGGGTATTTGTTACGGTGTCTCGTAGCGCCGTATTTTACATTATGACCTTTCCATAGCGAATTTCTAGACGAATATGGTCCACCTACTTTTACTTACTTTCTTTTTCTTTTTCTTTCTTTTTTTTTTACGATCTTTCCATCACTTACGAGTTACCTCACTTTCATCTTATTTAATTATTATTATTTTTAAATCCAAAATTAGTATGATTTATTTGTTAATATTTGCGCTTTTTATTGTACCATGTCTCAAAGAGTTAAAGAAAAATATTATAATATATAATATACATAAGTAAATGTATATTATGTACTGTAACATATCCCAAAAGGAGACACATGTTGCCGAGACTTTTTTTTGTCCCAGTTTTAAAAGGAGAACTCAGCTGTTGAGAGTGTCTCTTCGTAGAAACAACACAGCAGTATAAATTATCTCTATTCACTGACTGTGCATCCTCTCTCTCTCTCTCTCTCTCTTTCTTCTATCTTACGTCATTGCGAGACACAAATAAATAAATGTCCTAGAAAACTGTAATACGCTAACAACGCGATATTATTATTATTATTATTATTATTTTTACCAAAGATACAAGTATATTCCTGTAATAAAAAGTTAGTTAACTACTCTCGATTCCAACCCACGCATCTGCAATGGGCACCATACACGATAGGAAAGTTATCAGTCATCCTGTATAACGCGTTATCTTACTTCCATACGAGGCTCGTGTTTCCTTCTTTCTTTATTTTCTTCCTCCCATCACCTCCCTACCCGTTTATTTTTTTATTATTATTCTCTTGCTTTTTTATTATCTCATTTCTCTCTTTAACTATCTTTTTCTATTCCCCTCTCTCTCTCTCTTTCTGTTTTTCTCTCACTCTTGGCAACGTTACGTGTTACATTACTAATATAAGTCATTATTATTATACTCACAGACTCGGATCGTTCAGAGATAATGCACGAGTATTTTCACGAGTATACTGAAAAATAAGATATACATTGGAAAGATCGTCGTTTTAAAAAAAAAGAAAAGAAATAAAATTAAATGAACAACTGCGACAATAATTATTCCGTTTTCTAACGAAATTCTCTACTATTATAATAATAGCAAAGTTTTACTATATAATAATCTTGAAAGTTCGAAAGTGTCTAGGACGTAGGTAAGTTTAAAACCACTCCCATTTATTTTCATATAGATACATGACACGGTACACTTATGACGACATTTACGATTCCCCTTCCTTATTTTTCTACCTTCCTACGTACCTGTTCAATTTCAAACTTTGACGATAAATCATTATTCTCAATCGCGAAATCTCTCTTAAATAATAAAAACATAATAAAAATGTATTGGAAATTGTGACAGTGGTATAAGTAAGAAATATTTCAAAAATTGATACTCCAATTTATCTCACAATTTTCTTATAATTTCATACAATTATATATTTATATTTCAATTGAACAAATGTTTAATATACTTACATTCATTTTCATTTAATAGTAATTGAATTTTTTTGGAAAACGAAAGATACAACATATGTTGCAACAGTATGCAATGAGTCTGATTACATTTTCGTAAAAATTATATTCCATCATATAGACACCCATAAAAATATACAATCATTATTAATAATAATTATATTATACTATTATCTCAAATTACTAGCAACTTACTTACAATCCACTGTTATAATTACCAATACGAACGATAATCTACATACACGTACACTTAAGGGTTGCAACAATAAATAGAAATTTCGAAGAAACAAAGAATCAGAAATAAAGAATCATCATCAAATGGAGAAAACGAGATGGTATAAATTACAAAATCCCGGATCCTGATCGTAGTATTATTGCGTTACTACGCAGATAAAAAGAGAAAGAGAAATAAAGAGAAAGAGAAGATATAAGGACAACGACGTACGCTCGCGATTTTACTACTCGTTATCGTCTTACACACGCACGTGTGCATGTAGTACGAGACGTAGTACTACGTATCCCGTCTCTCCGCGTACCCCACCCTTCTTCGACCCTTCCCGTCCTACACCACAGCGTCATTACTCTCTCTCTGTGGCTAGCTGTTTGGCCAGTTTCTCTCTGCGGCTCCACATATCCCTCCCCCTCTTCCCCCCTTCCCCCTTCCCCCTTCCCACATCTCTCCTTCCATCACCCTTTCTCTCTCTCTCTCTCTCTCTCTCTCTCTCTCTCTCTCTCTCTGTGTGTCTCTGTCTCTGTCTCTTTCTCACTCGTTCCCTCAGTTTCTCTTTTGCTCTTTGTGCATCCCTCTTTTCCCCTCACCCTTCCCCTACAGCGTCACAGTCACGTTCGACTTGTTTTATCGCAGTCACGTGACTCTCGTTTCTGACGTCACGCGGTCACTAACCATATTATGTCCACGGCACTGACCTTACCCCTCCGTTGCTCCTCCAACTATTCGTTTTTAAAAGCTTTTCGATCGTACAACATACCTACATACATATATACGAACATATATATACATATAAGTGCATGTGGCTAGCTCAACTTTATCTACTTTGAGTTACGACTACTGTACGTGTATGCATCTATGTATGTATGTATGTGTGTATGCATGTTCACCAACGTGAACGTTGTGGTATAACCGTTAGAATAGAGTTAGAATCTAATTAGTAATTACACGTTAACGTTGTCACTGATTAAACTTACAATGTACACTTTCGATAAGGGATCGTTGTTCATGGGGAATTGTTTCAATAAAGATCTATCAGTCAATTTGTACGAATGAATTTTTGTTTGAAATCATGTATTGTTATGTAGATTTATCGACGTTTATTTAATTTTATTGAATATATTTTAATTATACCACAACGAGTCGAATTTATTATTCAGAATGAAGAAAATTATGAATTCAAATGGAAAATCTTTCGAGTTCCAACGGTCCAAATAAAATATTGAGAAAAAAGGTTTCGATTAAATAAACAATAGGCAGTTTCAATTAAGTAATTGGAAGTAACATTGACTTAATATGTACAAAGTTGACTCGAATTCTCGTGGTTTGTTGGTTGTGAATTCCCATTAACCGCGATGAACTTTTCATAGAAGGGATAAGATGCCGAAGTGAAGGGTTGATCTTGGCGAAGAGAGGCTTTAAAGTTCGCTACCTAGCAAAGCTCGGTCTCAAAGGCGAGCTCGTAAGAAAGGATTAAAGTGTCATTAGTATCATTAAATTGTATTTAATGTTGGTTAGTAGAAAGCTAAAGTAGGAAAGTAATCTCTTACGATCGAAAACAGAATCCCTCTTAGCTTGTACAATTTCAACGAACGTTTATTCCATCGTTAAGAAAGAAAGAAAGAAAAAAAAGAGGAAAGAAAAAAATAATTAAGGGAAACCTTTGACCATTGACGAGTAATAAATATTATTTTTTTTTCTCTCTTCTCTCCCTTTCTTTATTATTTCTTTCCTTCTTTCTTTCTTTCTTTATTTTTCCTACCCTCTCATTCGTGTACCGCATTATTATCGATCTCCAATACTTTCCCCAACATAAGAAAATAATAACTAAGAAAAAGGGCAAGAATTAAGGGATCGATGAGATATAGGAAAAGGGTCGTAAAACTGTAAGAACCGAAGTGATGGGTGCAGCCATTGATTTTATTCCCATAAATCGTAGAAATCGGGTATCGACGGTGGTAGAGAACCAGTAAATGAATTTATGCGACTTATGAATAAGTGATAAACGTTCCCTGACTTTTTTTTTTATATTCGATATATCTATTCGTTTGTTATTGTTAATATTATTAACGAAAAAATTGCGATAATAAATTAGACGATAAAATAATGAATAATTACTAACTATACGATACTTAATTCATTATTTTCAGTCACTCGATTATAATATTATTTGTCTCGGATTGAAATTTTTCTCGTAAAATTGTAACGTCGCAAATTGAAATTCTTTTCGGATTATATTCATACGAGAATCGCGAAACTCTTTCTATCTATCGGGTAGCAGAAATAACCACCGTGAAGATTTTCTACGTCGTCTTATTCGCGATTGCAATATACCGACAAACCCGTTTTCCAATAAAATAGTAAAAGACCAACGTAGTGGAAGGAAGGAAGCAAAAAGACACTCTCACAACAACAGCAACAACGACGACGACGACAACAACGTCAACGAAAAAGGATGGAAGAAGAGAAACGAAGAACTTTATACGAACATAACTACACATACATACACACACACACACACACACACATACAGAAAGTCATATGTGTATGGAACAGAGAGGGCTTACAACGTGTAAGAGAGGAAAAGAGCGGAGGTTGAACGCAAAACGGTTAAAAAGAGACGATCCTCTCTCTCTCTCTCTCTCGTGGTGAGTCAGAAGCGGCAACTAAAATAAAAGAAAAGAAAGGGGTAAAAAAAGAGAGAGAGAAAGAAAAAAAAAAGAAAAAGCCAGAAAAGAGAACGATGCAAGGCAGGAATAACGGACGCGTTAGTGGGATAGAAAGAGAAAGAGAAAGAGAAAAAGAAAGAGAGAGAGAGTGTGAGTGCACGACACACGTGGTCGAACACGTGTCCACGAGAGAACCACGAACCCATTCTGCGAGAGTTCGGTTCGACTTTATTTCTACCTTGCGCCACGCCGATTCCCGTATTCGATTAAGTACACCGGTGTATCTTCGTTATCGTAAAAGCCCTGGAAATACGAGAACTACGACGGGAGGGGAGGGGAGGGGAGGGTGTGGGTGTGGGTGTGGGTGTCTTGCTTGAAAAATTGCCCCGAGGCTTTCGTGATATCGCAAAATTTTTCGTTAAATTCGTTTAGTTTTCTTTTCGTTTCGTTTCGCTTTATCGTAACGTTGACAAATTTTCTAACGGAAAGATTTATTATGAATTACTTTTCTAATTGATAAAAAGATATATATTAAATGTTTATATGTAATATAGATTTTGTTTGTAATACAATCGAATTTTTAGCAAGTAAATGATGGAAAAAACAATTGATGCATCCGACTTAATCATAATATGAGAAACGTAATATTTTTTTATATTTAAATAAAAATATACTATATTCATTTTTAATATTATAAGAAAATGTGTATAACGAATAGGATATATTATAAATAGATTAGCATTGAAAATAATTCATTCGATAAAATTTGAATACCGGTAGCACTTTGAAATTTACATTAGCAAACACAGATATCGGGATTATCTCTTATGGTCGTGCGATACACGCTCGCGTTACGGATCTTACCGTAATATGTTAGCCGCAATGAATGGAGTAATCGTGTCAACGGAGAAACGAGAGCTGTACCAACCAACCCTCGTTTGAACTTCCAGCCAAGCGGCAAGATCACCTAGCTCTGTGTGCGTGCATTCAACACAGCGTTGATGCTGGGAACACGCTCGAATAAATTTACGAAAATATATATTTTCCTTTTCGTTGTTTCGCATTTATGCAATAACAAAAACCTCCAACCAACAGAACTGCTATTCCAAATGAAGTATCGATGAAAATGAAAAATGCGTAATAAGTGTACGATTAAATAGGTATAATATGTTTTAAAAAAAGAAAAGAAATATTTTACGAATGAATCAAATGAAACTTAAACTTTAAATTCGACGAGATAAATGGATCGTTTGCGTGACCGCAACAGATACGACGCAGGAGTAACAAGCCGAAGACAATAAACCTCGGTAGACGACGACATCCTCTCCTCCGATATTCCGATTCTCTCTCATCGAAAACCGAAACAGAGACATTGAAGTACGTACACAGGTGTGCCGGAAACAAGATGGGTAAACCACAGTAGTAGTAGTACTAGTACGGTAGTAATAGCGAAGCAAGAAGGAGAAGGAGGATTCACAGGACTTGGTAAATGCATGAGTAAGAAAGAGAAATAGAGAGAGAGAGAGAGAAAGGAACGTTCAGGTATATAGATATAGAGATATAATCTGATAGTAGACACGTAGGAAGCAATAGTATCTTGAATCAAGGTACAGCAGAGACCAATCAGTGAATTTCTAGCGATCCGTTGCATACAATTGAAAATCCAACACGATTATAACGCATAGAGGTGTATAAGAGGAGAAATCATCTCCTCTCCCTCTCTCTCTCTCTCTCTCTCTGTTTCTTTCTCTGTCTTTCTCATTCCATCTCGTAGGTTGAAGCAGCATATATTCATGTATGGCTTGCCAGTTGCAAGAACGCGAAGCTATAGCACGCTTATAGGTAACTCAATCCGGTAATTGCCGGTACGTTCAGAGATCCAGATGCTCCCCAATCAGTGAGAGTCTCCTCTTCCTCCGGATCTCCTCTTCGGGTATTCCTCTTCCTCTTCCCTCCGTCTATTCGTCGAACTTGAATCCGTGTGAGTGCGGAGAACCGTAACCGTGTTGAGAACGGCCGGTTAGCTCCTGACCATACGCATGGGATCACCGTTTAATTGGCACTGGACACAATGGATTATGGAATGGTGGTGGTGGTGGTGGTGGTGGTGGTGGTGGTGGTGGTGGTCTACCCTCCTCCTCTTCCTCCTGACATTCTTCCCCCGCGCACACACTTCATGTCAAAACCATTGCGCTCTCGTTTTACGTACGAAAGTGTCGTCGAGTCGAACGATCTACCCTTCCACCCTCCCTCTTTTTGTTTTCCTAGCCCTCCTGAGCGTTTTGAGTTACGTTTCTAATCGTCCCAAAATTGTCTTCCATTTCAACGATTTCGATCGACGAGAAAATAGACGAATTTAAGGGATTCCTCCTACTCCTGTTACGTTACTTTTATGATCGTCCATTTTTTTTCGTGCGTTAAAACATTTCTTAAATATTATTAGAAAAATATATTATATATATATATATATTACGAGATATTATCAAATTAATAATGAAAATAATATAAGGAAAATCATGTTACTTATTATATCGTAAAATTGTTGTTGAGAATTCTCTCTCTCTCTCTCGTGTATGCTTATGGATCATCTTCGCTTTGCTTTCATGGAGGACCGATAAACTATAAAGGAAACGTAGTAGTATATATCGTGCACGCGGAGAAACGCAATTACTGAAGGAATATTCCGAAGTTTATGACGGCACCTCTTGGTAACCATCGCCCATCGCGATAACGATGGTAATGACAGTAATAAAAGTAGCGACCTCACCTTTTTGCCGACTGCACCGCACTGCACCGCACCGCATCGGACCGCACCGTTCCGCACCGTTCAACTTCTAACTCTTATAGTATACTCGCTTCTATATATACATGTATATATGTATATATAAATACGCGTAGATGGACGAATGGTAAAATACTAGAAAATACGTATATAATGAGAAAAAAAGAAAAGAAAAATAGGATAATGTGTGTAGTGCTCGAGAGTATAAAACCCGTTATCCAACAGTTAGGAATTTCATCCGATAAAAGGCCAATACTACTTCTTCTTTTTCGATAACGATATTTTTCATTTATATATCATTCGTTTTTTTTTTCTTTTTTTCTCTTTTTCTTCTTACGGATTTTTTTTTTTTTTTTTTTGACGAAAGGTTATTAGCGAGATGAAATAGAGATAGATGGAAAGATATAGGAAGAAGAGAGAGGGGGTGGGGGTGGGGGGAGGGGTAGAATTTAACGTCAATATCTGTTATTATCGAAATGCAGTAAGCGTCTTAAATTTATCGTCCCTAAAACTTCAGCGAATAAAGAAGGATGGAGATAAATAATAAATAAAAGATAAGAAAGAATGGAATAAAGAGAGAGAGAGAGTAAAAAGAGAAGCGAAAAAGAGAAAATAATAAAAATAGACAGTTGCAGTTAAGGCACGGTAGACTGACCCTCGACAATCGTCGTTAGCTATATTTTGAGAGTCTCATTACGTTATTCCCGGATCCGCGCTTTTCCCTTATTTTCCCGGGTTTTCCTCGGTTTTCTCTCGGTCGAGACGCCGTATCGTCGACGTAGACGTCGCCGTCGCTTTCATCGTGGGAGTCCGCCCATAAAACCCCGACCCTTTCCTGTCTCCGTGTGCTCCCTCTCGTTACCGGAATATACGAACACGGATCTCTCTGCTGCAAAAAGAAACGAATAAGACGACGCATCAGATTTCACTACTTCGGAAAATCACCCCCCACCTACCCCATGGTTCTTCTTTTTTTTCTTTCTTTTTTTTTTTACTCTAAATTATTACTTTTTCCAAATAGAAATTATTCAATATTAATTAGTAATATTATAGTTATAATTATAGAATGCGTTCAATTTTAGAGAAATTCGAAATGTAACAGAATTTAATTATTTTTTGTTAATTATTTATTTCATATATCACATATATGTCGATAATAAAAATCAAATATCAAAATATGATATATATGGAACTTAATAATAAAATTCAATGTTTTACACTGTATACATGTACAAGAAATAGTTTCAATACATAAATGTATTTATATAAAGAAGGAGAAGTAGGGGGAATCTTCCGATTCCCTCTCACAGTGAAACGAGTCGAGCATTGGAGGATCGAGATGCAACGTCCCGGTCGAGACAGGGCATAATTTAACGCGGCCATTGCGAACCTAGGGGGTGGGTGGTGGTGATGGTAGAGGGTATATTACTCGAGTCCGTTCGTGGAGCTCGTTCTATTCGGGAAACTTGGCGCCCTCTCGCCCTTCTCTCCAACTTCTCATCCTCTTGCACCCTCTTTCTCTCTTTCCATCTCCCTTTCAAACCCATTCTCGCTTCTATCTTTTTTCCTCCTCCCTTCCCTCTTTCCTCCCCCCGTTTCCCCTTTCTATCTTTCTTTCTTTTTTTCTCTTTCTCGTAATATCGTACGGTCAGACTGAGCCGGACAATGCGTCGCATTCAATTTTACACCCAGCCCTGTGTATGAAAGTCCCGACACTCACCGCAGTAACGCGTCCTGGGAAAAGGGTATGAGTTAAACGAAAAAATAAAAAGAAAGATAAAGAGAACAACTGTGCGAGTAAAAGAGAGAGAGAGAGAGAGACACCCATCCATGGGATACTCATGTGTCATTTAACTGAAATACCTACCGATGCGTCGAACTGATTTACAGCTAAGGGGGAGGGTTCACTTCGCCAACGCGCGTAAAAAAATACCATCCACGGGTTCTTTTTTTTTTTCTTCGTCCCCATGTTTAGAAGAGGATCCTTGATACGCGTAAATATACCTATTGTTTTTTTTTTTACATTATTTTTCTTTTTATTCCCTCCCTCAGATTCAAATTAATTAAGGTAATTTGTAACACGTTTAAATGTTCATTTTGTTTAATCGGATATTTAATAGAATAAGTTAATGTAGATTAATTATCAACTTTCTTCAAAAACTTTGTTTTAAAGTAAGATAGGATTTTCTAGGAATTTATTTATGAATAATTTCTAATTATTTTTCATGATAAATATAACATCGTATTCGTATTTAATTACATTTTATTAGGTGGACCGTAAAGTAATGTCGTGTGTTTAATATAAATAATAATAATAATATAATATTAATATAATTTAATATAAAAATATTCAATTCAAATGCAGCTTTTAAAGTACACAATGAGCAGAAAAAATAAATGATAAATAAATATTGATAATGCACATAAACGACATTACTTTCCAATCCCCATAATACATATTTAGGATGAAATATTTATTGTATTCCATTATAATTCAATAAATGGATACAAATAAGTTAGTATTCATTAACGATTTAATTACGTATATATATATAATAAAGGTAAATACAAATATAACCGCTATAGTACATATTAAACAGTGTAAGGAATAGAGTATCTTGGTTGTAGAATATCAAGAAAGGAATTTGAAATCTTAAACACGCGCGTATGTATGCACACATAGGAAGATCGTTAATGGCGATGATCAAACATCAGGAAACCCTGTGCGCGTCTAGTCGTTGCTTGCACTTAACGTTAGAATCGATAACTACATCTTGGTTTGACGTTATAATCAATTACCAGCACCTCAAGCTACTGGCTATTTGCTTTTAAGCCGAGCTTCTCCTAACATATTTGTACGAACGAACGTCGTCGCGTCCTTCCTAGATATACATAAGTATGTATATGTATATGTATATGTATGTATGCATGTATCTATGCACGGCATGTACCTTCAAGTAAATCCTATATTCGTATGCAAACGCGAACATTATACATCGATTGAACTTGCGATACTAACTAAAGGTACACTAAACTCTAATATCGATAAGATGATGATAAATGGCAAATTTATTTATTTATATTATATTATTTAACAGTTGATTTTATTAACCGATTAGCTATGGTTAATCTATCTTTGAAATGCATTAAATGCATAAACTTTTAATTATGTTACTCAAGATAAAAGGATATCGTAGTATATTAGTCACAAAAAAATAAAGTATTTGTGTAATTGTTATAATATTCAATTAAATTCTGTGATCGAATGATTGTTTTATTTATTTTTTTGTTAAATGAATTATTTTTAAATATGATTTATTATATTTTAAAGGGGGAAAAAAATAATTTCTTTTTTTTTTTCTAAATTAATTAGTTAGAAATTTAATCTAGTGTCGTGTTGAATGTAATTGAATAATTATATAGAATAAATATATATATTTTAGTTAGAATATAGTAACATATATTTAACATATATTTTAGCTTTCACTTAAATTATTACTTAAAATAGCAAACGGTAACTATTTCTTCCGCATGAGGAAGAAGTATACTCTCTTTATATTAATCATGCTAAACGGTTAATAAATATCGAATATTAGAAGAGGATACTGATATTATAATACGAGAATATTTAATTAATTGTCGTAGCGTTGATAATGATCTGTTGCAATGAAAAAGAGAGAAAGAAAAAAAAAAAAAAAAGAAAAAGATCATTTAATTGTAAGACATCATTCTAAAGAAAATTAATTCGTAACTACGTGCAGGACGCGTATATCGCTTATGTTAAGCAATAATGTAATAAGATATCAGTAGGCACATAATCAAGACTTGCTAGCTCGCATTCGATGTACATAGAGAATATCTGAGTAATGCACGAGAATATACATTAGATCGGGAGGAAGGAGGGAAAGAGGGAGGGAGGGAGGGAGGAGGAGGTTAGAACGTATCAAGCAACGGTAATTCCATTGGCCATAAGCGTGGAACTTCTTAGAGACTAATGTTCTAAATATTACTCGTATCCCATTAGAATGTATGAAAATTAAACGAATTCGTTGTCTATTTTTGAATAAAATTATATTAAAAAATTTATCATAAAATATATATGTTATACATTCTTTATATTTCATTATTCTTCATTATTTTCAATTTCCATATCTGTTAGATTAAAAAGAATAATAGTTAACGATCAAAATATCAGTTATTCCTATTTTACTTTACTTATTAATTTCTAAATATAGAAAACAAAAAAAAAGAAATAATACAATTTATTAAATTACGAAATAAAAATAAACATATATATTTTACGAATATTATTTATATATAAATGATTGAAAAGAATAGGAGAGAAGACGCCAATGGATTCGCGAGTATGGTAGCAATAATCATCTCGGCGTAGTACACGATCGATCTATCCCATCCTGGAAATTGCATTCAAAGACGTGCAAAGGCGTTGCACTGTGGTGTGGCACCAGCTACCGTATATATCGCTACTTACACTTCCGTCTTTTTTTTCCTCCCTCCCCCTCCCCCTATCCCTCCCCCTCCTGCTACTGCTGCTGCTGCTGCTGTTGCTGCTGCTGGTGCTGTTGATTCTCCTTTTCCTTTTAATATCGTTTCACACTAGTCGTACGATCCTCCTTCTCTTCTTTTTCTCCTTTTATTTCTCCACCACCTCCTCCTCCTCTTCCTCCTCTTCTTCCTCCTCTTTCTTCTTCTCCCTTCTTCTCCCCTTTCAACCAGCACTTCTTCTTCCAAGAGTACGAGGACTATTACCATCGAGAGAAAAGACCTTAGCACAGTTGTTATTGGCGTCCATTAGAGAAACGTGTTTAATCAGAACTCTAAAGTTTCCTCTGACTGAAACTCTGAATGATAATTGGTTATTCGACGAGTATATTTGCGTGATGCTTTTGACTAAACCGTTTGGCGGAAATAAAAACGAGGATTGAGAGAGGATTAGAACGATGATGATGATGATGATGATGATGATGAGGGGGTTAGGGTGAAGTAAAAAAAAAAGGTAAAGAAGAGGAAGAAGAGGAAAAGGAAGCATGAGAAGTACAAGGATTGTATCACTAACCTTTCTCCTCACCACCACCATCACTATCTCTCTCACTCTCTTTCATCCTTTCTTTCTTTCTTTCTTTCTCTCGTTTTCGTATACATATTGTTTCTCTCTAAAAAAAAAAAGAAAAAGAATAGAGAGAAAGAGAAAGATTTAAGGGGGTTGTTCCTAGAGTAAACATGTCAAGCACAGTGTCGCCCATTAATTAGAACCCTCCGTTACTCTCTTTCTCTCTCTGTTTCTCTCTCTTTTCGCCCTCTTTAAATGTACAGAAGAAAGAGCGACTGAGAGAGAGAGAGGAAGGGAAAAAAAAGAACACATACGTATGCATACGTATACATACGTATGTATGCATCGTGTAACCCTCCTCTCTCTCTGAAACCTCTTCTTCGTTCTCCGGATGTATCATGCTAAAATCTATCGAGACAAGGACCGGGTAAAACCGTGAAAGCGGGTTTTGCTTGTTCAATCAACGACGCGACAAAGGGTTTAATTACTTGCACGAAGTGGTGCGGTACCATTGGCTTTTCATAAATCGTAATAGGTTGCAATACACGGCTTCCCACGCGTCACCTGTCCGAAGATTCTTATCTATGTCGGATCGGATATAATATAATAATAATAATAATAATGATATATGAATGAATAGAAAATATTTTATATGCGTGTAATAAGAGTATATAGATTGATGGAGGATTTCGATTGAAGTTGGAATAGAAGGAGGAGGAGGAGGGAACATGAACGAATGGATTTAACTATACAACGTGTTCATTTTTATTGTACTCGACTTTTAACTCGAAAAAAAGATCTTCACGTATATATGCGTGTACACCTATTTTCTCGAGACAATAGGTCTCGAACTGGTTGAACGAGGGATGCAACAACAACAATTAAAATTGTTTGAATAAACAAATAAACATATACGATACATTAACTTGTTTTCGCATAATTGACCATCGGTAATCTGTAATATAAGTTCGATCCTACCAATCTTTTCAAACACTCTGTATATTTCTCTCCCCTCTCTCTCTCTCTCTTTATATATATATAAATTATATAGGAACGTAGATGAAAGTATACTTGGTTCGATCAAAGGGCCTCATCGAACAGAACTAGACTGAAAAGGCAACAAAACGAAAGGTCGATAAGTCGTCGAAAGGGAAGGAAGGAAAAGGAAAAGGAAAAGGAGACCGATAAAGGGTAACGTTGGAGGTGGAAGAGAATGAGAGGGAGGGTGGGGAGGGTGGAGGGGGAGGTAGGAAGACAATATTAGCCGTTCATTATTCGTCGAGCACCGTAATTACAGTGCCACGAAAGCCCTCTCGTGAAGGCACGCGACCCGTAAGCGACATATGGCGAGCGACGTACGAATGTCACGTATATTATACGCCTAACTCCTCTCACCTATGTACACGCATACACGCGTGTCATATAAAATCTATTGCTTAGATGACGCGCGATGAGCAAATCTATTTATTTAATTTTTTTTTTTGTTCTTTTTCTTTTTCTTTTTCTTTTTCTTTTTCTTGAGTTTTCGCGAATCTCATTCCTTACGATTAAAAAGGGGGAAAAGTGATAGACGAAATTTGATAAAAGAAAAATATTCAAATAATCGGCTCGGGTACTCTTTCTAACTCTCTACGAGATGTGAAATCAAAATATTTAAACTTTTGCATAGTTTAATATAATATATATATAACGAAGTGTTGAGGAATATGATCATAAAGCATAGAATACTTTCGATTGAACGTTAGTAGAAAATGAAAAAGTTTATTTCGTTATTTCATTTGTCTGATCGAACACGATTGCGGGGGCGGCGGGAATGGGTATGTGACCTCTCACGAGAGATGAATAAGAAGATAGAAAGATGGAAAGAAAGATAAAATAATACGTACGATTAAAGAATGACAGATTATATAATAATAAATGTATATACGAGATATTAAATTAGATGATTAATTAATGGGAAAGGAATAAAAGTATATGAAGGAAAGTCAGGAAATAGTATGAAAAGATAAAGATAAAGAGATAAATAGAAAGAGAGAAAGATAGTAGTAGTTTAAGAATAATATCGAGGCGTCATCGCGAGTTAATGGTCCTGGATGCAAAACAGGCGAAACGATAAAATCCTTCGTACCGTGACGAAGGAGATAGAAAGAGAGAGAGAGACTGAAACAACTAAGGACTACAACTACCAACAACGTCGATAATAAGTAGACGTGGATATAACGCGAAAGACACGAGTCACGGAAAATGAGAAAAGGGGGATGGAGGAGAGAGAGAAAGAGAGGCTTGGTTTGTTTTGAGTTTAACAACCACCAACGTGGAATAAATTCCTTGGAAGAGGAAAACCCTTTGGACCCTGAAGCGTTACGCTACCTAAAGAAAGAGAGAGAGAGAGAGAGAGAGAAAGTACGAGTATAGTCATTGCCATAGTCTTCCACGTAGCCGACGGTGTCTTCATTACTTTAATGGAGTGCGAGTAGGATACGCCAGAAGGTGAATGTAAGAAAGTAAGAGAGAGAGAGAGAGAGAGAGAGAGAGAAATAGGGAAGGAAAAGGGAAAGGGATGGTAAAGAGGCATCGCCTACGCCTCGAAGGATCTTATGAAATCGGCAGGATAATAATCCTGAAGAGACGAGGTGAAGGGAAAGGGTAAGGGTAAGGAAGAAATGACTCAAGTCGAAAGTAAAGTGCTAATAGCAGAAAGGATGAGACTTTAGAGTGAAGGAGGGGGAGAAGGGGGAAGAGAGGGAGGAGGATTGGTTGCTTCGTTGACTCCTCCACCTTTTCTTCAAATCTTCTCTCTCTCTCTCTCTCTTCCCTATTATTCTTCTTTTTCTCTCGTATTTCTCTTCTTGAAAAGATCTGATGGATTTGATCCTCCATATTCGCGTTTTATTATTATTATTATTATTATTATTATTAATATATATTATCTCGAGAAGAGATTAAAATAGGGGAGGGAAGGGGTGAATCAGTAATTTGTATTTTATTTATCTTTTATATCTTTTTCTCTTTTCATTTTATTCTTGATTAAATATTTTTTTAGTTTTGTTTTTTTCTCTTACTATTAATCTGTTATTATAATAAAAGAAAATTGTATTGGACTCGTTACTAAATCCTTCACATTCTGAACTGAAAATACACGGGCTTCCGTTGGGATGATGATTAACACTCGAGGTAAGGAAAAACTACCGATAGGACTATCTGTCGGTGACATATTGTTGGAATCGTCCTTCCCCCGTTAGAAAATCGAGATCCCTTTTCTTCCCTTCCCATATATTCTCTCTCTCTCTCTCTCTCTCTTTGATTTTCTCATTCTTAGACCAAGACGTCTATCTCTCGTTTCCTCTCGTTTCCTCTCGCGAGCTGCCATTTCGTTGACAGGGCTCCTCTTCTCTACCAAAATCGTCTCCATTCGGATTCAAATGAGGCCTCTCGTTCGCACCCATGCCACGCGTCATATAACTCGTAAGGCACTTTTGGATAGCGGTAAATCGAGCTTTCCCAAATCGTCCGCGCGATTGATGAGGGCTTGGAAATCGTGCATTCACCTATTTCCAACTTTCTTTATTCCGTCCCTTTTATGTTAAAAAGTTCTCAAGAAAACAGAGGAAAAAGGTAGATGAAAATAGAGAGAGAGAAACGAGATTTACGAGATTTCTTTAACCACTTCCGGTGTTACACGCGTCTTCAGGCGATAATTTTTGTTTGCCAGTGCAAGTGGTTAATATTTTCAAAGGGATTCGTTTAAAAAACAATTGGAAAAATATTGGAAAACCGGAAAGAACGAGTACATCCTATGGGGGGAAGAAGAGAGTACGAATGGGGGGTTGGGGGCTGATATCTTCTCGGCTAATTAAAACCACCATAAAATGTTTATAATTCCACTGCGAGTACTGGATAATATAATGACGGTATATACATATATATATATTTTTTTCTCTCTCTCTCTTTCTCTCTTTCACTTTTTCATTCATTCCACGTTCTTGTTTTTATTTGAGTACTTTTACCACCGGCTTTCTGGACCCGGAATAACGTACAGTATTCGTCCTCGCGCCGCTAATGAATATCTAACGCGAGCAACGGTCCTTTTCACGAGCTCATAAAACTTGGACAGGGAAAGAAGGAAAGGAAGAAGGAAAAAAGAGGGAATGGTCTGGTTGCGAACGATGCTTGGGTGATAGAGAAAAGTCGACCGGAAGAGGACCAAAACTGGACACGCTAGTATTTTTAATCCTCGTTTCGTGAGAAGTTAAAGCCATCCTTTTTTTTCTTTTTTTGAGGGAGGGAGGGAGGGAGGATTTAGATCTGAACTGAACGCAACGAACAAAATAAATAAAAAGTAAAAGAGACAGAGATAGAGTCAAACAGAGAGAAAAAGACTCGTCTGAATAATTTAGTTAATTTCCGGTTAAACCGAAATCGTCGGCAAAGTTAAGCAAGGAAACACTTAGGGTCTTGTCCTCGAACCAAAAGAGAAATAAAGAGTGAAAGAATGAGATAGGAATAGTATTATAAGCAAGGACGTTCTCCAAGATCACAGCAAAAGCAGCAACAGCAGCAGCAGTAGCAGCAGTAGCATCATCTCGGTGAAACGGAGAAAGAGTTTTCATTGGAGAGAACAGGCAACCCGGTTAGGTACGGTAACGGATCAGAGCTAAGTACGTACTTAGTAGACCCCAAGCGAAGCCTGAGGCGTCTTAATCACGTAATTGCTCGCGAAATCCCGTACCCTGTGTATCTGCCGTCCCTTTTACCCACTCACCAGTCTTTCTCTCTCTCTCTTTCTCTTTGCATCTATCTGCCTATCCATCTATCTATCTTTCTCGTACTTGGAAACGATCCGTTATACCACAAACCTCTATACATAGAAACCGGGCTGAAACTACAAAGTGGGCGCAAACGGCTCCAGGCTCGATATCTTCTTACTTATTCATTCGTCGTTTCGTGCCTTGGCAATCGAAAATTACTCGGTCGAGGAAGTAACCACCCCCCTGGATACAGAGGGGACGGGAAGAAGAAGATCCCACCACCAACATCAACACCACTACTACCACTCTCTGCACGGTAAAAGATATATATGTATACGTATTACTTGACTTTGAAGAAAAAGGGAGGATAACTCGTGGAGAGAGATGGGAAGATGAGAGAGGCTTTTCGACGTACGAATTTCATTCAGATTTTCTTTGGACTCTAGTAATACGATCTTGTTTAATGCTTTTTATGTATTTCTTCTTATTCGTGTGCAAAGAGTGGAGTGGAATGGAATAGTCTTGTAAATATACAGTACATTTTAATAGTATTCGAACGTTTTAAACGTATCCGTCTATTAACGCTCGTTAACTCGCGGCTGTTTTAAAGATTCATTTGGAAATTATAGCGGATTGGTTCTTTTCCTTTTTTCTAAATTATTTTTCATTTAAACAGTTCAATATTTAGTTTTCTAATTTAGATTATTACTTTATACATCGTGCAAATGTAAAAAAACTTATTTATTACGAAGTAACGAGTTTGACGAGAATATAAATGAAAAATAAGAAATATAAAGAAAATTGAACGAACAAATGAATAAATAAGAATGAATATATTTAACGACGACGAAATCTTAATGCGAATCTCACGAATGTCGTAAAATCGAAGTAAATGTTCTTCGTAAAAAGGGAGAGAAAAAGGGAACAGTTTGTTCTATCGATGATCGATAATTCGACTGAGGAATAATAGTGGACACGCGATTTCACCCCAAATATTCGGACTCGTTGTTCGCGTAAGGTTCTTCACCCTCCCCCTCTCTTTCTTATGTGCGCGATAGTAGAATCGTATGAAATATAACCGAATCAAATCGGAAGTCACGGGAGGCATTACGTTCCGGAGTCCAGTGCGGAACGGAGGTTAACTTCTTCCGGCTTTTTCGAAGATGTTCATCGATATCTCATGTTGATGATCCCATAAACGTTAATGCCTGTCAACTAGGTTTGATTCTTAAGATACGTTGAGAACAATAGAGCTAAAAATTACCGGTAAAACTATAGACCGATTTAACGAGCGGGATCGTAAGCGGGAAAAGAAAAAAAAAAAAATTGGAAAAATTCTGTCTCTAACTCGTTTAACGAGAAACGTTTCGAGAGGAAGCCTTTTAATTATCGTTTCGATAAAACATTCTCTCTCTCTCTCTCTCTTTCTCTCTATATGTCTTTCTTTCTTCTCCCTTCTTTTTTTTTGTTCCTTTAGCGTAAGGGGAATTAATTCTTACGTAATTAGCAAAAAAATTCGTATTTGAAAATGCACCACCTGCACATTGAGGTATCGGTACGACCCGGATTCATCCGAGAAATAATGTTTCCTGGAAACTTGTTATAAGCTCGTTCGATTATTTTCTTTTTCTTTTTCCTTTCCGTTTTTTTTTTTTTTTGCTTTTTCATTTTTATTTGTATTTTTTCTTTCTACGCACTTTTCCGCTTTTATCTATGTTTTATTATTCCTTTTTTATCATTTATTCGAATTCAAACGAACGGCAGGCAAATAATCGTTACTTCGTAATTACTCAATAATTGCCTTCGAGGAAGTGGATTCGCGTAAACGCGCGTACGAGAGAGAGAGAGACAGAGAGAGTAGCTTAATGGATAGGAAAATAATATGCACGGGAATATAAATTATCGAAGGAAATAATAAACGATCTTAAGATACTCTTCTCTTTCTTTCTTTCTTTCTTTCTCTCTCTCTCTCTTATTTTCTTTTTCTTCTCTTTCGTACATTTCTTTTATCTCTCTCTCTCTCTCTCTCTCTCTCTCTCTTATACTCACATCCAACTTTCACGCGAACATTTTCAAACAGAATGTATATATATATATATATATATATACACACACGTATACGATTATATTAGTTTTCGCGCAAAACACCAGCTGGCGACACCGATCGGGAACGTGTACTTCAAATTACCCGCCACACCTGTGGACACTCTTGTCAATTATTAATTATTAATAATTAATAATAACGTTTTCTTTTGTGTTTTTTAAACATCAAATAGAATATTTTTTTTTTTAAATCATATTCTTGGAAAACATTCGACAATTTATTCCACCCCTTAAAAGAAAAAAAACTGGAACAAATTGAATAATACAAAACAATAATATTACGCCGAAAGAAATGAGGAAAAAAGGAAAAATACGAAATACGAAATATCAAAGAGAAAGTAAAGAAGGAAGGAAGGAAGGAAAGGAAACGAAGGGAGGAAAAAAAAGGAATTAAGAAGCACGCGTTGTTGAACGAACGGCGCTTGGTAAAAATAAATGTGACCGAGGAAATCGACGATATTCCTTGGGTTCTCAAAAAGAGAAAAGAAAAAATACGGAGGAGGCCTTATGTCCCAATGGCTTTAACGTTATTTCCGACCGAGATTTGCTCGAAATTTGCTTCCGTGCCGGGACCAGAAGCCCATAAATATGTAATACCTCCCACATTGCGAATATTTCTTTCTCTCTCTCTCTCACTCTTTCACTCTCAAATATTTTTCTCCCTCTTTTCTATCGTCTCTTTCCACCTACCTAATACTTTCCTCGTACCCTAACACGGTGACTCTTGCAACCCCTTACGTGTTTTTGCAGGAACGGGTAGTAGCTCGCGGCAATACAAGGGGAAACGCGGTAAATCATTTGTCCCGAAAGAAAACACAATGCAATATCCCGGCTCGAGACGCCACCGTGTATATATATATATATATATTCCTCTCTCTCTCTCTTTTTCTCTCTTTTACGTTTTTCTTTCCTCTTTCTTTCTTTCTTTCTTTCCTATCCTTTCGGGTGGAATCGCGCGAGTCATAAGTCAACCCCTTATATTGCCAAAAATACTTTAAAGTGCCACTCGGCTCCTTGTACTTTCATCTTCTCTCTCTCTCTTTCTCTCTTTCTCTCTCTTTCTCTCTTTCTCTCGCTCTCGCTCTTTCTCTCTTTCTCTCTCTCGCTCTCTCTTTCTTTCTCTCTTTTTTTCTCGCTCTCTCTCTCTCTTCTCTCTTTCTCTTTCTCTCTCTCTCTCTCTTTCTCTCTTTTTTTCTCGCTCTCTCTCTCTCTTCTCTCTCTTTCTCTCTTTCTCTCTTTTTCTCGCTCTCTCTCTCTGTTTCTTTCTCTTTTTTTCTCTCTCTTTCTGTTTGCTAGGTTCTCCTTCTTTTCCTTTCTTTTTTTAAAAAAAAGAAATGAAAGAAACTCTCTTGGTGCCTCTTAGAAGCTAAGACATGTTTTATCGCAGCAGTTAAATGCTTAGAAAGGAATGACATTTTTCGGATACACACACCGTGGGAAGGAATAATAAAGGAAGGAAGGAAGGAAGGAAAGTTAGTCTCGAACGAGTATAACTAACACACATTTCTTCGTAGCTTTTGCAAAAAAGTACAAAAAAAAAAAAGGAAAAAGTTAAATTCTTCCTTATCCATTCGTCTATTAAGATTTTTCTCTTTTACGATATACGATTATAACTATAATAATCTTTCGAACGTAGCCAGTGAATGAGTACGTGCGTGTGTATGTATGTGTGTGTGTTTGTGTGTTATAAGAAAATACGTCGAATAATACTTATATCGAAAAAGAGAGAAAATCGTTCGAGAGATTACAAAAAAGAAAAAGAAAAAAAGGAGTGCATTAGTAAAAGCTTTTTCTTTTTATTTCTCTCTCTCTCTCTCTTTCTACTCTCTCTCTCTCTTTCTACTCTCTCCCCCCTTCATCCCCTTTTTGTAAGCACGAGCAAGCAGCAGGAACACGACATATTTTTACTACTCGGTGGTTATCGAAAAAAAAAAAAAAAGAAATGGAAAAGTGGTGGGGGGAAGGGGGTGGGTGATTGCGGGGCGGGAGGGGGTGGGTCAGGAGTAAAAGAGAAAAAAGAAATGGGGGGGAAAAAGAAAGAAATAGGAAAAAGAAGGACACGGTAAACCGCGATCCCGAAAGCATTTCTCGACGTAACCTAAAATAATGCCCGACAGAATCGAACAAAAGCATGAAATATGGACCGAACCGAGACCATAAGTCTCTCTCACTCTTGTAACTTATGATACACTTCCTTTTCTCCACATATGTGGAAAAGAAAGGAATGGAAGGAGAAGGGTGATAGTATATAGATAAAGGGGGGGTAGGGCTAGTAGGGGGTGGGGTGGTGGTAGACTACATGGGAGAGGGGGTGGGGGTGAAGAAAGAGATGGTATTAAAGGAACGAGACATGTTAACGTGCGTGAGACTACCATTGTAATTTAGCAGGTTCATTCCTTCTCTCTATCTCTCTCTTTTTCTGTTTCTTTTTCTTTCTTTTTGTTCTCTCAGACGAGTTTTGTGTTTTTTGTCGAAGAACTAGACGAGTATCGTCTTCCTAAAATCGATCGAAGAAACGACACCCCACCCCTTCTATATATATATATATATATATATATATATATGTATGTATATGTATATTAGAAAGTTCGTACGTTTTTTAATTAATATTTCCAAAGTAAATTTTAACAAAAACAATTCATTATGCAGTTTTAAAAGTAAAGTTTCAACGCAATAAACGTACGAACTTTTTGTTCACTCTAATATATATTATATATAAAAAGATATACCATGTACACCATATATATCCACTTAAAGTAGTAGTAGTAGTAGTAGTAGTAATAGAACAAGAAACAACAAAAATTAACGATAGGGAGAACTCTTCCTATTTTTCGAATACTTTCGGTATCTACCTATAGTTATTTCGTTTGCTTCGAATCGAAACAAATAATTAACGGTTACTTTCTCGAAAGGGGGGTGAAACCAACTTTGTAGACGATGACAGAATGTGGGGAGTACTCGGTTAGTCAGTTTGCGAGGGTAATTTAACAATTGAGATAACTTCTAGAAATAATACGTCGATCAAATTCGGCAATCTTCGCGTAAAATATTTATCGAACGATATATCTATGGTACAGTTATTGTATATAAGAGAAAGAAAAAAATGAAACGAATAAAAAAACAAAAAGGAAGAAAAAAGAAAGAGAAAACATTGTTAACAAATTTGTTCTATAGAAAAAGAGAGAGAGAGAAGGAAATTGGCCTTGTTACGTGTTTCACAGAACAAATCGATTTCTAATTTTTCTACGATATTCGTATAAGTTTCGTCTATCTTTTTCTATTTCTTTCTGTTTCCGTTGATCTCCACATAGGCGTAAATGATAATTCTCGTGCTTAGTTAGGGACCTACCAACAACTCTCTGACAAATTACGGGTTTGTTCTGAGAGTGGTTATATACCTAGCAGCAACACGCGTGTCGGAGATAGATTTCCTCGTTCCATCATCGTCGGAGATAACCGAACTCCGGTGTTCTCGCGAGCCTTGGTTGGTCGGTTGGTTGGTTGGTTGCTTGCTAGCCAGGTCGTATTAATTAAATTTTAATGTAAATTACCGTACTCTCCACTTGCTCGCCCTTACTCGTCTACGTCTATGTCTATGTCTATGTCTATGTCTTCTACGTTGTCGTGGCCAACGTGATCCGACATTTTTGTAACCTCCGAAAGAAGCCCCAAGCTGAATACATTAATAGTCACCGGGTATATAAAGTTACGTTAAGTAGAGTTTTTATAAATAAACAAAAATATATATTTATATAGTCCTTTTTTATTTATTGTTAATATTTCTATGTATATATTATCTATTTATTTATATTTATTTGTATATATTCTTTTTCTTTTTTTTTCTCTCTTCTTTTATATTTTAATTAATTTATTTATTCATATATATAAAAAAAAAACGACAGGAAAAAAAAAAGATAAAACAAGAATTCTACCCTTAACAAATAAAATCAAATCAAATCAAATAAACACCTCGGTGTGCAAAGTTAAAGTAAAAAAGTTTCCTCTTACATCCGAGTATCGTCCAAAAAACTTCACTTCCCGGTGATGTAACGTCGTTGTCTCGCTAATGTGACATCGTATTAGTTTATATCACCAACGATGCAATTTCCTCGTTCGAAGACCAAAGAAAGACACTCAAAATGGCTTTAGCAAACTCGGAGAATAATACTCCGGTGTTTAGGTGTTCGGTATACTCGGGGACAAGTTTATTCGTGAAACATACCGCGTCCGATGTTCTTCCACAATCACTGGAAGATACCCACCCCCCCACCTCCTGTATTTTATCCTTCTCTCACTCACACACTCTCTCTCTTTTATTCACACACATACACACGTAGACATAGACATAGAGAAACTTAAGCAAAGACAGTGCAGCCATTTCCGCATCCCGGTTCGGCTAGCAAGCAAGCAAGCAAGTCCACGGAATTAATTGCAACGACCGTGTCTTAATTGATAACGAACGGGCATTAAGATTTCGCGTAATGTCTTTACCCCCAAAGACTAAGGTACTTCGAATAGAATGAGAATAAGAAGAAGAAGAGAGAGAGAAAGATAAAACATGGCCGACGCCAAGGATCCCAGACACACACACAGACACACAATTCTAAAACTAGAATGAGAATCTTAAGGATAATAGAAGAGGTGAAATAATGTCGAGAACAAGGATGAAACACTTCTTATTTGCATTAGCTAGCTAGCTAGCTAGCTATTCGTTTGACCCTAAAAACTGTCTGAATAATTGTACCAATGGTTGTGCTGCTCGTAAAACCTGGGCAATATCGCAACGAGGATCACGCTGAAAATTCGAAATTCTTTTTTCCCGTCTGCTTGATTACTCTCGAAAATTGAAAAGAAAAATGTATATATGCGATGTGTGACATTGCAAAATGTAAAGAAGCGTGAGATCGTATACGAAATTAATGTTTCTCTTTATTTTCTTTATTTTCTTTATTTTTCATTTCTTTCGATTTCTTTTTATTTCTCGTCTGTTGCGTGACCAAACTCGAGACGACAACTAATAACTCGTGTCGCGAAGACAAATTTCAGGAGACTTTTCTAACCTTATCGATTGCGATCGTCTGATATATTTAACGTCTTCTTATTGCGATGAAAATAATTATAATGATTTTTTTCGTCCTAAGTTGGACAGGTCAATATCCCTCGTGTTCGTTCCAAAAAATTTGCCATCATTTTTATATTCTTTTTTTATTGTATATATATATATATATCTTTTAATTAAAGTTATAAGTTTATGTCATATTTGTTTTACCTAGTTATCAAAAATAATTCTTTTAATTATTTTTGTATTATTAATTTATTAGTATATAAATTATTTATTATACATTTATATATTTAATTGATTAAGTTCATTATCATCTTCGTTTCGTGTTAAAATTTTCCCTATCGAAAAATATTATCTTAATCTATGATTTATTTATCATATCAAGTTTATTACAATTATTCAATTATTTTATAGATATAAATGTATCAAAAATGTACATACATTTATTTAATTAATTAACGAATAATACTTCTTCGTTTTCGTGAAATTGAAATATTTCTTGACAATATTTATTCTATCCAAAATATCATTCGTATATTAAATATCTAATTGTGATTTAAATAAAAAAAGATTAAAAATGTATATACAAGTATAAATAATATAATATAAACAAATTTTCATATTTAAAAAAAAAAAAAAACAATCATCTCGTAGAAAGAAGAATATCGAAGGATAAAATTGTCGATCGATTCGCATTGGGGATAGGAAAAAGTAAATAAAATCTATAAGTAGATTACTCAGTTCGCGGTCAGACCGAGAATTCGTTTTGATACGTTGATACATCGGACTTCATAAGATTGTACAAAAATATTGTTATAGATGTAGAAATATAAAATAAAATAGAGTACTCTATATAAACTCTTCTATGAAATTTCTTCTACGATCGATCCCAGGAATACTCTTTCGGTAGTATCTACTGTAAAAAGTAAAATCGTAAAAAAGGTTTTTCATATCGTTGGATCGTGAGTCTGATGAACAACGTCCAAGGAAAAGGGAAGTACATATAAAAAGAAGAAAAAGGGAATAGGTGGATTGAGAAAAAGGGTCGATTTCTTTTCGTTCGTCGCGTGTCCAACGATGATGGTCGATGGTCGACAACCAACAGTTACATACATGACGAATAATACCACTGCACAATGTATCGGATTTTACGAGTAACTCAGCTAGGAACGAAAAAAAAAAAAGAAAGAAAAGGATAAAGAAAGGAAAAGGGCAGGGAAAGAGGGGAAAGGGAAGGAAAGGTGACGGGGTATAGTACGCGAGAATTCTCGTTGGTCGAAAATAAAAGAAAAGAATAAAACGAAAAATAGAAAGAGAGAAAGAAAGAGAAAGGGATAGGACAGGAAAGGAAAGGAAAGGGGAAAATAAGCGTTGGAAGGCACTCAGATTTTATTACGTTATTTTGTTAATGCACTCGGTAAGGCTCGCCCACCACCACCACCACCCACCCACCCCCACGTCGCGAGTGTAAGAGAGACTTTTTGCCCCGACGAAAAATATTATGTCCCTCGGTCAGAAAACGGGCTATGAAACCTCTTTATGCTTTTTCCTCTTCCATCGAATCCAATGTTGCGTTCCTACGTTCGTGAAATTTCACCTACCTATATCATCGTCCTATACCCGAGTTGCGTTTGTTCCGTACAAGAAAAAGAATATATCCTTCCTTTTCTAACCTTAAGAGAAGTTTAGCGAACATGGGAAAAACGGGAAAGAAGAGGGAACGAGTGAGTGAGATGGGTGAAAGGGGGGAAAGGGGGGAAGGGGAAAAAATTTAATAATGAAGAAGAAGAAACCATACCGACGACGTAAGTAGAAATAGGTAGAGACGACGATAAGACACTGATAAGGGAAAATCGTGTTTCCTATGGAAAAAAGCCGAGCTTATAAACGGTTTAAGCCAATGGAAAGTGATATCAACGAACCACTAGTCGTAACCAGTTGACTCACGTACTTACACCATACTTTCTTTCTTTCTTTCTTTATTTCTTTATTTCTTTACATTTATTCCTTGTCTTTTTCGTTCTACGTGCACGCGACGATACCATTTTCTTATTTCTTTTTCTTTTTTGCCTTATCCAAACGCGATGATTGATTTTTATTCAAGAGAAAGATTCAGTCGATAAACAATGTATTTTTAATGGATTCCGTAGGAAAATTATTGATTAAAAAAACAATGTGGTGTAATATTAGGGTCAAGCAACAAAAAGTTCGTACGTTTTTTAATATTACAGGTAGCCCTTCTACAACACACGGGATCCTATAACAAAATTTGGATAACAGCACATATGGTATACGGATAATAACACGATGGTTGTTTAACATATTTAAAAAGCATATTTTTTTAGGAACCTATCTACCGTGTTATAGTAGGATTACATGTATTTTCAAAGTAAATTTTACAAAAACAATCCATTACATAATTTTAAAATGTAAAGTTTTCAACAACGGCAATAAAAGCGAGAACTTTTGCTTCACCCTAATAATAATGTTTCATAAATTGAGGAATTATAAAAAAGACAAAAAAAAAGCAAGCAAGTAAGCGAGCGAGCAATCATAATTCGAACGAATGATACTACGATAAAAGAAGTTAAAAAGGAAAAAAAAGAAAATTAAAAAAAAAAGAAATAATGCACACGAAGTGTTCCAGGAAAGTGATTATTATATGTAGTAAGTTAAGTTCAGTTTCAAGACCGTTATGTAGGAGAAGATTTATTATTTACTCGTCGTAATCGTTACTATGCACGATCCTCCCCCTCCTCCTCCCCCTCCCCCTCCTCACGTGCAAACTCAACGCCCAGGAGCAGCAGTTGTAGACGGTCAAAAAGTTAATAGTGCATTAGCCGAAGAATGTGCTCTCCTTATACACCGAAAAAAAACTCCCTGCATTCACGAGTATACATTTATGCGAATGGTTTTTTTTTCTTTTTCTTTTTTTTTGTTAGAAGCTTTACAACGGCCCGTTTAAGACCATCTTTAACTATACAGTCTTGTCGTTTTAGAAGGGCAACCCTTCTCACCGTTGTACGTACGTAATAATATTTTTCGCATCTCTCTCTCTCTCTCTCTGTGTCAATAAATACGCGCCAGAAGAGAGATCGTTTTTTTTTACGGTGGTAATAATTTCCGTCGCACACCGTAAATCAAAGAACGGGACGGGATGTGTGAAAGGGTTACACCCGGTTTTTTTTTTCTTTCTTTTTTCTTTTCTTTTTCGTTTTTTTTTCTTTTCGTTTTTTTTGTTCTTTCTCACTTGGAAACCGCGAGAAGAGAAAAGGGCCGACAAGGTCGTGGACGTTAAAAGGACCTTTAACGTCGAACTTGTGTACAACCATAAAAATATAAACTCTACTCTTGCTTGCGTTAGGCCAAATTCCTTTCGTGGAATGGAATAATAAAATTGTTACTGTTTCAAAAATAAATGATTGTAGTAATGCAGTTTCAATAGTTCGTTCGTTGGTTCGTTCGTTGGTTCGTTCGTTCGACTTTAAAAACGGGATTTGTTCGATTATTTTTCCTACCTTGATGACGAACTCCAACATTCCTAAAGAAGTACGCGTTTTATCGATTTACTTTATAAGAGAGTCGCGTATTATAGGTAAAAGCATTAGTAGTTGGTATATACTACGTATATTAACGTGTTTATGTAGATTAATAGTGGTAGAGAGGTAGTCTCTTGGTAAATTCCTTTTCCTGAGTCACGGGAAGTACCAACGAGTCTTTTTACATTATTTAACGTGCTTCTTTCTAAGCAGTCACGCGAGAAAACCTATTCTAACAATTCTATGAGGTGTCGCCATCGCTCTTTATAATGTTTTCAACGAATGTCATATTCAACGTTGCATTAAATAATAATTCTCGTTGGTCAAATGAAAAACAAATCAAAATATCGATCAAATGCATCCTTCATATTCATATATATATACATTCGTACATTTTTTTATATTAACTTACACAAATTTGTGAATATTTGTTGAATCACACGGTAGAATAATTTTGATCCCATGTACTGTATATATATATATATACATTTATAAATTTATTAATTTAATATACGGATATCGGTAAGGAAAAATGTTATTTAATCGAATGAATAAGTAGACGTTAAAGTTATAAATCATCGAATCTAACAATTCGATATGCTTTTCGAATCGCGAGAAATACATCAGTCACGTAACACATATATACACCTACGAATAGTAATATCATCCCCCCCCACCCCAACAAAATACGATGCAACAACGGTGTTATACCAGCAGAACTTTAACATGGTTTTAGGTGAAGCTCGACTAATGGTTTTTCGACGAGCACCAAATAAACTATCATGAAAGATAATTCGACAACCGTGAAGAGCACGTGTCTGGATCGTTAAGGGAAATGTCATTTGTACCTGTATAAAAGACAACTACATCTAAGGGCATGACATCTACGAGGATCATTAGACTTACGTGCATACATACATACATACACCCATACTATTACTATGCATCTCGTAATCGTTACAACGTCGAACGACACGTCGCGTCTATAAAGCACAAAAAAGTTGAAATAGAACCGCAACAGCAGAAAAAAATCAATAAGTGCTCTTAATTGCTCAATCAAAATCCATAGAATTTCTCATTTTATTAATTAATTATTTAATTAGTTATTAATAATTGAAAAAACAAAAACGTATTTTTTCATTTCTAAGCAAACCTATGAAGATTTCTATTGTTTTTTGTTTTCAATTAATCCCTCACTTTTTATTTGTCCGGCTCCTCAACTTTATTTTATTAAATATTTTTTATTTATCGTTAATTAGTTGAAAATAATGACTACACTTTGAATAATTATTATATTATTATAATTAATTATTATTATAATTTTTTAAGTCTGTTATTAAACAGTTACCGTATATAAAAGCAGTACTTTACTATCTAAATGTTTTTAAATTATCAGCCGTATAAAAAGAAAGTTCGTATATGTTTTACGTAAAGATTCCTTAATAATTAAATTATAATTTTTCTTAAAATAATATAATATCTTAATATAATATATACTTCTATAACATTTCACTTAAATATGAATGTCTATAAAGACGATTATTTAATTCAAACGGTGAAAAAGTAAGCTACTCGAATGAGCCACTATAGTGGCCATGGACCTGGAAAAAATAATCGCAAAAGCCACTTTAGTGGCAGGCCGGCTAAGGCCTATATCGGTAATTGTAGTGCTCTACCTTTATCATTTCGACCGTCGGTAACTGCCACTGTCGGTAACTGCCATCGTCGGTAACTGCCACCGTCGGTAACTGATTCCTACTTTTAAAACATCGACCGTTTTTAATGAGAATTTGTACTTTAATAATATTGACTGTCAGGAATCTAAATACAAAATATTACCGACGTAGATTAAAAAAATTTCAAGTTTACTATTACCGACGGTGGCAGTTACCGACAGTGGCATTTACCGACGGTGGCATTTACCGACGGTGGCAGTTACCGACAGTGGCAGTTACCGACGATGGCAGTTTACCGACAGTGGCAGTTACCGACGGTCGAAATGATAAGGGTAGTGCACTACAATTACCGATATAGGCCTTAGCCGGCCTGCCACTAAAGTGGCTTTTGCGATTATTTTTTCCAGGTCGATGGGCCACTATAGTGGCTCACTCGAGTAGCTTACTTATTCACTGTTTGAATTAAATAATCGTCTTTATAGTCATTCATATTTAAGTGATCTGTTATAGTTTAAGTATGTAGAATATATTTTTAAGAAAAATGAAATGGTCCTTAGCAATGTTACTTGAATTTCAATAAATTTTAAACTTGCTTATTGTAGTAACTTCTTTCAATTATTAATTACTAATTAAATAGTTAATTAATTCTTTTACTCTCTTCCGTTCTCATTTTACGTATTGCGACTTATGAAATGTATTATACCAATAACCCGAATATAACGCGAGAGAATACGAATAAACAGAAAATTTCTATGAATACCTGTGATCGTGTTTTAAAATTGAAACGTTTTAGTATACTGCTGAAACGTTGCTTGAATTTTCTCAAAATTCGACATGATTTTCTTTTTTCGTCTATGTTCTAATATTGCTGTTTATATATATGTGTATGTGTGTGGGATTACAATATGTTGTTTAGTATTTTACAAAATGAAAAAAACGTTTGTATTTTCAACGTAGAAAAAAGAACTTTATTGGTAAAAAGTTAATTATTCTTTAAACTTAATTTTTACTATAATTTATTGATGGAAAAAATCAATAAGAATTGATATAAAAAAAAATAAATCCTTATTCGAAGAAAATGACAATAATCAAAAAAATAATTAAGCTAATTTTAATATTTTTCCGCACATCGTCGTAGGACTGAAAAGGAACACGTTGTTGTGTGGTGCTTCCTTAAGTGAAACAGCTTTTATGATTTCTTGAGCCATAACTCCGCCAATTATGGCACAAACTGGACTAATTTGGCCATACAAATTTTCCCTGAAAATTAAAATCAAATGATATATAATGAGAAATTATAATTTATATTATGTTTAGTTTTAGATGAATTAATCGAAGGATACGTACTCTGACAAAAATTTGACTATATCTTGTAGTTCATATTTGTCTGCAATCTCTTTGATTTCCTCGTGCAATTTTTCTGAATTTCTTTCACTAGGTAAAGGATCCCTGTTATGTTTCTCACGATAATGCAACATTGCTATAAAATTGAACAAAAAATGAAAATTTTGAAGATTTCGAAATAATCATTAAAAAAAAAAAGATACTTACTCATCAATCCATAATACATTACTGCATCATTTGTAGGAACACGACTTTTATCCAAATCTATGATAGATTCAAAAGGGACAAATGTATCCCTGCGTTTGTCAGTAACAACTATTTTTTCAATTCGATCTTTGGCTGGACTATCTCCGGTACCGACAGGTACTGACTTAGTTTGTACAACTTCCCTAAAAAACATAGCACCGTATTGATATCGAATTATAGAAACATTTTATTTCCAGTAAAGAAAATAACTAACTCGATATATTCATGTTCCATCAAATCTGCGAAAGTATATCCGAAAGAACCCCAAACATCTCCAGCAAAGAATTTTACATTATGCTCCCTGCATATCTTATTAATTCTTTTTAATTGAGTAATAGTACACTGTATAGCACAAATAACATTGAAATTAGTGAAATATTCATCCGGTTTATCATCCACGTTAGTAGTGTCTGCCTTAACGACAACCATAGGATTCAAATTCTGCGCTCTTTGCAAAGATAATTCTGCTCTCTGTAAATACATAATAATATATAAAGAAAATGTTTAGTTGTATCAAACGAATTGTTATAAAACTACTTACATTTTTACCTAGTTGATCACGAGGTAAAAGGAACTGAGCACAGGTATCTTCTATTGTCATATTCCTATGATCTAAAAGTGTTACTGTTTTAACACCCACTAATACTATATTTTTTGTAACCTCAGATGCAAATCCATTCATTCCAATAATCAAAACATTTGCTGATCTTAATCTGCAAACAAATAATTACACTTATGATTAATTAAATAAATATTGCTTATAAAATTTAAACATATTTTTAAATAAATATTTCTTAATATTAAATAATACTTCTTCTATTCTATACTATGGTATATATGTATGGTTAAAATATTTATAAACATTTATTACCAATATTTAGGACCAAAAAAATTTTAAATAAACATATTACCATAAAATTCTGAATACGTTCAAACACCGGTTATCATTTATAGGTTACAATGATTATATTTACCGTCTCTGTGATTCTACACCCCATAAACGAATTTGCCGATCGTATAATTCAGCCTCGGCATCTGTTAATTCTATTACGTTATTTTTATTCTCAGTCATGATTCAAATAAAAATAAAATTATCAATAAGAAAAGCAAATAGTCTGAATAAAAAACGTTAATAGTGTCACTAGATACAATTCAGTGGTGTCAACATAATCATTTTCCCGCTTTAAATATCAAATCTAGTAATAATTAATGCCATTTTTTTTTGTAGATTATATTGTCCATATTTTTACGAAAAAACATAATAAACGTGTAAAAAAAAATCGACATTAAGTATAATTTAACATAATTTAAATTATAAAATTAATAATTTGATTTTACTTTGACTTTATAAAATATACGAAACGATACAGTTTAACTTTATTCAATAATAATAATAATATGCAACACAAAAATATCTATATAGAAATACAAATTTTAAGTTGGTAGTACTGGATTCAGTAATTGCGGGGGCGTTTACAGTTGAGTCAGTGATTGTTTTCCTTACGAATGATATATTAATTTGAAAGGATTATTTACAACAATGTGCGGTAAATTAATCAAAGCACACGTTAACCGGTCAAGATTAAATTATAATCAATTAAATCATTGTTAACGATAGTATGAGTAGATTAAAAATTTCATTTAAGAGATTTAGGTTAACCACTGAGAATCACAACATGACGTTCCAACGATCTATCATCTGAGTATTGTATATATATGTATTAGAGTGTATGTACACATTAACGAAAATATTGAAATTATTTCTATTTTATATAATTAATAAGCGTAAGTGTTTTAATTCATATGTATTTGTTTTTCTTTTTTAAACTAATTCTATTTCACGTAAAATACTTATTTTATCAATGTCAATGTAGAATAATTTATTCGGCTTGTATTAAATTCCTTTTTCCATCGATAACAAATTTACTATATATCCAATTTTATTATCAATTTGATATTTGATGCCATTTAAAATGATCGGTTTAGAAAAACTTTACCATTTTCAACAATTCATTTTTAAATAACATATATTAATGTTTTAAGATTTCATATTTGTTGATAAAATAAATTGTAAACATTATATTGATAAAAATAATTCCTATTTATAGAGAATATAAAATTTATTTTAATATTAGATTTGATATTATAGATGACTAAATTAGGTGTAAAAATGTTTATCGTGAAATGATTCTTGATAAACAAACACGTACATATATTTCTAGAGATTATCTTGAACCATTTGACCTGAACGTTGCGAAAGTTGACCTTAAAGCAATAAGCAACACTCGCTTTAATATTGAACTGCATTGACCTCTTATAATTTTTTAATATAATTATGTGTTTATTATAATAACCAAATTTAATTATATTGATACATATAATAGATATATATGTAATCTTTGACTTATTAAAATTATTAAAATGAACGTTTTATAAGATGTTATATTAAGTTCATATAATACAAGATTTTTCATTTTTAGCATGAAAAATGAATCTACTTGAAGAAGAATGCGTTGAAAAGGTTTTTATATATAAATTTCCAACATGTACAACAAAGGAAGAATACGTATTAGAAATACCTTTGAAAATTCCATATCAAGGTTCTATCAAAGAATTAACGTATAGAATTATGTCATCGTTTAAATTACCATGCTACGTGGAGTCAGATTTAATGGAAACTATACAACGTACTATTAAAGAATTAACTTTACAATATTACGATGAAAAGTCAGAAAAAGTTATAGACGCTACGAAGAAAGGTGATCTGAATATAGAAGATATTATTAAAAACTTGGAAAAGATATATAAACAAAAGACAGTAGAATACGCTGATCCGATAGGAACAACCGATGAAGAATTATTTGCGACAGCTTATCATAGATTAGTACACTCGCCGTCCTTAGAACCAATTCTACAAGCGGAACATAAATATGGTAGAGATGTCACAGAAGTCATTCAAATGAGAAACACAGATTATGAACAGCTCACACAAAAGTTAGTACTCATATACTTGGTCTATGTTACCTAGAGTTACTTAGAAAAAAATATTCTTATTCTTATGCGAAGAGTCTTTGCCAGATGATAAGTTTAATCGATAGTACAGAAAAATAATATATAATATCATTTTTATATCAATCATATTTCACTTAAAAGTTTACTAGCAGAGAAAGGTCAAGATTATAATATATCTTTAGTAGACAAATTTATGGGAAATAAGTTACGACTTGTATAGACTTTCTCGCATAGATTATCTCAGTAACTTGAATACTATTGAGATTATAGAAGAATACACACACACACACACAACGATCGTTTTAACTATACATCATTGCAACATACTAATTATCTTGAACTAATTGATAGATTTATTAGGTTCGAGTCGAGACAAATATTTTGTTCCCAATACTGATAAAGTCTTATATACACACCATCGTTTTATTTATAACAAATTATCCACCTATTCATTTTTTTCTGTGAAAAAAATGTAATTAGAAATTCCATATATATCGAGTATATTTTATTATAAATTAAAAATTTTAAATAAATATGTTAGATATTATCTTGTTAAGAATAAAATAATCATAAGGCATAGTTTATGAGAGAATGGATAGAAAATAAATGGTCTTTCAGACAAACTGAGGAAATGCGTCTTGCCGTAGAAGCTTTGGAAGCTGGATCGACTGAAAAATCTATAAATGATATGGCAGGTCGTCATTTTGAGGAGCAAAGTTTACTACAGGGCCACTGGGGTTCGAGAGTCGATGCATTAAAATTAGAACAAAGACGACAGTATCGTAATTGGATTATGAGATTATTGGAAGAACAACAGACAAATATGCTACCGACTCCTATGTAAGTTTCTTTTTTTATTTTTTATTTTGAGGACCTATGGAAGAAGAAGAAGAAGAAGAAAAAACAAACATTTAAAATGATTCTTCGATAATAAGTAAGGAAATTAATGATAAAAATAAAATTAGGGGTTCTCCGATGATACCAATGCCACCATTAAGACCAGGCTTAGGTACGTTTGTACCAAACGAAGAAAAACAAACGTCAGACTATCCCGTGCTTGAAGAAAGTTTTACCATACATTTAGGCTCGCAAATGAAACAAATGCATAATATAAGAATACTCACCGGCGATGTTCTCGATTTTTGTCGTACAAAAAAAAGTGATTCAGGGTAAAAAAAAAAACCGTATAGAAGAAAAATTATTTATATTATTTCAACGATATATTCATTTTTATTAATACTACGTTTGAAATTAAATGTCTCTTTAAAACAATAGGGATCCAACGCCGCAGAGATTGCAAACAGCGTTAGGATTATATTCAAATGATTTGTGCGGATTGGTTTTGTTAAGCGACAATCATCTGGGCAGTTATTCAGGAATAACAAAAGGTGTTAGATTGCTTAATATTGTTCGTTGATTAGAAATTTAACTGTTAATATTTTTTAATGTATTGGGTGGATTGTAGAATTGTGTTCGATATGTCAATTGACGACAGAATTTCATTTTCCCCCGATCGACGAACAATTGGAAAAGATTCGTGATGATGTTAAGGAAGCTGTTGCATGGCGACAAGCTCATCATCGGGAAGGAAGCGATCCTCAGGTAAAATATCGCATCGAATTTTCTTGTTTCTTTCGAATATAATAACAATAATAATAATAATAAAAAGAAGATTATATTATTTTATTATTTTAGACAAAAAAACCACCAATGAGTAAGACGTTACAAACCGGTGACGTTTTTATCACGAGACATTCCAATTTAGCACAAGTCCATGTCGTATTTCACATGGTTGTAAATGATTCTTTAAGATCTGGTAGGTGATTATTATTTTATAAATAAAAAGGAGGAACGTACTTTATAAAATGAACAAATCGTAGGTGATATTAATTCAAGGCATCCAGCCATTTTAGGATTGAGGAATATATTGAAAACAGCTTGTTGCAACGACGTTACTACATTGACTATTCCAGTTCTTCTAGTTCATGAAATGACAGAGGTCAGTTTCATAATGTTACTAGAGAGTACAATTTAAATTATATTCGACAAATTAAATCGATGGGATTGTCTTGATCATCAGGAAATGACAGTGGCGTGGTGTACCAAAAGAGCCGAACTCGTTTTCAAATGTGTCAAAGGTTTTATGATTGAAATGGCATCGTGGGGTGGAGCAGAATTAAAAAATTTACAATTCCTTGTACCGAAGGTACATTCATTAGTTAATCGTTGTCAAATTGATCTGATCTACTTTAATATGTTTCTTTTTTTCTGTTTCTTTTTATTTGTTATTATAGGGAATGTCGGAAGAAGTTTTTGGAACTCTAGCAACGATGTTACCAAGCATATTTCGGGTATCTAATCCATTGGTATTTAAAGCTACGAGTACACCACAAACTCCAAAAAAATGAATCGCGTATCTTGCCTTTGTTATTGAAGAAAAATCCAAAATATTACGATATTTGCTACTACGTGTCACCATATATCTCAAGCGCAATCGTTCATTTCGAACGTATTAAGATGATACGAACGCTGTGAATAAACGTCTAAACTCTTAATGAGCTTTTTGTTGAAATTTATTTCGCACCGTCGAACCGATAATCTCGTAAAATATCGTTCGTCTTCGTCTGGCTTATTTTTCTTTTCTTTTTTTTTTTTTTTTTTTTTTTTCTTATAATCGAATCTCGAAATGAATTATTAATATTGCAAAATAAAATGCGTTAATAAAATTGCGATAACGCGAGATTTAATACAGAATTTTTATATTATATTGGATAAAGGAAGAAATGATCTTTGATTTACGAGTACTCGAGCAATAACAATTTGTATCGAAGATCAAAAGGGCAATTAAAAAGAAAAAATGAAGAAGATTATACCTGCACGTTATTATAATATATAAAAAAGACTTTAATACAATTTTTTCGGTTTATTTATCGCAAGAAGAAAGGAAAAAAAGAAAAAAAAAAAGAAAAAAGAAAGAAGAAAAAAAGGAAAGAAGAAAAAATTGATAAAAACTCGGCACAAATAAGTAAGATATCATTATTTTTAACTGCAAATTAATTTAGCAACTGACAATGAAGAGAGAGAGAGAGAGCTCCATGGAAAAAAGAAAAAAAGAAAAAAAGAAATCTTTATCGTCGTTAGACATTCGGTTCATCTACACGAAGAGTCAGGAATTATCACGTTCACCCTGTATTTTTATTCCCAAAGAAACACATTATAAAGAATAGATTAACGTTTATAATATTTCGTTGCATCGAATTTTTTTACGAACGAACATTTTGTTCTTTCTTTCTTTCTTTCTCTTCTTTTCTTCTTCTTTTTTTTTTTAAGATCATCATCACACCGATCAAAGAATTTTGCAATCAAAATCATCGCGATCAGCGTGAACAACAAAAAATATTGATAACGATTAAACGTTTGACGGTTTAAAAAGAAAAAAAAAAAAAAAGAAAACAATTACAGCGTTTCGATCAAAACACACGAGATTGTAATAAATAATATTGGTATTAATACAATAGTAAAGAAGAATCGAACGCGAACGAGAATTAAACGCGAATAATAATAATCGCCGGTTTTATCGTAAAAATGAAGTACGTTCGCCTCTGAACGATTCTGAACTTTTGATTCGAGAAAACGTATTCTGTAATTACAAGTGCCCCGGGTATATACACAAATGGTTCATTTTCAAAAATAAATAAAATTATTTTTTGATAAATAAAATTTTATATAAGGAAATATTAAAAAGGAAATATATTATTATATTGAAATTACGTTTTTCAAAGAATTTGTTACAATTGTTGCGGACAAAATTTAATCAATATTTTGTCGATAGAAATTTATTTAAAAATTATAATTAAATTATTCGAATTATATCATGAAAAGATTGAACGAATATAATAAACGAATTATAAAATGTTATATATTTAATAATTTATGATAATATTACAAAGGTAAATTATAATATTTTATATTTAATAATTAAAATAAAATTTGTGACAGTATATAATATATGAATGAATAATAATTGCAGTTTGTGTGCAGTTATCACATACGAACCCCTTATGGTTCGGCACTGAGATGAACGAACACAGGGAACTGTCGCTGATGAATTCGTTGTCATTCCACTGGATCGTTTTGTGAGAAGCATTTATTCGTAGTTAAGTCTCTCAGTTATTAAGAAAGGATCCAAACGATTAATATCTCGATCTCGATTTAATTTTATTTTTATTCAATTTAATATCGAGCCAGCAACTAAACAGAAAAAAACTTGGACGAATATGTCGCTTGGAATATTTTTCGTTTTAACTTCGTTCCTGTCTTTCGTTTCGGCAAATATGGTGGGTGGTGTTTCACCTATTATCATCGTCATTAATATTATCATCACGATCATCGTTATCTTCTTAGTGAATACTGACTTTAGTGCTTGTTTATTTAATTAATCGTTTATCAAAACGCAGCTCGTAATCGTTTCGGAAATGTGTGCGACACTATGAAATATCTTCTTCCGGTTTCGTTATCTATTTCCTACGTGTTTAATATTTCCTATTTGTCTCTCTTTCTTCAAACGTTTCAATTAAATCTTATCGTTATTAATAATCACCCTTAACGCGAATTAACAACAAATTTATAGTTTTTCTTTCTTCTTTTTTTATAAACGTAATATTATCGAAATCAAAACCGCAAAAAATCTTCCTCGTTCCCGCGTTAAAATTCGGCTAGAAAAATGTGAAAAATGAAAAAAAAAACAATACGAATTTTTACATTTTTAGGTAAATCTTACCAATAGCAATTTAAAGAAAGAAGATTTCTTCTTGAAGATTCAAGCGATGATAGCTCTAAGCGAGGTGACGGATCTGATATTACGTCAAAACCAATTCGACAGTTTTTTAGATTGCTCAACGAATTTGAGTTCATTGAAAACGTTGGATCTATCGCAGAATCATCTCCAACGTTTTTTCTTTCTCTGCAAAGACGAATACAATCTTCAGGTGTTAAATGTCAGTTATAACAAATTGGAATATATCGACGACAATGCGCTTAATAATAGAATACCAAAGTTAAAAATATTGGATTTATCATCTAACAAACTTTCTATCGTCAATGAGACTATGTTGGAACATTTGAAGGTACGTTTTTTTTTATATTTATTTTCGTATTAAAAGAACAATCGAAACGAACGAGATTACTTAAAGGATTTCGATAAAAAGAAAAAAAGAAAATTTGACCGACGAGTGACACGAATTTGTTTTTTAGATTTTAGAATTTCTTTCGCTAGCTAACAACCCGATCGGCGATGGAATACACGAGAATGCATTTTGGCCTTTGACCAAATTGAAACATCTCGATTTAAGAAACATCTCGAGTACTTTCTTCTCCGCGGAACTTTTCAAAGGTTTAAATAATCTTTCCACTTTGGATTTATCTTGGAACCCGATAAGTACGATTCCTTTGTTACCGATAAATCTAGAAAAATTGGATATATCAGGAACGCAGATATTTCAATTGGCTGGTTTCTATTTGCCACGATTGAGAGAATTTCAAATGAATAATATGCCAAATTTGACGAAAGTTGCGTTAAATGATTTAGAAAATTTAACGAGTTTGGAGATATTATCGTTGATCGGTTGTAGGAATTTAATTCAACTCACGGTTTGGCCGCACCGTGGCGCTTTATTACCAAGATTGCAACGTTTATCGATCGATAATTGTGCTTTGGAAACATTGGAATCCGATCTTCGTTTAATTTTACAAAGAACAGCGGTCGTAAGTCTACGGGATAATCCTTGGAAATGTGATTGCAGAATGCAATGGGTTAATATTAATAATTCTTCGAAAGAATTGAACACGGAGATAAGGTAGGAAATTACATTCTTATGATAAAAATGGTTTCCATAGTTTCGCGTGTTCGTTCATAGATGGCACTAGTGATACCTTTTCTATAATTAAATTAATTTTTATATAATATAAACATTATTTATATATATATATATATTGTTAAATGTCAATAATGTGTAATAACAATTAGTGATGAAATGAATATTTTTAGGTGTTCCATGCCGGATAAACATCGTAGTAAACTTCTCAAAGAAATTCCTATTTACGAGTTAGAGTGCGACTCGATTTCATCGATTTTTTATCCGATTTTATGGACTTGCGTAACGTTACTGATCGTTTTAATTATTCTTCTAAGTGTTTTCTTCATCGTTAAGAGACAAGGTGGACAATGGACTGTTCGAAGACGAAATCAGGATACCGTTACGTACACGAACGTTGTAGAATCCTCGAACGATCTGATAAGAATATTAACTGTTAGCGATAATCACGAACGTAATGACGAATGAATGAAGGAAGAAAGGAAGAAAAGAAAGAAATAGAACAACAACAACAACAAAATTAAATATCGAATTAAAAAAGAGACAATTATCGTTTTCGAACAACTTAATATATTCTAATTACAATTAGAAATAATTTTGTTAAACATGTTTTTTGTTTTTTGTTTGTTTGTTTGTTTGTTTGTTTTTTTTTTTTATACAAACACACGTGTACAGTACTTCTTTTTTCATAAATAATAATATTGCGTTACGCGTTAATAAAAATTGAGATAATATAATTAATATAGTCAATTGCGAGAGATTAGGAAAAGATTAATAATTTAATAATTGCACGAATACGTTTTTCGATCATTCTTCTTACATTATCGAACTTTAGTATATTAGATATAAAATAAATGAATTTTAGTATATTATATATAGACATAAAATATAAATGAAATGATCTACGGATCAACAAGGCTCGTATTTTTGGTGCCATTATCATTTTTCTCTCTCTTTCTCTTTTTTTATATTTTTTTTATATATTTTTTTTTCAAACCCGATTCACCGGTTAGCAATTACAAGTTGGAGTACTACCCAACAACGTATGCTTCGTAATATTCGATAATAGTTATAAGTTCTTTGTAAACGAATAAAACACTTTTGTCGGTAGGCATTCAACTGTTTTTCGAAACCCTTTACCTTTCGAAAACCTTGTCCGTAAACTGTGTTGCCATACCACAAAAGAATGAGTACAAAGAGGGAAAAATGGTTGATTGCGTTCGAATGAAACTGAAGAGAGGAATAGTAGTACTAGTAGTAGTAGTAGTTTTTATCTTTTTCTTTTAGTATTGCCTTTTTTTTTTTATTTCTTTCTTCAAAGGCAAATAATCGTACATACGAATATTATATATCGTTTCTAAATCTTTGATATACATATACATATATATATATATATATATATACAACGATGGGGAAACAAATTAAGATAATTCGTTTTAAAGGATTTCGTATATAATACACGAGTTGTTGAATGAAATGAATTTTCTATTGAAAATGAATCATTAATTAATACACGCATAAATGCCCATTCGGGATTGTATTAAAATTCTAACAACACTTACATTCTTACATACAATAATTATAATATATTATGTCAATGTTATTAAATTAATTATGATATATTAATTTGATTTGAAATTAAATATTTACAAAACATATATATATATATATATAAATTACATTAATAAATATTATACCATATTAAAAAGTAACAAACAAAAAAATCATAAAAATCTATAATCAAACATAACGATAATTTTCACGAATAGATATGATAAAGAAAAAAAAAAAAGTCAGAGAATATATCGATGGGGTTTTACGTAGGGTTTTACGAAAGCCAGCCAGCACATACACCTATAGCACGTTATAAAGAAAGAATAATATAATCGAGCAAATGGTGCTATGAAGATCATCAGTTTCCCTGACGTGAATCGTGATCGCGTGCGATGTAGCGATCAGCCTTTGTACCGAAGCATGATCTTCCTACGGGAAGCCTATTGGGTTACGGGTCGTGCATGGAGAGCCCCCATATGCAAGACCGACGTATTACGGTAAAGGGAGAAGATCATGGAGGCAGCCCACGATGATGGTCAAAAGAAAGAGGAAGAGATAGACAGAGAATATATATAAAAAAAAACAAAAGAAAATATTAATATGTACAAGAGAGAAAGAAAATATCAAAATGAAAATGCAATAGTGTGTGTGTGTGTGTAAGAGAGAAAGAAAATATAAAAAAGGAAAATATGGGTGTGCAAGAGAGAAAGAAAATATCAAAATGAAAATGCAATAGTGTGTAAGAGAGAAAGAAAATATAAAAAAGAAAATGCAAGTGTGTGCAAGAGAGAAAGAATGTTTGAATGGAAGAAGAAGTATCGTCAACTTCATTTGAAACATTGTTCGTTCGTTTAATAAAGATAGAGATACGATAAACGTGGTGTACGTGTGAGAGAGAAATCGTTGGTTTGTGCGTATGAGAGAAGGGTGGTGGTGGAGGAGGAGGAGGAGAAGGGGTGAAGGGTGGTGCAGAAGGTAGGTGGAAGTTTTATCCTCCTGGTGATATCGAGTATCGAGTAATTCGAGATTCCGTGCGAGCCAATTTGGCGAACCGGTGGAAAAATAATACACTGGCTCCTCTAGCAGGGGAACGAGGATGATGTCGCGAGCTTTTGCAGAAGAGGCAAATTTTAACGGTCAACGTAAAACACGTGGGCGGACCAACAAGCCAAGAACGAAGGGATGGATATCGTGTTTCCTTTTGCGAAGATGAAGATGAAGAAGAAGAAGAATAAGAAGAAGAACAAGACGAGAGATTCTCTACCTTTTTCTTTCTACTAAAACCTCTTTTTAGGGCTCTCATATTTTCTCATAATTTTCTATCTTCTTTTATTCCTTTATTTCTTTTTTTCTTCTCCTTTTTTTTATTTTTGTTATTGTTTTTTTTTTGGGTGCTTAGTTTTTTGACCGTAGCGTGTAATATTCTTCGATGGATCGATCATTTTGATTATCGAATCGATCACGTTGATTGGAACCTATTCGTTAATGTTAATTATTTGTAATATCGAATTTTGATCTATGGTGTGTTTATATACGTGAATATTTTTTGTAAATGTATCAACGTTGGATTGTATT
This sequence comes from Polistes fuscatus, assembly GCF_010416935.1. Lineage (NCBI taxonomy): Eukaryota > Metazoa > Arthropoda > Insecta > Hymenoptera > Vespidae > Polistes > Polistes fuscatus. Next base: position 1,648,214 of record NW_025113101.1, read on the forward strand.
TTATGTAATGTTTTATTTTAATTTCTTATCTTTTTTATTTCTTTTTGGATTAGTATTCTAAAAACTCATCATTTTGTCTTCTTACGTTTTTTTGTAAAATTATCGTGAATTTTGTTATACTCGCAATTAGGAGTAGTATTTTAATTATAATATTATTATTTGAGTTTTCTATTTATTACGAGAATCGAAAATTATTTTAAATAGTTTTACTAAAATTTGAAAAACACATACACACATATGTATATGCATACGAGTATAAGATAAAGATATTTACATGGTGTGTTTTAGAAAGGAAAAAAAAAAGAAAAAAAAAACAAGTCGAGATATGATTAATCGCGGAACGATTTTCGGCATGTTCGCCACGGTTTTATCTGATTAAAGTGGCATAGAAACATGGGGTTATACGTGTAAGCTTTCGAACCATCCATGGGGAACAGCCGAACAAATGAATAATGAAAATAAAACCCATGATGCTATCGGTAAGCACCATGGGATTACGTACGCATCAGCGCGCCACCGATGAACTTACATTATGGAACCCCCTCGTTGTATTCGCCAATCGTTGACGTATATGAACGCACATATGCTCACCCACACACACACACACACACACATACATACATATGTATATATACAAGAAAAGAAAAGAGAACTTTTTTTGTTTACAATGCTAACATTTCGCGAATCTAATTCAAAGTTTGTCGTTTTAAATTTGGATTTAACTAAACCAAACTTATCGATACATTTTTGTATGCAGTCAAAATGCATTTATAATTAAAACGTAGAATAATACGTTATTATATATATATATATATTTTTATTTTCTTTTAATCCGGTCATTTGATGGTACATGGTACTTGGTAGAAATTTGGTATGTTAATGACAAATTGAATATATTAAAAACAAAAGAAAAAAAATTCAATTTCCCCCCCTCCTCATTAGAAAAAATTAACGAAGTTAAAAAGAATCTCCTTAATTTCCTTTTAAAAAGTGTCACAATATCAACAATAAAAGAATAAAAAAAAAAAAGAAAATAAAAAAGAATAAATAATGAGAAGAACGTGAAACGATATTCATCGTCGATGAAAACCATGAATCCGACAGTTTCGTCGGATAATCTTTTAGGATCACGAAAATAGGGAAAAAAGGTTCCACGTGGGTAGAAAATTGTCTATCGATTCAAAAGAAAGAAAGAAAGAAAGAGAAAGAGACTACAACGATGACGATGATGATGGTGGTATGATGGTGGTCTCTTTTGAAAATAGTGAACGTGGGTAGAAGGTTAGGGTGATTATAATAACTCAGAAAACGTGCCTACAACCTCTCTGTTAGATATTTGGTCTGGTCAGTTCTGCTTTGGTCTGATCTAGATGGCACTCCGATTAAGTCAAGGTGTGAAACTCAGGAGCTTCACGAGGCAAATAGTTCTGGTTCTAAGCACAAAGCTAAAACCACCCCATGAACCAGCCAAGCCGCTTACGATCAATACATTGATCCTATGATCTCTCTCACTCGCTCATTCACTCACTCACTTACTCTCCCAGATTCATTTCTATTCTTCTTTTCCTTGAACGGTCATGGTATCTTTCACCTATCCCATCCCCATAGTGAATAGTATACTTTACAATATATCGAACATTATGGAAAGATGAATATCTTGTATATTAGTCTCGAAAAGAAAATCTTTTAATATGATATTATCATATCATTTCTGGTATTAGTATAGGATATTTATGAGTATCAGGTTACTTTCAAGATTTCTTTTTCAATCATTTCTTTATTTTCTTATTTTTATAATAGATAAAGGATTATAGTATTTATTGATCCTTTTTTCTTTTTCTCTATATTTGCTATCCCTAGGGATTAACAAATAGTAGGTGGTCTAGGAGATATGTCGGATTTTAATTTTTTTGTGTGTGGAATTATTACAAGTATATATATATATATATTAATATTCAATAATAATTTCGAAAGACCACGATGGTATGGAAGAAATAAAATTTGATGATATTGTTCGAGATATCTTGAGATTTTTTTTTCTTTCTATTCGTTATAAATATCTAAATAACTATGTGTATGCACAACTGAAACTTTCTGTTCTACAGTATCCGATCTGTAAACATCATTTTAACCTTTTATACATTTTCTGGGTTATTTTAGGACGCTAAAGCTGGCCAACGTAGGCCAATTTTCTAAAGGAAAGATCGGTTCTGAAAAAGTCAACACGTAAAGATAGTTCCTAAAAATCTTGACTTGACAAAAATTACGATACATTTTATATTTCAAAGTAAAAATTCGTAGCTCGGTCTTGTGTCAATAATAATTATCATTCGAATTGATCATGACGTATACACTTTTCTTTTTTTAAATAATAATATTTAGATTTATATTAAAATACAATAATATTTATATAAATATATAATCAAATAAAATCAATCATAATGATACTCTAAAACAAACACAAAAATAGATAAGAAATATTAGAAAACGATTATTCTAAACTGGTATTATAAGTTTTAAAAGGCTCCTACCACTACCACCACCATCAACACAGAGAAAGAAAGAAAGAAAGAAATAGAGACACGACATACCATAAGATGTAACATAACAAACAAGCTCGAAGAAAAGCGTATTTGCTCTGGTCGACAACGACGACGAAGAAGACGACGAAGACGACGAAGACGATGATATCGAGTTCCCTTTTTCTGAGCACTTCCTGCGCATCTTTTCCTTCATCATCGTAGTCTTCTTCTTTTTCTTCTACTTCGTCCCTTTCCTCGGAACTCCCCTAGCCCCCCGTTGCCCCCTTGGCCTTTAATATTCCTGGTACACCTCTTCACATTGGCGCCGTCGCGTAGACGCCGACTTGACGGGCAACAGATTGACGAGTGCCACCCCTGAAGACAACAGGAATAGACCCAGGGTGTCTTCTCACGGAGAGTGAGTGCATTTGCCAACATGAACTAACGCTGCTAACACGTTACTACTCGCTCTCTTTATCTTTCTCTCGTGTGAAAAACACAGAGTGAGATAGATAGATAAAAAAAGAGAAAAAATATAAAAAAAAAAAAGATAGGAGGTACGCGCGGTTAAGAAAATACACGCTTACGATACTTTTTCTGGTTCCAACTAACTACTCTCTCACTCACTCTATTTCATTTCGAGGGGTGAAATATAATAATATAATAATAATAAAAAAGAGGAGAGGAGATAGGGGAAGAGGGAAGAAGAAGAAAACAAAAAAAAAAATATATGTAGACGAAAAAATATGAAAGAAAGATAGGAAAGAGTGTGTAGATATGTTTTTACGTGTATTTTGCTATGCGACAACGGAATAATAAACTGGCGTAAAGCGTAACAAGTATAATATGCGTTCGTGAAAATATAGAGTGAAACAGAGAGAGGAAGAGAGAGAGAAAGAGAGATATATAGAAAGATAGAGTTAAATCGTGCGAGACTAACGACCTCACTAAAATATCAAACCGTGGGTAATACTTTTATTCCGCTCGCTCGTTTCCGAGCTTCACCGTACGCGTACGCTTCTCTGATTTCTTTATGATCGATTTATCAAATAGGTCGATGATCGTTTGAAACTCTCTCTCTCTCTCTCTCTATCTTTTATTATTTTTTTTTATTTTATTTTCTCTTTTTTTTTTCCCATTCATATATATAATATTTTATTTCATATAAATGTATATTCTCCGTATGTATGTATGTATGTATTCCGTTCCTCAATAATCATAATAAGTAGCATAAAATATCGAGCGTAACACAGTGGGACTACTACTGCGTGTAGTAGGAAACGTCATATAACAACCGATGGTATAATTTTTGAATTCCACGATTCCACGCTTTGTAGTGGGGTGGAAGGGGGGGCGGGAGGAGGAAGGGAAATTCGAAATTCACGTGTTACGTGACTCGCGCCAACGACAAAACGGTAGTAGTCCTCGTCATAGGGTGGTGGTGGTGGTGGTGTTTCCGGTCGAACGGTTTCTACTAACAACCAAAGAGAGAGAGAGAGAAAGAGAGAAAAAGGGGGGGTGGGAGGGAGGAGGAAAAGGAGGAGGAAGAGGACAAAATTATGGACAGGAGTCGTCGATGTTAAAAGCACGATGTAAATTCGGTAGAGCATTGGCAACCCATCTACCACCTATGGGGGTGGTGTACTGCTGCTGTTGCTGTTGCTGGTGATGGTGATGGTGATGGTGGTGGTACATAGATAGGAAGGGAAAGAGGGATGAAGGGCTCGTGAAACGAGGTACCTAGCCAAACACCCAACGATGTTCAACGTGATTGCGATAATGCCAAACGCAATAACTTGGCTAAAATTTATCGGATGCATCGCTCGCGATGGCACGCGTGGCCAAGCCGCTTAAATAAAAAAAAAGAAACAAGGAAAAAATAATAATAATAATAATGATAATGATGACGATGATGATAATAATAATGAGCTTTCCGGATAAAGGTGAGGAAGGTGAGAAAGGTGGGGGGTAGAATGAAAAGAGAAAACGTAATGCGAAAAGATGGGTGGACGGATAGTTAAGTAAAAGGGGAAGGGGGAAAGAGAAAAGAAGAAGAAGAAGTGAAGGAAAAAGAATAAAAGGAAAAAAGAAAAATAGAAAGAAAATAGGGAAAGTTAGGAAAGGAAGGAAGGAAGGAAGGAAGGAAGGTATGTAACACGCGAGAAACGTTTTTAATCGACGTGCAAAGCTGTCCTACGTCGATGGGAATATCTGAAAGATATGAGGAACAGCCATTGAAAAAGCCTGTCAATCCAAGTACTTTTCATTTTGAATATAAAACAGTCGATAGAATTTTTCTATCGTCTTTGCGAATTGAATTAGAATGGAATGGAATGGAATGGAATGGAATGGAATGGAATAGGATGTAATTCCTTGCGAGTGGAATGTACGTCTTGAGGAATATATATATTTTTTTTTTCTAAGGATAATATTCTATTCAATTATAAGATTTTATTGGGATACAATAATTTTGTATATATTTTTGTTATATTATCTATTCTCTATTCTAATCTAGTATACATCAAGAATCTTAATAAATTTGCCAATAAAAAGGAAAGAAAAATGAGAAACATAGATGCCACCGATGAAAACGTAGAATACGGGAGGGGTGGGGGTGGTTACTTCGATCATCTTTTCAGATAAGTATCACTTTGGAAAAAGGTTTGGAAGGAAAGAGAGAAGAAAAAAAAAAATAAAATTGTAGAGTTTCTTCAAAACGAGAATTACCGAGACCTCGATAATGGTTAACGACCTCATTAAGGTGCGGTTAGAGTAGAAGGGTGGAGTAATAGATAGAAAAGAGTAGTAGTGGTAGTAGTAGACCTTGGTTAGAAAAGTCTAACCTAAAGTAAAACAAACAAATGGTTGTGGCGCCATAGAAGCAGATGAGTCCTGTCATTCGACCGGCTTTTTCTTTCTACTTTAAACTCTCTAAAACCATCCAACTACCCCCTTTATACCCTTACCCCTATTTATTTCCCTCTCTCTCTTTCTCGCTCATCCTCTCTTTTTTCCTCGTCATCCTTGTTCCCCTTTTCCAATCCCTGCAATTCCCTCTCATCGCACGTTGCACCAACTTTTCGAACACCTCGAATTTCAAACCCTCCCCCCACAGTCACCCCCCCCCCAGTCACTCCTCCGCTTCTTTCCTTCTTCCGAGATTCTTCTGTAAACACACCCTAAGAAAAAGAAAGAGAGAGAAAGAAAGAGAGAGAGCGCCACTTGTGACACGACGACGACGACCTACCGAAAATCCGACTTTTCTACTCTCCTTCAAAGTTTTACCCCGAGTCTTATGTTAGAAACCTTCTTCTGCTACTATGTCTTTTTCAAACTTTGCCACCTTTTTGTTTCTTTCTTTTTCTTATCCTTTTCTTCTTCTATTTTTTTTTAATTTTTCGTCTCTCTCTCTCTGTCTCTTTTCCATCCTGAATAAAAAGGAAAACGACCTTCGTCAAATTTCTTCGCGATAAAAATCTATCCGAACAACCCATTTTTTCTCTCTCTCTGTCTCCCCACCCCTTCCCCAGTTTTCCTAACTTTTGAATAACGAAAAGTGCCTGGATAAATATAGGAAAATGATGGAAAAGAAGAAAAAAGTAAGCAAATCGTGAAAAAAGTAATACGAACAAAAATGATATCGCAAGAAAAATGTATTTTAATCGTATTACATTAGAACGAATGAAATAATATTTATTAATATTTAACGGGAGACATCTAATTAATAATAAGTAGTCAGGTGTGTGTGTGTGTGTGTGTGTGGAGAGATGGAGGGGGGGGGTAGGATGATCTTGAATAGAAAGAAAAAAAAAGGAAAAAGAGAAGTGAAAACAATCCGGTCGTAACGCACATTTGCAAGAAGTAGTATACAATACGGAATAAGGCTGAGAGAGATGAAGGAAGGTTCAGGGTTACGAAAAGGGACCCCATTAGGAAGCCGTTAAATAATAATACTAGGCATATTAGCTAGCTGCAGACACCCCATAGTCCGCAGAACCAGAAGAGGATTATCCCACAACGATACGTCTCGCATATTCTCCTCTTTCTTCCTTCCCCCTCCCCATTTTTTTTTTCCAAGCTTTTGCAGTAACACTCTCTAACAACAGCAGTAAAAGTAACAGTAATAGTAATAGTAACAACAACAACAACAACGGTATTCAGCAAGCATAAGTAGTAGTCTTCGTTCTCGTTGTTGTTCAATGAAAGACTCGATTCATACAATGGGAAAACTTCTTCTTCTAACTCGACAAACGTTAACGTGTTATTCCCTTTTTTTTTCAATTGAACCTATGATCCTGGCAGAAAGGTTTATATCGTTAATTGACATTTTTCTATGGTCGTTCAATTATTACAAGTATAATATATATATATTACGTATACAAAATCATTGTTCAATGAAAGACTCGATTCATACAATGAGAAAACTTCTTCTAACTCGACAAACGTTAACGTGTTATTCCCATTTTTTTTTTCGATTGAACCTATGATCCTGGCAGAAAGGTTTATGTCGTTAATTGACATTTTTCTATGGTCGTTCAATTATTACAAATATAATATATATTGCGTATACAAAAACATTTTTATTTCAAAATGTTTCTATGCACTCGAATGCATATATATATATAAATCTTTCTGTCTCTCTCTCTCTCTCTTTCTCTCTCACTCTCTTTCTTTCTCTCTCTTTCTCTCTTTCAATTTATCTATCTTTCTTTGAAAAACTTTATTTACGTTCTGTAACAACTCTCTAACACCGACGACGAGATGTACTACTTCCACCGAAGTAATGCCGTTGCCAGATGAAATTCGATAAAGAGAGGAGAGAGAAGAAGAGAGGAAAGGAGAGAAGAGGAGAGGAGACGAGAGAAATACGCGTTGCACATTCACTCGACACTCTCGGATAGATTGTTACACTCGTCTCTTTGGATAAATGAAGACAAGCATTGGGGAGTGGAGAGGAGGAATGGAGGAGAGGGCTTGGGATTGGGGTGTTTCAAAATGGATGAACAATTTATTTTATATAAAAAAATAAAACGAAAACTCGTTTCTTATTTTTCCAAAGGGGTGGGTGGGGGATGGGGTTAAGAGAAGAGAAGAGAAGAAAATAACATCAAACCGAGATGGACAAAGTTGTGAAATAAAACGAAAGAAAAGAAAGAAATAGATAAATAAATGAACGAATGAACGAATGAATGAATGAATGAATGGTGGGAGGGGCAAAAGGTTAAGAAGAGAAACGAAAAAGTAAAATGGCTACCCGAGAACAGACTACGATGGAATCATTTGTCTAGGAAGTGGTAGGTCTCTACAAACAACACAAAGAGAGAGAGAGAGAGAGAGAGAGGACGGGCAACAACACGCAATGGATCGATTCGCATAATCGAGGGTGAGATGATGGAACGGTGTAATACTCATGGAACTACCCGTCGCGTTATCGCGACATTAATCTGCGAGACGTTCACATGCCCGATATTCTATTATATCCTACGCCATTGTAATCCATTACTCGTGGTCGTCAGTTCATTCGGTGAACTCGTCGTCTATTTCTATATATATATTATGTGTATATATATGTATATGTATTTTGTATTCGGTTGTTCTTCTATCTGTCTCTCTCTCTCTCTCTTTCTGTAGTGTTACACGAGTTTATTAATCACACGCAATATATTCGTAAATATCGATGGTGCTCGTTAAAAGGTCGTTAAAAAAGTTTTCAAGCCTAGTTTACTATCATCATTTTTCTATCTCATTTGATCTAATTTTACTTATCTATCACATTGTCTTGCTCGTCCTTCTCTTCTTACTCTATTACCTGTGTGTCTACTTATGCAACAGATACTAATTGTTAACAAAAAACTAAACGATTATGTTTATTTTTGACGAATTATAAATGAAAAAAAGAACACCATAAGAGATAAATCGTATATTTAAATATGATCGATTGAGAAATAATATTAATAAAAATTTGACTGAAACATCTATATATATATACACATACACACACACACAGACAAAGAGATGCGTATCGCGTTAATGGACGATACTTAAGAATACTTTTCTTTTTGGTTATATGTTGAGTTTAATCGTAATTAGGGTCGATGTTAACGTAACTGTCGTTATAATAATCTGCCGTATAATTTATCTACGAGACATCCGGCGTGTCGATATATTCCATTACATCCTACGCCACTGTAATCCATTATTGGGTAACGTCCCCGCAACCAACCAACCAACCAACCAACCAACCAACTACTACTACTACTATTACTATTGCTACAACTACAACTACGTGAACGCGAACGCGCGAACGTTGCTGCTATTTATTCACCGCGTCGCTATTATTAATCCCATAATTATTCGCGTAATATAGACAAATATACAGAAGGACCGAAGGTCATTAATAGCTTACGATAATGCGAGATCAACGTTATTTATGCATCGACGCGTCCCTCTGTACCCAATGTAATTGCGTTTTATATAATTTAATGACAAACGTTAATGAAATTATTACTCGATTTTCGTACGCGTATCGATGAGATTACCCCGTTGTTAAAATTAGACTACCTAAACGTTTCTCTCTCTCTCTCTCTCTCACTTTCCATATATATATGTTTCTCATTTTCCCATTAATCATGTAAAAACAATTAGATTGTTATTGTATTAAGAAAAAACATAGTTTATATATTACTTTTCAGTATTCATACATTCATACATTAGATTTTCTAATCTTATATGATATTTTAGTCCTATTAAGGTAAATTATTAGATCGTTATTATAATAAGTAATATCTAGATTATATTTGTAATAATATAAATACCATTACCAAATAAAGATTAAATTATAATAGTATTGTGAAGAGAGAGAAAAAAGGATGAAATTGGTGCTACCGTAAAAAAGGTTTCTTTTCCCCTTTTTCTTTGGAAGAAAATATTCTGAAAATATAAGAATCGATAATATTTTTAAACGGACAAAAGAAAATTTCTTCGAATAAGGTAAACAAGCATTAGTCATCTTTTCTGACAGGAAATTTTATTTCGGCCATTGTTATCGTTTAGGATCATGGGGTGTCAGTGGCATTTTCTTGTCTTCTGCATAACAAGTTTCCATGTATATTTAACAAAAAATCTGTCCTATGATATTCCTAATATGGTATTTCTGTATTTATTTTTCTTTTTTCTTTTTTAAAAAATGTGCTTTTCATAGCGTATTAAAGTATTAAGAAATACAGGTATATATTTTTCGTCCTCTCCTCTTCTATCCCTTCTTTTATTCTTATTTTTTTTCTTTTTTTTTTCTATAACGAATTTCAATTAAAATATTTTGACATTCCGTCATATATGGAAAATAAATCTTAAGTAATAAAAGTATTTGTAATCGATTGCACGAGGTATATACATTTTTTTTTTTTTTGAAACAAATACAATATTCATTTGTAATGCAAACAAAACTTTTCAATTCTTGCACACGGAAACGGAAAAATTTCGAGATTATTCGCCATTCAAATTAATATCAATTTGATTGGAAAACAACCATAGATCGTTTAATTATAATTTCAAATAAATAATTAACAGTATATTATATATATATATGTATCTCTAAGAAAACATTTAAAACAATTGGAATTAATTAAATGGGACAGGAAACAATTATTATGTCTTTTCGAACAAAAATTCATAATCCCTGCTTTTCGGTCCGTAATCCGATTTGACTGACCGGATGCCCGGTCTGAACGGGAAAGATCGATGAACGAAACGCAATGGAGACATATCGATGAAAAATAACAAACACACACACACACACACACAGAGACAGACAGAGAAAGCCGAATTTTATGTTGGATTTTTCTCTCCCTCTCTCCCATTGACTATTTGTTTGTTTTTATTTTCTTTTCGCAATTTTTCGTAATACTTTTATTATTCTTTTTTGATTTTGATTTTTATTATTTTTGTATATTTTCATGTTCTTCTCTCTCTCTCTCTTCTCTTCTTTGGCAAATCACGTGGGTAACGCACTGTAATTCCGCCAGTAATTCCAAACAAAATCTCTGCCGTTGATCGTTCGTTCGTTCATTCGTTCGTTCGTTCGTTCGTTCGTTCGTTTGTTCGTTCGGCGAAACAGAAATTGCGTGAAATTTGTTCTTTTCCAAATCCAAAGCGAGCCCAGTCGCGCGTCGTTCGTTCGTTCGTTCGTTCCTTTTATCGGATCAATCGTAGCTTTGATATAAAATGTCAGAGGCATCGAGTAGTAGTAGTATGCCCTGGTTACTTTTTCTTCTTCTTCTTCTTCTTCTTCTTCCTTCCTCTTTTTATTCTTTTCTGCTGCTTCTGCTGCTACTGCTCTCTCAATATTTTTACGTAGAAAACCGAAAGTAGATACGAGAAAGTAGCGAAGTGCGAAGTTATAATGGCCGTACGAAAAAGTTAAGAGCATTACGTCGCACAAGTCTTGCCCCCCCAGCCTCCCACTCTCCTCCTCTTGCTCCCATCTGCCATAAGTGATTTGCATTTTTTACCTAAAGAACAAAATTTTCATATTCCTTTCCTCTTCTTCTTCTTCTTCTATCTTTTACGTTCCATCTCTTCCTACCCCTTCCCCATTCCCCACGTTTTACTTTTTCTACGCGAAGTTTGCGAATCGTACGTACACGATTGATCGTATAATGTTTTTTTCCATATGGGGGTTGAGGGGAACAGGGACAAAAAAAAGGGAGGAATAGGACGAGTAGGACGAATAGTGGGATGAGAGTAGTTTTGAAAATCAGGGAATATATTTATCCGTGAGATTCGTAAAGCTAGCTAGCTAGCTAGCTAGCTTCGCTATTAGAAAACACCATTGAGAGAAACGCTGACTGTATGGTGGTGGTGTGGCGTCGTCGTCGTTCGATAAAACGTAGACGCCTTCGGCGCCGTCGCCGCGTCCTCTCTTCGCGTTCTCGTTCGAACACGTACCAACATATCTATCTATATATCTATATACATAAAGAAATATATATATATGTGTATGTATCCTAACACGTAGGTGGGAATCCTGTCCTTCTTTTCGAAATGGAAATACGAGTCGTGAATAAGCGCGTCAAAGCCTTAATATTCCCAGCGAGTAGGAAGGAGAGCTTGTTTCCAAGAGAGGAAAAAAGATAAAGCGAAAGAAAGAAAGAGAGAGAGAGAGAACGAGATAGGGAGGAAGAGGGGTAAGAAGAGAGAGAGAGAGAGAGAGTGAGAGTGAGAGCCAATCGCATGCACCTACATCCTAACTGTCATCATCGTTCGCGATAAGAGCAAAGAGCAAAGTGGCTGTCAACGAGACAAACGAGCCCACATCGATAGGAGTAGGAGAAGAGGGTGGGGGTGGAGGAGGAGGGCTCGGTTAGGAGGAGGATTCTCTTGGTAGTGATAGATACGTGGAAACAAAAAGGAACGAGTAAAGTAATCATTTCGGTGAGAAGAGGAGGAAGAAGAAGAAGAATAAAAAGAAATGAAAGATAGAGTAGATAGTAAAGAAGAAGAAGAAGAAGAAGAGGAAGAAGAGGAAGAGGAGGAAGAGGAAGAAGAAGAGAGGCTATAGAGAAACCCAAAGCCACCAAAAATCCTGTCAACTTTATCCCGCTATCGAGGATCCCGAAGAAGACGACGAGGACGACTCGGGGATAGGGTTCCTTCTCTCTCTCCCTCTTTCTCACTCTTTTTCTCTTGGGTAACGTTGGGCTCGGGCAAAAGATCACGCTAACAGAAGCAACGCATTGGTAACGGGAGCGGGAACAGAGAGCTAGAGGGATCATGCTGGTCTCTCTCTCTTTCTCTTTCTCTCCCTCTCCCATCTCTCTCTTTCATTTTGCCCCCTCTCCAAGTTTCGTTTCCACGATCTCCGTCCTACTTTCCGCACCGTGCATCGATCCTACTCTTCTGTTCTCTCTCTCTTCCCCCCTATCGTAGTTCTATAGCCGATATATGTGGTCGCGGAAGAGAGAGAGAGATAGAGGGGGCGGGAGTAGAGTATGGGTGGGATATACCCGACGAGGGGTTGTGTGTTCGAGCGGGTAAGAGTGGGGCTAGGTTACACGGAAAGTCAGGTTGGAAGGGATAATTAAACTGACACAAGTCCGTACAGTCCTGACACGACGTTACGGAAGGACGAAGAAAGGTTACCATGGATACGTGGATGGGATCCGGCCAATCCTGGTCTTCCTGGTAGGCGTGGCTTCTTCATTGGCCACCGAAAGTCCCTTTCTCTCTCTCCCTCAGTCTCTTTCTTCGTCCCTCTCCCGAAAACATTCGCCCCGAATCCGTCCTCCCCTCTCTCTGGGTTTCCTATAGAACCCAAGAAGACCATGAGAGAGTGGAAAGGAGAGGGAAATAGAATCGGGCAAGGGGGTGGGGGGCCAAACGGTTGGATAGAAAGAGAGAAATGGTATTTGGTGAAGGAAGGTAGAGGTAGGTCGCTACGAACTGCTGCTGCTGCTGCTGTTGCCGCTGCCGCCCGCTGCTGCTGCCGCTGCCGCTGCCGCCGTTGTCGGGGTACTACCCGATTCCAACGGGCGCGTACAAACGTATCATGCTGGGTAGGGCCGGTGCCGAGATGCCGGCTTGTAAACGAAACCAGTTTGCTATCCGATACGATCCAGGCAACAGCGGCCTCGCGCGATATATCCTACACGAGCTAAGATCGTTCCTGCTAGGTGGAAGGATCCAAACTCATCTCGGTCCAAGAGGAGACGACAGGATGTGGGGATAGGAGGAAATCACCTGACACCTGAGGAGGACACACGAGGAGAAAGCTGCTGTTGCCGCTGCTGCTGCTACTGCTACTCCTGCTCCTGCTCCTGCTGTTGTTGCTGTTGCTGTTGTTGCTGCTGCCGCATAGTCCACGAGAAGAGATACGACGAGAGGGACAGTTTTTCAGTACAAATCTACATGCTCCTACGATCGGGATAATCGTTGTCCTTCTTTCTTCTATCTGCGTGGGACTAGTTCTTGTTCTTCTCTTTATTATTCTTATTCTTCCTAATATTATTAGTATTATTCTTTATTTTTGTTGTCATCGTAGTTATCGATTCGTCAACGTATCTGTTGTTTAAATCGTCGATCGGGATAGTTCGCGTGCGCGACGAAATAATTCTATACTTTATTATTATTATTATCGTAATTAAAGGACCGTTGGCAAATTCGAATCGTTCTTTTTTTTGGTGTAGATAGTGTACAAATTAATAGTGAACTTTGTCAAGTGACGATATACAATCGTAAACATCTATTCAGATACATTTTTAAATGGGGGGTTCGTTCGGTTCCGATTGTCAGTGAGTTACATTGAACTATTTTCTTTGATTTTTCTTCTCTTATCGTTGGAGAAGAAAAAAAAGAAAAAGAAAAGTCAAAGTAAAAAGAAAACCATGAAACTGTCATGAGAGTGTCGAGAAGAAAGTACAAATCGGAAAGGCGGGAATCCTGAGACAATAAAAGTTATGAAGAAGAATCGCGTTGTCGATCGACTGTTGTATCAACATCAATAATAATAATAATAATAAGTAGACGGTTCAATTATAATTAAGGAATATTGTGAGAAAGTTTGGGGTTCCGAGATGTCGGCAGTGGCACCGCCAGGAACCGGTGGTGCGGCGCCCGCACCAAACGGCCCGATTGTTCCGGCTCCGGTTTTTGCTTTGCCGACGTTGTCCTTCACCGTCGGTCAGGTGGCCACGGTTTGCGAGACCCTGGAGGAAAGCGGTGACATCGAAAGATTGGCCAGGTTCCTTTGGAGTCTTCCGGTTGCTCATCCGAACATTCAAGAATTGAATCAAAACGAGGCGGTACTTAGGGCACGTGCTATAGTTGCCTTTCATTCGGGACATTATCGGGAACTTTATAACATATTGGAAAGGAACAAATTTACCAAGGATTCCCATGGTAAATTGCAAGCCATGTGGTTGGAGGCCCATTATCAGGAAGCCGAAAAACTTCGCGGAAGACCCCTGGGTCCCGTCGACAAATACAGAGTAAGAAAGAAATTCCCTTTGCCGAGAACTATTTGGGATGGCGAACAGAAAACTCATTGCTTCAAGGAAAGAACTAGATCGTTGCTACGGGAATGGTATCTTCAGGATCCTTATCCTAATCCAGGAAAGAAGAGAGAATTAGCTGCCGCGACTGGGCTGACACCGACGCAGGTTGGTAATTGGTTCAAAAATCGAAGGCAAAGGGATCGTGCTGCTGCAGCGAAGAACAGGTATAATATATCAACATATATATATATCATTTTGATCTTTTATTTTCTTTTCTCCCCTCTATTCATCCTCTTAACTCGCTAAGTAAACGTTCGTAAAAATATGAAAAAGGGAAAGATACTAATCTTTACGCTTTAAGAACGACGACGATGACTATGACGATTTTTATTCAGACGAATAAATAAACGACGATGGTAAACGTTAAATGTTGTGAAAAATGTAAGATTTAAAGAAGCAATTGTTGGCATCGATTGTTAAATACAATATGATAACTCAATCCCATAATTATTTCTTTTCGTTTGCGACTTCCGAATGCATAGAAGAACGAAAAATAATAATCATCGTCGTCGTCGTCGTCGTCATCATCCTCTTTGATGATAAGTTGCGCCTAATGTAGAAGTTGTTCGCGGTATGACGCGAAAGATTTGTTCATTAAGTAGCGTTTAATGGAAGTTAATCGCGAAACGATTAGTGGTTTAGGTCCCTTTAGCCAGATTGTTGTACTGTGTCCTCGACAAACGAGCCTTTGTGCCCACCCCAAGGTCCCCGCGCGTTTCAAGGGTCGCGTAATTTCATTTTGACGTCCGACGGAGGGTCGCTGCCGTCGGGCGAACAACGATTTTCGAATTACGTCTTTCAAATTGTATTTCAACGTTGTTTTATCTCTCTTTCTCCTTCTCCATTTCTATTTCTCTTTATCTTTCACGAGATGGTTTCTGTTCCTCGTCGAAAGATAATATTCAAATCGTTTCCTGACGCACAACCCTCCTCTCCCTTCCTCTCACCCTTTCTTCTTCTTCCTCTTCTTCTTCTTCTTTTCGTATTTCGATAAAGGACAAAAAAATAATAAAAAAGGATTTTATTTTAAATATATTATTTTAAATATATTTATTTTAAATATATATTCTTATTGCATTTCTTTTCTTTTCTTTTTATATTCATTCATTATTCACACACTTCGAAGTTTGAAAAAATTTTATTAAGTTGGAACGTCTCGTTAAAATTTGTTGTTGCTTTCTTCACTTTTTTCTCCTCGCTTTTCTTTCATTTTATTATAATCTTATTTTATTGACAGACAGCCGAGACTAATGAATAATAAAAAAAGGAAAAGAAAGTTTTTTCGGTATGGTTGTTAGACGTGATTATTGTGATCACCATATTAATACTAAATAGAAAATATTAGATACATATTAGGATACTTATCTCAATTTGAATCTTTTCATTAGTTGTCACCTTACTGTCATAGAAATTTTTCCATTGTATATAAGAAAACTCATCCCATGGAATTCTATATAGTTTTGTCTAAAGAACACCATGATGTCTTGGTTCGTGTTTTCGAAGACTAGTCTCAAGTTCTCAAATGATTGACATTTGACAATTTAAACCACAATTTTCTATTGAAATTGATTTACAACTTTCTTGTAAGGAATACCTTCCGATTTTTTGGTCAACCCCAGAAAAGAAAATAATATTTTTATTGTAACATTATTCTTTTCAAGTATTTCCTTTTCTTTTCCTTTTCTTTTCCTTTTCTTTTCCTTTTAATTTTCGTCTTCCCTTTCCGACGGTTTAGAAAAATAATTTCAATTTGCCGTTTGGTATAATTCTAAACGCACGATATTCAATGGGTATAGGAGGAGTATTATATATATTAATGAGCTAATAATAAATATTAATGAAACTTTTAGAAAATTGTTAATAACAATATAGAATATAAATAATACTTAAATGATCATTCAAATTAATTTCATGTAAAATACAACCGAGAACGTGCGATAGATCAATAAACCAATGACAATGTTTTCTTTCGGACCACATATTTATAAATATCATTATAAAATATTTTAAAAATTGTATTATATATTTATAAAAAACAATCTCTACGTAACTTAAAGAAAAAAAAAAGAGTAAAAAATTCTTATAATCGTAATACGTAGGAAAGTTCAATGCCTGTCACAGATGATCGCACATTGTAATGAATATACTACGTCAATTCAAATGATCAATTTTCTTCAACTATAAAATTATCATTTTCTATTACATACAATCATCCTATTCTATTTTATTCATTCGAAACTTTAATAATAAACTAAATGAAATTTAACAATATTATTAACAACATCTAATATAAACTTCACATATTACGTTTTATCTAAAAAAAATTGATTCTAATATCTCGATTAAAATAAAAGAAAATTTGTTTCCAAAAGATTCAAATTTTGTTTGAAACAATTGTACGTATTACGAATAACTTATGAATTATTTGATCGTGTTATCATTAAATGATCAAATGACGTAATTTTTTGATGTCTTTCTGTATTTTTATATTTTTTTTATATTAAAATTCGTTGAGGTGCACGAAGGTTTAGGTTGGAAAGTTGCAACAACGACCCATATCTGTCGCCACGCTTGCTCGTCTATAATTATTGCGCTCTGAATGAAGTCATTAATAGTCATTATCTACGTCTACGTTGTAATTGATATATCGTTAACGGTCGACGATCGTCCAGGCATACTGCTCTAATTGATCTTGATGAGCTCTTGCAATCGGTAAGATTACACGTTTGAAGTTCAACTCCATCCTTAAACGTATACAATGTGTTTTGTCGTATTTAACATCATCGAGAATTACAATGAGAATATTCATACTCTTGATTTACTAGTTCAATTATACAATAATTATATATATATATAATTATATAAAATAATTTTATATATATATTGTTTATGTTACATCAAAAAAGTCATTAATTAACAAATTTTTCTATTTTATATTTATCTGAATTAATTATTCTTCCGTCAAAGACAATTTTATAATTGCGACAAATTAGTTTCGAAAAAAAAAAAGATGTGTTCTTTATTAATACATATGCACATAATATTGATATATCTTTTTTTTATGGAATAATGAATAATAAATTAAAACAAATGTTAAACTATGTAAGCTACATGAGTCATTTTTATACTGAAAAAGTATAATTAGTATAACAGGTTGATATTTATATCGTATATGTTAAATCGAAAATCATTAATTAACATTTATGTTAATCCGAGTTATCTTAACTGAAAGAAAATCTTTAGAAGAATTTCATAAAATATTGCATTAAAGGAAAATATTGATCGTTAGAAAATTGACGAATAAAAATAGGAATATTTTTGTGACTTATTACGTTAGCGAATAAGTAACAGAAAATAATGGAAATAAATACTAAAACAATTTTTCAAGTATGCATTATACTTATCTATCATCGATGACGTAAAAGTGTACTTCTGTTCCTGGCTCAAGGCCACTGGTTTTCTTTTAGATAAACCAATGCATCCCCCTTTTCGTTGTACGTGCATATATGGTGTATCAACGTCGATAGAAAAGCTTCTTTCAAAAGAATGAACAAAAAGAAAAAAAAATAGAAAGAGAGAGAGAGAGAGAGAGAGAAAAGTAAAAAAGAAAAATGCACAGTTTTCTTTCAGAAGCATCGATCTACGTATAGATAGGTATTCTCCAAAGTCTCGACATCTTTTCTTGTCCTTTCTATTTTTCTTTTATATTTCCAACCCCCCGATTTCTTCGTAGACAATCTGCATATCTATCGGAACTCGAGTACTTTCAGATATTTCTGAATTTTTTCGTCCAGTTCGATATTCACGATATTTTATACAAGATGAATATATAATTATATAATAATAATAATTATTATTATTATTTATAGATAACATTATAATATATCTTGGATATTTGATATCAAATTATACAGCTTTATGATTTCATAAAAATCAATGATACTTTTTTCTTTTTCAAATATTTCTTTAAACGTCAAATAATTTGTAATAATTAAATGTAAAAAGTAAATGGAAAATCAAGCTTAATATTAATTTAGAATATTTGACGATATTTCAATTAGTAATTTTTACATTTTGTTCACTCAAAAATAGATAAATATTAATTTTCTATAATTTCTAGTATCAGATCATCCACTATATGAATACGCAGAAAAATATAATATAATATAAAATATAATATAATAATAATAAAATAAATATAATATAAATAAAAATATAATATATAATATAAAATATAAATATAATACATTTTCCAGAAATACTTTCTGAAAATCAAACGTACAAAATCAATTAACAATATTTATTAACGTTCCAATTAATAGTCTCATCATTTCAATCTTAAATGAAATCATTTTCCACGATACCTTTATATTCCAAAAATATATTTATATATCAGAAATGTCACTTAAACGAAAATGAATATGAATTTGAAGAATAAAGGAGACAAAAATTCGTGGAACGAATCTCTTTCGTTATAACACTGTATATATATATATATTATTTTAAAAATCAAACGTACAAAATCAATTAACAATATTTATTAATGTTCCAATTAATAGTCTCATCATTTCAATCTTAAATGAAATCATTTTCCACGATACCTTTATATTCCAAAAATATATTTATATCTCAGAAATGTCACTTAAACGAAAATGAATATGAATTTGAAGAATAAAGGAGACAAAAATTCGTGGAACGAATCTCTTTCGTTATAACACTGTATATATATATATATATATGGTGGTTGTCGTCATCGTCTGGGGTAGGTAGGGCAGGATACTATATAGACAGAGTGCAGTATCCGCCCCGAGGATCCTGCAAGGTCCTTTCAGAAACGTCGATCCGCATACTGGCAAGCTCGCGGTATATTTTCGCGGTCCAGCGAGCGAGTTATTCAATATGCTCAACCCCAAAAGCCCTGGAGCCATCTCCGTGCTTGCACGTTCCTCCTCGTTCGCACACCTTTGAATATCCGACCGTATAGGAATTCACATACACACACACACGCACGCATATATATATATACGTTTATTCGGTCCACGGTTAAGTTCTCGCATTCTCTTCTATGCTTTACAAAGAACTAACTCGTACAAAGTTCATTTTCGTAGTCAGCAAGTTAATGCAAATTGTTAACATGGAATAATTTCTAAAGTAATTTATAACAATCATTTTATTAACTAACAACGATACGATTGATTTAGATAGAGAGATAGGAAAATGAAGAAGAAAAATGATCGTTTACTTGTTGTATTATATATTATTAAGATAAATCAAAAGTTCTGTGCCGTTTATTGTGTTGAAAACTTTACTTTCAAACTGCATAACGGATTGTTTTTAATTGTATGATTTATTTTAAGAATATTAATATAAAAATTCACGAACTTTGGATTCGCTCTTTAATATTATTATCGACTAGTATGCAAGATAAAGAATCAAGATAAAATAAAAAATATAGAAAATAAAGAATCAATCGAATCGTTTTTGGTGAAAAGTCGTGCTTGGGAAAAAAGAAAGAAAGAAAGAAAGAAAGAAAAAGGAAAAAAAGGTTCAATTGGTAAATATTCGATTCGTAGGAAGGAACCTTCCTTAGGTATTATAGAAGGAGATGAGAAAACAAGAGGGTTTTGCTAGAGGGTGCGTGTTAGAAGGGTGGGGATAACCACCACGGAAACCCTCCCGTTCTCTTTGGGGGTTAGCTTTACTTCGTGAATACGTATATATACATATACAATCACACACATTTATATATATACATATATACGTACACCCTTACTTCGTGTTCTCCACCTCCACAACGAGTTATCAGATTTTGATAAAGTCCCGGGTGTATTAGAGAGCTACGTTGTTTGCGTTTCCACGCAGATCCTGTCTGGCTTGGATTTCCTACCTTCCAACCTTCTCTCGTATATTCCAACATTTCATACTTTCATCCGTTCTTGTTCTTCTTCCATCATGCATCTTCTGCTTCGTTCTTTCGTTTATCCTTTTTTTATTCAAGAATCGCAAATTTCGCGACATCCTTCTCAAACGAATAAAATAAAATAAAAAAAGGAAGAAGTATAAACGACGCAATTTAATGCGAATAGAAACAGGAGGAAGGGATGGGGGGGTAGAGGAGGGGGAAAGTCGGTCAAATATTTTTCTACCCATATTCTCATAATAATATTTCATTCTACTTTTTCTCCCTATACGCACTTACATTTCAAATTTATTTCAACTTCTTAATACTCTTTCACGTTTATCAAAGTTGCCTCGTAAGACCAATTCATCGATCGTAAATTCTACTTACTCTTCTCTACTACTACTACTACTATTACTATTTTATTTATTATAATATACTTAACTTTTGTTAAAAGATCATTCGGTTGAAGATGGTTGTAAAAAAAGAACAGAATAAAAAAGAAAACAACAACAACAACAAAATAGGAAGAAATTCCTTCACGACACGGATCATTCATTCGGGAAGACACACGTGGTCTTTTACGATAGACACATTGAAGTACTATATATATATATATACACACACATTATATACTTAACCGGACCGTTCCGTATTCTATTCTATTCGTGTCCCGGAGTTTGATGAAAAATCGTAATTCGTCTCGTGACGTTAAAAATGATAATGGCCGAGTCCAAGATTATTTCTCCAAAGATTTTGCGATTAACGTCCGTTTTCATGATTTATGTTGTCCCCATATACTCGTTGGATCATCTTATAATACTATACACGACGAGAGAATCTAAAAGCTTTCGAATCATTACCGTCCTCGTCCTCGTCGTAGTCTACGAACCTTTCCGGTACCCTTACCCCTTACCCCTTACCCCCTACCTACACCTACCTATCTTCCTTCTTCGAGTCACGGTCAAGTGTCACTCAGAGTACTCCTCCGTTATCTTGATGACCTTAAACGAGAAAGAAGTATTATAGAAAAGACGTGCGAGAATGTCATCGTCGCGCATTACGCAATCTTTCGTTCTACGCGAAAAACGCATCCTTTTTTTTTTTTTCTTTTTCTTTTTCTATCCACTCTCCGACACTTTATCCACGTATCTATCCATCTTTCTCTTTTTAACGACTGATAGATGTGAAAGAGGGGGAACAAGGGGGCAGGAACAAAGTTCTTCCTGCAATCGCAGATTTATGACTTCGTAGGTAACGAGAAAATTTTACTTACAATTGGGTAAAAACAAATTTACGTTAGATATGCGACCATAATCGTGATTAATAGAAATCTCGTATTGCAGTTGACATCGTTTTTCTAGGATACTTATTCGCATAATTAATGTCTTCTAAATTAAAATTATTCGAGTTTATCGACCGCAATAAACGTTTTATTTGAAAGGTGATCATCAACATTTTAGGGGAGTGGGAAGGGTAACACGTTAAATACGTTCGTAGTTTTCATTTATAATTTAAAATCTGAAGAAGAATGGGGATCATCATTATTATTAATTAGAGAGTAGAAGAAAATATATATATATATATTTATATTATAATAGTTGAATTGAAATTTGATTGGATCGTTTAAATATCGCGTATTATATTGTAGCACAAAAATTTAGATTTAGAAATGTTATAGTCATCGAAATATTATATTTGGTAGAAGGACGACGTACACGCACGTTCGGTCGTATTAGTTGGGATAATGATTGAAGAGTAGATCGTAAAGAATGAATGAAAAAGAAGAAAATAAAAAGAAAGAGAGAGAGAGAGAGAGAGAGAGAGGTTGCCAAAAGCCGAAGTTAGCAAAAGAAAAGGACGTGTGAGTTGGTAGGATCGAAGAGAAGAGAGAAGACAAAGGGCAATGATTAATTCCACGTTGGATGTCGAGGATCATTAGCGGCAGACTGCCATGACACCTGCTCGCACGAGCCCTTCGTGATAGATTACAGGGGCCCAACAGTCAAGAAAAGAGAAAGAAATAAATAAGTAAAAGAGAGAGAGAGAGAAATAAGAATCTCACTTTGGATCGTCCAAGTCCAAGGGATTACTAATGATTCCGTATTTCGACGTTTCTGAGCGATATATATTCAGGAAGCGATGAAAAAGAATTCTCGGAGTATTAAACACGTTCAGGGTGGCCAACAACGGAATTCGCGTGGCAGCTTTTTGTCAAAAGATTGTCACGACGTAACGTGATTGATGGCTTGCTTTTCTGCTACTTTTGGTTGAACCTTTAGCTTGGTAACGAATGTGTGTGTACGTGTACGTGTGAGAGAGAGAGAGAGAGATACAAAGGACTCGCGTGAATTCATCCACGGTTTTAGGAGATGAGACCCGCTATGGGAAAAACGGTAAATTAATAAGGCCCCAAATCGTCAGGGTGGTACCATGATCGGGAACTCGCGTGAAACGAGCAACCTGTGCAACACAGGGAAAAAGAAACTTCTGCTGTCTTTTTCTATTTTTTTCTCTCTTACTCTCTTTCGAAACGATTTTGGATCGGAGGAAACGTTGCATCATCGAGGAGAGACGGTTCCCCCCACTAATTCAATTTGCCATCCTACATTTTTCAAATGCTTCCTTTATTAATGGTTTACGTCAGAATCAAAGTTATCGATATATAATTGAATATCATTCTTTTTCTTAATCGAAATCAATATTTTATTTCGTTTTGTTTTGTTAGAACGTTAGATTAATTTCATATTTATATTATATAGTTTTTGTGAATCAGATAAATTATATTTCAAAGGTATATCCTTGCTATTATAAAATCAGTAGTTATTTTGAATAGTTTAATTGGATTGAATAGAAATCAATAGAAATATTTTAGATAATCGAATTAGATGAGACAATTGTGTAACATGATATACAAATATAAGTAACAATTTGTTTTATATTATTTTCACACACACACACACACACAGTGAAACATATTATATTATACTAGATCTAATAACTAATAGATACTTTTATACTATAATGTACAAACATAAAAGATCATTTTTCAATTAACCATATTATAATATACTAATTCTATCAATTATTAGACACCTGTATATCATGACATATCAAACTTAAATAACAATTATTATATCTCATATCTAAATTTTTCTAGTAATTAGATATATTTCTAAAAAGATTTCCAATGGAATAAAAGAAAAGAAATAAAGATTGAGTTCTTTACTAGGAAATAGAATAAGAAGTAAGAAGAAATGGGGGTAATTGATGTGCACGGGGCAGCTGTCACTTGTTTCCGCGACTATTGCTTTTTGTTTCATGACGAGTGTTAAGAGAGAAATAGAAAAGAAAGAAAGAGAGAGAGAAAGAAATAGAGAGAACCCGGTGGCTGTTTTCACGAGATTCGCCATGGGGGTTCCCCCTTTTTCTGATCTCGCACATATCTCACGCACACTAATGAAAGTTCTCGCGCGAGTGGTTACATTTCTATATATATATGAATATGTTCATTCACACGTGTTTGTTACACTGTTATAACGCGACTTATACAGACAGACAGAGAAAATAGAATGAAAGGAATATTAGGGCGTAGGATATTGGACCACAAGGTAACTAATTCGTGAGTCGGTGATATCGATTCTAGTTTCGAAATCGTTCAATGACGTGCATCCAGCAATTTCTTTCAACATCTTGCAACCTTTCTCTCTCTCTCTTTCCTTCTCTCCCTATTTTTCCTATCCACCAGTCAATAATACTCTTCTTCTATCGTTTACTATCGAATTCGTTGATCCTTTGTCCTTGCTGGTAAAT
The DNA here is from genome assembly GCF_010416935.1 of Polistes fuscatus. Taxonomy (NCBI): domain Eukaryota; kingdom Metazoa; phylum Arthropoda; class Insecta; order Hymenoptera; family Vespidae; genus Polistes; species Polistes fuscatus. The sequence goes on from NW_025113101.1 coordinate 1,672,498, forward strand.
GGTAGGGAAAAAGATATAAAATGAATATCTGTCTGCTATGTGCCAAAGACACACATCGTTTATCGAACCGATTTTCTCATCACGCCTAGTTTCGTGTTAGGTATCTATGTACTATTTATATTTCAACCATAGATCATTATAATTATTATTATTATTATTATTATTATTTGTTAGAAACACGAGACTTTTCTCTTCATAAGGAAATCATTTATTTAGAATTAAAATCTCATCGAGAGGAAAATATTTTCATTGATTTATTTGACTTATTTCGATAGACTTTTAATTTGTATTTTTTAATTTTGTTTATCGTTGAAATGTTTATATTATTATTATTATTATAAAATATATGATTGTGTCCAAGGATAGGTGAAATAAATTTGTAAGTTAGATATTTCATTTATATTAAATAAAAAGTATAGAAAATAACGAATATAAAATTAGGAAACTTTATTAAAGTATTATAAAATATTTCTCATTTTACGTTATACAAAAGTCAATAAGAACAATTAAATTTTCATACTAGCATACTTAATTATTTTATAACATTATTCTTCTTAAAAAAAAGAATGAAAAATATAATAGAAAACGTTGATAGTGGGAATGGTGACACGGAATACAACACAACTTGTATCCTTTCTATCACTTTTGTTTTCGTTTCGAAAGATGATGTATTAAGAATAAAGAAATAAATAAATAAATAAATAAAGTAAGAAAGAAAAGAAAAGAAAGAAAGAAAGAAAGCAAGAAAGAAAGAGAGGAAGATAGATTTAGTAGGATGGTAGTTGGATCATCGATCGCCAACGATCGTTAATCGTAGAGACATAGTAATTGCCGCTCATTAGGGGGCTAAAGGAGCGTATTATGTGCCATGAAAAGAAGAGAAGAAGAGAAACGTGTTCGGAACGCGAGAGAAGAAGAGAGATGATGATGGTTAAAGGTAGTAAAGATAAAGGTTTGAAGAAGAAAAAGAAGAAGGTGGGAGGAATTGGAGATATATTATAAGAAAGAAGAGAAGGTGAAGGTGGAGTAGAAGGAGGAGGAGGAGGTGAAGAAGGAGGAGGAGGAGGAGGGGGTAGAGGTGGTGGAAAAAAGAGGGTTTAGGGGAGGGACTTTAGAAGGCGTTGAAAAGAGTACTCGAATATATATATGTTTGTGTGTGTGTGTGTGTGTGTGAATGAAGGGCTCATGAGGTAACCGATACTCCTCGCAACGCTTTGTTCCGGAACTGGAAATGAAATATAGCGATGAAACGCCATATCTAATTGTAAGTGAGGATGGAGGAGGAGGAGGACTCCTCCCTCTCTACCCCCCTCCCCCTCCTCAAAGAGGAATCAGAAGAAAGAAATAGAGTATAGGTATGGGTTGGTAGAATTCTTTGGAGAATAAAATCAACAAGGAGTTCGCGTGACTTAGACAAACTGGAAAATACAGGTGTTTGTTATTAGCTCGTTCTACGTTTCTTTCTTTTTTTTTTTATTTATTTCTTTTTTTTGGTTGCCATTTGAAAATTGTTTTCATTTAAATAATAAGGGATATAAGGGAATGGTCGTGGGTTTCTTTTTGCTCTCCTTTTCTATCTCTCTTCTAAAAGTTTTCTTTTTATTATTATTTTGTTTTTTTCTTTTTTTCTTTTTTTTTTTATTTTAATCCCAACGAATTCAAGACGAACGAACCGAAACGAAACGAAACGAAACGAACGGCGAACGAAATATTCGGTAACTCGTTTTAAAACTCATTTCCACCGGTAGAAAGAAAATATCCAGAGCGAACGGAAATAAACGGAAATATAGAATAAGAAGTAGAAGAAGAAGAAGAAGATGAAAGAAAGAAAGAAAAGATTCTCCAACATCCATTTGTCTTAGCGAGAGTATAGCGCAAAAATCATAAGTTGGATTTTACAGCAAGGGCAAAGGGGAAAGGAACGAAAAAACAAAAAACAGTTTTTCTTCGCGATCTTTTTCTATCTCAACTATCGAATTAAATATAAGTGAACGTTCCCCTGTCATTGAGAAGGAAAATATGCAACGTGTGATATAGAAGTTATTTTAAGTGGAACGACTGCTTGCTTTTGCAATCAATTATACTACATTTTAATCAGGGGTCAACTTTTGATCCCTTTAACAGTATACATATATATATATATAGATTTACTTCTCTAAATCCTTTTAAATATTATTCTTCAAAAAAATACGTGTTCTTTTCATCGATTTCCGCGTTCCTCGGACTCTTCGAAGCATGATCAAAATTGAAGTGTACCATCTTTTATAATCAATTTCATATATAATGAATTATATTCTACACGAACTTCTCGAATCACATTTAACATTACAATATGAAAATGTTTAATTAATTAAATACTTCAAATAATTTTTCTTCTTTATTTTCTTTACGTATATTTTTTTACGTAAATATATATGTATAAGAAATAAATTGAATAAATAATTAAACTCTGCGATACGGGATTTGTTTCGAAGTGTTAAAATAAAAAATAGAAAAAAAGAAATAAAATAATAAAAAAAAGAAGAAGTAACCTCTCGCACACTATGTTCGAACGTGATTTATCGTACAATACTTTCACAGAATATTCTGACGAAGTAGAAAAAGAGAAGCAGATATTCCTCGTGTAATATATTGACTGACCCCAATATCGTTGGACGATACGCTTAAATGAACGCAACGATAACCTGACACCGCTCATTACACCCGTCGAGTAACAACGACTCAAAGGATAATTAACGATATCGAGATGCGAAGTATATATGTTACGGTCAATGTAAGAACAACGTTTCTTTCCCCCCCCTCCCCTTCCCCCACCCCTCAAATCTCGTCAGAATTTCTCTCGAAAATTAGTCAGAATTTTTTCCTTTGATAACGTTGTTAAAGTATTTTCAACTAAATATTCTTTCGAATCTGAAAAAAATTAATAAGAACGTTTCTTTCCACCCCCCCTCCTCTTAAATTTTGTCAAAATTTTGTTCTGATAATGTTGTTAAAGTATTTTCAGCTTGATATTCTTTTGAATCTGAAAAAAAAGCCCTAATTCTCAACTTTGTCATAACTCTGAGAGGAAAAACGTTTACCGAAGTAGATTTGAAAGATTTTTAAATCTAAACTCGTTAAAAGAACATCGCGAATAAATTGTTTAATTTGCAAGGTTGGAAATCTCGACCTTCTTTCTTCTTTTTTTCATTGATCAGAAACAGCGAGTATTTCTTTTTCCTGTATCGGATGGAATTGAAATGTGGCATCAAATGTTTGCGAGAAAGAAATAAAAGATAAAGATATAGAAAAAGAAAGAAAGAGAGAGAGAATAATGACTGAATTAACAACCTGGAAGCTTAGACATCACCGACAATGTAAAAAAAAAGGTGTCTAAATTTTCAAGGATAATACGAGACGTTCTAAAACCGATAATCGGCCGAGTCACACCGATCGATAAACGTCCAGTGCTTTCTCTGAAATAATTATGCATCGAATGAACGAAGAAGATCGATATCTCTAAATCAATCCCCCTTTTCTCCTTTTTATATTTTTTCTTTTCTTCAATCTTCATCGACTTTTAAAGTAGACACCCCGAGTAAGTACAGCAAATTACTTCCCCTTCCTTCCTTCTTCCTTCCTTCCACCTTCTTCTTCTTTCTTTTTTAATCCTAATCCTAAACCATTTCTCGAAGAAAAAAAAAAGAACAAATTGCTAAAGTATCGAAGAAACGTGAATTCTCTTTTTTAATATATAACAGATAGAAAAGACAGAGATAAACTATTTCGAAAAGACAAAATGAGATGAGGAAAGAGGGTTATAGAAAAATAAAAAAACAAAACCAAGAGAAAAAAAAAGGGGGCAAGGAATAAAAAGTAAGATACGAAATAGGAATAAAAAAAATAAAATAAAATAAAATAAAAAAAAAAACGAGAGCATCTCTAAAAGGCGAAAGACCTAAAGGACCTAGCTAGAGCCACTACTACCACCTGTGATATAGAGTTCCATCGGTCCGTGATCAGGGTGTCCGATTACCTGCTCGTGGAACCAGGTACAGTACTACCTACCTACCTACCTACCTACCTACCTACCAACCAACCTACGGCGTTTCCAAGGACTACTTCATATATCGAGATCACATTCTATCTATCTATCTTCCTCTCACTCACTCACTCATTCTCGTATTCGTCTCCGGTTGGTCTCCTTCTTCTTCTCTCTCGTCATTGGTCTTGGAGAAAGAGAGAAAGAGAGAGAGAGAGTTCGGGGGTGTATCGAATGTCCTGCCATCGTGCGGTCTCGTCTACCTCGGTGTCCGGCTACCACCCCTCGCTCGTTTCACGCTTAATTAAGCGGCTGACAATCTAACCACGAGACGGTTAGCAGCTCGGGGGGCTAGGGGGAGGCTGGGATGAGGGGTAGGGGGAGTCCACGATCTTCGGGAACTCGTAAACAGAAGGAATTCCTCGAGCATGAATGAAACACGTTGATAGATAGAGCGAGAGAGAGAGAGGGAAAATAAAATACGAAAGCAAAGAGATATCGATCGTAAGAGATCGAACCACCGTCGGCAAAGTTTTTTAGAACTTCTCATTCGATTCATGGTTTCTTGATACAAAGAAGGTTCTGGTTACCCGACTCCAACAGACGTCGGATATCCTTAGTGCTTTACCAAATAGGCGAGTCCCGTCAAAATCCATCCGATCGATATATTTCATTCTTATATACTCATATGTATGTATGTATATGTATGTATATGTGTATATATATCGTGTAATCCAAGTATCGAATTTTAAACGCGAACAAATATACGACTTTCTTTAAACATTAAACGTACCATGACCGCGATCAAACGACACCGTTTCCTGTAATTTGTACTAAAGCATAAAATGATGTACATTTATTATTTATTTTGAAATAAAAGAAAGTACAGGTAATCTTCCTGTAAGACGGTAGATAGATTCATAGAAAATTCTACGTTATATCAGACTCAGAATTCATTATATTCATTTCTAAATAAAAGAAGATATAATGTTAACTATCCAATCGATTAAAATCTCATTCTATATGAAAACGTACATCATAGGAAGTGTCGATAGGTTAATTGTTAACGTTGATAAAGATATTCTAAAGATAGGATCGAAGTTTAATCCTTTGAATGCTATGAACGCATATATGCGTCTAACGAAAACAATACGCTTATCGAATATATTTTCTTTTTCTATCTACCACCTCGATACGAAATTTTGTTCGAGTTTCCATTTTCAAATGTCGGAATACTCGAATCTGATATTTTCGCGAAGAGTCATCGAAGTGGATCAAGGAAAAGGAAAAAGGTAGAGAAAAAGGGAGAAAGAAAGAACGGATTATATCGGGCAAGTATCGAAGGCATCGTCTCTCGTTTCGTGAGCTACGGCGGATAGTTACACCAGGAGGCGGCCCCAGGTACCTGCTAACAAACGATCCGTAGATGATTTAGCACATATTCTCTCTACTCCTATGGTGCCCCCTCACCACGTTGCTTGGCATCTCGATCGCCTTTTATGTTCACCACCAACATACCAATACCAATACAACTACCCACCATTATCCTTACCACCACCACCACCATCATCACAATCACCACCATCACCACTACTACCACCATATCGCTATCATCATCAACAACAACAACACACCGAAGGTATATAACTATCATCGTGTATAGAGACATGGGTTCTTGTTCGTTCGTTCGTTCGTTCGTTCACTCGTTCATTCGGGCACCACCGAAGCGTGATTGTTTTATAATTAAGCCGTTACCGGCCGATGCCATTCGGTTGGCATACAGGAGGCGACGGCCAGGTGATTAATTATTTTAGAATTGAAAATCTATCGCAGTATACCGTCTTAATTTCATTCGATTCGTCTAGACCCACAATATCGAATATTATTCTATTCTTAAGTGTGTTGAAAATGTCACTAATCATTATTTTCTAATATTACCTAACGAAAAATGATGTTTCTTTTAAATCGTATTTTACTTCTATCAAAGTGCAAAATATATTTAAAGAAGATTGACTAATCAATGACTCGATTAAATGATTCTTTTGTTTCTCCCCCTCTTACTCTTATACAAGTATACATAAATATCAAAAACATAATTATACTTTCGAATAATACACTTATAAAAAAGAAAGAAAAAGAAATCCCATAATATATCTATTTCTTTCCTGTCCAGTGTCGTCAAGCATTGCCACGAAATTCGGCGAGAGTCTCGAAAGCCGCGGCACACATTTAACGGAGCAAATAGACGTCGAGGGGGTGTGCGGCGGGCCGGGGAAGGGGGTGGGGAGGGGACAGAGCAAAAGGGTGCTGACTGAAAGGCAAACAGTTTAGCTGGAAACAATTGACTGCAGATTGAAGTGAGAGAGAGAGAAAGAAAGATCGAAAGATCGAAAGAGTGAGAGAGAGAGGGAGGGAGGGGGGTGGCAATGGTGGTGGTACGCGAACGACAGGGTGGTTTCTGAGGGAGGCGAGAGAAGGGGAGGGGTTCGAAGGCGTGCGAGAACGACGAACGTTTGCCGATGGTAGAGAAGAGGAAAAGGGAAAGGGAAAGGGAAAGGGAAAAAGGGTGGAGGGGTTAGGGGGTGGGGGAAACTCGGTTCGAGAGACATCTGACGATCGATGCACGCGTCGTCGGTGCCACGAGAGCAAAGTTACATCTGTCCGACGATGAAAATAGATTTTGAGAGAGCAGTACCTACCCTATCAACTGGTTGGAAAAAGATAGAGAGAGAGAGAGAGAGCACGCGACCCCCGAAAAAAGGGGCGGACAAAGTACGAGGAAGGCAGGAAGGAAGGAAGGAAGGGGGAATTTGTTAAAACACTCGTTTCCAGACCAGGAATTTCTGGTAGTGTGTTTCTATCTAGCGTTGACGACAATGCCGTCGGAGCTTTGATCGTGAAAGTTCGTTCAACGAGAACAACGAACCCAACAAATTTTATTTTGTAACCTTTTTCCAAACTGAAAGAATTATAATTGTCATATTACGTCGATTCCTGATACATCCGGGAATCAAAAACTCATCCCCTTTATTCTCTGTCTCTCTCTCTCTCTCTCGTTTTCTCTCTCGTTTTCTCTCTTTTTCATATACTCCGCGCATACGTATACCTACACGAGTAGATATACTACGCGTGTGTGTGTGTGTGTGTATGTGTACTAACTCGGTTGCTCGTGTTCCTCCGCGTTCCAGTGAAAATGCTCGCGTTGCAGCCACGCTTGGCTTTGCCAACGTCCTTCCTCGCTGACGTTTCCCAACGATATTTTTAAAGCGTACTATACCTCTTTTTCTTCTTTTTCTTTTTTACTTTTTTTTTTTTTTATTTGTTTCCTTTCACAAAAAAAGAAGAAGCAGAAAAAAGTCCACCACCCTCGGAGACAAACTCAACGTTCCCCATTTTGTTTCCTAGTACTCCTCCATAGAAAAAAAGTGGTAACTCTCGCAAATATAATTTCAACGACTATTGTTTGATGTGTATGGAAAAAGAAAAGAAGGAAAAGAAAGAAAAGAGAGAGAGAAAAAATAGAAACGAAGGGTAAAAGAAAGAGTTAACGTTAACTTTATGCACATACAGAACCTATAGTGTCCTAATCTAAATCATTTATCTTTAGATATTTTTTTCTTCGTCCTAATTCGATATAGATATATATACGTGTACTTACATATGTAATATCGATAAAGAAGAATTTTATCGAAGGTAGGGGATGGGGGGTTGAGTTGTGGGGATGGTAAGTGAATATACGGAACCCCTGCTTCCCCCTACCCCCGAAAAAAAAATGTTTAGTCTCGTCTTGACCCTTTTAACGTCACTTAAAACAAAACAGTGTATCGATTTGACCGTTTCACCCCCCTCCTCCTCCTCCTCCACCCTGTTCCGAATATTCACGCTCTCGTCGAATGCCCGGAGGGACTATGGGTTCGGTTCGGTTCGGTTCGGTATGGTAACCATACGAGAAGACGAGTGACACTCCATTCGTTCCTGGTCCTTCAAAACTGTTCTTTCAAGTTTTTCCTTTTTCTTCCCTTTTTTTTTTTCAGCTCGCGCGTATGCGCTCGGTCCTATGGTTATTTGTAAAAAATACAACAAAAAGAAAGAAATACCAACGACGTTATTTCCATCCTCTTTATTAGCGTGGTAAGAGGGGAAAGGTGGGATAGGGGGCTGAGGGGTACTATACAAATTCTTCCTAGTTTTTTAGTTATTTTATTTTCAACGAAAATAAATTTCGTATGAACAAAGTAATAACGAAATATATTTTTTTTAATGATAAATTTCGAACAATTTCAATAACACTTCTTTAAAGATGATAAAAATATCAGGATATCTTTAATAAATGATAGAAATATTAAATGATAGGTTTATAAATACCTACTTGTATACGAACATTGAATACATATGCAATTTATAAAATATACATATAATAAAATACATTTTTCCAATGATAAATTTCGAACAATTTCAATAACACTTCTTTAAAGATTATAAAATGATCAGAATATCTTTAATAAATGATAGAAATATTAAATGATAGGTTTATAAATACCTACTTGTAAACGAACATTGAATACATATGCAATTTATATATTACACATATACATATACACATACATAAAGTCGAGATATATGAAGGAACGATTAACTCGTTCGAGCTTGACCGTCTAACTAATTAAAACACGGAACTCATTTTGGAATATCCTAGACCACCCGTCCGTGCATAAAGGCAGAACAGTACACGTCTTCATTACTCGACGGATCGCGTGGCATAAAAGAAGAACAGAGAAAGAAAGAAAAAGACAGAGAAAGAGAGAGAGACCCTTTAGAAGGTAGAACAACCCACCCAAGGATGACTTTCCGTCGGTCAGCAGCTTTTTTTCTCGGTCAGCTTGAAAATTGAATGTCGGCGTCGATTCCTCATCCTTTCCTCTCGCACAAATACAAACACACACATACGCTATTTTACTCTCTCTCTCTCTCTCTCTCTCTCGTTCTTTCTCATATTTGTTTATTCTTTATTTGAATCTTTTTTTATACGTTAATCTAGGAGCCAAATTATAAAGTATAATACACCCAAGAATTCTTGATGTTTTTCCCAGATTAACGTCGCCTAACGTACGACACGATACCCTACGCATCGCGTGTCAATTAGCTACGGTATATGAGGTTACAAAGTATGCCAGGTCTTTGCACCGAACGTTCTTTCTCTCAACACCCCGATATCTTTCTTTGCCAACTCGTTGCCCAACTACCGTACATGGAAAATTATGAGAACGGTTTTCAGATTATTAAACAACAACAACAACAAAAAACCATTGCTCTAATTTGATTTCTATCACTCCGCGGTGTTCACGGATCGTTGATTTATTCGCAAACGGATATATATTTCAAATATATATTATATTTAGAAAATATATTACATTTATTATTATTATTATGTCGAACGCGTTTTTAGAAACATTAACTGCAGAATTCATAAATCTTTATTAAATGATATTCGAATAATAATTATTATAATCGTTGATTTTCTAAATTAAATCGAATTAAATTTAATCTCGATTAAATGACATTCTAAATAATGAATTTAAATCTAGAATCAAATTCTGGGGGTCAACGCAATCCTTAATAGAACTCGAAGATGTTAGTGAGATAAAATCAAAAATAAAAAAAAAAAGAATAAAAAGTAAAACCCCCCTCCCCCCACCAGCAAAAAAAAAGAAATGACGATGAACACCCTGTGTTTGTTTGTGCCCTTCAGCCTTGATCCGAGTACACGGGAAGGTAGTAAATCTCGTAGATGGAACTTATTCTTTTGTAAATGGGGTTGGCTCAATTCGTAGCAGTGATTGCACGACGCATAAATTACTTAACTACGTATATATACATTGCCGATTATCGAGTAGTAGTAGTCGTCTTCTCGTGCATGCAATATGTACCTCGCATAAATACACACACACACACACAAATAGTTATACGAATGTATGTAAAATATATCCACGTAATATTACATACCCGAACGAAGCTTACTACTCTTGGACTCCTCTTATTTGAAAAAAGTCACGGCTTGGTATCCTTTCTTGCTTCGTCCTCTCGATCGTGGCGATTAATCCTCTCGTCATTTATCTTCGGTCCTTCAACAAAAAAGGACCCCTTCGAGACCTGGTGGTGGACGTCATGTATACCGTGTCGCAATAACGTCGAGTAAATCAGGACGCTGGCTTCGTTATAACTTAACTACCGTTCGAAACTTCAAACTCCCGGACCTGTTGTACATACACACACACATACACACGTATATATATATATATAGAAAATAAAAAGAAAGAAAGAGAGAGAGAGAGAGTATATGTGTTTGTGTGTATGTGTGTTTGAGTGATCGTACGTGTATTACATTCTACATACTCTTATTCCTTCTTTTCCACATAGGTTTTTTTTCAAAACGTTCCATAAAGATACACCAACAGAGAGGAATTCATCCTAACGAGCGTTCTAAACACCAACGAGCCCGCGTGTGTTTCTTCATTAAAAAATAATTTCACGCTGACTAGAAACCAACTGGGGATACTATCATCTTTTTCATGAAAGGATATTCTATGAAAAGACTCGGATTAAAACCCTTTCTCCCCTCCTCCTCCTCCTCTTCTCCTCTTTTTACATACCAAATGATGCACTTAACGTTTACGATTACAATACGTGAATCATTTAATTTCTAATAACGATAACAATAAGAGACTAAATTATTTTATCTGTCTTTACGTAATACGGAAATGATGGGTATCGTTAATTAATTTGATTTTTGACACTGGTCAGTGTCTCGGTTCACTGATTACTTTTTTCTTCTTCTTCTCTTCTTTTGTAAACCAATGTTTTGTTCTTAAAAGGCGTTAAATCATTCGACTTATTTTCTTTTTTTTCTTCTTCTTTTCGTTTCTTTTCGTTAGACACTTTTTTTTTTTTATATATAAGCCACTGCGAGAAGAGAGAGAGAGAGAGAACACTGATTGTGCCATACATAAAATTACGATAAATTCATGGGGTTTCGCGCGTTGTCATGACCCGGGGCGATCGATTGTTTCGAGGCGCCGATGTTACCTCCTAGCATCCTCTTATTTCTCTCTCTTTCTATATATATATCTTTCTCTTTCACTTTCTTCGTGGGTGGTTTCCTTCCGGACTGTCAACAACCCCCCCCCAGTCTCCTACCACCACCGGATCGTCTCAACAAATTATAATTATTTCTTTTTTTTTTTTACAATGATGTGTCATTTACATAACACTTGGAAATGATGCAAATTGCAAATTTATAATTTTTTTGAGAGAGAGAGAGAGAAGAAAAGAAATGAAATTATATTTCTATCATTCGTTCTTAATGTTATTTATTTAATCAACAAGTAACATTTATTAATTTTATCTAATTTCAAAATCGAAGTATCTCTTATATCAAATATCTAACTTAATAATTGAATATAAATTCTTATTAGTATAATAATAATATATATAAACACAGGTGTGTTACTCTTGATTGAATTATTCAAAAGATCGATAAATGAATTTTTGGTATTATTGATAAAGATAGAAATGATAAAGAAGAAGATCAAGAATGATTGTGATGATAATGATGTTGTTGATGATGATGATGATGATGATGATGATGATGATGATGATGATTCTTTTACTTGTATGAAGAATAACGTTACTATTCTCTATGCTACGAGATGAACGTCGTTAACTCAACACAATACTGTTTTGACGGTGTTACAAAAGATCCCCGAAGAAGCTGCTGCTGGACCATGTTCTCAAGAGACAAATGATCGAGAATCTTGAGAACAAATGACAGTGGCTGGCTTAAACGTAGAACCCGTCGGTTTCTTTTATCCGACGGTTCTACAACACAACTCATTACCCGACCTACATCGAAATTGTTCGTATCTCTTCTTCTTCTTCTTCTTCTTCTTACCATCTTCGAAAATAAATTCATTCTATTTTTCTAGACTTTTTTTCATCTTTTCACGTACATATTTCACTTCTCTATTTTTTTGTTTCTTCCTGCTTCTCTTTTAAACGAAATATATATAACAAAACTTCTGACGCAACCTTTTTCGAATTTTTCCTTTTGGTAATTTTATTTTTTACCAGTTTAAAAAAATAACACGCGAATTTTTTCAAACGAAACGTTTATATAATATATTTTACATTATTTATACGAGAAAAACAAAATATGTATGTATCTCTCTCTCTTTTATATATATATATTTTTTTTTAAATCTAACTAAATATAATGAAAATAAAATACGTTCTAATATTTTCTCACGAACGTTGTGAAAATATTTAACGAATATTTGCATAAGTATGTTCGAATAAATTTCATCTTACGTATTTATCTTTAACATTTTATACATGCAAAAGAAATCTCTCTCTCTCTCTCTCTCTTTTTAAACTTTAACAAAATCTAATAAAAACAAAAATAAAAATAAAAAAAAAAAGTACCCTTAATATATTTTCTACATTATAGAAAAATAAGAAAAAAATTAGGAACAAATTTGAAAGCATCGATGGAAAATACATTTATATCAAATTTAAACGACCCTCGTATTTAAATATTTTATTATTATTATTTAAGAAAAAAAAAAGAAAAAACAACACGAGAACAAGATTGTTCTTTTCCTTCAGCTAACTCTTTCTAAAATCTTTCGTCTGTAGAGTAAAAGACTCCTCATCGTCGTCGTCGTCGTCGTCGTCAAAGGAAAGTCGAAGATGTGAAATCTCAGAATGGGATGTTACTAGTCTTCTTGAACGTCAGCAAGCAAGCAAGCAAGCAAGCAAGCAAGCAAGCAAGCAAGCAAGCAAGTTGGTGTTCGAAAGTAAGGAAGAAAGAGAGGTGTTAGTTCGTTCTTTCGTTCGCATACAAACACACATACACACACACACACACACACATGCACAAATATACACGTTACTCTCTCGCAAGGGCAAATAAGCGTCAAATGAAGCGTGCTTAAAGATCAAACGAGCGAGCAAACACGAAACAAGTGACGGGGCGTTAACGTGTGTCTCCCCCTCCCCCAACCCCTCCTCCCCCCTCCCCAACCCGTTGTAAAAACATTGCTGTTTCTACTACCGCGTGTAATGCCGTGCTTTGCCTACGGGATTACCATTTGAACTAATCCACCCTCCTCCCTTTATTCACTTACCCACTCCCACCCCTTAGCCCTAGCCCTACCACTATCACCACTACTAACACTACCACTACTACTATCGCATCATCCCTGTTACTTTTACTCTTTCTATTTTCTTCGTTCTACAACGAGATGGGTGAACGTTAAGGAATACAAACATAGGCCTAAAAATCTAAACGATTTGTCGGATTATGGAAGAAGGGATTGATAGAATGCTGGGGACACATGACCTTGACAATAATACAACACAGTTCCCCTTATTAAAAAAGAAACGCGATACGCTACGAGAGAATAAATAGAAACTATAATAATAATAATAATTAGGTATTATAGAAAGATTCGTAGATTAATACGATAAAAATCAAATTTTATGAACATTTTTTTCCTCCGTGCATATTTGTGTGCACACACGTGGGGAGTCATTTGCATGAAGTGCAGATTAATTTTATAAACCAGAACAAAAAGAAAAAAAAAAGAAAAGAGAAATTCTACGAATTCGTTTTATTGCTTAATGTATCAAATAAATTGTTAAATCAATATTATTTCTATTTTTTCACTCTTGTCCGGTCTATTGTTACGACAACTGGCACATATATGATTGTTGAGTATGCAAACATTGGTAAAAATCTAGTCTATAAAATAGTTAAATGGGGATTTATGACCTTGACGATAATAAAACAACCCTAAAAAAGTAAACGAAATACGTGGAGAGTAATAGAAATAATAATGGAACAGGACAATGGCGATATAATAATCGACAAAATGATCATTTCCAATATTTTCATATAGATATATAAAATTATTTGTGTAAAATAGACTATACGAAATTTTCAAACAATAACGTATTGTACTTGGATGTTTTCGAGTTAGCGAATACTCCCCCAACAACCCCCCCCCACCCCTGTCATTCCTCCCCGACCCCTTGAACATCACCGTTATCTCGTAACTGATAGATAATCTCTTTAGTGTCATTGCATGGTTACGATATACATACGTTTAAATTTATGGTCGTATTAATTAAAATGACGAATTAACGTGATATACCTATAACAACGAACCGGGGAAAATGATATCGCGTTGTAATAAATAGTCGTACACGAATTTCTCATAATCTCTAGGACGGAATCGGATCGATGTTTAATATAAACTCACTCGCATAATTAAAGTTAATCGTATGGCAATCGTTTGACTATGATCAGGGTCGTGGTTTTGTGTGAATTGATTACTCTATATATATATATCGTTTTGAAGTATATAAGTTGTTGCTGAGTCATCAAACAAAGATGGCCGCTATTAGTATTACCCTGGTTTAATGTAAGTGTAATATAATTGGTCGACTAGGTGGAGTGCGATATTTGTTAAATAAAGAAAGAAAGAAAAAGGAGTCAGGTTTTTGTTGAACACGAGCACGAGCTTGAAAGCACTGCGAAAGTACATCAACGAATTTACATAAGTATGTGTATGTAACTTTTTGTGAATTCATCCTTTCGCACCCTCGCACGTACTTCTATTTCTATCCAATCCCCTCTCTCCACTCCCCCCACCACTCTTTCTCTTTCTCTCTCTCTCTCTCTTGCTCACTCTGTCGAATGGGTCCTCTTTTCTACTCGTGATTAACTTGTCACGAAACATTGTAGTCACGTCTCGGACTATTTATTAGCAAGATAAGGATCTACAATGCGTTCTAACCTCTCGCAAACGAACGAACGAGTGAACCAACCAACTCACGGCGTATCGCGGTCTTCGAAGTTCGATTCGTGACGTCCCTTATTTTCATCATCGTCGAATCATTCCTGTAACTTTTCATTCCGAATGGTAATTCGATTCCTACGTTCGTCTTTTCTCATCCGATAGATGATATATATATATATATATATATATATATATATATATGTCTATGTATCTTGAAGAGCAAATTTCTCTTAGAGAATATTTCCACCCCACGTTCTTCTCTTTCTCTCCCCCATAAACAATAAGCTTCAATGGCGAAAGGATAATTTAAACGATGACTCTCGACTCGGGCTGCATTCAATTACTAAATAATTGACGGAGTGGGGAGGGAGAGGGGGTAGTGGTGGGGGTAGTGGCAGCTCTTGGGAACACAAGGGGTGACTTCTGTCTTTTACTTCGAGCTTATACTTTGATGTATTCCCAGCTACGTGCTGCTCGTCCTATCTTCTTCTTCTTCTTCTTCTTCTCTCTCCCTTTCCCTTTCCCTTTCCCTTTCCCTTCCTCTTCTTACCGGGCCATTTCGCAAGCGAGGTGACGAGCGTGACTTATCTCCTTCGAATTATAATCCAATTTGCGATTATCGTCTTGCCATCGTTGTTGCGAGCGCTTGCCTTTGGGGCCCGTTGTATCGAAGGACCAGATGGAACCAACCAACCAACCAACCAACCAACCAACCAGCTAGCCAACCAACCAGCTCTCCCGGTGGCTGGTTAGTAAGGCATAATTAACCGTCGTGTCTGTCCCAACCTACATAGTTCCACCTTTCCTTTCTTTCTTTCTTTCTTTCTTTCCTTCCTTCCTATCTTTCTACCTTCTGTATCTTATTCAAGAAAAAATTGCGAAAACGTGGCCGATATTAATAGGTCTCTTAACATTGTATCTTTTCTTTTTTCCTAATTCGTCATACAATTTTGTAATTAACCCGTTGAAATATATTCACGTTCTATCGTACGTAAAGTTACGCGAAACTTTTCAACGATGACAATTTTGATAACGATATTATTACCCGTTACACCTACTCCCACACCCCCTCCCCACCCCTGCACGACGTAACCCTGGTATATCTAGTTTATCGAGACTTGTGTTACACTTAATTAATGTCTACATTACATACGTCGTTAGATTACCTGTGGAAGCTAATCGGCCAGCAATTGATTTTCAAATTTATATCAGATAGTCGTGGTAGATTGTCAAACACGTTTTCATTACGTATTTTAATAACGTCTAATACCGTGTATTCAAATTTATTACTCCACTTCTTGATACCTCAAATTTAAATAATCATTACTTTTATATTACGAATATTAACAAAAAAAACAAAATTACTTTCACCTTACACACCTACACACACACATACATATCACCTTTTTTTGTTTAACATACTCCGATTAAATAAAGAAAGAAAAAAAATGAAACGTTGTCTGTTACGTACGTCTATTATTGACTATCGGTACGCATACACATACACACATACATATATAATATATAAATATATAGATTCGCGAATCATTGGCCCGTCATTGAATTGAACCGTTCACCAAGATGGCCGACATGTTCAATAGAAATTACTATAGCGGTAAGAAATCGCAGTATGAAGTCGTTACCAACATACTATACACGAAACGACGACGACACACGTTCGAGATAATAATAATCGATGCTGCGAATTCCACGTATATACTACTCGTCATATTTCTTCTTCTTCTTTCTTCATCTTTCTTCATCTTCTTCATCATCTTCCTCGTTGGTAGCTACTAACTTTATCCTCCTCCCCCCCCTTTTCCCCCTTTCCCACCCCACCTCCCTACTCTTCTTCCTATTCTCAGACTTTCGCGGATCGCGTCCGGCGTGCAAGAAATCCGTGGAATTCACAGCGCATAGAATCACGAATGACACGCGACGTCAAAGCGGAAAGATATGCGATTTAACCAGGTAAGAACGACAGGTGGGTAGTATATACTACTCACCTTTGGGGAAGCTTTCCTGCTTCTCATCGCGAGAAATTGCCAAGGGTTTTGCTTATAGTATCGCCGAGAGAAATTTACGATTCTCGAGGACATTTTCTTTTTCTTTTTCTTTCTTCTTCTTCTTCTTTTTTTTATTATTATTATTATTATTATTATCATAATCGTCTGCTTCCTTCTTCGACAAATTACCGATCGAATTTACTATCTCCTCATTTTATTTTATTTTTATTATTTATATATATATCTGACACACATACAGTAGTTTTATTTATTCATTTATATTTTCGTTCACTTATTATTAATATATAAATAAATCTATATAAGTGCATAGTAAATTTAATTAATGCAATATCTGACACGTTATACAGTACTCTAATTTATTCACTTATATTTTCGTTCACTTATTATTAATATATAAATAAATCTATATAAGTGCATAGTAAATTTAATTAATGCAATATCTGACACGTTATACAGTACTCTAATTTATTCACTTATATATATTTTCGTTCACTTATTATTAATATATAAATAAATCTATATAAGTGCATAGTACATATATTTAATTAATGCAACATCTAACTCTTTATACAGTAATCTACTGTAACGATTAATATTTCCTCGTTCACTTATTATTAATATATAAATAAACCTACATAAGTGCATAGTAAATTTAATTAATGCAATATCTGACACGTTATACAGTACTCTAATTTATTCACTTATATTTTCGTTCATTTATTATTAATATATAAATAAATCTACATAAGTGCATAGTAAATTTAATTAATGCAATATCTGACACGTTATACAGTACTCTAATTTATTCACTTATATTTTCGTTCACTTATTATTAATATATAAATAAATCTATATAAGTGCATAGTACATATATTTAATTAATGCAACATCTAACTCTTTATACAGTAATCTACCGTAACGATTAATATTTCCTCGTTCACTTATTATTAGTATTATAAATAAATCTATATAAGTGCACCGTACATATGTTTAATTAAACAACACGTCGATTATTATTATCGACATACTTTTTTACGTTTAACGAGCTCTCGATAATCCTTCTCCCTCCTACCCACCCCTGCCCCCCTCGTCTCCCCCCCACCGATTACTGACGCTCGTCATTTTCGTGAACGGCTGCACGCCTGTTAAAGCTCGAACCTCGAGGAAGAAATCCGCCGTCTCATTCGTTCTCTTTCAAGATGCACGCACGACGACAACGAAAACGAAAACGAAAAAGAAAAAAACGAGAATAAGAAGAAGAAGGAAGAGAAAGAGGAGGAAGAGGAGGAGGAGGAGGACTCTGTAAAAGAAGGGAAGATAAAGTGAGATAAAATATCGGACCTCACTACCGTGTTTCGTTACACGATCATTATAATCTTTTCCAACGTTGTGTTGCTTCATTCTTATACCTATCACGAATTATCGGTTAGGATCATTATAATTCAAAGAGAATACCATTATTAGATGTTACATTTTTTTGTATTTTTTTTCTATCTCTTTATCTCTATCTATTTCTTTTTTCTTTTTGGTTGTTGTTGTTGTTGTTTAATTTTGATCTATAACTAGTACGTGTTGATATCGAACGAACGATACCGAATAAGTAATTTCAGAATGTATGCAAATTCGTATCGCATTTGTGAATGTAGTTTAACTCGATTTTATGATGTATCGTTTCTAGTATTAAATCAAGCGTAGATATTTTACGTAAGTAAGTAAAGTAGTACAATATATATATATATATATCGTAAAAAATTAATTAGGTTGAAAATATACAAAAATTTAATCTTAAAGTTAATATAGAGAAAATGATTTCGCGAGTGGTGGTAGTGATACGTAATTATTTTCAAATAATCAATCTTACAATTTATATATGGTTTTTTTTTTTATATTTTTATTAGAACTTTTACATAATTGAATAAGTATCCACAAGGTATATATAAGATATCTTATACAAAGTTGCAAATAAATTCGATATAAAATTGTCGTGGAATAATTTCAGTGTATAGGTATGTATATATATATATATATATATTCCTTAAAAAATAATAAACCTTGAAATATAAACACAGGTTGCATTTATCAAACTAGTAGAGGAAAATTGATTTCGTAGTTTATTGATTCGATATATGAAATATCGTGTAGAGATATTTTACGTAAGGTAAGAAAGTGTCTTAACGTTATACGAGATATATGTATATATATATATACAATATTGCAATTTAATCTTAAATGTCAGGAACTTTGTAGAATAGATTTCACGCTTATCAATCATACAAAAAACATATCTATTTTATTTGTATTTTTATTTTTAATTAAATTGATCCCATACAATATTTCTCTCTTGTGTAAAACACATTTCTATAGGAGACTATACATATAAATAATATTTAACGTAAATAACGAATAGTCTAAAAACGATGCATCAATTAACAAATTCGAATATTTTCTCGAAACGAATCTATGGCAATTAAGTCGCAAAATTATTTCTCGACAACTCTTGCAACAATAAAACAAAAAAAAGAATAATTCAACCTAATTCCTACCCCCGGGGGGGGGAGGAAATAAATAAGTACGTACTTTAAGGATGACAGCTTAGTTGAAAATAAAATATCATCTGGGAAAGAAAAAAAAAAAAGTCAAGGACGATTCTTGAAGGGTGTAGAGTAACGTGTATCCATCCTCAAAGGATCGTCAACCCTCCTCGGTCCTTCGCAAAAGGGCAACATACTATTAAGCGGTCAGAGTGCTGTTCAAGATAGAAAGAAAGAAAGAAAGAAGGAAGGAAGGAGAAAGAAAGAAAGAAGAAAAAGATAAAAAGTATGAGTGGGGGTTTAGTGTGTGGTAGCAGGTACGGTAGTCACACAAAAAGGCCCACTTCCGAAGGTTGCATCGTCACATCCGCCATCGAAAATAGCCGCGGGCCTTTAATTTACGAGGAAAAGCAAGCTTTTCGAGCAACGAGGAGTAGAAGGAGAAGAAATAGGGTGGTTCGGGGGGAGGGGCGAGGGGAAGGAAGATTCGTTGAAACGATAACGTTTCGTACCTTTCGAGAATGGCTGAGTTAACGTTCTTCTAAAACTTTTCTTTCTCTATCCATTGCTTTTCTCTTTCTCTTTCATTTACCTTTTCTCTTCCCAAACCTCCCATGCCATTCCAGCCCACTTTACCCCACCCCCAACTAACCCCTACTATCTCTGTCTCTCTTTCTTTCTTTCTTTTTATCTCTGGTAATTTGAATTTTTTCTTCGTACGGTTCTAAATGTTCGCGCTGGTAAGAAAACGCTAAAACGTTTTCGTAAAGAAATCGAGACGATATTCTTGTAGAACTAGAACTCAAAGAGCTTAACGATAATAATCGATAATAATCGCACGGGCCGATCGCGTGAAATGTGATCACGAAGAGAAACACACTTGCTTCACTAGCGTTATTCGATCGGCTGCATAGAAAATCACATTCTCAACGCTTTAACAGACTACAGGTAGTCTCTTATATATATATATGTAAGTGTTAGGGCGCGTGTGTGTGTGTGTGTCAAAGTATAAATCTTTCAGCAGTGTACAGTAACCGCTGACGAAAAGAAAGAGTTCTATTAATCCAACAGGATCGTTCTAAACCGGTTTAGATCGTTTTGTCGAATCGACGTTTTCTTAACGGGTTCGCGCCTAAATA
This sequence comes from Polistes fuscatus, assembly GCF_010416935.1. Taxonomy (NCBI): domain Eukaryota; kingdom Metazoa; phylum Arthropoda; class Insecta; order Hymenoptera; family Vespidae; genus Polistes; species Polistes fuscatus. The sequence continues at coordinate 1,693,075 of NW_025113101.1, forward strand.
GAGCCACGTAACACCTGAGCCTAACTCTAAGGAGGTATAATAATAATAATAATACTATATTAATAATAATAATAATAATAATCATGATAAACGCGATCAAAGATTCCTACCAAAGTTTGCGCCTGTATTTAATATCTCTCTCTCTCTCTCTCTCTCTCTCTCTCTCTCCTTGTATTTTTTTATTTTTCTAACGCAAATATTATTATGCCGTAAAAATGACTGCTTTACGTAATACAGACATAATGCCGTTGTAGTTTTCAATGAAATTACTTGCCACATTGGTATGTTTCTACCACACACTTGATTATATATATATGAACGCACATGCACATTTCAAAATGACACACATTCGAAATTCTAATGATGTAAAGGCAGGTAATAGAAAAAAAACTAAAGCTAACAACGGAACTCTGCTATTTTGTGTTTTACGTGTTACGTAAAAAGAGAAAAAAAAATATAGACACACACACACACACACGCGTGTATATCCACTTACACGTATTAATATTCCGAAGTAAAAAATACTCTCTTTATAAATTGGAAGCACGCGTTTGGTCTCGATCACGACGTGCAAAGAGATGAGTGTTAACATTAAGCGAACACATTCATTCGCAACGTACTAATTGCAACGGAAATCGGGGGCTGGGGGGGGAGGGGGTGGAGAGGAAAAATGACGAATGTGTTCAGCCAACCGATATCGAAACGAGACAATTCGTTTTCCTTGTTTCCATTCTCGACAACTTGACGATGAAGAGAAGGAAGAGCGAGAGAGAAGGAAAAAGAAGAATTAGACAAAAAAAAAAAAAAAAAAAATCAACGAACAAGTAGCGTTAGGTAATCGTTATTCGATCGAACCGTACTATTACTCATATACTCCATATGAACGGTTAAATCCTCCCCCCACCCCCGCCCCCACCCCCGCCCCAATCTCGTAATACGCGAGGATTTGTGAACCGTTTAATCCAACTCATTTTTCTTTTTTCTTTCTCTTCTTATTAATGAGAGTGAACTGATTCGATCAGATCAAACATTGTCACTGTTTTCCTACTTTCTTTTCCTATTTTTCTTATTTTCTTTGATCAATCTTAAACGATTATTGTATCGTTGCGTATCGGGAAAAACGATTTTCGCAATTTCGTTTTACGTTTACGAATTAACGAATATTTCGATTAACAATGATTCAAATTAAGAATAAAAATAATTATTATTATTATTATTATTATTATTATTAATCACGCTGTTTTCATTTTTATTCATTTCTCTGTCTCTCTCTTTTCACTGCAACACAAACAAAAAAATGGGATAAATTATAATTATCATATCATAAAGTTCAAATCGGTAAAGAAATTATTATTATCGCATAAGAATAAAATAAAATGATAAGTAATTATTAGAAAAAAAAAAAAAACTATTTCGCGAATCCACGCACCAATTACTTCTTATTTCCCATTTTTTCTTCTCAATCCTAGCGTTTCTATTTTTGCAACGTAAAAAGAAATAAATACATATCACACACATATCAGAATATTATCTATAATAATAATAATAATAATAATAACGATATATAAAAAACAACAGAAATAAAATCAATCCCATTAAAAAGGAATTTTGAATTATGCTATCACCTCTCTCTCTCTCTATTTCTCTCTGGACACTCAAGAAAAAAAAAGAAAATAAAAGAAAAGAAAAAGGAGATAGAAACATAGGGTCCGTCGATTCTGCACTTAGATGACTTCGCTCAGTGAAATGTCACGGATCCATAAAAGCCCCGATGGGCAACGTCTTATCCACGATGAAGTTTTCGACGAGCGTATTAAAGGCATTAGACTCGCGACGGCAGCAACCAGCAACCAACACCAACACCAACCAGCAACCAGCAACACCAACACCAGCATCAACAGCACCCAAGCCCCAGTAGTAGTTTCTCGTGTTCGCGTTGACGGTTATCGGCTACAATCGATGCTACGAGATAACGTTCTACTGTATCGAGTAATATAAGATATAGACGAAGAAGTATTATTAATACAAAAAAATAACAGAACAAAAAGAAATAGAAATAGAAAAGAAACGCGTACCTCCTCCTCCCCCCACGGCCCCCTCGCTCCCCAAAAAGAAAAAGAAAAATGGAACACTTTCTAAGAAAACCGGTTACACTGCCAGGTACATTACAAAATCTTAAAAAATCTAACCGGACGTATGCCGAGAACCTATGCTTATGTGACTAAACGTATTAATGTAAATAAAAATTCATTTCTCAGAGCACGCGCGCTAACATTTTTCTTATAACATAGTTGATAATCGTACGACGTGAAACGAAAATTCAAATCATAACGATAATGAATAAATGGGAGAATCTGATATTTTAATAATAATGATTAGAATAATAATAATGATAATAATAATCTCGCGTGGCAAGGCTTTTAGAAGGTCGAATCGTTGATTCCAATAAGAATTCGTATGCATTTGAATATAATTTGTTCGAAGAAAATAGAGACATTAGATTTTGATTTTTCATTTTTCTTATCGAGTAGCAGGTTTATTCGATAAAGTGAGAAAATATTATCGACAATTTCTAAACCTAATTTCGTCACGAATTAACTAAGAACAATATACTCTTCTTTTTCTATTTTTGTTTTAAACTTATCCACCGTTATTATATTACTATTTAACTTCTAATATAAAATCTAGAAAGAGAGAGAGAGAGAGAGAGAGAGAGAGATAAAAATATGATAAAAATAGTAAGTTAGAAACACGCACGTGACACAGCCAAATATCTTTGTCGGTTGTAGTATTAGGACATGGAATTAATCGTGGAACCGATTGTAGAAAGATAACCGGTTAATTAACGTACACCATTATAGTTCTCTATCTTTCTTTTCTTATGGTGTTCCTTTTCGAACCGATCTTTCGTTCTTTTTCGATGTAAACGCTTTAAGATAATCATCTACAATATAATATACATACATACATATATATATACATTACGTATTAACACTCATACATATACATACATGTACATACATATATATATTACGTATTAAGACACATACATACATAACTATTAAAATACATACGATATAGTAGATATACATTTTCGCACCGTGCAAATACGGATGATACACAGATGTGCGTGCACACATAACGCATATCCGTTAAAAACCCATGGCCGACCAACATACGCGGTTGAAGGAAGGTGCAGCCGACGTTGCAAAAACTTTAACGACCGGGCCCCGTTCCACGTTCACGTGGAAGACCACGAAAAATCTGCATGTAATACCCCAACTCTACAGAATGTTGCTAAGAAATTTCGAAGATTAATGTTGAACTACCGTGTATTAAAAAACAAAAACAAAAACAAAAAAAGAAAGAACAATTTTACTTTACAACTAAACGAAACGATCTTTTTCGCAGAACGAATGAACCAACGAACCAACGAAAGAACGAAAAGAGAAAGCTATGATAATCCATAAATATAATTTTTTTTTCTTTTTCTTTATTTCCTATACTTTCCCTTACCTTTCTTTCCCTCTACTACTCCTCTTACCACTACTACCACCATCACCACCATCACCACCGTCACGCCAACGAGCCCTTTGGATTCTCGTCAATCATCGATCGATCGATAGGCCTATCGATCCATCGTCAGTGTAGTTGAGAAGATTCTTAGCACGATACTGACCCCAGGTGGTCGTGTCAACTACTTGACAAGAGCACTAGTAGTCAACTACGCAAGTGGCAATTAATGGCTCTCTCCATTTGTATTATATGTTACTAAGATGCTGTTGAAAGACGGATACTGAGCTTCTCCTATGCTTATCTTACTATTTTTACCAAATTTTCTTCTTTTTTTTCTATTTCTTATCTACCTTGTTTCTTGTACGAGTCACTAGTTTCTTGTGGTCATTATTTTCTCACGTTAATTAGCATCGAACTTAAAATAATATGAACATATTATATTATATGTTATATATTATATAATATAATTAATAATATATATAATAATATAATTATATAATACAATATATTATATATTACATTTATTATATTTTATATTTTAATTATATAGCCATAGACCCTGCTGGGATTCGATCCTTCGACGTTAGTAGTCGAGAGCAAAGCCTCTACTGCCTGAGCTATTCAGGGACTACCGTTAATTATATATTATATTTATAATTTACGGTAAATGTAATTAATATACACATTATATACAGTGTCCAAATAATACATACATTATCCAAGACATTGTATAGATTACCTGGTCAAACTATAGAATAATGTTCAAAGTGTTTTGATCAATCTAGAATATATACTTCAATTGATTGTGTTTAGAGAACAGAGAGATGAGGGGGAGGGAAGACTCGTAAAAAATACTGACCTAACCTGACGAAATATTCGACAAAAATTTTAGGATTAATGGGGTGACCAGTTCGAGAAAAAAAAATCAGTGTACTGTTGATACGTGTGAAATGGTTTTTGTTGAAAAATGACACTCGTATCTGTAAAAAAAAGGGAGAATAATAAAAGACAATAATGATATGTTATTATATTGTAATATTAAGTTCTTAAACAGATAGTAACCTATCTTCGTTGCTTTTCTTCAGCTTGCTAGTTTGAGAGAGAGAGAGAGAAAGTGAGTGAGTGAGTGAGAGAGCACGTAGGAAATTATCCCAGCAATTTATGCGCTCACCGTAAAGAGAATTTACTCGGAAGTGAGAGGATCTACTCCTTTGTGGGACATGTAATAAGTTTCTAGTCGACGTCGAAGGGAAATTAAACTGTGACTCTTATAATATATTGTTTTATATATATATATATGTATGTTACCATAAAAGATTGAAATCGAAAAATGTGAAGATTCACATAGTTATTTGGTTGGTATACGTCCGAAATAATAGGGTGAACCAAAAGTTCGCGTATTTTTAAATGAATATTTCCAAAATAAAAATTTGACAAAGAGAATCCATTAGACAGTTTTTCAAATTAAAATTTCAATACAATAATAGCACGAATTTTTGAATTCACCCTAATATTAATATAACATAAGAATATATATAAACAAATATTTGATCTTTCACCGAGACGTATTTGGTATACGTTGACAAGTATAATTTAATTCTAACACATAGATACAAACAGTATTATACATACTGACACGTGTGAGGGGGTAAACAGTATCGTTGTTCAATTAGTCTATATTCTAAAGTATCAAAAGAAAAACGATAAGATCATTTTCAATGATCAATCTTATCCGTAGAAAATTGTCCTTCTCGTTTGGTAGAAATCGAGTCCTACGTTAGAATATATATATACATATATATATACATATACATACATATATATTAGTTGGTACTCCGACTCCGAGTCGAGTCGAATCGTCGTCGCTTATTAAATTTGACACTTCAAGAACTCGGAACATTGAAAACGGGGGGGGGTTTGTTCCCCAACCCAAACCCCCTTCCCCAGCCCCTCCCTCCCGACGAGATAACATAGCTGCCAACGTATCTCTCCCCGTTACTACTACTCAATCGATCCATTCGACAAGCAGCAACCAACCCCCCTCTTCTTCCTCCTCCTCTTCCTCTTCTTGTTGGACCGGGCATATTCTCGACAGCCTCGAGGGAATCGGCAGGAGGGGGTGGAAGGTGGTTTGGGGTGGTTAGGGGTGCCCAAGAGGAGTAGTAGTAGAGAGGTTCACGGGGCTGGGTAAGAGAAATTGAGCGGGGCTACGACCGGGGCTGAGGATGGGGTTGGGGCTTGGGGTGGGGGTGGGTTTTGTCGCTAATTTCACTCCGGACACGCGGATACGCGTCTCCGTGAAAATACTCAGACGATAAAATTGTCCGGAGGCTAGCGATTCCCCTGGGTTCGTTCGTTCATTCGTTCGTTCGTTGGTTGGTTGGTTGGTTGGTTGGTCGAGTTCCACTCGAGATGCAATCTTCGAATCTTTCTTTTTTCTTTTTTTATATAATACTCTTCCTTCTTCTTCTTCTTGTTCTTCTTTAGTTCCTTTTTCTTGCTCGTTCGAGCGACGAAAAGTACCTTGACGAAGTACCGTGAGACACCCCTTTACCAAAACACTGTTGCGTCTATCGTATTTGAAACAACGAGACACACTTCTTACACGTCGATTGAAAACAGTTAGGTACTAGTATCTAATAGTAAACTGTTGCTTTTCGTATCACGAATTGAAAGAATTTTTATGTTTGTTATAGATTTTCATTTCATTTCATTTCATTTCAAATTGTATACGTGTTACTTTAAATCAAATTTAATCTAATCGAATTGGAACGACAAATTTTTAAACGCATTCGTAAATCTAAAAAAATCAAGAATTAAATAGTATCGTTAAATATTCTAATCAAATTTTTTTAATTCTACAACACGTATATATCAATCTTTATACTCATTTAAATTTACAAACTTTCCCAATACTGATGTATAAATAAAAATGATCTTTAATTTTTCTTTTTTTTGTAAATAATTTTAGGAGAATTGAACTTTTCTATATAACGTAACGAACTATAAAGTAGAATTTAACGACAAAATCGTAAACTCTGTGAATGTCTCTATAATATATATATGTGTGTATGTGTGTGTGAGTGTACGCTCGTATATATACGTGTATTCTTTTCTACGAGTATTCTCGAGATCGGTTAAAATTGGAAAGGTCTTCGCGTGGGTCAATTCATTGTTGAAGTGGCTATTCTTGACGCGAAATTGCCTGAAATTGGTTTACACGGGCACGTCCGGACGGTACGTCAGAAATTGATTCGCCCCTACGTTCTGGCCCTTTTCGTACATTCGAGACGGTGAATGCATTTAATTTTTCTTCACGAATGCGTTTTATTCTCGTTTAGGGTCTCCTCGAGTGGTCAACCTTGTCGATCTTTTAAAAGAAAATCAAAAAAAAAAATAAAAAGAAAAAAGAACGTAAACTCGGAAAAAGAAACACGAAAAGAGAAATGAAAGATAATTGTTGTCGTATAATTATTCTTTTATCTTTTTTTGCGTTTATCTCAAAGAAAAAAAAACGAATTTATTAGATTTAAAAATGAATGACAAAAAATAGGGAAAAGAATATTAAAAATAACGAGTAATTATAAATTATACAACGTGTTACTTCAAAATGTGCGTGTGTAAAACCTTTCTTATTCAACTCTGATCAAATAAAATAAAATAAAATAAAATAAAATAAAATATAATAAAATAAAATAATACGAATATATACGATAGATCGAAATAAGATAATTAATTGTAAAACATTATATAATTATTATCATTTATACGTACAATTTTTCGTATTATTACAATATATATATATATATATATATATATAATTAATATTATTATTATATTATGTATGTATATAGCCAGATTTTTCTCGTTAAAAAATTGATTAGACGAGTGTAACAAACTCATTGTCGAATTAGCATAATTTTTATTTACTGATTTTTTCACACCGAACACCATAGACTTTTATATATATATATATATTTAAAAATGAAAAAACCATGGAATTGAGAGGACAAAAAATGAAGGGAAAACATCGGAGGAGGGGGTGGAAGGGGGTGGGGGAGGGGGAGGGAAAGGGCGTGAGTTCTGAGTAATACCCTTAGTCCTCCTTTCGTCTCCGGATCGAATTATCGCGCGGAATGAGAAAAATTAATAAAATGGATCAACAACCGGCGCCGTGGGTCGTTCCGGTTGAGAAATTAGTTAAACGGATTCTTTTTTTTTTTCCTTTCTTTCTTTCTTTCTTTCTCTCTCTCTCTCTCTCTCTCTGTGTTTCTCTTCTCGTCGCGAAGAATCAACTCGGAGATTTCCATTTTTTTTGTCTGCCCCCCTAGCTTTTCTCGTTTGGTCCTCGCGCTAATCGAATTATTCTTCTTCGAACTGCTTTCAGAATCCACGGTTTGTTTCTTTTTTTCCCTTTTTTTTTCTTCTTTTTTTTTTTCGAATACGAAATCTACACACACACACATACACAGGTTGCACGAAGGACAAAGGTTTTCTGCAATTGCAATTTTTCTTGATCGAAGAAAAAAATGAAACAACTGGGACGATAAAAAAAAATGATTGAATTTTCATCGTAATTAAACTCGGACCACCATGTTGGATGATAAAAATGGATTTGAAATTTGAACTAACGTAGGAAGTTATTAGTAAAAGAAAAAGAGAGAAACAAAAAAAAAAATAATAAAAAAGATGATAAAAAGATAAAGATAGTTAATAGACAACGAGAACGAGATGACAGGGTTCTATATCAAAACTGGTAAAGTGTATATAACGAGGAACAACTATATAGCTATGGTGTTCGCTAACGGGGGAACAAAAACGCCGCAAAACGCTCGGAGCGGTTTAATTGCTTAATCAGACGTAGTAAATCTTACGACAGTGATATTTATTTATGCTGGATATATTATAAGACATAAGAAACCTGTCTCTCTCTCTCTCACTCTCTCTCTCGAATAAATTACACACATTCTTCCGATCATAAATAGATTTTATAAGTCCCGTCAAAAGTTTTCCTAATACTTATCGCCTGACCAAAATTATTTATTAATCGTTTCAATCAAATAATATTCATCTCCAACGATCCAATTGTTTTATTTCTAATCAAATTATTATCAATTTCAAAGTTATTAAATATTACATTACATTATACGCGTAATAGAATTTTCAATGTTTTACATTACAAACGATATTACGAATTATTTCAAATTTGCAATGAGATTTGTTTAAGAATATATCTATGATTTACAATAAATGTGTTCAATGTGTTTCTACACCTATCTATATCTATATATATATAAACCTATTTAAGTACTCGAACGAGTCTCAACAAAACCTGGAATACACAATGGGGGACCAGTTCGCTGGACGCCATACTTGCCAGACCACGCTGCTATAGTTTTTATATCCTGCCACTCGCCGATAATAATACTCACCGTTGCTAAAGGTTAATCACCTGACGGATAAAACGTTTTCATCGTTCGTTGCTCCCGTTCAACGTTTCTTTTTTTTCTTTTTTTTTACGTTGTCATTTTTTTCTTTCTCTCTGACGTCTCATAAACTATTCCCTCCCCCTCCGCCTCCCACCATAAATGACAACGTTAAGAGATCACTTGGGATCAAAGTGATCTGATGAAATTATTACGAAGAAAAAGAAAGAATGAAAAGATCGATGGATCGATAGATCGATCGATCGATCGATCGATCGATTAAGCATATGTCTTGACTAATCTCTCGTAACAAGATGCTCATTTGTGGTTTCGTTAAGAGAACACCCAATACATTAAGGGATAACCGCAGCCGATGATGTAATGCAACACTGCAGTCCTGATCCTGATCCTTTGAATGAGATGATGGTATCTCAGTTGTCTCGTACACGATACCTCCTGGACTCGTACTATACCTGTACACACATATGTACACACGTGTACATATTACATACTATGTTATACGCGTAATTGTAAGAACAGAAGGTATCGTGTAACTTTGGTTAATATTCTTCGTCCCTTCTTTAACTGTATTTTATGTTTTTTATTTTATTTTATCTTATATTATAGAAAATCATTATTTTTCTATATATTCATTTTCGTGTTAATTAATTACGATCAATACCAAAAATTCATTTCGATTCATTTCGATTATTTATTACAATTATTTATTATTTATGTAATATATCAAATATCTGTGATTAATTCAAAAATTGTTTTACCATTAATATATAATTAATTAATAATATATTAATTATATATTATATATTAATTATATATTAATTATATAATATAAAATTAATAATTATTTAATATATTACTAGTTAACTATTGAATGTTTTATGAATTACATCCTACTTGTGATACGAAAAAATGATAAATAATATATAAAAGTCAATTTAAACAATTTGTATAGAGATAATTATAATAACTAGAACGAAGATATATCCGATTTGTTTTCTAAAATGTAGATCTTTTTATCTCTAAAAAAAGAATGAAAAAAAGAACTTAGAAGAAAATAATCAACAATATTCGCGAATGGGAGACAGGACAATGACAAAAAGAAGCCTAGAGGCATGAAAACGTTACCCCTATCGCGAGCAATGATATCCACCCCTAGTCGGTCAGTGGTGCATGAAACAGTTAAGCATCGACAATGTAAGCCAATCAAGGGGTGGGTATATAAGGGGTGTATCACAGAGCGGGACGCGGTAATCACTTGAAATTACGTTAAATTTAAATTTTTACTCCCGCGCCTTAGGGGTTGTATCTTCTCTCTCTCTCTCTCTCTTTATCGTATTCTTCATCTTTTGACGATGTTAGTACTCTAGCAAATATTGTAAAGAAGATATACCGATATTCATCGTATTGTTTTATTTCAAACGACTAAATATATTTTCATTAATAATAATAATAATAATAATAATATACATATACATTTAACATTAAATCCTATCTAACGTTAGGTCAAATTAATAAATAATTTATAAAATTGCATTTAAATTAATTTCTATAAAAAGATCATACGATTAAAATGCATAAAATAATAATAATAATAATTATAATAATAATAATAATAATAATAATATCAAAATACAATTCAATATTATACTAAGAGATATACGTAAATTACAATAGTTATCAAAACGTATAAATACTTTGACAGAATTTATCCGTGGTTAGCCAAGTTTGAAAATTATTATCAAAGATACATACATATATATATATATATATATACATACACATATACTCTGTTAGAAACTCCTGTTAGATTCCCTTTAGAAAATAAGCTTGGCAAAATCCCTTAGGGCTTTCTGGAATAGTACGTAGGAAGAAAATAATAACGCTGTTTTAAGGACTAAAAGGAGGGTAGTAATAGTAGTAGTAGTAGTAATAGTAGTAGTATGATATTGCTAAAGGAAGTTGAAGGGGTGTAAAGGGGAGGTAAGGGGGGGAGGGAGGAAGGAAAGAACGAACGAAAGCGGTGGTCGCGAGTTGGAAACTAGCGGGGGAGTAGAGTTGTAGAACGGCCTGTTACACCCAAAACGAAACACACACACACACATACGACTAAAAGGCTTATGGGGTAATTTGCGACGGCTTAAGGCCGACCCAATCTGATCCATCTCTCACGTATATACGTGAAATCTTATACCCAGCAGAACCCTACGATCATCTTCTTCTTTCCTCTGGGTGGAGACAACCAAAAAAAATAAGAAAAAAATAAGAAAAGTAGCTAAAGAAGAACACAGAAACTTTAAAGTCGCGAAATAAAGAGAGAGAATGAGAGAGAATGAGAGAGAGAGAGAGTGAGTGAGAAAGAAGGAAGACGAAGAAACGGGAGTCTTTGAAAAACGATACAACGTTAACCTCAATGGAACCTTCTTCTTTCCTTTTTCCTTCTTCTTTCTTACTTCCTTTGCATCCTTTTTACAATCTTCCCTCTCTCTCTCTCTGTCTCTTTCTCTCTTTTTAACTTATTCTTTCTCGTACAGCTTCCAACGTCTCGAATACGAGACCAACGGACTTTACGGGCTGTCGCGCAGAATTTGGCCAAGAAATTTTTTCCCTGAATATGCTTAATTGAGCGTGCCCTCGAGTATAGGGAGAGGTTATACCACGAGACACTATCCTATCCTCCTCCTCCTCCTCCTCCTCCTCCTCCTACTCTTCCTCCTCCTGCCCCTTCCAATCTCCTTCCGTACCTTTTTATATTTTTTTTTGTTTTTTCCCTTTCGCTACCCAGTGGGTCTCCTTCGTCAAATTTTACTATTACTCGTTTTCTTTTTCCTTTTTTTTTCTTTTCTTTTTCTTGGTTGTTATTTTAAAAATCGTTTCGTATTTTGATATCGGTCAATCTATCTCGATGGAGACGTTATATGATTTTGGTCATAAATTTGAAATATCACGTTTTGTATTTTGGGTTCGGTTATATATCACGAGAGATTAAATATAATATTACAAATTTATAACGCGATGATAATCAATGGGAATGTAAATAATGGTAATGTGTGATAAATAAATTATAAGATTCTTAGACCATTGTAATAATTAATATGACACAGTATATATTACAAATATACTTGAATAGTATACCTACAAATTTTGATCGATATTTAATTGTTATATTTAAAAATATATATATATATATATATATATTATATTTATATTTAACATTTTGAAATATATATATATATATAATTTAACATATTATTATATTTTTAGAATATTTCAAAGAATCTTAATGATTAATAAATTTATGCAGCGTACCAAATATATTTTCTTCTAACTTTTATCAAAAAGATCAAATTTTCTGGTTACGTAGCCAAGTTGAAAAAAGGAAAGAGAGAAAAATTCTTAGACCATTGTAATAATTAATATGACACAGTATATATTACAAATATACTTGAATAGTACCTACAAATTTTGATCGATATTTAATTGTTATATTTAAAAAGATATATATATATATATATATATATATATATATAATTTAACATATTAATATATTTTTAGAATATTTCAAAGAATCTTAATGAATTATAAATTTATGCAGCGTACCAAATATATTTTCTTCTAACTTTTATCAAAAAGATCAAATTCTGGTTACATAGCCAAGTTGAAAAAAAGAAAGAGAGAGAGAGAAAGAGACACAAAGAGAGCACGCAGACATATTTCAGGAGCGGAACTTAATTTACCCCGAAGTGTGCCACGAGACTCGAATCGATTCGAGGGCCCTCGAACCTCCAAGAGGCCTCTAAGCGACGGCGCGTGCCTCAATCGGATGGCATTGAGGTTCCTCTCTCTCTCTCTCTCTCTCTCACATACACACACGTACACATACACTTACTTTTTCTCTTTCTTTACTCGGTACGATAATTGAGAGACATCCCATCGAACTCGAATTCTAGAATTTGTTCAATTTTCGTCGTGTCGTTTAACAAACCCACTTCTACGAAATTCTACGAAAATTACGATCGATGCGTAATAAAATATTTGTATTGGACGACATATATATATATATATATATATAAGAAAAGTCGAATTTGTTGAAAAAAGGACTGTTACGGTCTTTCGCAAATAAAAAAAGAAAAAGAAAAATGAAAAGAAAAGTCAAAGATGAAGGGGAAGGAGTATGGGGGGTGGAGTAGGAGTAGGAGTAGGAGTAAGAAAAGGAGAAGGAGGAGGAGGAGGAGGAGGAGGAAATTCGAACGGCGAATTTCTTCGGTTCATTCTTTCTCCGATTCCATCTTCTACGTCAACTTGGCGTCACAAAAAGAACCCTACGAGGAACGTTTAGGACACGTTAAGAGGCTCTTCACGATGTTTGCCAGCAAACACCCTTCGTTCTCGCGTAGCCTCGATAGCGCCCTTTGCTACTTCCCTCTCTCTCTCTCTCTCTCTCTCTTTGCCTTTCTCTTTCTCTTTCTATCTTATACTATTGAGGCACGAGAAGCCTAAGCATTCGTGTCCCTTTTACTCTCGGCCGTACAAACGGAGTCTGATTACATATTAATTATTTACCGAGCGATTTCTGATGTATGTACGCGTGTATGTGTATAAGCATGTATGGCGTGTATGGGTGTACCGCCCAGCTTCCACGGGGGACGGGTCATTAAATTAAATGAAACGCTGAATCCTCATTGTAAGAAGGAGCCGTGAGAGTTCGTGCCTCGAAAATGTTCATTGAAATTCGAGCTGCCCTACGTGCACCACCAACACCAACTGCACCACCAACTGCAGCAGCAACAGCAGTAACAGCACCAACTGCAGCAGCGGTTCACCTTCTTCTTCTTCTTCCTTCTTCCTTCTCTCTCTCTCTTTTCTCTTTTTGTTTTTTTTTCTTAATCTTTCTTCTCCTTCTTCCACACGCGAGAATGATTTTCCACTTACTTACCTACCTACCTACCTATTACTACTACTACTACTACTACTACTACTATGTCCGAAGGTTAACATAGTAATCCCTTGGAATTTAGTAGCTCTCTAACAAGCACACGTATTTTTCCATCAACTTAGACGTTTCCACATCCCAATAGTGTTCAGCTTTAGTCTTTTAACGTCGAACGAACCATATAGAAAGTTCAAACAAAAACTATAGTTCGATAAAACTGCTCGTTGTTTACCGTGTACGATGGTGAACGTTCGATGTTCGGGTAATTACATCCCAGGTAAGGTAATTGAGTTTTCGAATTCGTTAGTTCGTTCGTTCGTTCGTTCATTCGTTCGTTCGTTCGATTTTGTTGATGATAAGTTTTGTCTGATTTTCTAACCCAAATGCCATATTAATCTTTCTATATTTTTCTCTCTTAGGAAAAACGCTAATAAGACTGACAAAGATTATCCCTGTCATAAGAAGCAAAAAAAAAAAACTGAGAATAAGAAGATAAGGAAACACAGAGATATTTATTTTCGTAATATGGGACCCATTTCTATCTTCTTTCTATGGTTTCCTGATACCAGGAGGATAATCATAAGACATTCAATGGATTAACACACACAATGGATCAACGACATCAGTTTAAGAACAACGTACAATGTTTTATTAATTAATTATTATAAATAATATGTTATTTATCTTAAAAATCAGATCTACATTAAAGAAATGTAAAAAAAACTTTCTGTACAAGATAGAAATTTTTAAAATATACTTAAATTAAATCAAATAATTTGTTGAATTATTTATATTACGAAAAAACCATTCCTAAACAAAAACTCCAAACAGGTGAACAGAAAAAAAAGATATAGAATAATGCAACGTTAAGGTAAGTTATTTTTTAGTTACCAAACTTTAAACATAAATACGAGTTCCAAAATTAAAAAATTAAGAATCGGTATCTCATTTCTATGAATTTCGGACTTTTCCAAGAAATGACGTCATCAGAAATTCTTGGAAATGACGTCATCTGAAATTCTTGGAAATGACGTCATTTCTTGGAAAAGTCTGAAATTCTTGGAAATGACGTCATTTCTTGGAATTTCTGAATTCTTGGAAATGACGTCATTTCTTGGAAATGGCCGAAATCGAGATACCTCCTCGCACATCATGTGATCCTGTTACAAAATTAAATTTCCGACAAAATTTCAAAGTTTTCTCGAAAATTGACATTGTTAACAGGATCACATGATGTACGAGGAGGTATCTCGATTTCGGACTTTTCCAAGAAATGACGTCATCTGAAATTCTTGGAAATGACGTCATTTCTTGGAAAAATCTGAAATTCGTGGAAATGACGTCATTTCTTGGAATTTCTGAATTCTTGGAAGTGACGTCATTTCTTGGAAATGGCCGAAATTGAGATACCTCCTCGCACATCATGTGATCCTGTTACAAAATTAAATTTTCGACAAAATTTCAAAGTTTTCTCGAAAATTCAGAATGTTAACAGGATCACATGATGTTCGAGGAGGTATCTCGATTTCGGACTTTTCCAAGAAATGACGTCATCTGAAATTCTTGGAAATGACGTCATTTCTTGGAAAAATCTGAAATTCTTGGAAATGACGTCATTTCTTGGAAAAGTCCGAAATTCTAGGAAATGACGTCATTTCTCGGAATTTCTGAAATTCTTGGAAATGACGTCATTTCTTGGAAAAGTCCGAAATCGAGATACCTCCTCGCACATCATGTGATCCTGTTACAAAATTAAATTTCCGACAAAATTTCAAAGTTTTCTCGAAAATTGACATTGTTAACAGGATCACATGATGTGCGAGGAGGTATCTCGATTTTGGACTTTTCCAAGAAATGACGTCATCTGAAATTCTTGGAAGTGACGTCATTTCTAGGAAAAATCTGAAATTCTTGGAAATGACGTCATTTCTTGGAAAAGTCCGAAATTCTTGGAAATGACGTCATTTCTTGGAAAAATCTGAAATTCTTGGAAATGACGTCATTTCTTGGAAACGGCCGAAATCGAGATACCTCCTCGCACATCATGTGATCCTGTTAACATTCTCAATTTTCCAGAAAACTTTTAAATTTTGTCGAGAAAATTTTAAAATTTTGTCGGAAATTTTATTTTGTAACAGGATCACATGATGTGCGAAGAGGTATCTCGATTTCGGACTTTTCCAAGAAATGACGTCATCTGAAATTCTTAGAAATGACGTCATTTCTTGGAAAAATCTGAAATTCTTGGAAATGACGTCATTTCTTGGAATTTCTGAAATTCTTGGAAATGACGTCATTTCTTGGAAAAGTCCGAAATTCTTGGAAGTGACGTCATTTCTTGGAAAAATCTGAAATTCTTGGAAATGACGTCATTTCTCGGAAACGGCCGAAATCGAGATACCTCCTCGCACATCATGTGATCCTGTTAACAATCTCAATTTTCGAGAAAACTTTTAAATTTTGTCGAGAAAACTTTAAAATTTTGTCGAAAATTTAATTTTGTAACAGGATCACATGATGAGCGAGGAGGTATCTCGATTTCGGCCATTTCCAAGAAATGACGTCATTTCCAAGAATTTCAGACTTTTCCAAGAACTGACGTCATTTCCAAGAATTTCAGATGACGTCATTTCCAAGAATTTCTGATGACGTCATTTCTTGGAAAAGTCCGAAATTCGTAGAAATGAGATACCGATTCTTAATTTTTTAGTTTTGGAACTCGTATTTATGTTTAAAGTTTGGTAACTAAAAAATAACTTACCTTAACGTTGCATTATTCTATATCTTTTTTTTCTGTTCACCTGTTTGGATTTTTTGTTTAGGAATGGTTTTTTCGTAATATAAATAATTCAACAAATTATTTGATTTAATTTAAGTATATTTTATAAATTTCAATCTTGTACAGAAAGTTTTTTTTACATTTCTTTAATGTAGATCTGATTTTTAAGATAAATATCATATAATTTATAATAATTAATTAATAAAACGTTGTACGGTGTTCTTAAACTGATGTCGTTGATCCATTGTGTGTGTTGATCCATTGAATGTCTTATGATTATCCTCCTGTTATCAGGAAACCGTAGAAAGAAGATAGAAATGGGTCCCATATTACGAATATAAATTTCTCTGTGTTTCCTTATCTTCTTATTTTCAGTTTTCTTCTTGCTTCTTATGCCAGGAATAATCTTTGTCAGTTTTATTAGCTTTTTACCTAAGAGAAAAAAATATAGAAAGATTAGCAAACGAGAAGAAATAAATGTTACAAAGAGAGTTCTTCTTGTTCTCAAAAACGAAGGATGCTATTGCAAAAATATTAGCACCATTCGATTCAGCGTCGTCGACTTACCCTTAGATCAATTTTCCTCCTCCCTACCCCAAATTTAGGATGTCTGGCCCTATTTCAGTGGACTATGCAGTGGTTGGAGGCTGGATGAACTAACTGTGTTCGAACAAATACCGAAAAACAATTATCCTTTTCTTTTCTTTTCTTTTCTATCTCTCTTGTTTCGTTCTCTCATGGTTCGATGAAGTTTACAACATTTTCGTTTAGCCCAAACGATTATTTTCTTTCCCCCATTGATCCTACGCGCGTACGTATGTTTTCCAATTTGGAAAAATGCAGCCCAGATGATCGATCAACCATGGATAATTGTTACATATATTTTTTATGTTATCGTTGTCGTTGTTTATCTTTTGCCATTGTTTTTTTTTTCCAAACGAAATAATATCGTCTACTTTGAAAATTTGAAACAACAGGGATTAGGATCTTCTGCCCATTTTACTTTTTTTCTCCTCCCTCTTTCCCTTTTTTTTTCCTTTCTCTCTCTCTCAACCTACTCTCTCCAACCTACTCTCGAAGGTCGTAACCAAGAAGGATTTAATTTTCAAAGATTTTTCCCACGAACTGGCCGGTACACATATACATAGGTAGGTACATAGACCCTTTTTTCGAGGATCTTGGCAAACATACTTGAAACCGTCTATGTTCATCTTCTTGTAGAAAAATGTTTGTCATCCCCATAGTCAATGACCACACTACCACCATTGCCTTCCTTTTCGGACAAGAAAGAGAAAATGTCGCATGACGCGTTGTCCTTCGTTTCTTTCTTTCTTTCTTTCTTTCTTCCTTCCTTCCTTTCTTTCGTTCCTCTCCTCCTCCCCCTCCTTTCCTCTCTTCACCAACCCTATTTATTCTTGACCATATTCCTTTTTGTCTATCCTTTCTTATGGTAAATACCTTAGGAAATAATTTCATCGTTTTACACAGGCGACAACAATTTTTCTACGAATTTCGATTTAATATCATCAAACTTTATGACAGAAAATATTTTATCGGATGTTTGAAAGCAAATTAATTAATTTCTTTTTTATCATCGATCGAGGAATAGTCATTAATAGAAAACAACGACATTTTCAAATGAGAATTAATTAATTCTGTCTATACGATTGATTAATAAAACAAAAAACTCACTTACTTACCGAATATTTACCTAAATGTTGGAAATATATAACGCGAGACAAAAAAAAAAGTATTTGTTTTAGAAAAAAATAGACAACATGGGTAGAACGAGAGGAGGAGAGGGGAGGAGTATCGATTACCGGTTGAAAAATCTTGACAAACGTATTGAACTTTAACGGAACAATACTTTCTATCTCCTATCTCTGGCTATCCTTTTGTTCCCCCCTTTTAGCAAACATTTGTCAGAGTTCTCAGGGTTGTTGTCGTTGCAAATGGCCGGTCGTCGTCGTCGTAGTCATCCTCGTCCTCGTCCTCGTCCTCGGTAAGGCCTGACGATGAGGTGAATCGTTCAGTTAACTCGAACAAGCTTCTTATCTTGGGTACGTCTTTCCAGCCGGATACAAAATCTTGCGAATTCACGTACTGGTCGTTTACCGTGTTCACTACAACGTGTTAAAAGTACTTTACTTTACTTTACCTTACTTTACTTTACTTTACTTTACTTACTTCTTTTCCTTTTACTACTACTACTACTACTACTTATTCTTCTTCTTCTTCTACTTTTTCTTCTTTTTAATTCTTTTTTCTCTTCTCTCTCTCTTCTTTTCTTACACGAACGAACGAACCTTCTTTGTAACGTGCCTACGCGCTCTTTATTATCCGGCCGATGCATCGTCGAAATGCAATCGCGATAAAGTAGACCGCGTGCGAGCCACGATTCGTCTCGGTACTTCCGTTCGCAACGTTTCTTTAACACCCGGTTGGGTGTCCGTCTCTGTGTATATGTGTATGTATGTGTGGTTCGGTTTTTCTGGAAAAGAAACAAGAAAAATAATCCCAAGATATCTTAACCTTATCTTTCTTTCTTTCTTTTTTTTTGTTTTTTCAAAACTTTTCCAATCAACTTTCATCGAAAAAGCAACCCCCCAAAGAGAAAATAATAATAATAATAATAATAACAATAACGTCTAGGATCGAAGAAAAAAAAATGACGAACCTCCGAAAGACAAAGGAATCATTGATAGAAAAAAAAAAAAAGAGAGAGAGAGAGAGAGTAAAAAAGCTTTCCAGTTCAATTGAGAAGTCTCGTTTGCTCATTTTAACCGGTTTGACCTCGGACAATCAATCCCCGGGAAAGGGACGGGGATTTCAGAGGGGGGTTGGTTGGCGGCTTTTGCGTTTAGAGAGAGTGAGAGAGAGAGAGAAAATGAGACAAAAGCTAAGTATAATAAGAGAAAGAGTAAGGAAGAGAAACCAAGAGGGTTTTGCGAGGGCGAATAAAGAACTGAGCATCGGGGGGGTCGGCTCGACTCGAGCAAGTAGGCCCGTATCGTTTTAACGTCTCTATTAGCGGCTATTAAAAATGAACTAGCAAAGAAAAAAAAAATAAAAGCAGTGAAACGAGTAGTAATAGTAGTAGTAGTAGTAGTAGTGTGGGTCCAGAATGATGAAGAGGGAGAAGGGGGCAGGGGACAGGAGGCAAGGGGGGGAAGAGGGGGGGTCCTATGGCTAGGTTGAAAATCGCGGAGGTTCTCTGTTCACATGCCCTTCTCCTCCACTTCGTACCAAGGTATCCAGTTACCTTTTGTCAGAACCTTCGTCGTGGCTCAGATTCTCGAACGATATGTACCCCATTGTGTGTGCCGGGTATTTAGCATGGCACGGGGTTGGTCCCAAAAACTCACTGACGTGAGTGAGACGGAGAGAGAGGGAGATGAAGATGAAGAGAAAAAAAGAAAATAAAAGGAGAGAGAGAGAGAGAGAGAGAGAGTAGACCAATGGCTCGTACCACATACAAAATCCACGATATCCCCTGACACGGGGTAGATTCTGTTAAAATGATATCCCCTTCCCCCCCCTCCACTCCTCACCGTCACTCTTCTTTTCTGAGGTCCCTTCCAGACTGGATTCTCCGATGATCGAGATATCGCTATGAAATCGATCGTTTCCCCCTTCTTCTTTTTTACTTTTCTCTCCTACCTAGCTTTTTATTTTTATTTTTATTTTTATTTTTATTTTACTTTTCTTCTTCTTTTTTTTTTCTTTTTTTTTTTTTTCTCTCTATATCATCTCCCTCTTCTTTTTTCTCGACCTTCTTTCTACACAGATCTATGATAGATTAGGAAGGAATATGTTTGATAGGGGATATAAGAACAAAAAATTGGAGATAAAAATCGGTAACAGATATTATATTCGGGGTTGCTTGGAAAATTAATACCAAATTTTTGAATATAACGAATTTCGAGACAATACACGCATTTTTATAGTTTGGTGTATCTTTGTAAATCGGGGTAATTCGATACTTACGTATCTGTTAAGTTGTCCGAAGAATATACGTGCCGATCTTTTTGAAAATGTATCAAAAATCGGCACGAATTTTAAGTACAATCAA
Source organism: Polistes fuscatus (assembly GCF_010416935.1). Lineage (NCBI taxonomy): Eukaryota > Metazoa > Arthropoda > Insecta > Hymenoptera > Vespidae > Polistes > Polistes fuscatus. The sequence continues at coordinate 1,713,819 of NW_025113101.1, forward strand.
ATAATACTCATACTACTATCTTACGAAAAATGTATTTCAATTAAAAATATAAATAGAATGTTGATAAAAATCAGCACAAATTTTAAGAACAATCCAATACTCATACGAAAAATGTATTTCAATTAAAAATATAAATAGAATATTGAAAAAAATCAGCACAAACTTTAAGAACAATCCAATACTCATACGAAAAATGTATTTCAATTAAAAATATAAATAGAATGTTGAACAAAAATCAGCACAAATTTTAAGAACAATCCAATACTCATACGAAAAATGTATTTCAATGAAAAATATAAATCCCAAATATCTAATGAAAATCGTTACACAAACGTACAAACCCAATCCGATATAATATAATCGTCAAGAAATACATTATAAACAAGTATATTATTTACTTGACGATTAAATTAATTCTCTTATGGATAAATAATTTGCGTAGAGTCAAAATGATTTCTCGATTCGCGATATAAGTTTGAAGAAAATAAGAAAAAAGAAAAAAAAAGAGAAAAGAAAAAAGATCCACGTCGCGATTCGAGTGAGCATCATTCGCGTAATTACAGCAGCCTCGGTCACGGCTCCCGACCCTTTCTTTCTTTATTTAATTCTTTATTTCTTTATTTCTATCTCTCTCTCTCTCTCTCTCTCTCTCTCTCTCTCTCTCTCTCACCGTCATCGTCTTTCGTGCATAATACTTTATAATATACGAGGGATTTCAAAAATGACTCGTCATGCGGCGTAAATACTTAACGGCAGGGCGCATCCTCATCGGTCTCTGCAGTCTCTCTCTCTCTCTCTTTCTCTCTCTCTTTCTCTCTCTCTTTCTCTTCCTTTCTTTCTTTCTTTCTTTCTCTTTCAGTCTTTCATGACTGCTGCACCTGATACTTTCATTCCCCTTCTCTTTTCGCAGCTTGATGAATTTCTTTTTTAATCAGCCGAACCCCGCGTGGACGGCAAACCCCAAAAGGATGGATGGATGGATGGATGGATGGATGGATGGATGGACGAATGGATGGATGTGGATCTCACCGTCACCTGTACACTCTTCCTTTTTTTTTTTTCTCATTTTCTACCTCATACTTTTTCCTTTTTCATAAACTTTTTATCCGGTTTTGCGATTCGCAACGCGAATCTCATCAAAGAAAAAGAAGGGGGGGGGGGAGAAAAAAAGAAACCATAAGACGAATACTCGTAACACGCGCGCTTCCCAACGGCAACTTGCAACCAAATGCACTTTTCGAATTATCAACGAAAGAGTTGAATCGAACTACTGGCTTTACAAGGACTTACGAGAAAGAGAGAGAAGAAAGAAATAAAAACTAGTAGTAGTAAAAGTGTGTGTATGTGTATGCGTGTATGTGTGTGAGTATGGAAAAGGTGGTAGAGAAAAAAATCGCATGGAAATAATTCTGCGAGTATCGGAGGATCGTTAAGAAAAGAGTGGCCGGAGGGAGGGGGGGAAGGGCCTCGCTTTTTTATTTAAAAATAAAAAAAAATAAAAAAAAAAAAAAAAAAAAGAAAGAAAGACGAAACCCTCGAAACGAAACGTTTCACGATCGATTCGCGACGATTCACGCGAGTTTCGAGAGTAATTAATCGTACGTCGACCTACCTACCGCCCATCTCTTCTCACACACATATATATGTGTGTGTGTGTGTGTGTATACGTATAGGAGAAAGAAAGAGTTGAGAAAAGAGACAGGTATAGAATAAACGAGAGACGAGAATAATGAGCGCGGTGATTCGGTATTAAAAGATCAGAGTAACGTAATACCTGGCCTCTTCCAGTCTGCACACCACCACCATCCTCCTCTTTCTTACCCCCATAACCATAACCCCCATTTCTTACGTGTCGTTGTTTTTTCTTTTTCTTTTTCTTTTTCTTTTCTTTCATCTTTTCTTTTTTAATAATAAAAATCGACATCGGGGTTAAGGCTGTGAAACATCCGCCGAGTTTTCAGCCACGCACGCACGCACGCACGTCAAAGTGCTTTACTTTGCTTTTTCAATGGGTGAAGGGGAGGGGGAAAGGATCTTTGGCAAAAGGTGATTGGTTGAAAGAAAACGTGAGCTTTCGGCTCGCATAATAAGTCGTGCCGCTCGTGCTGCGGGTGGGTGTAGTAGTATAATATTATAAAAAGAATAAAAAGAGAGAAAGAGAGAGAGAGAGAGAGAGAGAGAGAGGAGAGAGAGAGAGAGAGAGAGAAAGAGTGAAAGACAAAGAGAGAAGAAACGGTTCTTAGGGTTCATAATTAAAACGCGTCGTCGACTGTCTCTTAGTTAAAAGAAAGAACCTGGAAAGGGATAGGAAGGAAGGTAGAAAGAGAGAGAGAGAAAGAAAATACGTGTGGGGGTTCGATTACCATGACCAAACGTGTTCCAAACAGGCCCACGTGAGAGTTGTTCAACTCGAATTATATCTCACTACGTTCTAACCCCTTTTTTTTCTTACCCCCTTATTCTTTCTCCTGTTCTATTATAACGAAATTGGAACCTATTATGCACCTATCTTACTATGATTTATGTATACCTATTTACCGATTTGCACCGATTATTAATATGTAATAGAAAAGTGTTATATTATATAATTAGAATTTTGTATGATCGAATTTGTATTTAATTCTATCGATAACGGTGGTGTTTAATTTAAAAAGAAAGAAAAAAGGGAAGTCGATCAATTCTTTTTTTATATTTTAGAAAATTAAATTTGTATGTATTTTATTTTTATATATTGTATGTATTATATTTTATATATTGTATGTATACAAATTTAAATTTGTATTTTATTCTATCGATAACGGTGGTGTTTAATTTAAAAAGAAAAAAAGGAAATCGATCATTTCTTTTTTTATATTTTAGAACTATTTCTACACATTTTTATATGATTAAATTTTTGTTCTATTCGATTGATAACGTTGGTGTTTAATTTAAATGGAATAAAGAGAGTTTATCATTCTTTAAAATGTTTGAACTATTTCAAATGTTAAAGGAATATTTAGTTTACAAAAGAAAAAAATCCCCTTTGCAAAACTTGAAGAAGGATGAACGTATACCGAAACAGATTTTAACAATTTTTCCGTGTAAATCGAATAAAATAATGGATACATTTATTATTATTATCTTTTTCTTCTTCGTTTAATTTTGAATTTTATTCATTTTCAAAAAATAATGACGAGAATAAGAGATACATTTTGTAAGATTCTTCTTCTCGTATTCGTATGCAAAGAAACAAAAAAGGAATAAAAAAAGAGGAAAAAAACAGAAAGAGAAACTTTCCCATAAAATCGAATTCGTAGTAACGAATGAAATACGAAAGAAGAGGAAGAGGAAGAGTAGAGAGAATCTTCTTGTCTCGATAAAAGAAGAAGAAGAAGAAGAAGAAGAAAAATCTACTCCAGGATCAGTTGTGGAGGTGTTACCGTGGTAACAGTTCGAACCTTCAGGACTCGATTAGCAACGAAAATACGAGAGAGGATCTTGGGAGGTCTGTCGGTTTCAATCGATCTGAAGTTCCGAAGGGCTTTTAAGGGGACCGCAAGCTTTCTTTCTCTCTCTCTCTCTTTCTCATTGTCTTTTTCAAGTAGCAAAGGATTCTTCATCGTAGACAATAGCTCAGAAGACCATCATCGATTCTTACCATCTAAACGTCAAAATCTTCTTTACTACTAAAAGTATTTATTTCCCCTTTTCCTTTTGATTTCTAACACGCGACGACGCTACGCTTGTTAAACGAGGAAAGGTAGAAGAAAAATAAATAAATAAATCTATCGAATTGTATTATTTTACGAGAATCGAGAAATAAGAAGAAGAAGAAGAAGAAGAAAAAAAAACGGGGTTCAATTTCTAAATGTTCCTATTGTTACGATATTTTGTACATTTTATTTCGTCGCGATGAAAGAAAAATATTTTATCGTGGATTTATATATAACTCGACGAAGTATTTCTACGCGTAGTAAAAAAAGAGTGTACTTTAATTTAATATAAAAATTCGTGAAAATCCGTTTGTGTTCTAAGTATAAAAAAATATTAAAAGTATATTCACGAGAGTAAATCGGAAACGGATCAATCAACTTTTGTCTAAAGTATGTTTTTCTCAGATTATCATAAGTGCTTGAAAAATCGTGACACCCTATATATATATAATAATACGATATATCACGAAAATTATATCGAATCAACGAGTATCATCTATTTAAAACATAACTCGTAATCTTCGTGTGAGGTAAAAAAAATTCTCTTTCCCTCCGAGCCCCTCACCCTCACCGTAAACACACAAACTAACCGTTTCCCTGTCGACGAGTAAGTGCGAGAATGAAGAATCTCTTTATGGATAGAAAGTTATTCGTCATTTCTTGTCGCCCGGAAGAAGGATAGGTCGCGTGGGAAGATTTTTGTTGAGTTTCTATATCTATTTCTAATCTCTCTTGAGTAATGAGGTGGATCCCTTCTTCTTTCCTCTTTCCCTCTCTCTTGTTCTCTCTTGTTCTCTTACCAAAGAAACTAACACACAAACGAGCAAAGAAGAATCATCGTTACTCTCCCGTGAATCCTTGCTGCTCACCTGGGAAGGATGAACCCACTCATTAATTACGCGTGCGCACCGGTGTGATGACTGGAAACAAAAGCGTTTTCACTAAGGTGCACATCCAAGTTTCATATATATGTATATGTATGTATATGTGTATATGTATATGTATGATGAACCAAGAGAACGATTAAAATTCCCCAACGATGATCTTACACCTACGCACACCTCTTCTTCTTCTTCTTCTTCTTCTTCTTCTTCTATCTAAAGCTGACCAGCTTTGAGACTTTGTACTGGCGATGAACTTCGTTAACCTTTTCGTCAGACTGTCCGTTCATATCGAGTAACAGATACACGATTAAGTTCGTGAAAATAAAGGACCAAGACAATGGCCGTCGTATTATTATTGTACCTACTCGTTTTATAGCAATCTGTTTCTTTCTTTTTTTCTTTTGGTTAAACAAAAGATATAATGTTGTATCTTTTTATAATACTTTACCTTTTATGGATTTAACTTACTATGAATATATTTTCACACCTATCTCTAATATTATCAAATAAGTCATGTATTTCAACAACAAATAATAGCATTTAAACGTACGATTATTTGCTTCAGATTGCAGCAACAATCGAGCCCGGGAAATGGAAACAATCGACGTAATTTGAGTCCAGGACCAGGTGGTAGCGATTCCGAGGATTCTGACATTTCACTCGGTGGAACATCCCAAGCATCGCCGAATTCCTCGCCAACCCCGACTCATCAACCCTCTCCCGTACCATTGGGCCCGCTCGGGCCACTTCCACCACCCGGACTGAGCTTTCGTTTCGACCCAAATCAGCCGTACCGATTTGGTCAAACGACAGGCTTCAAATTCCCAGGTGCTTTTAGATATAGTCCTCATAGTCCCCAACACAATCACCCGAACATCGTAGGTGGTGGAATGTTCAGGCTTACCGAAACCAGTCCCTTTCAAGCGGTAGGACCAAGGGGTGATCTTGGATCAAGGTAAAAATCACTCAACAATTCTTAAATGACCCTCCCCCCATGTCAATTAATTAAACAAAAATATCAAACAAATGTGTTCGTCTATTCGTAGACTACCAGATCCACTTGGGCTACCACCGCCAAGGTTGCACCCTCACGAAGGTTTGCTACATCATCCGCATCCGCAGCATCCTTTACCCGAGGGAATATCCAGGATATCTGAGGGCTCCAGGTTATCCGATGGACTCTCGGAACCTCACAGTCCGCCATTGATGGCAACGAATCTGTCGGTAACGGGTCCGTTGAGAGTGGCTGTTCCAAGTCCACACACCCCATCCTCCAGGGGCAGCCCATCCTCGAATCAGCCCACTCCTCAGGGCCAGGCTCAAGGTCAAGGTTTAATAAGGGTCGCTACGCCACCGGTCAATCCAAAACCACCACAAATTCACAGGCCATTCTCGCCGGCGTGATACGACAGGTCTTCTACCGAAAACGAAGAAATCGTTGTTGTTACGGACGACAACGCGGTTGAAGATAATCGTTCGTTGATCTCCAGGTACGAAGTGACGACCGGTAACTTACAGCAAAGACATTTCGAAGTATTGTGAAAATTCATTGACGAGTGAAAATTCATCGAGAACGAACGATCTTCAAACGAAGAAGAAAAGAAAATCTTATCTATGATGATCGGTGTGCAACTTTGGGGAACCTGGAGTGGGGGAGGGAAAGAGGGACGAATGAATCTGTGAATCAAGGTGAATATATTTGTCACGCGGGACGGGGGACAGGGTTCAGGAAACGTTTTGAAAAAAACCAAACCCCGTTTGTGTGTTGTGCGTGCGAACAAGCAATATTACTTCGCGAAATTTTCTTCTAGTGATTTTGCGAATAGGTACCTACTATTACCGCATTTTTTGGATCGTCGGATCGAATGGATACGAAGAACGAACGAACAAAGAAAGCAAGAAAGCAAGAATGAAAGAAAGAAAACAAGGCCGTTTGTGCGGGTTCGATTGGTTCGTGATATTTTAACGATTATAACGTTCTGTGTGATGAGTGATTATATGTTGTTAAAGTACGAATGAGAGTGAATCGTGTCGAATCGATTGCACAAAAGAGAACGAGTGCAATAATCTCGATCTGTATTATGATGTAAGAGAAATAGAGAAGGGAGTAAAAAAAAAATAAGGGGTGGGAGGGTTATTATTATATAATATGGTTGATATATTATTAGATTGTATATCATTTTTCTTTCTTTTTTTTTTCTTTTTTCTTTTTTCTTATTTCTTATTTCTTTTTTCTTTTTCTTTTCTTGCGTGTGTATATATATATAAAAATTGAGAATATAATTATATTAGAGTCGAGAGATTATTCCTTACGAGAAGAAAATCATTTCGTTTCACAAAATATTTTGTGTCGCTAATACCTTCTCTCCGATTAATGAAATAAATTTACGCGGCTTGTAAATAGCGTCCCGAAAGATCGATCGATCGTGATCGATCGATCGATCGATCTCATGTGTATGACATAATAATCATATACATGGTATATATACAGTGAGTGAACTTAATTATTCGTATTCGTCAATTTTTTGTTGTTTTTCGGATAATAATATTTCCTTTTAATGAACAATTTTTATACGCAATAATAATTCTACTTTTGATTAAATTGATATAATATGAAATTTGATTGGGGGAAGGAAGAAGAAAAAAAAAAAAGAAAAAGTATTTTATTATAAAGGAAGTAACAAATTTTTATCGAGTATCTCTCATTGAAAAGAAAATATAATGATAAATTGTACTTTTATTATATCCCCAATAAATGCAAAATATTATTTTTGCGTTGTCATTTTTTAAAATCATATTATTATCAATTTGATAGTTACGAATGATCCTTGAGAAAAATATAGATTTTTGTGTATAAAAAAGAAAAAACATTTGCATTGCAAAGAGATATGAATTATTTCAAATTTACAGCAAAGAAAAGGCAATATACGAATACTATCGTAGTTCACTGTATATAGTATATATAAATATATATATATATACTATGTATATTATAAATATATGTATATGTACTATAATATATATACATATATTTGAAATATTAGAAATTTCTTCCTTTTTGCACGGTGTCGTGTATCCTTTTCCTCCTCCTCCTCCTCCTCCTCTCGATGAAACAACACCTCTCTTCCACCCCCCCGCCCCATAAAAATCGACGTCACGATTGGATGGAATTTAAAACTTTCCAAATTTATTTATAAAATTAAAGCAATTAAACTTTCGAAATCGTATATTTTACGATTAGGTGGTAGTTTGTTCCGATCGTCTATCTGAAATTCGACGCTGACCATTTTCCCTTTCCATAAAAAATAATTATAATCACTGAACGCTGATTGGTATACTAAAAAATCAATCGATAAAATCATCAAATTTCACTCGAATTAACAAACCTAACGTTAATATAAAATACATTTTGATAATATTCCAAAATTAATAACAATAATAATAACAATAATAATAATAATAATAACAACACAAAAAAGAAAAAGAAAAACATAATTAATTATTGAAATTAGAAAAAAATTATTGGATGTAAGTAACCGTATGATAAGGGAAAAGGGTTAATGCGATAAACAAAAAAAAAAGAAATAAACATTTTTCATGGTGGTGTATATTATTCGTTCCATAACTAACGTTAGCTGAAATTCTTCGAATGGTAGAAAAGAAAAATGTTCTAAAGAAAATTGAGACGTCGGACAAAACTAATTTACGTTTCCATCTCGCGATTAACCAGTTCATCCCCCCCCCCCGCGTGTTCCCTGTTTTCCACTTTCGTTGGCCCTTTCCCTACCTGCCAAGTCCTACCATTTTCAACGGCATACCTTGTTAACTCTAAGTAGAAACTAGCGACTTGTAAATTCATTAATTGACCGGGGTCTTTCAAGGAACACGCTAACTTTCAAAGTATAACTTTTTCAAACTTATTCGCGAATTTCGTCCAATGATAATAAATAATAAATTCGATCGATCTTATATTTCTAAGACGATAATAAAACGATGATAATGATGATGATGATGACGATGATGATGACGACGATGATTACGATGATGATGATGATGATGATGAATGATATTGATAATAACAATGACTATAGAAAAAGAAAAAAAAAAAAAGAAAAAAAAGAAAAATACTCGCGACGAGATAAAAAGTTCCGCTAGATATCTTGAAATGGCCCAATTACAATTTCTCTTTGTAGATAAAATAAACTAGTGAGAAAAATTCCTTGTATAATCGGACCCTATAAATATGAACATAATACGAACATTGCATACGACATAAGAGACGTATGATGGAGTATGTTACGTTAAGATTATTAACGCGAAATTAAACGGATATTTAAAATATATCGATGAAAAATAAAAAAAAACAGTGCAGCATTGTCATGAAATAATATTATTATTATTATTATTAATATCATCATGATATATTATTATTATTATTATTATTATTATTATTATATTATTGATTATTATATTCTTGATTATTATTCTTGTTATTATTATTATTATTATTATTATTATTATTATTATGAAAACTATTATTATTATATTATTAGTTACGCCTGTAAATACAATTCACGCGAAAATATATCAACAGATTATTATGACATTAAATAACGAGTCATTTCTATACCTATCTCTATAACTTATCTAATTCTAAACTATTCTCTAATCCCCCTTCCCCTCATTCGATTCCTTCAACCAATAGACATTAACAAAAATATAATTATTCAAATTTGCAGCTACGAAATGGCATGAAATTAAACGTCGTATTACAAGGTGTAATTAAAACATATAGACAAAAAATTTGTCACGTTGTTTCAAATTAACTGTATAATATTAAAAAAGAAAAAATTCATCTACCAAAAGAAAGAATGATAGAAGATTAAAGATGAAGATTATCGATGCAACGATAAACTATTATATTAACTGGAACAAGAAATAGAAAAGATAGAGAAAGAAAATAAGTAAGAAAAGAAAGGGAAAGATAGAAAAGAAAAAAAAAAGATTGAACGAGTAAAGTTGCGCGATAACGTTGCGTGGGCGGGTATCGCTGACAAAATGGACCAATCGTGTGGCTTCCTCGGCTGTAACCGATCCCGTAGGTTACACCAGGAACTAGGAACATCGACCAAGGTTCTCCCAAAAAGCCGATATGCTCAGAGCGCACGCCTAACCAGTGCGTCGTCCTGGGTTTTCGACTCCACCCTATACGATGCCTTCACATGACCCACCACCACCACCACCACCACTACTTCCTTTCTATATATATTTTATTCTTTTTATCTATCTCTTTTTCCCCGTATCCTCCCCCCCTTCCATCCCCGTCACCCTATCACACCCTTCTTTCTTCCCTTCCCTTCTCTTTTCCTTTTTCTCTTCTTTATTTCTTTCTCTCGCAGAAAGTGCTTAACAGCTGAGTGGATTCTTCTTCCTTTCGAAGAAGATGGAGTCGTGTTATACCAGAAGACATTTTGCTCCCAAGTTTTAACATTTTTTTTTTTTTGTTCTTTTTTTTATCAACATATTCCTGTATACTTCGAATACTTCGTTTCTCCAACAACTTAAATTGTTTCAATTTAATATATATGTTTAATAACGTATGTTCTCTCAATTGCAATATATGTTACATTTTTTATACGTATCTTTCGTAATTATTTAATTTTTCTCTCATTACAATTAAAATCCTAAACAGAGTGTAATTATCTTTTTTTTTATTAATATTTCACTTACATAATAAAGTAATTTTATCGGATAGCGAAAAAAAATTGCACTATCCGAAAACAATACAACAAACTCACACAACTTTTGTTTCATCATCCTATATAATTTCAACAGATATATATATATATAAATATTTAATTCGCGTAAGTGTAATATACTGCACGCATACACGATATCCAATTATACAACGATAAATTAAATCCAACAATTTATTTAACATTATATTATGGAATATATATATCGTAAGATGAATTAATCGGAATTTGTTCATTCGATCTAATCGTTGTAATTACTCGTAACATAATTGATACCTTAAAAAAAAAAAAAGAACAAGAAAAAACAACATTGACAACAGAACAAAACGGATTATTACGTGTCAAATGTGTCTCTACCACTACACATTTATTCAAATGAAAAATCTAAACCCGCGATATAACCGATTAACACAACTATTACACCGGAAATAAGAATATTATTATTGCAACTCGTGTTCCCATTATCTTTCCTCTTAACTTTAAACCGATAACAATCAGATATAATGATTTACTAGCAACAAATGGGAAATATGAACGGCACCGTTATATAATAATAAAGAACGTGTGTGTTCTATATATACACACACATACACACACGCGTACGCGGTGAGTAACAATACTAGTTTCTCGATGCATACTACTACTTACAACGCCTGGAGGAATTTTCTGCTCGAGAATGAAAGGATGGATGTCGCGATTATCGATACACGCATCGGGGGTACCACCGCGTGTACCGGTGGTGTACCGGTGTGTACCGTTTTCAAGGTATTATGTTCTCTATCTATCTATATCCTACTTTATATATCTTTTTATTCTCTTTTCTCCAACAGTATCTATCTCCATCTTTTTTCATCTACCTTCCCTTCCCTTTCTAGTACCCTTCTCACCCCCTCTGCCACCCTCCTCCACCCCATCATCAACGTCGTTCGACGCCACGGTCACCGTCTTGCCGCTCGTGTTTTGACAGTTGCTGCTCTGACACCTCTGGCACATTCATTAGCAAGTGGTTCTCAATATTTTTCCTTTTTTCTCTTAATATAATATAATAAATTATTATTAATATATACAAAAAAAATTTACAAATTTCTTATTATTATTTTATTTCTATGAACATTCCTTTTCTTTCTTTTTTTTTATTCCTAACGATATATTCCTATCTCAATTATCTCAATTATTTCAATTAATCTAATCATCGATACTTACTTTGATCTTATTGATCAATTATTCGTTTGATATTTAATAACAAGATAGACATATTATTACGTTATTACAATCATATAACAAATGTCTATAATAAAACGTAATGATTCACTCTAGTATTACTTTAATAGAAAATGAGAGAGAGAGAGAGAGGATCCCTCGGTTGAGAACACCTGAGGGGAACTACAGCTGTCCGGATTTAGATGTTTAGGATAATGCAGTGTGGCCTGGGCCTTACAACAAAATAATGTAGTCCATTCTGAATAGCAGGAGAACTCGAACGAAAGAGAAAAAGAGAAAGAAAGAAATAGAGAGAGAGAGAGAGAGAAAGAGATAGGCGTCGCAACGCTTGAGTGAGAAGGCAGGAAAGATGGATGGGGGGAGGAGGGTGATCTAGCCAGATAGATAGATAGATAGATAGATAGATAGATGGAAAGAGAAAAAAAAGAGAGAGAAAAAAGATGGCTAGAAAATATAGTAGCGACGAAGTAACCATTTCTCTAGTGGTTATTTGTAGACAGATTCGACACATCGACAATGCCAGGAAAATAATAATGGGGGTTCCCAATAAGGGGAGCCCAACCACTATGGGAGGCCTTAGTGAGATTACGATGCCTACCAGGTATTTGTTGTAGGTCTTAAAGGTCGACACGTTAGGGTGCCATGGAGAAGAGGCGTGAAAGTGATGGTAAATCTTCGTAGGATTCTTTTTAAAATCGCTACACGCCATTGTTGCGGTAAGAAGTTTTTGAGGATTTGCTTTCACACTTACTCCATCTCGCTCGCTCGCTCTCTCTTATGGTTGCTTGCTTGCTTGCTATTCGTTTCAACGAACTCACCCCTAACGCGTTCCGATACCTAACAGCAGCAACCTTCTTCTTCCGGACCCAGTCGATGGATCATCATGGGCTCACTTGGGTGCTCAAGGGTGCGAGAACAAGTCGAGGAAAAGAAATAAAAGATTTAAAAAGGAATTCTATGAATGAATGAATGAATGAATGTATGTATGTGTGTATGTATGTATGAACGAACGAATGAAGATAAAGATGAATGATGGATTTACGAGTGTGTATTGCAAATAGGTATACACATTAAAAGATAATAAAAACGTTTGAAAAATCATAGACAATCGTGAAATTTAATTTATGGGATCGATAGACTGACTTATTCGTTATTATAGATACGATTGATCCGATATAATTTATAAATTGTAAGCTAACATAAATCATAACTATTATCGAACGCACACATATTTGTCGTAATTGTTGCTACTTGATTTCCTAACAAATACAAACGGTAATTAGATGGTAGTGTGTTATATATTGTTAATGTATTCAAAGAACAAAATCATACTCAACGATCTTTCGTTTAGGTTTTTTTTTTTCTTTCTTCTTCTTTTTATCAATATACTAACGTACGAATTATCGTTTGTATACCTAATTATTTCCTGTTCGAGATAAATGTAATAATATTAATGTACAGAGGGTAGAAAATGACGATTTTGAAAATTCACGGTCTCCTATTACACTCTCACCCTCTCTTCGCCCCCCCCTCCTTCATTCCCCACATTTTCTTTTGACCAATCTGAGTTCACACGGAGTTAATGAAAGGTTTGATATAACTTGCCATTCTCCGACATAATGCGACACCGGCCTCCGTTTAATTCAAGTATATACCACGCGCATGGAATTTCAATGGGGGTGTGTCGTAGGTACCGTAGTTGTAACCCTAGGACCCTTAGGATTCGTACGGGGTACGACGAACTAACTTCATGGGAAAAACAAAATGTTTTACTAGCTGCCTCTTGAAAAACACTCTCTCTCTCTCTCTCTATCTCTCGTTCTGGTTTGTCATTTCACGTATTCGCAAAACGTTTGTGCTACGAGTTCACGCGTTAATCTCGATAAATAAAACAGCAAATAATTGGATTAGAAATTGTCTATGATTTGTTCTGTTGATTTCGTTGTTTTGTTAAAAAAAAAAGAGGAAATTAAATTAAGTAAATTTTTCAAAAATTTTGTCCTCCCCATACATCAAAAATAAATCCCTAGACATAGTTAGTTTTTGAAATCCGGAGAGTCAGTATACAGGGATATGTCAGGCGTCAATACCCTTACGAGGTACTAAGCCGCTTAGTACCACAGGGTTTATATTGCGCTCGATGGAGAGTATCTCCTAACTCCATAGAACTTATACGGGAACCCATACACACCGTTTCTAGCATGCGTTATTTTACTCCCACTTATCTACGCGTAGCACTATCATCGTTCCTATCTATTTAAATTCATTTTTATTTCAAACTAATACAAAACTTTTCTTTCCTTTACCAATATCAAATTTAAATGAAACAAATAATAATAATAATTGTAATATAAAAATCAGTTTGATCGTTTCAAGATAATGCAATTTTTGGAAATCCAATAAAACGCGAGTTTCATGCGAGTGAAATATTAATATTAAAAACTCCCGAACTTTTGTTTGACCCTAATATTATTAAAAAATAAAAAGAAAAAAGGAAAAAAGAAGGTTTCCCAGTAGGTATTACGTAAAAAAGAAAAAGAAAGAAAAAGAAAAAAAAACGACTGTATCGGCTTTTCTGTGTTTTGATTTCGTCACGAGGGGGACAGGGGAGGAGGTGTAAGAGCTAGGTGGGTGGAGGAGAAAAAAATGCGAGGGGGTGGTGATGGTAGTAGGAATGTAAGAGAAAGAGAGAAAGAAATTGTATGGGAAAAGAGAAAGAGACAGATACTTAACCGAGGACTAACAGAGGACTACGGATTAAAGGGGGTGGAATGTTATTATTGCAAGGGGTACGTCTGCGCTCGTGAGTACTAAGTAGCCCGGTTAAGTATGTTGTTTAAGCCAACACTGTAAGTAAGCATCCCCCAGAGAAATTGCCGTGACGGCATTGCAGTAAAGTCCAAACTCCGCCTAGCACCGTAGAATACTTTACCGTCAAACTGCCATAGCCAGATGGCTCGTTCTCTTAATGCCACCACGTTTTCGCAAGGTCCTATGAGGAACATCGAAGAGTACTTTCCGGCATGATACTTTAAGGAGACCAGGAGTTCGTTACTTTCTCGATATACTCCTCCACCATACCCCACACCCCATACCCCATACCCCATACCACCATTCTCTTAAGAAAAGTTTTTCTTAAAACCCAAAAACCCTCGTCGATATTATTTTCTGCGATATACTTTTAACATACTTTTCTAAGATATTAGCAAAAGGTGTTTTAACCATACGAAATAATATGTTAAACTAAAAAATATGCATATTATTATTATTATTATTATTATTATTAATGGGTCTTCTGTTTTATTTTTTGTTTCTCGTTGAAAAAAAGAAGAACAAATAAAGAGGAAGGAGAGGGCCGAGGTATAAAACTACCAACCGAGTGAAATTAGATTTACAGTCGAGTGGACGTATCATCGTGAAATATAAATTGAAAATACAACGTTACTACTAGTACGAGTTACTAGATTGCAGTTTCCTTCCTCCCTCTCTCTCTCTCTCTCTTTCTCCTCTTGTTTTCTCATTTTCTCTATTCTCGAAAGAAGACGACGGTGGAGCTAGCTTTGGCTTGGTAGGAAATGACAAATGCACTTCCCTGAACCGAGATTAAAACACGCTATTGCCGCTATTAGAGTCCGGACTCTGAGCCTTTGCTCGCGATAGAAACGTTAACAGACGTATAATTTCCTGAAAGCTTTGAATTGAACGACTCTCTCATTCCGCCGTCGCGTAGTGAGACCAGTGTAACCGGCTTTCAAAGCTTTGAGGGTGAGGAAGCTCATTAACGAGAGCTTTCTGTTCCTTCGTCTCGACCTTCAGTTACTTCGACTTTACCTTCTAACCATCCAACAACCACCAACCAACCATTCTCTCTATATCCTTAACGTTACAAATCGCATGCTCCCTTTTTCATCGTTCCTCCTTTTACATCGTGGCTAACGCAAAACAAATTCCTTATTTACATAAATACCAAATGCCCTTAATAGATCCGGAATTCTAATGAAATTTACTTTAGCGAAATAAGGATATGCCAAACCACCTAAACCTTTTTCTTTCCACCCTCCTCTACCCTTTTTCTTTTAAGACACGAAATTAAAATACGAAAAACGAATCAAACGAACTTTTTATTTCACGATATATGCACCCCCGACGACTGTTCGTGTAACTCTTTGAAGTGTTATTTTTATTTATTTATTTTTATCAATACCAAGCTACCAATGAAAACCGTCAATGGGCCCGTCACCACTACTGATATTACTCGGTTACTTTTGATCATACTTTCTCAACTAACTAATTTGTAATACTAGTATACGGGTTGCGTTCGAAGGTAATCATTTCTTCTCGTTAGGTCAAATGAATTCGATTAATCGTCAGCAAACCAGTATTAACTCGACTCATTTCTGCATTAATGCTTCGGGGGATGAATCTCAACAAATTCACCATGTGTAATTATCATCGTATTATCTTCAATCAACATGCCGCTAATTCGAAGTACTCGAAGTACTAACCCACCAACTTTTCAAATTAAACTAATAAATTTATCTATCTATCTATCTATCTATCTGTATATTTAATCGTGATAATGTTTTTAACGTTTGGAAAAGGAAAGAAAAAATAATCATGAAAAATCATCGGATCGGTCAGAGATGTTGAAAAATATAAGAAAACTTTGCCGCTTTAAAACATGAATGAAATTTGTCGAAGTGGTTTGGAGATCGGTATTAAATCTTTTATATATATTAAAAAAAAAAAAAAAAAAAAAAAAAGGCAAGCTAGCCCGGCAAGGGGTAAGTAGAAAGTACATTAAATAATCACTATGAAGTTAAATACGGAACGTGAGATGTGGCTAATACAACCGCAAAATAAAGGGCGTGGTTTTAACGCGCAGCCGAGGATTGGCTGTTGAACTTGGCTACCCGGTCGATACTGGCCCGACTATATCTGCACGAGCTGTATACTTGATACTTATCCGGTAGGACCGTATATCTGGTCTCTCCTCGTCGATGGAGAGAAAGAGAGAACGAGAAAGAGAGAGAGAGAGAGAGCTATTCGCACGGTTACAAAATCCCCAGGACCTTGGAAGATCCTCGAGAAGAAACGCGAAAGAAAAATACAAAGAAAATAGGCTAAATTATAAAACACAAATTATCAAATCCTATCGAGAAAAGTGTCCTACTTCAGTAACGAAATATTCGTACTACTCTAAACATATATTTCATTCTTAATTTAATAATATCACGTAATTTTTTAATATTAACCTACCTGATAGAAAAGAGATAGACAAAAAAAAAGAAAAAAATGATAAAAAACGTATGATTTAACCGAGCTGATGTGGGAGTCAAAATAAAATCGCAGAAAAATTCGAAGAAATCTTATCTAAAATAATGTGCAATTTAAATCATCTACTAGTTCGTACGAAAATGATGTATATAATATAAACATCGTATGTATTAATACAGTGATTAAATTGTATTCTACAATTAAAAGGCATAAATTACTATCGAAAATCTCTTCCTTTTTCCCTCTCCCTCTCTCTCAGTTAGATTGTTACAGTTATCTAGTATTACACTTCTCCACGTATGTTCGAACAAGATACATACATACATACATGTATACATGCATGCACGCATATATATGCACATATATGCATAAATATGTAGGTATGTACTAGTTAGGAGCGAAGCATGAAGCTATTGAGTCATATTCCGCGCAATGAACAAGGCATTAACGTTCATGATTGTCTATAATAAGTATACACGTCCGAACGCAGACGTATGATTTGCAACGTACGTGCCGCGACGTGTCTTGCGACCCACCTGTGGATGACACAGCAAAGGGATTAATTATGACGGTTTAATAGTACACCGACGTCAAAAGGATAATAGATTATATATGGACTGTGGTTGGTAATAATCTAGGGTAGCAAAGGGACAAATTATGCATTACGTTAAATGTTGTGTGTTACTTGCCGATAAATCGGTTTCATTTCCTTTTTTTTTTTTTTTTTCTATACAAAAATAAATTTATAAATAAAAAGATTAAGGTAATATAATAGTAAGGGTGTTCGTGTATGAAGTAGGAACGTTGGCCAAGGTTTATCTGAAAAATCTGATACGCCGATTTTCTAATAAATCGGCAGTCTAATTTGTTTTCTTCTACAAAAATGAATTTATAAATTAAAAGATAAAGGGAATATAATAATAAGGGTGTTCGTGTATGAACTACAATAAGAACACTGATCAGAGTGTTATCCCGAAATTCTGATACGCCGATTTTTTAATAAATCAGCAATCTATAATAATTCTTTTTTATCTACAAAAATAAATAAAAGCTAAAGAAAATAATCGTTAGTATTCCTCTGTGTGAATTAAAAACATCGATCAAGATTTTCCCAAGAATTTGATATACCGATTTGCCATTAAATCGGCAGTCTAATTCTTTAAATCGAAAAGCTAAAGGAATAATAATAATAATAATAATAATAATAATAATAATAATAATAATCGTATGTTACTATGGATGATGGACGTGGTGTGTTCCCCTTGGTTCGAGTAACCATACTCGATCGTCTACCAACCGGAAAACTTATATCGCCGCACAAAAGCGAGTAGGTTAGTATAATAACGCGATACCCGCAATAAATGCGACCGGTATCCTCTCATTGAGGGCAACAATGCCCATGGTAGATGAGTTAATCGGTAAGTTCCTCCCAAAGAGGGCGCATTGCCGTTTCGAACCTCTATTGTATTATGTATGGAGCTTGATCATAGCTAGTCTTCGTGCAAAGAACATTCCTCTCTCTCTCTCTCTCTTTCTCTTTTGTCTTTATCTAAATCATTCTAAATGTTATTAACAAAATCTTCCCCTTCCTCGACAACTATTTCACGATTTTAATAAGTTGTTAAATAGAATCATCCTTTTACTGATAAGTTCATACCGATTTTTAACACGTTGCATAAAGTTCACATAAATTCTCGTATATACTGAGTCGAAAGTTGAGAACAAGTTAAAAATGTTATTAACAAAATCTACCCTTTCTTAAAAATTACCAAACTACAGAAACATATCTCGTATGAAAACAGATCTATCAATTCCCAAAATCGTCAGAAACAATATTCCATTTTCCAAACGTTTGATATCAAATACATAAACTATTATCTATTATTGTTATAAATCGTTATGAACTTTTCGAACAACTCAATAGTATCTCTGAACAACGTTTTGAGCATGAATGAAGAAAATAAGTTTACGAGTTAATGACTACTCTGAACTTGTTCGTCCATCATATCGAAGAAGAAAGAAGACGAAAGGTAAATGCATTGGAAAACAAAAGGATGACTGACATCCTTCGGTGATCCTAATCGAATACAGACCCAGTGGTGCCCAATCTTCACGATTTAACATTTCAATATTTCGAATATAATGTAATACAAGTGATGATGAGACAACCCTGGGGAAAATATCTAAGGATCACTGCTGTAGAGAGAATAATTCGTCAAAGAGGATGCTGAAGCTGCTTGCTCGACTACGTTGGCCTTTCCTCTTTCTTTCCTTTCCTCTCCTCTCCTCTCTTCTTCTTTGAAAGCGTCTTTATCCATTTCTCCATCTATCTCGTTCTCGCACGATACGAGTTCCTTCTTGCACTTCACAATGGGCAACGAGGTCAAGCTGCAGCCTCCGTTCGTTAATTCCTCGATTCTCGTGCCTTTGTCCTGGCGCTAAAATGGTTATCTCTTACTTTATATGCAATCGTTTAAAAAATTCAACAATTATTTTCATAAATATTCCTCTAATCAATTGTTATAGATAGAAATTATTATCTTTTAATGAATTGTCACTGATTAACGCATCCTATGATCACCCAATCATAAATGAATTGATCTGATTTAACATTAAACTAAAATACAAGTTTTCAATTCAAACAATTACAATCCTAAATATTATCATCCTACATTAATATTCGAATTAACTATTATTAATAATATTAAACCTAAATTTCGTTATAAATGACCAGTAACCATTTGTGAACTTACAATATATAAACAGGTGTACTTAAATCGTCAGTAAATTCAGTTTTAATATAACGACACTCGATTGGTACGTCGCGAGTGTAGAGAATGGTGTGTTCATAAAGTTAGTTTTTAAAGAAGATGAAAAAAAAATAAATAAAAAAGTAGTTTAAAAATGGAAGGACATTCGTTCCAACCATAGGAGTCCTTATCGAACGAGAAAGGGAAAGAAGGATGAGAAGGGAGGAGTAGGAGAAGCGTGACATAAAGCTGAAGGTTCACGGAAGCTTGTGGTTTCTTGTATAGGAGACGAGGTAGAGGGGAAAGGAAAGAAAAGAAAAGGAAAGGAAAGAAAGGAAGAAAGCAGAGGATGAGGGGATAAAGGATGGAAGGGAAGGGCGGGGGGGGGTGTTTCGCGAGAGCTCCGAGCAAATTGCTTCATTCCGATGTAAGTTTTCGTCCTGACAGCCGGCTCCGCTCCGATATTAACGCTCGGCACGAAGAACAGAAAGAACGAAAGAACGAAAGAACGAAAGAACGAACGATCAGGTGCGGAGAGTCCTGATGATTTCATCAGGGTATCTGTCCGTCCGTCTATCTATCTGTCCTCGCTAAGGGATCATCATACTTTGTAACCGGCTGGCAAAAAGCAAGTGGCTTTGGTCAACGTCAGAATGAACGTCGGGAGAGAGGTACCTGGAAACGCGCAGGAGGTGGAAATATATGCCCGTAATACGCCGTGGATTTCAGCGAGGAGTCGGCGTGCGCGCAACGGGTGACGTATGATGATAGTGTGGCCCAAGAGAATCAAGATGCCCCGTAATAATATCATTATCCCAGTGGTCTCTCTCTCTCTCTCTTTCTCACTCTCGATCTCTCTTTCTCTTTCTCGCCAATGGTCGCTCGTTCGGAGCCCCCGGAGTAAGACATTTATCGTAACGACCAGCCCATTCGTTATCGACCCCCTCCCCCCTCCTCCTCCTCCTTCTTCTTCTTCTCCTCCTCCTCTCTATTCTTCTCTTTTTCACAACCCAAGCCAAAAGATTCCCTTTCGAAATAAAGGCCGCGGCGATACACTTTGCAGAAGCTTAACGCAAGATCCTAGATATTGTCAGAATATTTTATATCTTGTCCTCTCTTCGGCACTTCGCGTTACGAACTTACAATTTGTATTCGAATGATTTAATACCAATAAATACAATAAATGCTCTAAATAAATTCTAATATATTTATCATAATCCCCTGATATATTTCCGCAGTACCTTCGTGTAAACACGTGCGAATAAATGGTCGCGAAAAAGAATGCGTTAAAAAGATGTGGTGAAAGAGGAGTTCAAAAAAAAAAACAAAAAGAAAAATGAGGGAGACAGTAAGAGAGAGAGAAAGAGAGAGATTTGGAAGCAAAAAGTGTAGTAATGACGTCAGCGGTAAAGCAGCTGCCTTTGTTATTAATTAAGAGTACGGACGGATGGACGGACGGACGGATGGATGAACGGACGGACAGGCGAAACGATCGTCGGACTTTAAAATTCGCCTAGGGGACTTTGGGAAATTAATCGTTGACGATGGATTTTGAGGTTAGGAGACCGACTCGGCTCAAGACATGGATACCTTTAGGCTAAAAGCGCGCGTGCTACGAAAGACCGAACTTAATTATCACGGGACACAAGGTGTAGAGGACTGCCATTGGTAGAGAGAGAGAAAGAGATGGGGTTGGGTTGGGATGGGGTGGGGTGGGGGCCTGGAACTCTGACTTCTCGTCTGCTAATTACTCCGAAATCGACTAATGACGAGATTCATCAAAAAATCATCACGCAGCGATAGCAGTCTTGGTTCCATCTTCATTACTTCGAAAAACCGTGTATTGTTGTCCACCCTAACCAACTTTGAATTTGGATAATACTTTTTTTTTTTATGTTAGTTCAAAAGGACCATAAGGGAATGCAATTAAATGGAACAATTAAACGATTGACCCACTTTAATTCGTATGATTAAGGTATGTTGTCTTTTGAAGAGACAACGGGAGACAACAATTTGTTGTCTCTGGTTAAACGTTAACAACTCTCCTTGCTTGCTCTTTTCTAACTAACTATAAAGTACTGCAGCAAGAAACCAAAGCTTCCTGTCAAGATAAACGACGCGGTACTCAAATTAACTCGACTGTCACGGTTCATAGAGAAAATTAGTACTCCAATCTCGCCGTTAAGAGATAGACGTGTAGTAACGGGCTTTCTAGGAGAGCTAGGCTTTTCTCTCTCTATCTCTCGCTTTGTTACTCTTGGAGCTTCCAAAAGTCTGTACTACAGCTCAGAAGTAGCAGTAATAGTAGTAGTAACAGCAGTAGGAGTAGTAGTAGTAGTAGTAATAGAGACTCAGAGCTGTACCCAAGCACAACTTCCCCCAAGAATTATAATAACGAATGCTTAAATCAGCTCAACCGGTCTAACTTCGCTTTTGCGACTACCTCCCGTGTAAATATGGAAGTAGCTCTCTACAAAGTGGAAGAGTGGGGCTGCCGGCCGATTGGTTAGACCCGTGTAGGCGGGTAGCAAGAGGTATTTTATCTCTCTCTCTCTCTCTCTTCTTTCTTTCCTTCCCAGACTTACTCGACGATGAGGAGGAGAAAGGACGGAGGAAGCAACGGTGGTGTGCGAAGTAAAGAAATAGAATGAGTAGGAGAGTAAGAAGAGAGAGAGAGAGAGAGAAAGAGAGATAGTAGTAGTGGCGCAACGCGTTGAGGAGCCAGAGGGATTCATGAATCCCAGATGTGCTGGATTAGACCGTCTTTGGCGTATTTCTGTTTTCGAGGAAGACGGCAAGCAGCCAGCCACCCAACCACCCAGCCAACGCGGGCCGCAGATTACTGCGAAAGTAGCGCCGCCGGCGAACTACTGCGTCTGGATTAGGAATTAAATAGCCATTAAGTTCCCTCGACTACAAGCTTCCTCTCTCTTTCTCTCTCCCTCTCTTTGGCTGAGTACGAGTTTCCCGGATTGAAGTTACTTTCAACACCGTCATCATCCCCCTTTCGCGAACGCGGAAATGTGCATCGCGGAAATGTTCTCGAGCCGCACCTTGCTTCTGCTGCTACTGCTGCTGCTGCTGCTGCTGCTGCTGCTTTCTGCTAATCCGATTGAATAATTGGAGATACGTGTGTTGTTGTTGTTATTCGTAATTTACATAAAATATAACATACTATAATAACCCAACTAATTCAACAGTAGTCAGATTTTCATTCGACTTTGTGATATAATATACTCGATGGTGGTTGTAGGAGGGGGTGAGCGAAAAAACAAACGCAAATAAAATGTATTTTACAATACTCGTAGTAAACAACCAATCGATAGATCGATCAATTCTTGTTCCTCAAACGACTCGAATAACTCGAGCCCCGAATCCCTCCTTCCCTCCCACAGCCCCATGAATCTACGATTCGACTCAACCATCATCTATTGGATTCCGTTTGAGCACCTCTGATCCGTTGGGTTCAACTATAGAGAGCTCTAAACCGAATCCAATCCTGATTGACGTGAAGGGAAAGAAGAAGGGGAAACTATCGCGAGGATTATCTCTGGCGCCACTAACACCATCATCCACCAACGCCCACGAGATCCGTACCACGAGGTCTTATATTATATTCAACCGAGTAGGGATGTTCCGATAGTGGTGAGACGACGGTCCGAGAAGCCTCATCATCGTCATTCTCATCCTCGTTCAAAGAGTAAAACAATGGGTTGCTTGTCAAAATCCATCTTGGATATCAGCTTCATCCAGTTTGTTATACGGATCCTAACATGGCTTTTCACTAAAAAGGGACGCGATTATTAAACGTTGTTATTGTTATTTTCTCGATATTGTTTTTTCGAATTTGTATTCGGAATCGTTCGATCGATTTTTGAAATACCTAAAGATACTTTCTAGTAACTTAGATAAATAATAATAATAATAATAACTTGAGAATGAAAACTAATACTACCATATAACACAGAATGATTCGCTTAAAAAAAATTCTATTTATCTTAATAAATCTACCAATGAGAATTATAAAAAAGAGAAAACAACATCGTACCCAATCGATTATACCCCGTGTGGTATAATAAAAAGAAATAAAGGGTGGTCCTAAGAAAGCAAACGAGTTAGATCGAAATAGTGATACCTGAATGATAAGAAGGTAGGGTCTGCATTCTCTCTCTCTCTCTCTCTGTCTTTCCTCTAAAAAGGATCGCGTGGGGATAAGAGATAAAAATACAAAATGAAAAAGAAAATGAAAGCAATCAGAAGGAGTAGTAATACCTAACGTAAGACAAAAGGCTGACTGTCAAAATGGATCTTAGAGATCTATCGATTCATCTTCCTTCGAGAGCAAGAATCTAACACTGATCCGTATTAAACGACCTCGTCCAGGATAAATGTTAACCTCTTACGCATACCAACAAACTACGACACGCATAATCCTTAAAGAGCATCCGTTAATAGATCGAAATTTGTTTGAAAGTTAGGAAGAAAGATAGAAAGAAAATGAAAGACTAAAGTTAAAAGTCGGCGTGTAAGAGCAAAGGTAATGTCGTTAACTCGTGAGAAAATGGCAGAAGAAGAAGAAGAAGAAGAAGAAGAAAAGGTTGCCTTTGGTGTCTTTACGAATGGTCTGCGGCGTAATCTGGTCGGCCGATGATTGTCAGAACAATGAATCGGTGTTACTTCTACGTGGGAAAACTTAAATGTCCGCGAGAGAGAACATAGTCTGAGCAACACGGAGACGACACTAAAAAGTAGAAAAAGAGAAGAAGAATAAGAATAAGAAGAAGTAGAAAATCAAAGAGAGAGAGAGAGGTAGAAGGGGGGAGTAGGATAAATTGACAGTGACTGGAATAAAGAAACGTGGGGAATGAAAGAAAGAAAGTAGGAACGGGGAGGGAAAGAGACAGTAGGAGGAAATGCATACAAGAGGCTGAGCTTGCTCTGAAGAGGATTGTTTGTAGGCAAACAGAGGTTCTTCGTAGAGAAAGAGATAGAATGAAAAAGAACCATGATAGAGACAGAGAGACAGGGACAGAGATAGAAGGAGGGAGAGGAAAAGGACAGGGATAGAGAAAAAAGAAAAAGAAAAAGAAAGAGAGAGAGAGAGAGAGAGTATTCTCTCGTGTGTTAGTGAAGACATAAGCTGTGCGAGAGAAACTACGACGAGGACGAGGACGAGGAGGACGACGACGACGACGAGGATGACGATGATGATGGAGGTAGTGGCTCGTGAAATAAAAAAAAGGAAAAAGAGAAAGAAAGAAAGAAAGAAAGAAAGAAAGAAAGAGAGGCACCATACCGGGGATGAAATTACCAAGACGCAAGTCACTCCTGTAACACGTTAACCCGAGGCTCGTCCAGATATTATAAGTAAGACGTCCTAAGAGAAGGTGGACTCAAGATATCCGATCGCTGGAATGTGCGCGGGCTAGCGCGCTCTTTCCCTTTTCTTCCTTTGCCAGCTCTCATGTTACGCCAGTTACCCCCCTATATTCTATCCTTGTATTGGTTAACTCTCTCTCTCTCTCTCTCTCTTTTTGCAAGAGTATCGAAAGCAGAAACGCGGCGGCGGTCTGCTGATCGATGCAAAACGCATTAACGCCCGCCGAACTCTTTCGCTCGTTCCGCGCGGTTCATCCACCACGGTTATCAGACCGGATTATGATTCCGAGCTAAATATACGCGCCTGCCCGGGTGGATAGTTGTTTCAAGTTTTAGCGCCGTTTGAGCCGCGTCCCTCTATCATTTTGACGTTTGATTTGACGAATCGGATTTTAAAACCTGATTAATTTTCTTCCCTATGCTCGAACCTTTTCTTTTTTTTCCCCCCAAGGAAAATAATAATTCAACGAAATGTATGAGATTAATTATCGATATCATAACATCCGAGGGTAAATCAAATTGATTTTGTTTTTAAGTAAAATCTACAAAGAAAAAGTATTATAATATCCATTATCATCATCTCATCTCAGATTCATAATTCTTGTCTTGTCTAACGGAATAGAAAAAGTTTCGTAAACGGTAAGCGTATTACACACAGACCGAGAATATAACGTCAAAGTTGCCGGAGACCATTTCCGTAACAGCACGTATAACGGGCTACCTAAACCACCATAAACTTGTACAATCTGCATTCGAGGAGGTATACCGATGCTACTACGTCTCTACGCGTAGCCAAAGCCATGTAACCATAAGCAGGGACAACCGAGCGAGCAAGCAACCAACCAACCAACCAACCAACCAACCAACTTGCGACCCGACGGAACTGTTCTTCCGCGGTGTAGAAAGACAAACAGAGGACAGGGCCCAGATAAAGAGAAAGCCTCAGAGAGATGGACGTGGTGGATCATGGGGAAGGAACGAGACCAGAAATTGAAGGACAGACGGAGACTGAAATAGATAGATAGATAGTGATAAAGAGAGAGAGAGACAGAGATAGAGAAGACGAGCACAGAACTGGGAGATGCACGGTTAGTTAGGGCTCGTGTTTGCCGAGCGAGTTACCCTTACCTAACTCAGGCGGTTGGCGGAATTAAACGTTCGACGGAGGCTCGTTAACGTCATGAATATGTACCCTCCTACTCTCACAACCACGTTATACTCTAACGCGGTCCACTCTCTCGGCTGCTGAGTTCTCTCTCTCTCTCTCTCTATCTGTCTCTCTCTCTGTGCATGCCCGACTATGCTTCATTCCATCGCTCGAACACACACCGATGTGTGTTTGCTAGTTAATATTCATCGATTATATACGCCATACAGTCAAACCCTGATCCTGGATAATTTTCGATTGGCTCTGATTACAATCGATTCGTTCCCAGACTCTACTTCCAATTTCTCTACTTAAGTTGGAATATCACTTCTAAGTTAAATACTAATACTATATATATATATGTTTGTGTTGTATATTGTGTTATTAAGTGCATCATTTTTGTTAAATTTATTTTACATAATATTAATTAAAAAACTTATGAAGTTTTGATTTACCCTAATATATAATTGAGTTTATTGAGTCGTTCCTTTAGAAAACCACTAACTTACCCCCAAAAACTACCCTCTCTTTCTCTTTCTCTTGATTTTTTCGTTCTTTTTCCTTTTCTTTTTCTACTTGATTTTTTTTCCCAAGCGGACCGATACGAGAACGATTTATGCCGCGAGGATGGGCGCGCGATTGTTTTCGATAAAAGAAACATGGGAATTCTTTCGTGAATGAAAAGTAAATGGGGTTAAGGGGTTGTTGGCTTCGAGGGTGGATACGCACAATAGAGGAATCTTTGATGCGTCTTCTTCGAGAATTGAATTAGGCGTATATGCTATATAAAAAGAAAGAAAAAAGAAAAAGAAGAAAAAACAAGGAATAATAATAAAACACATATTAGATGATGTAAAGAAGAAGAAGAAGAAGAAGAGGAGGAGGAGGAACGGCTTTTGGGCTTCTATAAAGTTGGTAATCAAGTGGAAAATAATGGTGTTCTTCTTTAAGAAGAAGAAGAAGAAGAAGAAGAAGAGGTAGAAAAAGATTTTCAATGTTTCGAATCATTGAAAAGAAGGTTTTCTTATCGTTCGACGCGAGTTAACCATTAAATGTTATTTCATTTTTCTCAAAGTTCCGAACGTGTTAGCCATTAGTCATAATTAACTGAACAACGTTCGGCGAAAGGTAGGTGCACAGTCCTTAAGCCACGGTAGTCCATGGTTTGAACGTGACAAGTTATGGGTCCTTTCAAGCAGGAAGGTAACTCTTGAAAGCCGTGACGAGTCAACAATGAACACCATAACCGATCCATCCGCCACGTCGCTTAAACGCAGAAGGAAGCAAACCCCCATTCGCCGACTCTCTGCCTAGATAGCTGACTAGCTAGCTAGCTTGCATTTCAAACTAAACATATTCCAACTTTAACATTCTACATCCCAAAGAAAAAAATGTTAATCGATATATAAGGAAAGATTTTTTTTACTAATCCTATCTTCTCCCCCTTTACCACGATCTAATAAAAGATAGTAGATATAACAACTATTACTATTACTACTACTACTGCAACAACAACAACAACAAAAACAACCTTTTAATATATACCTAAAACCTTTACTACGATTAACTTTCCGTCGTGCATAGCTTGAGTATGATTGAGAAAAGTCAAGGTATATTGCGAAGTCGTAAAATTACACTTTAACGTTGCTTAATCCTCGACAATTAATTTATCATCGAGCTCGACACGTTGCGAGATCATTTCGAACCCGCGTGTGTGTGTGTATGCATATAAATACGAGGGTCTACTGTATGTGCGTGTGTATGCGTGTGTTGGAAAGAGACTCGTGTGTTAGTCCTCGGGAGCTCAGAGTTATGCGCTGGTCATTTATATAAATAAGAAGCAGAAGCGATACCTGACTACCATCCGCAGAGTGACTCCACACTTTGCATTATTCCCGAACGCACGTTCGCTCGGGAATCGGTCGTGTTGCAGCAGTACCATGAAGACCAAGACCAAGACCAAGAAGAAAAAGAAAAAGAAAAAGAAAAGAAAAAGGAGGTGAAGGAGGAGGAGGAGGAGGAGGAGGAGAAGATTACGAATACATAGGAACGAACGAAGGCAGCATTCAGAACACGTTCACGAGCGGTATCGTTAGCGTATTTTTCTTCGAGCAACGAGCGGCCTCGTATATACGCGTTTAATGAACGGCTACTGTCCCGCACGTCGACGATTATAATTGATGAAAGGAGTTTCCACCGGGCCGAAACGTCTTCATCCTTGATCTCTAATCCAAACGCGTTTGTCTAATACCCGTCCGTCGTCCCTTGTGCGCGAACCGTGCTGGCTGGTGTAATGATCCGTAGGTATAATTCCTTCGAGAGAGTTTCCAGGAGCACGCGTAAACTTCGCCAAGTACAAATTCAATTAACTTTTACTTCTTAATCTTCTCAGATAAATCATTTTCCATCCAGCATATATATATATATATGTATTATTCAGACGTATAGAAATTTGATATCGTATCGATTAATCGATATCTTATCGTTGGATTTATCGGAACGATCTAAATGACTCGTGGCTCTCTTGCAATTTCAATTATCAAATTCCTACAGCGAATGTAATAATATATTTGTTCGTTTACGTAACGATATCGTGACTTTTCTAGCTATATTATATTATATATATATATTCGTAAGAAATATATTTGTTGCTATTCCTATTTTAGAGAGCAGTCATTTTGACTGGTTAAGTTGTATCAAAATATCTAGGGTAAATCTAGTGTTATTCTTATATTATCTTACCGAACGAAATTTAGAAAAATCATCGATAATCGAGAGAGATTGTGACACGAATGCGACGCGAAAGTATGAAAAGAAACCGAAGGGGGACAGGGGGCAGGGTGGCAGGGGGACGACTGAAAGGCGTTCCACGAACTCGTAAGCAATGAGGGGAGGTGGAGAACAGGGGCCACGTTAACAGGTCGTCATAACACTAGTCGGACTCCTGACAAAAGAGCCCTAAGCAAATAAACATTCTAACGAACCAGTTACTTAACCACTAAGGCTCCTCCTGCTGACTGACCAACCGTGTTCATCTTCAACGAGGAAGAAAACAAAAAGTAAGAAAAACATTTCTACGATGAGTTAGAACTGGTCCATGAAAACGACATTAACACGCATATATGAGAGGAACGTACTTTGTCACCGGATGCTGCAACCCGCAAGCTGCGGAAACAAGAGGGACCAGTTAGTTCAAAGGTGGATGGACCAGTTTCAAGGACGCGAGACTATTCGACTATATATAACCCCGTATAGATCGTACAGGACAATTATTACCCTGAAATGACCCGCAAAGGTCAACCTGGTACTCCTTCAACGAAACCGATGAAAAGAGTTAAAGCTGTTTTGTTGGATTTAATATTCATTCTGTTATTACAGCTTTCGAATATCCCTTTTCGCGAGCAACTGGTATTAGATCATTCCTTTCTTCGAATCTCATTATTCTATTCCTTTCTTATCCTTCTCAATTGTATAAACCAAAATCATGAATAAAACTTACAACCACATTAGAGATTTTGTTTATTTCGTTAAATCCTATTCGTCATTTACGCGTCGAAAAGATAGACGATTCGTTAAATCGTCCTAATATTTTCGAAGATATTAGTTTGCCGTAAAAAAAAAAAAAAAAAGAAAAAAAAGAACGGTCAGAACGGTGAAAGTTTTCTAATATGAAAGAACTATAGTCAAAGAGAATGATCGTTGAACATTATCCGACATCACGGGTCTCGTTCGTCCGTGAAAGCCCTTTTGTGTCCGAGGGCTAGTTCGGATCTCAATTAACTCATCAGCTACCGAATGGCTCCCGCGCTTGAGTTACCACGAGACCTTCAACTAAAAATCAAAAAAATAAAGTACTACGAAATCTAAAAGAAACGAATGAACGAAACGAAACGAAACGAAACGAAACGAAACGAAATGAAACGAACGAAACGAGAAGAAGGAAATAAGAATTGAAGAGAAATAAAGAAGATGAAGAAGATGAAGATGAAGAAGAGAAGAAGAAGAAGAGGAGGAAGAGAAGGAGGAGGAGGAGGAGGAGAGAATAAAAAAAGAAAAGGAAAAGAAAAAAACATTAACCGAGCAAAAGTCTATCCCCGAAACCGCTTAATTAATTCGGATTTATCCGAGGCATGACGGGCCGGATTTTAATTCAATTCCGTCTTTTGTGCCACGTTCTCTCTCCTTCTCTACTCGTTCGGTAGGATAGAATGAGTAAGAGAAAGATCAAATGGAAAAAATAAAAAGAAAGAAAGAAAGAAAGAAAGAAAGAAAGGAAGGAAAAGAAAGAAGTTTCTCGGTTCTCCATTCGTGCAACGCACGAATTTCGCCGACGCGACACCTTCGCCATTTTATAATACCTCTCTGATGATGATTTTTAGTCTCGCAATTAAGTAGTACACGTTCAAGAACAAAGAAATAATAAACGCTTCTTTTTTTTTTTCTTCTTCTTCGGCTAGGACACCGTAGAATTTCTTTTTTTTTTTCACGAATAAAACCGAAGTTCATTTAAGACAAAAAATACACAATGGTGGAAGTTAATTTTTGAAAATACGTAACAGGAAGTTAGTTAAACGAAACGATGTAGGAAGAATGTTTCTTTTCTGTGTTTTTTTTTTTTTCTTAAACAAGTATAATTCTCATTATATACTAAATAAAATATATGCGTGTATCTCCTTTTTTTATGTTAATCTCTAACCTTTCGCATCTTCCAAAGGCTTCCCATATATATATATATACTCCTTTAGAGTTAATCCCTTAGGTAATAAATATATTCGAAACTTTCGCGTAATTGGTGAATTCAAACGAATCAACAAATTATGCAAAACATCGTCATTTTCGTATTAAAGCGATGAGTGGTGATTGAACTGTCAGAGTCGTCAACGAGCAATAGAAATATCTCTCTCTCTCTCTCTCTTACTCTTTATCGTTCATGGGGTTTTATGACGTGCCTACTCATGCCTATTTTTTTGTCTACTACCTATCTTCTTCTTCTTCGCGTCCACGCTCTATAAATTAAAAATTAAAAAAAAAAAAAAGAAGAATGAAAAAGAAATGAAATAAAAATATACGTATATATATATAAATAGTATTCATCGACGAGAACTACGATCCACTTCGACGACAACGACCACGACGAAAGATAAAAAAGAAAATAAAGAAACAAACTATATATATATATATATATATATATAAAAAAAATAATAATCACACGTATATAGGATTACAGTTAGTCAATGTAGTAGGCAGAAAAGTTTTCTCTTCGTGCAATCGTACGGGGCACGTTTTAAGTGGACATTCCGATGAATTATATTGCATCCTCCTCTTCTTGAATAAAAGTTGAATTACTACCGTTTGACGTATGCGTGAAATAAAAAGAAAAAAAAAAGAAAAAGAGTATAAATGAATGTGTGTGTGTGTGAGAGAGAGAGAGAGAGAGAGAGAAATCGTCTCCCATGTCAGGTGGTCGGCGTTCTCGTTCCCGTCCATCCGTCCATCCGTCCATCCGTCCGTTCATTCGTTCGTTCATTCGTTCGTTCGTTCGTTTCTACGAGTCACACCTTGCAGGAAACACTTCAGGCTTAATTGCTCCTTCAGGACCCTCCCCCAGAAGCACCTCGTGAAGCGCAGAATATCGGCTCGAAGGTTAAGGATATATCCAAACCAGTTCTCGATACTCTTTTCACCTGCACCCGAAGAAGATACGAAGACTCATGAAGAAACAAAAAAACACAAAAAGAGAGAAATAAAAGAAAATAATAAAGATTTAAAAAAAAGAAAAAAAAGGAAGAAAAATTATCGAAACGAAATCGGCAATTATTTAACGATACCCATTAATCGAATTTACTTTATTAATATCAATGTATCTTTAACCCTTTGAACATTTTCTAAAATAAAACTATCCACGTGTATTGCACAGAAATTTGATTAACATTTAAACTGCACTAAATTGGTTTAATTTTTTCATGGGACTCGGATAGTGTCCCACCATGCATTATGGTGCATCAAAAAATTGGGACACTTTTAATACAGCTGTACCTCAAAGAATTAAAAATATTGTTAATAAAATTCTATATATATATATATACTTAAGTTCTTTTCTATCCTACCCTCTCGTTCTGTTATGGGGAAACAATATCGATATTATATTATAGAAAGAAAGAAAGAAAAGATTGATTCGAATCACGATAGACGTAGCACGTGACAAGCCAAGGGAATTAATCCGTGCCCTTCAGGAAGATTACGGATTTTCGGCAAAAGTAAGGATTTCCGGGAAGGGAGTAAGCGTTGCAACGCAAAAGCAGCAATCTCGTCAAGTGTTTGCTCTGTTTCAAACAACCTCCTCCTCCTCCTCCTTCTCCTCCTCCTCCTCTTTCTTCTTCTTCTTCTTCTTCTTCTACTTCTTCACTCTAGTTCAAGCAATTCCTTTGCCATCCAGAAGGTTTCCTAGTCCTTTCTTCTCTCTCTCTTTCTATTTTTCGAAATGGTTTCTCCACCATGAAAAGATCTACCCTTTATCCCAGTGGATACTTTCCACGGGCAGATTCGTTCGGGGGAAAATTCGCAAAAATCGCCCTAAGGGGGTAACTGACGTGAACGTACGTACCACCACTGTTTGCCACCTACGCTCTCTCTTTCTCTCTTTCTATCTCTCTTTCTAGGTTCGAGTATTGTTGAATCACAGCCAGCATCGCCGAGGAACAAATAAAGGGGGTTTTATTGTATTTGCGCGGAGGCTTCGAGCAACGACCAGAACTGGTGTTATACCACACCACCCTAACTACTAAAGGTTATCTACCATTTTAACATGAACTTCTTGACTACTTCGACGAACGATACTAACTACTTTTATTTAAATATACTACCTTAGCGACGATTATTATTTCGATGGTGTAACGTAAAAAGACAGAGAGAAAGAAAAAAGGAACAAACAAGAAAACTAAAGAAACGAATAAATATTCGAGTTAAACACATTCAATAAGAGAAAACAAGAATTCAGTTTCCCTATAAAAGTACGATTACGTTTATCAACGTTATGCGAGAATACTATCAACGTTAAAAAGAGAGAGATCACTGTAGAAATATTAGGGGTGAACCAAAAGTTCGTGAATTCTTTTTTTTAAATTAATATCCTCAAAGTAAATTTTACAAAACGAAAAAAAAATACGATCCATTATGCATTATGCAGTTACAAAGTAATAATTTCAACGCAATAAACGGCACGAACTTATGCTTCACCCTCTAATACGATATAATAGATATATCATTCCGAATAAGTTTCCTTTCATTTTTTCAAGTCCATTAGATTGGTGTTGAGGGGGGAGGTAACGGGAGGGGGTGGATGTATAATAAATATGACTTTTCTGCGTGTGATATAAACTATCGTTAAGACTTTATTATGTAATCGGCACATCGCGTACCAGGAGTGTTATCAAAATCAAAGTCTCATTACGGCCAACCGATAATCCACCCTTGCTTGCCGCATGAAATAGAAAGAGAAATAGAAATAGAAAGAGAAAGAGAAAGATGAGAAAGAGAGAGAGAGAGAGAGTAGGTAAGCGAACAAGGTGAGTAAGATAAATGAAATCCCGGCTGTAGGAGCTTTATTCCTTGTAATCGGCCATCTCCTTATTCCCTCAACGATCGACTCTCTCTCTCTCTCTCTCTTTCTCTGTTTCCTTTTAACTCTCTAGCATGGCGATAGCGCTATCACCTAACACCGTCAGTGCGGCGTGAGTAACGCCCGTCGTATTAACGTTTCACACGACGTAATGGTTACCGAGTATAACAGAAAGAGAGAGCAAGAGAGTGAGAGTGAAAGAGAAAGATCGAACTGTAGTAGAGAACCCACACAGGATTTGAAACGAGCCACCCACCCAGCCAGCCAACGAACGAACGAACGAACGAACGAACGAGGTAGTTGCCCAGGTCTGACGGTGCCCGGAGTCACAGAGTATAGCACCAGAAACGAGCCACCCACCATGCCTTGTGATTACGTGAGAGACTCCACCAGCACCCCTTTTTGCCCCCATAGGGTGACTCTCTCTCTCTCTCTCTCTCTGCGCACCAGAGAGGGTAAGTGAGACAGAATGAGAATGGGAGAGAGAGAGAGGATGGTGAGACCCCAGAGAGAGAGAAGAGAAAGCGAGCAGCAGCATAGCCTCTCATTAGTACTCGCGTGGCACGAAACGAAATAAGGGTATATCGCCAGTCGGGAAAATTGTAAGTGTCGCGAGATCAAAGGACAAGCCAGTAACGCGATATCGGCCGAGCCGCATGATAGGGCGAGACTTTTGGGTTCTATACTTTACTTTACTTTACTTTACTCTACTTTACTCTACTCTACTCTACTCTACTCTCATTCACTTTCTGTAACCACCCCTTCCACCCTTCCACCCCCATCTCTTTCATCGATCCTACATCCTTCTTCTTCCTTCCTTTCCTTTCCTTTCCTTTCCTTTCCTTTACTTTCATTCCTTCTCCACTTCGATGTCTTCTATAAACCCTCCTCTACAGCGTTCTATGAACACGACGACCTCCTTCTCATAAACTGCCACCTAGCTAAGGAAATACAGTTGCTTAGGGAAGGTGTCAACTGCAGCGACACCAATAACAGACGCTACGCGGTGCCATGTACCAACGATTACTAGCACCGGTTAGAAACGAGATTTCAAAGAGGATGCTTGATCAGAAAAGAGAGGGAGAGAGAGAGAGAGAGAGTAAAGTTGCGCACGCGTGATTTCCTAGTAAGAGAGAAAGAGAGAAAGAGAGAGTGTTAAAGGACGAATGTGTTTCCTTCGCTTTGATCGATTCCAAAGCGAATTGGAACTGTTTTTCCTTACGTAAGATTACCCTTTGATTTATTTTCTAATAATCATTCTTCTTATTGTATCACACTGATTTTTCTTTATTATAATTCCTATTCCATTTTTTATAATAGAATCGATTATTATTTTCCTTTACATTTTTAACAAAAAAAAAAGAAAGGTCGTCGCGTACGTCATCGCTAACAGAACGATAATCACGATCACGATAATATATTATACATATATATATATATATGAGTAATTATTTCTACCTGCATTCTTGACGATGCATTTATCGATGCAGTAGATCTTATAATATCCTTCGTCACACGTCGGATAAATCGATGAATGTGCAAACGGTGTCCCAATACATTTACATTTGCGATCGTTCGTCGAACCCCCCACCCCCCACCCTCCACCCGCCAGCCCCCCCAATTCACCCTCACCCTGCCTACCCCTCTCCGTACGCTTGAACGAATCCTTCTCATCGTTTTCTTCAACGATGAAGAAGTGAGTACCGCGAAACCGCTATCGATACGAGAATCGACGTGCCCATCATGGCCGGTGGCTGGTTGCATATCGAGTGTATGCAGCGCCTATGCACCGATCGAGGAAAAAGGATGCACGGATATGGACGAGGATGGGATGGGATGGATGAAAAGAAAAAGAAAAAAGATTAAAAAAAAAACAGCAACAGCAAGAAGAAGTAGGGAAGCCGTTAACATGCCGTACACATTACATCGGACTAGTTACCGCTATCACCTTCGAAGGCAACCAATCATCTTCCGCGCCATTAACTCACGTAAAATCAAGGCTTCTGAGAGACTTTGATATCATGATACTTTACTTCCCCTTTCGAAACGATGAACGTTAAGAAGATATTTTATGTACATAGGATAAGGATAAAATATAACATCGAGTAATTGTAGGAAAAAAAAAAAGAAAGAAAGAAAGGAACAAATCGAGATGAATAAAATAGAAATAAAATAGATGTGTCTTATTATTAAAAGAAAAATTTCAATCTTCCTGCACTGGATCGATGATCAAAAGTAATTTCATGGTTATCGTGCGAAGGGGTGCAAATTTTTGAAAATTTTCGTCAAGATTTTGTCAATACTTACGCGAAACATGTTCCGAGTCTAACATGTAAAAGCAATTGTACGAAAAAAAGAACAAAAAGAGGCCTCGAGTCCAAAGGGTTAATTCGTATTATGGTAATTTCGTTTTCCATACTAGTGAAATAAATCATACGCTAGAGACGTTCTTATAGTGGTAGTGGTTAGAAACCCTTCACCGCAATTACTTCTGTCTGTCTATCTATCTTTTTATCTTTCTCTATCTACTTGTAATAACTACGTACAGATAGAACACGTGTAATATATCCAAACTACTTCGAGAAACTTATAGCCACCGTCACCGTCGTTGCTTACACCGGACACCAAGTTAACTTACAAAAAGGCTCTAGATAAAATACTTTCTCGAGTAGGATTTGTTTTACTTATTGTCGAAGAGAAGTTGTGCTCGAAGCAGGCAGCCAGCCAGCCAGCCAACCAACCAACCTCCTACCTACACCTAACACCCCAGAAACCCCCTCCCACCAAACCCTCGTTCTCAATCCTTTGACTTATCCAGTTGGTTGGTTGGTTGGTTGGTTGGTCTGCCACCTATATCATCGAAGAGAATTTTGCCCGGAACACATCTGAGGTGCCTTTCGAAGGGCTCGGAACCACCCGATAGGACCCCGCGATAGGATCGAGCTGCCGTGCTTCCTGCGACGTTATTTACGATCGATAATTAGCGGTATCTATCGCTGCCGGCGCCCAAGTTCGCTTTCCACTCCGCCCAGAACTGGCCAATGATATAGCATTGAACGCATGTTCACCCTGCAGTGCCACAGCTAGCACACTACTACTCTAACCCGTTGCCAACTTAAGAATTTCGTCGCCGGGTCTGTCTATCGATTTTTATTCCCACCCACTAAACCACCTATTCACCCTCCGACCCACCCCCCTTCTTCCACCACCACCACCACCACCACCACCACCACTACCACTAACAACCTCCCTCTGGCATCACCCACCTCTTGCCGACCTTTCCCTACCTTTTCCCGAATATTATCGTATTTTCTTTTTTTTTTTTTTATTTCTTTCCAAATGTACAAATAATTGAAGGAATTTGTAAATGTTTCGATTTTTGCGATAATTAAATATTGATCGTTAGTTTTCCTTTCTTCTTTTTTATAGTAAATGAGAATCATTGAAATGTATTTTTTTAATAGAGTTTCTTATCTATTATTTACTATCTTTCTATTTTCTCTCTTTCTCTCTCTCTCTCTCTCTTACGAATAGATAGTTAATCAAAATTATAAAATTGTCTATTTAGATCATCGAATAGATTAAGAAAAAAAGTTTCCTTTTTTTTTTTCTTTTATCTAATAAAGGTAAATCCTTGGGACAAACGTCCCACTTTAATTTCCCATTTGTATTTTGATGTTTCTTCTTTTAATGATAGTTCCCTTGCAACATTTCCCATAGCGCATTACTTTCGGAAACCTTTGAGAAAGATTAATTAATTAAGTTAATGGTAGGTAAGAACGAAGGAAACCCGTAAATTGTAGTTCGAATGAATACCACCGTAGTAGCTACCGACCACAAATGATGATAAAAAGAAGAAGAAGGGAAAAAGAATAAAAAAAAAAAAAGATAAAACAAATTAGAAAGAAACAAACGACTTTAGGAGATAAATGACGAGTGGTAATATAAAAGGTGTTAACCAATATACACGCGTCCGTAATTCAATTTTAATTAATAACAGTTAACTTATACGAGCGCACACCTGGAACGGTTAATTATGATTTTGTCAACTGAAACTTATCGATCAACGCGTATCGAAAACATCGATCAAATAAAAGATAGATCATTGAGATAATTTTTAATCAATTCTTAAATGATCGATCGGGTAATAATACGATCGCGTATTTTTGAGATTAACTTTTAATCGTACGACCAATTAACACGCTCGACAAATTATCCACGACGATGGTTTATCTCAACGATTATAAGAAAAATTAATTCGCGTAAATGAATGCATCGTATTAAATTATTATATAATTTTATCGTAGACCTCTAAATAATTAGATAAATAATTAAATAAAAATTAGAAAAAAAAAAACATTAGAATTAGAAAGAAATTTTCGCTTAAAATAAATCGACAATGGTATTTTTGATAAAACCCCATTATGCTAACACCCGATAATGGTGGTAATAATGATTATGATAGTGGTGGTCAGTTCCATGGTTCTTCGACTGCTAATGACATACGGTGTAGAACAGTGGTGTAAACACATTTACGCGCTCGCTAACGGAACGAAGTCGAGAACTCGGGACGGAAACGGAAGTGCCTGTCATAGCTGGATACATAAACACGTAGCACTATTATATATTCACGCAACGTGTGCCGCGAATAATCTCTTAGTCGTCTTGTATTTCCTATGGAGATGCCTGAACAAATACGAACTCTCTCGTGAGAGAGAGAGAGAGAGAGAAAGATTTGTATGATGAACATTTCGCAACAGAAAAATTGCTTCCTACGAGAAACTCAATCTTATTCGCTAAAAAATAATCTATAAATTCTACATATTTTATAGATATTACATTTATATACCTCTCCCACGTAGATTTTTTATTTATTTATCTTTTTTCAAAAGTATATTCATAATGGATGATACAAACGAAAAAGAAAGAGTCGTTCTGTTAGTAAAAATAAATGAAAAGTAATGTAACAGTTTAACGTGTGCTTTTCATTTGAGATTACATTAACAAGAATATAATTGTATTTAGAAATTTTACATTTAAATACATTTGATGATGCTATCACGAAAATTATGATATCCAAAGAAACTGTAATTAATTAGTGCACTATTAATATAACCGAGATTAAATAAATTGAATTATGTTCTACCTGGATGGCTAAAATTTAGAAATCTTTGTCTATAATAAGATAACTGTGCTGTGATGTATCACCATCGACCGACTAAAACAAACTAAACTAATGTAAGAGGATACGAGTCGTACGGTTTTTCAATCTACACGTAAACATTGGAAAGAACGATTAATGCGAAGCCGTTAGAGAAATAAAATGTTTTGTTTATGTGTTTTATTAGAAGGATAGTTCAATGTACGTGTATTCTAAAAACTTGTAAACACGATTGTCTCGATAACGGAATCTCAAATGAAAGTTTTCTTATGTACTCTTTGTTTTTCAACTTGTTTTTACCAAAATCGTGCACCACGTTGAATTACCGTTGTATTACCTGATTAATACATAATCAATATTCTATACAATGTAGACAAAAAGTAAGGATTTTGTTAATCATTCGAAACGGTGCAAGATTTCTGCCTCATTCTGTATAATAAATATGTTTTATAATTATTTGTACATTATACGATAAATATAATTCTATGTAAATGAGACTTAATTGGTTAATTCAATTTTCAAGGATGTTTTAGTTTCTGGTTTATTTTTTTTTTTAAATTTATCACAAAAGTCACGAAATAAAGTAGCCGCGAGCAGCAGAACAACCGTAGGAAGAAGAACTCGTATTAACCAGGGCCGTATCTGTGCCATGTGGTCAGCAGGGCTCTCGGCAATATTTATGCCATAGTAACTGTCCGCCTACCGACGCGAAAGGGGTTCCTAAACGCATCAATTTCACGCGACGGCGCGAAAAGGGCGTGAATATTTGAAACGGATATCCATCTTCGGTTACTTTGTTATTTAGCCGACGCGATCGCGGAAAGGTACAGCATCCCCCTTTTGCATATATTTCTTTTCTTTCCTTTCCCTTCCTTTTTTTCCACCTTCTTTCTCCTTTTATTTGCCTTCATTTTTGTCATTTCTTTTTCTCTTTTCCTTTTCCTTTTTTTTTTCGTAAGTTTCTCATGTTTGTTCTCGCTTCGATGTACACGACCTCCTCGTTACGTAGATACGAGATCAGGAAACATACTTTGCTCGTACATTTAAGATCGAAAAGATATGTTCGAGATATTTAATTAACTCCCTACAACACCATTCCTTTCTTTATTTCGTCTATATAAAAATAAATTATGCTAATGTTATTTATTATATTATTAAGAGAGAGAGAGAGAGAGAGAGAAAAGTAATCATTACAGGAATCAAATAATACAATTAATACGATATTAGTTTTATAATTAAAAAAAACATATAATATAATGTATGGATAATTGTTAGTTATGTTATTTATATTCGAGAAAACTATGCTCAATTAAAATTTCTAATATAAAATAACGAATTAATATATATATATATATTACAATAATGAAATGAAACCTAATTATAAAAATAACTTCTAAATAATTCCTAAATTAATATGATATTAGTCTTGTAATAATAAAAAAAAAACATCTAACGAAATGTGTACAATTGTGTTATGTTATTTATATTCGAAGAAACTATACTCGACAAAATTTCTAATTAATATTGCAACAACGTAATATCTAAATAAAATGCCTTAACAATTTGAACTATGCCATATACATATATATATATATATTCTATTCTTCGACAATATAGAAGTAGATATCCCATGTAGAAACGGGCACGCGAAACGGTTATCGAGAGGCATATTCCGTCGGGTTTGAACTGGTAGAAATCGATTCGTACATAGATTACGCTTTCGAAGGCATGAATTTGCCTCACGGACGATTTGTTTTCTATTCACGGACAATTTGACGAGACTGCCACGGCAGCAACGACTGGCAACGACAACGACAACGGCACACACCGCTTTGTTCGCAATTCGGTATAATGTCGCATGTATTTGGATCACGTTCCACGATACGTCAATATAAAGGAGTTACTCGGTGGGTCTCTGCATACCAATTCAGGGGCGGAGCAGCTTGTTATCCTAAATACACGAAATCCTTTGGAGACGTTCGGTCTGCCTCCTCCTCCCCCTTCCACCCTTTTGGAATCCCCACCCCCTCTACATTCTGCCCCTCATTCCTTCCTCCTCCTCCTCCTCCCTCTTCTCTTCTTCTTCCTCTTCTTCTTCTTCTTCTTCTTCTTTTTTTCTTCCTGTCTTCCCTGCATCCCCCCCTCCACCACCACCACCACCACTACTACCATGCTATTCCTTTCCTACCTCCTTTCACTGTACCATCCTTCCTTACGTCCTGGATAATGCTAGACAAATTGACGATTCAATCGAATCCTAAAGGATACACCGCCACCGTCAGCCAAAGGATCAATTTAAGCATATTATGGAAATCGATCGAGTAGTCCGACCCATAAAGTTCATTCGAATCTCATCCCGTACGTTTCTCGAAGTCGGAAGACTGGGCGTGGGTTTTGC
Organism: Polistes fuscatus; assembly: GCF_010416935.1. Classification (NCBI taxonomy): domain Eukaryota; kingdom Metazoa; phylum Arthropoda; class Insecta; order Hymenoptera; family Vespidae; genus Polistes; species Polistes fuscatus. Next base: position 1,755,102 of record NW_025113101.1, read on the forward strand.
TAGGTTCAAACGAACGAGACTTTTGTTCGATGAAGATTAAGTATGCGCTTATTCTTCCCGTTTATCGATTACTTCGCAATGAAAATCAATCCAAATTATGACGATGATAATAATAATAATAATAATGAGACTATTATAAAAAAAAAAAAGAAGGAAGAGAAAAGATAGATATCCGATGGCAAAGAAAGAAAAAGGAAAGAAATGGGAAGAAGTAATTTTAATATTTCCCTTGAAAAGAACTACTACGAGGGTTCCTTATTCTCTTTTAGTGTCTTCTTTGTGAATTGTCGGTGATACTACATCGGATAAAGGGAGATGATGAATATAGAAAGTAAATGAAGATAGCGCGTCCTACGACGACCCATCTAATTTTGAACGGCGATCAAACTCGTCTTGGAATATCGACGAGTCGGCAAAGAAGAAGAAGGAAAAAAAAAGAAAAGAAAAAAAAGGAAGAAGAAACGGGGGTGGTGGCGATTGGTAGTAGTGGTGGTGAAAAAATGAACGAGAAGAGGAGAAGAAGAGAAGAAAAAGGGTCTTCTGGATGTAAAACAAACGAGTTGAAAGGTAACTCGCGGGAGCCAGTGAAAAGAGATTTCACTTTTTATTTCGTCCCTTTTATCTTTTTCCTTCCTTCCTTCCTTCCTTCCTTCCTTCTTTCTTTATTTCTCTTTCTCTTTCTCTCAATAGAGTTGAAAGATGGCGGAAGGGAGAAAAAGGGTAGAGATTGGAGGACAGGAAAGAGGAACTTCATTCGAGGCCTTTTTTTACATTGACTCTGCTGTTGCTTCTGCTTCTGCTTCTGCTGCTTCTGCCTCTGCTTCTGCTTTTGCTGCTGCTGCTACTGCTAGTTCGTCTCTTCGTGTCGTTGGAAAGGGGAAGGAAGGGTGAGAAGAACCGACGACCGGGAAAAAAGGAAAGAGAGAGAGAGAGAGAGAGGTGGCTCGACTATAAAATATTTGCTTTGGTAATGAGGCCATGGTTGAGCGCAACGAAGTGCAGTCCCTTACCCTTGAGAACCTATGGCTCGAAGGGATACGAAGTGCAAATAAGAGTTTAGGAAAAATCCGAATTATCTCCTGCGCCACCTTAGAAAATTCCCCAACGTTCGATGATCTTCTTCTAGAATATATAATACCCGATACGGGATTTGGATAATACACTTTAACCCATATGTTTCTTTCATCTCAAATTGCTTAAAGATTTTTTCAAGTAATACGATTGTCCTATCGAATAAGCAAACAACAATTCGTTGGAAGTTAATTCAGAGACTTATTTGTTAAAGGTGTACCATACCAAAATAATATTGATGATGATGATGATGATGATGATGATGATGGTGGTGGCAATAATAATAATAATAATAATAATATTAATCCAAATCATCCATAAAAGGGTTTAATCCTGTATATACAAATAAAGAGCATGGTCGGGTAGAAAGGCTTCATGTCCGATTAAAATCTATCCTACGACGAAAAGGGCCGAACATAATTATTATTTACACGTTGAGCATGGAATCGATCTGCTGGCCAGACAAACAGGAAAAGAAAGAGAAGGGCACTCTTTCTTTCTCTCTCTCTTTCTTGGCCACCTAGAGATTCGATGCTGAAAAGGAACTCGAGCGAGATCGAGAGCTGTGGTAACGCGTTAACGCCACAATGCCGTAACGAGCTAATCACGATATCAAATTCTTTGCCTGTCAGCGCGGCATTTCGATGCTAAGATATCCGGGCGTTGTGGCAGCAGGGGGTCCGACTGCTAAGAAAAACGTTGGATGACCGATTATGATGAAGCGATTCTACGCGTTATGGACCGCGAAGGGAACGATCAAGGAGTGGGACTTCAACTGCGGAACACAGAGAGAGAGAGAGAGAGAAAAACGATCCTGACATCCCTTCGAGCGAAGCACCACGGATAATTGAAACACGCAATCTCGTACTTACGATAATGCGTTAACTCTAATACACGTGTGTGTATATATAAAATAAAAATTCGGTGAGAAGGAAAAAAAGAAAGAGAGAGAGAGAGAGAGAGAGAGAAGGACTAGAACCTTCAACCTATGTGTCACGTTTCACTAGATAATTTTTAATTATCATCTTTCTCTCATTTCTCTATTAATTTTTCCAGAATGCAATTCGTATTTCTACATCTCTACGACGATAAAGTCGGAACGAGTTAATTATCAAGAATCTTATGACGTACCTATAGATGAGTTAGAACGGAACTTAATAGTAATCGTGAATAATACAATGTACGGCAAATAAGTAACAGTAAAATTCGATGACTTTTTAACCGAATACCAAATATAGAAAAGACGGCGTGGTGTGTTAAGAGTAAAAGAAAAAACAAAAGAAGAAAAGAAAAAGAAAAAGTATAAAAAGATTCTTCATCTTCTGTCTCACTGACAAATTCGTGACAACCCTTCGATTATCCATTACAAGGCAGTCTTCCTTCCTTCGTGCGAAGGAGGATAGGAGGGATCAGGTAAGTGTGCCCCGAGCACACCAAGGTGCCCCGACTACGTGTCAGATCAATCATACTGGGCATCGAGACGCCCCACTGTGATACAGGACAACTTACCCCGCAATCCGTTTCCTCTCTCTCTCTCTCTCTCTCTTTCTCTCTCTTTCTCTTTCTTTCATCTCTAGAGACTGCTGGTGCTGCTGCTATTGCCCAGAAAAAGAACGTTCGCTGGTTCTCTCCACTCCACCTCTCCTAGCCCTAGCACCTCGTCGTCGACCTATCCCGAAGACTCCAGCTGGTACCCACGTTCGATATGTTACAATAAAAGCACTATCTTAGTCGTCGACACGTGATGACTCTATCGTACCAGCCGAGCAGCTTGGCCTTTTCTCAGAATCACGATCTCTCTCTTACTCCAGAGTCCAGTATTCGCTAGTCATCGTTGAAACGTCGTCGGCATGTTTCCTTGCCCTCCCTTCTCCTTCTACAGTCTCTCTCGACGATAGCAACTACGGCCAATCTCTCCTCTCTCTCTCTCTCTCTCTCTCTCTTTCTTGCCCTTATTCTCTCGAGGGCGACAACCCCTTCCTTCCTCCCTCCCTTCCTTCCTTCCTTCCTTCAAAGAAAATTTTCTTTCCAAATGGCGTCACTATATTCGCGTCCTAAATCTTTACGAAATTGATCCTACGAATTTGTCTACAATCTCACTCTCAACGTTTCAAAGATCAAAGTTAATTATAGAAATAAACTTATACAGATTGCAACTCGATGATAGTGTCTTACATTAATCGTTGCATATCTATACAGATTCTAACCAAACCAAGCTATTTATATCCCCCCCCCCCTCTATCATTATTATCCTTCTCTATCATTATTATTATTATTATTATTTTAACAAAAATGACGAACTATTCGATCGCAAGGAAGCTTAAATCGTAGATACAACTTGGATAAAGGAGAGATGAATTTTTTACAAAAGCGTACAACACCGACGCAATACACAAAGCCATTGTGTAACATTATTACAAGCTCGTAGTACATTCCTATTAGATACTTATCGGATCAACGAGATAGAATGAGAATGAAAATGGGAATGGGAATGGGAATGAGAGAGACGCGACGGAACGCGTTACGAGGAGCAACTTTACTATGTTTAAAACGACGATCGTTCTTCTCGTTTTACCCCTCCATTTCTGTTTCTGCTGCACGTGACCGAGATTACAGGGTGTGTGCAACCCCACCCCGTCTCCCTTACCCTCGACTGAGAGAGAGAGAGAGAGAGAGTCGAGTCTGAAAGATTATTTAAATAAGTCCTACCCTAAGTAAGATTCTTGCCTTTTTCCCTTTAGCTAGAAAATTATCCTCCTCCTAACCATCCCCCCCCCATTTTCGCCCCAACCCCTCAACCCCCGAACCCCCGAAAGAGACGAGTGCTTTGTTTCGTCGATCGCCTTTCTACGAATACTTCTTCTTCCTCTTCTTCACCCTTGTTCTCAATAATTATACAGTGTTTAAATTCATCAGGACGATTCGTAAAGAAAAGAAAGGGAAGAAGACGAAAAGAAAAAAAAAAAAAAAAAAAAAAAAAAGAACTGGTAAAGAGAAGAGAAAAAATATATCGACTGACAAAGTTCTATCTTTATTCGCCTATTTTAAAATACGCGATAGGATGCATCATCGATATGATACGCATGCCGACGAAATTTATTTCCGATTGACCTCGATCTAAATACAAATATATATATATATATATATATATACATATATATCTTTCTCATTCTCTTCTAGAAACTATATTAGGATGCCAACGTAACGCGTAGACGGAATTCGACGAATCGAAATGGCCGAGGAATAAATGATTCATTCGCTCGTCAATTGTAACCCTCATTGATAAAAGTCACAGCACAATAAAACACTCTGCCGCGCTTGTATTATGTACATATATTTCAACGTTTCAACTTCTCTCTCTCTCTCTCTCTCTCTCTCTATTTAAAGTTATCCCATTTAAAACTAGAAATAGTTATAAAAAATACATCTCGAATCTCTGGCGTTATAATAAACGTAACACGTATTAAAACGTTAAAACACATTTATCGATGTTTACGTTTATGCAAGAAATGCAATGATTGCGACCACAAGTTAACGAATAGACCCCATCAATGTCGTAAATATTGTTCCGTTCGGTGTTAAAATGCGTTCTCATGTTCTTTTCGAAAATATCTCGCGTGTTAAAAACTTGCAAAAAAGATATACCGAGAGAGAGTGAGAGAGAGATAGAATATAAACGAAGAGAGAATCCTTAATTCCCAAGGCAACCATGCAGGCAGCCAGGCATGCAGGCAGGCAAGCAGGCAATGCTGATTTGCTTTGCGGTCGGCACTTGCAATTGCATCGGCCATGCAAGTGAGTCCCTGATGCGTCCTGCGGTCGAACGTCATCACCGTAGCTCACGCGTCCTGACGCAGCATGCATCTACCCTGCGGGACCTTCTAATATTCGAAATTGCTCGTCCTGGCATGTTTATTTGACGTCGGGGCTGCCGTAGTCTGCCCAACTACTTCCAATTTGCCGGCTGACATTTCTCACCTCTTTCTTATTCTTATTCTTATTCTTATTCTTATTCTTATTCTTACTTTTCTCCTTCTTTTTCTTCGCCTCCCGACATTCTGCTATGACGAGAAACGTTTGCTTCATTTCTTTTCTTTTTAGTTTAGTTGTTTTTTGCATCTTTTTTTTCTTTTTCTTTTTCTTTTTTTTTTTTTTTTTTTATTTTCATTTCTTTTTTCTAACACGATGACGGACAAAGCGTGACCCTAGAGATTCGTGATAACGTTCAAATATTAGCAAGATCACCGCATCCTATATATTTCCAACCTACTACTGCCGAGGATTAATTAAACTCATTATTGTGAACGCCGAACTAACGATAAAGAATAATTTCCCGACTATTTCTAATTCCCCGTGCTCGAGTTAAAAAATAACAAGTCTAATTTTAACGAAGAAAATAATTGTAAGGGAAAAATCGCGAGATAAGATTCGAAGATGGTAAAAAAACAAAAATATTAAGAATTAATTATTCGTCGTCGTTTATTCCGACGATTTTATTTTCATCAACTAAACGGAAATTAAATTTGTTAAATAATAACCAACGAAGAATATTAATAATTAATAACGAAAGATTTGTTTCTCGAATAAAGAATATTTTTCTTCCTTTCTCGGTGGATTGAAGAAAAAAAGAAAAAAAAAGAAAAAAAATCATCAAAAATCACCGCGCGATATAAAATTCGTTTATTATACTACTTACAATTATGTGCGAATAAAACTATCGCAAAAGGCATACATATTTACGCGAGAAATCGTAAACCTCCACCGCACATAGTGGTAAACATAATAATAGCAGGCGGTGCATTTTATGCGTTGACGCGTTGAACACTCGTGCGTTCATCTAAAAGTCCGTTGAAGAGATTAATCGGCTGATAAGTATGATGAAAGGGTTCACGTGATCGTTAATACGAGCTGTGATATTTGCGAAAGAATAACACGACGACGGGTTTTAATTATCCCCCGCCCCAACCTACCACCCCCCCCCCACGTTATTGCCGTACTTAATTTGGATTTTTTTGTTGTTTTCTTTTTGTTTTCCCGCGGTGGATGAAAATGTGATGAGAGGGACAGAAGGGAGGGAGGGGAGGGGGTGGAGGATGGGAGGACTCATTGTTGTCTTTGTTTTAAAATGTTTCCTTTTCTCTCTTTCTTATTTGACGCTCATCTTTGCGTTCGAACAATTTCTCTCTTTTTACAAAACAAATAAGCAAACCTTCCCGTCGAATTCGCGTCGTGGGTACGCTTTAAAAAATCCAGTTTTAAAATTGGCATCTCTCCAATGGCAACAACAGCACCGACGGCAGTAGAGACCTATCTAGCAAGCGAATGAACGAACCCGAGTGTATTCTCTCTCCCTCTCTCTCTCTCTCTTTCCCTCTTTAGTTGTGTATCCAACGCGAACATAAAAAAATAAAAAAAGGCCCTAGATCTCGCGTGGAGTGTGCGTGTGTGTGTGTGTGTGTGCGTGTGCGTGCAAGAGCCGCAGTCAACAAAAATTGCTCGCGACTCGAAGTTGCACCCACTCGAAATCGAGTGGATTACCCGTCGATGTCCCACCCTCCCTCCCCCGTTACCCCCTACCGCCCTTCTCCCTTCTCTTCCCTGACCCTCCTCTTCATCCCCCGTTCACCCCTCGTCGCCATAGACACCCGTCCATCCGTCGCGATGCACTGATTTTAACTGCCCAATTTTTTTGCCTCTTCCTTTCTTTTTTTTTTTTTTTATTTATTTATTTTTTCCACCCGTTACAAAATATTTTACCTCTCTCTCTCTCTCTGTCTCTCTCTCTTTGTATACCTCATCTATGAACAAACCCTCTACGAGATCGGGCAAACCCTCGGATCAGAGATTTACCAACAAAATTTCGAGGCTCTCGTTTTGGATGATTCAAAGAAATAAAACAAACAAGAAGATGAAGATGATGATGCTCCTGCTGCTGCTGCTGCTGCTGATGATGATGATGATGATGATGAAGAAGAAGAAGGTGAAAAAAATGTTATAAAAATAACAATAAAAAGAGAGGTGGGGGGCAAAGGGGGAAGGAATAGGAGGAGGAGGAGGAGGGAAAGAAAGGAAGGACACTTCTCGTAATACATTTTTAATTCCAGCAGGGCCGATCGTTGGTGCCAAGGCTCGATATCACTGACGGATCTGTGACGAGATATCGCATAGGCACATCTCGGTCGTTAAGCCTCGCGCTTTTTGCAAGATGACCAACGATCCCTATCAGTACAAATGAGCGCCATTTGCGCGTTCGCCCCTTGTGTGGATAGACGAACCATAGAGTTTACTACCAACCACCACCACCACCACCACCAACCACCACCACCACCGTTTGCTTGCTTGCCTGCTTGCTTGCTTGCTTGCTTGCTTGCTTGCTTGCTTGCCTACCTGCCTATACTTTTTTTTTCTTCTTTTTTCTTGTTTTTTCTTGTTTTTCCCCTTTCTCTCTTTCTCTTACTCTTTTCGTCCTATGAGAAAGCACCTAGCACGTTCGGCACTGACCGCATTAGCGCAACGAATCGCGCCCCGTTTTTACATGAAAATCCTTATCTTCTACGCGGGGAGAATTAATAATGCAAGCATAAGCGATACTATCGCAAGGATAAAGAGAGTATTTTTGCTTTCGCCGAATAAGTCGATTTTCGTTCATCTAGGATAAAACAACGCACACTTAGAAAGAAAAAGAAACAAGAATATTAAATGATATAGAAGTAGTTGAATAATTATATAGGAAATGAGTTGAAATAACGATTTGAAGAAACTTATATCTGACGATTTCTTTATCTTCTAGAATAAAACGACACGCGAGGAAGAAAAAGAAAGAAGAAAATAAAATGAAATAAAAGAAGTAGAATAATTACATACGAAAGGGTTGAAATAACGATTTGAAGTAACTTATATCTGAAGATTTCTTTATCTTCTAGAATAAAACGACACGAGGAAGAAAGAAGAAAATAAAATGAAATAAAAAGTAGTAGTATAATTATATACGAAAAGATTGAAATAACGATTTGAAGAAACTTATGTGCGACATAAGTTTCTGTATACAATTTTTAGTTAATTATACAACCGTTAAACGATATTTTTATACGGTTTCTTGTTGTTTCTTTTTCTTTTCTTTCTTTTTTTGTACACGTAACGGTAAAAGCTAAGATAAATGTCTCTAATTGTTTGTCATGGTGGATTAAAGCCTATGAGAAACTAAAGACCGGAATCGGCACGCGAATAAGAATACACGATATATATATTAACCGAGACCCCCCGACAATTTGCGCTTATTAATTCGAATTATCGCTGCCAAGTGGGTGTCCAACGGAGGATATTAAAACCTCTGACCTTTGCCAGGATGAGCTATACTAAAGTTAGTCGATTGCATTTATATATCCCCCATCTTTTGATCCTCTTCATATTCTTTTTATGTCATCTCAACTATTATATATTGTATATTTATATCATAAATATATGCATATTTTTTTTACATATATATATATAGATATTATATGCCCTGAAAAAGTAATTTATACAATTATTATATATATATATTTTTATAAATAATTTTATAATATAATCACATTTTAATCACTAAAATAAATCTTATATAAACTGTATTCGTTCAAACTTTTTAACTTAATCCACATTCATAATTACCAGTATATATTTTTATAAATATATATGTGTATACAAGGTGTCCCAAAAATCGTTCACCGTACTGAAAAAATTAGAAATATATTTTTTAGCAAGTATTTGAAATCGTCGACCCATACTTATTTAATAACATTGTAATTAAAGATTAATATGTTAGAAATACAAATAAAATGTAATATGGTTATTATATTAATAAATATTAATGTTTGACAAGAAAATCGTTTCGACAAATTTCCAAACTTATTGTTCTCGAAAACAATGCTTTGTGTATGATCAAATTTTATTCTACATCTTTGGCATAGTCTTTCACGTAAAATCACCCCTTATTCGCTTGGACACCCTGTACATTTACGTGTAAAAATTGGAATTACTTACTATATCTGCATACTGTGTATATGTACTCGTACTAACTGATGGCAGGTACAGCAAACTTTTCGAAAAGGGATTCCAACTCCTTCCCTTCATTTTAGAATCCGTTTCAACGTTGACACAGCACAAATTAACAAATTCCGTTCAAATGAGCACTAATAATGACAAAACGTATCAACAAATTACATATACGATATTACATAACCCAACTTTTTTCGCGACGTTCATTATTACGATTGAACATTATTGAAATATTAATAAACGACATAATATCGATTATAAAAAGTTCTAACACGCATTATTCCCACTCGTATTAATAAAATATATTATCACACGATAATTCACAAAGGTCAACAATAATTTCGCGAACACTCATTTGCAAAATTGTCTATCCGACGCGAACGAAATAAAGTGACTACCTCTGATGAATGTATCGATCGATAATCGAAATATGTATTAGATCTCGATTAAGATAAATTAGATCGAGCGTGTCTATTGAAGCGTCAGAAAAATCGATTAACTAGATGATAATAAAAATAAAGGTAGATAGACAAAATCATTGTAATATGATTACAAAGAAAATATATTAACACGACCGATCGTTAAAACGATAATTACCCGTACATAAATATATATACATGTATATAATATAGTATACATATATATATATATATATATCGGATGTTTATAATTAGTTACAAAAATCGTACCGTTAGCGCCATCTCTCGGAATAAGCTTGAAACCGTTGAGAAAAAGAAAATCCGCTTTTACCGACGGTGCGAGTGTTACATGGATATTCAGATATACATACCTCCTCGTTCTGCCGCCACCGCGAATACGATGATGATAATAATAATAATAGTAGTAATAATAATAATAATAATAATAATAACGACAACAGCAGCGCGACAGATGCAGGACGTATTTGAATCTCCGCCCAGGAACGCCCTCGAAGAGGCTATTGGCCCGATACCCCTAGCCCAGGAAAAGGCTGCCATGGCCGGCGGAACTTGACGAACGGTCCAATCAGAACTCGTGTCGGTCAAAACAAAAGACACGCACAGTTCTCGAGAGGGTTGCAAGGCTGAACAAATGAATACCGGTGAACCCTCTAGGGGGTGTTGGAACAGTCGGGAGGTACGACGGAGAGGGTGGCGACAGAATCCGGCGTTTTTGATGTATTAAACCGTGGGCTCTACGTGACACCGAATGCTAACTAGGCCTTTGAAATGCCACACGCCGGATTCAAATCGCTAGAAGCGTCCTCTCGCTCTTTCTCTCTTCTACTCTTCTTCTCTATTATTATTATTATTATTATTATTATTATTATTATCATTATCATTCTAACTGTTATTGTATTTTTATTATTTTATTTTTTCTTCTCATTAATATTTTATATCCTTGTTTAATCAATCTCTTATCGTTATTTTACTTTTATTATTATTTCCATATTTATTTTCATTATTTATTATCTATATTATGATTGTACTCTTTTATCATTTTATTTTTATCTTCTATTATTATCGTGTCTATATTTGATATTACGATTATTGTTTTTTAGTATATATATATTATTTTAAATGTTTTATCATATTATTATTGTCCAATCTTGACAGTAGCCTTCGCCATATCACCGTTTCGTTGCACTCAATAAATTAGACGGCACCACTCGAGCGTGACCTCATAGAACGTCTTTGATCGTTTCTTTTGATAAGATTCTTATCTACGCTTACATATGCTTTCCTATGCATTATTCATTTTCATCTACGTCATTTCGCTGTAAACGACCAAGACAGCACGTACAATAAAGCCGATGTCCTGGAATGTGTTCCGCGTTAAAAATCTTACTTTCTTGTATTTATACTAAGATTTTTAGTATATTATATATATATATATATGTATATATACTGCAACAGAATAAATGTATGTTACATTATAAAATCGTATAAATATGTTAATGCAAAAAGATATATATAGAAATATAAAATAAATCAAATATTATTATAAATATATACCTTTTTTTTAACTCTACATTTAACACGTTAATTGTAACACAAATTTTCCATACGGTTTGCTCACAATTCTAATTAACAATAAAATTATAGCAATGCCTGTCACACCAGATGGCCATCATGGTTTCATTGATAAAGAACATAATTTTCAATGAAACGCATGACAAGTTTAATCGACTATAAAAAAAAAGAAAAAGAACAAAATTGTTCTCAACTGCTTTTCTTTCCCGTCTCGATTAACGCCAAAGTCCCGGTCGTTAATATTTGTTTGTATTCTCTCTCTTTATTTGACTGATAATCGTCTCCTTTCCTCGAGACCTATAATTTCCAATCCTATAGGCTACTGACGTGGGTCAATTAGGGAGAACTCCAAAAGGCTTGGGCGACGGAACAGAATGACGGTTATGAGTTCATCAGTTTTCAGCTTCATTTTCAAATATTTCAAAAGTGTTAACTCACGTCCTGTCTGAATTTTCATCATCACCGTTTTCACCATTTCCCATCAGATCTAAATTTATATAGCTACATATATATTCAAAAACGTATCAATACGTGAATATAATTATTAATATACCTATATATACACTTTTAATGTATACAAATTGAATTCTTTATAAATTAAATATATATATAAGAAATAGAAAAAAAAATATTACATAGACACGCAAGAAGAATAAGAGTTGCCAGTTAAAAATAAAAATATAAAAATAAAGAAGAAGAAGAAGAAGAAAAAAGAAAATATTTTGTCAATCGTATTTCGCTATAAATGATGACACACAATCCATCGTTTCGTTGAACGTGACGAAATAAACGCCCTTGTAAGGACACTAGGTGTGAAAATCAATTTGATAGACGAGCGTACGCGTGCCGAATTACCTCTACGTGATGTCGACCCGTTTTGCCATTTTCGCCATTATATTAACGACGAGCTGCCGGCACGCTCTGGTCCAACCCCTCCCAGCAGCCTACACGATATATGCTAGACTATATGCGTATCGTAAACGTTATCGAAGCGAATAATAGTAACATCACAATCCCATGCACGTCTTCGCATTCCGGTTAAAGCAAATGGAGATATAGCAGCGTCTACCCAACGTTGATTAAACTGCAACAGAAAATAAATGTTCGTTTGTATAAAGTTCCATCTTCAATATAGTTATCACGATACATACATACATACATACATACATACCTATAAATAAATATATATTTATAATATTCGCACGATTGATCTAACGCATTATCATTGTTTTGAATTGCACCAAATGTTTGGGCCAAATTTGTAATATCTCACGAATAATATATTTTTTATAATATATTCAAGATGAATGGGAGAAAAAAGCAAGTAAGCAACTTCATTAAAAGTTTGACGATCTAATGTTCGAAAGGGACAAAAATGTCGATTAATTTTTGTCTTCCCTTTTTTATTTTTTGTCTTCACACTCGATATAATCCTCGATAAAGCAAGGCAATAATCCAAAAGCCTTCTGTCATTCGTCCATCCCGTAGGGTCCTGGAATTTCATCCGACGGATGAGACGGATTACAGCTCGTACCAAATTAACCTCTGTCTCGTCTGGGTTGCGTTACCCAAACCTTTTCGAGCGAATACGTCGAGTTTACACGAAAACTCACTCAACTGACCGCGATAACGCGAAACCGAAACTATCTTTCGTCGTCAGGTGACACAACAGGTGTCCCGAGGTTTTCGATAGGAATCAGCAAGGTCTACCATTGACATCAATATAAGTTTCGTCTTCCCTAAACAGAAAATATCAAGGACCATTTGAAATAATCGAATGAATGCTAAGAAACAAAAATAAGTTATTAAAATCGATCGATTCTTGTAAATCATTTCTACAAACGTATTCCACTACATACTAACAATAAATAATAATTAATTTAATATCATACGTATATATACCAATTAAAAACATAATAAACAAATTATTAATAAAATCATTTTTAAGTTAATAGTATAATAAAAAACGCTAATGCAAGAAAAAAATTATTATAAGAATATATAAAATACTACGAAAGAAATACTAACATTTTTCAACAAGAAAAAATGTCGGTCGAACGATTATGGCTCATAGACAAAATGGCGTTTCGGACCCCCTTAAGGGGTGTTACGCGTGTATATTCCAACCCTCGTACCAACCCCAACGTTCTAGGGGTGGAAAGCACGTAACGTTATGTAATCGTATACATGGCTAAGATTGTAGAGGGTTGTCGAAGCTTTGTCGCCTAGCCATGTGTCTCTAATACGACTCCCATGGGGGGTCATTTCTATTCTATTTCACTTTCATGGGGTGTGTCGAGCGAGCCCTTACCTCACACCTAACTCCGTACAGCCCTTATCGTTTATGGTAAACGCATCACGAAGAGCCCGCAAGGGTGCTCTTTGCAGATTGACGTAAAATCAATGAACGAAGTCAATGGGTCTCTCGCTTGGTTATCCGGAACGAGAGGAAGAGTATTATAGGGGTTCTAACGTCTCCTCCTACCGTGAATAATGCGAGTGTTAATTACTTCACGCCATATTTCAACGACTACTATCACTGAAATAATCAAGGACGTTCCTTGACTTTCTTACCAATTCTTGGTAACCTGCAAGCAGAAGAAATATTGAATATTATTATTAATGCAATACATGTAAAAACAATATTTTTTACTTAATTTTCTATAAATTAATTCTTTATCTATACAAAAAGTATAATTACTCAATAAATATTCAAAGAAAATAGTAATATTGTAAAAATTATAATATAATATAATATGTATATATATATAGTATATATAGATAAGAGTATAAGATAATATAGTATAATCATATTATACTAATATTATAAGGTATACTTTACTAATATTTTTTAATACAATAATATAGTAATATAATGTTCGGGTGTATATAATTTTATTAAGTATATATCTATACAATATATACTGTAATATAATTACATTATATAGAATGAAACGAATAAAATTTCCAATTAAAAAAAAAGAAAGGTATGAATATAATGAAAGAAATAAAATCTATTTTGCTTTGGTACCAAGTCGAATAATAAAAAGCCTATATATATATATACATATATAATATAGAAATAAAATCAAGGTATTTTAACGCTTAGGATATTTATAATCACCTTAGTTAAAAAAAACTAGCAATGACTGTCAATTTAGAAGGAAGCACATGGAATAAATTTCGTCTGACAGAAGAAATTGTAGCGTAGACGAGTTTCTATGCCTTCTTTATTTATATCCAGGGCATATGTAATCGACACTCAGCTACCGTGAGAGGGAAATATGTGGTTAAGCCTTGGCATCGGCTTTGAAAAGTGGAAGTCATCGTCGCTAACGAGTCGACGTACACACTCAACGTCTTTCTCTTGGCTGACGTCCTGTCCTTTTCTCGACAATATCTCGACCTTCGCGACAGATATAGTATCATTCTTGTTAAGAATCTTCAAGCGAATCACGATATAGGTATCTCGTTACTTTGCACGTGTGATTTAATACCTGGAATGTGTATTCAATCAGAAAGAAAGGAAAAAATAAACGAGAAAGAATGAAATATAAAATAGGAATGTAAAAATAACTGTATAATAGATACTCGGTGGTATACCGTAGCATACTATCTTATAACCAATGAAAAAAAAAAAATCAACCCCCTCCCCAAAAGAAAATTCTGTTGTTATTATTTACCCCATAAACAGTATAGCTTCCTAACTTTCGCAAATGCGATAGAGATTTGTAACATCGAAAAGAGAAGAGAGCTGGCGGGGGGGGAAAAAGGAAAAAAGATAAAAAAGAAAAAAAGAAAATAAATAGTTGAAATAAAAGAAGCGGTACGCCGAGTTTCGAAGCGTAATAGTAGTTGCTACTAGTCGTACAGCGATTTCCGTTGAACGTTGAGTTTTCAACGGGAAACGAAATAAAAATGACGGCGAAATGTTCTCTTCCGAACAGGTAATTCACGGCATTTCGCTTTTTCCATCCCCCCTCCCTTTACTCCGGACCCTTGTTCTATCCTCAGCAGACGAGTAACAACAACGGCATCCCCATCAACAGCTACCACCACCATCAACACCCCCAACCCCCGTTTGCTCGTTCGCCGCCACCACCGCCACCGCCGCCTCTGCTGCTGCTGCTGCTGCTGCTGCCGTCGTCGTCGTCGTCGAACGGATTGCTTTTTGTTTCGTACCTTCGTGCCTCTCGTCCTTTGTTTCCGCGAGTCGCCGCGAGGAAATGACAAACAAATGAGCGCCAGGGTGTAAAACGTCGACGTCCGTCGCCATGGCAATGTGATGTGACGATCGACGTTTTAAACTCCACCGTTCGTTTCCGAGAAATACGTTCTCCGCCTACGGTACGATAGACCGACCGATGAAAATCCAATGCCGATGATCGAATTTTCTTCCTACTGAATCCTCTGAAACACATATCTATACATATACATATACGTAAATGAAATATCGTTAGTCAACAATTTACAAAACATATTTCAGGAAAAAAAAATCTTTAAAATGTTATATTTCAAAAAAAAATGATAAGTAAATCAAATGGATCTTTTTTATTATCAAATAAGAAATATAAAAATATATCTATATATTTATTTATAATACTTACATAGTATATTTAAGGGTTGTTTCGTAGAAGAACATATAAAATGGCTTCCACCACCATATTATTCTCCACGTAAATATGTATATCTTAATGGCGTATAGAGGGGTGTAACTCCACAACCATCAGAACGATCGTGTATGTGTCATTCAAAAGGGACGCAAACGCATAGTAACATTTTTGCTCGATGGACTTGGTAACTATCGATTGTGTTTCAAAGTCGATTGTGTCTCCATTATGTGAACGAGAGGGCGAAATAAAGAAAAGAGGGTGGTCGAGAGAGAAGAAAGGGAGAGGGGGAGAAAACGACCAAGCGAATATGTTCGAAGAAGAGTGGAAAAAGAGAGAGAAGATGCCCCTAAAGTACGGGCGGTCCAATTGACTCCACCATATTGAGTTTGGTTCTATGGGCTCTCTGTACATGGGGCTCTTGGAATCGAGACACGTTATACGAAAGGTCCATCCCTGGAAGGAGCTTCCAGCTTAACTTCGTTACCAGGTTTCTACGTGACCAAAATCCTAGCAGCAACGATTCTCTCATCCAGATACCAGCTACGTTTTAGACGTAACGATAAATAAGATCACTTCTCGACAATAGTAAACTGCTGCTCGCCCGAATCCATCGAGTTTTCAAATCCTCATTGAAAATCAACTTGTTACTTCGTTTGAAAATATCCAACAATCTTTCAGGCTTCAATTTATTTTATCATCGTTCTGTAAAATAATAATTGTTATTATTTTGTTAATTTAAGATATGCGTCTATCGGTAAATTTCAAACATATAATACTTACATACATATATATGTATATATATATACAGGAACAATTTCACTCAGTGGATCACAGGGTCTCGACAAAACTTCTATAGGATTTTCGTTCACGATATGTATCAAATTATCCTTATAATAGAATATGGCGGCAACATTACACCTACCAGGTGTCGCATTAGGCACCTTTTGAATGATCCAAGCTACGAGAACAACACAATGAATTATAATGCGTCCTTGCCGCGGACAATAATGTTACCACAATGCTGTTCCATGCTACAAAAGGTGTTGCTTTAATGGGAATCTGGTTACAACGAGGCGTTCTAAAGCATCACCGACGATTTTCCCGTACCCGTAAACAGTTTCTTCGTCGAAACTTTCATCATCGAATGCCGGGTTTTTTCTCTCTAAGGTCAAAAAAACTTTTCCCCTGAATAGCTCGACAAAAACGAATATTATTTGTCAAAACGTTGGATCGTTTTAGATGATAATAGAATGAAAAATTGTATGAGCTAATTAAAATATATAAAGTAAAAGGCATCATATTTTTTAAACAACGATTCATGCAAAAATAAGTTCAATTTCTAATCCTGATCGTATGTTATCTATTCAGCTCAAAGATATACGCGTTCCGTCGGATCTAAACCAATCATAGAAGAGTATATGTCATACCTAAAATATAAATAAAAATATGTATAATGTACATTATAGATAAACGAATGATCGTAATTAGATACAATTTTAAACACAAGTTAAACTTACCATTAACGTAACAGTTAAAAGTATAACAAATTCACAAGAATAAAAGAGCAAAGACCGTTAAAGTTATGCCCATCTCTCCCATTGGTTTGCAATAAAGCGAAGTTGCACTTTAAGGCGGTACGTTGGGGCGCAAATCAAAATGCAGTCGCTACCGGAAGAGTACTTGAACATTTGAAGAGCCCTTCGCTATTACTGTGAAGGACTTCCCAGTGCTTGGCGAATCAGTCACTAATTGCATTCGTGACATGGCCCAGAACTAACAAACGTTCCCTTCCTTCCTTCCTTCCTGAACGATCAAAATGATTTTTTTTCCTTCCTTCCTTTTCATTTTCATTTTCTTTCTCTTTTACAAGTTCATTCGTCTGAGATAAAGAAAATTGAATAATTCTCAATGACATTTTCATAAATGATATTAAAACACTGCGAATATATTATATCAACGTATACAAAAAATATAAAATCAATATAAATTATATTTGCAGCGAATATTTGAAAAATAATAAAGGAAGATAAAGAAGTATGTTTTCTTCAATGAAACATTGAATAGATACAGTCGAGCTAGAGCTTTACCCTATTATCCTAATGGGTGATAATCATAAGATTCTCCTTGAGAGTCTCATTACGAATCAAGGACCCCTTTCTTAATGGCTCCTATGAAACTCATTGGCCATTTAACGCCGAGGACACGCCGTTAAGCGTTGAAAGGTTGACGGGCCCGAGAGCAAATTTTCTCATCAATCATCCGGCTGTCAATTGCGAATAAGATACAGTAGGATCAAATTAGTTAGCTCATAGTGTGAAATATTTCACCGTTATTCTCTATCGCTCATAGCAATTTATATTTTGTCTATTTGACAAATAAATACGCGCGAATGTGCGAATTTTTCGACAAAATATTTTTTCTTCTTATATAATTTTTTATTTTCCTTTTTTCTTTTTTGTTTTTTGTTTTTTTTTTGTTGAAACATTATCAAATGATACCATTAAACGATCGCAATTTCATCGTACTTTCATTCAATATCGTATTTTCATTATCGATATTGGACACGCAATACACGAACGAATTTTAACAATGGCAGACACACCATACTTGCCTACGTACGCTCGACACCCCTTATACGTTCCCCTTGCGGAAACGCGACGTCTCCATGGTTACAACATTGAAACTCCACTAGGGGATGACAAAATGGAGAGGCGCAATACTCGGTCCGACAAAAGCGAAGTAGATCCAAAGAACGTCGGCGTACTTGTGTTTGAAAAGTCGATCTATACCTATATATATATCGACTCGCATAATCCAGCTTTACGATGAACTATTATACTCTGATTAAAACTGTTCTGGGCGAATACTGGAAAAGTAATCTCTTAAGTCTGGATAGAAACTTAACAAAGAAACACCCTCCTAAAAAAGAAACAAAAGAAAGAAATTATTTTAAAAAAAAACTAACAAGTTTGGAAGAAGAAGAAGAAAAAAAAAAGAAATAAAATTATATAACATACAAAAATAGCAGCTGATGATCGTAATACTCAAAATGATTTATCTCGTTGGTAAACTTCAACGGTACCCGCATTGACGTTATCTGTCATCGAAATTTCTTCCTAAGTATTGTCGGATGCAATCTTTCGGATCTAGAAAAGGTTTTCAAGTGTGGGAGAAAAATTCCAACGATGGTATCTTCGAACTTGACAAATTTGTATCTATGTAACTACCATACGTAATAACGAAGTCTTCTTTATAATGGACACAATAAAATATTCATCTCACCTGAAATGAAATATAAATTATAATTTAATGTACCGTACCATTCAAAGATAGCTACATAATAGATATTCCATTTGGTTTTTAAATGAATACAGGCACTAAAAGTATATAATGTAAATCCGATACACGTGATTGGAATAAGAACTGATAAAAGAGAGGAAAAGAAATTTGTAAGTCACGTAAAAATGTAAAGAATCTAAAATATAGATATATATGTATGTAGATGGAAGTAATGAAAAAATAAGAAAGCATAGAAATGAGCAAGAAATAGGATGATCAATCGTAGATAATAAATATGAAGAAGGAAATAAATATAAAACTAATACGTGATCAAAATATATAAACTGATAGAAAAATATTTAGAAAAATACAAATGAAAAGAATTCAATGAAACGATATAAATATATAAATATCATTACTATTATTTTAACATATAAATATATATTGTTATATAATAAATATATATGACGTATACTTTAATAAAAAGAAAAAAAAAAGACTAACATGCGAATGCAACTTTACAACAGTGAGTTAGTTTTATGAATTCTTTCATGAAATACATAAAATTATAAAGAAACGAAAATCAATTTTTGTTCGCACTTAAAACTATTTCTTTTCTATTATTTTTTACTTTAAGATGACGTCATAAATATTCATATAATTTCTCTCTTTAAACTTTTCTTTTCTTGCTAATTTGATTTGAAATTAAATATAAGATAAAATTAATGAAAAGAAAGAAAGAAATAAATAGAGAAAAAGGTAGATTGATCGTAAACAATAAACAAAGAAGAGGATCGGCAGGCAAAATGGCGACCTAATATACCGGAGACTAATCCCAGATGAGACGAGGGATGCGATGGCAGAAAACGGAAGAGGATGACGGCGTCGTGGTGGGGTGAGGTGGGGTGAGGGTACAAGGTGGAAGCGGGAGACGCATCTCTCGGATTACGTCTTAACAAGCTCCACGACGTTCATTTGTCTTATCCGCTGTCGCTAATGCGACAGCAGCTGTTGAAATGATTAATTCACCGCGGGGATGCATCCTCGCTTCGTGCTTTCCTGCGACTTGCAGCATCCACTAACATCACTAACCATCTCGCTTGACGACTCTGTGTTTTGATTTGAATACGATTAATTGACACCCTGCAACATATTAATACATAATTATTTTTAATACTCATATATACATGTATTTTATATATTATATATGTCAATATATTTGCCGGGAAGTTTTACTTTAACCCAAAATTTGTGATATTATTTATTATCTATAATGTAAAATAATATATTATTATTATATATTTAAATATAAAATACTAGAAATAATAACGTTATAAATTGATCTACTGACTAAATACCATTCCGTTCATTTAAAATATTACAAATTCCAATATTACTTATTGATCAAAGCAAATAATTTTAATTAAAAAAAAAAAACGTACCTATACATATATATTAAGTATACTATAAATACTTTCTAAGCCTTTAATGTGTGAGGCATAAAAATGAAAAGCATGATAAAGAAGTTTCGAACGACTTCAAGTTTAAAGTTATTGGCCTTTATCGGATACATGTCACAACTTCTAACATAATAACCAACCAAGTCTATTTGCTATGAAGTCTATGGAAACTTCTATGTCAAGTTTATCGTCAGTACAGAAGCCCTCTACCATTTATCCCCATACATATACACAATGCATTGTCTAAACAGTATATAACTATATACATTCAAAGCGGACTTTTCGATTGGATTAACTTTCAATTTTCAAAGACCACCTGTCATTGATGGAAAACGGTAATGGGGTAACAGATCGATGACTAATCCGACTGAAAAATTGTCCAACAACAGAGAGTTGTCTTACCAAACGACGATATAATTGGACTCGATTAGCAGCGGTGTAGTTAGATTCTCTCTTATGAAACAGAGAAAGAGAGAGAAAAGAGAGGGCGGAGGGAAACAAAGAACCTCTAGCAGTGCGACAATTGAGCTTCATCGTGCGAATATAGAGTTACAAGAGCTGCCCGTGGGACGGGATGGAAAATGAGCGGCGAATATTAAGTTGACGAACAAAATGGCCGTCGTAACGCGGAAAAAAAGAAATGCAGGAATGCTTTCTGTCCCTCTCACTCTCTCTCCTTCTCATCTCTCTATCTTTCTCTCTCTCTCTCTCTCTCTCTCTCTCTATCTCATTCTCTTTCTATCTATCTCTCTTTCTTTATCTCTTTCTCTATCTATCCTTCGCATTTCACTCGTCGCTTTTATTCTATACATCCCACAGCCGGTTCTACTCACTACGACGACGTGACGCGGGTCGAAAACTCTTTGCTTTGCACATGCGCAATATTCCTGGATCGAAAAGCTCCGCCCGGGACTGCCTTTGTTTAAACCACGATATCTACGCCCACGACATGTGGCCGACAAACTGCAGATATGTCTGTCTCTATCTCTATCTCTATCTCTGTCTCTTCTTCTATCTCATCTCTAATCTTCGTATATATGTAGTTCTATATACATACATATCTCTACACGTGCGTTATCGATGAAAGCAGGAATAAATCTATGCAGATGTCAACGTTAGAAACTCTCCTATCATTTTCAGCATGATTTATGTCTAATAATTGTTTTCTCTCCTTAGAATGAATGAATAGAAACTGTTTGATAATTGCACCTATCGATTGCAAACGTTGTCACGTTTATCTGAAAATATAAATAAAGAGATGTAAATATTTGTTCAACTGTTGAAAGTTTTATTATTCGTATTTCCTCTCAAATATTTTAACACGTAATCATAGAAGTATATATATTATAAAGATAATTGTTGGAGATAGCAGTGTGAAGTCGCAGTATTTAAAAAACAGTTAAACAGTTGAACAGTCATCGTTGACTGACATTTAACTGTTTTTTCAATAGTAAGTAACGCGCATAACCTGACTGGAATTTTTTTAAGAATTTGCATGGCGCTCTCTCAACGTGTTAAAATACTTTATTTAAACAATACACAATAATTCACAGAGCGCTGAGACAGAAACTAGTGGTACTTTGGATAGTAAGACTTTGATGCTATTTTTATACTATTAATTGAAAGAACAAAAAGTAATACCTTATGCTGAATTATGTGAAGGCCCGCTTGATCTGCTAATCACTTGTGCGTGTGTCTGTGTGTGCGCATATTGCTGACAAAGAAAATATATTTCTCTCAACAATAATGAATATATAATTATTAATATTTTGTTTCTATTTTAGTATTAGATGATTAAAACAAAAGAAATCGAAGCTAGTGACAATATTAATACTACTCACTAGAATTCAAACAAGGTAGCGTGGCCGAGCGGTCTAAGGCGCTGGTTTAAGGCACCAGTCTCTTCGGAGGCGTGGGTTCGAATCCCACCGCTGCCAAATTTTTGGTATTATTTTCCATAATTTACCTGTAAACAATATTAATTTTCAAAACGTTATATTTATTTTTATCCTCGTTGATTAAAAAATAAACTCTGATAACAATCATATGCAGCTTTAAAAAAATTCCAACATTGGCGCTCTCATACTTTTACCTACATAAGATCATAGTAGTTATTGATGAGACAACGTCGGTAATGTAGAATATTTCCGGTCATCGCATCGAATATGATCCATTTGAAAATCCAACTTTTACTAAAATAAATATTTATATATTATTTGTAAATGGTAATCATTATGAGACAATGAAATATTAACGAACAATTTCGATGAAAATTTCCCTATTATTATTATTTATGGGATTTATGGAATTTATGGGATCCCCCTGTTTGAAGAAACATAATAATAAATATGAAATGATTGCGTTTGCTTCGTTAATTCATTCCCTTGTAATCGTTTTAACTGATCGTTAAACTGCTCGTTGATACGGATCGGGAATGAATACGAGTATGAAATGAAAAAGAAAATCTGACTAAGAAAATGTAATAATAGTAGCATAGAGAGAGAGAGAGAAAGAGAGAAAAAGAGAGAAAGTTGATATAGCCTGAAGCATCGGATGCGGCAAACAAGCGAGCCGAGAAAATAAACGAAGATCCTTCCGAATGAAACCAACAAAATGAGATTTTAATCGAATCGTTTGATGTATAAAACTTGCTTGTGCTCGCATATTCTACCCTTGCTTTTCTCTCTAAAGCCCCAGGGTTTGTTTTAACTTTTTTTTTCTTTTTTCAAACAAATAGATGTAACGTTGATACATGAAATAGGTGATGCTTAAAGCCACGGGAAGATTGTCTCTTTTGAGCTATAAATATAGCACAAAAAAGTTGGCATAGAACCGCAACAGCAGAAAAAAATGAATAAGTGCTCCTAATTGCTCACTAATTCCTCAATCAAAATCCATATAATTGCTATTAAACAGTTACTGTATATAAAAGCAGTACTTTCCTATTTAAATGTTTTAAAATTATTAGCCATATATAAAAAATTTTGTTTGTTCTACGTAAAGATTCCTTAATGATTAAATTATAATTTTTCTTAAAAATATATTCTACATATAAATATATATATATACTTAATCTATAACAGATCACTTAAATATGAATGACTATGTAGACGATTCTTTAATTCAAACAATGAATAAGTAAGCTACTCGAGTGAGCCACTATAGTGGCCCATCGACCTGGAAAAAATAATCGCAAAAGCCACTTTAGTGGCAGGCCGGCTAAGGCCTATATCGGTAATTGTAGTGCTCTACCTTTATCATTTCGGCCGTCGGTAACTGCCATCGTCGGTAACTGCCACTGTCGGTAAATGCCACTGTCGGTAACTGCCACCGTCGGTAATAGTAGACTTGAAATTTTTTTACTCTACGTCAGTAATATTTTGTATTTAAATTCCTGACGGTCAATATTATTAAAGTACAAACTCTCATTAAAAACGGTCGATGTTTTAAAAGTAGGAATCAGTTACCGACAGTGGCAGTTACCGACAGTGGCAGTTATCGACAGTGGCAGTTACCGACAGTGGCAGTTATCGACAGTGGCAGTTACCGACGGTCGAAATGATAAAGGTAGAGCACTACAATTACCGATATAGGCCTTAGCCGGCCTGCCACTAAAGTGGCTTTTGCGATTATTTTTTCCAAGTCGATGGGCCACTATAGTGGCTCACTCGAGTAGCTTACTTATTCATTGTTTGAATTAAAGAATCGTCTACATAGTCATTCATATTTAAGTGATCTGTTATAGTTGAAGTATGTAGAATATATTTTTAAGAAAAATGATATAGTCCTTAGCAATGTTACTTGAATTTCAATAAATCTACAAGGAATTCCTAAAAAAAACAAACAAAAAAATGAAATATAAAGTAATATTAAAACAAATAAAAATTATATTTTATAAAAGATTAAGTGAATATTAGAAGATAATATATATAGAGAAAGAGAGAGAAAAAATAATTGATTACGAATATTGACAAAAATAAAATTACTCTAATAATAAATCATAGGTTTCTACAAAAAAATATTAATCATTTAATACTAAGTAAAAAAAAGATAAATACTACCCGATAATATATGATTCAAAAAAAGATATTTAACTAACAATCAGATATCTATGTGAAGATAAAAATCATGATAAAGGTATACTGAATGAAATTGTAATTTTAAGAAAAAATAGTGATTCATGCACGCAGAACATAAAATCACACTATCTTACGTCAGAAATTTATAAAGATAAAAAGAAAGAGAGAGAGGGAGAGAGGGAAAAACATGCTTGCCATAGTCCATCGAAGGTCGAAACAGTAAATCGTTGAAGATCGTTGAAAGATGATACTTTTGAACTAATCTTCGATATTTAAAATCATCCTGTGTCCATTTCGCGCGAATTAAATTTGGTTTACAAATTCTACGTTTCTAAAAAAGAAAACAAAAAGAAGAAAAAGAAGAAACAAGTTTGGATTCATTTCTTTTCTTCAAAAAGAAGATAAAAAGAAATTACAAAACGAACGAAACGCTTTCTGTCATTTGATAAATTAGCATTGACGTTACTAACGGTTCGAATTATTATTGATAAGAAAATAATGTACCTAAGTGTTAAAGATGGCCTTCGTGCTCTTCCACAATCGTAAACCGGTCAGTGATATTCACTCGACTTTATTCGAAGTATTATAACGTCAAAAAAAAAATATGTCGTTAACCTCTTGGTTTATTTAAATAATATAATTTATCTTATTTTTTTTTATCTTAAATTTACAACGATTTTAATTATTCATATTGGGAGTTTAAATCGTTATCAGTTTCTAGTGAAAAGTGCAAAACACCTTGAAAAAAATCTATAAATATATATATATATTTTTTTAAAACACATATAGATATAAAAAAATAATATTATATATGTATATATATATATATATATAAATTTATATATGACAAATATATTGCAATAACAGTTTAATTGTAAAATAATAAACATATAATATTCTAAAAATATATTATAAAAAAATATATATATATAAGTGTAAAATAATAAAATAATAACCTCAAAAGGAAGGAAGTTGAAGTAGGATTCTTCTTAATTATTTTTGCTTAGACTGCTATAATGATCGCAGACAGGATCGTACACATATCAACATGGGAAATCATCAAATTACATTTCTTATCCTTCGTCTATGGTCTCTATCTGATAGTAAAAAGATTGTTGAAATGGGCTTGGGATCCTAAAAAGTTTTTCATATTAGAACAGAGAGATAAACCACCGCCATGTCTTGTCAACAACAATCTTGGAACTCATTCCTACGTGAAGATCAAAGTAAGAGAATCCAATAATTATTATTATTATTATTAATTGAGATTAATCCAAAAAATTTGAACGCGACAAAAAATCGATAAATATAACGCAAATAGTGAAGACAAACGAAGAAAAATATCAACTCGCTGTTATACTTTATTTGCCTTATTTGACCTTCAAGATAAGAAACTTAGAACGAGTTATTTTTTTAACTTCTTCAAAAATATATATTCATATTCTTTTTCTGGAGAAATCTTGTGTGATCAATTCGATAATCGAAAGTATGTGAAATTATTTGTCATCTAAAGACATGTGCAACTAACTTCGTCTTGAACTTTGATTCGATAATATTTGAATCGATTTATAAAGTCAAGAGAAACTTAATAATAATGTATTTTCATTATATCTTATCTCATTAATAAATGACAAAAATTGCGTAGTTGTTTATAATATTACTAAAAGAAGAAAATGATGACCTATCTCTTGGGATTTTTCTTTTTTCTTTTTTCTTTTTAAGGTTATATCGATCGAGAAAATCGATCGTACGACTCTATCGATATCTATTAAAAACGCGCGTAATTTGAAAAGATTATTTTAACGCTAACATATTTATCAAAATATTATAAGAGCAAACTTAAAGTAATCAAGACTACAATTGTGTTTTCTCTTACTCAGGGTGTAAAATTCCACTATGTAGAAGCAGGAGACGTAGAGAAACCACTTCTCTTATTATTACATGGCTTTCCTGATTGCTGGTTATCTTGGAGAGAACAAATACCAGCTTTAGCAGAATATTATAGGTATATGATGATAATTGAACCGTTCATAGGCCATAGCGATTAACTGAACTTTTAAAATCTTTTTATATTTAAAATAAATTTCCTTCACTTAATTAGTCTCAACAACATTAAATGAAAACACTTTGTATAGCTATTTAAGTATAAACTAATGTTTAATTAAATATTACTATATCGATTTTTTCTTTATTTTTTAGTCAATCAATATAGCAAATGAATGGCTCAATTAATACAATTATCAATTATCTTGTTATAAGGCCATTAATATTATTTTTATAATTTCTAGGGTAGTGGCTATTGATCTAAAAGGGTTTGGTGATAGTGACAAACCATCTAACAAGCGTTGCTATAAGATTGAAATTATAATAGACGAATTGAAACAATTTATTTCAACTTTTGATGTTAAAACGTGTAGTATAATTGGTCATGATTTGGGCGGTCTTCTGGGATGGTATATGATTGCTTTACATGGAGATATGATAAATAAATTTATAGCTATTTCCAGTCCACATCCTAATTTGTATTGGGAAAAAATATCGAAAAATACCGTATTTGATAAAAAGTAAGTATATGTTCGTTAAGTTATCCATTCTCGATTTTAATCTTTAAACCGTCATAATATATTTGAGTTTGCACATTCACAGATGGGTGCATTTTAGTAGATTACCAATTTTACCAGAAATAGACGCATTGAAAGAAGATTTATCGATTATTAATGATACATTCAAACATCTCAAAGTAAAAAATACGAGCCCCCAAAATAACTATGTAGAAGCATATAAATATAGCTTTAGCAGAAAAGGTTTATTGATTTCTAATATTTACTGTAAATGTATCTATTTAATAATTTAAAAAAAACAATCAATATATTTTTTTTTACAGAAGATTGGACTGGAGCAATAAATTATTATCGCAATCTTCCTTTTACAAGATTAAATATGGATGCAAGCGAACAACTTTTTACTCATACATTATTGATAGTTGGTAATGAAGACCCATCTGTAATGATTGAAAGTATAGTTCAGAGTTCAGAATATGTGGAGAAGTTTAGCGTAAAAGTAATTACTGAAGCACATCATTTCCCGCATCAAGAAAAACCAGATGATGTAAATAAGGCAATTATTAAATTTTTGATAGGTACGATTTACTTATTGATATTTTACTTTAATATTTATGAATTACTAAATTATTAAATTACAACTTATGAATTATTAAATACTTATAGGTACTTCAAATAATTTAGAAAAAATTCCTGCCAAAAGTATGATGTTGTCTTGGCTAGGTTCATTAAGTAGTACTGTTAAATATGGAAATCAAATGTTTGATGCTGTACACAAAAAAACAAACGGAGTAATAAACGTTTTACCTAACAAAATACTTTACTTAGGTAACACTACACATTAAATAAATAATATTTTACCTATATTAGATACGAATTATATTAACGATGTTACATGTTTCAATATTCATGTATCATAGTTAAAAAAAAAGGCTGACTTAATCATATTTATTATTTTTGTATATGGAATGCGTATATTCAATTTCATAAATTGAGTCTTATAAATATGACTATTAAAAAATCTTGTAAAAATATTATTAATTCTTTTATACTTTTGATTTGTATATACAATTATGTAAAGATCTGCTTTAGCTAACTCCAAATATATCATTTATCAAAAAATATTGTAAATTATATATATATATATATATATATATATATATATATATACAAAAATAATGTAATTTATAAACAATATTGTATATGATAATTAAAAATAAAACAATGATATACATCTCTTTAACAAGTTAATAAAGCTTAGGTGTTGAATAAAGAACATAATTTCTTTAAAATACTCAGAAATACAATTTTTAAATGTAACTGTATTATCTCATATTTTTTTAATAAAATTGTAAGTCACTTTATGGAATAAGAAATATTAATATTGATATTAAAATATAAATCAATTGAATACTTTTCAATCGAAACCACTCTATTTGTTCAAAATATTAATTGTGAATGTATTTAACTGCAGAATTAAATCAATCTTCAAGTATTGTTATGTTCTGAAGATGTGCTTTGAACAGAAGCTTGCCTATAATAAAAATATCTTAAAATATACGATAATAAAATAATAAAGCTATATATACATATAAGTAATTAATCTACGAATATATATATATTATTATATAAAGACAATAAATATTAAATCTTAACTATATTATAATCCCTACTTTCTAAAATTTTCACCATCCTCGATGGTCTCAGGTAATTCACAATTCATCGTTTCTGGTAATAAAAGACAGAGACAAGCCCCGATTAATTGTCCTAATCCAAATATGACAGGAGGCAACCAAAATTGAATTTTTCCCTGTAATAATAAAAATATAAATAGCTATATAAAAAACATTTCATATATATATACAGTGCGCATGCGGGGGTGCATACGCAGATGCATGCGCGCGTGCATGAGGAGGTACGTACGCAGATGCATGCAAGTGCGCATGCGGAGGTGCGTACGCAGATGCATGCAAGTGCGCATGTAGAGGTGCGTACGCAGATGCACACGCATGCGCAGACGCTTACGCGCGTAATATACAAAATATTTAAAATTATTTTACCAGAGTAGCAATATAAGGTGCTATCATGCTTCCTAATCTAGCACATACACTGCCTACACCAACCCCGTTATTTCTAACGACAGTAGGAAATATTTCACTGCTATATAAATATATGGTTGGAAAACTGATAGCGGTTCCAGCGATTCCTAAACTTGCTAGATAAAGTGTAACATTTGGATTGTTTATTATTACAATTAAAAGTAAACTCAAGCCAGTCAACAAATTTGCTCCCATTAATATTTTTAAACGTGATACTCGCGATATCAAGCACAGAACTACAATGGTACCTGGTAACTCAACAACAGCTGTAAAGTAATACAATACAAATGCGTTATTAAATATTACATTACATATATATTATATAAATTTGAATAATAATATTATTAGACAAATTTTTACCTGAGATAGTAACATTAATAAATATATTTCCATCAATATGACCCATATACTGTGCTAATCCAAAAAAACAAATACCACAAAAGAACCAATTAATAAATATACAAATACTTTTAAATCTCATATTAGGCGTTCTAAACAAATGTGTGACATTGTAATTAGTTTTATCTATTCTCCGAGACAGTTTTTGACTTTCGTGCGAATCTATCGCTCTATTAACATTTTCTAATGGAATCTTATTCCGTCTGGCAGCTTTCAATAAAATAATCTCAGCTTCCGCCGGTTTACCGGTAGCGAGTAACCACCTAGGTGATTCTGGAATTATCCTAAATTTGTTTAAAATAATATTAGTCACTTATATTCAATTATATATATATATATATTTTATATAATTAATGTTATTTAATTTTTACCAATAGTAAGATAATAAACAAATTGCTGGTATTGAAATAGCCAATTGAAATTTGTGCCACGTGTGCGTTAAATAAGATACAAGAGGAGTAGTTAAATGACCAATTATAAACGGTACGTGAAAGAGTATTGACATTGCCGATCGCCATTCGATTCCTACAATTTCCATCACTGCAAAGAATACAAGGAAAAATTAAAAGAATAACTATGATTTACAATTCCAAGTATAATAACATTTAATTTTTGTTATAAATTACTAATAGGAAACTCACATAAAACAAAACTAATTAACATAGTTCCACCCGTAGCTATTGCGGACAAAAATTTAAAAAATAGAAATAATTCGAACCACACAGCATAAGAGCTAATAACACCTGTTACCGACTGCAAGGCTATTGCAATCATTAATGGCTTTTTACGACCGATTCTGAAAATATTATTGTTAATTTAACATTAATTTTTTTTTTTATATATACGAGAAAAAAAGAATGTTCACACAAAATATGATCATTTTTATATTTAAAATAATAAATAATTTGTATACCTATCGGCCACCGAGCTGAATAAAAAATTACCAAGTAGTACGCCAAACATTGTGCACGACTGTACAACATTCGCTAATTGTTCTCTATCACAAACTAAATCCCACTAAAACAAAAATAATATTTAAAATGCATATACATATATATCTTCTAACAAAAATTAAATGTAAAATAATAAAAAAAAATAGTAAATATGCGCTATTTAAATTAAATTATATTTAACGAACCTCCGTTATAATACTTTCTCGAAAGATTCTTCTATCGTATCTAAATTTATTACATTTTTCCATGGTACCGTTATCAACATTAACATAACATTTCATGACCATGGATTCATTAGTTGAGGATTCGGGTGATATGCAAGAAAAATTAGTTGGGGGTGCTAAAAATACAATTGAGAGTTGATGCCAAGCAACTGGGAATTTGACAAGAGAAAGTGCTATAGCAATAACAATATGCCAAGGACCCATAATACCCATTGCATCTTGAATAACGTCCAGTGGAATATGATCTATAAATGAATAAGATATTTGCATATTATCAAAACGGCATTACTATATGAGGTACGTGCTTAATTGGAGATAAGAACAATAGTTTCTAAATCGTTCGAATCACTCAAGTAATTTACTATATCTGAGTTATTACTTCGTTAACAAACGACAATATCTCCATTATAGAGATTGCAATAAATATGATATCCTGCTGTTTTCTCAAGGTTTGATGGAGGCCTTTTTAAACCTAAACCGCAATGAAGGCAATTCGATCCTAACGCGTGAATAAGGCAACCCCTCATACTCGATAATATATTTTACAAATTAATATTTCATTAGTGCTTTGTCATCTATTTAAAATTGTTATATTTTATGGAACAAAAAAATGAGAACAAAACATTGATAATAATGATTATAATGAATACTTAGAAACGTTATTACGTTCGCACTTTTAAACATTCGCGCGATAATTTACTTTTAATATTTTTTACTTATTATTGAAAAGAAAAAATAACGTTTAAATTACAAAAAAAACAAAAACAAAAAAAAAACAAATAACGAAATAATTAGTTGATACTTTATATATTTCTATATATATTTAACTAATATATCTACTTATTAAATATAAAATAGTATTTGTCTATTCTGAAAAATATTTAATGTGTGTGTGAGTGTAATCTCTTGTAAATTATAAATTAAACTTCAGCGATGATTTTTAATGTCGAACCTACATTTGTGTCAATCTCTTATATAATGTTATCTTATTTTATGTACTTCGATTATTATAAAAGATAGATGGATAGTTTCGATAAGAATATATTTAAAATTTTAGAACCGTAAAATAAATAAATTATACTTCTGGAATGAAACTGTAGAGAATATTTAAAATCTACAACATGTAGTGGAAAAAGAGCTAATTGTAAATACAAAAAAATTAGAGAAACCATACGCCTACTGTTTTATAAATCTAAAACCTTTATTTGACACCTGTATTGACATTCGAGAGTAGGAATTGATAAGTTATGATGAAAACTAATCAAATAAAAAAAAGTTTAATAAAGAGACCAAACAAAATTTTAGACGGAAAAGGGAATGAAACGAGGAAACCCAACTCTTTTCATCATTTTCATTGTGGATTTGAAAGAGCATTTTAAGTAGAGGATAAGAATTAAACAAATTAATAAGCGGAAAAGAAAAGATCTAGATCTTCGCATATTCAGATGATATTGTTTTATTGGATAAAAAAAGGAATAAGGAAAATGTTGAATTAATTCATTGAAAGGAAAAAATTATTATGGTGTTTAAAAAAGAATGAGGAAGAAGGAAAAAAATTTGCTAAAAGCTGAAAAGGTAAGAAAATAAAAGAAGTGAAATGATTCACCTATTTTTTAAGGATGAATTCTTTAGAAGTGATAATAAGAACAGATGGTATATGTAAAACCTGATAAAGAAGAAAAATCTGATAATGAGGCAAACATGGGATGGTATCGAAAAAGTTTATTTACAGATAATTTTAGAAGAAGAATGAAAATATTTAATTTTTTAATAGGAGATTTAATATTATATAGTGGAGAAATAATGAGGGATGGAAAAAAAGCCTGGGTTGATTAGAAAAGGGTACTAAATATAGAAAAAAGAATATTAAATATAATATTTAAATATTAATAATACTAAGAGCCAACACACACACACATGGGTTGTAAATGGACTTGGTTTTACATAATAATTAGGTATAAAAATGTAAACTATAACTCTCATATAGTTAGATCTTTTTTAACTTATGTCCTTCATTAGAGTAATAAAATGCTGATTTATATAAAAAAAAAAAAAATTGTATTCTTCTTTCTCTACTTCCTGTTTACTATCATATTTAACAATAAGATTATTTGATATTTCTTTGAATACAAGTCTTTAACTTATCTCCTAATGAAAAAGATAATTGATTAAAATGTCTTTCGTAAAACATTGATACGATAAAATTATTCAATTTGTGTGTATATTTTGTTTTTATTATTATTTTATTTATTATTATTGTATTTTTATATATTTTTTTGTCCCACGCAAACGTAACATAAAAACTATCAAAATTTTCGAAAGTTATATTTATTAAATTCGTATATCGGGTAAAAAGAAAAATTAAGAATTATTTCATAAATATAACAATTGATTAATAAACAATTAATAATCTAAATAATCGGCGTTTCGTTTTCCGAATGCGAGCATCTCAACGGTGATGCAATGAAACACACGCGATTTATGTATCTAACTTAAATTTATATTTAGACGCAACCTCGAAATTCATCTACCTAACGATTATCTAAATTTATTCTTATTGTATTTACCTTTAAATGCTTTTTCCAACATTGTCTTTTTCTTCAGTTTAGTCTCTTCTCTTATTTAAAATTAATATTTACTACCGTCAAAATTCAACGTACCGCTTGTTCAAAGATTTAAAGTAGACTGAAGAGATTTGAAGCTTCTAAGTCTGTTTTATCGACAGGATAGTAGATCAATCGAAACTTTATCGATACAAAGGATATCTTTGATTCAACAACCTTGAAAGTATGTGCGTATGCGTGTGTATTATGTAGTTTCCAATGTGTTCACATTAAATACCAAATATATAATACTAAGATCAATAAAAATTAATTTCTTTACTGATCCATTTTTTTCTCATTTCTTTTCTTTTAAATATATTATTACGTATAAAAATATTTTATGCGATAGTATATAAAATATGTTAGCGCTCTGTAATAGTGCTAAAAATAATTACTTCATAAATCGGATCTACCTAATTTAAAAATATCTTTTTTCTCTTTTGTTGTTTTAAATGGTTTATTTTTCGTTCGCAAAAGAACTCAATTTTTCAGCAAACGATCGTTTTGGTTGACTATTTAGTTCTGTTTCAGGACTTGATAATTTCCGTTTCTTTCTTTCGAATGGTTCCTCTTTATCTTGTGTTTTAGAGATTTCTTTGTATCTCGATAAAGCTATTTTTGTTAATTCAGCAGGTTTATAATCGGGAAATTCTTCTTGTAAATGTTTCTTCTGTTTTGCGTACCAGGCAACAAACGTTTCTTTTTTTACTCCATTTTTCGGTTTTAATTTAGGAGAAGGTGTAGTTTTGTCTACTATTGATCTTTGAGGCTTTTCTTGTGCAGTATTGAGACCAATTAAACCTGTAATATGAAAATTAAAACGAACAGTTATATAAATAAATATTTATTAATAAAATTAATAAATTAAATATTAATTATCTTTTTTTCATTTTACCCGTTGACGATGAAGTAGTAGTTTTCAAAAAGGGATTACTTCTTCTCATTGATAAAGATTCAGTCATTGATAATGGCCTTATTTCTATATCAGGTTTTTTATTTATCACCGGGGTTAAAAATAATTCCTCTGTATCTTCGATTATCTCATCACCATTTTTTGTACCATTTTGATCATTATTTTCTTTTTCTTCTTTTTCTTCTTTTTCTTCTTCTTCTTGCTTTTCTTTAACGTCAGCAATGGATTCCAATTTTTTCATTAATGCAGTACGATTAATACGCGCTGCAGATGTTAGCGCCAAATCTAATACCTTTGGGGATGCTATTTGTTCACATAATTCGACTGCGCGATATTCAACGTTACTTCGACAAGCCAACTATTTAAATTTCAAGCATTTATTATTACTTTATCTAGTAATTTTATACAGTGACGGAAAAAGGACAAAAAACAAAGAAAATTGTACATACTGCAATAAGAAATAGTACTGCTTCGTTTTCATCCGATGGTTGACTTCCTAATTGCCACAATTGAGTTTCCTGTTCTGTTTTTTCCGAATCAGGTTCACAAAGAGGAATTGTTAAAGATATTTCGGTAACAACTGGCCGTGGAGTAGTTATTGGATAATAACTTCCTTTACATAATACACAACGAACAGATCTACGCTCTTCACTTACTCCAATTATAAAATAATGATCAGCTTTACCTTTGCCCTAGTTAAAAAATAATATACAGTAGTTAAATAACAAAATTCTCCACTGAAAATGTTAGGTTATGAGCCAAATTCTCGTCATTTGCAGGAAGTTTTAATTTTCAAAACACCTAATAAGATATTCATTTTCTTTTTACCTTTCCTACCATAGCACAATATACTCGCCGATAAAATGATTTGTTTATCAGATAGTTTTATAAGGATCTTTCTGAAATCAGTTATAACTGGGAGATTCCAAAATCGGATAATCCTAACCATGTAAGATCTGATGAGGGACAAAGAGGAACACTCAATTTTTGATTTTTCAAACGTGTTCCAAAATTTTGTATGCAAAGAGCGGTGAAGGGGGGGGGAAAGGAAAAAAAGAAAAAAAGGAGGGGGGGGGGGGGGGGGAAAGGAAGGAGGGGGAGGGAGAGAGGGGGGGGGAAAAAGGGGGGAAAGAGGGGACGGGGGAAAGGGGGGAAGGAAAAGGAGGGGGTTAAAAGAGAATATATGTAGGTAGCTGAGAAATATGGACTAGGTTAAAAGATAAAAAAGTTAAAACAAGAAGTCGTAATGTAAAATAATTCATAGGTTTATTATTAATAGGAGTAACTGGATAAGTTATACCTATGGGTTATCTCCAGTTACTCCTATAAATAATAAACATATGAATTATTTGACATTATGACTTATTGTTTAATTTTTTATATTTTACCTAGTCCATCATGATAAGCAACGACAAGATGATTGTTAAATCAATTCATTGCGACAACAGGACCAGGCAAAGCTATAACTTCACGTTGTGTTCCACCTATCATAAAGATTCTCAAGTATCTCCTAGAAGTGGCAATTGCTAAAAAATTGTCACCAGCAGCAACGCATTGCCCATCTTCTCCTTCCGGAAGATCTATTGACCATTCTTTATTTCCAGAACCCCAGCCTTAAATTTAAAGTGTTTCTATTACATTAAATAGCTAATTTGATAATTAATCCTTTGCACTCGGTTTAACACGATAATTCGAACAATAACGATGTTTATTTAGGTTTTATTTAGGCAATAGAGCTTTATGAAATAACAGAAAAAGGCCTCGAGTGCAAAGGGTTAAAATAGTTCGACGACTGTATGAATATATGTATGTCATTAATGTTAATAACAATTAATTTAAATAGTTTTCTAACCTTGCAATACTACTACGACAAGTTTGCTTGCTGTATCTTCAATTGAAGGACAATTTAACACAAGAGCGTTAGATGATAAAGCGGCAATAGTATGATTCAAATAATTATTTATATGCATGCTGCGATGAATTGTAATATCATGAAATTCTACTTCAATACTAGATTCTTCTCCATCTTCTGAATTAAAACACTTTACTACGCCTACATGATTCCACACCTGTAACAATTCAAATAAAAATATTAATAAAAACATATTTATTTTTATTACCATACTTTTAATAAAGTATAAAGTAATTTTACCATAAATCGTGATAATAAATGAATAGGTGAAGATCCTGGTTGAAAAGGTGGTTGTATTCGTATTTCTGGCATAAAACTTTTAACATCATGCGCTGCATCTTGTACTTTCTCTAACATAATATCAGACTTTTCATCGTTTTCATATTCTACAGATGCTTTTATTTTATTTAAACTTATTACATTATCTTCATCATCATCATCATCGTTATCATTAATGTAATTCAATGGAATTTCTGTAGTTTCATGAATTTCATTATTCGTTGAAAGTCCATTTTTACTTTGGGGATCTTCTGATTGGTTATTAACTATCTAAAAATATATAATAACAGCTATAATAATATATTTTAATAATATAATAATATATATCAATTTATACATACCACATCGATGCAACCTAACTGGCCTGAAAAATCACAAAATGCTATTTCGTCTGATGAATTATGTTTCCACACCAATGCAGTAATTTTAGTATTTTGTGGATGTTCAATATTCCCTATCAATGCCATATTTTCCATATTCCATGCAACAATTTCTCCATATACTGTACTGGCAGCTAATCTTGTGCCACAGTCAGAAAATTTGCAAATGCTAAATTCCTATATTACAAAGTAAAATATAATTTTAAAATATCCTGATTTTATAAGTAATATTAAATAAATTCTAGACTATAAAAACTCACAGCTTTTAAAGTAGGACATTGAAATTTATATGATTCCTTCCAAGTTAATCTTTCTACAATAATTATATCTTTATTATGTGGATACGCAAGGCAACTTCCATCTTTACAATGAAAACTAGGTGTACAATAAGTCTTTGCAGTAAAAAATGAATTACACTTAGGTACAACATTATTCCAAACATTAACGGTACATTTTTCCTTAATGTCCCAAATTCTAATAGAACCATCAGCGCTAGAAGAAGCCTGTGACATTTAATTTCATGCTATAAGTGCATACAAATTTAATAAACTAAATACTAAATATACCATGTATTCTACATACAACAAATTCTTCCTTCGGATCCAAAGATAAACCTAATATAGGGGCTTCATGTCCTTCCAGTTCTATACTATGCGATGTATTGATATTGGTAATTTGTATTCTCATATCACTATAAAATTTAATACAATAATGTAATATATTTAAAAGACCAAATATATAATATTATGCGAAAGAAATAATTTGAACATACCATCCACCCGATACAATATAATTACTATTTGTTGTAGTAGCTAAAGCGCATACTGGTGCAGCGAATCTAGTAACTATTCCTTCTTTTTCGAGATCTGGATGAGTGAGTATTTGAACAGTATTGTTATCATTACCTACATATATTTTGCCTTCCTGAAATATATATTATAATTTTATTTTGGTACGACATATAAAAAAGATGTATTATTTTAAATATTCAGTGCAATCATTAGATTGTTTTAAAATAATTCACTCTTAGTCGTAATTACGAAAAATATAAATTAAAACATTACTTTACCTTTGATATCACTGCTACTGCTTGTTCTGCAATACAACTTGCTGTTGGATCATCGTCCATTAAATTCAACCATGATCTAACATCTCCATCTGAACCACAAGTAATAAGACCTCCCCTTAAATGTAAATACAAATAATAATTAATATATGTGCATACAATATAGTATAAAGAATAATTAACAACAATAATTTAACAATTGTTTACTCACTCTTTTCCAGTATAATAACAAACATCTGTATGTCCTTCCGGATGAGCATAACGCATAGGCTTTTTTACTAACGGCATATTATTTTACTTTTATATTATATACATAACAAATACAATATGAATAAATTTATAAAATATCCTTTCGCGTAGATTTTTTATTTACTTCTTGTATGATTAATTCGGCGCGAAACTAGTTCTCTATTTTAAACGTAGAGTACGCATTGTTACACAGTCACGTGATATTCTTTCGATTGTATGTATATTTAAAATAAAAAATAAATATAACATAAATAATATAATACAATATAAAATAAAATATTATATATCTATTAGTACTATTTTATGCAAGTTTTATAAAAAAATATGTTATATATTTTTTTTATATAAAAACTAAGCGTAACATAAAAATGCATTCTGATTGGTTAATAAACATTGAACGTTTAACTAATCCGTGAACTGGAATTTTAACTTTGAATTCCTGCAAGCGCACAAAAGAACGTACCTTAATATTAAATTATTGTTTAAAAACATGCCTTAAGTACAATTTGGTTTATTCACACTGATTCGCACTAGAGGGAAGATAGCCTTTTCCATGATGGTCGAAGTTGCAATGAGGATTTTATAAGTTTCATCATTATATTATTTAAAGTTATTTATCAGAATGACCATGATTTCAAAAGCTGCAGTGGGTATTGCCGTAGGCATCGCTGGTATTTTTGTTGGCTATTGTTTTTACTTCGACCAAAAACGCCGTAGTGATCCAGACTTTAAAAAGAAACTACGTGAACGTAAGTCTAGAAATTGGATCTAATACACATGGTCTTGATAATTATTCTTACATCAGATAAAATATTCACGTGCTCAAATAAAAATATTAAATATTGTATTCACCAGTTTGAATTATAGAATTAGATGAAAAAAAATATTATTCATCGTGTTAATTTCCTTATCTATTTAATTTTTATCTTTTTTTTTTATCTATTTGATAACTTTCTCATAGATATTTATGTGATAATTTATTTTAAATGATTATACTTGTATTCAAATAACATTTGATTCGTTATGCTTTATACATGAAAAAACACTAATAATTTTTATATATTATATTATTATATTATTTTATTATATTATTATAGTTTGTTAATAATTATTTTATTTTAGGAAGACGTGCTAGAAAACAAGCACAGAAAGCAAGTTCTAAAATACCAGATCTTAAAGACCACGAGACAGTACAGAAATTCTTCTTGCAAGAGGTTAATAAAAATATTATTAAACTGTTACTTTGATATTATGTATAAAATATATGTACAGTATAATAGAAAAATATTGATTTATTAATAGGTACAACTTGGAGAAGAAATGCTTATGCATGGT
The DNA here is from genome assembly GCF_010416935.1 of Polistes fuscatus. NCBI lineage: Eukaryota > Metazoa > Arthropoda > Insecta > Hymenoptera > Vespidae > Polistes > Polistes fuscatus. Next base: position 1,794,623 of record NW_025113101.1, read on the forward strand.
GATGTAGAAAGTGGAATTGAACATTTAGCCAATGCAGTTGCAGTTTGTGGTCAGCCTAGTCACTTGTTGCAAGTTCTTGAAAAAACACTGCCACCTCAAATCTTTAATCTTTTGTTGCAAAGAATACCTTCTGTTGGCCAAGTGCGTATATGTTGAGATATTTCAAGCATCCATATCAATTAAGATTGATAAGTTTCTTTAATATCTTTTACAGAAGCTAGTTTCTCAAACTGCAATGTCAGAAGAAGATGTTGAATAGAATACTATAGATTCACATTGAACTTTTAAATAAAATTTGGCATTAGTAGAATGTGTACACTCTCATTTCGTATATTATAGTTGCCACCATAACTTGACTTTTTGGTAATTACAATAACATTACGTAATTTATAAGATAGTAACAAAAATACATATTCATTTTATATTACAATAAGTTGCAATTATAAATACAAGTTTATATTCACATGTATAATATATTTTTATTTCACACGTTTTTAATTGACTAATAGTTCTAGTCATTAAATGATTTATCTTTCTTTATTAATTATGTAGAGTTCTAATAAACCTACTTGTGTTTCATAAAATTCGAAGTTTTAGGAAAATTATATATGACCTATATTTTGATTCAAAATACATATATATTTAACTAACAATTTTTAGTAATTGTAATTAAATTGTGCTAAGTTAGATAATTATAGTTATCTGACTCATCTATATGCAATAATACCATATATCTAATACATAATGTTTGTTGCAATAACCAAAATTAATAATCAATTGTATTATTGTTATTGACGATATTAATTTCAAAATTTGCTTGTATCTATGTAAAGATATCCACTACTAGATCTCTGTATTAGAAGAATTTCTGTAACAAACAGAACGTTAAGACGGTTGCATATAATATTATCTTCTATAATAGGCACTAGCACATATAAATGATTACAGTTATTTTTTGTATAAACAAAAAAAACATATTCTATATATTCTTATAAAAATACATTGCGCGCACTATGTAAGCAATGAAAATGTTATACAATTTCTATTGATAAGACTACAAAGTGGTTATAATCTATATTGCATCAGCACAAATTAAATGTTATTAATAAAAAAATATTATATAAGTTACTACACTCATCGTTATCTTAAAAAATCCATTATTTAAATAATGTGAAATATAAAATTGTCAAGTATTGAGTTTTCTCTCTTTTTCTTTATTAATATATAATGTAATATGTACAAATTACGTTAATTCCAACGTTTGCAATGAATTTTATATATAGGTTTTCATAAAATAGATTTTCTTGTTCATTTTCACGTATGATTATATTGTTATACAAAATAACAAGCTGTTAAATAAAACCTGAACCTAGATAACATTTATATAAGATATCTTACGATTAACATTTGTTAAGTAAAGGTACTACACTTAGTTGGTGTTCTTATATCTTTCAAAATGAAAGAGGATCATAATATAATTGGTAACAATAATAATATATTATTTTGTTTATAAAAATAATTGTTTAACAGCTGATATGTGTAATAAAACATTATGAAATTATATTACATGTTCTAACAAGAAGCAACGTGTATAATATATACATATATTGAGTTTTCATATTAAAAAGTATAAAATCATAAGAGTAATGAATCAAAATCTGAATTGATGAATTTAACGAATAGAATGAATTTCAGTCATTTATATATATAATAACACTGATAATAAATCTGCAGGTTGCACAAAAATAATTAAATAAAGCTGTTATTTACAATATATCAATTATAATTAATTATAGTTAATTATCTTAGATTAAATTTCTTTATACTTTCCTAAATATTTTATGTATATAAATATACTATAATATGAAGAACTCCTTGCTTAATTGAAAAAACGAAGACGTAAAAATTGAATTAATTGTTAATTATTTATAGGAAAAAAGATAATAAAAAAATAATTCAACTTAAAACAAAATTGTATTTTTAATAATTCTATATTCCTTAAAACATCATTTTAAGAAACAAGGAACAATGAACTCCTATAGTTTGCATAGTTTATCATTCTGAATTTAAAATTTCGTTTCTAGCTTTAAACATTACTTCTAAAGCATTCTTAGCTATTAGTTTCGCAGCAATATCTTTGCCAAGTTGTTCAGCGCATAAAAGACTTAGACTACTTATATTACCTGGTACTACACCGCTATATAAACGGGGTTCTCTATATTGACATTTCCTATTTAACATCAAAAATAATATAAAAAATATCTATTATATAGACATAATAAAAAACATTAAATGTATAGTACTTAAAAATGCTTACTTCGGAGGTTCTGCATCATCATCCGGTATATAGAGTTCACTTTTTGCTGTATCTTTTATTAAAGTTTGACCATCAAGAGACCAAACTGCTCCAGTAATAACTAAATCTTTTTCAGTTAAAGTGGAAGAAACTGCAACTGGAGCAGAACACCCACCACCAAGTGTCTTTAAAAAAGATCGTTCGCATACACATCTCAATGTTGTATCTATATCGTGCAAAGGTTCTAAAAGAGAAAGTATTTTCCAATCAGATTCTCTGCACTCTACTCCTAATGCTCCCTGACCTACAGCGTACAATGCTTCTTCTGGTTCTAATATCTATAAATAAATAGAATTATGTATTTAATATATATTCACATAGAAAATAATTGTTGTATAAAAATATTACCTGACTTATTCTATCGTCCCATCCCATTCTTTTCAAACCAGCAACGGCTAAAATAATTGCAGCAAATGGGCTTTCTTCGTCATCTAATTTTTTTAACCTAGTATTTAAATTACCACGTATATTTTGTACAGTTAAATGCTGCATATTTCTAGCTAATTGAGCTGATCTTCTTAATGAACTAGTACCTATTACACTCCCTTTTGGCAGTGTAGATAACGTTTTGTCTTTATATTTCTTCGACATTACAACTGCATCACGTGGATCTTCACGTCTAAAAAAAACAATTCTTATTTTTCAGGACTATTTCGCAATGAAATAAACATCAAACAATATCATCGATTTAAAATCAAAGAAACAGATTCTGAATTTATATCAGGGTAATGTTTATTTCAAGAACATGATAATTTTTAATACATTGTAATTTTAAATGTAACATGAATTAAACATATTCAGATGTGCCACCAAAAATCAAGATTCTTATATGTGTATATATAGGGTGAATCATATAATATAATAAAATATTCTTGATATATATCCTTGATAAATATATATACATATTTATCCTTGAGTTATGAAAGTACTCTTTTCAGAAACGGATATCTAGCTGTAATAAAAAAATGATCATTAATATTACTCTGCATCTACTTACTTCAATATTGCACCTAACACCATTCCTTGTGGCAGTATGGTAGGTAAATCTTTTAAGGAGTGTACTAAAAAGTCAACACGACCAGTTTCTAAAGCCAATTCTAGTTCTTCCGTGAATAACGATTTCTCTCCAATTTTGGGTAACGATTTATCTAATATTTTATCTCCCTTCGTATTCATTGTTACTAAAAACATATAATGGATATAAATGAAAATTTGGTTTCATTACATATATACATATATATATATATATACACACATAGTACACATATATGTTACTAAATACGGAACAGAGCTATTTTCTTTAAATGTCTCAAGTGTTACATAATATACTAAAAGTTTCTAACTAATATATCAATATGCTATATGATTCGTAATGATGATCGAATCTGTATTTAAACAAAAATCTTAACTTATCTTTATTTTTTATCAATATATAATTCCTATATTTAAATTATAAAAATAATATTTCTCCTTACCTATTTCAAATTCCTTTTTTGGATAAATTTCCTTTAAAGAGTCTATTACATATCTAGTTTGAATAAGCGCTAACTAAAAACATAAAAAGAAAAATCAATGTAATTAATAAGCAATAAAATTGAATGATTTGTTCGTAAATCATGTTATGTAAACAAATATCTAATGAATTAAAAAAAACTTGAATTGAATAACGAAGAAAAAGTTTGTGTGGAAATATATTTTTATAATTAATTCATCCTGTCATCATCAAATAATTAACGTCTTAGAAATTGCTGACTAAGCATGAATACAGTAGAATGATAACATTTATATCATACTACCACTTATGATAACATAGGAAACAAAATATTCAAGATGTAAATTAAATATATTATTGAGAAAATCGTATAAATATAAACATATATATACACATTTTTATTCTACCTTTAATCTTTAAATTTCTGTAAATTAAATTCCATTTAAATGTAAAAAATAAAAACAGAATAACGAATAGATCTTAAAGCTAAATAATAAAACCGAAAATTTAGGAGGAAAACTGGTCATTGATAAGAGTTTATCTGAATGATATGTAAAATTAGTATAATTTGAATTCACGTAACGGTGGGTTCATGAAAGTATGTTTGATTTGTTCTCTTTTATCAACCATATAAAAAAATTTTGCAGCACATACCTCACTCTTTCGAGATCCAACACGGATTACGTCAGATGCCTCTTTATTCATTATGATAAAATTTTTAATTTAGGCACGAACGTTATCAAGATAATATAATACTTTATAAAAATAGAATATTTTCTTCAAGGAATGTATATATCAGAGGTATACCATAATCAAATGAATGAAGAAAAAAAAAGGTAATTAGGTCAAAGACATAAAATACTTTCACTGCACTTTGTATAGAAGTACACGATTAACTTGGATGCACAATATTGTAACTTTTTTCATGAATAAAATTGATATTATTGTATTTTTGTATTTTCTTTACTATTTTTCTTTTCTTTCCTTTTCTTCTTAGGTTTTATTTCACAGTTACTGACACTGCAGTAGAAAGTGAAATTAATTATGCTTATTAAACGAAACTTTACATTCTCCTGCGCGATGTTTCCAATTGTACACATTCGAAGCGCGTGGCAGCAGACTGACTAAAGTAATAACTCGATATCACTGTGACGTACTTCCACCTTAGGTTAGGTTAGAAAGCAACAATCGATGATGTAATATATCGATATATACTTTCTCTCTCTCTCTCTCTTTGATTTGAATTATAATTAAAAATTCATTAAAGAAATGAAATATTGTGTTATTTCATATACAATTATTTCTTCTTAGCATTGCTTTATCTTTATTGTGTTAAAAATATTTTATAAATATATTTAGAGAGATATCTCCCTTTGATTTGAATTATAATTAAAAATTCATTAAAGAAATGAAATATTGTTATTTCATATACAATTATTTCTTCTCAGCATTGCTTTATCTTTATTGTGTTAAAAATATTTTATAAATATATTTAGAGAGATATACAATACATAATACTTAAATAAGACATTATCTTTTATCTTCTGAAAGATAATTTTGTCTCTGTATATATAACAAATAGATAAATTAATCTAATTGTAAATTAATCTTACAATATGTTACCATTTGTTATCACAAGAAAATAATTCCACGATGAATTCACATTTTAACATTCTGTGAAAATAATTATTTTTCTTTTTAATCAAATTGCAAATAAATTAAAAAAACTAAATAGAATAAACTAGTGTTATAATTATGCTGTAAGAAAACATAGCTTAGCTTGTATTATCTATAAGTTTATGTAAGAAAGCTTATCAACTTATAGCTGTATAACATATAGTTCTTACATAATATATTTTTTTCATGCATTACTTATTTAAAACTGAATAGTAAGTAATATTTAAATCTTGTTTTATGTACAGCTTACATAACATGATTTAAGTGCTCTTTTTCAAAAATAGTTTTCTATTAAAAATATCTAAAAAAAAATCATTAATCTCCGATGGAACGTGTACAATACATTATTAACTTTTATTATACTTTTGCACATAATTATAGGTGTAGAAACCCTATTTATATAAAAATCGACTAGCTCCAATTTTGTATGTGCGTATCTCAAATCACAGCTAAATCAGTTCATAATAACTTAAGCGATACTTAAGCAGAAACAATTATAATTAAAATAACAATATTATCAACATTAATAATACAGTTTTTCACTTTCAGTGATAATACGATCACACTATATATAAAAGCTTAATTTCATGTAAGATTAAATCTATTACTGTATATTATTGTAAAGTGAAATGATTCTTTTTGCGTCATATTTTATGTATTTAGTAGTCAAGTACACTCGTACTGGAAACTAATTATATTGAAACATCATCAAAGAGGCTAAACGCAACTAAATATCTATATTTATGCTCCTATTAGTTTCACTCGAAATGCAATCTTAGTAAGCGTTATAGCGACTTGCAATCGACGTTATAATAAATATAAAAAAGCGTGTTATATTTAAAATCTTTGCAAAGTATTTACACAATTACTTTGTGTATTAAAACACTCTTATTGTAGTACACATCCACTTTCATTTTTTGGTTCCTTACTACTTTGATGAACAGTTTCTTCTTTAACAGGAGGTAAATCCTGTTCTCTTTCTGTTCTAGCTGGAGCTACTCCAACTAATATTTTGTAAACACCAACATTCCATATAGAATTAGGGAGAGGCATTTGAAAATCAATAGGACTGACAAGACCAAAAGTAGCTTTAGTATCCAAAGACGGGATTTCTCCCGGTACTGTATCATGATATCTAAATAGTTGCGTTTAATTATATTATTAACTTGGGAAATAGTTATTTATTACAAAAATTGTTATTTCAAATATACTTACATGAGACCATTTTCTCTATTACATTTATCTAATGTGAGCTTTACTGTCGGAGCCAATTTTTTAAAAACAGTATGTTGGTCAGGTTTCACGCGAGGTGCAGGACCATTATTGAGCAGATATTTCTGGTTTAAAAGGACGCAACGTGTTAGCAGCATCTAAGAATAATTTACTTGTTTCATTTGCTAGTGCTGATATTAAACTTGCATTGTGTTTTAACTCCATCGCCCTTGCCACTGTTACTGAAATATAATTAATACAATAATTTAATAAATGTTTAACAAAAATAATATATATTAACTATAAAGACTTAATTAAACCTTCTTGTGCTTCTGCGGTACATTGATTTACATATGCATTTATTAGACGTGGATCTAAATCACTTCCTAAAGGCGGAGGACTAGCCAGTTGAGGTAGAAATTCAGTTTGTACAAATGTAAATATACCTGCAGCACGTCTTAACATACTATGGACATTTTTTGCCTCGTCCATTGTTATGCTATATCGTGACAAAAAAATGTTTAAAAACTATATATTATTTCTGTGATATAAAAACTTACTCATCCTTAGCAGCAATCATTGCCGCATGTTTCATATACCAAAGGCCCACATTAACGCTCATGTTAGCTGCTTCATAAACTGAATCAGAGCTAGAACTATAAAGAAAAATATAAACTTTTACAATGATTGTAGATAATATATATCTTTTTAATTTAGTTTATCGATAATTGCATTACTAGGTATGTGTTCCGAGTAACGTATGGGTCCATTTGAATACAAGAATGTTCCTGAGTTTACTAAGATTGGGCCTTCCAACATGTTCCTCAGAAGTACATATTTCCCAAATAAATCCGTACAACAAACTTAAATAACTCAAGAAAGCTGGTTCAATGGAATCACTTGTATTGTTAGCATTTCTTATTAAATCCAGAAGACGAATTCTGGATAATTTTATGTCACTGAAACATATAAAAAAAAAAAATGATTATATTAATTTGCCAAATAAATTAATATATTTATAATACACATTAAAAATTTACTTTTAATATACTAACCTACAAAGTTTCTTAATAGCGTCAGTAGAATTATTAACTTTAAATTCAAATTTCTGAGTTGTTGTTGCCTTTAAGTTATTACGATGAAACCAATGTGCCATTTTAGATACAACACACGCTTAATAATTAGAAAATTAATTAGAAAAGATTAACTTTACTCGATTTGTCAATTTTGACAGATAAGATAAATGGAGCAGACGGTAGTCACAGGTTTATAAAAGATACTCTTCGTAACTAGTACGATACAACGTGAATCCTTAATCATACGCGCAACTTCCGTTACGTTAGTGAACAATACTCGTTTATATTTTTATACGATTGTAGAAAAGGTAAGGAAGGAATAAGACACCGTTTTTCCCTTTTTTTAGATGACGCACGCTTTTTAAAAGATAAAGCTGTTATATGAATTGTGATAATTTAATAATAAATCTAGACAGATGCGTAACTAACCTTTACTATAATACCAAAACATGATACTTTCAAAATAATTTCTATTAAAAAATAATCTCTAATAATTAAATCATTATATCTTATAATTATAATGTATAATCATTCGAATTTCTATAACATATATTTTATATTTCATTTTAAAAGACTTTATCCAACGTATTATGACCTTGAATGATAATGATAGTTTATCTATAAGATAATCGACTAATACTAAAAAATCTTTGATAAATATAGAAAAAATAAATTATTAATTGCTTCATGAAAAATTATTTTAGATGGGTGAACCTTCTGGATTGACTAACAGCGAAGCTCGTGAGCTTTGTAAGGAAGCAGACCCAATGACAAATGATTATATTATGCAACAAACAATGTACCGTATTAAGGATCCTAGAAAATCATTACCTTTCTATACAGAGGTTCTTGGAATGCACTTGTTACAAAAGCTTGACTTTCCTGAAATGAAATTTTCTCTTTATTTTCTTGGTTATGAAAATCCTAAGGATATACCAACGGACAGAAGAGAAAATATCGAATGGACTTTCTCTAGAAAAGCTACTATTGAATTGACCCAGTATGTAATGTAATCAGTAAGTGTAAATACTAATTGGTATTTAATATCATTTTTAATCGATCATTCTGTTTTAGCAATTGGGGTACAGAAATGGATCCAGATGCAAAGTATCATAATGGAAATTCAGATCCTAGAGGATATGGTGAGGACATATTTTTAATGAATTTGTTTATGTATACCTGCAAACATTTATAACAGTATTTAACAAAATAATGTACATAATAATGTTAATATTTTCATTTATTATTTTCAGGTCATATCGGTATTGCAGTACCTGATGTAGATCAAGCATGCGAAAGATTCGAAAAGCTTAATGTTGAGTTTGCAAAAAGACCTAATGATGGTAAAATGAAAGGCATTGCTTTTATCAAAGATCCAGATGGTTATTTGATTGAAATTTTAAGTCCAGCTACTGTGGCGAACATTATCCTTAATCATTAAGATATTCTATATTTTTATGTACAGGCGCAATTAAATATAATATAAACAAGTTTAACGAGCAATGCATAATTGAATATGAACAAACTGAATAAACACACCAAGCTCATTAGAGTTAACTAACAAATTTTATTTTTATGTGTGAAACAGACATATATATATATATATATATATAGTAATTGTACATTCTATTTTTAGATCACGTAATATGTACAGTAGTATGTGTATCTGTAAAGCAAATAAAATCAAAATATTTATTTTTCATTTTATGCTTGTTGATTGTGTGTAAAATTAATAATTGTTTTAACTTACGTTCAGATATACCACAATTATGAATATAATGTTATTCTAGAATTTTTATATATTCTATCAAATTTAATATATGAAAAAATATATTGCTCTTATTTAAAGATTGTCATCTCTATTATAAATCCTGTATAATAATAAAGCAGCAATATTATTAAAATAAATTTTTATTCCATTCTTAATATTCATTAATATTTACAATTCTTGTTTCAAATTCAATAGATCTTATTTTTGCTCTATTATAATTAAGTGAATTTCAAAAATGCACGTATACATATTTATTAGGAGAGATTCTTAATACTTAATTAGAGTATTTTATATCTAAAATAAAATAAAAAATAAGAATATGAGGATTATATCAGATTCAAATGAAAGATTATTAATATTGTAAGAAAAAATGATAAAATGAGCTTACAAATCTCAAAGATCAAAGAAATATGAATTTTTCTAACTAAAAAGGAAATTTCTTAATTAAAACGTATAAAAACTATTATGAATTAAAAAATATTATAATATGTAAAAATGGAAGTTACTTAAGAAGTTTCAAACATTTTAAAGACAGTTCTTTTCTTACTTTATATATAAACTAAGTAATATACGTAATTTATTTTTTATAAATATTTTTAAAGAGTATCATATATATATATGTACACTTACATTCAAGAAATAAAGCATAATTAAAACCTATTTAAAATTCTAGCCCAAATTCAGTCAGCATTTCAATTTATGTCTGTCATATGTATACGATTCACGTTACTTTTTTTTATGTCATAGTCATCAATATTTAAAAATCTAAAAGCTTCATTCATTGGAAGCTTAATTTTGCTTATGAATTTACACCGACATTGGCATATAATGTTGATTCCCAATTCAACTAATAGCAGTAAGTAGAATTATTAACGAGTTTTAAAATTAATAATATAATCGTACTGTCAAGACTCATGGCTTAAAATAACTTGTAAGTCATCTGGCAATGTATGTGTAATGTCATTTATTCTATCTTGGAGTTTCTTTCTGATTGTTTCATCCATCGATATATCATTAATGCAACTCTTTTCTAATTTTTGTCGAATTCTAAGGATCATATCCACAACTTCTACTTCTTGCTTTCCTTGTACCCATGTTTTCAAGTCCTATGCATTATAACAGAATTTAATAAATATGTCAACTACTGGAATAGCGAATAGAACAACGAAGATACGTACTGCTTGCGATAACGCTTCCAATTGTATCACTTGTAATTTTTGAGCTAGTTCTGTGTATCTGGTATGAAACCAGCCCGAAAAATTAGGTGATCTAAAAAATCGTTTGTATAATCCTACCCAATCTCCCTTTATACCGGTAGTTAATTGAGGTCCCAAACTACTTAATGTAGCTAAAAAGTCATCCTGATTAAATAATTGTGGTATTGGTGTTGCCTAAGATAAAAAATATTTTTTTACTAACTTATTTCCATTATCAATATTAAAACCAAAGATTTGAATATTAATTGAGAGAATTATTATTACTTTGAAGGGTGATATGTCCTTTTGTAAAGGCATAAGACTTGCAATATATCTTTCTAAAGGAATCATAAAACTTTCAGTCAATTCCATCAAATGACGTTTCAAAAGAGCCGTTTGTGCTTCACCTGGTCTTTTTGTTTGAATACCTCTTAAAAGTTTTTTTAATATTGCTTTATCTTTTTGCAAAAAAGATTTGTATTGTGTATAAACACCTGGCTTTGAATCTAATACTTTGAGATTCTCAGATTTTTTGATCCTATATTTCTGAGTTTCTGAAATATATAATTAATATATATATATATATATATATATATATATATTTCTCTTATTTTCTTGTACCAAAAACTCACCATTAGTTCCACCATTACTTATCCTAATGATGTGAGGCCAATGTTGTAGAGTTTTGGCAAAAAATGGATTTGTGACACCTAGTATTACAGCAGGTGGAGTAGGAGCATCCGTGGTATACTCTTTAAATTCAGAATCATGAATCGTGAAATATGGACGATGATCGGCACAGTATTTCAATGGTGTTATCATACTAATAAAACAAACCATTAATAATTCTCAGTTATAGTTTTTATAGGATGGCCGTTAGTTTGTAACTATTTACTTACGCAATAAGTGCTTGAACCATTTCCGAACATGTAGTCGGTGAGGAAGCCATTACTACGATAGGTTCACTAACTAATACTAACTCCCATAACAAATGTATATGACTCACTACACTAGCTAAAGTTTTGAACATATCGCCTTCATATGCAGATGTTAAAATTAATCTTCGTGTTGCATTCACATTTGGTGCATGATCCATTGCTGCAATACATGGCACAGCGGCCTTATAATTTTGATTTGGAATGTATGTCTAAAATCAACAAGATGTGATATAACTAATATACTATTTAATTCTAAATAAATTATCTATGAATATAAAAGAATTTTAAATAAATGTTAATATAAGAATGCAAACCTGAAATAAGACACCCATAAGAGGTAAGTGAACAATTTGACCTGGACCAGGAAGTGGCCAACGATCTATCTCTCGTACAACTGCTTCCATGACTGTATTACCACGATCAAAAAATTCAGGTGCTATCAAAGCACACAATTCACAAAATAAGTTAACAAATGGCAGTTTTGTGATGATGACAATACTCTGAAAATAATATACATAACTATATAAATATATATATATATATATGTATGCATATTTACTAAAACATTTCTTACTTTTTGGAAATATCCTCTTGGTAAAGATTTATCTTTAACTTGACGAAAATATACATAGCCCCAATAGTAGTCCTTATCACATTGGAGAAAAGAAGGTGATTTTCTATTATACTCCAGTAAAGCTGGTGTGTCTTGAATCATATTTCCATTTTGCCTTATTCTTACATGATATTGGGTATCTCCCATACAACCAGAGTTAGAATCAGGAAACGCTAAGTAACATACATTAGATCTTTCTTGTTCGGAAAGTTGTACATGATTTGGATAAACCGCCTATTTAAAAAATATATTTTAATTAAAGAAGACAATATAAACAATGATATATTAAGTTTTATATGCAGTTTACCTCTATAGCTTGGCCTAATTCGAGGTCAAAAGTAACGATACATATACAATGTACCCAATTAGTGAACCGTTCCCACTTGGCATATATTTTTTCTTCTTTACTTTTCGGGATATGCAAGTCTGTGTATGTCGAACAAGAGGGAACTGACATTGTTTAATAATAAATAAATTCTTTACTATGTTGAGCATTGGTATACAATTATACTTTGATAATACAACATTAGATAAAATTTGTCTGTCAATATAATGCTCATGTGAATTAATAATAATAATATAACATAATATTAATTTTGACAATAAACTTTGCATAGACATATAAAGACATCTGAAAAATATAGTCAAATTATTAATCAAAATATGATGTGTGTACAAAATGTGTATATGTCAAATTGAATAATTAAAAACTCACATGATATCACTGTATGTATATTACACATTGTACTATATTTATTGACTATGATCACTTATTAAGAAATATCGAATATTAACAATTATATATTCCTTCATTTCTACATTCATTTTTTTGTGTGTCCCATTGAAGAATATTTGAATATTATTAGTCATTCTATTGTAATTATGCTGTATTCATTCAAGACAAATGCACAGACACAATATTGGAGAAATGTTTAATTAATGAATATATGGAAGCATCATAAGTGCATTTATTTTAATATTGTTATTAATATTTATTATTTCTCTTAATTTATGCATTTTCAATATGCTCACAATACACTGTCAAATATGTTTGATTAATTTTAGAAGTAGGAACAAAAATTCGAGCATTTGATATGCACGTAATGTATAAATCAATGTTTTTATTCACCATAAACAGATGTGAACGTTGATACTCGTAAACACTTTCGCCATTCACTCCAAATTCAGCAGAGAATGTCTTCATAATGTTCTATCCTGCGAGCACAGATTCTAACCTTTAAATTCGTGTGCATATGTGTATATATTAATAATGCTTATTAGATTTATACTAAGTATAAAGCCAATGTACATATAAATATATATAGAAATAGATTTATTTTCTCGTATAGTTATTTCACCGTACGTCGCAATAAATTTCTTTCATATTAATCTTAAAAAATGTATAACATTTTCTTCTTAACAAAGAATCAAATGCTAACAAGAGCATGTTCCTACTTAAGAATTAGTTCATTCAATGTATCGGAAACACGTCCATCACTTGTCAATATTGCCTGAACATTGACGCGGTTTTTTAATTACGATTATTGCGATCAAATTTGAATGATTAATTTTCATTGGCTGCTATTAAGCCCGCCAAAAGATATCCAATATATTATATATAAAATTTTGAAATATAACAAAAGTGAAAGAATTATACCGTTTGATTTGAGACAAGTTCAACCTATGACCTTGATCTTTCTACCAATTTAGTTTATGTATATATATATATATAATAATGCATTCAATATTTATAAAAGTAGTTTCAAAATTTAATTCCGTTTCTTACATTTAATTCCATTAAATGTCGACTGTTTTTAAAAGTGAATACAGCTAAGGATTAAAGTTACCTTCACTTAATAACATTAGTTAAATAGAAAAAGATAATCGTTGCTTTTAATATCATAACCTTTAATTTTATTTTCTAATGTGTTTTAATGTTTATTAAAATATGAAAACGATTTATATATAAAGAATGGCCGACTTAGATGAATACAGAGAAGGAATACGATATATTAAACTATATGCTTCTGATTATAATATATCAGAATTACAAATCACTGAGATTTTTAACAAATGTTTTCAAACGCTTGAGATAAAATACAATAAAAAAACTTGGAGTATTACAAAATTATTAACATATGTTACAACATTTATATGTGTATTATTAATTATTTTTATTGGCCTATATAATCATCCTTTTTATAATACTGTAATATTAAGAAATCTGCAAAGCTCTATTTATCCTGGTTTTACTATTCTACGCAAAATAGCTTTGCCAATTATAGAACAATATCCACCACTGTCAGGTAATATAAAGAAATAAATAAAACATATTATATTTAATGCATATTATATTAAAATGTTATTTATTTACTTTATATCTTTTTTGATTTATGTAGAGTTTTACGATGAATGGTGTTTAGTTGAAAATCCATATTTTTATATTTACGATATGAATTGCTGGCCATGTAGTATCATTCATTCTATAGCAGATTTAACAAATCACAATATATCTAAAAATTTTAATATTGGCATTCCTTATACAAAAACAGAAAATAATATTACTGTTAACATGCAAGATTTATCTGAAATGTATTGGTATAATAATAAAACTTTTAAAGAAGATGCTAATAGAGTACGTTCTAATAACGAAGCATATCGGTAAGTTATTCATATTTTTATGTTTGATTTTATTATTATCCTATAAATGATTAAAATATAGTATTTATTGTATAGAACTATTCATGATGTTATGAATAAAAGATTGGATATTTATCCTTCTGAGTTTCTTACAACTCATATAACATGGAGAGTAAATCGTATGAAACCTGGAAGGATTATACGGAAACTATTTCCAAAACCTACGGATACTCCTAATTGGTGGGGACAAAGTACAGAGAAATTTGTATTTATTGATGAAGCAAACTCTCCGCTTTATTCATTGGTATTAAATTAATAATAAAACAAAATAATCGATTATGCAGATAAGAAATTTAATGAATTTATTTTAGCCTAGATCTGAATGCAGTAATGTAATATTAAGATTAACTGATGGAGCAAGATTAATAAGAATGATGCCAAGCTTAGAGTGTCAACAAAGCTGTTCAACTTTTACGATTCTTCTTTCCAAGGGAAACACATGTATGTTTCATTTTTTACACTTATACTTTATATGTAAAAGAAAAAGATTAACTTGTTTTTATTGTTATTTTAGTGTGGTATAATTGGTGGTATTGGCATCCAATAAGTTTACCAGTTCCTAATTCAAGTACTATTTCTATAAGTTATCTTACTTCATTTTGTTAGAATAATATTTAAATTAATGATATAATATATGTGCAATATAAACTTCTAACAAAGTTTATATAATAAATAATTTTATATTTTATTTTATTACAATATATTTATTTTATTTCGGATAATAGTATATCCTTCTGTATATATGAGACCTTGTTTGTCTTACGTTTTTAATAATTATTTACATATACTATAATTTATACAAATATAACAAAAAAAAAGGTAACATGCAAGAATTTAATAGGAAATTACAAATTACTACAAAACAGGATTTAACAGATTTAAAGAACACAGCAGACTAATATGCCAGCTAGACGTATTTATAAAAATCATTAAATGTTATAATTTTGCCTAATATGCAATTACACACAAACTAAAAGATAAGATTAATTTAAAGTGAAATTAATATATTATTTTCACCAAACCAAAAATAAATTCTCCCTATTAACATAATAAGTTTGAAAGCGATTAGATATACAAAGGGATACAAAATATATCCTCTTAAATAATAATTATACATTATACACAAATTTCTCAATAATTATTTTATTAACATAATATATTCCTAAATAGGAACATAAAATGCATCTCCAGTGAGTAGACCTGGGGAATGTCACGATGTGAACAATTGTTCCTACAATTTATTGAAACTTTGCTTTGAGCTTTTGTTTGTATAAGACAGGTACTAAAGAAAGCAATGCAAAGATACATAATATGATCATACTATTCCAGGACCATGCATCACTAGATGACGTTAATTTATGTAATGTTTGTCCTGCTTGTATCGCTACAAATGATGGTGGTGCAACACCAAAAAATGTGCCCACCGTAAAAGGTACTACAGGGACTCCTATTACAGGGCTAGCTAAATTTATGAACCAATTAGGCAAGAATGGTGTCATTCGAAGAAATAGCATATAATTTAACAGATTATCTCTGTGCTTAACTACCATCACTGTCCATTCATTAGCTTTGTCTGGGAAATATTTATATAATAACTTTCTTCCTAATAACGATGATAGAAGGTAACAAAGCGTTGCACCAACTGCGCTGCATGTGCATACTAATAAAAGTGCGATAGGAAATGGGAATAAGAATCCAGACAATATCGATAGAAAAATAGATCCAGGAATTGCAAACGTTTGCAAACTACAATACATATATGTAAGGAAAAAGATATGATAAATATTCACTGTGAATTAATAACATATAAAATATATGAATAGACAAAGGATACAATATATAAGTAATGAATAGTCCTGTCAATACTTCAAAATAATAGCGATCCTTGTATCTTCCTAGTAACTTTCCAAGATTTTGTGCATCCTCTATATGAAATGGTAATTTCATATATTGCTTCTCTTCCCTGCAAAATAGATTAATATGAAATAGAATGTATCTTAAAGGCAAACGTGGCAATTTATGTAAAAAAATGTTTCATACTCTGCTAATTCTGGAAAGCTCATATAGACATAAGAAAGAGCAGTTAGTGATGCAACAAATACCAAAGTAACTGTTAATATAGCACGTCTTGTTGAAGGTTCTTCATTCATTTTTCTTGACACTACCGTAAAAATAATACAATTCATTCTAAAATGACATAATATATTACACAGTACAAGTTCATGACACTTAATGTTTAAAACAATATATAATAATAATAATTAATACAATTAGCCACGTCAGCTATTCAATTCATGAATTGAGTTTAAAATAATATAAAAGAAAAAAAAAACTTTGTTAAAATCGAAAATTAATAAACGTCGAGACAATGCATAAAAATATTTGTATAAATTAATTGCATTTTCAAGATACGAGAAAAAGGTTAAAATAACATTTTTAATAAGATTACTTGAAAAATACAATGAATTAGTAAAATTCTTGAAAGCAGACCAAAAAAAAACACGACTATGTAACAATATATATATATAACATTTATATTTTTAAAAACGATTAATAAAATCACAGTATTATGTACCAGTATTTGTATTAATATGTGCACTCATTGTAAACTCGTGTTTTACTTAATATTAAAAAAAGAACTCCTTCCATTTATACGACAGAATAATTTACTTAAGATTTATGAATGTCGTAAACTGTTTATATTACTTCATGCTACAACACGAGCTACAAGAGCGCTACTTAAGGCGGTTGTATTTACTAATCAATACGATGCCATATTGTCTTAAAAACGCAAGTCAACGATTTGCATCTAATGGCATTATCAAACAATGCAAAAGTACATAGAAGCTCACAAGTCCACTTTTCGGGTAACCACATTCATCTTAGTTTCTAACCTGAGCACCAGGAAGCGATAGTAGGTACTTAACGCGATGACGATAGAATACTATCAAAGAATGCAGTTATGACGGTACAATACTATCAAAGCATTCTTTGATAATATATGATAGTAAATGATATATTCTTTGATATTATATATAGTATATATATAGTTCTATTGTAATAAGATTTTAAATAAATATATTTAATTTTTAGTGTATAAAAATGTGTTTGCCTTCAGAAATGCATATATAAATTAATTTTAAAAAGCAACAATTAAGGGCGTTCTAATGAAAGTTAATCAAGATGAGTTGATGTTAAATCCAACGATGATCACCTGTAACAAGAAGAAAACTATATTAATCATACGGTCAATAAATTCAATCCTAAAATACAAGTCGCCAAATTAGCAGATGCACTTTTAAATGTAATTTTCTATGTATTTTTATCAAATCTCTATTTCAAGTTGCATAAAATTAAATTTGAACGCGTGATTTTACATTATAATATATAATAATTAAGAAATAAAAAGCTACAAAAATATTACAATACTGGAAAAAAAAAAAAAAAAAAAAAAAAAAAAAATAAAATCTATTTTAATCGATTTAAATCGATAATATTCGATCAAAGAAAAAAGAATTTTAAAGACAAAAAAGGTAAGAGAAATTATTGTGAGATTTAACGAACGTTAATTAAGTTTAAAATCTAAGAAAAAAGGAAATCTAAATAGTTTTGACTCTATTAACATACAAAAAACTTGTGCATCTTTTGAACTATTCAAGTATGAGTTTGGCGTAACAAGGAGATGGAATGGTCCATCATCTCCAAATACAATTACAAATTAATGACGAGCAAAAGAGTAATATAATAAAATATAAAATATGACTAAAGAGCTATTCTCGAAAAGTTCGAACTTGCTGTTGAACTTTTGAAAATAACTCAATAGTCCATGTAGTTGCCCTCTTCAGCCACATTTAAGTGGGGGCCTCTTCGGCATTAGCCTCTTCGGCATTTAGCCTCTTCTTTCTTCATCCCTGAAAACTGCATTGGACATTTTCTACGAAAATGCGAACAAGATAAAATCTCTCATACTTTTTATGCAAATTAACTCGTATTTTGTTTGATGATTCTAATTCTCAATTATGAAAAAATTAATTTACATTCTCCGTTAGTTATTCAAGCTCGTGGACCAACAATGAACTTAGAGTTCATTGAAATATACACGAGCACAATTAAACGAATGTCCAAGCAGATAATTATACTCGATGACCTAATAACACGTCGCATTTTTACTATCCAGTAATAAAATCGAATTGAAATAAAAATAATACTATAAATGCAATGCATTTCTTGCAATATTTTTATTCAATTTATTCTTTATACTGAATTATATCAAATATTTGAAGAAGACTAAATCGCGATAGTGCGAAGTGTTAGTTATAATACTTAAAACTAAGTATCAATTCATCGAAGGTTTTGCGGATTTGATTTCGACTCTATCTCGTTCGAGATAGAATCGAATAGAAATGAATTTCTTAAATGGTTGCAAATCCCTTTGAATCATGATACATAATAAAATTACAGAAGAGTCGCAAAATAAATTTACAAAGCAAACATAAGAGAATGAAATGATATAATTTTGCAACAATTCTGTATAAACCAGGAGGCGAAATTTCCACTCCGGAGTGGAAGCAAACCTCGTGCCTTTCCTGGATCCTACCTACTTAAAATTAAAATTTTCACATTCGCTCAAAGAAGTATGCTACCTGCCTGCCAATTACCCATATTTAAAAAGAGCAAATACACATACGTACCCACCCACCCACTCCACGATTCTCTCACATACCACCAGGGTGCAAAAGCCTAAACTAGAGAGCATGCCCCGGGGCACCTCCGACACCCTAGTTCAAACGCGTGTTTTCTAAACTTATGGGAGTACGTACCAATGCTGTAATCGACTGCCAAGGCTAGTGATTATTGCAATAATGACTAAAGCAAAAATACTGGTACATACTAGTATATATCAGCATACTAGTAATATACGAGTATATCAAAGTTTCTGCAAATAAATGCAGCAACTCTACTATGCAAAACGATTTGAAAAAAAAAAATGAGAAAAATTGAATATAAATAGAAAAATACCACCATGTGTATTTCTCATATTACACCTAACTTTAGGTGTGCTATAATAAGTAGTATTCTAAGTGATAAATAATGCATTTATTAAAAACTATCACGAAACGATGTACAGTACACACTACCTAATACGCACATACAGGTGTAAAGTACATCGTGCAACCACTAGCACAATAACAGCCGCCAATAGGGGGGGAAAAACTTAAAACTAAACCCATACTAACCGTTTCTCACCCATACGAGTAGCACCTGGGCACACGCATAGATGAGAACGCAGAAAGTATAGGGGGGAGAAACGGGAGATTAGTACATTAGAAGCTGAAAATCCTGATCTAAAAAATATGATTAAATACACATAAATACATAACACATAAATATACATTTTTATAAAAATTCATCTAAGCGGCTAAGGACTCTACAATTTATTTGATGAATAATAAATTTAAAAATCTTTTAATATCTTTTAATATATTTTAATATATTTAAAAACCTCGGACGACTCCTTTCATTAAGTTGGCTGTTCTAATAAAAGAACTGGGCTTTGAGCCACCACTTAACTGCTAGAATCTATCCGTCGCGAATGAGTTTGTCTTCTTGCTCATTTATTTATAATATCGAAGTATCGATATATTAAAATTAATCGCGATTAGATAAACTAAGTACGAAGCAATGCATGTAAGACATTTATTACATGCTTTTCTGGACAAAAACGAGTAAATAAATGCTCGATTTCACCACTACTAACCACGAACAAAACACGTAATAAAAAAGAAAGTGCATTTATTAATTGCATTATTAATTAAATGAATTTAACCGGTGAGACAAGAAAACCTATCCTGAACTAATATAAAATATACAATACAATATACAATATAATATACAATTTTCATGAGTAACTCCTAAAAGGAATTACTCATGTGCTCGTCACTAATTTATTTAAATAATTACAACCAGTAACTCGTGCCGATTAGGACCTTTCATCCTCGACATGATTGAGCACCGGAGGGACTTTAAATTTTAACTCACGGCATAAGAAGTTCTACGATGGCTCCAAAACACTCCTACTTCGCAGCAAGTATTGTAGAATGCGAGTATCGAAGATCCATCGAAGATCCATCGAAGATCCATCGAAGATCCATCGAAGATCCATCGAAGATCCATCGAAGATCCATCGAAGATCCACCGAAGATCCATCGAAGATCCATCGAAGATCCACGAAGATCCATCGAAGAATTCATTCCACATCTTTGATAAGGTAGAAAGTCCGTCGTCATATCTGTAAAATAAAATAGAACAAAACGATAAGTTATCTGCAATATAACCTAAAATCATATAAAATAAAATCGAATAAAATGTAAATAAAAATAGATACTTACAATGCATTCCAATGGGATGAAATTCAATTGCACCATGGCGATGCACCTCGCGTGAATCTAAAAACGCGGTATAAACGAAAATAAGAAACTATAGATGAGTTTCTTATCGCGAAACCGAAATTTTATTATACGGCGAACAACACTGATTCTAATTCGCGTTTGATTTTAATTTGTTTTACGCCCGATCACTGATTCTACACAACTAATTCAAAGACTGCTTTGCACACAGTCAATGCAAGTAGAAAAATCTTCATTGATGCACTGATTCTAATACGCGAACAGTCTGTGCGACTGTTTAAAGATAAAAATACAACTTTACTCGAACAAACTCTAATGCAATTACTGCATTGGTCGCAGTTAATTTAATATATAAATTTCAAAAATAGTTCGCGAACGCGACGGAATTGAAAAGAAAACGAACGAACGTGCTTCTAATCCGTGATTTTAATTATATTTAACGATACAACACTCCCGTATATTGCTTCGCGCACGATAGCAATGCACGAACACTTGCAACACTTCACAAACACAATTCACAAACACTTCCAACACTGATATATTCCCATGATGATCTGAAACAGAAATAAAAACAAAATTATAAATATCATTGTTGTAAGTAAAAAAATTATTATAATTATTGAGAAAGTGTTTAAAATAAAAATTGACTTACGTTTATTCTTCATTGATGAATGCACGATGGGTATCCTACCCTTAGGATGACGATGAGCACACGTTTAAACCGAATAAAAGAAACTTACGGAGTTTCTTAACCGAGCAAACGAAACTTTAACATGCGACGATCAACACTGACTTTACTTTCCGATTCTTTTGTATTTTATTTTTACGATGCAACACACGAGTACCTCATTGCCTACGCGCTCGATTGCAATGATGTTCTGAAACAGAAAAAGAAAAAGAACAATTAATATCATCGTTATAATAAAAAACCATTAAAGTTATCATAGAAACGTTTAATAGGAAAATATACTTACTTTTAGTCTTCATTGATGACTGCAGGATGGGTATCCTACCCTTAGGATGACGATGAATAAAATAAAATTAAAGAAAAACTCTGAAAAGCTGAAACATACTAAAAAGATTATAGAACAATATATCCTGTGAATCATTCCTGAAGGCATTGCACACTTTTAAAGATATTTTATCATAAAGAATCAATATAAATTCAAGCAATATTAATTGCCTTTATCTCACTACTTGTATAAAATTACATATAAAGTATTTAATATCAGTAAAAATTGTTAATAAAAATCGATAACGTTATATATATAATAGTTTAATACGTCACGTCGTTAGATCTTATTGTTAGCTCGTTGAAGGAACGATCTGGAATGAACACGTAATCGCGTCCTTCATGTCGAACGTTCGGCTGTCTTCGTTTTGTTTTCGGCTGTCTTCGTTTCTTCTGTTCTCACTTCGAGAAATTCCTGGAATATACGTACACATTCGTTATTGCCCGTAGATAGAATATTTTGTTTTCTTATTTTCTCTCTCTCTCTCTCTCTCTCTCTCTCTCACTTTCGTTCTCACTCTTTGTATACATTTCTGTATGGTTTAAAAAAAAGAATAACGCTTACCTCGATGAATATGAAGATAAAAAAGAGTAAACACAATTGTTAGACTGAGTATATGTATTCCTGCTGGACTCTCCTAATGCTCGGTACCTAAAAAAGGAAAAAAAAAGATTACATTAGTATAACATAAAGAAAATCAAATATATGAGTGTATGTGTACGAGCTACCTATACTTATGCATATATGCCTGTATGTGTGTGTATGTGACAGGAATCGAATTTAATACGAAATACGATCTTTGAATACATAATTATGAAAAATAATTAATTAGAGCATCATTAGAGATGGTAGTAATTATCGATACCATGAAAAAAGCTGGAAATTAGAAGAAATATTGTTAAGTAACATTGGTGAGATTGGCGGGACGTCGAGATATATCGATGTTATATTCTCACATATATCTATCGAACTTTTCAATATTTCGTTTTGAAAACACTCACGTATGAAAATCTTATGTGTAACTATCGTTTGATATGTAATAGAAAGGTGTAAAATACTTTTCAATTACCTGAATTAAACGAGATGACGCAGTAGCTGGAACATATACAGCTGACAGAAAATGGCGTTTCCTCTACCTTTCCCCTGCGCCCCCTTCCGTTGCCACTGCGTTGCCTATGCTGCGCATCTGCTGCGCGCGGTAGTATGCGCGGTAGTTCCACTTTCAAAAAAAGTAGCGAAATCCGTTGACCAATGGCTACTTGAGATTTTCATTTTTTCCATCTATCATAGAAAAATATCGAATAGTTAAAAATAGGATGTAGGAACATAACAATTGTCGAAATATATTTATTAATCCAAACAATCAAAATTAATCATTATAAGTCGATATCGATAGTGTTCGAGTCGATAGTAATGATGCCGTAAAACAAGATATATATATGACGTGTAGAAAAATGCATACCAATGTACATGGAATTTTTTCTACACAAATATTCTTTATCCTCGACATTATCGTAATCTTTCGATTATATCATTTGGAAGTCATTTGCTAGAAGAATCTATTAGTATATAGGAAGATTATTTACGTTAGAAAATACTTTTTAATTACCTGAGATTAACGGGACGACGTAGCATCCGTCCGATCTCCTGCACCGACGCCGCGAAAAGAAAGAGGAATGATCAGCAAAGAGCCCTGATTGGCTGATAATTATTGCAAAAGAAAAAGATGACCAATCAGAAATTCCCAATTACCATATAGAAATGTATTTTACGCACACGTACGTAACTCGCCTTTCTTCATGACCACTCTAGTCAAGCTTAATGATAATTTATTTATTAAATAAATAAAAAATTTATTCTATTTTACTATTTAAGGTACACGTATCTTGTTAATATTTAAAAAATAACGAAAAGAATAAAGACAATATGCACTATAATCCTTATCACACAGAACAGAAAAACATACATAATTTATTTATTACAATAATTAAATATCAATTTTTGAATTATTATAATTATCTAATTACTAATCCAATTAATAATTATTGTTATCTAATTTGTTTTTCTGTTAGGTGTATACGTTCTTTGGTAATATTAAAAAAAAACGAGTAAAATAAAGACAATATACACTAAAAACTTTATCACATGGCAACGTTCTGATTTAAAAATTCCTTCAATTTTTATGTAATTGTTTAAACTAATATGCATTTGTTTTAACGTCCCTGTGCAATGATGACTTTGGATAATAAAATTTTTATCCAAAAAAATATCACATTATAATTATTTTATATTCAAAGTATGTTAATAAGTATGTAATGTTTAAACCAGTACATATGTGTTTAAACAATCTGAAATATAAGTAGAGTGTATCAGAATATTTAAAAAATTGTTAAATAATCGATAGGAATGTCTATTGTTGTCTAAAAGCTAGGAATATACGATCTATGTACCGTCCCCTTCGAAATCCACCGTTGAAATGAGCTCTTGTCCTCTATGAAAGTACTTTTATTAAACGTTGTTTATCTGACTTTCCTAACGTTGCGCATGTGTATAAAGGGTGTCATACATTTAATACATAATATTTAAGATTGTAACGTTCTTATTTTAGTATTCTTTTAATTTTTGTGTAATTATTTTAATGCTCCTGCGCAGTGAGGACTTCGAGGGTCAAATTTAGCTGCAATATAAGAAAAGTGCATTAGTGCATTAAAATAATTGTTAATGTATACGTAATGTACACGTATATGGAAATGAAAAAAGAAAATACATTTCTCTAAACAATTTTACAACCAAAATATTAAAACAATTATTAAACAATATACTAATGGAAAATATGAATTATTAAAGTTTACCATTATGATAGAAGAAAGCTGAGGTGTTTGCTCGTTTAAGTACCATTAAAAATTGCCAGGATTCATTTTAAAATCCTGTAAACTCTTCCTTTATGTACGTAGTCGATATATAAAACGATGAGAAAGCCTAATAGATGCTGTGCTTCTCCAAATCTTAAAATTCTTGCAAATCTGAAAATCATAAGATTATATTTGTATAAGATGTCTCTCACTCTTTTCCCTTCTCATACTTTCTATATTACTATTCTTTATGTTATAAAAGAAAAGAGATAAACTTACCACAGCTGATATCAATATAAAAAAGTAAACACAATTATTATTTAGATAGAAAAGTAAAAACAATTATTGTACTGACAATGAGTATGTGTATTCATGCTGTATTGTACCAATATTTGGAAACCTAAAAAAAAGTATAAAATAACATAGCATTGGTATAATATAAAGAAAATTAAATATATGTGTTTATTATACGTGTAACACGTTCCTTGGTAATATTTAAAAAATAATGTTCAGAATAAAGACAATATACACTAAAAACTTTATCACATTGTACAGAAAAACACAATCATATAGAAAAGAAACAACGTTGCAGATATTTTTAAAACAATTGACATCGCATACCACAGGAAAACACAATCGTATAGAAATGAAACATCGTTATAGAAATCTTTAAAACAATTGAAATAAGGCACTGTAGCCACCCTTAAAGAATAAAAATAAATTGAAACAAAACAATTGAAATCTCACATGCCAACTATGAAAGTATAAATTCCCATATTCTGTATTTATATGGAAAAATTCTTGTTATTTTAATTCTTCGAGGATGGCTATAGTGCTTCATGTCAATTGTTTTTAAAATATCTGCAACGAGGTTTCTTTTCTATACGATTATGTTTTTCTGTGCGGTTTTTAGTGTATAACCTCTTTATTTTATTCCTTATTTTTTAAATATAATAAAGGAACGTGTACACCTAATAGGAAAATAAAATTATTTTTGATTTATTAAATAAATAAATTTTGTGTGTTTTTCTGTGCAGTGTGATAAAGTGTTTAGTGTATAATGTCTTTATTCTATACATAAGTTTTTAAATATTAACAAGGATAACTTGATACTTTACTAATACAGTCTTATGGTTTTCAGATTTGCGAGTATTAGAAGATTTGGAAAAGCACAGCATCGATTAGGCTTTCTCATCGTTTTATATATCGACTACGTACATAAAGGAAGAGTTTACAGGATTTTAAAATGAATCCTGGCAATTTTTAATGGTACTTAAACGAGCAAACACCTCAGCTTTCTTCTATCATAATGGTAAACTTTAATAATTCATATTTTCCATTAGTATATTTTTAATAATTGTTTTAATATTTTGGTTGTAAATTGTTTAGAGAAATGTATTTTCTTTTTCATTTCCATATACGTGTACATTACGTATACATTAACAATTATTTTAATGCACTAATGCACTTTTCTTATATTGCAGCTAAATTTGACCCTCGAAGTCCTCACTGCGCAGGAGCATTAAAATAATTACACAAAAATTAAAAGAATACTAAAATAAGAACGTTACAATCTTAAATATTATGTATTAAATGTATGACACCCTTTATACACATGCGCAACGTTAGGAAAGTCAGATAAACAACGTTTAATAAAAGTACTTTCATAGAGGACAAGAGCTCATTTCAACGGTGGATTTCGAAGGGGACGGTACATAGATCGTATATTCCTAGCTTTTAGACAACAATAGACATTCCTATCGATTATTTAACAATTTTTTAAATATTCTGATACACTCTACTTATATTTCAGATTGTTTAAACACATATGTACTGGTTTAAACATTACATACTTATTAACATACTTTGAATATAAAATAATTATAATGTGATATTTTTTTGGATAAAAATTTTATTATCCAAAGTCATCATTGCACAGGGACGTTAAAACAAATGCATATTAGTTTAAACAATTACATAAAAATTGAAGGAATTTTTAAATCAGAACGTTGCCATGTGATAAAGTTTTTAGTGTATATTGTCTTTATTTTACTCGTTGTTTTTTTAATATTACCAAAGAACGTATACACCTAACAGAAAAACAAATTAGATAACAATATTAATTGGATTAGTAATTAGATAATTATAATAATTCAAAAAATTGATATTTAATTATTGTAATAAATAAATTATGTATGTTTTTCTGTTCTGTGTGATAAGGATTATAGTGCATATTGTCTTTATTCTTTTCGTTATTTTTTAAATATTAACAAGATACGTGTACCTTAAATAGTAAAATAGAATAAATTTTTTATTTATTTAATAAATAAATTATCATATTAAGCTTGACTAGAGTGGTCATGAAGAAAGGCGAGTTACGTACGTGTGCGTAAAATACATTTCTATATGGTAATTGGGAATTTCTGATTGGTCATCTTTTTCTTTTGCAATAATTATCAGCCAATCAGGGCTCTTTGCTGATCATTCCTCTTTCTTTTCGCGGCGTCGGTGCAGGAGATCGGACGGATGCTACGTCGTCCCGTTAATCTCAGGTAATTAAAAAGTATTTTCTAACGTAAATAATCTTCCTATATACTAATAGATTCTTCTAGCAAATGACTTCCAAATGATATAATCGAAAGATTACGATAATGTCGAGGATAAAGAATATTTGTGTAGAAAAAAATTCCATGTACATTGGTATGCATTTTTCTACACAGTCATATATATATCTTGTTTTACGGCATCATTGCTATCGACTCGAACACTATCGATATCGACTTATAATGATTAATTTTGATTGTTTGGATTAATAAAATATATATTTCGACAATTGTTATGTTCCTACATCCTATTTTTAACTATTCGATATTTTTCTATGATAGATGGAAAAATGCAAAATCTCAAGTAGCCATTGGTCAACGGATTTCGCTACTTTTTTTGAAAGTGGAATACCGCGCATACTACCGCGCGCAGCAGATGCGCAGCAGAGGCAACGCAGTGGCAACGGAAGGGGGCGCAGGGGAAAGGTAGAGGAAACGCCATTTTCTGTCAGCTGTATATGTTCCAGCGTACTGCGTCATCTCGTTTAATTCAGGTAATTGAAAAGTATTTTACACCTTTCTATTACATATCAAACGATAGTTACACATAAGATTTTCATACGTGAGTGTTTTCAAAACGAAATATTAAAAAGTTCGATAGATATATGTGAGAATATAACATCGATATATCTCGGCGTCCCGCCAATCTCACCAATGTTACTTAACAATATTTCTTCTAATTTCCAGCTTTTTTCATGGTATCGATAATTACTACCATCTCTAATGATGCTCTAATTAATTATTTTTCATAATTATGTATTCAAAGATCGTATTTCGTATTAAATTCGATTCCTGTCACATACACACACATACAGGCATATATGCATAAGTATAGGTAGCTCGTACACATACACTCATATATTTGATTTTCTTTATGTTATACTAATGTAATCTTTTTTTTTCCTTTTTTAGGTACCGAGCATTAGGAGAGTCCAGCAGGAATACATATACTCAGTCTAACAATTGTGTTTACTCTTTTTTATCTTCATATTCATCGAGGTAAGCGTTATTCTTTTTTTTAAACCATACAGAAATGTATACAAAGAGTGAGAACGAAAGTGAGAGAGAGAGAGAGAGAGAGAGAGAGAGAGAAAATAAGAAAACAAAATATTCTATCTACGGGCAATAACGAATGTGTACGTATATTCCAGGAATTTCTCGAAGTGAGAACAGAAGAAACGAAGACAGCCGAAAACAAAACGAAGACAGCCGAACGTTCGACATGAAGGACGCGATTACGTGTTCATTCCAGATCGTTCCTTCAACGAGCTAACAATAAGATCTAACGACGTGACGTATTAAACTATTATATATATATAACGTTATCGATTTTTATTAACAATTTTTACTGATATTAAATACTTTATATGTAATTTTATACAAGTAGTGAGATAAAGGCAATTAATATTGCTTGAATTTATATTGATTCTTTATGATAAAATATCTTTAAAAGTGTGCAATGCCTTCAGGAATGATTCACAGGATATATTGTTCTATAATCTTTTTAGTATGTTTCAGCTTTTCAGAGTTTTTCTTTTATTTTATTTTATTCATCGTCATCCTAAGGGTAGGATACCCATCCTGCAGTCATCAATGAAGACTAAAAGTAAGTATATTTTCCTATTAAACGTTTCTATGATAACTTTAATGGTTTTTTATTATAACGATGATATTAATTGTTCTTTTTCTTTTTCTGTTTCAGAACATCATTGCAATCGAGCGCGTAGGCAATGAGGTACTCGTGTGTTGCATCGTAAAAATAAAATACAAAAGAATCGGAAAGTAAAGTCAGTGTTGATCGTCGCATGTTAAAGTTTCGTTTGCTCGGTTAAGAAACTCCGTAAGTTTCTTTTATTCGGTTTAAACGTGTGCTCATCGTCATCCTAAGGGTAGGATACCCATCGTGCATTCATCAATGAAGAATAAACGTAAGTCAATTTTTATTTTAAACACTTTCTCAATAATTATAATAATTTTTTTACTTACAACAATGATATTTATAATTTTGTTTTTATTTCTGTTTCAGATCATCATGGGAATATATCAGTGTTGGAGTGTTTGTGAATTGTGTTTGTGAAGTGTTGCAAGTGTTCGTGCATTGCTATCGTGCGCGAAGCAATATACGGGAGTGTTGTATCGTTAAATATAATTAAAATCACGGATTAGAAGCACGTTCGTTCGTTTTCTTTTTCAATTCCGTCGCGTTCGCGAACTATTTTTGAAATTTATATATTAAATTAACTGCGACCAATGCAGTAATTGCATTAGAGTTTGTTCGAGTAAAGTTGTATTTTTATTTTAAACAGTCGCACAGACTGTTCGCGTATTAGAATCAGTGCATCAATGAAGATTTTTCTACTTGCATTGACTGTGTGCAAAGCAGTCTTTGAATTAGTTGTGTAGAATCAGTGATCGGGCGTAAAACAAATTAAAATCAAACGCGAATTAGAATCAGTGTTGTTCGCCGTATAATAAAATTTCGGTTTCGCGATAAGAAACTCATCTATAGTTTCTTATTTTCGTTTATACCGCGTTTTTAGATTCACGCGAGGTGCATCGCCATGGTGCAATTGAATTTCATCCCATTGGAATGCATTGTAAGTATCTATTTTTATTTACATTTTATTCGATTTTATTTTATATGATTTTAGGTTATATTGCAGATAACTTATCGTTTTGTTCTATTTTATTTTACAGATATGACGACGGACTTTCTACCTTATCAAAGATGTGGAATGAATTCTTCGATGGATCTTCGGTGGATCTTCGATGGATCTTCGATGGATCTTCGGTGGATCTTCGATGGATCTTCGATGGATCTTCGATGGATCTTCGATGGATCTTCGATGGATCTTCGATGGATCTTCGATGGATCTTCGATACTCGCATTCTACAATACTTGCTGCGAAGTAGGAGTGTTTTGGAGCCATCGCAGAACTTCTTATGCCGTGAGTTAAAATTTAAAGTCCCTCCGGTGCTCAATCATGTCGAGGATGAAAGGTCCTAATCGGCACGAGTTACTGGTTGTAATTATTTAAATAAATTAGTGACGAGCACATGAGTAATTCCTTTTAGGAGTTACTCATGAAAATTGTATATTATATTGTATATTGTATTGTATATTTTATATTAGTTCAGGATAGGTTTTCTTGTCTCACCGGTTAAATTCATTTAATTAATAATGCAATTAATAAATGCACTTTCTTTTTTATTACGTGTTTTGTTCGTGGTTAGTAGTGGTGAAATCGAGCATTTATTTACTCGTTTTGTCCAGAAAAGCATGTAATAAATGTCTTACATGCATTGCTTCGTACTTAGTTTATCTAATCGCGATTAATTTTAATATATCGATACTTCGATATTATAAATAAATGAGCAAGAAGACAAACTCATTCGCGACGGATAGATTCTAGCAGTTAAGTGGTGGCTCAAAGCCCAGTTCTTTTATTAGAACAGCCAACTTAATGAAAGGAGTCGTCCGAGGTTTTTAAATATATTAAAATATATTAAAAGATATTAAAAGATTTTTAAATTTATTATTCATCAAATAAATTGTAGAGTCCTTAGCCGCTTAGATGAATTTTTATAAAAATGTATATTATGTGTTATGTATTTATGTGTATTTAATCATATTTTTTAGATCAGGATTTTCAGCTTCTAATGTACTAATCTCCCGTTTCTCCCCCCTATACTTTCTGCGTTCTCATCTATGCGTGTGCCCAGGTGCTACTCGTATGGGTGAGAAACGGTTAGTATGGGTTTAGTTTTAAGTTTTTCCCCCCCTATTGGCGGCTGTTATTGTGCTAGTGGTTGCACGATGTACTTTACACCTGTATGTGCGTATTAGGTAGTGTGTACTGTACATCGTTTCGTGATAGTTTTTAATAAATGCATTATTTATCACTTAGAATACTACTTATTATAGCACACCTAAAGTTAGGTGTAATATGAGAAATACACATGGTGGTATTTTTCTATTTATATTCAATTTTTCTCATTTTTTTTTTTCAAATCGTTTTGCATAGTAGAGTTGCTGCATTTATTTGCAGAAACTTTGATATACTCGTATATTACTAGTATGCTGATATATACTAGTATGTACCAGTATTTTTGCTTTAGTCATTATTGCAATAATCACTAGCCTTGGCAGTCGATTACAGCATTGGTACGTACTCCCATAAGTTTAGAAAACACGCGTTTGAACTAGGGTGTCGGAGGTGCCCCGGGGCATGCTCTCTAGTTTAGGCTTTTGCACCCTGGTGGTATGTGAGAGAATCGTGGAGTGGGTGGGTGGGTACGTATGTGTATTTGCTCTTTTTAAATATGGGTAATTGGCAGGCAGGTAGCATACTTCTTTGAGCGAATGTGAAAATTTTAATTTTAAGTAGGTAGGATCCAGGAAAGGCACGAGGTTTGCTTCCACTCCGGAGTGGAAATTTCGCCTCCTGGTTTATACAGAATTGTTGCAAAATTATATCATTTCATTCTCTTATGTTTGCTTTGTAAATTTATTTTGCGACTCTTCTGTAATTTTTATTATGTATCATGATTCAAAGGGATTTGCAACCATTTAAGAAATTCATTTCTATTCGATTCTATCTCGAACGAGATAGAGTCGAAATCAAATCCGCAAAACCTTCGATGAATTGATACTTAGTTTTAAGTATTATAACTAACACTTCGCACTATCGCGATTTAGTCTTCTTCAAATATTTGATATAATTCAGTATAAAGAATAAATTGAATAAAAATATTGCAAGAAATGCATTGCATTTATAGTATTATTTTTATTTCAATTCGATTTTATTACTGGATAGTAAAAATGCGACGTGTTATTAGGTCATCGAGTATAATTATCTGCTTGGACATTCGTTTAATTGTGCTCGTGTATATTTCAATGAACTCTAAGTTCATTGTTGGTCCACGAGCTTGAATAACTAACGGAGAATGTAAATTAATTTTTTCATAATTGAGAATTAGAATCATCAAACAAAATACGAGTTAATTTGCATAAAAAGTATGAGAGATTTTATCTTGTTCGCATTTTCGTAGAAAATGTCCAATGCAGTTTTCAGGGATGAAGAAAGAAGAGGCTAAATGCCGAAGAGGCTAATGCCGAAGAGGCCCCCACTTAAATGTGGCTGAAGAGGGCAACTACATACACTATTGAGTTATTTTCAAAAGTTCAACAGCAAGTTCGAACTTTTCGAGAATAGCTCTTTAGTCATATTTTATATTTTATTATATTACTCTTTTGCTCGTCATTAATTTGTAATTGTATTTGGAGATGATGGACCATTCCATCTCCTTGTTACGCCAAACTCATACTTGAATAGTTCAAAAGATGCACAAGTTTTTTGTATGTTAATAGAGTCAAAACTATTTAGATTTCCTTTTTTCTTAGATTTGAAACTTAATTAACGTTCATTTAATCTCACAATAATTTCTCTTACCTTTTTTGTCTTTAAAATTCTTTTTTCTTTGATCGAATATTATCGATTTAAATCGATTAAAATAGATTTTATTTTTTTTGTTTTTTTTTTTTTTTTTTTTTCCAGTATTGTAATATTTTTGTAGCTTTTTTATTTCTTAATTATTATATATTATAATGTAAAATCACGCGTTCAAATTTAATTTTATGCAACTTGAAATAGAGATTTGATAAAAATACATAGAAAATTACATTTAAAAGTGCATCTGCTAATTTGGCGACTTGTATTTTAGGATTGAATTTATTGACCGTATGATTAATATAGTTTTCTTCTTGTTACAGGTGATCATCGTTGGATTTAACATCAACTCATCTTGATTAACTTTCATTAGAACGCCCTTAATTGTTGCTTTTTAAAATTAATTTATATATGCATTTCTGAAGGCAAACACATTTTTATACACTAAAAATTAAATATATTTATTTAAAATCTTATTACAATAGAACTATACTATATATAATATCAAAGAATATATCATTTACTATCATATATTATCAAAGAATGCTTTGATAGTATTGTACCGTCATAACTGCATTCTTTTATAGTATTTTACCGTCATAACTGCATTCTTTGATAGTATTCTATCGTCATCGTGTTAAGTACCTACTATCGCCCACTGGTGGTCAGGTTACAAATCGTTAATGCATTTTATCCCGACTTTTCATCGCTGTTTGATCTTAAGCGCATTGTTACTGCGACTTTGAGATTTGGACAGTTATTAGGATGACGATGTTTATCTTTGTTTTTATGAAATTCCACTCACGTAGAATGAAAGGTCGTCAGGAGATGCAGAAAGGAGACGGCCGACAGAACGTCGAGAAGGCCCTAAAGGAAGAAAGAGAGAGGGAAAAAGAGAAAGAAAGAGGGGAATTCAATTCTTTACAACGAAGATCGCATAGCAAGGACAAACCAGCATACCAAAGACAGACCAAGTCCAGATGCTGTCTCTTGTACTAAATGTGGTTGGCTAGGAGAGTACTTTGGTATATCCTGCCTTGGGGAAATCGGTTCGAAATGAAACAGGAAGTGGAGACAGATCCTGTGCGAAGTCGTACTTTGGAATCCCAAGGGCTAAAACGTTCTATATTGTATGCCTGTGTATCGTCACTGCTGACTTCTTACTCTCCTACTCTTCTTTTCTTACATATCTTCACTTATTTGAAGAAGAGACTTTATGCCACACATGAATCTTCTATATGTGTGTTCATTCATGATCTTATCATTTATTTTGATTAATTCAAATTCGTTAAAAGGTAAAATGAAAAAATTAATTCTTATTTTTTTCATCAGGATATATTTTGAGTATATTGCTCGTATACATTCTAATTTGAATTGATTGGATTTAAATTCTTTTAAAATTCAAGTACAATAAGGTATTTATAATAAATAAATAGTAATAAAGATTTTATATATAATTTATTCTTTTTAAATCGAAATACAATGAGATATCTATATATCTATCATAGATATTATCTTATAATAGTTTTTAATTTATAAGTGCATCCAGTTTAATGATGTAATATACAATATTTCTTTTAAAAAAGAGGGAAAAATAGGATGAATGCATCCAAGATATTATCTCTCTAGATTCAACCACGTAGACGATTTAGAAACTGGTTGCTCCTTCGTTATTCCCGGAGATGCATCGGTCAGCCTACGAAAGGAATGGTGGTCACTTAAGAAGTAGGGTTGATTGTCCAGGTAAGAATCATGTATATATATATAGTATATATATATAATACTAGCTGGAGAGAACTCGTCGAGAAACTACTTCAACTTTCAAGTTTTCTATCTCTTTTTCTCTCTCTTTCTTTTGCCCCTATCCCCACCCCTTTTTCTTTTCACCGACAGAGATTTCCTCTCCTACGATCCTCCCCCTCCACCCCACCGACCTGGGTTACTACCATCTCCCTCTTTCTTTCTTTCTTTTATTCTTTTTTCTCTCTCTTTCTCTTTCTCGTATACGCTCTTGCCTCGTCTCTTCTAGTCTCTATCTTCGTCTCTCTCTTCGTCGTCTCTCTCTCTCACACTTACTTTAGACTCTCGCGGTTATGTCGTGGGCGGAAATTAGTATAACTCGTCGGACTAGTCGCGTTGCGACCGCGCGTTAGTACGCACGTATTTCGAAATAAACGACGAGAAGAGATACGACGAGATAAGAAGAAAATTATCATCGCATCTTTGTATTCAAAAAAGAAATTTCCTTTTCCCTTAATTCCCCCTCCCCTCTTTCTTATCGTCTTATCTATTTATCTATCAGACCTACGGGTGATCGTGTGTGTGCGCCGCTATAATAATAACGAATTAATTTTCTTTTCTTATTTTTTATTTTTTGTGTGCACGAATTACGACAATTTGATATATAAACATCAAATCAAGTATAAGCAAAAACTTATAACGGGATTTTCCTTGGTGATACGTGAATTTTTATTTTCCAGACTTTACATTCAATTTCGGTGTGTTCAATTGGTGCCGTGATTACAAGAAAATTATAAGAAATAAAGAAAAGAATATTTTGTAAACTTTTTTGACGATGAAGGCAAGGATTACATCATGACAGGACCGAAACAATATAAGGCAGCGTAAGTTCTTTTATCAATTGATCGGAGAAATATATTATACGTATCTATTAGAATTTTCATCCAATTTTTTCTATAAGACCACAGTTAGATTTAATATAATTTATAAGTCATAACTATCTTTTGTAACTTTATCGTTAGCGGTATCATAATTAAAAGAATATTAACATTATAGCCGATATCTTTTTAATAATGTTTTAACAGAGCTCTGGAAACCTATGTATCTCTTCTATTTTCTTATAACAAATAATTTAATAATTATTCGTCAGTTGGGGCAGATTTTATATGTAAAACTTGTCGAATATTTTCTATTATTAAATTTTAGATTAAATGTATGAACATTTTTTTTTTCTTTTTTTTCAATGATTGCGAAAAGATTTACTGTTTATATGATGGCAGAGAGACAAGCAACGACAACGTGCGTTTATGAATTATGCAAGTAGTACACGTGTTTGCTCTTCCGTGTAGTACGCCGTATATTTCACCGAATTCACACAACACTCATGGAATTATCTTGCGGATCCTCGTACTATGTGGACTCGAGCAAACTGTACAATGAATAGTATTGTGCAACGATGCAACTCGAATGAATTTTTAATTAAGATGTAATAATTCGATGTAATTTTATTGATCCGTTAGCGATGATTTAATATTCTTTATTATAACTTGTTAGATTTAAAAAATAATCGATATTTATTTGAATAATTTTTATAAGAAGATTATTGTAATACTTATTCAAATAGTAAGTAGTATTTGAAAAATATTTATTATATTATTATGTATTAAAAAAAGTACATTAGAATAATTTAATATAATTAAACTGTTAAAGTGTGTGTGTATTTAGGTAAATTATAATTAAGATAAATTTATATGTTTGAAATAGTATTAGAAGTACTATTATAGTAATAAAATAATTCAAATAAATATCGACTATTCTACGATCTTTCGACGAGCAAGATTTGCATTAGATTTAAATGATTTTAATGATTTTAATATCACGAAAATTGTTAAGCAAATTTTTCGAACTACGGATAAAACGATTTTGTTAAGTGACCGATCAGCAAAATAAAGTATCGAAAGAAAATTCAAAATAGACATCTCAAGCGTGAGATTGCACAGGCATTATTTTCAAAACGAATGCCAACGAAATGAACTCTAGTCTGTGTTTATCACGTTAAATTCAAATTCCTCAATCGTATCCTGCGTGGTGGTTTAACGTGTACGAAACACGTGGCTATGGCTCGAGCTAACGTAGAGTTATTTTTTTGTCGATGTTTATTGAAGGCTCGTTTGAAAATAAACAATGCCAGACACTGTAGAAAAGCAAGATGAAATTCTTTCCATCTCTTTTGCATCGTCGTGTCAATAAAAAGCAAACTGAGTGTGCCCACTCCTTCCGAATCTCATTCATCGAGTTTTATCTTTAATGGATATTCAATATTTCTTCGCACTATTTTTCCTTAAAAATGAACGAACAATCAGATTCCTTGAATTTACCACGTATGTATTTTCGATATTTAGTATTGAATGGAATTCGAAGTATGAATCTTGTTAATAGAGGACACACACATACATATATACATACATGCACAAGTATTTAACGGTTTCTCTTATCGATGATATTAAGCATGCGTGTCGTGCAATATGCGATAGAATAATACAGATTATATCAACGGGGTGGGAAAGAAAAAAAGAAAAAAGAAGAAGAAGAAAATAAATAAATTTCATCCAAGGTTCGCAATGTTTACATCGTTTTCGTGTAAAAAGAGATATTACGTCGTTCGTACGAAGATTGTTGTTAGTCGGTGCATGACTTTAGCACAAGAACCTTCGATAATCCATAAATAAAATAAACAGAGATTGAAATCCACATCACGAAGAGACGAATTCGGCGGAGGTATTGCATTTGCATCGTTGACTCTCACGAGCGAGCGAATCGAAGCGTTGCATTTTGATTGTGCTTCGGCTATCCGCACACGCGCATTGAGTTTTGTTCGCGAGACAGCGAACTAGCCAGCGAATACTTATTGTAAGCATAGTACAACAACGACAATGATCGACTATATATATATATATATATGTATGTATATGTATTTATATATGTATGTATGTGCGCCCTCAAGAAATATGACACGTGTGCACAGGCAATTTTAAGTAGGCGAAGAGAAACTACTTTACAATGAGTACCATACATGGCGAAGCAACTTATTGTATTTTCTTCAGCTACTTTCGTTTCTATTTCATATTTGCTTTCGTGACTGCACAAACCGGATAACAACTTACGACGAGAAAGAATAGAACGATGTAGCATATCCTAGCAATCTAACGCTTCTTTATTTTTCTAAGATTACGTTTTCAAATTAAAAATTAAATTGCGTACAATTTTATTATCGAATTTCTACGTATTATTAACAAACCTTTTTCTTCTTTTTATTTTTTTTTTTTTTAATAATTCGATGTATAGGGTACACGTGTCGTGTACAAATGATTGCAACGAATCGTTACAAATTTTGATTGATTTAATTTAATTTTTGTTTTTTCTTGTTTTCTTCTTCTTCTTCTTCTTCTTCTTCTTCTTAAATTTCGATAAATTCTTTTGTAATTTGTTCGAAGCGAGAAGCGAATTTCGAGAGAACTTTTTTTTTTATAATAGGCACGAATGCATTTGTAAAGTAAGTACTTGTAATGTACGCGCATTAAAGCACAGA
Organism: Polistes fuscatus; assembly: GCF_010416935.1. Classification (NCBI taxonomy): domain Eukaryota; kingdom Metazoa; phylum Arthropoda; class Insecta; order Hymenoptera; family Vespidae; genus Polistes; species Polistes fuscatus. The sequence continues at coordinate 1,833,308 of NW_025113101.1, forward strand.
CTCGTGTATCAGCGATGACGTAGATGGATTGCGATTCAACTGCGGATGTAATTACATCGGGAACGAGCCGGAAGTGGAAACGGTCCGAGCGCTTTTGCCGCTTAAAGAGAGCCTTTATACGGAAGAGTTACGTCGATCGGTTGCGATCGACGTTTGGCTTTCAACATTCTCTCACTCTCTCTCTTTTTCTCTATTTTTTGCTGTCTCAGTAGGATTAAAAACTCCCCGTGGAGATTGGATGATGTGCAGTTTATAATCCACAAATCAAACACATAAGATCTGCTATTCGTCTCTCATCTCTCGTGAAAATCTCAATGCATCTATGTATATATCTGTCGAATTTTATTTTAAGAACAAAATATCTTCGATTTGCAAGAACTTTTATAGATTTTTTTTTTTTCTTCTTTTTTTTCTTTTTCTTCTTTTTTCTTTTTTTACACATACTTATATCGGAGAAATTTCATTTTGATCGTAGAACGAAGTCAATTCGTAGAACTTGTATTTGTGCTTTACGTGCGAACACGAACGTGACTTCAATACTTCGGAAAGTACTACTCGAAGTCTTCCAAGACAAGGTACGATAAGAATACTTCAGCGTTCCCACTTTACGCGTCGCCATGAATCTTTAAAATTCTTAGAGAACGGCGATTTCTCTGAACTATGCAACGATTCTAACATTGTTGAAGCTTCTACGAGAAAAAAGGATAATAAGAAAAGAAAAAAAAGAGAAATAGAGAGAGACATAGAGAAAGAGACGAGCTTATTTATTTGCATGAAACGTTCGAAATACGCGAAAAGAGCTCGTGCTAACGTAATCTTTACATCGAGGCATGTACCGGCTACTTGCATCGATTAATTTGAATAATGGCGAACCATTTGCTTTAAGTTTATGCTCACATATGTAATCTGACCACGCATGCATAAAATTCGAAAACGAGAAACAAAGGGACGAGCAAAAGTACTTTATAATGCATCGATTTCAAGTGGTACATGTATGGCTTACGTGTCTGCCTACGCATAAATCATTTTTTATTCATAAGAATCTAAACAATAAGTTATTAAAGGAAGAGTCTGAGCAAGGACTATGTAATGTAATTCGATGCTAGTGTATTCGTTGGTTAACCACATGTGTAGTAATCAATGATTACAAGTGGCACGATCATATAACGCCAAACTGGTACGCCGTCTGCCAACAATAGCGATTCATTACGCATTATAATGACAACAACGGTTTTATAATCGTTGTATGGGATGATAGATCCTTGTCACGTGGTATAGGTCAAAGGATTAAACGAATTTCAATGTACTCAAATTATCATTTGAACGCGAACATTCAATCGACGTAATGCTGCTTGTTTTAATAAAAAAATAATAATCGTTGTAATGCATTTTTAGGTAATGCCAAAGGAATCTTGTTGGGGGTTACTGCTAACCCTAGTGCCGTTATTTGTCGGTGTCTGTGATCTCGTCGGCGCGATATCCGGTTCTCAGTATCCGGTGTGTAAGCCAGGCCTAGAATTCTGGTCCACCGAGCGTGCATCTTGCTGGCCATGCACGAGATGCGCGCCCGAGTTCACATTGAGCCCTTGCGCCGTGCATAAAGACGCAATTTGTGGACCACTCTCAGCTTTGGAGCTTGACTGGTCTTTTCTTTCAACGAGAAAAAGGCCTGAGAACGGACAGAGACGTTTGGAAGCGGTAACATCAAAGATGCTTTGGCGATTTCCGGAACTAGATCAACAACAACAACAACAACAGCAACAACAACAACAGTCGCAGGAGCAACGACAGCAAGAGAAGTTAAAACAGGAAACGAGGAGTCTCGTCGATGCTACTTATGACGACGAAATAAACGTGGGACACGTTGACGAGTTCTCTTCTCAAGAACAAAAAGTAAAGAACGAAGAATCGTAACTGCGCGTATATAGACCTTTAAAGTTTCTCTTTTTTAGTTTCGATAACTGTCGGTTAGTATAATATACGAGGGTTTTATAGGCACAGTTTTTACAGCATACGTTTTATTTTCACAGAGGCCATATGACCCTCGAGAGAGGAGAAAATCGAGCATCCACGAAGGAAATCTTTTGTGGGATTGGCAGACTGCCGCCCTTGTACTAGCGGTATGTGCCTGCGTGGTCTTCTTTTTGGTAGCGGGTTGTTCGGCCTTGGTTTATGCGAGACAGTGGCGAAGGATGAAAAAAAATTTTGAACCAGGTATATATATACATATATACATATATATGTACGTATGAATGTATTGTTCATCATATTCTTACTAACTCGTACTTTTCAAAATAAATGCAACATTTAAAATCGGCATGCCTCGAAGGATAAACGAAGATTCACGGCTTCTTCTTCTTCTTCTTCTTCCTCTTTTATCGACATTGGAAATCGACATCAAGCATGTTCGTCATTAAACGTTATCCTTCCTACGCTCTAAAGAAGGACCGGCATCTTATGCGGCAAGGCTAAAGGGCTCGCCTTTGAGCCCTGGGGAAGTACGCGTAAAACATATACTCCGCGAGTCCTTTAAAATGCAAGACGAGATTTTCTTCATTAGAGGGCTGATCACGGCCTCTCCTCACCTTGGCTCGACCTACCGCGCCCGGATATGACGTCTCCACGTCCAACGCGCTCAACGTACCATCGCCCACGCTGTCACTATCGTGTACACCGTTCCGTGTTTACTATATCTACTTATAACCAGGGCCGTATTTAGTACGATCGAATTATGATCGAATTATGATCGAATTATCAATTTCTACATTGTTTCCAAATGAAAAATCAATAGGATATTTTTATTTAATCGTACCTTTTTTACATAATTGACTATCTCTCATTTTTCTTTCTTTTTTATTATAAATACAATAGTAAACGATAATCATCGAATTGCTAAACTTTCTCTTATTGAATAGACAATTTTGATTTAATTATACTCATTTGTATAATCGTATTTCTTGTCTAGTTTCTTTCAAATTATCTAAGATTAACTTTGACATAATAATTTGTAATTTTTTAAATAATTATAAATTATGTAATGTGTACAAAATTAATCGAAGATAATTAAAATGTTTATATTAAATTCTTCTTATCTGATTGTGTAATATTTTAAATCGATGTTAAAAGTGATTGTATGCAAAGTAATACTCTTAAAAAACATTTATCCTTTACAGTCTTTACTACATAGAATAAAAAAGAAAGAAAAAAGAATACAAAGAGAAGTGTAAGTCGCGTAACGTTCTTATGATCTATGGTGCACGTGTGTACGAGGTTACTATATGCATTTGCATAACGAGCATTACGCAGAACTCTTTCTCGCCGGAACACCTTCCTCCCCACTATTGAAGTCGTGTATCGTACCACGTATCGCGTGCACGTTTGTGGGAACCGATTCAAGCACGATTCGTTAATGAAGTTCGCATGAATGGAGCTTCGTTACCGGCGTCCTTTCTACTATCAAACGTGTATAACTTCAAATCGGTGACACGTAAAGTATTATAAACGTGATAATATAAAATATGACGTATGAATTAGAATATCACTTCTAAGTTTCTATAATGATTTCTCTCTATATATAGAAATATAATTAATACAAATAATTAGATAGAATCGTGTATCCCATTGAAAATCATATTTAAGATGTGATAATGAAATGAATTAAAAATAACACGCAACCAATAGCAATAATTATGCGAAGTTTAAATAGGATATTGAAATTGATTCTTCCTAATTAATTCTATCGTATGTAATAAGTATTCGTTTTGTAATCGATACCGTTTCATTACGTTTAATGGTCGGCCCACCCGGAGTTACTGATTCTGATTAGATATAATATGGAGAGGACTTATAAAAGACGTCCCGCTTAAGTCTCGACCTATTAGGAGTAACCAGCTGTCCAAAATGGGCCTTGAGAAAGCTAAGTCACGCATTCCATGGCCATTCATGCCGCATTCCACCTTGACTAAACTCGATGCAATCGAAGATTATAGATCCGAGCAATTCTTTCTACGATTTCAAAAGCATTCCTTATAAAAACATACATTTTGCAATACCTAACTCTTTCTTAATTATTATTGTTACGCGCGTTGCTATATGAATTATGAATGATATTTATTTTTCAGTCGGTCTCGAAGAAATCTCTGCCCGATTAAATGTTATGGTTAAGGCAGAATTGGCTGAACTCGTTGCGGGTGCACCTATGAGTCCAGGTGATCCAGAAACTAGATGTCAGTACCTTGAGAAATTATTAGGTGAGCGTTTAAACAAATTATACGAGTTGAATAGTATTTGTTTAATCCTTAAAAGCTATACATCGGTGAAATCTTACCTCTAAAAAATAAGAAACATCGAGTGTGCAATAAATGATTTGTCTTAATCATTATAATATTATTTGTTGTTACATGCATATACTTATTGGAATTTTATTTTCTTATTGGTTTCGATAAAAATAACAAAATAAAATATATCGTGGTAAAATAGCACTGGTGATAGCTATTTATTTATTTGTTCTTTTCTTAATGATCAATTCAAAATCTCGTAGAAGAATAATTCGAAGCAGACTTTTCTAGGATATATATATATATATATACACACGTGTATACAAGTAGAAATATTACGTGGTGTATATATATCGTTCGTGTTTATTCGTTCGCTAAATGCACATTACATTAATCTAAAGCCCTATTTTGATTCTGACCCTCAGTGTAGATATAGTTGCGTACGCATTCGCGACGAACGTTTTGCAAAGAATGATCGAGCTTAGTATACGAGAGATAAATGGATGGAATAGGGGTAGAGATGGGATAGGGTAGGGAAGAGTAGAATAGAATAGAGTAGAGTAGAGAAGTGGGAGGGTAAGGGATTTCAAAGAGGGAGTAAATAACAAATTCATTTGATTCTAACCGTGGTTGAATGTGCTGCTTCACGCCACATATACGTCACGTACATTGTGGGAGAGAACGTGTAAAGAACTTTATCCTCGATAATGATCCTTGACTAGGACCGACCACCTTTTACGAATTTCATTCAATCGATCGTTTCCTGCAACTTGATCCTACCAACTAAATGATATATTCATTGCTTGAATTATATATTTCAAAATTATTTAATATTACATTATAGTTTTATTACAGAGAAAACAATCATATTATTAATTGTTACAAGAACAAATTTAAAAAGAAAACGTCAAATTAGTTGAAGATATATTTATATATATATATATGAATGAAATGTCAGTTGTCATTAATAGAAACAAATCAAATTGAAAATGCAATACTTATTGAAGTAGTAGAGGACAATAAACGAAAATCTAATGATTATACGATCTAGCAGGACGCGATGTTTGACTTAAAGCTTACGTTACTGGTGTATTTCAGGAAATAGTCGGGGTTGTTTGTAAGTACTAGTAAAATAGACGAGACAAGACGATGGCAACTTCGTGGCTAGGTGCCATGGCCTTTGATAATTTCTCTCTTATGTATTTACGTGGCCTTTATAGGGATAACGCATACACACTTCTTACTTAATTATTTATCACATGATAAAAACAAAATGACGTGATTGTTCCCCTAACGTTTATCTGCTTTCATTCATTTTCAACCGGGATTCGTAGTTCTAACTTTAGAATCTTCATCGTTAAGAGAGAACATGCGTCAGTTTGCATTTTCGAGATTGACGCGCGTGATGCTGAAAATCAAGCCTAGCGTCCAATTTTAGGCTCAACATTAGACGATATATCATACGTATGTTCATGTACATACATATCTACATACTTTTCGTACATATATCTTTTAATGCATATGTATAAGTGCATGTACATTGATTCGATCGTTCGAGAACTACGAATACGTTTAACGAATTTGATTAGAAATAAAAGAGAAACACACAGGAAGTATAATATCGTTAGATAAATATCAATTGACTGAGAATTAAAAATAACGAAAGAGGGTGGGAGGGAGAGAGGAAAAAGAGAGTTCTTATATATATGTACGAAACGTGTGTATCTATATACATACATAAATTAATTCGATCAATGTCAATAATCAAATCGTTCGATAAATTTTATCACGTTTAGCGAATCAATTTGAAATAAAAGAGTTTTAACAGGAAGTATACATCGTTGGATAAATATCGATTGAGAAAGAAAGAAAGAGATAGATAGAGATAGAGATAGATAAAGAGAAAGAGAAAGGGGGAAAGGGAAAGGGGAGAGAGAGAGAGAGAGAGAGAGAGAGAGAAAAAGCCCTTGAACAACGTAGGTGAATTGGGGAAGTACTCGGTTTGGTTGATTGGTCGGTCGATCGCACTTGTTTCCTCTTGCTTACAGACCGGAAACGCGAAACTCCGGTGGTGGCTGGTTGGCCGGAAGTGGGTGGGAACCTCTACATCGAGGAAGGGGAGACACCGAGAAGTAAACGTTCACAAATCGCGCGGATTCATCGAAACATCGAAACGATTCTCAGCCACAAGACGAACGTCATTGACTGATCTAACTAAATGCAAGAGAAAGAAAGAGTAAAAAGAAAGAGAAAGAGAGAGAGAGAATAATAAAAAAAAAAAATCTTCAAAGGAATTATTCTCTCGCATCTCACCGGATGCTGGAGGAACGATGACGTTCTATGGAAAAATCTCGGTGCATATAATGTTTAGTACACAGTTATAGAAAGGTATATATATATATCGTTCTCTTCTTACCCTCCTTCTCCTCTTTCCCCATCATTACCCCTCCTCTTCTCGATCGATAACACGATAATATGTACGATACGAGAATATATTTTCTAAAGAATTACTTTTAAGATTTAATTCTTTATTGCCATTTTGTAAAAGTAAACGACGCTTGTTGTCTGTTAAGATTACGAATGTGTGTGATGTGTATTACGTGTATTATTATCCACCTTTCTATTTCTATACCTGGTTCCTGATAATTTAATTGTAAGAAAATTGTCCAAGAAAATTTCATAATATTATATCCTTCTTTATTGTATTATTATTATTATTGGTCCCCGACACTCGAGTGAAATTCGAGCAACGAGAGACCATTACACTCTTATCCCAATCCAGAAGAAAATTTCTTCACAAATTTATTTATTTTCTTTCTTTCTTTCTTTCTCGTAAGCTTTAACGCATAAGGATTTTAAAAAATAATAATAATAATAATAAGGAAAAGAAAGAGAAATAAAATATACAAAAATAAAACAAAGTAGACATTTTGTAATATAACACACGAGCCTTTGTATTCATACACGTTTCAAACGATTGTTACGAAAATAAAATTTATAAAATGTATAGAGGCAATCTTTGTCCAACAGTATACACTACTCTCTCTTTTTCTAATCCTTTTATTTTTCCAAAAGTTGTACGATTTTTGAAAAGACAATTAAATTTACTTTGAGAATTTATTTTATTCTTTTTTTCTTTTTCTTTTTTTAATTTGTTAAAAATTTAAATTAACCAGAGATTATAATTTAACAATTAGATAATTATTTGTATTATGTCCATAATTATAAATCGTATATAGAATTTTCGTTGATATTATTAGAATTTTTGTATTAAAATATTTCATTATGAGAATAACAGATAGATAATTTTGAATTTGTTTCATCTTTAAATCTTAATATTAAAGGAACAATATTAGGGATATTGGAGAATTGAAAAATACGTGTCTGATGAGAGAGTCTTTCTCGGTCTATTACTTATATACATGTAAGAATTATGTATTTAAATTGTACCCATTACACCGTAGTAACATCAACAATATATTTTTTTTTCCCATTTTTTATAGAATTAAATATACTTTAATTTTATTCATATAAATTAAGAGGGACAGAGGGCGGGCTGCACCTAAGGCTTTTTATTCGAAATTGTGTTCATCATATTTTCGTATACTTCTAAATACCTTTACGTCTATCTTCTAGGTTTAAGACTAATTTCTTTGTAAACGTGATCACAGTTGTAAAGGCATTGCTATTCTAAGCACATGTGGTAAATGCGGGCACGCTTCTGGTCCATATATAGATATATGTATATATATAACATATAATATATATATATATATATATCTTTCTCTAAATATGGGATTGGAGAAAAATCTTTTTTTATAATTCTACAAACCGATGTCGGAATCAGTTTTCATGTTTTTTCTTGTTTTCTTTTTCTTCATGACACAAATTAATCATCAAATTCAAGAAATATAATCATTTAAATCAGGCACTTATTTTCACAATACCATAAAAAATTCACGAACTAATATGATGAACACACAGTGTTGTAAAGGTATCTAAAAAATTTGTACGTCAATGATGCTTCAATAAAGATTGACAGTGCTATTAACAAATTCAATAACTTACATATTTATACAGGTTCTTCACCAAGAGACACGATATTTTTAAATAATTATATTTGAACTGTTTATTGTGTATTGCATATCCAGCTTTCAGATATTGTTTAATACCAAAATCATCAATGTATATGTAATGTAGCAGATTAAATATAATCATTTAAAAGTCTTGTATCTCTTTCTAAAGATCCAGTATACATATATATATATATATAGAATTTCGTATCCTTTTTGTTTTAAAATAAACGTTATTGATCAATAATTTGTTGTTAACTTTAAAGATTCTTTATGTGCTAATTATTAATTTACGAAGATAATCCAATGAATTTCTAAAGAAAAAGCACCGTTAACGCTGATCATTAGTTTACAATAATATACTACTTTATCTCTTGGAATGCAAAGCAATAATAAATTACTTATATGCTAATAAATAATATTGATCATATTAAATACTATGCTGAGATATACAGAACAATTATTAAATAACTACAACCATTTACAGCAGTGTTGTGTGTGTCTCTCTCTCTTTCTCTCTGAGTGTGTATATATAATCGTGTATATCCGTGTGTCTCTATTCTTTTCCTTATATAAATATATATTTATTTATCTGTGCATAATATTAATTATTATGCTTGCCATGTACGCAGTAATCACTATTTCGATTTTCTTTCCATATCGAATTCGTCTCTTAATAATTTGTTTTTTTTTCTCTGTACAAATATTTATATATAAAATAATCTTCGAAGTAAAGGCAAAGCAGAGAATATGACCCTGTTGTAAGTAGTACGGCATATATGTACCGTGAAATAATACGTATCTGCAAAACTCTTTTCTCTTTTTCTTCTTTTTCCTTTTTTAATTTTATGTCAAGGTCAAATCTCCGAACTTGCCTTTTATATAGTACATGCCTGGTGGCTTGTGCCCTGTACATGTTATCCTCGTTATCGACTGTACCGATATATAACATTCCTACCTAAAACAGGTGAATCAGCAATACGCATCAACTCGCTAATTAAATTTTTAGCTAGTGAAGTATATTGTCCACCTGTTAAAACCCACATATCACCATGAATTAGTAGGATAAACGGCAAATGCTTTTAACTAACCCGATGTTGTGTTTATTCTGATGTGTTAAACGTGAGTGTGTGCAAGAAAGTGCAAGAAAAGGCAAAGTTTAATATATACTAAATACATATATGTATGTATTTTGTTTTCTGTTATTATTTATATATTAAATTCGTATGTGAGCTATATTTGAGGATAATTCAATTAAGAAGTAAATTCAAAAATACATCGTGTCTGTTCCAAAGCATTTAAGCCGCATAACTAAATAAGATATCTATTAGAAATGTGTTGTGTGTGTTCTTCATTTTTCTTGGTAATCTATCTATTTAACTCTGTTCATTTTTGAAATAGTTTAAGACTGTTTCAATGTGTTTAATCTGTAGGATATATCGGATGAGCCAGCTAAAATTGAAAGCTTTAATATCTCGGTTAATTTTGATTATAAAACAAAAATATCTCTAAAGAAATATGTTCCATTTAAAATGGAACAATATACAGCAATTACAATAATATAAATTTATATCGATAACCAAATTATAACATTATAATTTTTAGATAAAAGCTATCACCTTAAATTGTATCAACCTTTTCGACTTAAACATATTTTCGAAATATTCGCCGGCTTAGTTTTAGATGTCTCATCCAATATACATATATATATATACGTATATATCTAATTGTAAGTTAATACTACTTATAGAGCTTGGAATAATTCTGTAAAGCTCTATGGACGGATCGTTCGCATGATGACAATATGATGGACGAGTAAAAGTCGGCAAATTTGAAAAAAGGCACAAATCTTCCCATTACGCGCAGAATTTTTAAAGGGGAAGGCAGCACATGGCTATTACCAAAATTCACAATTTAAAAGAACTACATATCGGGATAAATATATATATATATATATCTATATATATGTATGTATGTGTATTTTCTTGTTAAAAGTACTTCGTTGGGGATCGAGTTTTTATATTTGAGTGTGTGAAAATATAAATATATTTATATATATATTAAATATATAATCTCTCTCTCTATATATATACATATATTTATATTTTCGTGGCACATGCTCATATATGGATGTTATTTTACGTATAATTTTACGTACCCTTTTTGGATAAGATGGTTTTAAACAAAGAGTGAAAAATGATATGCCATTGCATACTTTTTGTTCGCTGCTACTGATGACTTTTGCTCAATAAATGCGAATTAAATTGGTACAAGTTACAGCACTGCTCACCACATATGTTGCACTTCCATGGATTGCTCTCACTGTGACAACCCTTATGAAGAAAGTACAATGTCTGATCTGGAAAAGTAATTCTACAGTGTGTACACTGTAAACCGCTGCTTCGTGGATCAGGTCTCGTCGATGTCGGGGGTTCACCCCTCGAATGTAAATTGGAATTTGAACCATTATTGTTATTAGTGTTATTATTGTTACTGCAACTTGTAGAAAGTTTACGACATAGATCATCTCGCAATAGTGTCTTCAATGGTGAAACCTTGATTAACGATGGCAATGACAGATTACTGGATGTTGCTCCACTATCTTCCATACCATTGCTATTTGGCTCTTGTTTGATAGGAATTAAAGAGATTGAAGGTGTGATAGCTTCTTCTCCGCCACCCACATTCCTTGTAATATAAGATTATTTATTCGTACTCTCTAATATGAACAAACAAGTTAAGTGCTTCATGAAATATTTTTAAATAGTAGTATACTTACCTATGAATGCCACTACTATTAATGGATAATTGATGATGACTACTGCTTGGAGCATTACTATTGCTATCTGCACTTTGTGGACTATTTGGACTATCACCATTTAATGGAGCAGGACTTGAATTTCGTTGGTTAGTAGTTTGTTCTGGGTAAGGAATGGATATTTCAACGTGAGGAGTAAGAAAGTGCATTGGAGGAGTTGCGTTGTCCGCTGATCTATTGCCAGTACTATCACCACTGTCGGATAGGGGAGCAGATGGCATGGCTTCCCCAGGTGTGCAACTATTTAATATTGAAGTTGAACTGTTTGGTCCTGGATTATCTAAATCTATTCCATGTCTAAACACAAACACATATATCTGAATGAAGGTATTCTTCGGATTATAATTATACTTGCAAATATAGTTTTAAAAAAGTATTATTTACGATAATTAATATACCTGTTAAAAAAGTGCAACCTAAGACATTTCATTGTAGTAGCTCGATAACTACATAATGGACATGATTTGACCATATCCTGTTGCCCTACATGTTCATTTTGGAAATGCGCCCTCATGGCAATTTGTCTTTGGAAACCTCTATTACATATTGGACAATGATATGGTAAAGTTTTAGAATGAGTGGTAAAATGTTCTGCAAGATGATCTTTACGAAAAAATCTTTTCTGACATACACGGCACTCATATGGTTTTACACCCGTATGCCTCATCTAGAAAATAAAATAATATAGAAAACAAACAAAAAATGAATATGATACATACACGTAAGATCATTACTTTTTTATCTTTTATACAAATGCCATTATGTATAGTTTTACCTTGTGTCTTCTCATATTAGCCCCATTAGAAAATTTCATGTTGCAAACATCGCACTCAAATATTTTTCTGTGGGCTCGCAAGCCTGAATGACCCTCATCTCCATCTCCATCATTTTCAGGTCCATCGATACCCTCTGTGCTTTCTCCTGGTTCACCGTTTCCAATACATTGATCTTGATGAGCACAAAATGCTGTCTTATTTATAGTTTCATAATTGTCACACCGATCACATCTGTGAAAGCGTCAAAGTAATATATAAAAAACATATAACATATAAATCAATGTACTGCGACTTCATGCTAATATATTCTTTTTTTAATTGGCTTCTAAAGGATCTGAAAACTAATCAAACCTAAATGCTGGAACTGCTCCATCACTACTATCATAATTAGTATTAAGAGCAGCTTCGTTGTCTGGATCCAATGCTTCTTCTTCTCTGTGATTAGAAGAATCACCAGCCTCTGCATGCGAAGAGGAATGAGAGTCTACCTCGTTTTCCCCGCCGCCACCATCGACTCCATCTGACATGATACCAAACGGTGGAACTATCTTGAATCCTTCATCTAACCTGCACCATTAAGAGTGTCTTTGTAACAATTACCATTGGAATTTTGATTACAATATAAGATATGACATCTTATATATTACGATTAAATATGACAACGTCACTAATTAAAAATGACAACAAATATATCATTTAATGATATAATTTCGACATTTTAGAAAGAACAAACTTGAAGAGAAATGCCCATAAGACATTTATCATTTATTAAAGTTTCGATTTAACATGAATTTTGTCTTACTATAGTATTAAAAAAAAAAATATATATATATGTATATATACACATACATCTATCTACATATATAGATATATATATACATACATACGTATACTCGTATAGTAGGACACGTATCCTTTTTGAATTCAGATCGAAGATATAAGAAAATATATCACAAAGGAGAGAGTAAAATAAACGTAGGTATTTAAAACGTAGAATTCTGCCGAATCACATAGTAGACACGACGATACACGTATTATTATAGGTCGAATTTCACGCATACAATTAACTCGTCCAAAAGAGACAATGACGAATGTAAACCTTTACCTGTCAGTTTATGGTACCTAGTTGTGTGTCAAGACTCTCGTATCGAAGATCGAGCAGGTATTCGAGAGCAAGGTGCAACGGTATGAGTATTACCCAATCCTGGGAAGATTACGGCATAGAAACACCTGGTGGGTAAAGCGCAATGCCAGAGTGCACTGCACTTTGTCCCAGTTTTGACCGAATCCGTCACTCGTGACGTAGTTTTCGCGGCTTTTCCGCGGAAAGACAGCGCCGTCGAAAGCGAGAGAGAGAGAGAGAGAGATAATGATAGAGATAGAGACGAAGAGAGAGAGAAAGAGAGAGAGTGCGAAAGACCTAGAGAGTGATAGGAGTAGGAGAAAAAGTAAGAGAGAGATAGACAGACAGATAAAAAGAGAAACAGAGAGAGAGAGAGAGAGAGAGAAAAGAAAAGAGGTCGGGACACGCGTCTTATTTACTTACTTACATTCCTCAAAGGTGGGTTGACAAGGCCTGTTTCAACCCACGGAATTTCTCTCTTCTGTTTCACGATACCACGCGCATCCTCCTCAATGTTTATTTCTTTTCTTTTTCTTTTCCCTCCTTCTTTCAACGACAGACACGCAAGTGAAACGTAACGGAAGTATACCAAGTATCCATATCCTCGCTCACCGATATCGGTAAACATTGCTACCAATCCATTCCTGATAACTACTTCATATTCAGGTATTTTCTATCTCTCTCTTTTTCTATCTTCTATCGATTTTCCTGTTCATTAAATCAAATCAAATAGATTTTAATCGTTCGAAAATTAATAAGAATCAATAAGAACAATGATTGAATTCATTCAAAAGAACCGCTATTCGTTCTTCGGCTTTTTTCGTATATTTTCGCGCGAAATCTTTCCTTCAATTGGCTCGAACATAACCTCGCTCTTCTCGTTTCTTTATTTCTCGACCAATCAAAGGTTGGTAACGCGTATAATCAATTTTGACTTCAAGTCGTCGTTGTCGTCGTTCTGTCGTGTCGTTGAACGTCACGCGCAATCTCAGCTTTTTCGTTTATTAACTCGATTAATTATTTGTATAAGTTTAATTTGGATTTGGTAATAACAAAAGAAGGAAGGAAGAAAGGATAATTTCAAGTAAGCGCGTGACATTTCGCGGTATGATCGAAATCGAGCGGATCGAGAGTATGAGATTCGAATCGAATGACGCTAAATCGATCCACCGTGTTAAAGAAAGTGGCGAAGATCCCAAATCGGTACGTGCTTTTTTATTATTTAAAAAAAAAAGATATTCTCCAATAATTTCATTAAGTGTCAGGATTATAAACTATGAAAATATAACATTAATTATTTTTTTTTTTATTAAATTTGACTTGTTTAATAGTGTGCATATATATAGTATATTTATCGCGCGTTCTAAACTTGCAATGTTCAATTTTATTTCAGGAACACCATAGTCGATAACAACGACAGTTCATCTTAATAAAGATAAAACGCTCTTTTATATGGACCTACGATTGATGATAGAAAAGACAAGAAATACATTTATTTCTTTATAATCGGATACATAAATGCTTCGTTCAAGAAGCATACAATAAAAAGGATCATAAGGTTCCATTCTCATTAAGGACATCGAATTTTCATGAAAAGGTAACTTTACTTAATCGATATTCAAAGATCGAAATAAGTAATCGATTATCGTATAATCGAGAATAAAAACAATAGGTATCATTTATTTTAGAGCGACGCGTAGCGTCAATATGAGAAAACACAAAACACGTTTCTCCCATATGCGTTTAATAATCGTCATTCGAATAATAAATCTACATAATTCGCTAGACATTTTTGCAAACAAAATCATCAAATCAACTGAATAAATAAAGATAAAATTCACGCTTGTATTTTAATACTGTTATTAATTTTTTTCTTTTTTCTTTTCTTTTTTACATACGATCGAAAATATAACGTTCTTTCTTTATTTTTAAGATGATCTCCATCGAATATTATTTCTAATTATAACTGGATTATTTACTTTTACGTAATGATAATACGATCAAAGGTTATAAAAAAATAAGATATGCTTTCGGGTGAGATATATATATATATATATGTATATACATAACCGAGTTTATTAGAATGATCTTACGTTAGAATGAAAAATGAGTTTAGTTATAGAGTGGGAGAGGGACAGAGATAGAACAAGATAGAAAGAGAAAGAAAGACAGAGACAATGTGAAGGCAGAATACGTTATGGTGGCGTAGCCATTGGGCGTTGCTCTTTAGTACCTGTTGACCGTTTGCACAATATTCGCTTATTTACGTTTATATATATTTTTTAAAATTTAATTAACTGACAGTAACAGATACGTTTAATCGTCGATCCAAATGAAAATCATGAAACGACACGGTAAGATTAATCTATCATTTTCGATTCTACAGATAAGATTGATAATGATCATTTGTTATTGTTTTTTTAAAGAAATCTTATTTATTGTTAGATTAGATTTATTTAATGTTTGTATGCATGTTAGGTTAAATGTAAACTGTGTCAGATTTAATTACATTTTATTTTTTGATATAAGATAATAGAAATTTGATAGATTGAAATGATGATATTGTTGGTAATGTTGATAAATTACAAGTGAAAGTAGTTTCACTTTGTTAACCGATGATACTTTCGAGGATAAAGAAAATGAATTTTGTCTTTGTTTTTTTTTCTTATCTTGTTCTTTTTCTTTGGTCTTACTCGGTAAATATTAGGAATTCGCATCATTGAAATAAAATCCTATGACTCATTCCTTTGACAGTCGCGTGCAATGTGTCATTAGAAATTGATCTGTTTTTAATGTTCTTATCACATTGTTGGCCGGTCAAGAGTTTATTCTTGTTTGCATAATGCATGCATATGCAAGTAAATTATGTCATTATGAAACAATCAAATCTTTTATTAAGTCGTTATTGTAATATTGTTTGTTGTATTTAATTAAGTGTTTGATTTATTTTTATATTAACCGATTTTAAATATTTCAAATAAGGATTTATATTTTTTAATTATTAAATTATCAGGTATGAAATATATAATATTATTTTTTTTTTATTTAACAACCGATCAACAATGTGTTATCAAAAAAGAAATAAATAACAAAACTGTAAAATTATCATTTGTTTGTTAAGATGTTATCATTTACATTAATATTATTTTTCTTTCAGTGATAAGTAATGGGAAAAAGTGAGGAGAGAAACGACACTACGGTGCAGGTGAACGAGTCGAATTTCTTATCAAAAAATTCGAGTGAGGCAAGTAAAATGTTGGAAGCTGCACTATTACAAATGGATGGAATAATATCTGGTAATAATCTTTGAAAATTATACATAAGATTTTATATATTTGTTTTCTTAATAATTTCACAAAAATAACAAGATAACATAGAGTTGATTGACGAATTTCTAATTTTACAAATTAACTTTATTTATTTGTGATTCTATTTGTTGGATTGTAGGAGCGTGTGCAGAAGGCGTCGTTGAAGGGAACACAGAATGGAAGGATTCCGTGAAAGAAGCAACAAGAAATCTCGTAGCAGCGATAAAAAGTGCACCTACACCACCTCCCCCGCCGGATGCAAGCACCATTGAAATTTTCATGCAGTGGATGCAACCGGTAAGAAGTCATCGTTATCATCTCTATGTTACTTTCAGCAGCAGCAGCAGCAGTAGTAGTAACAGCAATAATAACATTAGTAGTAGCTGACACGTGCTGACGTGATTGCAAATTCAAAAGGAAAAGTTCAGTACCTTAAACAATAGAAGGGAAAACGATACATGTCTCTTCTTATATATCTCTTTTTTTCTTGTTCCTTTTTTACGTTATCGTTGTTATTATTAATGGCCCATTTCCGGATATACTTATCTTTCGCAATCAGCGCAGATGTCAATGAAACACGTGGTGCGCATATCCGGACTGATTTCCGGCACGCGCACGTCTTTCTTCGCACGTGTTACATGTGCTGTATTTATCCCAGTTAAATGCTTCTCACGTATGTTAGTCTACATCCGGACGTTCTTAGTAGAGAAGACATGCTACTAACGATCTATGATGATACGTGTTTTGTTTATTTCGTAAAACAAGAACGACACAAAGAGAAATTTTCTTACATTGTAATTTATATATTTTTATGAAAGGCTGTCATTCTCGTTCATCCTTTCGTCGATTGATTTTATACCATGAGAAATATGTATATTTCAGGTGCATCTATTCAAAAAACACAAAGGTGTTTATTTCATAAAGTATAGCTCTCTTAATCGAACCTTCATACAGATATCGTTGATTGATAATGTGTACATGTGTTATCCCTCAACGTTGTTCACCACTTATGTATATACGTATCTTCATCCTTGATCTCTCATCATTATTGAGAAGAAGGGGCAGCGATCCCGACTAATAAAGAGGGAGAATACACTTGCTCTATTTATAAGTTACAATCTCTCTTTCTTTCTCTTTCTCTTCTACGTCTCTTCTTTTTCTTCTTCGTCTTCTTCCTCCTCACCACGATGAATTTTGTGATGTTAAATTTAGTTTCGATAGAGACGAAGCTGAGCTTAGCATATGAGACTGAGTTTCATCTATATTCAACGTGCTGAATAATTTTGAAATTTTAAACCGATATAAAATACTTTCGTAGAAGTTGTAGACTAGTATTATTCGTTATTTTACTCTCTTTTTCATACTAAATAGTTTCTAAATACTTGAAGAGATTTTTTCAATATTATTTTCTCGTGTTTTACGTGGCATACATTTATGCATGATCCAACTCAAGAGTTTAGATTATATGTTTCAATAATGTGGTGCAATAATGATATTTTAGAAGAAGATGTTTTTTTTATAAAGAATGGATAATACGTGGAACTATTATTCTAAAGAATACAAGAATTTAATTGCTACCATGGAAGAAGATAATAAACTACATAGGAAAGGTCTTTAATTAATATATTTTCATAATTATTTCTTTTTATATGGTTGAATTAAATAATGACGAGTAGTATCATTACAAAATCAATTTCTAAATGTTAATTACTATTAACATTTTTAATTAAATTCTTATAAGCAAAACTATTCGAAGCATTCTTTTTCTGTTAGAATGAAATAAAAATAGAATCTTTATCAGTTAAGTAGAAACACTTGGTGCTAAATATAGATTAACTGATTTTACAAGAGAAATTTGAAGAGAAAACCATTCAGTCTTATCTTAGTAATAGTAAAAAAAGTCCTTCGAATTTAATTTAGATTCACAGTCGGATTCGTCAGATGCTGCTTCAACTATAAAACACTGGGATAGTCAATGGACACCTTCAGAAGGATATGATTCTTCTGAAACGTCTAATTCAGGCTGTGGTGAGGATTATGCTGAAGATTACCAACACAGAATAGCAATTGATCCGTCTAGATTTGTTGAAGATTGTCATAGTGGTTGTAGGTCTCAAACTTGTCTTTGTCAGGTATTTGGAAGAATATATTTTATGAAATCGTTGTTCGTATCTGATATCAAAAACATTTTATTTTCACAAATTAATGCATACTTGTAATATCACACTTCAGGGTTGTCTATTCGAATACAATAGGATGATAAATCTTCAAGGCAGTGTGTCCAATATTTGTGGAACACCAATAACTAAAACTAATCCAAATCATTTATCAACGCTTCCATCTTTGTATAGTACACCATGCTCAAGGTTTATGCGCTTGTTAATTTTTTGACATATATAAAATAGGACATGCAAAATTAATTTCAAAATGATCTATTTATGTAAATTAGTATCCAGAGCGAGCTGCCACGTCATTATAACAAGGATCATCTTCCTTTAAGTTGCAACTGTCACACAATGTATCCTTGTCATATGCAACAAATTGCATTGCCTTTGAAGGAATGTCATTTACATTCCAGTGACAAAACAAATAGCACTACTTCTCTTTCTGGAAATTCAGTAGGTCGTTGTGCTGGTTCGTTGGATAGAAGAAGAAGAAGATTTAAAAGTAAAACTGATCATAATCAGAGAACTAAATCGCATAGTGATTTAATATGCTGTGCTAAAGATAGACCACATTACTGTTCTTTACAGCAATTTCAATGTGGCAATAACTCACACATGTATAGCTACTATAGTAAAACTGAGGTATATGAAATGTGCAACAAAAATTAATAATTAATAACGAATTTGTTTTATTCAAAAATGAAGATCATCAAATTATTTCTAAAGCCTTAAAGTGTTTGTTTTCTTTTATAGGAACGTCTTCAAAAATTAGAAAGCGAACGTGGTGCACTTCACATGGAGGTATCAGTTCTATCTGAGCAAGTCGATGCACAATCTAGCAAAATTCAAGAATTAGAAAATATGCTTAAAGAAAAAAAGCATTCTCTCAGACAAATGGAAGAAGCTTTACAAAAGGTTTTACATATGATTATATCTTATTAAATTTTAATTTACATAAATTTTAGTAATGCAACTTTAATTTTAATTTAATTTTTTATTATTTTAAAGGAAGTGTTATCAAGAAGTGCATTAGAGACACAAAAACTCGAGCTTCTTAGTTCTCTTTCCGAACTGAAACTCAGGCAGGCTAGTTTAGAACACGAAAATTTAGCATTAAGAAATACAAGTTCATTATCCAATGTAAGTAATATAATTAAATATTATTCATATATTTGTCTTAAGAGTATAAATCTACAGTTACTGTTTCTATAGGGGGAGAGATTCAGTAGACATGCCGGTCAATATAGCAGTCTTCCAAGGCCACCAACATCTTCGAAGAAAGGAGTCGCGTTTGGTAAGGTTTCCAATTTAATCTCCGGAGAGCACACAACAGTACCATTGGCTGTTAGAGGAATTTCTGCGAGATGTCTATCAGCTCCTATTCTAGGTTCTTAAATGAATCTTTACTTAAGCATGCTTATGTCATGTTTGCTTGTTTCTGATAACACAATTCGTTTAATAACCATTTGTTGACAAAGGAGAAGCCAATTTTAAAATATAAGTCAATAGTAATATATTTAAATGTGTAAATAATAATGCCATAACCAGAGAGGATGGTACTTTAAAATATAATATTAAAAACAAATAAATATATATTTCTTTTATTTTGTTTAATTTTTCTTCAGCGGAAGAAGAGAAAACAGTAATTGGGGAGTCAAGTTTTCAACCAGAATCAGCACCACCAAAGCCCCTTGCAGAATTGTCTATAGAAGAAGTTGGTGATTGGTTATCCCGTATTGGTCTGGAATGTTATGCTGCAGAATTAAGACGATGGGGAGCTACCGGTGTAAAATTAGTTGATGCAACACCAAATCAAATTGAAAAGGAACTTGATATCAAAAATGTATTACACAGAAAGAAATTATTATATGCAATTGAATCGGAGAGATCTAATGCAGAGGGTTTTCTTGGTTCGGAGAAGGTTGTGTAAATAATGTTTTTATTAATATACATCAATTTACTTGATGTATTTTTGATAACCATTTTTGATTTTCATTGTAGATGGACAGTGCTGCGGTATTACGATGGTTAGATGATATTGGATTACCCCAACATAAAGAAGCTTTTCATAATGCCAAAGTTGATGGTAGAGTATTACATAGATTAACAACAGAAGACTTATTGAATCTCGGTGTGACAGCTCAGCTACATGCAGCTAGTTTACGACGAGGAATTCAGGTAATATTAAGTTTATATATATATAACAAAAGTGATAATAAATCAATTAAAATTGTTTTTTTGTGCAATATTATTGTGTAAATATAATTAACATAATTAATTTTAATTATAGATTTTGAGGGAATTGAATTTTGAATTTGATAATTTGGAGAGAAGATCAGTAAGTGGAAACGGTGCAGATGGAAGTAACGTTACGCTATGGACTAATCACAGAGTGATGGAATGGTTAAGAGTGGTTGACCTTGCAGAATATGCACCCAATATGAGAGGCTCAGGAGTGCATGGTGGACTAATGATCCATGAAGGTCGTTTCACCTCAGAGTTGTTAGCAACCATATTAAGCATTCCACCTTCAAAAACTCTATTAAGAAGGCATTTGACAACTCACTTTAATCAAATTCTTGGTAGAGAAGTCGTGCAACATAAAAGAGAGATGGAAAGTACACTTGGATTCGTACCTTTAACTCTTACGGCTAGATTGAAGGTTGGTATATCGATGATAGTATTAAAAAACAAATTATATTACATAGGAATAATATATTTATTATTTTTGTATTACAGGCACCAAAGAAGTCTCAGTTCACGTTGAAACGTAAAAAGAGTAAAAACGAAGTGGATTATGGAAATCTGGTTTGCCCTTTGGAAGCATCACCACCAGGTACACCATCAACATCTTCGTCAACACCGGGCAGTCCTAATTTGAACTCACCCTCACTCTAACCATATTCACAGATTCATTCAAGCAGTCATCTTAACTAACTCGTAAGTCTAACTCGACTAATATTTCAATTTCGCATTGCTTGTTACGATTAAATTTATAAAGGTGCAGGTATTATGTTTTTCCTTCTTATTTATAGAAACGAACAAGTTGTATAATTAATTATTAGAGTAGTTATCAAATTCCTTATTTCTTTCAAAGTAATCTATTACTATCCTTTTCTGTTCTTTTTTACTATTTACTAAATATTTTATATTTCGCGCGCTTGTATTTTATTTTTATTATATTTACCCTTTTAGGTTTGCTTATTAATTTCTGCATATAATTCATCTCATCATCTATATCATTAATTAAAAAACATTTCTTCATTTCTAACATTGATTATTTTCAGATCTAGAGGATACTGGGCAAAAGAAAGTAATTGGTTGTATATGAGGAACATACACAAAATTTATTTTGTACAATGAATTTTTTAGGTAATTCATTTTATACCAAAAAATATTTGCTTTTATTAGATTTGACTGACAGACAATTTATTAGTAAAGAGAATGGTGATATAAAAAAATATAAATCACGGATAAACAAACGGGGACCATTTTTTTACGAAACGAACGTGTATTAACAATTTTTCTAATCGAAATAACAGGACAGTATAGGTGCCTTGCTATGTATAACGTGTTTAGATTATGTCATGTATTTTCAATACAGATTTGTAATAACCCTATCAAAATAATAATAATTGTTCAATATAATAAATGATTGACGCGCTCTGCAAAATTTATATTTTCATATATAGCAAAATAATTTTCGTGTATATTATAAGTAGTTCGACTAATAATTTGTTATTAGAAAAATAATTATAATGATACAATATAATTAATTTAATTGTTAGTATACATTTTTTCGATACTTTTGGATTAAATAATATGTATCGAAAAAATATTTTACTAAAAAAAAGAAACAACGAAACATAATTAATCAAAACGCTTTGCCGCTATTTGTAATCTTTAAAATGACATATTTATTTTGTCTTCTTTGGTTTTTCTTTTTTCTTTTTTTTTTAATGTTTACATATAATACGTGATAAAAGTAAATACACAAATAATATAAAAAATGTTTCGAGTATAATTACTCATTTTAGTTTCTATGTTTTCCACAGGAGATTATTTTACACTTGGAGATCATGGTAGAGAGGGTAAAATATTAAATACGGTTTATATAGATATTGGTAAATTAGTAAGGTGATATCGATCGAAGGTGAACTATCACAGATGTTATATTAAATCAATTTATTAGGCGTTTTCCGTATCTTTGAGCTCCTCTCTTAATGTAACATTAATGAGACCTTGATATTTTACAGGATAAGCTAATAGATTTCCTTTATTCCATGTATACAGCTCCTGCAAATAATTTTTTTATTTCTCTAGACAAACAATTATAAAAAATCGAAATATATCATTTATATTCATTTATTTAAATATTACAAACCTTCGTTTTGTGATTATAGCTGACAGCTGTAGTTTTATGATATGGATTTGAGAATGACAAATGTACATCCACTGTTGAATTTTTGTACAAATCTAAAGCTAATCTAAAAAAATAATTATTTATTTAGTAGACCGTCACAAAATATCTGGTTTATGTTTTTTTTTTTTACATGAATAAGCGTGTTTTATTTATTCTATATATATATGTATTTATTCGAAATGCTTACCGAATTTTCATAGTTTCATCGGTTACGCTATGAACTGCGTATAAAATTCCTCCAGCAATAAACATCTCTCCAAATTTATGGTGATCAATACTGATGTTCCACGCATATTGAAGACTGAGATCAGTAGCGCCCACTTTCATCACGATCGTATTATTTGATGGTAATCCATAAATTACCCATAAACCTATAAAAATACAATTTATAAATAATTTTTATAATATATATTGAATATTACAATTACTAGTATAATACCGTATTATAATATAGTATTATACAAAACTATATATTTTACAAATTTTACAATTTAACAATAATAATAATAATAATAAAAGAATAAAAAGAATATATATTTTATAATAATAAATTTTAACACATTATACTTATACATATAAAGATATAATTTTTATATAGAACATAAATATAGTTCAATATATATATATATACAACTCTTAATATATAACTTCTATTATATTTTTCTAATAAGAAATATATTTAAAATAATATAAAAATAAATCAACGTATTTATATAAACGTGAATCGTATATATAAAAAATGAAAGTTAAAAAAAGATTTCTTTTAAAAATATCCGATAATGGTACATGATTAAATGCCAATAGAGATCAAAGGATGAAAGTATAACGTATATGTATAATAGAAAACTCGTTGATATTTATGGTGTACGCATATTACTACTTGCTTTCATACACGTCGTGTGTTTCATAACGCGTTATTAGCTGATCTCTATCGGCTTTAGAATATGTGCCGTCTGACCACACAATCCCGTCCTTTATGTACGTATAGACCGCAAGTGCATGCAATGCATACCACCTTCGAGGCATAGCAAATCGTGGGCTACCAGACAGACATACAGCAGACAGACAGACATACATACAAACAGATAGACAGACATACAAACAGACAGACATACGGTTTTTATCAAGTACACATGTAGATATTTGAAAACCCATAAGAATCCTTAAGAAAATCTATATACACATATTTAACATTAGATTTACGGACTGAGATCCAATTTGAAAGAGAGAGATTCATTTATATATCAAATTTAAATATTATTTTTAAAAAAATATATATTGATTTTTATAATGCCTTTTTTAATGAAATATACGTAAATATTAATTCCTTCTCTTTACTAATTTTTTCATTCAAACAATGTTTGTAAGTTATAAAAAAAAAATAGTGGAACATCTGTAAATCTAATGTTAACGAATAAATTGTTACAGCCTATTTAAATCAGCATACCATTTTCGTCAACGTTGAAGTCCACGTAATTAAAATTATGATTAGGCGTGTAAAGATAATTATTAGTGTTAACGTATAAACCGGGTAATTGTAATTCGCATTTAGAGAAAAATATATCGCATCCTTGACCGTGGTAAAGATCGAATCGAAAGATCGACGATCGATTTTTAGGATTGTAAAAGAATGATCCATTGTATACTATATGTCCGTTTCCCTATAATACGAGAGAATATATAATATATTTATGTTTGATTAATTAATAATTCAATATAGAAATGATAATTATTATTATCATCGATGTACCAACCTGAAATGGATATGGTAATTCGATTTTTTGCGGTGTCTTTGATTTAAAATGTTCTTTAGATTTATATTCCAATATATAAGACGTTTCATTTTTTCTCGTCACCCAATATTTATCGGAAATACCATCGGATCTTGGGGATGGATCGTGCATCCAACTACCATAATGATCGTCCATGGTTCCCTTTAATACTGGTTTACCTACTGCTTCTATTACACCATCTACATACGTATATTACGGATATTACATGTATACAAGTAATTTATTGGATCAGATAAATATGACGATGAAAAACTACTTACCTACTAATCTTGACGGTAATCCTGTGAAATTGACGTTACGTAATGGTTGAACATTTACGTACCCATCGATATCGGTGTATAGACATTTCATGGGATGACATGTAGGACAGGTTTCTTGGTGCGGGCATAATTCTTCCAAGTCGATATTTTGTGGCATTGGTTCACCATAAACAACATGTTGTTGCTTACCAAATCTAAATCTATCCATGTGTTTTATATCGTCTAAATAATATGAACAATACAATTCGTTATATATATATATATAAGGAAATAAATTAAAAATAATATTATAGTAGATATCGGACAAACCATCGATTATTAGAGAACCTTTCGTAACATCTATATCATTTTTCACGACACAATGATAGGTACCATGATCGTTCGACATAACTCGAAGTATCTTCAAACGCATTTTAAACTGTAAATCAATAGAAAATCCGATGACTTTTAGATATATATTTTTATATATACATATCGATTTTATTTATTATAACTACCTTGAAATCTCTTCTATCATAAATTTCCATACGATATTTATCGGACATTTTCAAACGACGACCATCCCCACGTTCCCAATGTACCGTTGGTTCTGGAAACGCTTCAACTTCGCATTCTAAAATAGCTGTACTTTGACTTCGTACGGGTATCATTTGATTTCGTATACGGATAAAGGGTGGAACTATAAATATATAGTAAAATTTTCTTTCTTTTTTTTTTTTTTAAACAAATAAAGTAGAAAATAAATAATATCTATAGGATTATAGAATTTTGTTGAAGTCATATGTCCTGACTCTATTATTTACTTTGTTCACTTGCCTGACGACTCGATGAATTCTTTACTACTTAAAAACATTGACCGTAACTTAAACCTAACAAAATCCCTCTTAAATATAGTTAATGTAATCGATAAAAATCAAATAACTGTTTGTTAGACAGATTAGGCGAACGATGATCCTATTACATATTCTGAGATGAGAGTGAAGACAAATAGAATCGATAGGATAGTGTATACAGATTATAATAACATATTTGAATTCAGAACACGTGCACGTTTATGGGAAATGTGTTCGTTATATGCAGGATATGTAAGCAGGGTGTATACATATGCATGAAATCGATAACATAGACTTGTGTGTGTGCGAGTGTATACATAAATATGAAATATTAAATTCATTAATTTAGCTTTCAAGAGAGAGAATATATATAAAATCATTTAGATTTATATATTATTTTATATAAATTTTCTAAATATATCATTAATCCCAGAGTATAAATAACAGATATTTTTAAATCCATTTAACGTATCCAAATTAAAACAATACTTTCGAGATTATTAATAATAAATGCGTCATATTTTTTGTTGTTTCTTTTTTTAACGAAAATAAATATCAATGTAATTATTAAAATTTAATAAATATACTTACATCTAATTTGAAGTTTAAACTTTTTAGATGCTCGAGGTGGTATTCCATTGTCTGCAATGCACGTATATTCACCCATGTGTTCCCTATTCACTACGCTTATATTAAACGTGCTGCCAATTACGGAAGTTACTGTATAACACGAGGTATGCTATTATTTCATTGCTACAAATAACTTATTTTATTTAGGCTACGAAGTACATAGAGTAGAAGTATATATATATATATATTTTTATGTATATATATATATACAGTGGTACTTGATGTTCTTACCATGCCAAGATCCTAGAGGTATTACGGTACCATCTGTCTTAGACCATTGAACAACAGGTGGTGGTCTTCCACTCGTTGCACATCTCAATCTTACATTGCTCCCTTCTCTTAATGTAATCACTTCAGTTCCATTACGTGATACGGAATTATTTTCTTTGATAAAGTTTTACGTGCAAATAAGAAGATAATATGTATCGGTAAGATTCGTAAAATTATAAAAATCTTTTCATTATATTGTAAATGAATACTTAAGATATTTTACCTAAGATAGATGGTGGTATTAATAAATCGTTAACATTGTAATCATTCATATGAACTTTCCAAGCAGATATTCCAGGCTTCCCATCTTCTCCAGGTATTCCTGGCCTACCTGGTGGACCGATGTCTCCTACAATGTGTAAAAGACACGTTATGTTCCTTTTTTTTTCTTGTTTTTATCTAATACACGTTTAACTTCATTATTTCGAATTAATTGAGTATACTTCAACTGGATAAGAAGAGATGATATTAAATGAGATCTCTTTTTTTTTTTTCTTTTTTTAAAGATACATTCATCAAGAAAAGATCCACTTGAAGGAATTAATAGTAATATTGAAGAGATTATAATCGTGCTTAAACGAATTTTGAAGATACTCTTATACAATGACCTATTCAACGCGTAACTTACCGCGCGGTCCCGGTGGCCCTTGAGGACCTGGTTGACCTGGTCTACCTAAAAAAGGGTTCAGAAAATGAAACGAGATGGTGGTAATAATAGGAAAGAATATTTTTTAAATAGCAAGAACACTTTGGCGAAAAGTGAAAGATTCGTTTCGAGTTTGGTTTAATCGTACCATCCGTTCCATTTCTTCCAGGATATCCTGGTATACCATCCTTTCCTGGTTTACCATTCAATCCAGGCAATCCATCGAGACCACTACGTCCAGGTATACCATCCAAACCTGGTTCACCTGGTATACCATCTCTTCCATCTATACCGGGTGGTCCTATTTCACCTTTTGGTCCTCTGATACCAGGAAGTCCTGCTAATCCTGGAGGTCCTTCGGGTCCAGGTGTACCCGATACACCGGGTAAACCAGGTAAACCAGGTGGGCCAGGGTTTCCTGGTGAGCCAGGAAGACCGGGTGGACAATACTTTGTCGAGGAACGACAAAAATTTTCTATCGCGTCAAACTGAAATCATATTTGACAAAGATTTGTGTCCTACGATTTGATCTAATTAAAAAGAAAAAAAAAGAAGAAGAAGAAGAAGAAATAAAAAGATAAGAATGATATAAGGTAATACACGTTACGAACAATGCATTTCGTTAGCCAATACATGCCGTTGTTGCAAGCTAACTGACCTGTATACGAGTGTCAGCATTCAACCAAACCCAATCTTGGCCGCCAGGAGCAGTCGGGGAAGATGAAGAGCCTGATAATGCAATCGGTGGCGCGGTTACCTTTTTCGATTCCTTCGCTAGCTCTTTATCCTCTCGAATCTGATACAAGGGAGCAGAATTGCGATTACACCGGTACTTTTATCAGATTAAATCCTTCGTCGAACGAGCCGTCACGAACGAAAGTTTCTTCTTGAACAACGGCTAAAATAATGTGTATATATATATATATATATATATATACTATATATATATATATATATACTTGTATGTGTATATATACCCTATATATATATATTATATACATACATACGTGCTTGTGTGTACGTACATACGTTTGAAAACGGACGTGTGTATGTGTGTAGCTTGGTTTCGATAGAAAATCGAAGTCAGAAATAAGAAAATTGATGTCACTGTATTGGAAAACCTAGTTTGCAGTAAATAAGCATCTCCATTCGTCTTTCGTGATGGGATAAAATGAGAAGGAAAAAAAGTAAAAGGGAAAATGGTTTTTTCTATTTTTCTTTTTTTTTTTTTTCTTATTCCAAAAAGTAACACGAAAATGCAAACTTTTATTTCTTGCTTATCAATACTGATTGTTTTAATTGGGACTAACGATATAAATAAACAGAGTCGATAGGTGTACGCTTATATTTAGCGTATACACACACACACACATAAGCTCGTCGATTAAAACGAAAATTTGAAATCATATTACTGTAAGTAAATATTAATTTACTGCTACTAAATTTTCCAATAGAATTTTGTGTGTATAGAAATAATGAATGCCGAATGTCAGCTTGCCCCTCGAAATCGCGAAGCTCGAACGTCTACATGATTTCATTAAATTCGTGCCTCGTGCAAAAGCGAAAAGCCTTTTATTGTATGGTATTTTCTAAAAAAAAAAAAAAAAGAAAAAAAAAACAGAAAAGAACAGTTGACAAATTCGTCGTTCGAGCATGATGAACATAGCGAGATGCTTTGATTCGTTCGTATAACGTATTTATATATATATATATTTGTTCTCTTTTGATTTCAATTAATTATTTATCGCAAAGCTTTTACGGGAATTACGAAATAATTGTTTTTCTTTTGGTTTAATATGTCAGAGATTAATTTTAATCGATTTAAATAACAACAGGCTTAAATAATTGATTGAGAATATCGTTGAATTTGATCGAATTTTATTTACGTACTGAGAATTCCGTTTTAATTCGGCCACTTTGCGATGACTAGTTTAATTAGGATTCAATCTCTAAGGTTCTATTTGTAATATATTATTATCTATGGGATGGTTGGTGTGACTCACGTACCCTGGATATGTCTGAAACCGCATTGTCTCCCGTAGTTGGTAACGCGCTGCTTCTCCTTCGTCGAATAAACTTTTCATTTTGCTGAGATCCCTCGCACTCACCACTTCGTATTATTCGAAGCTCCCTTTCAACACTTACCACGTACGTGTAAAGGTATACGGAGGTAAAGAATTGTAAGAAAAATTGTGCGAGAATGAGATAAAGTAACATACGTGGTTGTAGCATTCCGCTATTTAACTTTACCCTATTTTTCTCATTCATGATTAATTTTTTTTAAACTTCTTTTATTCCTACGAAAAATGACGTAGTTGATTTTTTTCTTTTCTCTTATCTCGTTTTTTTTTTTTATTTTATTTTTATTTTTATTTTTATTTTTATTTTGGTTTCTTTTTTTTCTTTTTTTTTTTCTTTTCTTTTTTTTTTTTACAGATTAATCTCTCGTCTCGTTTCAACGAATATTTATTAGGCGAAAAACGGAAACGTTTAATGAATCTTATTTCTCAATCGTGATCTTTCTTATCCTTTTTTCTTTTTCTTTCTTTCTTTCTTACTTTCATTCATTCATTCATTCATTCATTCTTTATTTATTTATTTATTTATTTTCCAATTCTTTTTCTGTCTTCACCGTTTCGTTCATTTTAATTTTTAATATTTTCTTCTCAATTATATTTCGAAAGCGCAAATACACGGTATATAAGCAAAATTGAATTTCGTTTATGAATTACACATTATTTTGTATTCTTATCCCTTTCTTTTTTTTCTTTTTTCTTTTTCTCTTTTATAGTATGCTTCCATTAAACCAAACTTTCCCCCCCCCCCTTAATTTGACTAGGCTTCGTTAGGAAAATATTAAGTTCTCTTTCGTCGTAACGCAAAAATCGATAAGTCGCGAACAAGTTTCGATATTTTCAACCTCCCTCTCCCCTCCCTCCCTCCCTCCTTTCTCCCCCTATACATCCTAGACTTCACCTAATATTTATTTTTAATGAGCTATCGTTGCCACCGTCGAAGACGCCCGTTGTCGCTTGTGAAACAAAAAATTTCGAGGAAAGTTATCTTTCGTTTGGTAAGTGAAAACTTTCGCGAATACTCTGCTGCCCCCTCCCCATTTCCACCCCCGTAACCCTCCTCACTCTTAGAAAAGTTTCGATCTAAACGCAAGTGTTATAAAAAAGGAAGAGAAAGAGAATGAGAGAGAGAGAGAGAGAGAGAGATAAAGTGCTTGCAACTTATATCATCTCGCTGTATCATTATCGTACCTTTTTAACTCCATGAAAATTAAGAATTTGGAAAGTTTTATAAATAAAATTTAATAATATGAAAAAAAAAAAGAAAGAAAGAAAAGAAGAAGTCCTATAATAAAACGATAATTTGCGAATATTTCTCTAATATATTTATCATTGGTATTGATTATTTAAATATCGTTAGACGTTAAAAAAAAAAAGAAGAAAAGGGGGAAAAAAAACAAATCCGACCAAATATTCACGCACGAACGCATCAAATATTATCGGTTAATCCTTGACTTTTTTTTATCGTTCTTTAATTTTTTTTCTTTTCTTTCTTTTTTATCATTTCGTTCAATCCGATTTCCTTGGAATTTGAAATTACCATACGATGAAAATTCCATACATAGAGTTACGTGCATTATTAAATCTATAGACTGGGGTATGAAAAACAAAAGAATTTATTCGGAATATAAGGTAATATCAGTCGCGACATAGTAGGTATACTACACGCGTATAGTTTTTTGGTTGGACGAACTCGAATTAATTCTGGCTGGCCGATTTCCAACAATAAAGCAAATCCGAGTGCAAAGGGTCAGAAAAAAGGGTGGGCGGGAGGTTTGAAGCTAGGGGGACACGTTTAACGCGTGGATAATCCTATGAATATTTTCCGCGGTTGATTTTTCCCCGTGCCAGGGATCAAAGGCTTAACGAGTCGTCCCATTCTCTGGAATTCATTCTCTACGAAATAGGAGAATGCGAGAGAGAGAGAGAGAGAGTGAGTGAGTGAGGGGAGGAAACTGATAGATACACGATAAAGAGAAGATGAGAGAGAGAAATAAAATAGAGAAACATGTTTCTTCTATCTAACAGTCGAGAAAGATATTCCCTGCTGAATTTAAATAAGAAAACATGCTAAATATTTCGTATGATTTATGAGAAAGAGAGAGAGAGAGAGAGAAAGGGAGGGAGGGAGGGGGAAGATTTTTGTTTGATTCGAATATCTGAATATATTTCTTCGAATTTCTCTAAAATACAAACCCGTTAAATAATTCTAACGATTTGTGAAACGGAATCTCATCGCGCGAGGTATTATTGTTAATAATTTAACAAACCGAAATAATAATTGAGAGAGTGAAAAAAGAAAAAGAAGTAGAAGAAAGATAAAAATAAAGTAAAATATTTTGTAATCTATAGATGTCCTTCGAATTTTCCAAAGATATCATCATGCAAGCTATTTCTAATGATTTACGATTCTAATTCGCACCGTGATTTCATCTTCCCCCTTTTCTTACCCTCTCTCTCTCTCTCTCTCTCTCTCTCTCTCTCTCTCCTCCCCCTATTCTTTTCTTTTAAGAAGATTACCGGGGACCCCTTGGTATGATTTTTATAACGCGATAAATCTCTTGGTATAATCGCGAATATGTAAATTAGCAGCTACGAATTTGCATAGGGATCTTCGTGCTTACGTTCAACTCTCTCTATCCCTCTCTTTCACTCTCTCTCTCTCTCTCTTTTTTCTTCTTTCTCTTTTTCTCTCTCTTTTTTTCAACGCGATCGCGTTAAAGATATTCGCGAGATTCGATCGAAACCGGTAGATTTGTTGTGCAGTTGAGAAGAATCGCGGTTTTTCACGATTTATTTATATGTATATATATATATATATATACACACACACTCACACACACACACGCATTATATATATATAAAAGGGGGAATAGAGCTTGGTGGATCTGGGTCGATTGATTGATCGTCACGACGACGGAATTGAATTCTCCGTTGTCGTTTATATTCTTCCGTCGACTCTTGCCGTTACTTCTCGTCAACTTGAACTACCCAAGAGAAAATAAAAAAGAAAAAAAGAAAAAAAGAAAAATCAGAGAGGCATACACGATAAAAAGAGAAAAATTCATGGAAGAAAGAAAAACAGGAAATAAGGATAAAGATCACATCACGGAAGTAACATCACTACCACCACCATCACCACCACCACCGTGAGAGGGGGGTTTTCAGGGTGGATAGGATGAGATTAGATTTCAATCGTTTCCGTTTCTCTCAACCAGTTTTTTCTTATTATAAGCGTATTATTTACCTTCGCGTAGAATATACTCGCGCGGGAAATGGAGGAAAATTCAAAAAAACCAATTCCTCCGAAAGAAACCGACCGATCCTCGCTCGAGAGATTCCTATTCCGTTCGTCGATCGTTCCAATTCCACATTTGTGAACGATCTATTATAATTTAATAATATATATCACTTCACTATTATATATACTTTATATATATATCATTATATACGTTAGAAGAAGAAATAATACACGTGTGAACACTCGTAAAAAAAAAAAAGAAAAAGAAAAGAAAACAAGAAAACTAGCAAAAATAATAATAATAGATATATTCTCAATAAGATTAACAAATTTTACCCACGCAATTCGGTTTATTTGTTTTCAATGAAATGTAAAAGAATCGATTGCATTTCTTTCTTTTTTTTTTTATTTTTTTTTTTAATTTTATAGGACGACGAAAGTAGGCAAATAGAAAACAAATAGAGAAAGAAAAAAATAGAAAAAGATGACGAAACGGAATATAACGTGGAAAGAAAGACAGACAGAGAGACAGAGAGATAGATAGATATTTTTATTCGTAAACGAAGAACGCACGAGCGAAACGCGACTGTCCAAGATAATCGTTCTAACGTAAACTGACGTCCGAGCGGGTGGCTTCATTGACTATGGCGCATGCGCGTCACTATTCTTGCATTGTATACATCCGTTTACACGGGCGTGCATGCACGGCTTGGAAATAAAAAAGATAAAGATAGAATGAGAAAGAAAAAGAAAAGGAAAAGAAAAGA
Organism: Polistes fuscatus; assembly: GCF_010416935.1. Taxonomy (NCBI): domain Eukaryota; kingdom Metazoa; phylum Arthropoda; class Insecta; order Hymenoptera; family Vespidae; genus Polistes; species Polistes fuscatus. Next base: position 1,866,786 of record NW_025113101.1, read on the forward strand.
GAGAGAAAAGAGATTGGGTAACTTTCTTCCCCCTTCCCCCCGCCCCGCCCCCGCCCCCTCCTCGTATGTGGACGACGCTTGCAAGCCTTGTTTCGTAGGAGCTTTAAAGTGCACTTCGGGTGAAGGGGGGAGGATGATGAGGGAGGGTTTTATGACAGTGGCGGGAGTGCACCAGCAGAAGCAGCAGCAGCAGTAATAGCACGCGCGTTAAGTGCGTATTTCTATCTTGAAGATAAACCATTATTTTAAATCGTTTCTATGTACTCCTAAGAAAGTTACCTACCATTTCGTATATAGTTGATTAGAATTATCAACCCCTCTTGTACATACTCTCGTCTCTCGTTTTTGTTCTTGGTTGTTTGTTTTCGCGCTTATCTTTTTTTTTCTTTTTTTTTTTAATATATTAGGTATATCAAAAAATCAGATTGGATCTATTTTTCTTTTCTTTTTTTTTCTTTTTTATAGGAGTCTGTCATAAAACTTTGGCATGATTCTTGGATGATGTGTATATATGTGTGTTACATATATACACACATGTGTGTATTTTACGTTGTATATAAAGTACAATGCGTAATGATTCTTTCGCGTTCGGTATACGATCTAACCGAGATTGCAAGTTGTTCCTTGTTTTTTTTCTCTCTTTTTTTTTCTTTTCCAATTTTTAGAATCGTCTTTACGATAATCGTAAATATTTTTCTTTTCTTTTTTTTTCTTTTTTTCTTTTTAAGGAAAAAATTTCATTCGTTATCTCATTTTTTGCCCCGTACGAAGAAAAAGAAATTATAGGGAATCAATTCGATAATAAGAATTAAAAACGAATGGAGGGAAAAAGAAAAAAAAAAGGGGCGGGGGGGAAGAGAGAAGAAACGTCAAAAATGTAAATTAAATATGTAAAGATTTGAATCGTAGTCTTTCTTGGCTCGCAAACAGAACGATTTTAATATCGCAAATGTTGAAAGCAAATTCCAAAAGCTATGGGGGCGGATGGGGGGGTGGTGGTGTGGAAAGGAGGTACGGGTTCCGTTACGAATGGTAATCCTTTTAACGGAACCTTTTGAGCCTTATCGAATATTTCACCGAACGTACGTTTCATTTCTTTTCTCTCTTATTTTTTTTTTTTTTTGGCTTACTCGAAACGCGATAAAGTCACCAACGTCGAAGTTCATTGGTATTTTCTATTTTCTTTTCTCCTTTCTTTTCTTTTCTTATCTTTTTTTTTTTTCATACTTTCTACATTCTTCACCCTTTTTCTTCTTAATTATTTTTCTTATTCTCGTTTTCTCATTCCGTCTTCTCGCTTCTTTAAGAGAAACAATCGTTAGGAAAGGAATTCTTTGCTGGGTCGAGGTAAGTTCGAGTTGAATAGGGGGATATCTCGATGGGGAAGGTCGTTAATTTTCGATGAATAAATCCGTTCTATAAGGACGAGCCTTTGAAAGACGCGCAAGCAACTTCTTGGATTGAGGAAGTTTAGAAGGAAGGGGGGGATGAATTTATATTTTAACCTTTCTCTCTCTTTCTTTTTCTTTTTATTTCTTTCTTTTTTAAAAAAATCTTCAAAAGAATTTATATTTTGTATCCAATGATTTGATTGGCTATTTTACCTGATAAATGATAAATCACAACGGTGTTGTTACATAATCTGTAATTTATTATATACATATATTTTTATTTTTTCTTTTATTATTTTATTATCACTCTGTCTTTCTTCCCAGAGTTATTTCTTTTTTTTCTGTCTTCCCTTATTCTAAGCTTCGTTCGATGAATGGAACGTACCCAAGAGTATTGTCATCGAGAAACTGCGAACAGTGGAAACGGAAATGAGAATTCAGGCCGTTCGCGGTCTACTAAAGGTTTACAGAAAACGCTTAGAGACATTAGAAGAGAGATGTACATTACATATATATGTATATACATATATACATATATTTATATATGTATACATAAATATATATATATGTATATTTGAATATGTATATGACGAAGGCCTTGCAAAAGCAACCTATCCTATCTTTTTTTTCTTTCACTCTGCTACCTTTTTATACATTTACATACCTGTATACATATGTAAGTACGTATTAACGTCGATGCATTTTGTTTCTCTTAAACCAGACGCAACTCTACAGTACTGAACTCTTCCTCTCTCTCTCTTCTTTTTTTTTTCCAGTTCGACCTAAGCGTCTTGCTTTAATAAAAATTCCAAGGTAAATGGCAGGTAGATCGATAAAACATCTACCATTCAACATTTCGCATAGAAGACATTTTTACGTCGGACTATCTTCGTTAACTACGTCTCCTACAGCTATTTCAACCATTCTATCTTTATCTTTCTCTCTCTTTTTCTATATCTTGCTTTATGATTTACGGTTTTTTTTTTTTTAGAAAAAAATAAAAAGAAAAAAGAGAGAAATTGAAAAAATAGGTAACAAACAAAACTCTTTAAAGCAACGTCCCATTCACGTTTGGTATATATGTATCAGGTACATTAATGCGTTTGGTTTATTGCTCTCTGAACTGTGGTTCGAGATAACACGAGTAAACTCGTTTCTACAATGTTAACTCTTCTGCATGGTCCTATCCCAAACCGGACAAATCTGCCTGCTTGCTTCTACGTAACAACGAGTTTTAATCAGGATCGTGTGTTTTCCCTAAATTAACCTTAATGCAGCGTTTCGATGACAATGCCGTTTTCGTGTTGAACGATGTATGCGCATACAAATATATATATATATATATATATATATGTTGATGATGATACACGTATACTTAAGTACGTACATACGTGCACGTATAAACTATCTGCGAATGAAAATAGAAAAATGTTAATTAAAGCTCTAATGAAATTCGATAGATAATGAATATAAAATATAAATTGATGAAAAAATTAATTAGATCGTTGATTAAGTAATTATTAGGGCGAGAGTATCATTTTTGCTAAGAGTTTAGATAACATGTTTTATATATGATTAATCAATTATTACGTGTTTTCTTTATTTTGTTATTCCAACATTTTTATAATAAACGGTTCGATTATTAAATTAAATAAAAAGAAAATTAATAAATTTATATATATATATATATATGCATAAAATATATATGCATGAGCGTGTATTCAACGTGATGATGAATTATCCCTTTATGAATTTGTTTTAACGGCGCATAACAATTTCTACGATAAACGATATCGGAATTCGTTATAAACGTTGGATTTATATTGAAAAGGTTGCAACGATTATATTAAAAAATTAGAACATCGTTTGAGACAAAGTTGTTCGTTTGAATACGAGCAATTTTTTCCTTTTTCTTTTTCTTTTCTTTTCAATTCGAGCAAAATTATTACTACATATATTTTTATCATTTTTTCGTTAGCTCTGGTAATAATAACGTAAACGAATAAATATAAATAAAAGAAAAAGAAAAGAAAGGATAAGGGGGTATAAACGTATAATTCGAACTCTTATAAACAGGATGGAATTTGTTAAAAGAAATCAAATCCTTAAGCTTGTTGTAATCTTACGATCCGAACGAAAAGTAATTTGAAAAAGGGGGTCCCCGAACAAAAAAATGATTAATTGATTTTGAAAATCGATTAAAAAGTTTTGTCTTTCCAATGTGGAACTTGTGGAAGTCGAAAATCTATGAACGATGAAATGCCGCATTTGAGTTATACAAAAAAGCTGCAGCGATAGAAGAAATGGTAAAGGACGAGGAGGGGGAGGGGGAGGGGGAGGGGGAGGGACCTAGGTAGTCTATAAATGAGAGAAACGCCAGGGGCTCCGGTTCATTTCTCTCTCAGACTTCAGAGTAAAAATAGGTATCTAGGAATTTTTCTTTTTTTTTTTTTTTTTCTTTCTTTTTTTATTTCTCTTTTCTTTTTTCTTTTTTTTTTTTTTTAATTTTTTCCTTTTTCATTTTTCCCCCGTAATATTCACGTAATTAGCAGGATTATGGGTGGAGTATAAAGGAAGAAAGGAGGAAAGAGATTTAACCAAAAAAAAAAAAAAATACAAAACCATTTAGTCGACTATACGATTGAAATTAACTTCTTAATTACATTACATTTTAACAACGCAAAAAAAAACTCCCCGTTAAACGTATTTTTCAACGAGGATATTAATTCATTTTTATATTAAAAAAAAGAAAAAAATAAAAGAAAGGAAAACAACACGTGGGAAAAACTTGAATAGAGCAACGATCGAATATCGAAATATTCATTCGCATATCAACGAATCGTCATTCGAAATGTTAAACGTTCATTTAAATAATCAATAACTAATTCGTTTAATGGAAGCTGAAACCATGCTATACTAATGATTTACGTTTTGCTATTGTTAATACTAAACCTACCGATATATTTCGTGTGTGTATACTTAATATATAGATTGAGATTTTAATCAATTGGATATAATGAACAATATATTTTCATTTTTATTTATAATATATATATATATATATATATATACATTTTATGCGTTTTCCTTGCACTTTTCTTTTTACAAATTAAATATCTACAAATTAATTATGCACGATCGTTTGATCGCAGATAATAAATAAGTTTAATATTAATTATTCAATTAAATATTTCATCGATAATTTCTATTTATCATTTATTTTACTCCATATATAGTTCAACTAAAAAATATTGTATATATATATGTATGTATATATTATAAACCCTAAAGTTTAGTAGATGAAGGGGTAAAATGATAGGGTGAAAGTATCGAGGAAGTATCGTTTTCGTAAAAAAGTTTCGGTAGAGATAGTGTAATCTGAGAAGCGATCTGAAGTAATCGATAGTTCGATAAAAAGGTAGGGTTCAAATTTTTACCGAGGTAAAAAGGAAATAAAAAAGAAAGAGAAAGAGAGAGAGAGAGAGAGAGAAGGGGGTGGGAAGGAATTGATAGGAACATCATTTAATGGTAAAATAAATAGATCCTCTTACATGGTTGGGGTGGGGGGGAAGGGGGGAAGGTATCGACAACAATAACTAGAACTAAATCACAAAGGGATGGGATAGGAAATGGAGAAAGCGAAATTGATGAAAGTTCGTGTATATAGACGAATATGAAGAGCATAACAGAGAGAAAGAGAGGGTTGGTTGTTGAAGAGGGGGAGGGTGGTAGTACAGTAGGAAGATATAACACACACACACGTACACATAGAGAAGAGGTAGGTAGGTAGGTAGGTAGGTAGCTACCATCCATAAAACTGCGGAACGCGGACGCTTTGAGTCCAGCGGGGCTCTTCATGAATCGTGCTCGAGGTGACAGAGCCCTTCCCGTTGTCAAACCCGCATGGAATGAGATGAGGATTATGCTCGCACTCGGCTCAGGGTGTACACGATTACCTTTGAGTGCCTGCACCGTAGTAGTTTCGTCGCATGGCAACGCGTATTCGACCGCGGTTAAGACCTAGATTTTAACACGCAGTCGTTGTAATCCAAAATTACACGCTTACTTCGGTAAACTTTGCAAAAAGAGACCAGGGGGGAGAGAGTAGCAGGGGGAACGGTTCCCATTTATACTCGTTAAGCCTTATGTTTTATAAGCTTTCATTGAAGATACCATCACCATTCCCGTCTATCTAGAATTATCATATTTTTTTATATTATAATATTCTTTTTTATTTTCTTTTTTTTAAATTGCATATTTTTTTCTTCTTAGAGATATATTTATCTATTGGTAATAAATTAATCTGTATTTTTATTTGCAATGATATTAAAACAGATACGTTTGATATATGTTAAAAAATAAAAAGAAAAAGAAAGAGAAATAAATATCGAAATGTACAAAAAAAATAGTAACTTTGAAATAAGTCGAGACGAATATTCAAATAAATTAATTGCAACGATTTTTGTTGTTGTTGTTGTTCTTTTCTTTTGTCTTTGAATTCGTTTTTATTATATACGAAAAGAGTTAGGATAAAATATTTCACTTTTAGAATAACTAAAATGAAAATGCGGTGGTAGTCATTAAATGTAGCAGTCGCAGTCTAGTTATTAATATGAAGACAATGGGAAAAGACGATAAATGAAAAGCCGTGTAAGAGCTTCCCTAAGCTGTTTCAGCGTTCATTGTCAATCTCGTATCTCGACGTTAAGCAGTTCCTTTATAGGAATATGTGTATATATATATATATCTTCTTTACAAAAGCTCGCAAAGTTATGCTCTCGTGAAAAGATTCTTTTGCGGTAATTAATAAGTTTCTATTGCAATAGTGATTTTATTTTTCCACTGTGCTATATAGAATTTTGCTTTTGAAATTTTTACTTGGAAGTTTACCAATTCGTTGAATGACGACTAAGCGTTTTCGTTATATGGTTTCAACCATGAATGAGAAAATCTCTGGCAATGACATATTCGTTATTAATTTTGTCATTTCTCTTTCGAAAAAGTACTCCTCCTCCTCCTCCTCCTCCTCCTCCTCTCTTTATCACCGTTCATCCTCCATTAGAAATTGTCTATTTCGATCAATTTAAAATTAAAGAGTATTACGTTCGGTTCCGAAATGAAATTGGTTATTTATTTGAAATTCGATCAAAAATATATATTGAATTTTTTATTTGACAGGATACACAACAGTTATATACGAACGTTCTTATCATCGAGCTTTTTACATGTCGCTTCCGAATGTTTCAATTTAATGAATACGCGGAAAAATAAAATTCGATATACGCGTATATTATTATGATTCTACGATTATTATTATTCGCTTTAAAAAATATCCAATTAGAAATATCGACGAAATTTTCGTTTTGCAATGAACATAGCAACCCATGAAATACTATCTCTCTTTTTATGGATTTATTAACATTATTATTAACCTCGTATAAATAGTCTAACATTATCAAGTTACGCGTTTTATACAAACAAGATAAACTAACGTGAGTTCGTTTAAAGTTTAGGATTAAAGATAGTTACAATTCCTAGTTAATTATGATAACGGAGCAGGTACGATGCAATCCCTTGTTCGTCAAGTCTCATGTCAAATCTGAGTCAAACAGCGTCCGAGGAAGCCATTTTATTAGAACGTGGTTATAAATTAATGAAAAAGATCGGCGAAGGTTCTTATGCTAAGGTTTGGCTATTCCAAATCTTATTTGCAACTTATTTTTAATTGTTGTTGTTGATGACGTTGATGTTATTTAAAAGAGTAAAAGAAAAAGAAAACGTACACACTTTTTATTTAACGGGTAAATAAAAGAAACTTTTCGAGAGACGAGGATCCAACGATGATAACGTTAACGATCCGTTGAAAAAAGTTGTATCAAAAAGAAAAGTTATAAATTAAAGAAAAATAAAAATACAAATAAAAATATCGCAATAAATGATCGCGAGACTGTCAATGGGTTTGTTTTTTTACGGGATAATGGGAAAACGCCGTTATAATCTTGTTTTAAAATTAACGTTGCAATAGAAAAAAAGTTTCATCGAAAACAATCGTCGATTTTTCACTCCCCCCTCTCCACCCCACCCAGCCCCTCCCCCCGCTGGAAAATCGATGAAAGTTGGTTCGCTGCATATGACATCGAAGAACAATCACGCGAACACGATGATTAAACGTTTCGGTAAACGAATTTATTGCGATCGTATGATGAAATAGAGTTTATTTTGAGAAAAACATGAAAGCTCGTACGTTCGTTCATTCGTTCGTAGCAGTTCGCAGTGAACGAATTTTTTACAAATTCATTCCGATTACTCGTGTATATTTTCTTTTGCCCTTATTATTTTGTTCTCTTTCTTTCTCTTCGAATAATAAGTCAACGTTTTCTTTTAATTAATCTTTTGTCTTCCTTTTATTTATATTGTTTTTCTTTTTCTTTTTCTTCTTCTTGCTTAACCGTAAAAAGAAAAATACATTTTTTATCGCATGTTTGATATTATTGAAAAATATTTGTGTATATAGGTTTACCTAGCCGATTACAAATCGCAGTTTCGTACGGTAAAGGATTCCACGTTGGCCTGCAAGATCATCGACACGTCTAAAGCACCGAAAGATTTCGTTCGTAAATTTTTACCAAGGGAGCTTGATATTTTAGTTAAACTGAATCATCCACACGTGGTACATATACACAGCATCTTTCAAAGACGCACGAAATATTATATATTCATGCGTTTTGCCGAGAACGGTGACCTTCTCGATTATATCCTAAAGAACGGTGCAGTGTCAGAGAATCAAGCTCGCATATGGCTTCGACAACTGGCTCTTGGTACATACACACATACACACACACACACTCACACACACACACATATATATACAAAAATACACGCATTCTCGGAGAACAGTATTCTAGAACTTTTTAATCCAACGATAGAATCCACAAATTCTCGGAGAAACTCCCTTTGATATTCGTGCTTGATCCTTCAAAAAAGATTATATTCGTCTGCATATATATCTAAAGGAGGAATAAAAAGAACAAAAAAAGAAAATATACGAGAATTGACTAAAGAGAAATATTTTTCGAATATAAATAAAATCATAGATTAACGTTTTATAATCGATATACGTTGAGAGTACAGAACGTGCAAATAACGACGTACTCGACAATTCAATTATTGAGAAACACTAACGAGCGATTACGTCCTGTTCTATATCATTTTTATCAATCGATAATTCTCCTCCTCTCTTTTTATTTCTCTTTTTGTTTTTTTATTTTTCTGTCCCTCAGAGGAATGTTGTTTCGTATAAAGCTAAACGATGTACGTACGATATATATTTCGCGTATTCGTGTATTCGAAACGATTAAACAATATAAAAATTCCAAATTTAATAACGCGTAAATTGCATTTCATTGTACTTTCGATTTATTTTATTCTTTATTTTGATTTTTTTGTTTTTTTTTTTTCAGGACTTCAATATCTCCACGAAATGGAAATCGCACATCGTGATTTGAAATGCGAAAACGTATTACTAACTACGAATTACAATGTAAAACTAGCCGATTTTGGATTTTCACGATACATGATTGACAATCGTGGTAAACGTGTATTAAGTGACACGTATTGTGGTTCCTTGTCATATGCTGCACCGGAAGTTCTACGTGGTGCTCCTTACAATCCAAAATATTCAGACATTTGGTCCTTGGGTGTAATTCTTTTTATCATATTGAACAAGGCCATGCCTTTCGACGAAACCAACATAAAGATGCTCTACGAACAACAGATATCACGTAGATGGAAATTTCGACGAAAAGTAGACGAAACGATAAGTGAAAATGCGAAGAAAACTGTTACCAATCTTTTGGAACCTGACATAAACAAACGTTGGCAAATTGATCAGATATTATATAGCGATTGGATAGCAATGGATCCAAGATTATTGATTTTGACACCTGCTGAACAAACTGCTCTTAATAACGCGACAGAGGAACGTAAAAAGTACGAAGAGAAATTTTCTAAAAAGGTAAACTTTTACTTGAGAATATTACAAATTGTTTGTACAGAGTATAGTTCGTTGTATTTTGTTGTATTCGTTTTTGTTTAGAAACCTCTGAAAATCGAAAAGAAGAGTGAAAAGCGGCAAGATAACGTTACGGAAACTGTCGAACAAGTCACCATTTTAAAGGGTGCTACAAAGGTATTCGCGACGTCATTGTTAAGAACTATACAAAATGTATATTACATTACATTTATCGGAATTTTGTCTTATTTCCTTTCTAGGCTAGAACATCTTCTCTCTTAGAAACTGATGTTTTACAAAAACTCGAAACGTAATCGAATATCGTCTGGTATACAGGTACAATTGGAGCATGGTTCTTAATTGCATGATACATATCCCCATATCTCTGCACTTCTTACTTTTGTAAGCCAACCCATTTGAATGAGAATACGATTTAAATGCAATATCCACGTTTTACCTATAAAACAGTTAAGGTACCGATTTACCTCGAAGTAAGCTAACTGAACAATGGAAAATTAAGGATGCAATTAAATTAGAAAGACGATATTGGGTAGAAACGTGTATTACGTATCCAATCTGGAATTGTTTTGGACGATGAGTTGAGTTTCTAGTAATCGGAAAACGATTAAAGTTACGGTGCAAATTCTTCGTAGTAAATTGGTCTTCCTTTCAAGATCTAAACGATCGATTTGATCGTCTTAATTACTATTACTGCAACCCTAATTTCTCTTCGTTCTTTGAGATCTATCTTTTTTCATTGGTACGACGATTTATTTAATTGTAAGAGATCTCATATATACGCTTTTAAGGATAGTTGACACGATAACTCAATGATTCTATTCCACTTCCATTAGTTGGTAGAAATCTGGTAAAAGAACATTAATTCAAAGGGAAACACATTTATATTATATAGAGGCAATTATGAAACGGATTCGTGCGCGCCCGCGCTCACGCACCCCCTTTCCGAGCTTCACATTTTGTTTGAAAGTTCGTTATTTCGTTGCCCGTGAACCTTTTCTCTCGTGTAACGAAGTACCTTTTCGTGTAAAGGTAAAAGATGTTTCCATAAAGTTGTATCGCGTAGCGTGCGACCTGCACATTGCAGTAAAAGACTGTTGTGGTGTAGTGGTAGTGGCGAGTTAACTTGGCATCGCGTAGTCATCCTTAGTAATGAGAACCTTCGTAATGTCCTAACGTTATCCGGAAATTAACGTCGTTTGAATCTCACAATCAGCCTTGCCAGGAAACCTGGAACATTTTCAACGATCGAAACATTGAAGATATGAACACCCTTAGCAAATCTATACTTATCTACCACCCTTAAGCAAAAAGAAATAAGATGAAAAATAAAGAATAATAAAACAATTTAAAAAAAAAAACTATAAAAGAAAACAAAGGGTAGAATTTAGAGCGAGTAATGTTTGGCATTAATATTCGACGCTAATAATATTATTTAAAAAACGTTAAATTAACTTTATGTTGATAAACTGATGGAACAGAAAGTAAATCGTTACTGTAGGTAGTTTTATTTAGTTCTCGATGCTTTTGTCCTCGTATTGCCGAATTAACGTTGAAAAATTCTTTTGTTCGCTTCTTTTTCTTTTTTTTTTTTTATATTTTTGTTCTTTCCTTTTGGTTTTATTTTATTTCTCTATTTCATCGATTCAATTCTATAGAAGGTGGAAAACACGGAAACCGTGTATAAATACGTGAGAATACATAGAAATGTGGAGTACGATTTGGAAACCGTTCGATAAGAGAATAGAAAGGCTTTATAATCAGAGTGGTCCCAAGAGATGATCGATAACCGTTCGACTTCATCTAGAGATAAAGGACAAATTCGATTGAAACGTTGATAAAACAAAGAAAAATGTCATTATGTTCCTCTTATTCGTCTTCTGCTTTCTTTTCCTTTTTTTATTTTCTCATCTTTTTTGCTCTATTTAATTTTTAAAACACACAACCTGGCGCGCGTTTCCTCCAAATTTATTTATAATCAATATTTTGTATGCATTTTATTTAGTTAGAACAAAACCTTTTTTCCAAAAGAAAAGAAAACTATTTCGTTGATTACTCGAATGTAATTTAATTCAAATTTGATATTTCGAAGATAAATTGAATAAAGTAAATTTGAAAAATCCCGGGTTTAGTATCGATCGATAGTATCGTTTATCGTTGTCACGTGACTCATGCAGAAAACTTCTCATTGGTACTTTCCCGCGAAACGATCCATGTAATGAACCATTTGTTGTGGAACAGAAAATTACTTTTGAACTCTTTATGCTGTAAGTAGAAACTTTCTTATTTAAATACATACTTTGATTCGGTGAAAACTTTAATGTGTGCAAACATTTATTCGAAAATAGTAAAAGATTTCTATTCTTAAAATAAAAATCATTTGCATGCAAAACGTATATGTATATATATGGAACAATCAAATATAAATTATTATAAAATTAATAAATCCAAATTTTGTTTTTGAGCAATCAACAAATTTAATTGTCACTTTAATTTATGTAAATATGTCTAAATGAATTTGATTATTTGATTATAGTAATGAGCGGGCTTTTTAAATAATTTGAATTATAAATGAAATCATAATTAAATTCTCACATATAAAGTGGTATACTAAAATTTATTATTACAGTAACATAAATTAGTTAGACAAAAACAAATGAATGAATTAACATATGTTTACATATAAATAGAATTTCTATAATATTTATAGAATAACGTTTATACATATCACAGATAAATATGTAATATTTTTCATTTTATCTCCGATGCAATTTAATTACCTACGTATACAGGTTTCATGAAAACAGTAGCATCATTATTTATATTCTTAAAATAATATTCTTTATCATAAAAAAATGTTTCTATTGTTCCTGTTAAATTTGTTTGAAATATATGTCGTGGTCTTCCAAGTTCATTAATATTCCAAACTCCATCTGATCGAAGCATTAATAATTCTTTATTTGGTAGTATACCGGTGATAAGCATATTTGAAGATGGTAAAGTATACCGTTTGACATTATCCCATGAAACATAATGAAACGCTAACATTTCTAAAGGTAATTGTAAAATAATCCATAATGAATTTCCTACGGATTCTATTGATGCTTTGAGAATATTTGGTATGCAAAAAACTGCAAGAAAAAATAATATAAATGAAATATTTCATGTTAAATTAATTGATACACATTTTCTTGTACATAATAGCTGCATAATAATTTAGATAATAACAAACCTTTTTTCTGATAAAATCTTGCATCAATAATATTGCCAATTGAAACACAATCTGATGTAATCAATACAATAAATGTAGTTTCCTTAACGGATAAAATTTGAAGTCTTGTATAATTACTTATATTCGATCCAAGACTAAAGCCTTGTATTTCAATATTGTTACAAAATAATGATACATTTTTTAATTTGCAATAAGAATTAATATTATTTTGTAAGTAGTTATTATTTGAATAGGTTGTTAATGCATTAATATTTTTCAAAATTTTTAATTTATTTAGAAAAAAGGCTCGATCTGTAATAAAAAAAAAGTATATATATACGTATATATAATAAATAATTCAAATTTTTATTATATTAAAATTAGAATTTTATATATACTAACTATTTAAAGCAGTTCCTGCTATTTTTACTACCTCTGCAATCTCTGTTAAATTATTTTCTATAGATTTCAGTTTTTCGTATTCTTTGTTAAGATTATTTAATTCGATACCGTTATAAAGACCATCAATGAAAATATTTCCCAATACTTCTAAGCTATCTTTTAAAATAATATCTGTCTCTAGTATTTGCATAGACTTATTTTTCTTTAACAGATTACTGGTAAAACTTGTCAAATTAATATCATTCACTAAACCATCAATTAATAGACTCGGCATTTTAATATTACCATCAAAAGTTTTCGTGCCATTAATAATTTGCGGTTTGGATTTTAGTAATGCATTTTCAATTTTTTTCCCCATTATGGTACCATCCAAACTGTTAATAATCAATTTTATACAAAATTATAAATAATTCGTTTTGATAAAAAAATAATATTAAATAACTTTCAATGTGTTTCTACTTGTTAAAATAAATTCAATTATACCTTAAATGTGAAAGATTAATATCAGCAAAAGTCTTTTGACCTTTAATTACAATTACATTTTGTTGATTTGATAATACTGCATTTTGTGACCATTCACTGAAATTTAATCCATGTAAATTTTTAGTAGTCAATCCTAAAACTGTTTTCTTTCCGGTAACAACATTTGTTTCACTACTATGTTTCATAATATCGGTTCTTAAATCCATGTTATTAATTTTTCCTTGTAAATTTACTTGACCTGAAGGGTAAAAAGTATAATTATATTTTTCTTTTTTTATATAAATCAAATTTTTGTTTAAGATTATATTAAGATAAGAAAATGATTACAGAACCTGGTAATATTAATTTATCAAAATGCCATTTGCCTGTAATTGCTTGCGACTCATTTTTTTTAAAAGACATTTCAATTATATTCTTTATATATGAATCAGAAGATTGTATAGACAAATGTTTAGAACCATTGATATTATCAACTTCTATATTACTAAACCAACAAGGAACATTTATTACTTGAGGTTTAGTTTTACTTAATAAATTGTATGACATATTTGTCCAAGAACCATAATGTGGTACATAAAGAGATGTCTGAAAAATATGAGTATTAAAATGCTGTTATGTCATGATCAAATGAAACATTTTCTTTCTCTTTGATAATTATGTACCTTTGTGATATTATTTCCTAATAAAGTCATATTTTTAATGACAAAATTATTACCAGTAACAATTATATTTTCATCAATTGTATAAATTTCCGTAAAGAACTTTTTCAAATTGATGTTATTTATATTTTGTACAATAGGTTCAGATGTAAAAGTTACATTACCTAAAATGAAAATCTTTCGTAAAGTTATTTGATAAATTTTTATTATCACATGTAATAAATATTTAATTTACCTTTTATTATATAATTTGTTGAAGTGTTGTATGTTTTATTTGGTATATTTAGCATTCCTACTTGCATGTCACCCAAAATATGTTTTGAATGCAAATTGGAATAAAATGCTGGATCAGTGAGATTAAGTGATCCATAGGAAAATTGTAGATTGTTAGATTTTAATCCCATATCTATAATAATAATTATAACATTTTAAGAAATTATTAAATTTTTTAACATTTTCATATTTTCAAAATTATTAATTAAAATAATTGCTTACTAAATGTTATATTATTTAAAGAAATTGTATCATCTATTCTAACAGCATTTTTCATGAAACTCTCAATATCTTCACCATTAATAATTTTAGCATAAGTATTTCCTTTCGAGATAACATTTCTAACTGTAGTAGGAAGAGGAAATGTAAATCTTACAGGAACTTGAAGATTATTAACTTTTAAACGTGTTACATTTCGAATATCTTTAAAAATGTTTTTTCCTATCCACGTGTTTAGAATTTCTTGAAATCCTATAAAATATTATTATAAAATAAGAAAGTATATCACTCATCAAGCATTTAGTAAATTGTAGATAAAATTTTATTGCCTTTTAGATTAAATCCTTTAATATTAAATGATAGAATATCTTTTACAGTAGTTACACCAATGAAATATTTAGTAGATAAATCAATATTATCTATAGAAGTTGTTGTCTCAAAAATAGTAGAGTTTAATTCTTTAGCTCCAAATACGTGAAAACTGTTCAAATTATCTACAGTCATATTTTCTATCAGTACTTTAGATAATTTTAAGTTTGAAACATTAGCAGTTGAAACGCATAAGGAAAAATTAAGTCTATAATAATCATAAATAAGTTAATATTTAAATACAAATATATATATAATGTATCAAACGCACACAATAGCATTAGGATACATACTGTGGAATCAATGATGTTGTGTAAGCTGAATGTGGTAATATCACATCATAATTAATTTGTTTTTTTCCTGAAATAATAACTTTATTATCAGAATAAGCTGTTACCCAATTATTATAATCTTTTATCGTAACATTTCTCCAAACCTACGAATATATAATATTTAATTACATATTTATTTAAAAATATAAAGAAATAAAAAAGAAATAGAAAAATAAGAAAATAGAAATATATTGCTTTCATACCACATTATTGTTAGAAAATATTAAATGCCGTGGGAATTTATTATCTATTAATATTCCATTATCCAAAATAACTTTTAAAGATTTGCCATTTTGCCTGTATACGTCTTCAGTTCTCAGTGTATTTACGATGGTAATATTGTGGAAATTACGATTTCCGTTTATTTCCATAAAGTCTGGCACACGTTTAATTGGCATTAATGAAATTGCACCTTTACCTCTCAATCCTCCTTTTAAAGTAATTTGCCCTGTTACGTTTACTCTTTGTACTGTTATACATCCTGAGATTTTAGATGGAGGACCATTTAATGGTAATAAAAATCCATCTTTCTCCAAATGCAATTCTTTTACTGTAATTTTTTTTGCGTGTACAGTTTGGGTTGTAAAATTTGTAGCAATATTTAATGGCACAACGCTATGATCAACATCTAATTCGACGAAAATGTGATCACCTAAAAAATAATATATATATATAATATAACATTTACACATAAATATATAATTAAAATTAAAATAGGAAAAGAAATAATCATATTAACTTTTAACTATTTGATCACCGCTTATTTTTAATGTATTTTCTTGTAAATCTGACAATGAAACATTATTAATTAATCCTTTGAGATGCAAATTTGTAGGTGTTAATGCAATAATAGGGCACTTGAAGTTATTAATGTTTTCTACTTTTAAATTTGAAAATGTTATAGTCTGATTAATGTCTTCTATAGATTTTAATGTAAGCAATGGATTATCTTTTCCTGTTATTATTACATTATTAACTTTGCATTGTGATTTACATGTTACTTGTACTTTATTAGCTCGTAGTGTTTTATATTGAATATTACTATTGTTTATTTTTTTATTTAAATAATCATTCATTGCTTGTATTTGTGTAGTCAAATATTCGTATTGTCTTGTTAAGTTTTGCAATTCTTTTGAATCATATCCATTTATCTACAATAATATAATTTATTTTATATTAAATTATATATATAAAAAAAATATATAGAATATTACATATGCAATATAGCATGTTTGATCCAAAAAAACAAATATTTACATTTTGAGTATCAATTTCACGTATATGACCATTTAATATAGACAATGGTGTTTCTAAAATTAATGTAGCCTTAGGTACTCTCTGTGCAATAGCTTTAGCTTTAACGCACCAAGATTTTATTTCATTTTTCAAACCAACTAAAGATTTTATTTCACCCCATTTTGGCTTTAATAATTTCCATGTAGAAACTCCATGTGTTATGATCATTAATTTATTTTCAATAATATAAACCAGATAAATATTATTGACTTCTGACACTTTAGCATTTAATCTTACAAATTTCCATCCATCGTATTGATAAATTGTTACAACATTCTTATCAAGTGACAATAATACAACTGCATTTTTATCTATTAATGGTATTATCTTTTCTGCGCTAGATATTTCTTGAAATGACATAAAATACCCATGTACTTCTTTGTACACGACTGTATTTTTATGTGTAGACAGACATATATAATATTCTTTTAGATGACCCTTGATTACATCAAACGCAGTAACAGCATTGCTAGCAGGTAATGTCTGAATTATCATGAATTTATTAAAATGTAAAGAATGACGTAATATCACTGTGCTAGATGAAATACAAATGAGATTCATAAATCCCTTATTTTGAAAGAATGTTAATTTTTGTGCTCCAAAATCTAAAATTTGTATTAAATCAAAGTGTGTATTAGTCCAAATATAAATTGATATATTATGATGCGATGCTATGCCTAAATATAAATCATTCATGTAATGCCATGTATGGATATCAGTTATATCGGGTATTTGAATAGCTTGTACAGAGGATAGTGTATACTCAGTCTGTATATAATTAAATTTCAATATTATTATATTCTCAATGAAAGTTTGAATTATAGCTATGGTATCATGTATAGAGTTGTCCACTATTATTCGTATACCATTATATTGCGAATATGTTTTAACGTGATTCAATTTTTTATTCTAAGAACAAAACAATATTTTATTAGTAATATGTAATCCATTTTAATATATAGTATATTAAAATACTACATACATTTAATTGATATAAAGATATTCCATTAGAGTTAATGCCTGCCATAAACCAAAACAAATGTCCATTAAATTTAAGTGGAAAAAATGTTATATGTTTAAAATCTTGTACATTAAACGTCGATATTTCGTCGAAACCTTCCAGAATATTAATTGCTGAAAAATTAATATTTTATATCAATTTTGTTTTAAGGTCATTTAATCTTTCTTTAATGACGTTCAAAATTCCCGCGATTCCCCCATTCATCAATCAAAATTCCCGCGATTCCCCCATTCATCAGTCAAAATTCCCGCGATTCCCCCATTTCATAGTATACTCGTAGTTTAATAAGAACTGTCAATATTCTTCACTTTTAGATTAGATGCAATAATTAATTATTGTATTATAAATAAATTTAGAACGCGCGCGCGCGTGTGTGTGTGTGTATATATATATATTAAATAAATAAAATTAAAATGAATTTTTTTGAATAAATGCATCTTGCTTCCTAAGTATAATTTTGATTCATGGTTATATTATATTATAGGTTATATTATATCAATAATATTTATAGAATTTTTAGCCTTGAACCTTTAAACTGAACTCAAATTATTTTTTACTTCATGTTTTTTTCTTAAAATCAGTATTATCTTTTTAAGATATCAATATAAATACGTTGTTGCAAGTGAAAAGTTTCCATATGTTTTATATATCATTTAAATACAATGTCTCTTTACGAAAATACAAAAGAAAATTTAACAACTCAAATATACGAATTAGAAGCATTACAGTCGGTTTATCCAGAAGAATTAGTTATCGCAGATCAAGGAATTTTAGCTGACATTAATAATTTCATTGAATTTCCTCAAGAACTTCCGCAAAGATTGGAATATTCTATAAAAATTTCTGAGAACGAAGTAAGATTTTAATAATGATTAAAATATAAATAAAAATAATATTTATATATTTTATTTAGGCAACGATTGAACTTCAAGTATGTTTGCCGACTAATTATCCGCAAGAGAAACCTGAAGTTTATGCTAGAACTCCTTCGCTAGATCGAACACAACAATTACTTTTAAATGAAGCACTCGCTAGTTTTTTAAATAAGAATGAAAAAGGTGATCCTTGTATATATTCGCTGATATCATGGTTGCAAGATAACATAGAGAAATATCTAAAAAATTCGAAAGTTAATAAAGAAAGTAATAATGAAAATGAAAAGAAAGAATATGAGCAACCTGGTGAATTATGTTTTGCTAGATATTGGATTTATAGTCATCACATATATAGTAAACTTAAAAGACGAGATATAATTAATTTAGCGAAAGAACATTCTCTCACTGGATTTTGTTTACCCGGCAAACCAGGAATTATTTGTATAGAAGGTATAAGAACGGATTGTGAATTGTGGTGGCAAAAGGTAGAATAATTATATGGAATTATACTGATCACTGAATTCAAAGTGATTATGTAAAACTTAAACCTACTCTTTTTAAAATTTCGTATAACATTTTATGTTATAATTTTCAGATAAAAGTTATGAATTGGCATAAAATTCTCATTAAATTAATAGAAGATGAGATTTTAAATGATGAAAAAAATATAAACTCCATGCGTAAATATCATAACTTTCAAGAAATATCTTTTCCTAGTTCAGATCGTCATAATGATATGGGACAATTACTTACATATTTAACCGACCATCAATCTCAGCATGTTTTTAATGAAATTTTTGGTATCAAAGGAAAATTTACCCATTAAAGTAATCATTTAAAATATCTTAATCTATCTTCTTAAGTAAATATATATTAAGACAAACAAACAATATTTCTATAACATACCGACAGCACTGTTGAATGAATCGTGTCTTTTATGGCGATTAATTGGATTACTTGCATTTTCAATATACGAATTTATTTTTTTATCGATTTGGTTTAATGTATCAAAATGTAACGAATGACTTTCTGAAAGTAAGTTTTGTAAGTTCATTGAATAAGTTAAAAAGTAAGTTAATAACTGCTGAATAAATAAACCGAATTTTCTACATACCATATTTAGTTTTAAGCTTTTCAAAAAATTTAGTTAAATCTTCTAATGCATTAGTCAAAATTTCTGATCCATGACCAAAATGATTATCACTTATATTGCATATAATTACGAATATTATTAGAAAATTTATCATTATGTGCCAAACTTTACTCATCAAGAGTAACACACTATAAGTAAATTGAATTTACAAGATCAGTTATATCTCGATTATTACAAGGTGGTAATATTTAATGTGTACATTTTTTTTATATAATCAGGTCATATGGATTAAGGATATGATGATACTTTATTGATACTATGAAACCTATGGAATACAATACAAATGTTGAGCGAATTTTCTTACTGTAATAAATAAGCTAATATATACAAATACTAATCTATCTGACTGTAGCATAGCGTAGAAATTCATTAGTAAGAAATTGTCCCGGCATATAAGGGGCAGGTGGTCCAAGAACATCTTGCGCTGGAGAGTGAACTTTAATTTGTCGCATATGAGTATCTCTACCATTTTGATGATTGCTTATAACAGCTATTTGGATCATAAATGTTCTAATCGGTCTTTCATTTATATCCTTTATAGGAATAACTACCCATCCACTTGGTTCATTAAGATCCATGACTTCAACTTCTTGAAGATCATTGAAATTTGTACCCGCTCTAATACTAATTCTAAAAATAAATTTGTATCAAGAAGTAATTGAAAAATTTGAATCGTTATATTATTACACGGTAATAATATCTCTTTACCTGCTCGGAGTATAGCTTTCATCGAGTTTGTAATCTGTATAAATACATATGTCTCTTATCGTTGTTTTTCTTTTGAATTGTATATTTACTAAATGTGGAAGTTGCCCATCAGATTGCCAATATGTTTCAGTTATATCATCTCGTAGTTGATCTACTCCAAAACCTGGCTTACAACTAGATAAACTCCATATCGCATGATTGCCTACTTCTCTTACTCTACCAGCTAATTCTTCTTGCACAGGATCTGTTTCTCCTAATGGTACAAATATATTAAATATTAAATATTAAATATTAAATATATAAAAAATTAAATATTAAAATTATAAATCAATATATTTAAAAAACAAAATATATTTACCTGTGTTATTGGCTTTGTTACTCATTATAAAATTAATTTTTAATTAGGGAACATTTTTTTAAAACAATTTTATATTAATTATAGAAAAAATGTTTATGTTGTTTTACATTTATTGACAGAACACTGCAGGACAATAACATAGATCAGTGGCGACCTCATTGACGTGTCGATATTTGGAATTAATCCTCTTCGATTTGCAGTTAATTTCACACTTATTCCTTAATATGATAATTGTTTCGTGTAACTGACGTTTGAATATAAAATAGTAAGTTACAAACATTTATATCACATTTCTTAATTCTTTCAATAGAATATTAAACACTTCTTTATTCGCGTTAAAAGTAAAATTCAGTGAAAAACATTCATTTAATGCACTTTATCTCATGAATCTTATCTGCACGTATGTTAAAAGAATGTATGTATATAAAAATTTTTACATTCATTTTATTACAATAACTATTAGGTATCATTTGTCAAATTAACTAATTCAATACATTTTTCACAAATATTTTATTAGATAATAATATATTATAATAAAATTCTGGCATAATTTTATAAGAAAATTTGATCGTTTTCTTTTTAAATAGTTGAATAAATTTGAATGGAAGCTTATTATTATGATTATCAAAAATTTAATTCTTAGATAGATCTGGTAGAGGCACTGTAAACGATGAATCAAGATTATACATGGGATATATGTCGAGTCTGACGAAAACGTAACGTAACTCGCACGCAAATTGAGTTACGCCTCCCTGTAATCGTGCGGTGAACGCCTAAGCGCGGGTCGCGTGTGTTTCGTGAAGGTGTACATCGCCGTCGTTGCCGTTGTCTACGTCGTCTTTGTGATTATCTTCGTCGTCGACGTCGCCGCATGATATCTAAAACGTTTATTGGAATATGATGATCTGATCGAAATTCAACATGACTATGGACTTCGCCGATTATTTTTGGGTGAGTGTTTTAATAGATACTAACTGTGAAAGCTAAAATTCCTAACACAAGTGAGAGATAAAGAAGAAGAGGATGACGCGATATTTATTTGTTAGATTGTCGTTTCTTCATCGTTGCATTTCCTGTAGTAAAGAACCTTTAGCGCGCGTCGATAATCGTTTAGGTTAGGTACGATTAACATTTCGTATTTTTTGCATTATCCATTGTATCTGGTTTACTTTTAAGAATTTCAATGCAATTAACGATAAAAATAAGATAAAAAAAAGATGACACGTCTGCAGGGTACAATGAGAAGGCAACGACAATGGACCCAGAACGTAAACTGACAGTTTTTTTTTTTTTTTATTTAAACGTTTCTCCCCTTATACATTTGATCGGGATTAGAGAAAGAATGAAAGGAGAGAAAAAAAAGAGAAAGATAGAGAGAAATCATTTCCTCGTCCCGTTAAGCGAACTTTCAAGCTTTCTCTATTCGCTTATTTTCAGTTGCGTCTTGCATACGTAGGGAGTAACAGGACGATGCACGCGTTTACATGTATGGATATGCATATGCATATGTATGCACATATGCGTAACGTATTATATGTAAGCAGCGTCGTCGTATCACGCACATGCACATGCGCATACGCATCATATATCTAACGCGCCACGCTCGTTTGTTCCGTCCTTGATCATGCAATCTTCCAACCAACGAGAAGCGACTTGTTCGAGCTTATGCAGCCACCAAATAGTACATGCCTTTCATTTTACCCATTCAATTTATCTTAGAGATTAGTTCTTTATTATCTTATATAAAACGCATCATAGATAAACGTATATAAGCTCAAGAAAAGTCACTTCTTTTAATCTTGCATATTATTCGAATACGTTAGGATTACGATGCGTAGTTTGAAGATGACAAGAGTGAAGTTTATAAATGTGAAAGTAAATGATATATACTATATATATATCACATTTACTATGGGTAATTTGATCTTTGACATATCCCAATACTACCATAACGTCGTTAAGCTATTACATGAATTCCAACGTTATACTGTTGTTTTTATTCCTATTTCTTTTTTCTATTCCTCTATTGTCTTTAGTCTTTTAACTGTTTTTTATTTGTATGTTTTCTCGTTTGCTTTTTTCTTGTTTAATCTTCATTTATGTAAAACCTAAAAAACATTTTGATGAATATAATTCCAGTAGAGAACACAAGGATGGAAATATCAAATTATATATACTACAAATTTGGATGTTTATAATGTTATAATTTTATTGATAGAACAGATGATTTCTTTCAAATATATATATATATATATCTTTTTGTTATTATCAGGAAACAGTATAAATGTATTCCAAAAACAACGTTGGTCTTTATGAATATAATTTTCATTATTTTTTTATTTTAGTTTTTTTTTTTTTGAAGGATACACACTGTCATATTCTGATTTTAATGAAGAGAGATGTATTTTTCCTATTGCGTTATATTAAAGGTCCACTTTATGATACGGATAAGATAGCGATAGTATGCTGTTTCCTTTTTCCTTTATTATTAATCACATTCGAAGTCCAAATTAATTTCTGTTAAGAATTCAAATTTTTAACAGTCATCTTCAATATATATATAATATGTGGTTAATATTATTTATTTTATAATTATTATTCTGCATGATAATTGTATATGCAATGAATTATCGATACAATCGATAACCAACGATATAATTATATATAATATTTATTTATAGATTATATTTTTATTATTATCGATAACAATAATATCGATATTTTTGTTATCTGTTATATCGAATACAAGAACAACATAATGACTAATGTGTAATATAATTATATCGTATATTTTTTTAAATTTGTCAATAATCTTATTAAAAACTTTTTTAAATAATATTGCACCAATATTTTGATACTTTTTCTTAATATTAAAAAAACATACACTTGTAATATTTCCTTGTATGCACTTTGATTGTGAGTGTCGACAAAACGCGGGAAAATAATATCTGTTTGAAATTGATTTAAATTAATATGCTAATTTGAAGATTACATCGAAAGTATATTTCTGATTAATCATTATTGTAGTAATAATTGAGTCATTTTTTTTTCTTTTTACATTAAAAAAAACAATAGTTATACTGTTTATAAACGGTGTTAAAACGATCATAAGTCTCCTCCTCGGAATTGTAATAATAGCCCACTTATGCTTCATCTCTTTCTTTTATTACATTACACAACTGATACGATATGTATGTAGCTTACGTTTATAAATGTAGTCTTGGGTAATATTGACAGTATTTAAAGATATATTGAGTATTATATTATCTAATTATATATTCACATTCTCATAAGTTAAATAGAAACATTATTGATTGTATATTTGATTGTTTGTTCATTTTGTTCATGTCATAATTTTGATACTTTTTTTTTAAATATTGATAATTTCCAATTGAAATCAAAGATCCGTTTGAATGATGATAGGTAATGACGAAGAATTCTTGATTTTAAGGGCGAAAAAAATAATGGATTTGACGTGTTGTACCATAACATGAAGCATGGTGCAATAGCCAGTAAGGAATTAGCAGAGTTTCTAAGAGAACGATCGACCATTGAGGAGAACAATTATAAACTCTTAAGTAAAGTAGCTAAACAAGCTAGTAACAGCAGTAGTACTCAAGGTACTTTTGCACCAGTTTGGGCTGCTCTAAGAGGTGCAGCTGAAAAACTCGCTGGTCTGCATCTGCAGATGGCTCAAAGAGTTGCTGAACTTATAAAAGATGTATCCAAATATGCTGATGAACTCCACAAGAAGCATAAAGCTGTACGTAAATAATCGTTAACAATTTATATATACCCAAAAAATTTATAAAAAGAACAACCAAAAATTGTTTTATTCGTGAGCATAAGAATGACTGTGTCGAACGTATATACTAAAATAATCAAAGAATGATAGTGTATTGTAAATAAAGGATTATAATTATTATCTTTTATGTACACAATCATTCTGCTATGCCGTATGCATACACATAGATATACAATGTTTCAAGATAAGTGTTCTACAATATATAATGACAAAATTATAGAAGATTGAATTAAATGTATGAGGATTTTATACAAGTCATGACAGAATCAAGTTTTCATATGCTTCTTTTTCTTGTATTATATTTCATTTGTCTCAAGGCATTCTGTATCTATGTGTAATATGCATATATGTTTTTATTCATTGTGAGAATGAATATATCCGTTTATTGTAATAATATCCAGGTGAAGGAAGAAGAATCTTCGACTTTAGAAACAGTACAAAACATACAAGCCATCACTGTAACTTTACATAAAGCAAAAGACTTATGTACGCAAAAAGGCAATGAATTGGAAAAACTTAAGAAAGACAATGCTAGCCAGAGAGAATTGGAAAAAGCAGAAGCAAAATTTAAAAAGGCACAAGATGACTGCAAGACTTTAGTTGAAAAGTATACGTTAATAAGAAATGATTTTGAAACAAAAATGACTCAGGCTTGCAGGGTACTTATCACAATTATCTGTTACACGCTGAATCTTCCTGAAATAATATGGACAAAGATTTGTTATGATACATTAATGAATTTATGCTTTCATTACTAAGCGATTCCAAGACGTCGAGGAAGCACATCTGAAACAAATGAAGGAGTTCTTGAATGCTTATGCAGATGTCTTACAGTTGAATCATGAACAAGTTGGTCAGGTACACGTGGACTTCAAGCGACAATGTTTAGAAATGACTGTAGATAAATTATTGGAACAATTTGTTCAAAGTAAAAGCACAGGCTTAGAAAAACCAGGTAAAAGAAATGAAAGAAATAAAATATTGGACCGAGGAGATTAGGGCTTAGTTATTGACATTTTAATTTTCTACAAAATAGGTGTCATCGAATTTGAAGATGTTATGATGAGTATAGCGGAGGTCACAGGACATTCCCAATCCGAGGGAGGTGTAGAACCATCCAAGGATACATCAAAAGGAGCGAATGGTGAAACCGGTGTTGCTGGTAACAGTCACGATTCAAAACCAGATATGGGATTTAAAGGGGAGGGTTCTCGAATAAGTGGGGATAGGGAAATGATGCAGGAAAAGGATAGAGAGAAAGAAAAACAAAGGGACAGGGACAGAGAACTGTCACATACGCAAGCCACCAAGGCTTCCCGCCGTACTACCTCTTTACTCAACCTGTTCATGTCCAACTCCCAGGGTAGGTTCCATTTAAGTTAAGCAAACTTTTATTCAAATTCTCGTAATACATTAATCGCGAAAACGAATACCTACCTAAATGTAATAAAGCACGAAATTTTTTATAAATATAACTTTTATATTTTAGCGCTTTGCTAATATTGTAAATGCAACTAATCAATGCTTAAACTTCCAATTTGATATTATAATACATTAATACAATTGGTCTTCATACTTACACTATAACAAAACTTTTTTTTTATAGAAATAATTAAAGTTGCTTCAAAGGTAGAAATTGAAATATTCGACAACGGCAATGAAATGTGTATATCGTGCACATTATATTTTGGTAGGTCTAGAATTTGGCATTTTACTATTTTATATTATATCATTGATACCACTTTATTACTAGTATATTCCTCACTCGCCTGCTACAGCTATGGCATTTAAATTTGGAAATATACATTTAGAGAAATCTACAGTACAATTTGCTGGATTTGCAGTGCTTGCGTGATTGTTGCATTATATCGCTTATGCATTATAATCTAACAGTATAGCAAAGAATAGTGTGCAGAATATAATGCGTTTTTATAAGGGAGAAGGAGAGGGTATCATGTGATTTTTTTTTTGGTAATAGATAAAGTGCGAACGTGAAAGAAGTCAAACTTCTAATCCGCAAATTTTCTTGCAAGTTCTGTTTTAAGTGACACTCTTTTTTGTAATAACTCCATTGACTAAATAGCCGATAGAACAATACACAGCTTGATTCGAAACGTGCCAAATTTATGTAATTAATCTTGCTGCTGCATTATTGTTACACATATATATAAATACATATATGTGCATATATGCATAAATACAAGTATATGTATTTGTACATATGTATAATGTGTATAAATAAGTTTTAAAAACCATTCCTCTGGAGTGCATTTACGTTATTGAACCCACAAGGATCATTCCTGTTCAAAACATGATGTTGAGATAAATAATAGCAAGAATAA
Source organism: Polistes fuscatus (assembly GCF_010416935.1). Classification (NCBI taxonomy): domain Eukaryota; kingdom Metazoa; phylum Arthropoda; class Insecta; order Hymenoptera; family Vespidae; genus Polistes; species Polistes fuscatus. Next base: position 1,893,712 of record NW_025113101.1, read on the forward strand.
GCGAGGAAAAGGTTAATGGAGGTGGGAAATGTTCATAGAAGCGAATGATGAGTGCTGTTTCAGACAAGCAGAGGCAAGCAGGATCTGGTTCTGCACCTGCAACTCCTCAGGGAAACAATCTACCTCCTGCTGTTCCACCTCCTACCATCTGCAGGAACCCTCTCAGAGGATCTAAATGTAACTGCCTATATTGCGTTTACCTGTGTTCCTACTGTTTTCCACGATTATTGCAGAATAACTGTATCAGATTGCCATTCATATGTATTCATAGGGACAAATCCTTTTTTTTTTCTCCATAACTTTCGTACGTAATTTTCTAATATCAAAAATATATTATAAAACAACAGTATGTTTATTTTTAAAATGTACTGTTAATAGATATATTCCTATACTTTTCTCTCTCATCTTTTCTCATCTATGAAAGTATCGTACGAAATGTATATACGTGAACAAAGATAAATAAGTCTGTTATAACATGAATCGTTCGCTTATACTTTATAACAAAAATATTTCTTAATCCAACGTTTGCTGCTTTTAATCGTAAACAAAGCTAATACTGGTAATCTTATACAGCAATTCTACATCCTAACTTACAAAATGATATCAAAATTAAATACACTAACTTACTAGAAGATTAATCAGTAATATAATGTTGAATACCGATGTAACAGGATTGAATGAATAATTTCTTTTGTTAAGTTTCAGTAAATGAAAAGTTCTGTATAATTTGATAATTACTGAACTTTACACAGACTCACTCTTCCTTGACACTCTTATTCTTCTCATTCTTTTGCTCCCTATATATATATATGTATATATGGTGATTGATTATAAGAAAGCTATTCATTATCCTTTTCATTTAGTTTGGTTTTTATGTTTAAGGAGGATGTAATAATATAAAATAACGTGTTCTATGGATTTAGCTATGATGCACGTTACTATTTTATTTTTCTGCATTGTTTTCAAAACAGGAGTGTATGTATGTTGTACGTATGGAAACATAAATCACTCATATTAAATAAATCTGAAAAGAATTTCGGGAATATCTCGTTTTCGAATAATTTTATTCAAAATTCGAATTATTTTATTTTTATGTTACAGATTTAATATCATATACGTACACATTGGTATCTGTGTGTGTTCTCTCTGTGTGTGTGTGTATATATATATATATAACTTCATGTAACTATTTTATTAACGCATGCACTCATGCAGATTGTGCATAACAAACGCAATTTCTTTTGCTTTTAAAAGCCTATAAAAGAAAAAGATGAAAGAAGCTAAGAATTCGTAGTGAGAATTTACAACATTCTAAAAATCTAAATATATATATTTCTTGCACTATTCTCAGTATGTATTCTTCACTTCTTTCAAAGTCAGACACTAATACGAAATATATCTGTGATTTTATTCTAAATGGTATCTAATCGGAAATCAAACAATTTTAATATTCAATGAAATTTTAATACAACTCAATTTATGTGGTAATTGTTTACAAATTGTATAATTACATCCTTTTTTTACAAAATGTATAGATATTTATGTTTTTTCTTTCTTATATATATTGCATTCTATAATTAATCGTCTCTCTATTTCTATCTTACAGTATATAAATACTAATCAACAAAATATATATACTATATTACTGCTTTAAATTATTTCTATAGTAATTCTGAGCTTTTATAGATCATAGAGCTAAGTAGAATGATTGATCTTTAATCAATGATGATAGATACTGTATTTGTTTAGGGGTGATATACATTATACATATGTGTGTATATTTTTATGTACGTATATACTATTTATATGTGTATATATATATATATATATGTATATAAAGTATATCCGAGTATTAAATATATACGCAAAATTACTTATTTAATTATAAAAAAATAGAAGAAGAAAAGAAAAATTTATATAAAAGTTGAGTTGAAAATAATCCAAAGTAATTATTATTTCTATTGTACGTTAAAATACTTCTTCCCCATTCAAACAACTTTTGTATAAAATCGAATATTTTTATGTTTGTTAATATATAACGCGTATATATTTATTTAAATCGGACATACTATATATGTGTGTGTATATATATATATGTGTATATAAATTGTTTTTCTAACAATTGTCTCTGCAAGTATATGACGGGCTTTTTCTCTAATTACATATATTATTCATATCATTGCTATAATAGAATAGTAATAATATTATTGTTATCTTATTATCTACTAATTACGCTTTGTACGTATCATTTGATTAGATGCAAAATTCATCTTCGTCTTTACTCTTGCTTTGTGCCATAATATCATCTGAAATGAATATTTTCATTTAAAAAAATTGACATATTTGCGATAGAAAAAAGTACTCTTACATACAAAAAATATTATTAATATTAAAAACAACAACCGATAACTACATAAAAGCAAAGAAACTCTCACTCATTCTTCACATTCATTTTATACGTGTTTATTTATATTTTTGAACATTTATTTTTATATAAATATTGTATATAAAAAAAATAATAATTAGTTGATACGAGAAAAAAGAAAAAAGCAAAGAAATTTGTCTGGAAGTTTTGTAATTAAATTTAATATATATATGAAAAATTATATATACATATTGTTTGTGTGTGTGTATGGCACAACAAAGTAAGAAATAAGTCGAAAAAATTATTATAATTATGATAAAGAACTAAGAAGCAAAATGGAAGTCTCTGTACAAAAAGGGAGTTGGACTTGAATAATGTTGAAGCTCGAGTGTGGGGTTGTCTCCGACGGGGCCTCAGGTGAGCCATTATTTACGAATCCATGAATCCAAAACAAAAAGAAAAGTTTAAAAAATGAAAAAAAACTTTACTAGTACATGGCTCACTCTTCTTGTGTTAAATTTATTTTCCAAGTGCACGTACTTATTTCAATAGCGTAATGTGATTATATTATTATTATTATTATTATTTATTATTATTATTGTTATTAATATTATTATTTATTATTATTATTATAATTATTATTATTATTATTATTTATTATTAATTATTATATCATTATTTTTTGAGTAGATACGTCCTCATATAACATATCGTTGATTGGTATCCATTAGAGGAGAGACTATACTGTTCTTAAAAATATATCTAAACTAACAAAGAGAGTTCATATAAATTGGTAAACGTATTAGAAAAGGAAATTAATTCAAACGAAAATTGTATATTACTTACATCTTACTCAAGCTCTCCTTGTAAGTTACATAAATCGTGTCATCGAGCTTCGCCAGAAAAATGTTTCACGATTACTTCAATTTCTTCTTTGACTTGTTCTTATTCTTATTCTTCTTCTTCTTCTTCGACTTGTTCTTATTCCTATTCTTCTTCTTCTTCTTCTATTTACTTTTCTCCTATTTCAATTTTATAAGACGTCGTTTTAACCCTTTATAATTTTTCAATTGCACACATTTATAATTATATATTTTTTTTTTGTTCATATCTATGGTAAGAATTATGTAATGTAAAAGTTATAATATTATTTGTACTAGTATAATTAGTATTAAAGGATACTCATATAAAGAAGTATATAATTATATTAGTATAAATATAATATATATTATTTATAATTTTGTGAAATTAATAATAATTTTGTTGTTCTAGGTAGGAAAAAAAAATAAAGTTTATAGAGGGTTAATACAAGACGTTTTGTTTTTTATCTAATTATGATCGTATGTTTAATCGATCATTTTTGCATCTAACATCATTTAAGGATTTGATAGATTGTCATACGAATCAGCTAAAGAAATTTTGTTTATTGTTAGAAAAACAATTTACTAAAATGTTGATTCTTTCGCTGGACTGTGTGATATACAGGAGAGCCGAGTTAAGTATGTATATACAAATTCGGAAAGAAAATTGAGAAGATGATAATATTAATATTACATAAGAAAAACAAAAAAAGTATATAAATCAGGTATATAATAAATAATTAAAAAATTTAATTCAAGAGTATTTCTAACAGAAACTTTATCTCTAGAAATATTGTTCGAATGCGTGTATACCAATTTACTCGGGCTATCCCTTTTATTAGACATCTCTCTAGTCAATTTGGTGTTTGGGTTTATAGTGGATTTTCGCTACAATAACTTCGCTAGCTAATACTGTTCTATACTACACTTTCTTTGCTGTACAGAATCACATATCGTGTATGTACAAGACTTTATACGATTATAAAATAGAAAAAAAAGATTTTAATAATAAGAGCAATCATAAGGTGCTGATATGCATTTCATTAAAAAATGTCTTACTTTTTAGAAATGAGTTATCTAAAAAAGTAGCCTTGTGTATGTAATTACAAAATCATAGAAAAGAAAATTTGTCTTTTTCCACGTTCTAAACTATTTAATTTTCTTTGTATATTTTGTCTTTTTTAAAATCTTTGATTTGGAATTCATATCAGCGTTAAAACAAAATAATAAATTTCGTGTAACAATTGCTTGATGTATTAATTAGGATAAAACTACTTTCTCTTCTTCTAGCTTCTTTTCAATCACGTTGCGCTATATCTTTGAACACTTGGAAGGTAAAAGTTCTCTGGCCGTTATTAGCACACACATACATATATACGAACATATTATTTTTATTTTATATATATATTATATATTATTTATCTATATATATAATATATAATATTGCACACATAGCTTTTTACAATGCAACATATTAGATAATATAGATATATAACAGCGAGGGATACACCTAACAGTGCAAATGTAGATCTTACTTATTTTTATTTTTTCAATATTTCTATTCTTGAAAGCTGTTTAGAAAATTGTTCAACGAACGAGGATAAGTGAATTTGAAGTATGAATTCGATTATATGCAATATCGTCAGATGTTACTATATTTATATTACATTAGTGTGATAGAATTTTGTACAAAATTCATTTAGCCCCTTTCGTGTGGATTACTATTGCTAGCTATATTACTATGCAATTTGATTAGCATAGAGTCTGTTATTGAAATAATTCTTACATAATATATCTACAACAATAATGAGAAATTTCTCAAAAGTACATTTTATTTGAAAATGTATCGGTACTCAACAATTTATAATTTCTGTATTTTTTTTATATTTAAAAGATAACAAAAGAAAAGAAAAAAGAAAAACAAGTCATGCATAAGTTATCTAAAAAACTGATTTGTTATAAAATTATGAATAAAAATATATATAATAGCTTTTTATTTCATCGAATTACCAGCTTGTAATGCAAAAGCTGTGACGCTGCGAAGTATAATTTTTTGCTATTTTCCGAGCAAAATTAGTTAGTTACAATGCACCATTTTTAAAGCGTCAATGTAAAACGCTTTTAATTATATATGCAGCTCTAAAGATAGGTACATACAAAATGAAAATATAAATGCGAACCGATGACACTATTTGCAAGTAGTTATATATTTTTTTGTTTTATGTATATATGTATATGTATAAATACATATATATATATATATCCCTTTTTTTTTATCTCTAGAAAATAAATTGTTTCTACTAAATTAAATCTAATTAATAACATCATTCTTGTTTCATTGCTTATGTTCAATTTGTCTGCAATCTACAGGGTTTCTTCGCAGCAGAAGGGAAAAGAGGAAGGAAAAGAAAGCGAAGAAGAAGAAGGATATTATAGAAACAAGCAGTAACAAAGAAGAAAAGTCTGACCTGTCAGTATAAAAATGTTCAGCAGACCCGGTGCACATAAGACAAGAATGAATCATATTTTTAGAATTTATATTTATATTTAAACATAATCTAATCAAAATTTTAATTTACCTTATGACGTTACTATTTTTATTTTTTTTCTATTTATGTATTCCGAATAATTAAAAGATAATGTGCATACATAAGGCAAGAATAGAATTGAATTTTTCGAAATTGCACTGGGCCTGCTGGAAAATGTAAATGAATAGACGATTAATAAAATTTGCATTAATGATATAGGGAAGATAAAGAAGATAGTAGGAAATCTGAAACACCAACGCCGGAAGTAGACGAAGATGGATTTTGTATCAGACCAAAGCCTGATCCTTGGGAAAACGAGAAAGGATTTTATTCTAGTTCGGATACGGATTCAGAGGATGAAAGAGAAAGAAAAATTCGAGTGGAGATCAAACCTCTTAGTAATGGAGCAGCACCAATGAGTGCAAGTGTCGATGAATTAAGAGCAACTGTTGAAAATTTATCTTTGTCACCTGCCCCAACAGTGAGTTCTATATTTATGATAAAAGTAGAGGATCTCTAAACGTTAAGTTATATTATATAAATAAAATAAAAAATGGTACATTTTTCTCTAATACAACATCTAAATTGATGTCTTTATATATGATTACATCGTTGATTTGTAATGACTCTTTTATTATATACTAGGGACGTAGAGGTTCCAACACTGATTCAGATCATCACATGAAGAGGTCTCAATCAGTATCTCAACAGCTAGGAGGCAAGCCAAGCTCGGATTTACTGGGCCTAAATTTATTTAATCCCAGCAGTACACCATCTAGTGCCTCTACTCCAACCGGAAGTCATCCTTATGCACCCTTACAAAGTCCGCCGCCTCTTTCTTCATCTCCAATACCACAACAACCGCAACCTCCTCAATCTGCACCACCATTACATCAACATACACGTTTCCAAGGTTTATTTCTAATGCAATATAAAATAATATATTTTATCACGAGAAATGAAATTTTCTAACGAATTATAATCTTATTGTTTTCTGTGTTGCTACAGATGGCGATTTATTTTCAGAAGTTGGTGATATTACACCAACTTTGCCACCTAAACAATCCGCATCTTCGACGCCTACAGGATCTATTATTATTCCTAGACCGCCATCTCGAAAAGGTGAAGGACCATCTCCAAGAGGAAGAAATTCACCTGCTCCTATATCTAGAGCGGATAGTGTTGCCAGTTTAGAATTTCGTACAGCAGGAGTTGGAGTAGGATCTTCTAGAGGACCTTCACCGCTTACTATCGGCCTCGCCGATACCATTCCACTAGCTGTGGCGTTTCATGAAATAGTTCATTCCTATTTTAAAGGCACTGACGAAACTCGATGCCAGGTCAAACTCAGCGGAGACATGATGTTGTCTTTTCCTGCTGGTATTGTTGCGGTATTAGCAAATAATCCAAGTCCAGCTAAGCTTACTTTCCGCGTGAGAAATAGCAACAGACTTGAAAGATTACTTCCTAATAGCCAACTCGTCAGCATGTAAGTAAGTCATGGTTTCTAACGATAAGAATATGTCTTATTACTAGTTTTACGTGCATTCACTTGTTTGAATCATAATTTTTTATAAGTAATCTTCTCTTATCTTTTTTCTTTTTTAGGGATGCAACTCAAACTACCGTTGATAGTACAATTTTCGAGTTTAATATGAGTGCCTTAACTACGTTGTTGCGACGACAGGCAGAACAAAATCCGTCGGCCTCCTATTTTAATGTAGATATCCTGAAATATCAAATTAAATGCAAAGAAGGCGCGGGTTCCTGTCCCTTTCAATTAGTTGCATATTGGAAATGTGAATCGACTCATACCGATCTAAAGGTATTTATTTGTTTAATATGTTAAGTATGATTTAGAAATATTGACAAATTTACTAAATAATGATTTATATATTTTTCCTTTTAGATCGATTATAAATATAATAGCCGTGCAATGGCCTCACCAAGTCCACTGTTAAATCTTCACGTAGCAGCACCTATTGATGGTGGCTTTAAGGCTCTTAATAGTAAACCTACAGCGCAATGGCTCGCAGATACAAATCGCGTATTATGGAAATTTACTGAATTGTCCCAACATAGCGAAGGTAATGGTGTGGGTTCTTTGAAAGCAAGGGTTGAACTCGAACGTGGACCAGGTACTCAGGGAACTATATTTACTCAATTTAATTGCGAGGGGACCACACTGTCTGGTGTTGAATTTGAACTTTTAGGTCCTGGTTATAGACTAAGTTTAGTAAAACGCAGATTTGTATCTGGTAAGTGCAATTATGTTGCTTTTGTAAATAATATTCATTAACGTTATTAGTTTTTTTTTGTAATTTATAATATCAAAAATATATGTATATACATGTATACTAACTATCTATTAACTTTTATATATAGAAAATTGCTATAATTGTAGGAAAATATATATGTGATGGAGATTCAGATGCGCGTACAAGATATGCTGCACCACCATCCAATGCTGTCTGACAATTTCCAGAATGGATAGCTCAGTGGGGAAAGCTACCGATTTAATATTGGTATTTGCTTATTCACTCACTGCCTACATCAGGGCATATTCAAAGTTAAAACTTTAAATTTACGCGAAAGAAATTGTTGGATACCAAAGAATATATGCATGTAGTATATGTGTAATAATTCTACATACATAGAGAGAGATCAAATATTCTATAAACGAACGAATTTTATTTCTTTTGGCAATTGCTTTTTTTATTATTCATTTCTCCCTTTGGCTTTTTTATTTGTAAAAGGATATAAAACATAAAGTAATTATGTTCAATCTTTTAAATAATGAAAGAGAATATATTAGTTACATGTAAACTTTGGTATCCAGCATATTTTCGCAGCAATACTCGCCAGTTTTAATCTCTTTTCATAATCAAAATATCTAATATGAATGTTTTTACATGAAGGCTCAACTAAAAAACAAAACAGCAGTATAAAATATTTTTATCTTCTTAAAATTTTCGTTATTTTGTTTGTAGGACGTCACATTATTAAATGAGATATCCATTAGAAATTTTAAAAGTAAAACGAAATATTTGTATACTTAGCAGGAAGGTGTATATACACATACATATAGATACTCGAATATAATTTTCAATAGAAAAAAGAAATTATAATTGTGTACAGAAAAAGCTTTTGTGCAAAAATCGTTTATAAGATAATATTCATTTTATGGACTACAAACAATGACATATGTCATTTTTGTTGTAAAACTTGTTAAGATTGTCGTGCGTTATTCTAAGATGAATCTGGATAAAGTTTAGATAAAAGTATATTCACTCTAAAAATGATATAGATTACTAATTTAATGATTAAATGGAGTAGCTTTAATGATACATCTTTACCATATGCAGTTTGATAAGTAAAGAATGATTTGTAAAAATGTTTAACGATGAAAATCTAATGTTATGCAAGAACCAAAGGTTTCTCACTTCTTTTAACAATTTCAGTTAAGAAATTCTTAATAATATTTAGGTTTACAATGGTCTTCTCAATATTCTTTATTATCATTTCACGAGATACATAACTATATATATATATATATTGAAATAGATTTTTTATATACCATTATTAATTACCGTCGTAATAAACCAACATTCGTTTCCCGAATAATTATCTCAAGTATTACTTTTGCATTTATGCCGAAATCACTTGCCTACTTGCCTTCAATGAATGTATTACATTACAGTTCAATTAAATTTTAAGTTAAGTTTCTTTAAATGAAAGAGATTTTTCAAGTCGTCATATTTCTCGAGATATATTCAATATATTCAATCGCATATCAATGAATTATCATTTTGTTCAGCAACTATAGATACTTACAATTATTTGTATATATATACATTTCTTTAAAAAATAATTTTAAGCCGATTACAATTTATTTTTCTTATCAAATCTGATTCAGACCAATATCTGTATTCTTTACTGCGTCATACTATATATGGATGATAATACGAAATGGTAACGTATATTAATGTGCAAATTATATGAATTTGACAAATTAGTTGTGCTTAATTACGTTACTATATAAAAAAAAAAAAATAATAAAAAACTAACTTGTATAACCACAAATTAGATTTAATTGTGGGTATTTATGTATAATATTATTATTTGGCCATTTATTATTTGATACGTAAACGGATACTTCTGTATCTGTTGTTATAAAACAAAATCTAACAACAAAAAGAAGCTTTCATTATTAATGTTCCTATAATATATATACAGGATGTTTCATAATGAATGTAAAAAAAAAAAGAAAAGAACACAATTTGTTGAGGAAGTCATTTTAAGGAAAAAAATGTCCTATGAACATAGGTCTTATAGTAAAGAGTATCATAATTGTACTAAATCAAGATTTCATTGTGAATTTATTATGGTAGTAATAAAAATTTGATATGCTGTAATAAATTTATAAAATTAATAGACCTATGTTTAAATTATATTTTTTTCTAAATGATTTATATGCATATACAGGGTATCATGAGGTAAGTGTTAGGCAGAATAACGCCTAAACTATAGTATCTAGTAGATGGAAAAATATCTAAAAATTTATTTTTATTCTTTTTTAAACTTTGAAACTGCATTTTTTAAAAAAAATTACTGCAGTATATATTTCACTGCCTGCATAATGCTGTCAACTTTATTTCTAAACATAAGTATCTCAGTACTATATAATTTTTAAAAAATTATTTACAATTTACGGATATAAAAAATAATCAAATTATTTTTTTTTTAATTTTCATCTTATTTGTACTTCATTATTTAAAATGATAAATTAAAACTGCACTTAATTTTACGCTTTATTTATTAAAGGTGTTTTAATATTTCTGTACAGAATACAGAAAAAAATAAGATATTTATTTAAAGTGATATTATCTCAAGATATCCTGTATGTGTATGTATATGTATTTCATTTTTATTCAAAAAAGAATTTTCGTTAATATGCGATACTCATTATCCTATTTTATTGAGAGAAGTAATATTAAATAACGATAACATTAGTGACCACTCCATTAACTGTGATTCTTTATAAATCAAAGCTCTTACATTTCATCAATTAAATCCTCGATCAAAATATTAGTATTATTAATACTTATTCCTATTATTTATAAGTGAATTCTATAAAACGATTATATAATTAATATTTTTTAATATTAATTATATTATGTAGAAATGCATAATCTTATAGAATGTATACTTAAATGATTTAATGTCATATTATATTTACTATAATAATCCTAATGTATACCACAATTTTGTCATTAGTGGAGTGGTTTCTAATGAATCGACTGAACTCCCTGTGATATGCAGATGTCACTATAATTTCGTAATAAACATTTGTACAACATGTTCAGATAAATCAATTATTCATACGACCTAATTTAGATTTATCTTATTACTTTTACTTTCATTTTCTATTATTAAAAACAACATTTTATAAATATAATATCTACAATAATTTTTAGAGTTTGGCCCCTGTTGATAGGCAACATTTTGTACATATATGCATGAACATGAAATTACATATATGTAAGCATACAAACAGTATAAATTTTTTTATTATACATATTTATATAAAATATATAACACAGAATGTATATATAAACATGCTTGTATAATACAGACCACAGGCAAATAACAGTTAGTATTTTGAAGCGTTATTTTTGATGAAGATTTAATGAACTTTATTTTCTTGTTTATTCGTTTTATTAGATGCTTGTTTCAGTTCTTTATTTAGTAGCATAAATTCCTCGGAAATATAACGCAAAATTCTTCGTTCATATTCTTGTCTTTTCATATATGCAAGTGCTTCCTAAAGTAAATAACAGAACATTAATAATATATGAATTGTAATACATATATAAATTTTTACCTACATATATATAGAGTGTCCTGTAACTGATGGTACGTACAAGTGAGCAAGGGGTTGCATCAAATCAAATTTCATTCTACATTTTTGATTTATTTTTTCATATAGAATCACCCCTCGTTCGCTTATACCACTAAATAAGTTATTAGATAACTTATTGCAATTAGATAAGTTACAAGACATACTATATATCTCTTATTCTTTTTAGATAATAAATAGTCATAAGATTACTTCACGTGGGATAAAATATTCCTCTCTTGCTTTTGGTAATCCAAGATAATATTTTTTATTATTCAACATTGTTTCATCAACTGGATCAAATAATAAATAACTTTCAACTGCTTTTGATGCTGCAGCTACATTTCCTACTATATAAACAATATATGTTAAAAATCTTTATCTTTTATATATCAATTTACTTTATAATTTGTGTTTTAATATTTACATTTATAATAAGCAAATTGTAAATAGTTGTAATGACTTCTTAATAAGTCATCTCGATGTTCTCCATTCACATAATTAAGTAAACGCGAACAGCTACGTTTACATTTTAAAGAATAAGTAAAATGATCTAAAAAGAAAACATCATTTTCTATTACTAATGTTCTGATAATAATTTAATGTTATATTTCTATTCATTTACTTGCTACTAAAGATGTAAATTCAGGATGCCATCCTTGATCGAAAGGTCCTTCGCAATAGGTTCTACATTCATTTTCTGAGTTCAAATAATCTCTCAAAGATTGTTCAAACAATTTAACTGACTCCTTATAATTTTCCTTTTCATATTCTGACATACCGGTAATATAAGCATTTAAGAAATGTGACATCTCCAAATTAGAAACATTATCAGCATGTACACCTGGTAAAGTGAGATAGTGTCTCAAAGTGTTAGCGCTCACATTATGGTGCGGGTTCATAACCAAAAAAGTGAAGACTGCATTAGCTGCATCTTGGAAATGATTTTTCTATGCGCAATTAGAAATTATTAGAAGTACATAAAAAATTGTATTTTTAATTTCAATACATCTAGATAAAACTATTTTCTATTATAAATATTATAGCAATGATTATAATTACTTTATTACCTGATAATAACATATATGCAGATATTCATAAACATGGTGATCGAGGAACTTCCTTTCTATATCCATTGGTAATCGTTTAAGTTTTTCTTTATTAGCAATATCCTTATAATCTTGATTACATTTCATTAAACAAAGAGTCTGACGTATTTTTCTTTCATAAAAATGTAAATCTTCTATATTTTCTGGATAAAATGGTTCCCATCCTTCCGCTTCTATTGCACAATTTTGTCGACATCTTATTATTGTTTTTTTGTAGATTTTATACCTGTACATAAACGATTCTGATAAACAATCATATACAATAATATATATAATTTAACGAAAGAGTTATCAGAGTTCATTGAACCTGATACATAAACAAAATTAAATGTTACAAAAATTAGTAGATAATACAAATATTTTTACCATTATAAGATCCAACAATCTAACTTCTTAACAATGATCAAATAATATTATTAAAAATATCTACCTTGTTATGACTAATAATCTCTTGAATGAGTATGACACACCTTATCAATAGTATCTTATCAAACGTACCCTTGTAAAGTCTTGGTAAATCTTTTAATACACTCATCCCAATCTTCATTTAAATAAGCTTCCACAGCACTCTCGTATAACTCCGATAATGTTAAATTTGTATCTATGTTTTGAAGGAACCTTCATTTTATATTAAAACATAACCTTCCTATTTTTCAAAAATTCTTACCAATATCTACATCAGCGAGTGTCCATGTCAAATAAAAAAATATTAACAAAACTGCATGGACTTTCATGTCGTTAAACATAAAATTAATAATTAATATATTAATAATTTCAATTGAATTATCTATTAATAACGATGATTATTATGGTAATGATGTCGAAAGAAGTAGTACAGATTCAGGAAAGGCAATCTGTATTACACTGCTCTATATGTATATATATATATGTATATGTATATGTATATGTGTAGTGCTCACCATAGAAAAGTATTATCACATACATATATATATATACATGATGATCTCTCTCTCTAGACCTATTTATCTTTTTAAAAGATTATATAGCTACAATATTTCCAAGATATGCGTTTAATTCGTTCATTTATCATATGACAAAATTTTTTCCTAATATCTCATTGTTCAGGGAGTATACAGATTCAAATGAACAACAATTATTGAAGCATTCTCAAAGCGTTCTACGGTCAATACTATATTGAAGTTAAAAATGTTATGTTATATATTGTTATATATCAGGCCATATATGTATATAGAATCATCCGATTAATATAAATCGATGTATGCGCGAATGTGTACCTTTAAGTACACTCTGCTTCAATGATGATTCTGTTAACATATTGATAAGAACGTGCCAAAATGTTTTCTTTAAATAATTTCGCAATGATTTTTATGAATTTATTATAAAAGACAAGTTCATTTATCTATAAAACTGGTTTTCCTGATTACTATCAGTGAAACAGAGTATACTCGTGCAGTCATTGATAATATATCCTCTGATTGTAAAAATGAGACTCATACATAATATTGTGTATTACATATATGCATATATACAGTGCATATGTATATATGCATATACAATTGAATTAAATTATTATTACCATGCTATATTTCCATAAAAGTAATTATAAGTTTGATTGCATACATACTTTGTATATATGTACATATATGTCAATGGATATTTAAATACATTGATATATATGTATACATATGTACATGTCAATTGGTGGTAAGTAATATTTCTTAAAAAATATGTTATAAATTAAATGATCGAGCACACGACGAAGTCAATGATTCTTTCAATATTTCCCATATTCAATAATCCATTAGGGAATAAAATGTATGTTAATTAAAAATTGCAGTGTTTTATCATTTAATGTTTAAATATCTTATTATATATTGTTAATTTGTATATATTTCGAATTTAATTTTATATTTAATATATACGTAATAATATAATGGCGCGCTTTACGATCACAGATTTTACGAATTATTTTTGACTACCATACAATATAAGAATTATAAAGTTTCTATAAATCTAAATTCTTTTTTTATTTTTCTTTTTTTAAATAGTATACTCAACAAACTTCATTAACTTAAATAGAAATTCAAAATTCTCGGGATTCTTTAAGGTACTTTTTTTTTTTTGAATTTTTGTTTATTTTGATCTTATTTTTTTATTAAGCGTATGGCGGGACAGAGCTACTCTAAGATGTCAGTAATTTACTCCTTTGTAAATAATTATTCAATGGAAGCGTATAACTTTCGACACAAATATTTTTTGTTAAAATCGTAACTAGCAATGAGCTCAATTTAACAAATTTAACTTGGACAATGATATAGCAAGAGAATAATAGTTAAGAGTATTATCACACAGATATTTTAAATGACGTATAGACTTATACACGATATATAATACTTTAACAGTTACGACAAATGGCTCACTTTCTTTCTTTCTTTCTTTCTTTCTTTCCATAGATTTCATTTTCATCACATCAAAAAACACGAACTAGAAATTTTTCTTTATATCCTTTTTTTTTTTTTCCTTTTCCTTTTTCTTTTTTGAATAAGCATTATTGATTATAATCAAGTAATGATACTTTCGCTACTAAGTTTTATACTGAACCTATTTCTAAAAATCAGTTTTTTTTTTTCAAAGTAAACCATTACACGCACACATAATTAGATATTTTTCTTCTCACTTACAAACTCACTGTTTTCACACGAACGTTTTGTATCATCACGAGTCGAGTTTTCTGAATTATTATCTTTATATTTCTTTAATATTTTCCGACATTCTTGAGTGTTATCTACACTATTCTTGCTAGAAGTGGATTGTTCGGGAGCACCCAAATTAAATAATGTCGATTTCAACTCTGTTTCATTACGTTTAGATTGTTTTTGATCTAACGTCAATGGAGATACACCAACAGCACCATGAGTTGTTATCAGTGTACTCGGCGATTCGTTCTGATGAACAACATTGTCCTTTATCGATTCGTTATTTCGTGATTCTAAATTACTAACACTGATTTCGTTAGGATAAACACTACGGGATTCATTATTATAAGCTACATTTTTATCTCCTAATAATATTCGATCATTACGTGCATCATTTTTATCATTTTTCTCCACAGGCACCATGACTTCTTTAGATGTATAATCATCGCTCTTGGTTCCAGTTGGCGAATCTTTTTCTTCAGCTATTCTCGGTAACTGTGTACTACCGCAAGCATTAGAAATACCAACGTTAGCTATATTAATCGATATTCCGTGTGTTAATTTCGGATAATCGACCACCACATTTTTCTGTTCTGCGCACACTTTTTTCTCTCCTTTAATATCACTAATATCTTTACTCATTTCACCAGACTCTTCAAAACTTTCAGCATGAGACGACGTTTGAGCGATTGTCACACGTGGTGTTACTTTAACAACGGTATTTGCTAAGGGAGATATCGATGTTTTGTTTTCCGCTGAACGAGGATGTAATCTATCGGGGCTGAGAGCTCTCCTTAAAAGTGGTGACCCTGGTTCCGCTGATTTTGGACGTCCATATCCTTTTTTCTGGCTATTAGGTGCTGACAAACATACACCTAAATAGTGAAAATAAATTCAACGAGTTATTATATCATAGTACTGTCGATTTATGTCCAAGAATTTATAATAAAAGTATATAAAATCAATTTTTGGAGTAATACCTGGACTATATGATTGCGTAGTGTTAGAGCTACCAGGTTGATGTCCAGTGGGAAATGCTAAGGGACTTGGACTTCTTGTTGGACTAGCAGGGAGTGGCGAAGGACTGGGAGTTCTAGCTAGTGGAGATAAAGGTATATGTCCTACAGACTTTCTACGATTCGGAGAATGAATATTTTTTGCCGCGGTATGTAATTTATGTTTTAAACCGTGCAAAGTACTTGGTCTTTGATAATGCGATTGATTAGACAAATTTCCAATAGAAATATTAGAACCTGGTGAAGAGGAATTTGGACTTGAACATGGAGTTGAATTTCCTGTTGAATGATAGGACTCTGAATTAGTACGATTTGCTGGCGGAGAAGGACTGCAGACAGATTTTGTACATGCACCATAATGAGGTGTAATATCTTGAGAACGTGTAAAGGATTGAAAAGATCGACTAGGGGTCACCATCGAAGGTGAACAAATTCCTGCAGCCATCTGAAATAATGTAGTATATTTAAAACGTATAATATTATATAATAATATTTTGCCTTATTCTTGTTTAAAAGCGTAGTATGTGTTTTGGTTGCGCGCATTTCTATAAAATGGACCCATATGTTAATAAAAATAAATTTATCTGTATATTTCAATTGTGTTATAAGAAGCTTTGGTATAAATATGAATTAAACAATGAATAACATATATTCAACTGAATAAAAAAAAAAAAAAGAAAAATAAATAAACCAACTGCCAGAAGGTATACAAAGCTAAAAAATGTATAAAAGAAATCATACCATAAGTGGAGGTTTGTTGTCACTGGACAGAATGGGTGCTGACAATGGACAATTGATACTTAATGGCTGCAATAAAACATAAAATGCACTTAACGTAACGAGTGTGTAGCTTGTATTATGTCGTTTGCTTCAATTACTCTGGCACGTGTGCAAAAAAATATGCAGTGAAAACTAAGCGCTATGCTATTATTAAAATATATCTTAATGTTTTTATGTGAAACATAAAAGTATTGCAGTATATATGTATAATAATTAGACATAATGAACAAAAATAATAGATAACCCTCATTTATACCTGTTGCATTTCTACACTAGCACGTTTTGAACTTATTCGTTTAAAGAGAGATGTTTTTCGTTTCTTGTCAGAAAGCTCTCGTTTTTGTTTCCTTTGTTTATGAAAAGTTCTGCGCGCCATTTTACTCTGTGTGAGATCTCTTTTTCTACCGCCAGATTTAATACTGGTGTTTTCTAAAGGTGTACTACGTAAAGTAACGTGGTCACCGCTACTCAGCATTAATTGGAGAACTTGAGTGTGATATAACCCTTGTACTGGTTCTCCATTTATATGCGTTATCAGATCTCCTGGCCTTAAACCAGCTTCAAACGCTGGGCTCGATTGATCAACTGCCTACAGTTGGATATATATTTTCATATTTATCATTTTTCAATCGCGTATGGACAAATTTTAAATAATATATATTCTGAACGTACCATTACTAAATGATGCATAGTATAAAAATCACTATCACCATAATATACTCTGATGGTATGCACAGTGAAACCAAACCCACATGGTCCTCTTCTTATAATAATGGGAGGTTTCAAACTGGTTACAAGAGGACTCAATTCTCGACATGGAGACGTGTCTCTTGAAGAAGCAGTAGAAGATCCACCAGGTGATTCAATAGATTGATTACTGACTATAGAGTCATCTAAAAGTTTAAATAATATCAATTAATAAATGTTATAATATTATACTAATCAAGAATATTAATAATTATTTAAAAATTTTAATTGTATAAAAAAGAAAACTATATGAGAAAATCATTATTTAGATACATACAAGTAAATTCACTGGTTGGTATTACCAGTGACAAACCACTAGTTGATGCAGACTTAATAACAGACCTTGACTTAGACTTATTGGTTGGTAAAATGGGAATTGCGCTATAAGATTCAAAAGAATCGGTACTGGAATTATGTTTATCTTCCAGAATTTCCTTATTTGCTGCTGTTAAATCCAATCTATAAACAAATAACATAAATAAGTAATTAATTTATTTAACGTTAGATCAAATTATGATGATGAAAAGAGATGTAGGAAATTGGATCAGTGATTGCTGATTGATTCAGCATTTAATAATATATTAACTAATTATTGAAAATAAAATAATATAAGGAAATCATTATAGTCAAATAAAATGGTATAAAAAAAATAAGAATTAAGGAAGGAAATTATTGATTTATGTGTATATTGGCAAGGATATAGGTCAAATGACTCACATGTGCTCATCATCAATAGGAATACTGAACCTGGGCAGCTTATCACGAGCATGTGTGTGACGTTTCCTTTGTATCTGTGGACTGATATCTTCAGATTCTGTTTGTGAAGAATCCGGAGTACTCAAATTAACAGAAGTATTTTCTGATTGAATATTTTTAACCACAGTCAATTGAGATTCGTTAGTACCACTAGAAATAGAACCAATAGATATGTTTGATTTTGTAGGCCTATTTAGATTTTCGATACACGGAGCCGTCTTCACAGATAGTAGCGCCCGATTTTTGTCTGAATTTTGATTTGTATCTAAAAGTTTGGGCGTAGTAGTAACAGTGGAAGTAACGCTTGTATTTGATGCAATAGAAAGTTGTGAGACTGTGCTTTCTAATTCAGTATGGAACGGTTGCTTCTTAGAATCCGCTTCTGGCTCTATATTCGTTTGTTGTGGACGGCTTTGAGAAATTTTTCTTGATTGTGGAGAATACGAAGAAAATGATCCAAATAAAGGTGAATCATCAGTATCGTCTGTATCATCGCCTATATCATGATTATATCTATCCATACGAGCTAAAAAATGATTTAAAGTAATTTAAGTGATTAATTATTATTTAAATATATATAAAGCAATTTAACATTGCGTAAAATACTTTAGACATCTTACTATCAAAGTAACTCGTATCCTCGTCATCAACTAATTGTGGTACAAATTCAGCTTTTTGTCTAAGGAGACTATTCCAATTAACACCATAAAAATAAGGATGGTCTTTAACTTCATGCGGACCACCAGTTCCTAATCGATCTCTAGCACTTTGTTGTAATAATGCAGTGATGATATCCTTAGCTTCAGGATGAACTGGCCAATCATTTTCATCTGGCCATTCTATGTCATCTAAAAAAAATATATAATAATATTAATATGTGTGAGATAAATGTTATTATTTACAAGTATTAATATTAACCATTAACAGTATGAGCAAACAGTTCCTCAGGTGTTTCACCAAAGAAGGGTACACAACCAATAAGAAATTCATAAAGTATAATTCCCATGGACCACCAATCAACAGGTTTTCCATATCCCTGTCTTAATATAACTTCTGGTGCAATATATTCAGGTGTGCCAAATACTTGTTTATCAGAAAATTGTCGAGTATCTCTATCTATGTATCCTTCATAAAGATTTGTTGCAACTATAAAATTAAATATAGGCATTAAATTATTGCGAACAAAAAATAAAATATATATATATACAATTAATTAACTATATTAAAAAATTTACTTACGAGACATGAGTCCCATTTTGCTAAGACCAAAGTCTGTAAGTTTAATGTGACCCAATGCTGTAATAAGTAAACTATAACATGAAATTTTAATTAGTAAATGTAAAATAATTTAATTACTATTTATATATAGATCAAAGTTTATATAATTCAAATAATCATACTTGTCAGGTTTCAAATCCCTATGAACAATACCATAATTATGCAGGTATTCTACAGCCAAAACAGTCTCTGCAAAATAAAATCTTGCCATATCCGATGGAAGTGGACCAATAGTTTTTAAAAGATTAGCACAATCTCCACCCTCAACATATTCCATTACAAGACATAAATGTTTCTGAAATGATATTAATAAACACATTTTTATATCACTTATTACTTATAAAAATAATATTTTGACAATAGTTTTAATATTGCATAATATATAATATTAAAATAAATAGTATACCTTCGTTTCAAAACTACAATACATAGATACCACAAAAGGATTATCTGTAAAACTCATGATATCTCTTTCAGCAAACACTTGTTCCACTTGATTACGGAGCATTAAATTATTTTTATTAATTTTTTTCATTGCAAATCTCTGTCTAGTCGTCTTTTCTTTAACTAAGTACACTGCTCCATATGCTCCATTACTAATAAGTTTGAGTACCTCATAATCACTTTCACAAGGAACACGTTGAGATTTATCTTCATCTTTATTAGGACTCGACGTTAATTGTAAGTTACTATCGCTAGAACTTGCAGAATCTTCCAACTTGTTCAAATCTTCTTGTAATTCTGAAAAAAAAAATATAGTAACAAGTATAGTAATTATTTTCATTTAAGATAGAAGCATAATAATGATACAAATAAAGTAATTAATGTACCAGTTATTGGATCTCTATTCAAAGAAAGTTTATGAATAATATACTGAGGAATATCAGTTTTTACTCCTGCATTAAATTTAGCTTGACCCTCTGCTTGTTCGAGCAAATGGTAAAATTCTTCTGGATCGAATTCTAAACATTCTAATAATCGCGCAGGACGCGAGATTACTAATAAAAGTTTTTTAATTAAGCCAGTCAATCGTGTTGCAGCTTCTAATGATTTTTCCTTCGTCTATAAAAATGAAACTTATTATTAACAATCACAAATTGTTTAAATAAATATCTATAATAAATAACATAGACATACCTCCATTAATAAATGTTCTAAATTTTCGCTCATTTCATAAAAGTATCTTGTTGTGATCAATTTCTCTTGTGATTTTTGTAAACAGTCTCTTGCCATTTCAATCACTTGATGATGAACAAAACGTAAAATAGGTAAAGAATCTGGGGTCATATGTGCCTTTACTTCACGTTCATCGATTTCTTTGTTTTCATTAATAAAATTTGTCAAGCGTTCTTCCATTTGCTGTGTAGCCTAATTAAAACATATACATCACATTATTAAATTAAATGATTTTATTAACCATTTTTGTATTATATATTACTTATTGCATAAATCATACTTTCGGAAATCGTTCCTTGTACAAAGTATTCATCATGACAATTTCACTATCAAGAACAGGTGACCGACTCGGACTACTGTAATTTCGAAAGTATTATTTTATTAATAATACATTTTTTCAATCAATGTATTATAATTATATGTATACATTGAAATGAAATTCTAAGAATTATATTTGTCACGTAATTGTTACCTTAAGCTTCGTGACCGCGGTCGATGTAATGGCGATTTACGACCTTCTTCTTCAAGACTACCAGAAATAGTAGATATACTAGAACCAGGAAAACCTGGATGCGATGAACATGGTGTTCCAGGTTTAGAAAAGTGACAGGAAAGCATGCGTAACTCATCTTTAGTTGGAATATTTGGTAATTGATGTAAACGTTCTTGACTCGAACACTGTGACTAAAAGAAAGCATAATATTTTTATATAATTTATAGGAATAAATATATATATATTTTTAATCAAGTTTTAGTAGATGAAAATACATACTGAAACATTGCTTGAACCAGGTGTTGTTCCGTAGCCGCTAGACGGTAAACTTGCAACTGACCATCTTCTACCATCACCAGTCCCTGTAGCACCCCCAATCCTAAAGTATGATTATCTTTGTATTACTACCTAATATGCAAATACTTAATTTATATTATATTAATATTTCATTAATGAATTTAAGAATATACATTAATAAATAATACAATAACTATGCAATAAACTAATCAATTTATTGAATAAAAGAACAGAGAAAAACAGATGAGTAATATACCTTTTAACAGGAGCAAAAGCAAAATGTGGACTGGATGACATCCTAGGACTTTCTAGAGGACTGCCTACAATTGGGATGAAAGCTGTATTTGGAAATAATGAAAAAATTAATTTACTATATATTTTTCTAGAAACAATGTAAGTACAAAAAGAGAAAGTAAAATATAAAATATTATTTATTTTGTCTATTCTACAAATAATGATACAATATTCTATAACTATAATTCTATAAAAATATAGATTCTTATTTCAAGAAGTCTTTCAAAGGAATATTTTTTCATTTTATACCTTTTGACTATTATTAAAAGCAGAAAATATTGAAAGTAATCTATACTTAGCATACCCGATAAAGGTGAATGACAACGCGGTAGAGTAGGTGATGTTGTCGCAATGAATGATTTACGATGTGCTGCTTTAGCAGATCGACGAGGAATGTTTGGATCACGCTGTGTGTGTGTAGAGAAAAGATTCCATTAGATTAAATACAGATCTAACTGAAGAATAATAATAATAAGATGACTAACCATGTGAACTGACAAAGAAGGGGCTGATTTCCCAATAGCTGAATTCCGCATACGAACTAAATTTGATAATTCTCCGCTAACTACAAATGTTTTACATTAATATAATTAATTAGAAACTATAAATATTGAAACCGTAACATAATATTAATAAGATTATGAAAGAAAATAATATTAACCTGGCCGAACAGGAGCCTCTTTACTTTCCACTTTAGATACCGTAGGACGATTACGTGCTTGATCAGTACTAGAATTTGTTTCATCTGTTTCCATTTGATCGAATACAAGAACTCGTGCAGAGTTACCGTGTGACCGTAAACGTGGTCTACTCGGTCTATTTCTACTTTGCTCCATAGTTGCAAAATTTTATTTTATTCAATTGTTGAAATTTAACTGTAAGTGAAGAACAACTTTTATATATCTGAGTATAAATATTGAATACGAGTATAAAATAAGAAAAAAATAATTAAAATAATAGAAAATAAATGTATAGCTAAACCAATAAAGTACAAATAGATATTGTCAATCAATAAAAACTACACGAAACTAAACGATTTAATAATTAACTTCTCTTTAACATAGATACATCTTTTTTAAATTCGTCAAACAATTATAAAATTTATAAAACATTAATAATAAGAGGTGTATATTATTAAACACTTTACTTTATTATATTAAAAACAATGCTAATTTAAATTATTGAATAAAAATGTGCATGTAAAAGAATGACAAACGATAAATAATACAGAATTAGATATTCATTTAATGAAAATTATGTACAATTCTATAAAAGAATACTAATTTGTCATTGACATAGTACAATGTTAACATAATGAACACGTAAGTTATTTTCCGACGTATAGAACAAGTACGAAATACATAAATGGTTGCAATCAACAACAACGATCGTTAACATAAAAAAATTACTGTATTATTTGAAATAGGGGTATTTGAATATAACATTATGAAAAAATCTATAATAGAAGAAAGTTGAAGCTTGAAAACGTACACCAGTAAAAAGTGACACGAAGAATATTAGTGAAACGACAGGAACAGTGAATGTAATAAAGATAAAATCGTGTTAAATTTTGATTACCGGGAAGAAAGAATCATCCTTGTGAAGACAGCAGTCCATAAGATTAAGAAGGTGTTGTAGTTGCGAGACTAGATTTGCATTATTCTTGTTGACGAAAACATTAAACAAGAAATATGAAAGAACCGTAAATTTTGATTCATGATGGACGTATACAGAGAGCCTCACTCGTGCACGCGCAAATACATGCATCCATGGCCGCACTGTATGACACTTTACAATTGTATATAGTACAAGCATACTCTGTTCGTTTCTTGATGTTTGTCCTATACTTCCCTCTGTCGGACGCCATGTTGTGAAAAGTTACACTACGTCAGGTGTTAAAACCAATTTTTCATTATACCTATAAATAGTAAAGATTTTATTATTTATTATTTTATTTGTTTTTATTTATTTATCTGTTTTACTTATATATTATACTTTCGTTTTAAATAATTCGTTAGATTTGCTTCTCAACAACAAATTCTTTCAATATTAAATATATTATTCGTTTGATTTAATCATCTGTATGCATCTACTTATATACGTACATTTGTATCCACCTATATCTAGCCGTTTATACTCGAGGTCAGATCTGTTTCTATATGTACGTACATAGAAATAGAAAATTGATTATATTTGAGGAAAATAATAGATAAGTGTAACCATTAATCATGATAAATATGTATAATGTTTAGTTATCATCAATTTTGCCTATTGATAAGTTTCTATTTTACTTAAGTTAATATTTATTAGTAAAAGTTGCACACACTACTTTTGTTCTTAGTTAATACATGTTAGAATATTTATTGATCGATAATAACTAAATCATTAATTATTATTTGTGAAAATACATTAAGTATTAAGATGATTCGGTGTTTGGAATAAGATATTTTTTTTCTTCAGACCATTTGTTTTATAACATAACAGATATTGTTTCGAATTAATAATATAAATAAATTGCTTTATTTAAATAGATCTATTATTATAAGTTTAAATAGATCATTAACGTTAACGCAATTCAGATTTAAAATATATATCTTATGAGTTATTATTACCAAGGAATACAAAAGGACATAGAAGCTCACGAGTCTCCTTTTTTATCTACCGAGTTTCATTTTTGTTATAACCGGGACCACCAGTGGGCACTAGTATGTACTTAACGCGATGATGGTACAATCCTATCAAAGAATAGAACAGACTAGCAAAGAACGGTACAATGCTATCAAAAAATTCGTATTCTACATATTATCGTGTGTAGTTTCC
Organism: Polistes fuscatus; assembly: GCF_010416935.1. Classification (NCBI taxonomy): domain Eukaryota; kingdom Metazoa; phylum Arthropoda; class Insecta; order Hymenoptera; family Vespidae; genus Polistes; species Polistes fuscatus. The sequence continues at coordinate 1,918,808 of NW_025113101.1, forward strand.
TGATTAGTCCACTGAAATTATTAATGAGTCCACAGTGAATAAGTAAGCTACTCGAGTGAGCCACTATAGTGGCTCATCGACCTGGAAAAAATAATCGATAAAGCCATTTTAGTGGCAGGCCGGCTAAGGCCTATATCGGTAATTGTAGTACTCTACCTTTATCTTTTCGACCGTCGGTAACTGCCACTGTCGGTAACTTCCACTGTCGGTAACTTCCACTGTCGGTAACTGCCATCGTCGGTAACTGCCACCGTCGGTAATAGTAGACTTAAAATTTTTTACTCTACGTCGGTAATATTTTGTATTTAGGTTCCTGACGGTCAATATTATTAAAGTACAAACTCTCATTAAAAACGGTCGATGTTTTGAAAATAGGAATCAGTTACCGACGGTGGCAGTTACCGACGATGGCAGTTACCGACAGTGGCAGTTACCGACAGTGAAAGTTACCGACAGTGGCAGTTACCGACGGTCGAAATGATAAAGGTAGAGCACTACAATTACCGATATAGGCCTTAGCCGGCCTGCCACTAAAGTGGCTTTTGCGATTATTTTTTCCAGGTCGATGAGCCATTATAGTGGCTCACTCGAGTAGCTTACTTATTCACTGTTTGAATTAAATAATCGTCTACATAGTCATTCATATTTAAGTGAAATGTTAAAGTATAGTAATATAAATTAGAAATTTACCATTATTGACGATCGGTGTTTTAAAAGTAGAAAACTGCAAACCATTTATGCGCGATTCGTTATGAATGAGATTTATTATGTAGATTTATCTATATAGAGGTTATTTCGTATGCAAATTTATTTAATAATAAAAATTTGAACTTATTTAAGAAAGGATTTTTACATGTAAGTAATTTCTTATATAACTGAAATTGTTAACATGTAGAAATATTGTTTATGAATTTACACAACATGTATTATATGAATATAGTGAAAACATAACTATTTTATAATTTATATAATATCTCTCTCTCTCTCTCTTTCTCTCACTTTCTCTGTAATTATTTTGTAGTTTTGTTTATTTTTACAGTTATATTTTAATATGCTTTGGATACAAAAAGCAATGCAACTTCGGTGTATACAATTTTGTAAAGTCAAATCTATGATTTGTATAATTTCAAATCGTCAATCTACTAGATATTCTAAAATTTGTACATTACGTACAGGAGTATCTCTGAGACAATTTAAAAATATAAATTATCAAAAGATATGTGATTTTCATACAACATCTAAATTATATGTATCACCATTTCTTGCTATCATTTTACGTCCAATTTTGAGATTGAGTGCTTTTTTACTCGGACGTGGTTTTAAACGATGGTGGCAAAAGAAATCTACAAAAGAAAAAGAACAGTATAAAATGTTGTTTAAAGAAAACAGAAACATGTTTTTAGGTAAATGAATTAATATATTCTGTTAAAATAATATTAATAATATTATATACATCAATTTCTTATTTATAATTTTCTAGGATCGTTAAGTCTATTATGCTTAATGTTTATTTTGTATTATTTAACACACCTTGAAACTGATCCAATAACTAAACGAAAGAGATTTATAATATTTAATAAAAAAGAACAAGATATATTAGGCAAATTAATTCTTGAAATGGTGAGATTCATGTATTATATATATTTTATTATATGTTTAATTGTAAACGTAAGTAACAAGATATTTTACTGAAATTATATTGTATTTTATTTATTTTTTAGCATTTAGAAGAACATAAGACATCATTGGTATCATACAATCATCCTGCATATAAAAGAATAATTAAAATTATACAAAATATATTGAACAAAAATAAAGATTTGAATGGTGTTAATGAAAAAGATTGGACATTAACTATCGTTAATTCTCCTATAAGAAATGCATATGTTTTACCTGCACGTATCAAAGAAAAGAAATTCTATAATATTTCAGTTAAATATTCTTATGATTTTAAATTAAATCATTTTTAGGGAAAAAATATATTCCTCTTTTTGGGCCTTTTGGATATTATTGATAATGATGATCAATTAAGTATTATACTTGCCCATGAAATGGCACATGAATTGCTATTGCATCCGGTAATTAATAGGAAAATAAGAAATAATTTCTAATTTTATTTCCGTTATTTGAAGTTTTAAAATAATATTGTGTTTCTATTGTATTAATATAGATTGAACAATTTTCGCGTAGTTTATTAATTGACGTCTTAATGGTAATTCCTATTTTATTACTTTGGGCATGTTTTCCTGATGTATTAGCAGTTCTTTCGCAAATAATTGGACAACATATTATAAATCTTTTACATAATTTACCATTTAGTAGAGCATTGGAAAATGAAGCTGACCTCGTGGGATTAGGTTTAGCTGCAAGAGTAAGTCATTTTGTTAAGTTTATTCCAATTTTATAGACATAATGTATCATACGAAATTTGTAAAATATAGAAAATATGAATTTTTCAAGGCTTGCGTAGATGTACGCGAAGCAGTTGTGTTTTGGGGTATTATGAGAACACTTTCAGAAATGAATTTAGCAATGGATGTTGTACCTTGGCTATCAACACATCCTGCTCACGGAGACAGAGAACAAAATTTAAATAACAAATTACCAAAGGCAATAGAATTAAGGAACTTATCTGGTGTATGTTTATAACAAATATTATTTTATATCAATAAGGCAAATTGAATCATTCTTTTCTGGATGTAAAATTAATTGCATCGTGTGTTTCAGTGTCCAAAATTAAGTCCAATTGATCCAAGAACTAAATTTTACGAACGTACTATAAAAGATCACGAATATTATTTTAAACGAAGAGGAATAATACCAACGTAATATACATAAGATGAAAACGCTATAGAAGAGTATGTAGTTTGTAAGAAACACGTGTATTATAAATCGCGAGCAATATATTATTTTTATAAAATAGTTTTTTTCCAAATATAATCAATCGAATATGTTTAATTAGAAAGAATTAATATTGTTATCTTGGGTGATTTCTATTAATTATTGCAATATAAAACTTCATATTATAAATTTTGGTATTAAACGCATTGCATAACTTATATGTATAAGTATATTATATCAAAGTAAAAGTGCAATTTTATATATTTATAAATGGTATCATATATTTATATTTACAATATTAACAGTGATATGAATTATTTATACATAGAAAACAATATTTATATTTATATATGTATATATATATATATATATATATATAACATATAAATGATTTTAATGATCGTCAATATATATCAGGTTTTAATGGAATTAACATATATATGTATGTGTTTTAAAAGAACTTTTTTAAAAATATAAACAGAAATATAATTATTCAGGTTCTTCAATTTACAGAATCAATGTTAGAAAAAATATAATTACATATATCGGAGTCTTATTATCTATGCGTATCACAATTTACTTGCTAAAAAAATAAAAATTACAAATATAATTATTCATATTGTTATTACAACTAGTAATTTTTCTGTTAACTGTGAGTATAAATTATATTAATATGTTTTTTTTTGTATAGCATGCCATATATAGAATACAATTAATATTGTTTTTATAAGCTGTAAGGAAAAAGATAAATTAGAAAAATCTATTTTTAGTAAGCATAATTAGCTATTCTGCTAAATGCTTTTTAAGTGTTTTTAAGTTTTGAATGCAATCATGGTTCTTTGCGTGTATGATGTTTATGTGTGTAGATAAATATATTATTATATATATATTTTTTAATGTATATATCATGGTATGAAAACCACTTCGGTGAAATGGATCTTTATCGTCCAGGTGCTAAGGATATGCTGATGATTATTATAAATCGCTCAGCATAAATATGCATTTTGTTTTCAATATTTGACATATTATGCTTATATCATGTTTTATGCCGTGTATTGTAATCATTTGCAGATATAGGCAATAAATTCTTCATTGTATCCATATATCCTTTGGATTATCGACCAGTGATTATTTGCATCACAGTCTATATAATTGTTTAATATGCACCTGGTAATCATTATTACATCTGCATTCATGAACAAAATATTTAAATAATATTATTTAAAAAAATAAAAAAAAATATATATTGCATGTGTAGAACCTCACGCATTTTCAACTTAAATTGTGTACTTTATGAGAACCATAATAATAATTATAATAATACAAATAATAAGACTATTAATAATAATCATCAAAATAATAATGTGATAATTATGATCACAAAAATACTATATAAAAATATAGAAATTTCAGATATTAATGAATTTATACTCACATTTAACTTTAAATTTTCCTATTTCAAGTATGTAAAAATGTGTACACCCTAATAATATTGATTTTCTTTTGTCTGTATGAGCTATTATCTATCTATTATATGTAAAAATCTGTTGAAATTTTGAAATCAGAATAATTTTGTATGATTTCTTAAAATTTATCCCTATAAAATGAAATATTTTAAACTATATGATTACCTATAAATTATTAATTAATTATTATAATTATAAATATCTCATCTGCGAGTTATCGAAAGTTACTTAATTCATAAGTTTTTCGTTTTTTTTTGATTTTGTACCTTCATAGGCGTAAAACTATTTTATTTGTATAACTTATTTAAAATTAATATAAGGGGTGTCCTAAAAGTCACTTTATCAAACAGATAAATTAGAAATTTTTGTTTGGTTGATATTTAGAGTAGTGCCATCATGGCCTATACTTTTTTTTTTAAACATTGTAACTAGTGATTCAAATCTTGAAATGAAAAACAAAATATTGTAATTCTATTTTGAAAAAAAAATCAATATTAATTTTTTTGTTTTGTTTTACTTACTTGATAAAGTGACTTTTGTGATACCCATGTATTTATTATACAATTATTTATATCTTACAAGTAAATATATACTGCATTTGTGTTATCATTTAACTTTCAAAGTTACATTCATTTCTTATAAAATATTTAAAACATAAGATATTTATTATATATACTGAAATGGCAGTATATTTCAGAAAAATTGTTTTGTTTTTTTTAGCCTTAGCTTATGAATTGAGAAACTAAAATGGTAACTAAAACAGAATAGTATTACATGAGTAATACTTAAAAATTTCATTTTTACAAATAACTTTGAAAGTTAAATAAACAAAACAGACAAATATTATATGTAGATGACATGCATTATTTGTAACATATTATTAGATTTATATACAAGAATAGTGAAGTTAAGTTCTTTCCTCTCTTATTTTATGAAGATAATAAAAAAAAACTTAAGTTATGGTATAATGATTGAATAGTTCTGTTGAATATTTTTATCAATGTGATAAAATATTATAAATCACGAATGAACAGCAAGGATGTAAGTCGTGTGTGATTTATAAAGTCAAATTTTTGTGAAAATATCATAGTTACGTTGAAAAATGATTGAATGATTTTTTGCTTTTTTAGTTTTTGTTATTTTTTTTCGTTTTTCTTTTTTCATAAAAATATTTGTTATTCTAGAAATCATAGACGTGCAAAATTAATTCATGGAGCGAATTAATCTTTATTCTCACTGTTAATTTTATTTTTTCCTTGGTAACTTTTTACTTCCACTAGCACTACCGTGTAATTAAAAAAAGTCAACACTATTCTATGATATAGAATATGAACTTAAAACTACTTTAGATACTATATTCTACTTTGCCATAATATTTAATTACAAATTTTTTGGATAAACATTCCATTTAAGAATAATAAATTTAAAACATTTGTTGTTCTGTTTGTTTTATGAATTACAATATTTTTCAAAAATGTTATGAATATCCAAAACGTCAGCACCTTATTGAAATTAAGAGAGATAATTTACAACAAACAAAACAAATCTGGAATATCTTTTAAACTTTCTAATAATATTAAAATTTACTTACTAAATGCTTCCGATGGTATTAGACCACGCTTAAAGAATTCTTGAAAAGCGGATAAAGCATTTTCATAATTCCATTCAACTTCTCTGAGGCATTTTAAACTCCATTCCAGATTCATATTTGTTTGCTGGCTCAATGTCACAATCATTTGTTGTTTTACAGTTTCCGACAATTCCGGAACTGTTCCTTCAGCAGCAGAGTTTGATGTTTTTGATATTGATGGTTCTTCAGCCATTGGTTCTTCAGCCATTGGTTCTTCTGATTCTTTATCGGTATTGTTCAATATGAGCTTTCGTTGCGTTTCAGTTGTGTTACTGATATGTAATTGTTCATTACAAATACAATATCCAGTTCCTTGAGGTACTATAATAAAAGTTCTATTAAAGTATCGGACATGTTCTTCTTTAGTTAGCTCTTTGAACAGTCCAGTTACTGTGACAAACATCATTCTTTCCTGTAAAATTACAAAGTTAATTAGAATAAGATAATAAAGTTAATATATATATATTTAAAATTTCATTTTTATATGAAAATAAGATACTTACAGTAACTAGACTAATATCCATCGTAAATGTATTTAAAAAATGTTTAGTTTTTGTCATTTCAGAAATATGTGACACTACAGGCAATTTTCCTTGTTTTAATAGTTTTTGTCTTCTGTTAGCATCATTTACTCTAAATAAATTTCTATTTTCCCCAACATAAGAGTTTAATCTGGAAGAAAAAGAAAAAAAGAAAAAAAAAAAAAAAAAAAGACAGAGAGAGAAAGAGAGAAAGAGATTAATTAAAATTTGATTATATGCTAAAATCGTAATTAAACATGCATTGAATAAATTATAAAACCAGATTTAGAAATATTGACTTACTTGTTGGCATTATAAGCAGTATTTACAGTCAAACTGAAGGACGCGTGTTCATTATAAGCATCCAATAATGGTTGACGATTGCCACTATCGTAAACCAGAAAATATTGTTGCAGAAATTGACTGGCTATTTCTTGAGCTTTAGCATTTGAAGTGAATATGCGTTGGGTAGGAGGTATTTTTGATGCATCATCCATAACATCAAATAAGATTGGACGTGGTAGATCTACTCCATCCTGTAAAATAAATCATACATACTTAGGCTTTCTTAAATATATTAAATAGCAGTTAATTTAGTTGTTAATTTGAAACTATATCTTACCAGTCTCAGGAGTTTAGGGAACCTCCTCCGCACATCGCTGTTTTAAGGGAAAGAAAAGATAGAAGCCCGGGGGCTCCGCATTAATAAGAAAAATTAAAAACATGTGCCTTATTATTCAGAATCTAATATTAAATATAATAGAAACTTACTATCTTTATATGCTCATGAATTAATGCAAACTTACGTTAGAAAACATTAGAAGTATTGTTGAATATTTATACAGTTTTGAATATGTAATGAAATTAAATTAAAAATAAAAATAAATGAGAAATAAAGAACAGCATGAAATCTAAACATATAATTAATAAGTCTGAATATAAAAAAAAACATAAAATAAATGTGACAAATAAAAGATAAAACGAGCGTACGCGCATATCAATCATTTTAGATAAATTTCTGGTTTGAACGACAATGTTAATACTTCAACCATACATTACCTAACATATTCACTCTGTCGGGATTTATACTTGTTGCATACTGGATTACCAGCTAATTTTAATTCTTCTAGCTTGAGATCCTTGACAACGTCCAAATGATGCATTTCTCTTATCTAGAAATAAGAAAATTTATGAATAATACATAGTATTTTTTCCTTGTGAAACTTATAAAAAAAAGAAAATATGTAATTACCTTATTGTCGCCTATGTACAATATTTTCAATTTAGGAAACTTTTTGTGAAGGACGTTGAGTCTTTCAATTAAGTTCAATTTGTTTCCATCTAAATTTAATGCCTCCAAGTTAGGGATATATTCTGCGACAATGTCCAATACGGTCATTAACATAACTGGTCGAAATAATGCACAGAAATAATCAGCAACAAGATCTGTAATATAAAAATATAATTAATTTTTTTTATTTTAATAATATTTATCTTTCTGTAAAGATTTATTCATACCTGGATCTTGATGAAACTTTGACAAGTCTAATGCATTGTTTTCTTGAAAATATCGTTTTACCATAGCTTGCTTCAGTTGTTCTTTTAATTTATCATTAATTTCACAATGAGGAAAACCTGGTTTAACTCTAACTTGAAGTTTAAAACCATCTGTGGTTGTTATTTTTCGATCACAGGCAAGAAGTGCATTTGCAGTTTTATGATCATCTACATAAAACACAGCTTCGGATCCCATAGTCTTGTACTGTAAAAAATTAGTATTAAATAAATTATGTGAAAATATGTGAAATATTAAGTAATACTTACCATTATGGGAACGAAAGTCTCAGGAGCAATATAACTCAAAAGATTGTTTATTATGTAATCTTTTGTATACTGCTGTCCATATGGCACCTAAAGAGAAATATATATTTGTTACTATATTGTGTCTTGCATTTCTATCATAGCGTGGTAAAAATAGGTATACATAAAGCTATGTTTAGTGTTAATGACAAATGTATTTAAATATTAGTTGAATATCGTAGCAATAATATTTCTATAAAATCATTAGAAAAAATGAATGCGAGAATGTATCGTTATCAAGAATTAAAAGAGTTAAACAGAAAGTCACAGAAAATTAATCTGGCACAATATAAATGTATGTGTATATTGTATCGTATACTGATACTTACAATGATTTTATACCAATTAGCTTCTCCAAGGGAGAGTGGTGGTCTAGGAAGTATGCCACCTCGAAAACCTCTGGGTGGCAAAGGGCTGTTTCTTCCCCTCGATAAACCTCTGCCTCTACCTCTAACAACAACTTGTCTGTTATTGTTGTTATTGTTATTAGAATTAACTCCCATCGGAGAATCGTCGTCTTTAAAAGCCTCTACAAATATTTCTCTCGCTATTCTCATATTTCTAGAGGGCCTTGGTTGTTGTTTGAATGATACACGAGGTCGAGAAGCATATCTCCCATCCCGTCTCACGTGTCTATCATCGTGTCCTGAATCATAAAAAGAATATATTCTTTTTCTAGCTTTCGATATTTGTTACAGCTATTAGATTTCTACTATCTTTACAAGAAAAAAAAATGAAAAATTCGAAAAAAATTAATTTTACGGAATAATGTAAAAAAATTATTTTTAGATAAAGTATATTAAAAAATAATATATTAAAAATTATTTCTATATATATAAATGGAAACAAATGCAAACAATGAATAAGATATCGAGAATAAGTTGTCTTTGTTCTGAATTCACAAGCGTTGTAAAGCGTAGTTAGATCATAAATGATACTTTACCAAAGTAATGTTTATCCTCAGTATTATTCACTCGACCACCACGATTATCCCAAGTAGCTTTAGCAGGTCTTTTAGGCATTTCGGGAATATTTAATATACTTTATAAACTCAAAAGTATAAAACTTTGCCCTTTTGATGCACTAGGTTAGAAATTATTACGATCACCTGATGAAGAAACAACGACCAACCAATCAAGCGTACAAACTGCAATGACCGTTCTAAGAACGACTGTACAGGTAATACATCGATGCACCACTAGGGGAAATTATTAGAAAATTGTACAATTATGTGATTTTTATATTAAAGAAAAATTGAAAAAATTTCAATTCAAATATATATTTTGGCAATATAAATCGGAAGAAATAAATAAAATATTTTTATAATTAATAAATATTAATAAAAAAGGAAAAGTACCGTAGACCGCAGCGCTATTTAGTAGTCTCTTTTGGAAGTTTGAATTTACATTCCACGACATTGATGACTACTAAGGGGGAGAATCACCAGAATATTTCTAGAATGACGTGTCCTTTGTTTTTCTATCTATTGTTAAAAAAGCAATATGGCGGTCTTTCTGGAAAAATATATTTAAAAATTCTAAATTTTCAATAGAGAAATTATTATTAACATGAATAAAACAATCAAAAAGTTTATAAATGTAGGTTTTTGCATATTTTTGTTCGCATATAAATTACATAAAGATGAAAAATCGTATAATAGATTGTAGAATAGAAATAAATAGAAGATTATAAGAATCTTAAATTTTCAATAAACAAATTCTACTATAAATAAAATATTCAGATAATATATTTTTGTTTCTTTTTTAAATCTTTGGTAGTTTGGACATAACATTACAAACTTTTTTAAATAAAATAAAGGATATAAATATATAAAAAATATAAAAATTATAAATGATATGTATAAATATTGCTTAAAAATAAATTTTCAGGAATTTTTAAAGTAAATTTTGAAAATACAATGACCAATAAGAACAAAGTTGAGTACAATTTGATACCAAGTTAGCCAATCATTGAAAAATTACGTAAATATATATTGACAATGATTGGATTTAATTACAAAAAACATAAGCGTCTTATCCAATCGTAGTAAACTTTTAATACGAATATTTCGCTGTCAAAGAAATTGTCGTTTTGATTGGAAATTCGGTTAAGGTCAGTTCACACATTTTATTAAGACCAACAATATTGTTGTATATAATCATGTTTGCAAAATAGATAATTTTTTAAAGGCTAAATTTAATGGATCGTCGTGTTTAATTAGAAATAATTAATATTGTTATCTTGGGTGATTTCTATTAATTATTGCAATGTAAAACTTCATATTATAAATTTTGGTATTAAACGCATTGCATAACTTATATGTATAAGTATATTATATCAAAGTAAAAGTGCAATTTTATATATTTATAAATGGTATCATATATTTATATTTACAGTATTAACAGTGATATGAATTATGTATACATAGAAAACAATATTTATATTTATATATATATATATACACATAAATACAAACATTTATATGTTCATATAAATGATTTTAATGATCGTCAATATATATCAGGTTTTAATGGAATTAACATATATATGTATGTGTTTTAAAAGAACTTTTTTAAAAATATAAACAGAAATATAATTATTCAGGTTCTTCAATTTACAGAATCAATGTTAGAAAAAATATAATTACATATATCGGAGTCTTATTATCTATGCGTATCACAATTTACTTGCTAAAAAAATAAAAATTACAAATATAATTATTCATATTGTTATTACAACTAGTAATTTTTCTGTTAACTGTGAGTATAAATTATATTAATATGTTTTTTTTTTGTATAGCATGCCATATATAGAATACAATTAATATTGTTTTTATAAGCTGTAAAGAAAAAGATAAATTAGAAAAATCTATTTTTAGTAAGCATAATTGGCTATTATGCTAAATGCTTTTTAAGTGTTTTTAAGTTTTGAATGCAATCATGGTTCTTTGCGTGTATGATGTTTATGTGTGTAGATAAATATATTATTATATATATATTTTTTAATGTATATATATCATGGTATGAAAACCACTTCGGTGAAATGGATCTTTGTCGTCCAGGTGCTAAGGATATGCTGATGATTATTATAAATCGCTCAGCATAAATATGCATTTTGTTTTCAATATTTGACATATTATGCTTATATCATGTTTTATGCCGTGTATTGTAATCATTTGCAGATATAGGCAATAAATTCTTCATTGTATCCATATATCCTTTGGATTATCGACCAGTGATTATTTGCATCACAGTCTATATAATTGTTTAATATGCACCTGGTAATCATTATTACATCTGCATTCATGAACAAAATATTTAAATAATATTATTTAAAAAAATAAAAAAAAAAATATATATTGCATGTATAGAACCTCACGCATTTTCAACTTAAATTGTGTACTTTATGAGAACCATAATAATAATTATAATAATACAAATAATAAGACTATTAATAATAATCATCAAAATAATAATGTGATAATTATGATCACAAAAATACTATATATAAAAATATAGAAATTTCAGATATTAATGAATTTATACTCACATTTAACTTTAAATTTTCCTATTTCAAGTATGTAAAAATGTGTACACCCTAATAATATTGATTTTCTTTTGTCTGTATGAGCTATTATCTATCTATTATATGTAAAAATCTGTTGAAATTTTGAAATCAGAATAATTTTGTATGATTTCTTAAAATTTATCCCTATAAAATGAAATATTTTAAACTATATGATTACCTATAAATTATTAATTAATTATTATAATTATAAATATCTCATCTGCGAGTTATCGAAAGTTACTTAATTCATAAGTTTTTCGTTTTTTTTTGATTTTGTACCTTCATAGGCGTAAAACTATTTTATTTGTATAACTTATTTAAAATTAATATAAGGGGTGTCCTAAAAGTCACTTTATCAAACAGATAAATTAGAAATTTTTGTTTGGTTGATATTTAGAGTAGTGCCATCATGGCCTATACTTTTTTTTTTAAACATTGTAACTAGTGATTCAAATCTTGAAATGAAAAACAAAATATTGTAATTCTATTTTGAAAAAAAAATCAATATTAATTTTTTTGTTTTGTTTTACTTACTTGATAAAGTGACTTTTGTGATACCCATGTATTTATTATACAATTATTATATCTTACAAGTAAATATATACTGCATTTGTGTTATCATTTAACTTTCAAAGTTACATTCATTTCTTATAAAATATTTAAAACATAAGATATTTATTATATATACTGAAATGGCAGTATATTTCAGAAAAATTGTTTTGTTTTTTTTAGCCTTAGCTTATGAATTGAGAAACTAAAATGGTAACTAAAACAGAATAGTATTACATGAGTAATACTTAAAAATTTCATTTTTACAAATAACTTTGAAAGTTAAATAAACAAAACAGACAAATATTATATGTAGATGACATGCATTATTTGTAACATATTATTAGATTTATATACAAGAATAGTGAAGTTAAGTTCTTTCCTCTCTTATTTTATGAAGGTAATAAAAAAAAAACTTAAGTTATGGTATAATGATTGAATAGTTCTGTTGAATATTTTTATCAATGTGATAAAATACTATAAATCATGAATGAACAGCAAGTATGTAAGTCGTGTGTGATTTATAAAGTCAAATTTTTGTGAAAATATCATAGTTACGTTGAAAAATGATTGAATGATTTTTTGCTTTTTTAGTTTTTGTTATTTTTTTTCGTTTTTCTTTTTTCATAAAAATATTTGTTATTCTAGAAATCATAGACGTGCAAAATTAGTTCATGGAGCGAATTAATCTTTATTCTCACTGTTAATTTTATTTTTTCCTTGGTAACTTTTTACTTCCACTAGCACTACCGTGTAATTAAAAAAAGTCAACACTATTCTATGATATAGAATATGAACTTAAAACTACTTTAGATACTATATTCTACTTTGCCATAATATTTAATTACAAATTTTTTGGATAAACATTCCATTTAAGAATAATAAATTTAAAACATTTGTTGTTCTGTTTGTTTTATGAATTACAATATTTTTCAAAAATGTTATGAATATCCAAAACGTCAGCACCTTATTGAAATTAAGAGAGATAATTTACAACAAACAAAACAAATCTGGAATATCTTTTAAACTTTCTAATAATATTAAAATTTACTTACTAAATGCTTCCGATGGTATTAGACCACGCTTAAAGAATTCTTGAAAAGCGGATAAAGCATTTTCATAATTCCATTCAACTTCTCTGAGGCATTTTAAACTCCATTCCAGATTCATATTTGTTTGCTGGCTCAATGTCACAATCATTTGTTGTTTTAAAGTTTCCGACAATTCCGGAACTGTTCCTTCAGCAGCAGAGTTTGATGTTTTTGATATTGATGGTTCTTCAGCCATTGGTTCTTCAGCCATTGGTTCTTCTGATTCTTTATCGGTATTGTTCAATATGAGCTTTCGTTGCGTGTCAGTTGTGTTACTGATATGTAATTGTTCATTACAAATACAATATCCAGTTCCTTGAGGTATTATAATAAATGTTCTATTAAAGTATCGGACATGTTCTTCTTTAGTTAGCTCTTTGAACAGTCCAGTTACTGTGACAAAAATCATTCTTTCCTGTAAAATTACAAAGTTAATTAGAATAAGATAATAAAGTTAATATATATATATTTAAAATTTCATTTTTATATGAAAATAAGATACTTACAGTAACTAGACTAATATCCATCGTAAATGTATTTAAAAAATGTTTAGTTTGTGGCATTTGAGAAATAAATGACACTATTGTCAGTTTTCCTTGTTTTAATAATTTTTGTCTTCTGTTAGCATCATTTACTCTAAATAAATTTCTATTTTCCCCAACATAAGAGTTTAATCTGGAAGAAAAAGTAAAAAAGAAAAAAAAAAAAAAAAAAAAAGACAGAGAGAGAAAGAGAGAAAGAGATTAATTAAAATTTGATTATATGCTAAAATCGTAATTAAACATGCATTGAATAAATTATAAAACCAGATTTAGAAATATTGACTTACTTGTTGGCATTATAAGCAGTATTTACAGTCAAACTGAAGGACGCGTGTTCATTATAAGCATCCAATAATGGTTGACGATTGCCACTATCGTAAACCAGAAAATATTGTTGCAGAAATTGACTGGCTATTTCTTGAGCTTCAGCATTTGAAGTGAATATGCGTTGGGTAGGAGGTATTTTTGATGCATCATCCATAACATCAAATAAGATTGGACGTGGTAGATCTACTCCATCCTGTAAAATAAATCATACATACTTAGGCTTTCTTAAATATATTAAATAGCAGTTAATTTAGTTGTTAATTTGAAACTATATCTTACCAGTCTCAGGAGTTTAGGGAACCTCCTCCGTACATCGCTGTTTTAAGGGAAAGAAAAGATAGAAGCCCGCGGGCTCCGCATTAATAAGAAAAATTAAAAACATGTGCCTTATTATTCAGAATCTAATATTAAATATAATAGAAACTTACTATCTTTATATGCTCATGAATTAATGCAAACTTACGTTAGAAAACATTAGAAGTATTGTTGAATATTTATACAGTTTTGAATATGTAATGAAATTAAATTAAAAATAAAAATAAATGAGAAAAAAAGATCAGCATGAAATCTAAATATATAATTAATAAGTCTGAATATAAAAAAAAACATAAAATAAATGTGACAAATAAAAGATAAAACGAGCGTACGCGCATATCAATCATTTTAGATAAATTTCTGGTTTGAACGACAATGTTAATACTTCAACCATACATTACCTAACATATTCACTCTGTCGGGATTTATACTTGTTGCATACTGGATTACCAGCTAATTTTAATTCTTCTAGCTTGAGATCCTTGATAACGTCCAAATGATGCATTTCTCTTATCTAGAAATAAGAAAATTTATGAATAATACATAGTATTGAAGGATGAGAAATGAAGAAAAGAAACTTTCTCTTCGAGATTATCCGGTATTTGTTTAGGCGATACCACGTGAGGAATGCCTCACCCTATGTTTCGTTTCATGTTTCGTCGCATGGAAACCACTCGATGTTTCTCGTAGATAAATAGATGAATATTCGAGAGGGACCGAGAAGTTTCTAGAACGATAAGAAACTATAAAAGAGAAGCGTTTCAGTTCGGACCGAATTCAGTGTAAGTCCAGCTACGGTATAGTCAAGTGTTAGTCGACTTAATAAATTGTTACTTGTGATTACAATCACACTCCTCACTATTTTTTTACTATATATATATATATATATATAATTTAAACATCCTACAGTATTTTTTCCTTGTGAAACTTATAAAAAAAAAGAAAATATGTAATTACCTTATTGTCGCCTATGTACAATATTTTTAATTTAGGAAACTTTTTGTGAAGGACGTTGAGTCTTTCAATTAAGTTCAATTTGTTTCCATCTAAATTTAATGCCTCCAAGTTAGGGATATATTCTGCGACAATGTCCAATACGGTCATTAACATAACTGGTCGAAATAATGCACAGAAATAATCAGCAACAAGATCTGTAATATAAAAATATAATTAATTTTTTTTTTTTTAATAATATTTATCTTTCTGTAAAGATTTATTCATACCTGGATCTTGATGAAACTTTGACAAGTCTAATGCATTGTTTTCTTGAAAATATCGTTTTACCATAGCTTGCTTCAGTTGTTCTTTTAATTTATCATTAATTTCACAGTGAGGAAAACCTGGTTTAACTCTAACTTGAAGTTTAAAACCACCTGTGGTTGTTATTTTTCGATCACAGGCAAGAAGTGCATTTGCAGTTTTATGATCATCTACATAAAACACAGCTTCGGATCCCATAGTCTTGTACTGTAAAAAATTAGTATTAAATAAATTATGTGAAAATATGTGAAATATTAAGTAATACTTACCATTATGGGAACGAAAGTCTCAGGAGCAATATAACTCAAAAGATTGTTTATTATGTAATCTTTTGTATACTGCTGTCCATATGGCACCTAAAGAGAAATATATATTTGTTACTATATTGTGTTTTGCATTTCTATCATAGCGTGGTAAAAATAGGTATACATAAAGCTATGTTTAGTGTTAATGACAAATGTATTTGAATATTAGTTGAATATCGTAGCAATAATATTTCTATAAAATCATTAGAAAAAATGAATGCGAGAATGTATCGTTATCAAGAATTAAAAGAGTTAAACAGAAAGTCGCAGAAAATTAATCTGGCACAATATGAATGTATGTGTATATTGTATCGTATACTAATACTTACAATGATTTTATACCAATTAGCTTCTCCAAGGGAGAGTGGTGGTCTAGAAAGTATGCCACCTCGGAAACCTCTGGGTGGCAAAGGGCTGTTTCTTCCCCTCGATAAACCTCGGCCTCTACCTCTAACAACAACTTGTCTGTTATTGTTGTTATTGTTATTAGAATTAACTCCCGTTGGAGAATCGTCGTCTTTAAAAGCCTCTACAAATATTTCTCTCGCTATTCTCGTATTCCTAGAGGGCCTTGGTTGTTGTTTGAATGATACACGAGGTCGAGAAGCATATCTTCCATCCCGTCTCACGTGTCTATCATCATGTCCTGAATCATAAAAAGAATATATTTTTTTTCTAGCTTTCGATATTTGTTACAGCTATTAGATTTCTACTATCTTTACAAGAAAAAAAAATGAAAAATTCGAAAAAAATTAATTTTACGTAATAATGTAAAAAAATTATTTCGATATATATAAATGGAAACAAATGCAAACAATGAATAAGATATCGAGAATAAGTTGTCTTTGTTCTGAATTCACAAGCGTTGTAAAGCGTAGTTAGATCATAAATGATACTTTACCAAAGTAATGTTTATCCTCAGTATTATTCACTCGACCACCACGATTATCCCAAGTAGCTTTAGCAGGTCTTTTAGGCATTTTGGGAATACTTAATATACTTTATAAACTCAAAAGTATAAAACTTTGCACTTTTGATGCACTAGGTTAGAAATTATTACGATCACCTGATGAAGAAACAACGACCAACCAATCAAGCGCACAAACTGCAATGACCGTTCTAAGAACGACTGTACAGGTAATACATCGATGCACCACTAGGGGAAATTATTAGAAAATTGTACAATTATGTGATTTTTATATTAAAGAAAAATTGAAAAAATTTCAATTCAAATATATATTTTGACAATATTAATCGGAAGAAATAAATAAAATATTTTTATAATTAATAAATATTAATAAAAAAGGAAAAAGTACCGTAGACCGCAGCGCCATTTAGTAGTCTCTTTTGGAAGTTTGAATTTACATTCCACGACATTGATGACTACTAAGGGGGGAGAATCACCAGAATATTTCTAGAATGACGTGTCCTTTGTTTTTCTATCTATTGTTAAAAAAGCAATATGGCGGTCTTTCTGGAAAAATATATATTTAAAAATTCTAAATTTTCAATAGAGAAATTATTATTAACATGAATAAAACAATCAAAAAGTTTATAAATGTAGGTTTTTGCATATTTTTGTTCGCATATAAATTACATAAAGATGAAAAATCGTATAATAGATTGTAGAATAGAAATAAATAGAAAATTATAAGAATCTTAAATTTTCAATAAACAAATTCTACTATAAATAAAATATTCAGATAATATATTTTTGTTTCTTTTTCAAATCTTTGGTAGTTTGGACATAACATTACTAACTTTTTTAAATAAAATAAAGGATATAAATATATAAAAAATATAAAAATTATAAATGATATGTATAAATATTGCTTAAAAATAAATTTTCAGGAATTTTTGAAGTAAATTTTGAAAATACAATGACCAATAAGAACAAAGTTGAGTACAAATTGATACCAAGTTAGCCAATCATTGAAAAATTACGTAAATATATATTGACAATGATTGGATTTAATTACAAAAAACATAAGCGTCTTATCCAATCGTAGTAATCTTTTAATACGAATATTTCGCTGTCAAAGAAATTGTCGTTTTGATTGGAAATTCGGTTAAGATCAGTTCACACATTTTATTAAGACCAACAATATAATCATGTTTGCAAAATAGATAATTTCTTAAAGGCTAAATTTAATGGATCGTCACTTAGTTGCTGTCATTTCTGATAATTGGCATACGATATGCCAACTGACCTACTATTATGTAGATATGAATTTTATTACAAAAGTATTAAAATTTGTGAAAAAGTATTAATTTATCATGAGCTAGAGTGACGCTTTATATATTTAAACTTATTAACGAGGGAACATACACTTTGTCACGATGGCGAACACACTTGTCGCAAGTAGTCAAGATAATACTTCGAAATTCTTAGAATCCCTCCAAGCCGATTTGAAGTACCTTGCTTCTGAAAGTAAGAAAAAATATCCTCAAATAAAGGAAGTAAGTTACAATTACTCATATCATTTTAATACACACACACACTATGCTATTATATTACTTAAATTAAATGTAGGTTAAGTTTTAAAATGTAACGTTAGAGTTACTAATATACTAATAAGCATAATATTATGATTGTTTTTAATAGAAATAATTATATGTTATAAATAATTCATATCAATTAACATCAATGCAATAAGAAATTATGTATTAATATGAAATCATTTTTTACAGTCATGCGAGGAAGGAATAACAAAAATAAGGTCTGCTATGAGTGCATCTGGAGGTCCAATATATTATATTGTAAATCAAATCTTATACCCTTTAGTTCAAGGTTGTGAAAGTAAAGATATAAAAATCATTAAAGTTAGTATTTTCTGATGATTATATTATTATAATTAAAAGATATCACACATGAACGTCATGTTATTTATACATTATTACATATTAATAATATTATTCAATTTTTTTAGTTTTGCTTAGGTATAATGCAACGATTAATAACTCAGCAAGCCATAGATCAGAAAGGTGCTCGTTATATTACAGATACATTATGGATGCTTATGGAAACAGGGACCGAAGAAGTTAAAGTTTTACAGACTGTAACTCTTCTTCTTACAAGTAATACTATTGTTCATGGAGATACACTTGCAAGAGTAATTAGAAATATACATATATATATATATATATACATATATCAAACTATAAAAATAAGATGTGTATAATAAAACTTAATCCATTATTATCAATTGAAATTTTTACTTGCAGAATCTGGTTCTTTGCTTTAGATTGCATTTTACCAAGGATTGTACGACTATCAACACAGCAGGTGCAACAGTAAGACAATTGGTATCATTAGTATTTGAACGAGTAGTTGCTGAAGATGAACACACGCTCGATCATCCAGAAATTGAAGAAGTTAATTTGGAGGAATTAAAAACTCCGACAAATCAAGCACCGAAAGGTCTTGGACCTTGTGCTGCTGATGCATATTTAATGTTTCAGGTAATTTCATTGATTTTTTCTGCCTAATTAAGAAGAGAATTGAAATTAAGATTAAATGTTTCGTGTATTTTAAAGGATTTAGTACAATTGGTAAATGCTGATCAGCCATATTGGCTCATAGGGATTACTGAAATGACAAGAACATTTGGTTTAGAATTATTAGAATCTGTTTTAACCAACTTTTCATCTGTATTTTTTAAGGTATTTAAAAAAAACATGTTATTTAGATAAATTTAAGCAGAGTAAAACATTCGAAAATTAATTTTATTTTGTTTCTTCTATTTTATTTAGCATCCTGAATTTAGTTTCTTACTAAAGGAAAGAGTGTGCGCACTTGTAATTAAATTGTTTTCTCCTAATATTAAATATCGTAACTCTGTGCCAGCATCGATACAACAAGCAACGCCACTCGATAAACCTTATTTTCCGATTAGTATGCGTTTATTAAGAGTTGTGTCTATCCTCATACAAAAGTATCATTCTCTTTTGGTAAGTTTAAATAAATTCTTAACATCGGATATAAAAATAATTCGATAATATTTAAATAAGGATTATATTTTATTTTAGGTAACTGAGTGTGAAATATTCTTGTCTTTGATTGTTAAATTTTTGGATCCAGACAAGCCTACCTGGCAAAGAGCTTTAGCATTAGAAGTATTGCATAAGATGACTGTACAAGCAGATCTTTTAACAAATTTTTGTGAGTGCTATGATTTGAAACCACACGCAACAAATATTTTTCAAGATATTGTAAATAGTTTAGGTGCCTATGTACATAGTCTTTTTGTTAATCCACAAATGATTGGTCAAACTGGAACAGGTAATTACATTATGGATTTAATAATAAAATAATATACGAATGATCAATATATATGTATATTTTACATAGCAGCAAATACACCAATACCTCAAGGTACTGGTTCTCCAATCTTCACAGGTATGCCCGTTGGTCCTGGCATATCTCCACAACCTGGATTTTATTCGCGCGGTATTTGGCTACCAGTAGTAGCATCATTTACAAGTGGACATACCAAATCTACCTAGTAAGAATGATTATTATTAAATTTTCTTAAATGTAATTTATTATTTGGTATTGCTCTGATTTTCAATTTTATTATTGCCACCACTGTTGTTATTACTGCTTTTGCTGCTATCATTCTAATAATATAATAGTAGTAGGAACAGCAGTATTGGTATTTATAATAATAGTTATTATATATGGTTAATATTTTATTGTTGTTAATATTGAATTCTTATAAATATGATCTGTGTGATATTTACATAATTATAAGTGTAGAAAAATATGTGTTTCAGTTTGGAAATGCTTGATAAAGTTGAACCACCACAAATACCAATTGGTTATGGAATTAGTGTAGCTTATGCATGTCTATTAGATATAATACGATCAATTGCTCTTGCAATTAATGACACAAAAGAAGAAAATGCTGAAAGTCATTATAAAACGACTGAATTTGAACACAAATTGCATGTACAACTGATCACTTCCAGTTGGTGTGGTTTATTGGCAGCATTAAGTCCATTGATTGATGCAAGGTACTTTTCCATGGGATATTATTTTTCAAATTATTTATATTTTCTTATTAACTTGATATTTTAATAAATATCATAAAACATTTTCAGTACTGATGAATCTGCTACAGAAAATGTTTTAAAAGCAATTCAAACATATGCAGCTCTATGTGGTCAACTGGATTTGCAAAGTCCTCGTGATGCATATATTACTGCAATATGTAAAGGTTCTTTACCACCTCATTATGCCTTAACAGTACTGTATAATGCACCTCAAGGTATACCATGTGCCCGCACACAAGAATCAAATCAATATAATTTATCTATGGGTGAACCAGATCATCGACATCAAGTTGTTGCTGTTGGAACACCTTTACCAACAGCTTCTTTACCTGTTGGTATGTAAATATTTTTAAAAATTAGTTCTTTACATGTAAATGTTAAATGGTTGCTACCGTGGTTTAATGGTAGTGTAGCAATATCTCATTTCGGATAACTATAATGTGAAATGGTGCAACATACTTTTACATTTATTACATTGGGCATTACTCAAGCATGTTGCGTTATTATGCAGAGTGATCAAATATTAAATATAATAATTATACTTAGGTGCACATCAAGGTCCTGTTATGTTAACTGCAAAAAATCTTCAATGTATGCGTGCATTGTTGTCATTGGCACATTGTCATGGCAGTATACTTGGTAGTGCTTGGCATTTAGTACTAACGACTCTTCAACATCTTGTTTGGATACTTGGTTTGAAACCATCTACTGGTGGATCTCTGAAAGCTGGAAGATCTGCTGCTGATCCAAATGCAGTATTAACTAATGCTGTAATGGCAGATTTACCTGTACTTAGTGCTATGTTAAGCAGATTATTTGAAAGTAGTCAGCATCTTGATGATGTGGCTTTACACCATTTAATAGATGCTCTTTGTAAACTAAGTCACGAGGCAATGGAATTAGCATATTCAAATAGAGTATGTGTTTGATATAATTTTAAACATTGTATTTACCTTCATTATATATATAATATATTTAAATTTATTTATATTTATTTTTTATAGGAACCATCACTTTTTGCTGTAGCTAAACTTTTAGAAACAGGAATAGTAAATTTGTCACGCGTCGAAGTTTTATGGAGACCACTTACAAATCATTTATTAGAAGTATGTCAACATCCACATATTCGTATGAGAGAATGGGGTGTTGAAGCAATAACGTATCTTGTAAAAATGGCATTACAATATAAATATCCACAACCGTTGCGTGACAACCAAGTAAATTTTATAATTATTCATTATAATTAATAGTTATTAATTAGCAAAAAATAATCCGGACGTGATATATGTTTAATATTGATTATTGAATAGAAATTAATTTTGTAATTTTGTTCTTACAGAAGTTACAGACATTACTTTTGGGGCCATTGTCAGAATTATCTTCAGTACATCATGGAGATGTCAGACAGCGACAATTAGAATGTGTTTTACAAATACTTCATGGTGCTGGAGAAACACTTTTTCATGGTTGGCCACTAGTTCTTGATATTATTGGAGCAGTGTCCGATCATCACGGGTAATTATATATCATATTATAAATTTATATTGTAAAATTATATTTCATGGTTTTTATATGTAATAGTAATATTTACTTAAATAATAGATATTTGATTTAAAAATCTTTGTTTGTAGTGAAGCTTTAGTACGCATTGCTTTTCAATGCCTTCAACTAGTAGTAACTGATTTCTTACCAGTAATGCCATGGCGATGTCTCCCACAATGTGTTGATACAGCAGCAAAGTTTGGATCGCAAACGCAAGAATTAAATATATCACTTACAGCTGTTGGCCTAATGGTGAGAACATAGTTATTATTAACTGAAAATAATTAGTTTTGTATATAGTGTTGTCTAGTCTATTAAAATAAGATATTATTTAAAATCTTTTTCATTTTCTTAAACGAAGTTAATTGCTTTTCATCAAGTAGAGAAAAGTATAGAATCAATATTTAAAGAGTTATTTATACATTTCAGTGGAATATAAGTGATTATTTCTATCATAATCAAGAAAAATTATGTGTCTCTTTACGTGGAGACTCGTCATCTGTATTTCCTGATTTTCCTGGTACAACAAATATTCCTCCATTTGATAAACTATGGATGTGTCTTTACGCAAGATTAGGTAAACTTTTTAGTTCTTCTCTGTATAGATTTTATATATATACTTATTATAGATTATTATTAAAATATATCTTTTCAAATTTATTTCTATCACACAGGTGATCTATGTGTGGATTCTCGTCCTGCTGTACGAAAATCAGCTAGTCAAACTTTATTTTCTACAATTTCTGCACATGGTAGTCTTTTACATCAGCCAACATGGCAAGCTGTGCTTTGGCAAGTTCTTTTTCCATTATTAGGTAAAGTAAGAAGCTTATCTAATTCAGCAAGCAATGAAAAAGTTGATACTGGTGGAAACATACTTATTCATCATAGTAGAAATACAGCGCAGAAACAATGGGCAGAAACACAGGTATGCATGTAATATATTCTAAAATGAATATAGAAAATTTGATATTTGAAGTTTTTTAAATAAAAATATTATTTTATAGGTTTTAACATTAAGTGGTGTTGCAAGAGTGTTTAATACAAAGCGTCAACTATTACAATTACTAGGTGATTTTCCTAGAGCTTGGTCATTACTTCTTGAATTTATAGAAAATTCTGCTCTGAGTAAGAATAATGAGGTATGCACGATCTTTTTAGTATATACTATAAAATTAAACATACGAATAAAACTTTAAGCAGATAAAAATATATAAAATATAAATCTTTCATAGGTATCTTTAGCAGCATTGAAATCTTTTCAAGAAATTTTATATTTACAAAAAGGATGTGATAATAATGAAGTAACACATTCAGCTGATTCGGAAGCACTTTGGATAGTAGCATGGCGCGTTTGGCTTAATATTGGTACAGAAAGTACAACACCTCCACAAGAGAATGAAACAGAACCTTATGTTCCTTCGCAAGCTTTTTTGACTGCTCTTGTTCATATATTTCCAGCTGTCTTTCAACATATTAGAAAAAAGTACGTAATTCA
Organism: Polistes fuscatus; assembly: GCF_010416935.1. NCBI lineage: Eukaryota > Metazoa > Arthropoda > Insecta > Hymenoptera > Vespidae > Polistes > Polistes fuscatus. The sequence continues at coordinate 1,943,177 of NW_025113101.1, forward strand.
TTGTAATTAAAAAAAAAAAATGTTTCTCGTATTATATATAAGTATATACGTAGATATTTATACTTTTCTTTATTACAGATTTACAGGAACTGATTTAGATAAATTATGTGTTGTATTAAAAAATGTAGTCGCAGTTCCAGTACATGGGGAATCAACTCCTTACATTCTACCCACTGTACCAGATGTTGTTCTTACACATTTACAAGATGGTGTACTACATTCTATGGAGCTTCTTCAAAAGGTGCAATATTATTTTATTAGATACCTTAGTCGGTTTGATCTTCTTGGATATCTAAAAAGTAATCAATTATAATTAGGAAGCATTGAATGGACCTGAAAACCTGAGAACAATGATAGTTTTAATATTTCTTCAATTATTAAGTTTCTCAAAGCTTGCTTGTGAAGCTCCTACATATGGTAGAATACCAACTAAACATATTTCGCAAATTAGAGGTGTATCTGTACGTATCTTTAATTATTATTGGAACAGTTTATGGTAAGTGTTGAAGCATTTTTAAGCTGACTTCATTTATTTAGGCTGACTGGGTGATCATGAATTATGTTCCTTTTGGAGAAAAAGCATTATCCATGGTTGTAAATTTATATCAAAAGACTGCACATGAAATGGCTGTAATCGATGGACAAGTATTGAAACACATAATAGAAGCTCTTCATGTGCCTCTCTCTATGAAGTATGCATGTCCTTCTTCAACAACATGGAAATTAGCTGTTACGAGTTTATTAGCTGTTTTGCATACTGGTTTACCATTAGCACGTAAATACCCAGAGCATTTTCAAAGCATGTGGCCTGAACTTGCAAGCACATTGGATGACTTTTTATTTCCAAAAAGGTACAGTCTTTCATCTATATTCCCCATTTAGTTTATAAATAATTTTTTATAGTATTGAGAATTCAACATTTTTATATCATTTTAAGTGTAATAAATGCAGAACGCGGAGCTGAAGAAATTCAAGCGGATGAAGCTGTTGACTGTCAAGTGATGGAATTACTTAGAGATGAGGTATTACCGCATTCACAATATATACCTCATCAATTTATTTTACGAGTTGTTATGCTTCTAAACAAAGGATCTATACATTCTGCAACTACAGTGAATATTGGTAATATTATTGTTATGTGCTTGTAATCATAAGAAATAATTTTTTTTTTAATAATACATTTACATTTGATAGAAAGAAATATTAATATATGATTATAGAAAGCAGCGGTGAAGCGAAGTTAAGGGAAGAATTTGCAAAAACATGTTTTGAAACATTATTACAATTTTCTCTACTGGATGGATTAAATAATGAATTGGAACCTGACTCTAATAAAACATTAGAAAATGATGAAGGTGGAGTCGCGGGTCGTTTAGCAGTTACTGCACTTTTACATAGATTCCAAGAAGTTCTACGGAGATTCATTGAAAATGAAAGGCGTAGTGGGAAATGTCCATTACCTAGGTAACAGTATCAATATGATTTAAAAAATAAGATTGGATATTTATAAATATATACCCGAATATATATCATCTGATTTTTTACACAAATTTTGAACAATATAAATTATAAACATTTTTTTATACCTGTAAAATACTTTTTTATGGTGTCTTTTTCTAGGTACAGATTATCGGAAATATCATTCGTTTTAAAAGCCGTTGCTACACTTGTAATATCACTTAAAAAAGCTCCTCCTAATAAAGGTATAACACGTTAAATATAATATTTATTTCTATAGAATTATAATTAATCTAGAGAATATTGTTATTATATGTAAATTAAAAACAACATTGTATGTTTCAGTTGATAGATCTGTGTGGGAACAGTTAATTGCATTGTATCCATGCTTGGTAGAATGTACAATTGCATCTGCTTCTGGACAAGTTACTCGTTCTTTACGTGAGGCTCTATTACAATATCATGATTTGTTAAAACCACCTTTAAATAACACACCAACTTCAACTGGTGTCTGACCACTGTATTCATTTCTATTGAAATGTAATATTGACACGTCATATTACAAAGTAATCAAATATCGTAAATACGTGAGATATATTTAATGTAATTTTATTTGTATATTATGGGCATTTACTTAGAGCACGACAATTAGATAAATATCTTTACTACATTGATTTATGAAATCAATGCATATATGTTTTGTAGTATAAAAGAGGATAAGTGACAATGGGAGTTGAAATTTGTATAAATTTTTTAGCAAAACGCGTCTATACATAATGCTTGGCAATCAAAAGTAAGCTAATATGAATTTCTTAATATAATTCATAACAATTATAGTAGTACCTGCAATAGCAAATATTATACACATATAGCATAAATTTACAATTGTGCTAAAAGTAAAATTATGTTGTCGATATATATTTTCCTTTATTTTCTTTTTCTTGCAAATTTTATTTACTTTTAAAAAAATATTTTAACGAGGATATTATGAATCAACAAAAGTTTATTTAAAATAAAACAAACTTTAGTTTATTTCATCAGAAGTACTCGTAAAAATTAATAGATATCATGCATCTTGTAACATAATTTATAATCAATGTCGAATAACATATATACATACTATTATATACAATTATACACATGGATGCGTGTGTCGATGATTAAAAAAGTAGTTAGGTAAATATACAAAAAAAAAGTTAAATAATTTATTTTTATTTTATTTCGTACTAATATGATTCATAATTTGAATTCTTCTCGAAACGATACGTGTAACTTATGCTACTTTCAAACACACTGAAGTCATATATACGTAAATACATATGCTATATACATGCACGCATATACGTATACGCATATTTTTCAATCGTGTATATATTTGGTCTCATGGCTGGCTTTTTCAAATCGATAGTGTAAATATGAAATACTAGGCAACTACGTTTGTGTATTAATTACAAGACTATTTTATAAAATGTATGACGTTGATACCTAATATAATTACTTTTATGTAATATCATAAGCATAAGTTGTAAATAAACTCATGCAAATTCAATAAATATCATAGCTATTAATATATAATTTTATCCTATATAATTTTTACATATATATGTTCATGCGTTGATTTTCTTTTCCTTTTTTCTTATTTTATAGAGGTATTAACAATTAAAAACTTATAAGAGACACATTTCGAAATGTCATTTTTATTTAATGATGTATACACTCATGTTATAATGATAATATTATTATAGTTTACGACAGATTAGACAATATATAAATGATTATTCCAGCAGAAAAAAGAACGAATATTCCTTGATATGCCCTTTTCTTTGATATTGCATATTATGATACTGCGTATATATAATTATATTGGTCATAAACATAGTATCATAGCTATGAAACAGAGCATATTTCATTATACTGTTAATAAAAATACCAATTTAAAATAGAACTATTGCTTTTAATATATATATATAATAAATATCTTTCCTATAATAAGATTTATAAAAAGTGTTTGTTGTATGTACCGTAAAAGCTTAAATAATTATTTCAAAATCTTATCATTTTTAAAGTAGTTTTATTCTTGTTTTATGTAAAAAATATACTCTGTTTATTTGTAGCATGTATTTCTTGTGATTTAATCAACGATCAAATATTTTGTAAATATATAATCAAAAAACAAAAAATATTTTTAAACAAACAAAGATCCGGGCATAAATAATAAAACTATAATAATGTGTTCACTTATATACGACTTGTACCCCATTCACGATTTATTGAATTATGGAGAATAGATTGCAATTTTATATCAGACTCTGAAACATATAGATGCGTATAATAATTTCATCTTAATAACTATAATTTTGCAAGCTAACAATAAGCATTTCTTTCCCATGTATTAAGATCAAATTTATTCGCTTATAATTGAGTGTAATGTACGCCATGTGCAGCATACACGGATGCACACTAACATGCAGCACAGTCAGTGAAATTGCTTTTACTGAAAAATGTATTTTGCATATACGTATTATTTAATAGCGAGTAAGAGAAATTTAAGAGACTAACTATTTTCCAAAGTAGCATCTATAAATATTTTAATGACATACTTGTAACTGTTTATAACTAAGAAAATAAATAATAATTCACAATATATCGTCTTGGAACGAGCGGATATTTTTCTAAATAATTTTAAGCTTCTTATATATTATATCTAAAAATTCAGTAATTAAATCTAGAAGTTTAGTGACACGACATTAATTAAAGCCACCTATACACATTGATTTATGGGTGTTTGCATAGATACGTTATTACGTAATATTATAATATTGACATCTTCCATTTGATTTTATTGACATTAAGTAATATGGTCATTCATTATTCTCCTTTTCTTACATAATAAAATGTGTTATATTTAAAGGCAAGATTACATTGAGTTTAATATGTTGAGAGCGCAATAAAGAAAAATGATATATGGAAGTATTTGTGTAAATATAATATTTTCTTTTATATAACTTACGCAAAAATTATGAAATTTATATTAATATATATTCCTTAAACATTGCTTAGTCCACTAATAAAATTAAGAATTTTATCATATATGAAAAAAAATTAAAATAGAGAGACAATCAATGTAATTTATAATCTCGATAAAATTTAGATCTTTTCATATTCTGCGCGAAAATACAATATTTGTGCATGATTTAATAAAGGTAATTTTATCCTATTCATACTAAATGAAATATATATTTATATTTACATTTAAATGCATATAAAATATATAGATTACAAGTTATCATTTAAACAAATATAGTATTCTATAAAAAATATACGGAAAGCATGTGTAATATATATATTTTGTTTTCTTCATAACAATAGTAAGAGATAGTTGTATATTATAAATTAAAATTTATAAAAAAATAATCAAACTTATCATTGATTTTAAGAGATACATAGATAGATTGTGTGATGCCATCGTAGAAAGAAAATATGATTATTCTAAGCATGCTTTTTTATTTGTCTCTTAATTAATAATATTATTAATTTATTAATTTTAATTTTCATTTACTGTTAATTATTGTCAATAGTTTAGATTGCAGTTTTGTTATAATATTACAATAAATTAGATTATTTGTAGGATCAATGTTTTTCAATAAAATTGAAATTATAATTACGTATTATTTTGATAATACTAAATAATTTGCAATTTATAATCGATTGAATATACTTTTTTAAATTAATTTTTGCTTTAACTTTTGTTAGCAGAAGTTTAAGCAAAACATTAATCATTGCACTGTAAAATAACATTTATAAGACTACATTTGCTATACAGTTACGAAATGAAATCTCCATTCTTGTATCTAACAGTTACAAATATTGTACACTACCACATCGTAAAACACAACACGCTTAGATTACACTTTCCTTATTGTATTATCTATATTTAATTTTATTGTCATATATTTGTAATTTGTTATATTTTATTGTAGGCATTTATAGCCGATATTTATTAATCGATAAAGCTTTTCAGGCGAAAAACCTGAGTAGTTGCGTATTATCATAAAACGAAGGATTGCACTCTTCGTTTAATAATAAATTAACAATAAATTAACAATAAATTAACAAATTCTGATAATAATTGCTTTAACATACTTAAAGAATAATTTCAAAATTGTCTTATATAATAAATTAATTATTTCTTATATATTTTATATCTACAAAAACAAATAAGATATTCGAGAAAGAAAAAGAAATATGAAAATAAATAAATAACGGAAAAAGAAAAAAAAGAATATTTCAATATAAATTATTTTTTAGTGCAGCTAAATAAAAAAATGATTGTAGATAAATTACAATTAATGTCGTATGTTCGCGCGTACGTGTGTAATTATTTTTTTTTCTTCTTCTTCTTCTTCTTTTTCTTTTTTCTTCTGCGAACTCAGTCATATAGTATTATTGTAATAATATATCGAACACGTTTACGCGGTATTTATTAATGAGAGAGTGCGAATACACATGTACGTATATTACGATAGTGTAAACGCGCGCGTGCGCATATACTACAAATTGTTAATTAAGATTACTCTTCAGATATAGCAATATACATTGAATTTGTATATTTATATCCATTTAATTAAGCCAGATTTGTATTATGCAGATAATATTGTCGTTTATAAGGCATAATGTAAGCTTTGAATTATTCATTCTCTAAAATCCCATTGTTCTCATTTCTAATGTATTTTTTTTTCCTTTTTCTTTTTTTCTTTTAATGTTTATTTATGTTAATGAATGTTTAGGACTGCATGTGTTAAATATGTAACCAATCGTGTGCCATATTAAGATTTTATATTGTTCTTTTTTCTTCTTTTTCTTTTTCTTTTTCTTCTCTTGTAGTTTTATTATAGTAATTTTTAGAGAACAGTCTCAAGTAGTGTATCAGGCACTGATAATAATAAGTCATGTCTAAAAATTGTAACTAAAGAATTATAATTTTCTGAATTTGTATATTTCGATAGATATGTGTGTGTGTGTGTGTGTGTGTGTGTATTAAGTGAGAAATAAAATTAATATTATTGTTCTTATTAGACAAAAATGTATCCTGAGAGTAGGTAACCATTTCTTATAGATTCTTGCATTGTCAAATTGTATAAGCTTTGTAGTATGTACATGAAATATATGAGAATTTGCAATTACATTACTTACACACGCGCTTTTTTACAAGCTTTGTCTTAAGAATAATTATTGTCTTCTTTTTTGCAGTTTAAATACACTCATATAATGTGCACTGCAATCACTTGGTTTTTTTTTTTCTTTTTTTTAAAAGGAGATATATCATAGTAATTTCAATATATATATATATTGAGTTAAATATACTATAAATGTAAATATCACTATATATATATATATATTTTTTTTATTGTCCACACATTATGTAAATATCATTAAAGATGCGAAAGAAGTAAGGATTGTTTTTTTATATTTCCTTCGAACAGATGCATTTTCTCGGATTCTAAATGTTCCTTTTATCGAACAATTGAACTCTCACCAAAAATCGTCAGTTTAAATATATAATTTTTCATTCCTCCTTTTCGTTTAATTTTTTTTTTTATTTGCTTAAAATGAATTATATATATGAGAATAGTATAAAGAATATTGCAAATTGGATTGTATTGTCATTATTACAGTTATTATTATTATATTTAATATTATTATTATTATTATTATTATTATTATTATTATTATTATTATTATTATTATTATTTTCTTTTCTTTCTTTCTTTCTCTTTGAACATTTTAGTAAGAATCGAATAATTGATTAATTACTTTATTTCTTTTTTTTTTTTGTTAAATGTTTTTTTTTCCTATTTTCAATAATTACGAAGATGAGAAACGTAAGAATAGATTACGATACCTTCTTCATCATAGACAATGCAAGAAAACATAGTTATTATATTTCTCTATTGGATAATAAGAGCTTGATATATTCGGCATACTGTTATTGATCTGTGTAATGGATGTCCCATATAAGGATATCACACTTTAATTAGTTTTTGCCATTTACGTGGCGTGTTCATATATATATGTATATGTATATGTATATGTATATGTTCTCCAATATAACTTCTTTGTCAATTCAAATGTTCTACGATCAATTAATTATATATATTGTCAAAGTGAATATGTAATATGTAATATATATATATATATATATATATATATATATATAAATTCATCCTGAATTAATTAAAATGCATATATATAATTCATTATTATTATTATTATTATTATTTTCATACGTATAAGTTAAGTTCAGGATAAATTTATGCAAGAGTAAAAGATGATAAATCAAACTTCAAGTTTCATCTTTCTAGTCTTAATAAATTCGTCAAACGTATTTGTGTAGGTGTATTTGTTGTGTGTGCATGCACACATTCGTGCACATATGTATGCATCTGCGTGTGTGTGTGTGTGTGTATATGCATAAATACATATTAGGAACTGAAATACTTTTAGAGAGTGTTATACATATATATGTAGACACACACACACACACACACACAGAAATACATGCATGTATTATAATATTTTGTTGGTGGTGATTATTTGAAAATATTTTTCTTGAAGATTTTGGACACATCTTGTCATCCAATTTTGACAAAACAATCAAACAATTGGGCTTAAATACTGCCAAGATTAGTACGAGCGATGATATTGAAACGTACGGCAGTTCTGTCTTCAGCGATTCCCTGTTAAATCTTCAAAATATCATCATTAACGTAGCATATATTCTGGTGAATAATGCTCGCCACGCTGTAAAGAATAAATGTTTTTCGTATATTTCATTTCGTCAATGTTATCAATGACGTTTTTATTTAACACTAAACCTACTGACGCGCGGTCAAATGAATAATTTGCGTGTCTTATAATTAATAAAAATGTGCTAATTTGTAAAAAAAATACAATGAAAAGGCATAAAATGTATGTCATTTATTTTTAAATAATAGCAAATATATTCTTCACTATTCAATTAGTTATAAAATCTCATTTTATATTAAACTATGTGTTTTTTTTTTAAACATAGGAATTGGTATAGAAGAAGTGTTGGTAAGTTTAGTGTTACATATCAAATAAAATTACAATAACATTGCGAAAAGATATTACAATTCTACAAATAATCATTTTACTTGATTAATAGACTATTTAAACAATTGCTGACATGTAACAGATGATTCATATCTATATATATATATATATTTTTATATATATATATATTTTTTTGCATAGAATATTATAATAATGAAGAACAAAAAGAAGAAATGATTTTAACTTACCGACCAAGCCCGGCTGATATCACTTTTCGGATTTCTAAATGGTTGATATCCATCTAACGAGTTAGCATAATGTTTTCGCGGCCGTTGTACATTTTGATAATCATCTTGATCGATGTTAGGATAATCCTTGATTGTCGTCGCTTTAGCAGATGCGATTCTGTCAGATGCGTATTGCTTCTGAAATGATCGAATAGAAAAAAAAAAAAAAAAAAAACCAAATATTTATTATACGAACGAACAAAAATATACATTTATATAAATTATTAATTAAATTCTTCCGAGAGTTAACTAGTTAGCTAATGATCAACGAATATCACACGTCACGTAACAAACAATAATTAGTAATTAATTATTTAACCAATTAACTATGATGATAACTTTTTACAAAGTGTATACTTAAATTGTGTTGTTAAAATGAAACGATAATATAAAATGTTTCCCTCCCCCTCCTTCCCCCATTTATCCATTACGAATATATTCGTCAATCACAATTAATTGGATAATAATTTATGTTTTTTACATGAAAGTTTGTACGTTTTGATAATGGTACGTTTATCTGGGCTTTTTTATCTTTCTTTTTTTTTTACACACACACACACATATATTCCTATATTTTTATTTTATTGAAGATAAAATTGGACTTATACAAACCCTAAGTTCACGAGCCCTATCCCCACGAATTATGTCTCGTAAATGTTGAAAACTACCAGCTTGGGGAACATGAGATATGAGTGGGGATCCACCACCGCTATTACGGGAAGTTGGCCCTTGACGTCGGGGTGGATGTAAATTGACTCTCCCATACAAATATGCAACGTCTTCAAATGCCTTACTTCGATGGGGTATTTGACCGCTACGTAATCTACCCCTTGGGGGTACCGTATGAACTATTCCATAAACAGGTGGTGAACTACCAGCAGCACGAGTACGAGGTCGGTCAGTATAATCTGTTGAAAGAAAAAAATAATACGAAAAAATTTAGAATCTTTTTTTTTTTTGTTAATAACAATGTAAAATCGATATAACAATATAAATTGATAACAATAGGCGCACGTATATATACGCGTGGTGCTTTTATTCGTTCGAAAGGAAAATAAATCAAAGATTTCATTGTTAAATGTAATTTTATGATAATTTTTTTGAAGACAAACTATACTTCACCCTTTCGAGCTTATGATTATATTAAAAATCTCTATTTTCTTTTCCCCCCACCCTCTTATCGTTAATTTCTGCCGAATCAATTCTATGCGACACATCCATCTTTGCATTTTCTTTTCCTCGTTTCCTTTGAAAATACAGATTACGTACTCGTCATTGAATTTTTTTTAACAGCTTTTATATAATCCGCTTCCAACTCAAACGTATATATATATATATATATATATATATATATATATATATGTAATATATACTACTTTTGATAGAAAACTTTTTTTTCTTTTTATAAGCCCTTGTAGTGAAAAAGTAAGTTTAAAAAAAGAAGAAGAAGAAGAAGGAAAAGTTGCTATTGACCAATTGAAAATGGAAATATATGTATAGAATTGTAGTTATTTGTAAGAAAGTATTATACAAAGCAAAAGCGAAAGAAATAGGGAAAAATAGTGAGAAAGAAAAACAAAACAAACAAAAAAATAGAACAAATATAAAGTATAGTGATAAAAGTTAAAATAAATAAAAAGAGCTTTCAATTGCATTTAATTTGCATTTATGTACGTGTGCATGGTGTGTGTGTGTGTGTGTGTGTGTGTGTGTGTGTGATGTGCAAACGAATGGAATGCGTCGTTCATTGAGCAACAAGTAAAAAATGTTTAAAAGGTGCACTTTCTTGCTGGCGCTTGTTACATCGAGTGCAGATCAAAAAAAATAATTTATAATAATTTCGTTCCGTCAAAATTGATTGGATTTGGTTTTTCTTTCTTTTTGTTGGGGGCGGGGTGGGGCAGAGCAGGGCAGGGCAGGGAGGGCTTTTTTTCTTTTTATTTTTTTTTTTTCCAAGAAGTAAAATATCTCGAGCGGTGCGTCACGAGGCTTTAATGCGTGCATATAGGTGCATTTTATTTTTTAAATGACGTTCTAACACTAGCCTGGTGTACGATCCAATCGTATGTCTTCTTCCGTTTTCTTGACTAGAAATCAATTAACGTAAATCGAGTACGAGCAGCGAACCCACCTGTTCGTTCGCTCATTATTCATTCATTCATTCGTTTATATTTCTCTCTCGATTACGTTTTATTTCTGTAAATGAATCTTAACGTTATACCATCGAAATGAATATTAATAACAAAAAATAGGACTAACAACACTCCTGCTGTCGTAATACACAAAATCAAAAATTATTTCACGTTAATAGATTTTAATCTTTTGCATTCGTACAATTAACATTGTTATATCAGGTTGAACCTGAAAAGTTTGTGAATTTATTGCGTTGTTGTTTCAGATACTCCTCATTTTTTCTAAATCAATAAAATTACTCTATATGCAAGTGAAATATTAATATTAAAAAAACGCACGAACTTTTTTGATACACCTTAATATTATAATTTAATACTTCAAGACTAAGTCATCTAATTTTATAAATTTTATACACTCATAAGTGTATTATAAGAGTACTTCATATTATGTATTTCGGTGCTTGAGAAATGCAAAAGGTTAATCCTTATCACTTCAATTATATTATATATATAGATATTTGTATTTACTTATATAATTAAATTCATATTTTTGTTACTAACACACAAATAATGAATCATATTACGAAACTTATCTATCGTTGTTCTTTAATAGAAAAATTATTGAAGTAATATAATTGAAGTTACAAGATACTACTAACTAAATTTAACTAAGTTAACATACATATACACATACACATATAAATATATATATATATATACATTTCTTATTAGAATTTGATAAATTTCTCACCTCGATAATCTACAGAGGGTTGAGGAGGTGCCGGATAATTATTCCACGCGTCATACGCGAAGAAATCTTGTAAGAACGGTAATTTGTTCATAACTTGGATGGCCCTACTTTGACGTTTGGTATACCTCCATATAGTACGTAATTCTTTACACGTTGGTTCTCTGATATCATCCGTGGGATTATCACCCACTTCGGTCATCTGCGTTGACATAGAATCGACGTAACGTGGCCTAATACCTTCGACGAGCAATCTGCTCGACTGGGCCAAAATAAAAGCAGTCCATAGAGCCGTCACATGCATTTTCTGGAATATCAAAAGCAAAAACAAATATCATCACCCACACACTCGTCCAATACTTCTTCTTCTATTCGATGCATACGCATATAAATATTTCAATCGAGTTGTTTGGTTCGAACTTTTGAACACGTTTAAGTATCAACGAAAACAATGCACGTTGTTTTGTCGAATAAAACGTTTTGAAGTAATAAATATTGTTTCATTTTAAAAGGGGTGGAAGAGGGAGGGAGATTGAGAGATTTTATTTCACGTTAATAGATATTTTAATCTCTTTTAAGATATAAGTATTAGAGTAGGTAGATTTTATCAACGATTGTTTAGAGAAGTCCATTTCATTTATTATTATTATTATTATTATTATTATTATATTAATTTCATTTATATTTCGATAGAAATTTTCATTATTATTACAACGGCACATATTGATAGAATTATTTCAATATAGAATTTGCTATAACTACATAAAAACCAGATCGTCAAATGGGCTGTAATAATGTATGAATTTGTTATTTTTTTTTTGTTGATTATATTTATACGTAGAATTTAGCATCGAATTTGCTACCCCAAAGCTACGGGATACTCGTATGCATATATGCATACGAGTGGAATATTTGACGAGCAATATGTACACATTTATATATATAGTTATATATATGTATATTGATAGATAAAACAAAGTTTTACGCTCTTTTAATCCGTTATCAGATAGTTGTAAAAACCGATATAAAAAAGAAGAAGGTTTTTATTGACATACACTTCAATTTTTGTTTTGTTTTAATAATCATCGATAAAATTATTAAAAGAAAAAAGAAATATAAAAAGTAATAAATTAAAGTATACGTAAATGTGGGAGGAATATTCTTTTTATTCTTTTTTTTTTTTCCTTTGCTTTAATTTTTGTTGGTTTTATTAATCATCGATAAAATTATTAAAGAAAGGAAAAAGAAATAAAAATAAAAAGTAATCATTTACGGATGTGTAAAAAAATGATAAACTTATTGTTAGTTCTGTTATTCGTTGTTAAAAAACATCATTTAACTATCATCAAACGAATAGTTAGAATTTTTACAAACGACTTAGAAGAAGTAACACGTTCCGACTCTGTAATATCGTTTTCATACCAATGTAATAACTTAAGTCCTCTTCGCTTCTGACCTCCGTCTCTGATTAATGGTTATACTATTTGTCTTGATTGTAGATATGTTATAAGATATGCAGCGTCAACCGAACAAATCTGTAACAAAAACGAAGATTGACAATAAATGGGGAGGGACGACTGACCAATTGTAATTGTATTTCTTTTCTTTTATTTCTTTTTTTTTTCAAATTAATTTGTACAATTTATTTAAATCGTTTAATCTCGTGCAATTAAATAAATCCGAAGTTTTAATTGACTATTTAAGAAAAGAAAAAGAAAAAGAAGAAGAAGGAAAAAAAAGTATAGTAAAAATTATAAATGCTAGAATAATAAGTTCGTTTAAATGCGAATTTTAATGAATATAATTGTCTATCGTTGAATGAATATTCAAATAGTTTAATTATGGAAAAAAGAAAACTTAGTGAAAATACTTATGACGAGAAATTTAGTCTTTTCCGTGGATCAATACACCGCATAGTAGTACCTGTGGAACTATGCACTTAAGAAGAGAGTATTCGATTACGTGGGATCGGTAGATAAAATAAATTTAAGCTAATGGTGCGGACGTTTTTATTACAAAGCTTAAGAGAAAATGTCTCTATCTTTATCTTTCATAGATACGTTATTAGAACGATACCTAACATAAGATATTGTTTAATAGCGTAAACGTCAGCAGAATAAATTTCAATTTATATATCTTTTTTACGAAAAAGAACAAAAAATGAAAAATAAAATAACAAGAAAGGAAAAGAGAAAATGAGACAAATTAACGAATTATTTGAATGAGAATAATATTTATGAGAAAATAATGTAACAATTTTATTCGATCGTAATAATTACTTTAATTTTTATAAGAAAAACAAATTAACGTAAAAAAAAGCGATTAACAAATTGTCTCGACAAATTCAATTATACGATTAAACGTTTTAATTAAAACGAATAAATTATCATTGTTATTTGCATGTTCTATCGAAGTATCCACAATTTACGTCAAATATAATTATTGATCGATATCAGGAAAAATTCGTGGAACGTTAACTTGTTGCGAACCGAATATATAGAACACCATATATATATATATATATATAAAAGTAAATCGGTATTTCATTCGGATGACATTTTATCTAAAATATTTCATCTAAAATAAACAGAGAAAAAATGTTTGAAACAAAGAAATATTTATAATAATCCGTATCATATAAAAATAACGAACAAAATAAAATAAAAAAAAAAAAAAAAAAAGGAAACGAATGGCATATCAAATCGAACAATTTCAAAACTTAAATAAAATAAAATCAATGCCAATACCGTGTCTCAACCGTTACATCGAAAGATTTACTTCCCCCGAATTCGTTCAAATAAATGACACATTTCATAATCTGTGTCAATGTCACATCGTGATCAAAGAACGAAAACGGGGGAGGATGGGGGAAAAAAGATTAATTAACAAATATTTCATATCAAAATGAAATTGATATTCGCGTATATGAATGTCCGTGTGAGTTACACCCCCCTCCTCCCACCCTGTTAATCTTACCAAGAGGTTTAAGTAAAACGTTTCTATAATCAACAAGAATTAAATATGTAAGTGCAGTAACACTCGTCATGAATAATGTTATCTTAAAATTTACTTATAATTCCTAGAAGGAAATTGATTATTAAAATAACTTTATAAGTTAATCAAAAACTATATATATATATATATATATATATATATATATATACATATAAATATGTATAAAATAAAAAGAAAAATCTTGAGAAGAGAAAAGAAATGATATAAAGAAAGATAGGGGACAAAAAATTGGGTATGAACGAAAGATAGAAAGCCAAAGAGAGAGAGAGAGAGAGAGAGAGAGAAAGAGAGAGAGAGAGAAAGAAAGACTAGGGTCGTTAAAGAGCGAGGGAGGTAGGAAATATCGTACCGGTGAATGAACGAGACTTGAACGAGGTTGAATTCACTAACCTGCCAGTCCGCAGAGTCCGGAAACCAAGTAGCAACTGACGATGAGAGGTGGCAGTGCTGAAGCGAGCATACGAGCCTCCACCACCTTCGGTACCATCATTCCACCCTCCACTACCTCACCCCCTTTGGGATACGACCGCCTCCACACTTACCACCACATCCTTTCTATCTCTCTCTCTCTCACTCTCTCTCTCTCTTTTACTCTTATTCTCTTACTCTGTCTCTCTCTTTTATACTTTACCCCACCACACACGAAACAACCACCACAACAAATTCAACTTACCCTCCTCCTTTTTACTATCACCCCCTGGTTCTCTCCCCTCTTTCTACCCGTTCTCCTATCATTCTAAATTCCTTTTATTTCATTCAGCCCTTTCTCAGACTACCAACTTATTCGCCCCTCCTATTCCTTCTCTTTCACCCTATTACACCTACACACACATCTCATCCCCTCCTTTCTTACTACCCCTATCTCTCTCTCTCTCTCTCTTTCTTTCTTTCTTCCTTTCTGTTTTTTCCCTCCTTTGACCCTCTTTCTATATATTCTTACTTTCTTTTATTTTTCGTTTTTTTTTGTTTCCTTTACCCTCGTCTTACTACCAACGAATTTTTTCTACCCTTCTCCTTTTTCTTTTCTTTCCTTTCCCTTCCCTCCTCTTCCCTTACCTTCGTGTCTCGAAAATCTTCCCTCAAATCTACCGGAAAACTGCTACTACCCCTTATCGTCAATGATGTAAACGACAATTCCAAAGTCCCTCAATCCGAAAGGAAACACTCCCTTATAAATTAGAAAAACGTCTGTATTCATTGTATCCTTAATGAAAATAGAAACAAAAATAGCGAGTCGTTCTTTCAAATAAGATTTTCAATACGATTTTTTTCTTCTTCTTTATCAACGTACGATTTAATATGAATAAAACATGGGAATCTCGATTTTAAACGGAAATCGTTTTAGAGTTGTGAGTTTTTCTTTTTTTTTTTTTTCTCGTAGTTGTTGTTGATGTCTATCCTACGTATTCGCAGACGAACGATCCCGTTGACGTTTAATTGCGAGAATGTAATTCGATAAGAAAGGGTAAAAGGGAAAAAAAGAAACAAAAAGAGAGAGAGAGAGAGAGAGAGAAATCAAAAATATCTTTCAATTTATCGCTACGTTATTCGAACGTGATCAAACGGTTATTTTTGGAAAGGAAATAAAAGAGAAAACATCGAAAAATTCTGGTCGACTGAATGAGGTTTCGTATTCGTTCAAATGACGTAACTATGGAACAGAGAAAAATGAGAGGGTGGAAAAGAAAGAGAGAGAGAGAGAGAGAGAGGGAAGCAGAAATTTCGCTCTCTCTTCGTAAATATGATTGAAAGGGTAAAGTTCCTTTTACCTCCATTTTATTCGCATGAAGTATTATTAGAAAATTTAAAACTGACGATATATAATAAAGAAAATATATTAAATAAAATAAAATAAATCCGACATATTAAAGTAATAAAGCGAAAATCTCGTATGGGAAAAATGATCAAAATGAAAAATAATTGGAATATCTCTCGACGTTAAATGGGGAAAAAAATCGAATTTTCTTCGGTAACGAATTGACGTGTTACGATCATATCGATAAATTATAATGGAATAAAACTGTCAATGGATATGTCACCGATGAGAAATAAGAAGAACGAGGAATTACAAAATAAAAAAAGAAAAAATGCAAAAAATAGAATAGAGAAACGGAACCGACTTAATGTATAAATATATTTATACGCGGGCTAATTCAATTACATTTTCCTTCATCGCAAATGTAATTTAAAAAAAAAGAACTTTTTTATTTAACCGAGGAAAAAAAAAAACAAGAGAAATTAATTACGACACTTTTGTCTCGCGTTCATTTGAAATATATTTAATTATTTATTTCAAAGCGATATTATGCAGGGTGTAAAAGTTATTACCAATCAGAGTTTTTCTAGTAGTCAAAGTAGAAGTAATAAAGAAATGATAATGAATAACAATATCATCTGACTTTTATGAATAAAATAATACTTGCAAATATATTGATATAAAATATTCGAAATGTTTTTTTTATTTCCGACCTTGCATGACCTTGCAGGTCACTGTGCAGTATACGAACGAATTCTTCTTGACCCACGCTTTCGTGTGGTATAAAAGAATATAGAACATTGCAATTAAATTAAATAGAAGCTTATCTTTATTTCTAATAAAATAACGTTAACACATCAAAAAATATCATTTGCTATCGTGTTTCATAAAAAAAAAAAAAACCTGTACTATTTCTTCCCTCGTATCATTTTTTCTAATATTTATAATTTACGAGAAAAATGTAATTTAATTCAAATGAATATTTTAATTTGGAAAATATTTGTCGATGTATTGACACATTTTGGGATGCGGAAAAAAATAATGAAAAATGAAAGGAAAAAAAAAGAAAAGAAAAGAAAATGAATGACCTTTACCTAGAACTAATAAATTCTAGTTCCAACAGACCCTCTCTCTCCTCTTCTTTTCGATATATCTCCGTATGCAAATAATTTCAACGACCACCCACGCTCAAAGACGCACGTGAATACGGCTTTTCCACCAAAAACGTTTGCCTTCGCATATACGTATACATATATATATATACATACATATATAAGATGAGATCTTCCTCTCACCAGAGAGTACAATTTTCAAATCAATTGATTCGAGACAGTGACGAGGTCATCGAAATAACAAACGCGTCGTTCTAACATTATCGTAACATTTATCGAATTCTATCGATAGTACGATTCATTTACTTATAGATAAGATCTCTACTCACCCTATTGTTCTTATTGATGATCCTTCAAACGAATTCTTATCATTCAAAATTGTCAATATTTTTCATAACGTTTGCAAATAAAATAATAATAAGAAAAAGAAGAAAAAGAAGAAAAAGAAGAAGACGAATAAACAAGTAGAATATACATAAAAATATATACGACAATACAATTTAAAATTACATCACAAATTTAACAAGAAATATCAAATAAAAGGGTATATCCACGTATAAAGCGTGGGTAGAATGAAAAGGAATCATGAATGAAAATTTGAAAGAGGGAAAGAGACAGAATGACGGAGACAGGGACAGAGAGAGTGAGAGAGAGAATGAGAGGAGGGAAAGGGGTATGAAAGGGGAAGTAGATTGAGGGAAACTAATTTCATGTGTATGATATATCGATGATAATTGTGCGCGAAAAGCAAAGTGTTCATGAATGAAGTGTAATGCGGCTGAATAGGTCGATAGAGCAACTCCCCGCCGTAGTCGTGCAAAGATCAGCAGCAGGCGTAGTAATCAATATGGGGGGACGGGGTAGACATGGCGCTGTGGGAACGGGAACGGGGACGGGAACGGGAACGGGAATGGGAATGGGAACGGGAACGGGAACGGGAACGAGAACGGCCAAGTCCATTCAGAGAAGCTGTAGGCCTTACTATTGATTGTGTGGGTGGCGAAAGGGATACCCCCACCCTTGGACCATTCAGCAATAACACTGGGGTAGCGAGGGTTGGTAAGGGAAGGGAGTCGAACGAACCATCAGGGATAGTCGGGGCGACGAAGCGTAGGTGGTTGGAACGAAGGTGAATATCTCGCTCTCGCGATTTTTAAACCACCATCAATAAAGGGCTCTCTTCTCGTTTTCTAGAAGTTGCATAAGAGAGAGAGAGAAAAGAATAAAAAACAAAAAGAAACTTTTCTTACTTTTTCACCCTTCTTTTCTGTTTTTTTGTTTTTTTCTTTCTTTCTCTCTATTTCTCTTTCTTTCTTTTTTCCTTTTTCTTTTTCTTAGTATCACTCTTAGTTGTTCAAACGCAGACTTACAGTAGTAAATCAGGATATTCTCGAAAGAGAGAACGTTTTTAAAAGCGATCTATCCGATGATCCGTCCATCTTTGACTGTGCTCCCCTTGAATTTCCTGTAGTTAGCAGATATACGTAAACGTATATATATATGTATAATTTGTTAGATACCAGTGTGTTCCTTTAGATACTCGAGTAATCACCTCATATTCTTCTTACTGACCGTCTACTATGGCCGTCTACTATAATTTAGCGAGATATACCAAATTAAGAGATACCTACGCAATTAACTTGATAATATATTCGTGTTACGTCATTCTACGTGATAGGATTCAATAGAGAGTATGAACATTTTTGACCTCGATCTCATTCTTTAAAATCATCTTTATCATTTTTTTTTTCCTCTAGAGATCTACATTACCCATCGGTCTCTCTCCTTCGAATTTAATCATGAATTTTAATTGCTTTATATTTAATCATTTATTATAATAATGAAGATCGTATTACGAAATAAATTGATTATAATCAATTTATATTCGAGAGCGCGCGTTTGTGTATAATTATATTATTATAGAATGTAATGAAAAGATTAACCTTAATCGATTGGATATTCGATAGTATTATCAACGTATCGTATTATCCATGTTATATTGGAAATAGTATCGATTTTCTAGGTTCCATCATAGCGAATAATAATTCCTATATAATATACTGAAGTTCTACCAAAATCTAAATGGATGAGATTAGAAAAGTTTATAAGAACAAAATAAGCTTATTTTCTTAAATCAATATAACATATATATTTATATAAAATTATAGTTATTATTTTCAATAGTTACCAATTATTTAATAATTCATGTAAAACAAAAGTCTTTATCTTATACCTGAATATTTTTATGTAATCCTGCACAAGATTTTCATAGGAAATTCACTAAATGAAGATTGGAGAAGTTGAAATGTGAGTTTTTCAATATCTGGTTTAAAATGTTAATGAAATGCATATATGTAACAGAACTATATTGCCAGTTCACGTAAGTGAAAGAGTCACCGAAGAAATGAGATAGAAAAAGTTAGTTTGTCCTTTATGCGCAGAATTGTGTGCGCAAGATTGTATGCGCAAGATTTTGTGCGCAAGATTTTGTGCGCAAATTGTTGTGCGCATAATTAGCGGTTTAATATGAAATTGAATTATGTAATCGTGTAGAAATATATAAGAATAGCATTTATGTTTTTTTTTGTATTGAAAAAATTACGTACAAAGTCCTCTGGTATATATAAAGCATAATATCATCTGTACAGTGACATTTTCTCTCAATGCAATTATAATATTATAGAATATTATTATATATAATGCAATGGCACATATCATGGCGGCTACGATTTGATTGGACGCTACTGACAATAAGTATGATCGTATAATTTTAAATGCATAAAATATAAAGATCGATAAAAATGATGTAAAATATTACAGATATCTTTGTTTATAAATTATTTCATGCGAATAACTTTTATTTTTAACTAAAAAATCAACTTATTTATTATATACGTTTCTATTGGTTGGTTCCTGCACGTTCATAGAAATAATGCATTTATCATCTGATTGGTTTGTTCCGCGATCGTTGTAAACTGTGACTTAAATATATATGTGTGTATATGTACACATGTATGTTAAAGAGATAAAATAAATAATTCGGACGAAGTACACAGAAGATATAAACTATTTTTAAGTAGATTAAAGTTGATTGAGTTGACAATTATAATCGTTTTAGATTGAATTTAATTTAGAGGAAAAAAAATAATAAAGGATCAGTAATCGTATCCTATTTCTAATTGGTTCTTCGTTGTTCTTCCTGCTAATTTTTACTAAGTTCACTATTATAGTCAGTGCTTGTACTTGGAGAAAAATGGCTGCTAGACAAAACAGTGGAGAAAACAGGAATTGAATCGAATTGAAGGTCGCAAGTGATGGTCAAACGTATCATGTTGTAGTTTTTCGATATAGTAATGTTGTTCTAACATATCCACAAGCATAATAAAAAATTTGAACAATTATAAAAATTTCCAAGAACTCAATAAGTGATTAATAGATCTCATCGAGAAATTGTAAATGGAAGGGTGACAGTCACGATTGCGAAGCAACAAATTCTACGACCTTCGGCAATTAGTATGTGTAATGTGCAATAGTTTGTCTGTGTTGAATGCGTCGTATACATAAGCGTTACTTGAAAAAATTGTCAAAAATTCGTAAGAAACTAAAAGTTCATCATCCAAAATGACTATTTTATCGAAGAAGAAAACAAATGCATCAAAAGACAGACGTGAAGGAAGTAATAATTCCGAAGTGGACGTTCATGGAGTACAAAATGAACATAATCCTGCCTCAATTGCATTACCAAACACACCATATCAGGTATTAAAGATGATAACGTTTATATTGTTTTTTAAAATTTTATTTTTTTTATGTCGCATATCAACCACCATAAAAAATATTTGTGCCCTATGATTGCTTTTTTTTCTTCTGTTAAATAACAGGTGCGTGGAGCTAATGGATTTGCTGTTGATCTTCATGCCGTACAGGGTGATCATGGTTCTGGCTCTATCGTTCTTAGTAATGGCTCATATGAGGTGAGGAGAAGTGGAAAGTTTATTGATGACAAATTGCTACATTCAATCTATTGTATTATCCTCAGTTACATTTAAAACCAAAAAAGTTGAGTAAGCAATAAGTGTATGTAAATACAAGAATTACAAACTTATATTTTGTGATTCTTTATCGAAATAATTCTGTTTTCATTTAGTAGAAGGGTTTTCGATAATATTCTAATAAGTATTAAAATAATGTAAGAAAATCTTTATTATTATAGGCAACGGTAGATCGACGAGAGGAAAAGCATTTTGAAGATTCAAGCGGACCAAGCCATGGCAAGCGTCATCGACAAAGAGCTAGTCCTCATAGGTAGTTAATATCAAATTACATTTATATTAATTGCAGTTTATTCGATTATATTTTGTCAATAAAATTAAACTTCATTTTCTAGCAGCTGCATTGGAAGAAGTTCACGTTCCAAGAGAGAACGCGAAAGGGATAGGGGTCGAGAAAGAGAAAGGGAAAGGGACAGGGAAAGGCAAGCAACACCACCTGCAGCTTCGTGTAGTGGTTTACAAGGTAGTTGAGATTATATTGAGTTATATAATATTTTTTAAATATATTTTATACAATTCTCAATATAGGTTCAGATGGTGCTGTTATAAGCAACAATCGAATGAGTATCGTTGGTAATGCATCAAATTTAGATGAACTTGCTAATGGTTATAACAGCGGAGATGAATATACTGGACGAACTGGAAATAATCTTACGTTAGCAGAATGGCAAGAGGTAGGATTCTAATAAACAATACACATAAAATCATCTACAATTAAATATTTTTCAATTTCAAGCGCGACAAATGGTTTGAAAAGCGTATGCGGAAAGTGGGACTTCATGTGAAAAAGATGGGAGAAGATGGAGCATGTTTATTTAGAGCTGTTGCTGATCAAGTATATGGCGACCAAGAGATGCATGGAATTGTACGAAAACATTGCATGGATTACATTGTAAGTACTATTAATTAATGTTTTGTTACGTTGTTATATACATTTACAAATTAGTTATAAAATCGAGTGCATTTATTCTTTTGTAAATTCAAATCTCTTTGATATTATGTTTCAGGCTTCCAACCAAGAATTTTTCTCTCATTTTGTAGCTGAGGATTTTACTACGTATGTGGATAGAAAAAGGCAGGAATATGTGCATGGAAACCATATAGAAATGCAAGCTATGTCTGAAATGTATAATCGTAGTATACAACTGTATTGTTATAGCACCGGTATTACGCATCATTTGTTTTATATTTGATTAATAAGTATTGAAAAATAGTATTTCTTATAATTTTAATATGTTATATTATAGAACCCATTAATATTTTCCATACAATGGTAAAAAGTGACAATGAACCGATACGATTGTCATATCAACGTGGAAGTCATTATAACAGTATAGTAGATCCATATAAAGCTACTATCGGTGTTGGATTAGGTTTACCATCATTCAATCCTGGTTCTGCAGATCGAGAACTTATATCGGATGCAGTTCGGCAAAGTGAAGAATTGCATATTGAGCAGGTAAATTGAATTAGTCTTTTATCCAGGATAAAAATAATGAAATCTTTTTATACCTCATAAGAACACATATGCTGTTTTGAAACAGACAATGCTTGAAGATAAAATAAAAGCTACTGATTGGGAAGCAACTAATGAAGCAATAGAAGAACAAGTTGCAAGAGAAAGTTATTTACAATGGTTACGAGATAATGAAATGCGTAAAGCAGTATGTACAGTATACACAAAAATTTTTTTTATAATAGTCTTAAAGCTCTCCATTAATCATATTATAAAAAAAAGAATTTAACATATACATATATATATATATATATTAACATGAAGAGTTTTCAAACAATATTAACTTGATATATTTTAAATTCAGCGGTCAGCAAGTAGCAGCAGTACTAGTACTGTTACAAGCGCCCAACACAGCCATGCACATTTTCATTCCCATGGAAATCGTGGACAACAACGCAGTCATACTTCTTCTCCAACTACTACTCAAACTAGCCAGGATTCTATGCGCAATTCTCCAAAGGTTCAAATTTTTATTATAAGAATTAGTTATTTTAACAGTAAGTAAAATAGAAATAAATATAAAAAGTATTAATTACATTTACAGGTCTCAGATACTGTATGGTATAAAAGGTCTCCACAACATCAATCCCCTCAAGGTTCTAATATTACTCATCTTCCGCCATCAGATTTTAAAGAAAAAACAATGCCACAAGAACCTGTACCAGGAAGTAGTAAGGAAGCACACACATCGCCTGATATTTCGCTGTTTAATCGTCTTCCTCCGGAAGTATTTGGTAAAATTAATATTTCAATGGAAATGTTGAAATTGTAATAATATATTCTAGTTATTTAATTAAATAACAAATAATAACATGGTGACACACATGTTACAGGTTTGACAGATTGGGAAGATAGCGATATTCTTTCCAAAGTATTAGCAACATCGCAGCAGGAATATTTGGATACTTTGAAGCAATCATGTACATCAGAAAATAACATTAACATGATACACGAATCTAACAATAGTTAATTTCTGTATAAGAGATTCGGTATAGTGAAGAGAAAATTTGAATATGTCAGAGAATATATATTTATATATATGTATATATGTATATATATACACACATATATATATATATATACATATATGTATTGCAGTATCATCTAATCTCCCATTAATGCTAGGGTGTAAGGTGGTTTCCTTTCCTTTCGTTGGAGTGTATTATAAAATCGAAATTTGTTTTTATGTTCTCTATCCCAATTCTTTTATCAAATGATTGTGTTAGTTAAGAACATATACGATGAACGTTACATACACGTTTTCCTTAATTAAAAGAAAATGTTATTTTAATAACATTTACACACCACTCATACATACACATACACATACACACACATACACATAAATATATTTCTATTAGAGATCATTTTCGTTGCAAAACAAACTAACTAACAAAATATAGAAAAGAAATAGAAGAAAAAAAAGAAATGTAACAATCAAAAATCATTGCATTAGCAAAAGTGTTAAACAGTCGATTGCAGTAGTTGTCACTTTTCATGGATGCTTTATCCATTCTACGTTATTGCTGTTACTATTATCTTCTTTTTTTGTCATCTTAAACCATATTTCTCATGGATAGAAAAAAAAAATAAATAAAAAATATTCTTTGATAATCGTGAAACATTCTCTTGTTATAATATAATAGGTCAAAATGCTTCAAAAAAAAATCATGATCGTATTATTTGTAAGAAAAAAGTAAATAAAAAATCTATTACCTAATAATGTATCCGTCTTATACGATTTTTCCTATTGTAATTTATCGAACATTCGAAGTTTTCATATATAATATTTTAGAATACAAGTAGAGATGGTAGATTATACTAAACAAGAATAATTATGTTTAGATATAGATATATATATATATAAAAAAAAGCATATATAAGTAAATATTAAGTGTCCTCTGCCTTTATCGTATTGTCACTTATGTATTTTAGTGTATATAAGAGAGTACTTTTAGTGTACATAATCACATTTTTCTGTAAACAATTACCACTGAGTTATGAATTATGAATACAATTTTACAAATTTATATGTTATTTATTAAACTTAACTTCATATATCATTCCTAAATATCAATTATTAGTAATTAAGTAAACGTATACGTTTATCAAAATGAATAATTGTATCAAAGAATATCAGTTTGAAGCTGTATTGGGTAAAGGAATGTTTGGGTAAGAAAAATATTCATTTTAATTAATTAGTCATTTCTTAGAATATGATATATGTGTGTGTGTGCCGATAGAACTGTTCATCTAGTTAGACGAGCAAGGGATTTGAAACCGTTTGTTGTAAAAGAGCAAAATTTAAGCGTCAAAACTAATTTATCGTTTACAGTAAGTTTACATATATTTTAATTACTCTTATATTTTATTTAAATTCATGAAATGACATTACGTATGTTTTAGATGGTCCTGAGAGAAGTAGAATATTTGCAAAAGATGAGGCATCCAAACATTGTTGCTTATTATGCGGCTTGGGTTGAAAATAATAAAAGTTACATTCTTATGGAATACGCTACTCGTGGTACTTTGAAAGAATTATTAGAAAAACTTAGTGTACCGCTTGTGGAAGAGGTAAATACTTTCCATTTTTTTTTTAATAATAAATTAATGTAAAAATTATAAGCTACTATAAAAATGGAGAGTATTAATATTTTCATAGAATGCATTGTACTTATTCTCGCAAATTACTCTTGGAGTTCATCACATACATACCAAGAAAATTCTTCATAGAGATTTGAAACCTGAAAATATTTTATTGACTGGACGCAAAGGAGATATTGTTAAAATTACTGATTTTGGTGTTTCTAAAAATATACTAGAGTAAGATTTATCATATTTTTTACTAGAAATTTGATTGATTAAAAATTTTTGAAGATATTATATATGAGTAAACTTTATATTATGAATGAATATTATTATTTCTTTTTATACTTTAGGGAGTCCATGAGTCGTGCTGGATCTTATTGCTACATGTCTCCAGAAATGCTTTCGTGTCAACCGTATGATTTAAAATCGGACATATGGAGTATGGGTGTTATTCTTTACGAAATGGTGACTAAGCAGCTTCCATTCCCTGCATCTGTAATTATTACAATTAATTACTTAATTAATATTTTTAAGTAGCAATAATAACTTTGAATGATCAATCAAAATTTTAGGATTTAGCTGAGATGACAAGAATGGTGTGCAATAAAAAACCAAAACCATTTAATAAGAAAATTTCAATCTCGACAATACGGTTGATATCAAAAATGTTAAAGAAACAAGCAATTTATCGTCCGAGAACCGATCAATTAATACTTTGTCCGTACTTAGTTCCATTCATTGCACGAGCTTATTTAAATCTCGGCAGAGTTCAATATAATTATCGTAGAGGTAAAGAAAACTTTGATCCTCAAATTTTTCAATATTTTTTCAAAACTCAACATTGACATATACTCGTTCATAACTTTTATCGATTAACTATTTTTATTATTATGTAACTTGATTTCTATAGAAAAAAAAATAAAGAAAACTATTACTATTTGACAAATAAAATTTTGCTCTATTTTGTATATTATTTATTTACTTAACGAACAATGCAATACCAGAGTTATACATTTTAATCTACAAATCTTTATATGTACGTTTGTAAAAATACGTTTTACAGTTATGGTCACAGATGGTTTATTTTTGTACGATTGTGAAATGCCGGTAGAACATGAAAAGCATTTTATTGTTCGCCGAATGACTGTTAAGTTCGGACATAGTATTAAAGGGAGAAGAGTAACAACAACAGGAAGTAAAGGCCGGAACTCTGGAGAGTTAATTTCATTTGACTCTACCCGCGCTAGGGAGTGAGTTCTTCAATAGTAGTATTCAGTTCACACCTTGCCAACTAGAATTACCGTCCCTCGTCGCGAATTAGTATTTTACTTTTGCACAAAATAAAATTTCCATTTTTTTTGCCATGAAAATAAACGATAAATTTGTTTTCATACTCAATTAATTATGAATTATTAAAAAAAACGTCTATCAAAGTATTGGAATTAAAATATTAAACGTATGTGTTATAAAATAATAAATCTGTTTAAATTTTCAACATGCAATTATCTGTTATACTACTTGTATATTATCTATGTCGATGTTCGTGGGTAATGAGTTTATCAATTGATTCATATACGACGAATATCACTACGGAAATACCAACGTACGACACTCTGGAATCTGAGGATTTGAACAAAGAAACTCAGTATTTTTTAAATCCTATCTATCGTGATCTCGATCCTTCAAATGACGTCGAACGTATTGATCTTCAACAATGGCCAGGAAGATCCACTGTTCTTTTACATCGTAATGATGTTCCTTCCACTACTAATGTAAAACAGAATAAATTTGTCAACGTTAGTGTACCCTTGCAACGAAATTCAACCAGGTATGTGCTATAATAATAATGATAATAAAGATAATTAATAGATTTTTGAAACACTGATAATAAAAAAGTTATTTTCATTATCAGATATCCAAGATTTAGTATACCGCTCTCAATCGCAATGATAGACGAACTTTTTTGCGATTTTGGTCCACTTCCATCGTTGTCTCTCTGCGAGTGGCAAAATGGTAGTGATTCATTAGACTGGATGGCAGGATCTGGCTTAGGAACTAATTGGTTTGGTGGACCACCATCGGATTCTACTACTAGTACAATGGAAGGAGGGTCCGTGTCTATAATTATCAAAGAAGTATTCAAATATTAGAATATTTAAATATAAAAATCTTGTGTAATTATTTAAAATTGTCATTAATGCAATAATTATTTAGATATGCTTTTGTGGAGACATCGCAAATACCATCGAAAAGTATAGCAGGCAAAAGTTCTGGAGCTCGATTACACAGTCCTCAATTAGGAAGTACTGGTGTTTCAGGAACTTGTATTATGTTTAAATACTCACTGGATGGTCTTAGTGTAGCAGGATTAAGAGTACTCTTGCATTTGGGTTTTGATGAATACTCCATTAGAAAAGAACCAGAAGATGCAATTACATTTCAAAATGTTACCGTACCACCTTGTAAGCCCGCTAAGACGGAAAGCGAACGTGTGATCTGGCATGCTCAGTATTATGATCTTGAAATGTGGCAGCAAGCTCAGATACTTTACACGTATCCAGATGTACACTCGGTAAAGAAACTGATTCAAACGTTAATCGATAACTTCTTCTGAATCATTTACTGATATTACCATTAATTTGTAGTTAATCATTGAAGCAGTACCTGTTGATTCAACTGATCCATCCCGCCTCTTTCGAGGATATGTAGCGATCGATGATATCGATCTCCAACCTGGAACTTCCTGCGTCGGATTTTGTAACTTCGCAGGTGGATTCTGTGATTGGAACAACGATGCAGAAGACGATTTTGACTGGACAATAGTACGTTTTTAATAGAATATTTGTTATCATCGAAAAATCAAAAGATTTAATCATTTTAGTTGTATTATTTTCAGAGTCGAGGTAGCACAAATCCAGCGACTGGTCCAGCTATGGATAGCTCCAGTGATCGAGCTACGGCTGGTGGTTATGCCTATATCAATTCTAGATTTCCACGTAGACCTGGTGATACAGCAAGATTAATCAGTACCAGTTTCCCAGCTACCAATCCAGATGCTCCGATTTGCATACATTTTTGGTTTCATATGTTCGGTACAGGAATTGGTAATTTAAAACTTTACTTACGTCACTTTCGTGATCTCGATGCAATGTTACAAGAAATTTGGGGATTGAGCGGGAACGCTGGTAACGCTTGGTACATGTCTCAAATAACTATTGGCTCTTTGGATGACTATCAATTAATTTTCGAAGCATCTGTAGGAAATACTGGTATGGGTGATATCGCTATAGATGACATTACGTTTACTCATGGTGCTTGTCCTGGTAAGATCTCATATCAATGAAAAGAAATCTTGTTCCTAAAAATAAGTACAATTAATATATTATTATTTCTATTCATTTCGTATAGTGTATCCACAAGTAGCAGCAACAATATCAAGAGACTGTACTTTTGAAGTAGACGAATGTGACTGGATCAATACCAGAGATCCGGATCGTGTCGAATGGGAAAGAGTTTCTACTCAAATATTAAGTCCTAGAAATCAACGTAAACCGTACAGTAATGGAAATACAGGCACCAGACACAATGAATTTTTCTTAACACTTGGCAAATCTCGTAGTGGATCTTTTGGTGGTGGTACTGCTCAACTCGTTAGTCGTGAAATGAGTGGTTCCGCTAATCCATTGTGTATTACATTTTGGTATATCATGTTCGAGTCCTTCATTGATTCCACCGGACCAAGCTTAGGTGTTCTTCGTTTATACATACAACCTAATGATGAGTCACCAGCAGAGCCCAGACCTATCTGGCAATTATACAATGACCAAGGTCCTACCTGGAATTATGCACAAATAAATATTAATGAAAGAAAAAACTTTAATATCTATTTTGAAGGTATATGGGGTCCGAATAGAGCAAATGGTATTATTGGTATTGATGACATATCTTTTTACATTGGAAACTGTACTGGTAAACATTAATAAAAATTGTATGAATTTGATACTAACAAATATTATAAAGTACATAATAATGAAGTAACAAATTGTTTTAGTAAGACCACCTGCTGCTTCTGTCAGAAATGAGGATTGTAGTTTCGAAAAAGGAATATGTGGGTGGGAAAACATTACTCTTTCAAATAATGATCGGTCTGTTACTTGGCAACGAGCATTTCTTACTCACCGACCAGCTCAGCTCTTAGACAAAACGTTTGGGACTACAGGCGATTATATTTTTTTTGATATATACACACCTGATAAAAAATCCACCGAGGTACAATTACGTTCTCCAATTATCAATACACCTGCTGATGAAGAGTCCACTTGTTTCACATTTTGGTTTGCTGCTTTCGGCGTTGAAGAGTCTACGATGTTACAAATTATTAGAACATCTGATGTTGAAGATGCAAATGGTGGTAATGATGAAAATGGTAACGATGAAATATTGGTATGTAATGATTCTATATTTTCTTTTGTTACTTTGTTATAATTTCTTTTTTCTTGTTTACTTTGGTCTTAACATTTCTATACTCACACATATGAATTATATTAATTTAACATTGAAATCATTTTTCTTTAGTTATGGTCATTAACAGCAAAGGGATTTAATAATCCAAGACCAGTATGGATGGCAGCGCAAGTAACAATTGATGGACGTTTACCGTATCGTCTTATTCTGAAGGGCAGTGCTAGTAATGGTGGCTTTGCTATCGATGACATTAAATTTCAACCTCGCGTTTGTCCAAGTAAGATTATTAAAATTTAAATGTATCATAATATACTACACTTTAAATTTTAATTTCATTAACTCAAATTATTTGTAAATATTTTAGCTCGACCACCAGAAGCTCATCCCCAATTAAACTCAAATAAGATGTAATAAATTAATTACTAAAATGATATTCATAATAAAAATCTTACAATAAAATAATATACAATTGAAAAATCGAACTTTTATAAATAAAATAAATAATAATTTTCTATACACACGCACGTATACGAATTTGATGGCATTGAAATAAAATCGTTTATTAAATTAAAAAGATATAGATTAAAAGTGTCAATAGAATTATGAAAAATATGAGAACACGTCTGTGATTAACATAATATAATTAACTTTCTATAGGATTTATGTTATTAATGGCGTTAATGACAATAACTAGAGACATCAAAATATAACGATTTATTCGCAACTTTAATAGCTTTTTTTTTTCAGTATAAAGACCTAAAATATTCTATAGGTGAAAATACTAAATATTAATTTAATAGGTACTATTTTTTGTATCACAGATGCGCCGTGACACATAACGCAGTCATACATCACCTCTTTGTCAAGTAACTAGTAGGTAACTCGCGAATGATATTTATTTAAAAATTAAATTCGATTCAAACAATCAATTACAAGGCGAGAATAGATAAAATGGTGAATAACATTTTATCGTTAAAAGATGATATCATCCTTAGAGGTGTGAGAGAAGATACTTTAGTAAATTATTGATAAATTGTTTCATCTGTACATTATCACATATTGAATTATCATTAAATACATGACTACCAAATATAATTATTCTTGCCAAGAAGATAATAAGAAGAAAGGTGCAATAATAAATAATTACATCTTTTTCCTTTGACGATAATTCAATATCATAAAATTCTTCAATTTGATATAATAATAGTAATAGTAATATATACGAAGGCCTTTTGTGTACTTTCTTAATATAATATACAGATTCATTGTTTCAAATGATTAACAATAATAATGCCACACTTACTTATTTAACGTACTCTTTTTTTCTCTTCTCTTTCTTTTTCTTGCCGTTATAATAAAATAGATAATAAGAATAACGAAGAGATGAGTTTAAAAAGTTTCAATTTCACGCATCATCTGGAGATTTCTGGAGCTTTAAATTTATGTGGACGGAAGCTATCTTCCCGAATTAATTTTAATATGCGAATACATGTACGTGATATCACAGGTTTAATTCTTTGCCAAATTTTAGCAAAATGTTCTACGAATAAATCACAGAACAATTTACTTCATTTTAACTCGAAAAACTTGAGACACCTAATACATATATATGTATACAACTACAATAGAATAATTTATATAAATGTATAAATAGTAATTTCAATAAAGAAACTTAATGTACAATGCCTTCAATTTTGAAAGATTATTTCAAAATTCTCTAATCATTCATAAAAATGATCCACAGTTAGTGCGCTTGTTTGACTTCAAGCAATTGCGGATAATTTTCAACGATATTTAATAAAATCCCATCGATATATGCTCTTAATTGAGCATTGACTTCCTGTTGTTCTTTTAAAGCCTGTTTCAGCTGAAACATATAATAATTTTGTTAATAAATAAATAAATAAATAAATATATTATGAAATAGAAGAATACAGAAATATTTACACATACTTCCGAAATACTATATGGCGATTCATATTCGTCAATAGGATGACCATCCATCTACGATAAAAAAAATTTGTAAACCATTACTCGGTATAATTTACAAGATAAAAAATTAAATAATGATATATGTACCTGATCCTGACTCATACCAGCCAATAACTCGGCTGCTAGACTCGGTCCTTTCTCGGTTCCATTACTACAAGGACTTAACATTAAAAGTTCTCTGCCTGCTTGTACAGCGGCAGCAGCTTGCAATTCGTCTCGTGCTTCTTCCAAACCTATTGATAAATATATATTAATGTAATATATATTATATATAATATATCCATAAATATATATTAAATAATAATTCAAAAAAAAGAACAACATACTTTTGTTACGTGCTTGAAGATGAACCACCTGTTGTTCAAGTTCTTCGACTCTCTGTTGATTATCAGCTCTAATTAAAAGTTCTTCTTTAGCAACTTGAAGCATATGATGAGCTTCATTGGCTCTAGCAACTGCTTGCTTTTCATTTTCTCTGGCAGTATTTACTTCGCTTTGAGAATCCTTAAGTTCTATCTCAAGCCGAGTTTTGTCATTCTTAAATCTTTCAAGTTGCTCTCTTAATCTTCCTATTTCATCCCTTAAAGTAGAACTTTCTAAATCGATTGCTTGTAACTTAATAGCATAATTTTCTAACTGTAATTGTTTTTCTCTTTCCAAGCGACTGGCCAATTCTCTATGCCTTCTTTGTTCCGCCTAAAATAAAAGAAGAAAAAAAAAGAACAGTTTTATTTTTTTGGTTTATAAATATATAGAATAGATCACAGAAAGAAAAATAAAGATCATATCGAACAAACCTGTAATCGTTCTTCTGCTCTAGTTTCAGCATCTTTCGCAGCTTCTTCTAAAATCAATATTCTCGCTTGTAAAGTTGCATTTTCTTGTTTAACTCTTGCATATCTTTCTTCGCCGACCGATTGGGTATCGGCCAATGCGTGCATTTGCTCTTGAATCATTTGGACCTATAATATAAAATAATATTTATAATATTTATACTTATTTAATATATGTATATATATTTTTAAAAAATAAATAAAATAATAGTATTATGTACACAAATATATATATACATGTTAAGAAACATTATTTAATTCGTTTAATTTCTCATATAATTAAAACGTAAATGTTACGCAAACGGAAACTGTATTCTAAATAAAATATTCAAGACGCAAAGAACATTCCACTTAAAGGCGTTGCACTTATGCATTCTCCCTAGTTAAGAAGACTCATGTGGTTAGAATACCAAATGTGGATATCCGTAGGTTTCTCACTTACTATTCTTATCAATGGCAATTAAAAAAGAAAGGAAAAAAAAAAGGACGAAAGACGTATTTCCTGCGAATTGGCATTTTTACAGGAAAATTCTACGAACGTGTACATTCTAAAATTACTTAACAATAAGGAAATCATTTTGGTGCCATATTCAAAATATATAAACACGAATAATAACATCTTATATTTGACATGTGTCGCAACCTTGACTCAGAGATGAACATGGATTAAACATCGTTCGTTTCATCGATGATTTATAAATATATGTATATATAACATAATCTTTTCTAAATATAGATATCTATAATATATATATATATATAATAACCTTGTAGTTTAACCAAAAACCAGATATATTAGAAGCCGAGTTAACGCAACTCTATCCGATTATCTAAAGGCTTGGAATACCAATAAGAAAATAAAACCTACCGTTAAAAAGGTTTCTTTTAAATAATCAAACCCAAGAATTTAAAGTAAAAAAAAAAAAGAAAAGAAAACAGAAAGAATACTACAGATATAAATAATTCAATCATCAAACTGTACTTGGCGATATACCAAAAAATACGTCAGTTTCCAACGAAAAGAAGGTTGAAATACAATATACCAAATAGAATTAAACTGTAAATCTTCGAAAATTTGTATAGAAAAGGATGAAAAGAAAAATATGAAGAAAAGAAAGAAAGAAAGATAAAGTCGGTGTTAAGGGATGATGTGTTCGTATGATTAAAAAGCATACTTGTCCTGTAAGCGAAGGAACGCGTCGTCTAGTTGTCGTCCTAGCAACACGGGGCACCTGGCCGACAAACTGAAATTGTCCCTCCCAAAGGTCGTATTCTAAACCAGCACCTGGTCCGGAGGGTGGTCCCTCCCCGAAAGTGGTAGAAACACATCGATAATCTCGATCAATCGATTCTAGATCATCGTCGTCGTCGTCGTCGTTCAATCGTCGAGATTCCATTTCTCTTTCTATTACTATTTAACAATCTATCTTTGTCTCTTTTCTATATATATTTATTTCTCTTGAAAAAATCAAGTCACGTCATCGACATAATCTTTGTCCTCAATGATTTATCGTCAACAGTTTTCTGACTGACGACGACGACGACAACGACGATGACGACGACGACGACGTCGAGGAAGAGGACGAGGATGACAAATACAAGACGCATAACACGCGCCATAAATTGACGATGATGATAATAAACCATCGTCTATCTCGGTCCCACTCACACGACCACGAACATAACCTCTTAAACGTTACAACAAACTTAGCGGTTACAATTTGTTTTTTCCACTTTGGTATACTTTGATTTAATAACAATAATAATGATATTAATAATGAAATAATAATTAAACAAGATGATCTAATAATAATATGATAAAAGAAAGAAAAATAAAAAAAAAAAAGGAAACGCAACGCACACTTCACGTCTTCCACCGCTGCGCACTTCAAATACATTCGACTTCCTCGTGTCGCGCGTTTTCGACTCCCGATCGTTGGCCGGGAATAACCGAACGATTACGAACGATTCTATTTGTGTTCTCTGTTGCTTTCCACACACACTAACTCCTTACGGATCACTTCCAGGGGATGCGTATATGTGTGTGTGTATGCAACAGCGTGAGCGGTGCATTTAAGTCTAATAATACGTGTTTTAAGGTATATACAACTCTATATACGATATACACGTGTATATATACGGTATCATGTATATATAAGTTCTATATACATATACACATATGTATATGATGCATGAATGCATGTATGCATGTATGTATGTACCTATATGTGTTACATTGCATAGCTCAACGCCCACCCCTTACAAATTCGATGCGCGCGAGTAGGTAAAATACATCCTACTCGAAGAAAAAGAAAGAAAAGAAATTTCTCACATATTCCTTCTTCTTACATACGTGCTATCCTTTTTAGATTTGCATTTGCATTTTTCTTTTTCTGTTTCTTTTTCTTTTTTTGCTGTAGCTTTCGTATTCACTGTGTGCATCCATCTCTTTCGAATTCCTCTTTCTTCTCTGACTCTTTCTTTTTCTTTCTTTACCTTTTACTCGTGTATGTATTACGTGTATTCCACATGAAAGGTATATACATATATGTAACTTTAACTATGATTATCTCTTTTATACGTGGGTGAATTCTTGGGACAAGGGATGGGCGGATTAGGAAGTTAACGTGGGTCTATATAAGTGTTTCGAGGTCACATATTCTGACTTGCCTTATGCGAAAATAGAGAGAACGTCCTCTTCGCTAGATTTCCTTCCGATTTTATGCGTATGCACACTGTGATGCATCTACATGCGAAATTACGTTGGTGCGAAAATACGAGAAATAGAACTATGGTCGCCATATTGGCTCGAGCATATATAAACGTAGACTCTATCGATTGATGTTATTATTGTTATTATTATTATTATTATTATTATTATCATTATTAGTATTATTATACCCAGATACAAAGTATACCTTTTGTATTTTGGTAAAAAATAATAAATACAATAACGAATTATATATATATTTATGTTATTATATTAATTGTAAGTACAATATCTCTGTACCTTTTTTTGTTTTAGTTGAAAATAATCATTAAAATGATGATTATGCGATGTTTTCTCGAACGTATCACTGCAAAATTTGATTGATCGAATCAATTGAATATAATCCCTTTTCATCCCTGTCTATTACTCCACTCTTTGTAAGTTTTATATCCAACGTAAGTTATCACTACTGCAATCACCACAAAACTCACGAAGGACCATCCAACCCAACCAACTATACCGGTGCATGACGTTTTAGCGCAGGCCATTCCCTCGTTCTAGTTTCGTCTAACTTCTAATCGGATTTAACACAGAAGATCGATGAACAACTGTCCTTAATTACCGATTACCACATTCTTACGAATAAATTTTGATAGAATTTTCTTTTATACCGAATTTATCGATCGCTTATATCAAGAAATTTTCTAATAAATATTATATCCTAACGAACAAATGACTAATTTCATTTAATCAAACAATTGACATACGATTTATCTATGACGATATACATGAACGTGTTGAAAAGTTTTGAGCCTAACATAAAAACAATTTTTGATTTATTCATTTTTAATTTGTCGTCATAGTTTCAGAACTTTTTAATTCACCCTTGCCTTGTACGTGTACAAACAATTATAACAATGAACTAATTCAAAGAAAAAAAGGGAGAAACAATTTATATTTTATAATTATAATTAATTGTAATATTAAATAACTAGAGTGGTGTACAAGAGCGAGTATCAAAATAAATTGTATTATACATTTTCGATTTAGTTTTTCACGTAGAATCATCATCCCCTGTGTTCCATCAGTTACAGTAGACCCTGTATATTTAATTACTTTTACTTTCCATACAACCCCAATGATAAATACTGAATTTATTTATTCTATTAAATACAAAATGTTAACTATTTTCTATACTTTTATTTATTCCATCCTTCGGGATTTATTTTATAATCGATTATCGGCATTTATTGCACTGAGACTTGACACGTCAGTAGCTATACTGATTTTTGAACGAGGAATATTAATTATTCCCGTATTTAATGTATTTTCATTGTCATCGATTTCGTTCGACTTCTTGTTCTGCATCTTTTCCAAGATTTTTTTAGAAGACATCATAACGGGAAATTTTTTACATTGTTCACAGGGCATACTGCACTCTTTTCTAAGTTCTGATATCATACCAATGCAGCGTACAAATTCGGCCGGACAATTTTGTATGGCGTCTTTCTGCCTCCTCACTGTCTATTTGAATTTAACAAATTCGAGAGTTTTCGTATGTAAATTTGGAAAAATTAAATCTGCTATTATATAATATATATATTTTTTCTTAACCAACAACAACAAACGATTTTACCTGTATCGAGGTAACAGGATTGTTCTCTCTAATTGTTCGAAATCTCTGACTTGTTCTCGAAATAATACGATAAAGAGCAAATCCTAATGCAATGAGAATCACTATAAGAAGAATGATCAATAACCAGGATTTTCCTTTGCTTTCAGAAACAATTTCATTAAGATTTTCATGGTTGTTGTAACAGGAAAGTGGACAACTTGGTGGTATCGAATGATGGTGAATTCCGTATGGTTCGTATGGAATATAACGGTGATAAGGTGGGTAATAACTGTAAGAAGGTAGAGAATGATGATGCGATGATGGTGGTAATTTAATCCGATCGGTTTGACTTGTAGAATGAGATGGACGAGACGAGGATTTGTAAGATTGTTTTGTGTTACACATCAGCTACGAGTTGAATGATTCCAAATTGTTTTTTATCTTCTCTCTCTTTCTGATTTTCTTTTATACGTTTTATATTTTGCACGTGAATACAAATTTCTTTTTAATCTTTTCTCTTTTTGTCTTCTAATAAAATATTTATGAAATTTTTAATTTGAAACGAAAACATTGTTACTGTTAATATTATTATTAGATCAAACGTCGGTAACACACGCAAATTTAGAAGGTTAGCCAAGATATCTGTGAAGTTTCATTCGATTAAATTTTGATGTTCGTAAACATCCAAATATATATCGAGTTGGTCAATAATTAATTTCGAAATTTTCGCTAATAAAAAATATTAAATATTTTCAATACGAAATACTATAGTATATTATTTGTTTAGATAAAAGAATAAAAAAAAACCATACCAAACGTATGCAATAAAAAATATCACATATAAAATATATTTCATTATTTAAAATATAAAATTTCGACATATTACTCACTGACCAACTTAATAATCTTCCTACTAGCAGTCCTTGTTCGAATCTAATATCGTATCAATATATTAAATCATTGAGAGATTGATTCAATGAAATATTAAATAAAGAGACTAATGAATTCTATTGGAAGATATATTCGAAAGAGATACCTAATTGATATTAAAAGAATTGATTCAAGTTGACGAAAATTCTTTTTCGTATAATTTAATCAATATTATTCTTATCCCTTACTATACTGATTTCAATACTTGCAATATAGTTTGCATATTTATATAACGTAAATTATCATTATTTAAATTTACATTGCAAAATTATTTTTCGTTCGTGATGTTAAAAAGCTTATTTTCAAATGCATTTTCGCATAGCATTTTCTTTTTTCTTTTTTTTTTTTTTTCTTAACATATAAGTGCAACAACACTTACCCTATGATTGAGATCTATAAAGTCTTCTTCAAGAGATACATCGCTGTACATATCGTCAGTATTGTCACAGTTTGAGCCTCTTCCCGAACTATTGAAGCTACCACTGCGATATAGCTGACTGTAATACAAAATAACGTATAATTAAATAACAATTACATTATATATACGAGGGTGGGTTGAAAAGTTTTGAGCTTAGCCAAACAACTTCTATCGTTTTTAAAATAAATAATAAAATATATAAAATAAAATAAAATTTGTATTATTTTGTTGTTGTTGTTGTTAAAAAGTTTTGCGTTTTTAATCAACGTCGAAGTAAAATTGTCTCGAGATACTTTATACATTATTATTATTATTATTATTATTATTATTATATGTATTTAATCGAAATATATAAAACGCCTACGTATTAGAAAGTTTTCAGTAAGATTGAAGTTCTGTGAAAGGATCAAACTTCTCGAAGCGTCACGAAACGGAGTTGGGTGTTCGAGATCTTCGAGAAGAGATCACTGATATACACCAATTTCTTTTTCTCATTTTGTATGACGCCATCGGCTATTATCATACCGTGACGTCAATTCCCGTTGAAAATCATTTATACGTACGATGGAGAATTTTTGTCTTTTCTTTTATTAAAAATTATTATATAAAATATATCTTTTAATATTTTTTATATTAGAAAGTTGTGTGTATGATTATAATTAATTATCGATGAATTAATGAAGAATTGAATCATTATTTTTCTAACACGTAATATAATATAAATGTAAATGTATTTTTTCTTTCATTTATTTTTATTTTTTTTTTATTATTTATAATATGATTTTTTTACCTGGCTAATGCATTTGAACTGATCCGTTTTCTCCCGGAACTGGAAAAATCAAAAAGAAAGATCATTAGATTTAATATTCGTGAAAAGATTGTTTTAAACAACGATTGATATTTATCAATAATTATAATACGATTATTGTAATTGAGTTGCTTAAAATAATTTAAGAATAATTTCACCGAGGTCGATTCTATATCGATTTATCGAGTGTGTTGAATATATGCCAAGTTTTTATTTCTTTCTGTCATTATTTATCACGGTTCACAAATGCATAAACAATGTATATATATATATATGCTTGCAATGTGTATAAAAAGTATATAATTAAATTTAAACGTACATATTATATTCTAAATCAAGTGTCGACCTATTGAGAAACGTTTTCATATAAATATATGTATAAAAGAATTTTTTTTGAACAGAAAAACCATTGTGTTTTTCTAGTAAAAACTTGGACATTATTTTTTTCTTTTTTTCATTTTTTTTTTTCTTATCTTCCGTTTTACAGATAGAGAGTACAAAAGAAAGATAGAGATAGAGAAATATTTGCACATACGATCCTTTTCTCACGCCATATTTTCACACGTCTCTTTGTTTCGTCATCGTTTTCTTCTATCGACGGAATTGTTCTCGCGAAGAAAAAAATATAATTGATACACGTTTCGTATGTGCCATATGCAAAATTTCTTTTTTTAGTGGATTAATATTTGTTAAAAGCATTATATTTTTATATATATATTACCATGGGGGTGTTCGTCTGAGGGATGTTCGAAGCCAGGAATGCCTTCCTATGGTCGAATTCGGACTTCTCGGATTTCTGTAATAAAAACAAAGTTATTTCAAACATTTTGTAATAAAATTCATTTATTTTAAATATAATTAATAGAGTATATTATATATAAATTTATATATAAAACAAACTGGTGATATACCAGTTGCAAATAATATATAGAAAATATTTATATTATTTAATAAACTATCACAAATAATATATATTTTATCATTTATATAATTTTATATATATATATTATATATGAAATTAACTTTCTACGTGAAATAAGTAAATCGAAAGTTTTTGTTTTATACTTGCATGAAATGCAATTCGATAAAATACATATATATATATATGAATGACGAAGTAAAATGATTACATATTTCAATCTCTAATTTAAAATATTGCGAGAAAGTTAACGAACATTTTCTTAGAGTTCGATCGAATTAATTATGATAATAATAAATAATAGCAAAGTATAAAATTTATAAGCGATACGAGAGAAATGATTTTCCTTACAAACGTTTCTCCCCATCGATGTATATCATTTCAATTAATTAATAACAAATGTTTCTCCATGGGGATATTCATCGTATGATCATCGAAGTATCATCAATGTATCATCAAAAATTGATTCTATTAAATTTAATTAGATCATTAATTTATCTTCCCTTTTTATACATCTGTGTAATCATGATATTAATTATCGAGAGTCACGCTTTACCTTCTCTAACATAAGTAATTTCATGCTCGAATGATCTTACCCGTTTTAATGATTCCATTTCGTCAAATGAAAAAGGTGCTAAAGAATCAAAATAATCGAAAGGGAAATAGATAATACCCCGTTTTATTTCTAATTATTTATCTTCTCTTTTAACTTAAGATCGGAAGAAAATATTTGCACGCAAGATAGGAAATAAAATAATTAACATTTCACAAATTTTATTTTTTTCATTTGAGAATAGCCCTAATACGAAAATAAGAGAATATTGTTCGTTCAATAATTTTGATACTTTTATTTGAAAAAAAAAAAAAATATATATATATAAAAGAAAATACGAACGAAAAAAACGCATAATGATCGTGAAACGGAAATGCATTCAACTTATGTATTACTGCGATAATCCTTCTCTATTTTTTTTATCTTCTCTCGAGTAAAATAAAATGGAAGGGGAAGAAGTGTGGAGGTAAGGGGAAATCGAACGTCATTAAAGCTTCCCGTGGAATACGATAAATTAAATTAATAAACTTGAGGAAGTAATCGGAATAATAATGGTATTAGCTTTGTTTTCTCTTCTCATGCGAAAGTTTCGATACAGATAAAGAAACTTTATTAGAAATTATAGTTACGTGTGTGTATATATATATATAAATATATACGATCGTGAGAACGAGGATGAACTTTTTATTTGGTTAATTTTTTACTTAACACGACCGAAATTCCAATACTCATCAGAAAACAATGATTCGGTGAGTGTTAAAAAGAAAAAGGAATTGTATAAAGAAAGTACTACCATTATCATCATAATCATAATCATAATCATCATCATCATCATCATCATTATCATCATCATCATCATCGTTTCGTACATAGTTGAAGGAAAACTTCGTTGGGATTCATCCTAGCATGAAGATAATTAACAACGTTCCAAGCGTGCACGAATGTAACGTAAACAATAGAGCACTGGTGCGACCTTAGAGCAAGTGGAAAATTAATCGTAGACTTTAATTGTTAATACGGACATATTTATGCGCGTTCCTTTTGATCAAATATGGTAAATAAAAAACGAGACTCGTGTAACGAGGAAAGAAATAGGGAACGACGAATTCCGGTCGAGAGGAGGAAGTGGCAATAAAAAAATTAGCGCAAAAATTCAACAGAAAAAAAGAAAGACAAGAAAATAAAGAATAATACCACCAGTAAGAATAAGAAGCGATAATAAAAGCTGGCCAGAGGGGTTGGTTGGGGGTTGGGTAAAAGACTCGTGGT
Source organism: Polistes fuscatus (assembly GCF_010416935.1). Classification (NCBI taxonomy): domain Eukaryota; kingdom Metazoa; phylum Arthropoda; class Insecta; order Hymenoptera; family Vespidae; genus Polistes; species Polistes fuscatus. The sequence goes on from NW_025113101.1 coordinate 1,985,427, forward strand.
TTTTGTTTTATCACACTGCGGCAATGTTCGAACGATGGGGATTTCACCTCTCGGACAAATCGATAAGTTGTTCTCGAGGAGTAGCACGTTGCACTCGAATTATACGACGACGTTCGTTGTCCTGGCAAACGATGGATTTTCATTGGTTCCGCTACGATTACAACAATGCAGTATCCAACGCGCGTGACCCAAAGCGCGAAAATTTGAAACGACCAACATAATGTAAACGATAATAATAGGATGTTCAATAACGAATGGAAGAATTAACAGATTAAATTTACCTGCCGAAAGGGTTGCTACCAGTAGGAGAGGGTGCTGAACTGCTGCCACCAGGTGAATCGGCGTCGTCCCGGCCGTCCTCGGGTTCACCGTCGGCGTCAACTTCGACGGAACCGAAACCAGAACTGGATCCAAAGTCGGATCCAAATCCGAATCCCTCGTAACTCTCTTCTTCTTCTCGATTATTACCAATCAGTTTGATATTGGTAATGGATGATGACGATGATGATGATAATAGAGCGTTGTTATTGGTTTCGGTTGTTGCAGTAAGTGGACGACCACATGGATCAGAAATAGCAGCAGTACCAGTACCAGTACCATCACCAGCATCGATATTCGAATAATCCCCGGAGTCGTTTTGCGGACTGGCGCTACCGACCGGATGATTCTGCAGGTCTAACGACATCGAAACCGACGAAGGTGGCCCGTCGTTGTTGCTTCGTCGTCGGCCCCATTCGACGTCGTCGTCCTCCTTGTCGTCGCCGGCACCGGCACTCGTCCTTTTTCCTCTACCTCCACCTCCTCCTCCTCCTCCTCCTCCTCCCTCACCTTCGGCAACGCTTCTTCTAACGTTTCCTTTCCTTCCCGACAAGATGGCGTTGGCTGTTGGTTCGCCAACCAAATCTAACACCTCGACGGTGGACAACGACGGTATCGAATCAACGTTGTTGTTGCTGCTGTTGTTGTTGTTGTTGGTGGTATCGTTGATAACTTCCTCTTCTTCTCGCCCTTTTGATCCTTCTTCTTCTTCTTCTTTCCTTTGATTGTCTTCGTTCTTATCGTCAATAGCCGTCGATGACGAACGAGAGCTTACCATCCTTCGTTTCTCCGATCACGATATTCCCCACCTTGATTTGATTGGATTTGATTTTTTGTTTGTTTAAAAAGATAGACATATTTTATATACACACGTAAAATGGTACGAGAGACATGCTTGAACGATTTTAACTATCTAACTAAATTACTGGTCGAAAGAGAATAGAGTTGTTAAAGGATGCAAGGCAAAAGAAAGGTAGTAGAAGGGGTAGAAAGAATGACAGAAGATAAGTAGTAGGGAGAGTTCGTTCTCCAGGAGTGGAAGGACCGTATGAGTCACACCGAAGACATTTTCTAGAGATAGACCAAAAAAAAAAAAAGAAAAGAAAAGAAAAAGTGGTAAGAAACTGTTCCTCTCTCTCTCTCTCTTTCTCTGTCCCTTTCTCTTTCGCACGAACTCTAGTGGGGTGTCGTTAACTCGAGCTTTTCAGGTCCAACTGGCCTGTCAAGTTCACGAATAAGATCACGCAGGTAAAATTAACTTCTGACTGAGAGGCGGAGCTGTTGCTGCTGCTGCTGCTGCTGCTACTGCTACTGCGTTCCACCGAGATGAGTGCCCACAACTGTTTAAAAGCAAGAACTTGCATGTCCAACAATAACGTCCCTTACATCCCTTCCATCCCTTCCTTCCTTCCTTTCCATTTATTTTCCCTCTTTCTTTCCTTTTTTTTTATACTTTCTTACTCGCTTACTTTTCAACTAGGGATGTAAATATGTATGCTAAGTGAACGAGTTTGTGAGAAAATTGGAAGAAGTAGGAGAAAAGCGTGAGAACTGTGCATCGAAGTCATGCTACGATGAGTCAGGCCTGAGAAATGCTGAGAAACAGGAGGGACAACGACCAAGAGACGACGAAGAAGACTCGTTCGGTGAATAAAAGGGCTGTGCATATATACCATCATCATCATCATCATCATCATCATCACCATATCCAACTTCCACATCTTTACCACTACCTCATCACTCCCTTTACAATCTTTTCCATATTGCAGTTGCGAAAATTCATGCATTCGTATTATCTCTCACACACACACGTGCACGTGTAAGTTAAAACTAATTACCTGAAAAGTAGGCAACTTTTATTTTGTATTATTTTATAAAACAGACAAATATAAGATTATATTTTATAGATTAAATGACAAAAATTATATCGAGAAATATATTTAGTTGATTATGATGTCTCTAAAATAAAATTCTGCATCGTTAGACCGGTTTGAAATTATCATTGGTTATTTATTCCTTATCATTAATTAACATGTGATTTCATCGTTACGTATATATATTTTCTGTACCTTATATACATATATATAATCCTTGCGACTCGTTTTCACTTTCTATTTCACGGAGTAAAAAGGAAGTCTCCTTCTTAGTTTGCACCTTATACACGGTGGGATCGTATTTACATCGACACGCGCATGTGCCCATGTGAAATGTTGCGCGTGCAACAACAACAACAACAACAACAACAGCAACGTTTATATCGTAAACACTATTTTCGTTCCCACGTGGGTTTTTAAAAAGCCTACTGGAAAAAGAAGCTCCCGTCGATAGATGAGAAATAAATAATGAAAATAATGATATGTACGATGATGGTTCATCGAACTCGCCATTTTGTCGCGAATTTCCAACAGACAGCGCTCTTGTCGCTGAGAAAACATGGACCGAAGGAACGGAATATTTAATATAACGATTAATTATTATATTATTGCTAAATAAATTAATTATCAATGGAATTAATTACACAAGAAAGAAAGAAAAAAACGAAACAAATGATAATAAATCTATCGATCTATTTGGTTCTAAACGTTCTAACTATATGAAACTATGATTGCATTATGATAGGATTTCTCACGAAAGTTTGGCGGTCAAGCAACGGGACGAAGCCGTACCAGTCTGAACCGTTCGATGAGATAATCGCAAAAGGGAGTGTCTGCTGATCATTCTAAAAATGGGCGTTACACGATATAATCTCGTGATTTCATCGTTATCCGTTATATTGACTGACAATGAGAAGAAAAAAAAAGAAGTAGCATATATATATGCTGTTTCCTTTTTTAGTAACAAATCCCCCTTGAACTTTGTTTAAACTCTTAGGCCAAGAAGATGTGCACCACCACATTTGGAAACTCGCCAAAAGCTTTTCTCTTTAAATAGTACGAACGTCGAAGTGGTTACTTGCCCGCGAAGGTTTGTTTTATCTTCGTTCCTTTTATTCTCATAGAAAAGGAATAAAGGGAGATGAATGTGCGAAAGAAAGATAGAAAATAAAGGGAAAGGGGGAAGAAGAACACAGCGCGTGCCAGAGATCCTTTCCTCGTTATTCCGGATCAACGTGCTGTACCCCCTTCCCCCCAAACCGCAATCCCCCCAATCCTTCTTAACTCAATGCACCATTGGAAAGCATCGGGTGAAATCGGATCAAGGATTCAACGTTGATCGAAGCGTGACGTCACGTTAGATACTAGGACAATATCCTTCAGTGTTCTTTCCCCCCTTTTTTTGGGTTGTAATTTTAATTATCTATTAATTATTGTTAATTTAATTTGTATGTATATACATATATATATATATTTCATTATATTAATTATATCTCTCTATTTGATCACATTATTTAATCACGGTTTAATTCATACCAATACTCGATGAAATATTTCTGAAACGTTTTGTTTTAAAATAGATCAATAGCAATTAAATGTAAGAATTTTCGAATCCACCGCGTGTTCTTGACGCTGGTGTCAGTCATCGAACGTACGTAGACGACATCGTATACGTTGGATCATTTATTCATTATAATAGTAACGTACGTAGTTGGTTACGATGAACCGGTATATATATATATACATATATATGTACTCATAGAACGTACACGAAAATAGATAAAAGTGACGTCGTAGAGGAATATAAAAAGCAAGAAAAGAATTGTGAACGTGAGTTGCATTAAAATTGCATTACTTGACGAAAGAACATTACGTTTCTTTTTTCTGCTTACGTCGATTCTTTCGATTTATCAAACTCGATATTTTCTATAAATCCTTTTGAATTTTCAACGATTTTCGATAAATTGTCTTCGAATAATCCTCACTACGTTTCATTATAATTCGTATATAATGAGAATAAGTTAACTTATGTGAAATCAACGACGCCTAGGTATATCACGGTCAATCCAAGATTATTATCAATAATCTTATCAATCAACGATTAATTGTAAATTTTTCTTTTTACGAAATAAATATATAATCTTTCTTCGTTTTTCTTTAATGTTTCTTATCTTTTTTCCTAACATTTATAAAAGTGCATGATTTTAATTACGTATCCCATGAGAAATATTTTCAAACTTAATTTCGCAGTTAACCGGTTAGGGATGCGGTTGTTTTGTTTTGTTTCGTTTTTTCTTTTTCTCTCTCTTGTCGAGGAAATTCAAATAACTTTTATGTTAAAAAGTTGCACGCATAAATGCGTTTCGAATCGTTGAATTCCAGCGGTGTAACGTTATTTAGAACAAGCTTGAAAGCGCGGCCACAGGAAGGAAATACGTTTGACGCTTCTCGGTTCGTTTAATTGTAACATCGTTTTTTGATATCTCGGTGCTATGTAAATATTTACGATTACAAAAGTAGAATAATACAATTTTTTGAATGGCCACGATTTGCATATGAGTATATGCGTGTATGTATGTATGTATGTATGTTATACGTGTTAAAACAAATTAAATAATAACGAATAATCTACGAAAAATATCCAACAAATAAAAAGAATCTAATAATTCAATTCAAATGAACAAGAATTATTACCATACCGCGTCTCATTATTAATTTGATTATTTCAATTCTGATTCATAAAATCAAACAAGTTCATAAAACATAATATAATTCATGATTCATAACATAAAAACACAATGAAGGAAACTTTAGAAGAAGAAAAAAGAAAAAAGACAAAGTAATGTCTCTTTGTGAAATTTGATTTATAGATGATGCATTTCTGAATAATGATTAAACTAAAAAAATACTGACGTTATCGGCGAAACGTTGAATATATCATAGAGAAAGCAGAACAGCAATATATAACAGTAACAGTAGCAGCCATTACGATTGGAGAACACATACGATAGAACTAACGAACGTAATACCTTGACTATTTGCTTGAAAACGTGTATGTACATATTTTTATATAACAATAATTACGATAGAATTAATATAAAAAAAAAAAAGACAAACTTACAAGTAATATAAAACTTCGTAATATGTGTCTCCAGTTTTTTATCCTATGATCAAAATAACTTTTACTTTTGTCTTTTTTTTCTTTTTTTTGTATAATCAAAGAGGAAGATACCCCATAAAGGATCGAACTCATTCACTCTGCAATTTTATTTACATACAATCATGAAATATTAAATCTATCTTTGGAATACTTTACAAATCAGAAAATTATATGTAATATGTTTAGAAATGAGAACGTTTGAAAGTATTCGAAATGGTTATCTTGTTATACCGAAGTGCGTATACCGTTGCAAAAATATTCTTACTTGATTATGACAAATACTGTGTGTTAGATACTAAGAGCTCGTCATACATACATACATTATACGTATATATACTTGTAATATTGCATACACGAAAAATACAACAACGTTCTTTACAATCATCTAATTGGAGAATGACCGTAAAATTATTATTAAGTGTAGAAATAAATTCGGTGCATTGATATTTTAAAATTCATTGCATCAAAATCGCCATCTTGTTTTTTTTTTGTTTGTCAACAAATATTCGGCAAAAAATAATGGTGATTATTATCGAGGAATAACAAACGTATGATTACTTTATAAATAAATATTATATTTGTTTACAAAAAGAAAACGAAAAAACGCACCTAATTAGTTTCTACACTTAATATTATGATAATGAAAATAATTATATGTTTTATTTATCTTGAACATACCTTGTTTATTTTTTAAATAATATCGACACTTGTAAAAATAAAAGTGGTTCCGTGGTAGGGAGTATTATGATACTAAATGGGAACTACACGAAGAACATTAACGGTCAGGAATTTTATTCTCTTGAATTTACTTGATCCCAACAGTTTTACGGTTTCGTTTTAAAATAAAGTCCGATGACACGCGACGACCACGACGACGACATATAGGAAGGAAACAAAAGAAGAAGCGCACGCAACTAAAAAAAAATGCATACACATAGGATGCATCTTTCGAAAGCTGTCGAGTTTCGAAAAGAAACGGTCCTAGTATTATATCCGGGAATAAAAGAAGATTGAAAGTCTTCCTTCGGTATGCATAAGTGTTTTGTGTGTGTGTGTGTGTATATATATATGTTAGGTATGATTACAGTTGTATAGAAATATACCGAAATACTTTCTTCGGTGCATCGTGGCTACAGGAAGAGAAAGAAAGAGAAAGAGATAGAAAAGAATGAAAGGTAAGAAGGTCAAGGTCGATGATTTAGAGGATTCCTTAGAGAAAAAACGGGTTTTTTTTCGCCAAGAGACGTTACGAGAGTGGACTCACCTTGAAATAACGACGAATATATATGTGTGTGTATATATATATGGTGATTCAGAAGATGCAAGCCAAGGATGAAGAAGAGAATAGTAGTGGAATATAACGCGAGATATATTATATTCCAGTTTTACTTGTACAAAATGTATATACTTCTGCGTTGTCACGACTTTCGAGTAAACGAGATTTATTCTCGAATTAGCAAGTTGTAAGATGTTAGTTGTTTCGTAATAGGTATCGCACAACGTGAATTATTATTATTATTATTTTTTGAAGAGTTGTCAGCCGAGAGATTGATATAAACACCTGTAACGTTTAACTCGTCTTCGTTCGTTCGTGCGAGGAAAGAAAAAAAAAAGGAGATGCTTCATTTGAACTAACGGTAATAAGTGGACAAAAGGGAGAGGGAAAAGGAGAAAGAATGAAAAGAATTTAAAGCAAAGAAATAACAGTCGACGAAATAGGTAATGGTAGGAAAAGAATGAAGGAACGAAAGAACAAACGAACTAACGAATGAATGAACGAAGGAACGAACGAACGAACGAACGGAGAAACAAACAATCGTACGAATAATATACTACGAATAAAACTGGACGAGAAATGACGAGGGACGACCGAACGCGGCGCGAGTCTTAGCGCGAAAGCGAGCGAAACGGCCGAACGAAACCGGAGGTGCGCGAGTGGCCACGAACGGTCGCGCATGCGCACTGACTTCTCTTACCGAGCCACGCAAGTGCATATACATGCCGCCTATCTTGGCACACAGGTGCATGCTGCACATTCGTACCTGCAGGTACCGAGCGTACCAGTGATTCTCAACCTACGGAACCTCTTTTTATATATATTTTACTCCCACGCTATCGACCAGGACCTAGTTTGTCTTTCCTTTCGCTCGATATTCTTTTACCTTTCCCTTCTATTCTTATTCTTATTCTTATTCTTTCTTTCTTTCTTTCTTTTTTCCACTCTTTCTAATATACATTGGGGTTAACGTTAATTTAAATTTCGCGATAAAAGGAATGCGATCTGATAAATGATACAATTTTTTTCATTTTATACACACCGAAACATTGTATAGTAATTGTCGTTCTTTATGCAATTAAATTTGAAATTTGTTTCTAGTCATAGAGATAATAATAGTAATAGTAATAGGTATTAATATTTTCGACAATATTTCTTTTTCTGCAAACGATTTCGCAGCATATGATATCCTTGCACGCGATACATAGTACGAACCGACCAATTGTTTTTCCGTCGATCATTTTCTATTTACATACATGCTATTTAATATAGATCTATATATATGTTGACGGATAAAATTAACGTGGAATAAAAAAAGCAAAGTAACAATTGGAAGCCCGGTCGTGCGCTAGTAGTACTATACACGTACTAATTATGGCACAAAGAACTTTCGTTTAAGAGAAATTTGTGCATCCACTCGTTCGAAAGAACGTTACGCAAGGTTCAAGTTGAACATCGATATCGAATTATTTCTATTTCCTTGATTAAAAATAAACAAGAAAATCGAATTTGCGTATCAATGTAAAGAACAAAAGTCAAAGATTATTAAAATTATTCGAAAAAAAATCATTACAATGATAAAGTATGCATTAACTAAAGAGAAAAAAAAGTACGCGCATTTGGAACGATGATATTTGTTAAAAAAATTCCTTATTACCGTCATCTTCGTTTCTACTGTCAACAGATCTCTTCACAGCCAATTTCAATGGTTTTACGAGCAAAACGGAAAGCGTCATTGTCTCGAGTAGAAATCCACGCATAGAAAGGAACAAAAATGTCAAGACTATAATATGTATACATTCGTTCCATTTCGTTACGCGACCTTTTCCGCTTTCGACGAAGAAGAAGACGGCGGTTTCGTTCTTGAAGATTTTTAAGACTGATCTCCGTTTGATTGTACACGAAAATCGGTCGTTTTATTTTTGAAATTTGTCGTTGCAGCGGACTCTTGTCCGAATTCCTTTTCTCATCATGCATCGACTTCTTCGTTACCTCTTTTATAAACTTCCTTGTAAACCAATTCTTCCATTTGAATTCGTAGTAACATTCTTCGATCGGCCGGTAGATTTCTCATGTGCGGTAAAAGGCTCATGAAGAAATAATAAGTATCGTCAAAACGATTACCTTCCAAAGGATCAACCGTTAATCCGGTACCATTGTCGCTCTCACCCATTAATACTTGTTCGGGTGATATATTTTGCAACATCATTTCATCGTCCGCTAAATTATCCGTCACATTTTGAAATTCCAAATTATCGAAGCTCTCTTCCGGTTCTTGTTTAACGTCAACTCGATGATCGATACCTTCGATTTGCAGCGTACCATTTTCGCAGCTCATTGACAACAATTGATCTGCCAAGGTATCCCTGTCGTCCAAATTTCTATTCAAAGGTGTACCATTCTTGGTCAACATCCCTTCCGAGTCGTTTTCTCCTAATCCTTGATCCCCATCCATACCTGCTTTTCCACGTTCCCAAATCGGTGGCCTTGGAAGCATTTGTTCCTTCAAGAATTGTAGACTCTTGAAATGAATCCATACTGGTCTGTTGCGATGATATTTACTTCTTCGAAAAAATCTATCCTTCTTAAGCTCTGCACGAAACGTGTCCCGAAGACCTTTCCATTTAGCCTTTAATACTGGTTCTGAAAGAAACGAGGAAATATATTCCAATTAGAACCAGTTAATTCTTTTCATGATGTTTCGATCGAATTTGCGATTAACGTAAAATACAACATTGCAAAATAAATTTTTGAGAAAATTCTTTCAAAATGATAAAAAGAAAAAGAAAAAAAGAGGAAACGAGAGCTCGACGAATTGAATTATTTTCCATCGCAATAGTTGTGTAGGCGTGGGTCTGGTCTACTATTTTATGGAATTTTTTGCCTGGTACCTGTTATACTACCTGAAAACCCCTAACATTCTATGTATTAAAGGTCTGAAAGTTCTTTTTTTTCTACTTTCTATACATAGCATATAAGATTGTATTTGTAAACGCAGTATAATACAAAAAAAATGTTGAAGTAAGCTAAATATATTCTCTTGAAAATAATTCGAATTCTAATAAGGAAAATATCGACAAATATTTGTTAAAAATTTCACTTGAAACTAATTAAGTCAGTATCTTCAGCTGTCCTTTATTATTGACCTAATCGCAACCTACGCATGCGTAATCTCGTCATAGCGACTCGCACCTTTGAAGCTCGAGTTGGCTTGTATCGAAATAGTGTGATCGATATGAAATACTCGGTGATCGTTTCGTTCGATTAAATGTTCTTTTTTCTTATCAACAAAGAGAAATATCTTCGAATGTAATTGGTATGTATTAATCTCGTTGTTAATTCGATTTATGCGAGAAAAATAGAACGAGTTTAATATATTACAGTTTGAATAATAATCTCTAATATTTTATTTTTACAAGCTCATTCTCTTTCGTACGTTATTTGATATTAAAATAAATTGTACAAAATAGTGTTTTATGACGATTATGAGGATGATCAGCTAACAACGATCGGCGAAGAAAAATCATTTTTAAAAAAAACAAGAAAAGAAAGAACAAAGTAAATAGAATATTTTAAATTTAGAATAAGATATGCGCTAAAAAGTGAGGTTAAGCCGGTACGCGATGCGTACGAGCGAGTACGCGACGGTTCGCCACTGTGGAGCCACCACCCCTTTTCGCGTACCTTTCTCTTCCTTATCCCACTTTGTAGCGAATATCGGTAGGCAATATAAATTCCTAAAATAAAAAAAATAAAAAAAATAGAAAAAGAAAAAACTAGAAAAGATATTTAATATATATAAATATTTTTACGGGGAGGATTAAGAAAATCGATTTGTTGGATCACTTGAAAAGAAGAAGAAGAAGAAGAAGCAAGGGACGAAGTTACTTCAGAGGAAGGGGGTGGGGGAAATCGCTTGTAGGTCCAATTCATGCGAGTGAGAAAGAGATATAGAGATAAAGGTAAAGAGATTAAATAAAAAGAAAGTAAAAAAGAATAACGCAAGGCACGAAGAGAGAGAGAGACTTCTTTGAGATTTAATACACGCACTAGGAAGCTTGAAGATCGCTGCTATTTCCATCCAAACGCGGTTGGTTACTTCTCGATTGTGATAGGATATGTGTCTCTGGTTCCAAAGCGCGGGTCGTTTATAAACTTCGGCGATGAGCCGATTCGCGTCCATCTTTACTTCGTCCTTCATTTCCCTTAACAAGTAGCGGCAGTGGTGGCGGCGGCGGTGGTGGTGGTGGTAGAGATGTTGTTGTTGGGTCTCAACAAAATGACTAATTCTAATTGGTAGAATACGAATTTGAATTGACAATTTTTAGGGGCGAATTGAATTCGAAAATGATAGGAATTAAAGAAAAAAAAATTTAAAAAAAAAGAGAGAAAGAGATTATAAATATATAGATATAGACGGAGCGACAAACCGACGACGACAAAGTACGGGCGAATACTAGCGTCGGGATAGCGATTAGCGCGCAGGACGTTCTCACGGACGCTGGACGATCGATTCGCTGTTTCGTTCTCGTCTCGGCTCGCTAGCGCTAGCGCGACTTCTCGCATCTTTTCCTATCCTCTTCTTCTTAGTCTTCTTGTTGTTCTTCTTCTTACTTATATACTATGTACATACGCTTATATAGAAGAAAGAGAAAGAGCAATATCCCACTTTACAATTAGTTGTTTATTCTATCATGAGTTTCTCCTATGATGAGAACACTTCCTAGGATCAACCAACTTATTTCTTATTTTAATTGATTTCAACTTTCTTAAATTTAAACTTTAAAATCAAATATAGATCATGTTTGAATAATTTGAGAGATATCCTAGCAAAGTTCTTATTCTACAATGAGAGATTTCCTATGATGAACTGATTTATTTTTTGTTTGTTTATTTTATTTTTAAATTTTCTTGGTTTAGACTTTTAAATTAATTCTAGAGTATTTATTACAACGTAAGAGAAATCTTAGGGAGTCTTATGTTCTATGATAAACTTCCTGGAACAAAAACCGACTTATCTTTTTTAATTTATCTTCTTTTGATTTATAGATTTTAAAATTATTAAATCTAGATCATTTTTGTATTCGTTACAAGGAACAAAAAATCATGCACGGTTTTGAACTGATATCGCAAGGTGCCGAAGCCTGTCTCTACAAAGGGACATACTTAGGTAAACCTACTATAGTTAAAGAAAGATTTGTCAAAGGCTATAGACATCCGGATTTAGATAAACGTTTAACAAAAGATAGAATAAAGGCTGAAGCACGTGCTATTATTCGTGCTAAATCTGCAGGTAAAGATTAATTACTTGATCAGTTATCCGTGAACTTGATTGTTTTGGTACATTTCTCTAACTAATTCTTTTTGTTTTCCTTTTGTATCAAAGGCGTACCAACACCTGCATTATATCTAGTTAATTTGGATCGTCGCAGCATTTACATGGAATATATGGAAAATACTACAATTTTAAAACATTATATAGATGAAAATGTATCTGATAAAGTTAATGTAGAACATATTACTAAGTTTATAGGAGAAGGATTAGGTTTACTTATTGCTAAACTACACTTGAAGAATATAATCCATGGAGATTTGACGACTTCCAATGTTCTTTTGAAAAATATTTCAAATGAAATGTGGACCAAAGAGAAAGGTAATGTCTTGAAAGTTTTTATGTAAAAAAAAAAGAAAAGAATAACATTTGTATTAATATGAATTCTTTTTGTAGCTTTAAATCATTTTGTTATGATTGACTTTGGATTGGCACGAATTGATTCAACTGTGGAAGATAAAGCAGTTGATATATATGTTCTTGAAAGATCTTTGCTTAGTGCTCACTCAGAAGTGCCTACTCTTTTTCCACTAATTTATGATAGCTACCAAAAACATTATGCAAATAAAACTCAATGCAAGGAGATAGTTAATAAGTATGAAGAAGTAAGAGCACGTGGACGCAAACGATTAATGATTGGCTGATCATTAATAGAATTATTTTTAATAAAGAAGGATTATTTGTTAAATATATGAATTTAATTTTTTTTCATATTTTTACTAATGTAAGTATTTGTTTTGAAATTTCAAATGAAGTACTTGCATCTATGAGCTTTATTTTTTTAAATTTGTATACTTTTCTTTCTTGTAACAATAAAAATATATTTTTATTAACAAACGTTCGACTTATTCAACTGTGAAAGTTGGTGTATCAAGAAGAAACTAGTTTAATATAGATGTTTAATACGATAAAAAGATTTGTATACGTATAATTCATTCTTGCATAACAAGTATTATCTACGGGTAACAAATTGTGAGAAGATATTATTTTGTATAATTAATAAAATAATACCTTCCTTTCTTTTCGTAGAAACACCATTAATACAATCCAGTGTTATATATAGAAAATGTATGTTTTTACGTAGACAAATGCTTATAAAGTCAAGCATATGCAAATATAGAGCACTTTCCAGTAGCGAATATATCAAATGATTTTACACTTACAATTTAATTCGATTTTCAGTCCAAGTGTGTATCACTTTTTATTCCTAAATCAGTCAAAATGTAGCCCAGAATATATGATGATCCACGTTACCTGTAAATAATTATAATTCAAAATATAGATTATATCGATATCAATGACTTTAATTAATTTTTATGAAATGAAGTAATATACCAAGAAGCCAGCAAATGAAGTCATAAATCCTTCCTTAGTTAATTCCCATATACCACCATATTCTTCTTCATCGATTTGCTGATAACTGTTGAAATATAGATACATTACACCTGCGTTGACTAGTACAAATCTAAAAAATAGAATGTATTAATAACCATATTAGAATATATTAAAGATGATTCTGTACAGTTTTGACTTACAATAATAGAGCTATAAACCCCTTTAAAGGTATAAGACCCCATCCTATGCCAACGATAATACCGATTGCTTGTCTGGCCCAATAAACAACATCGAGAAATTCTTCCTGCATAAATAATAAATATGAGTGTTCATAAAGATTAAGATGACGCATAAGAAGACATATGAATTGTCAAAAGTAAGGTTATATTTACTTTATCTGGCCATTCTGAATTCGCTGTAATTGCACGCGTCCAAACACTTAATTCGCACTTGTTGCCATTCCCATTTTTTTCTGACTTTGATCGTGACATATTTGATTGAAACTTTCCACTTAAAAAATGACTTTTAAATTAACAACCATTAAAAGCGTGTGTAAGCGCGCTAGTCACACGCTCTTTTTGGTTCCACGTTTTATGTCGGTACTTCCGTACTTTTTCTCTGCGCATCAGTTTACGCAACACATTCAGCACATGTAATCTGTTTCTACTAGATACTATCATACCAAAATTTATAAAATCATTTAACACTGAAGCGCCATATAATTGAAATTTTACACGAGCGAAACGTAAACTTCGGCCATAACTTCTAATTCGTAAAGATTATACAATATGCAAGCAGAGATTATTTGTTTGACCAATCACATTCGATGGCGCGCTATTTTCATATTTTTGAATACGAAATTTACAATATGAATCGTACATAAATCAGATTTGCAAATTTACAAAGAATTAGAGGAATATTTATAATATTACAGTTAACATATCATCAAAGAATAAATGCAATAATTAAATAAAGAATATCTTTTGTTAACTGACTATGTTGTCTTAATGCAATATTCAAATAATCATAATTCTTTTCATAATTTATACATAGATGAGTTTATTCATTGGAGGATTATATCTTTATGATTACTAAATATGTTATATGTATATAAAGTTGCTGATACAGGAATGTATTTGAGTAAAATATATAAATATATCACACATGCACCATCATACGCACAGAGGCATACAGAGTCAGTTGTTTTTTTGTTTTGCTTAAATATTTACATTAAACCACTTTCATGTTGCAGGTGAATTTCTTATTATTTTTTGAGATCTACAATAGTTATTACCTAACTTAGATTCGTATATCTTTTTTACTTTTTCTTTCAGTTTTAGAAAACAAGATCAATTGCTATTATTCATTTGGCACAACGTGACAAAATTACTGAATTCTATTCATAATCAGTTTTCGAAAATTTGTAATGCCAACGCTGGCCTTGTTTTCTTTTTATTAAACTATAAATTTCACCTTTTTCGATTGAATATTGCACTGCACATTCTAATATAATTTTAATAGTACAAAAAGATCACCTGTAACATGACATGCAAAATTTTGTATGAGCTTGCATAATATTACACACACGTACATGACTGAATGCTATTTTTATAATTATATTATATATTATATATCCTTTAGATTTTTTACTGTCTCTCTAAAAGTATCATTATCAAATATTTTATTAATTATCTAATCTTTATCATATTGATTTACATTTATATAATAGGTCATAAAATTTAAATATGGAATGTGTTATTGGCATATATTTTGTGTTTGAAACAATATAATTTGAATAAAACAGCTACAGGAGGAAAGTTTCTTTCTTGGTTAATATAGTTTAATATTTTAAAGATTAGATGTATGCAAATTTAATATATGTCATCCTAAAGGAGACTAATAATGTATCTTGCAACAATGTATATTAATACGATGATTTGTATTACCTTCTTACATAGGTTGAGGAATATGTTTTTCTTGTTTAATATGCAACATGGATTTCAAAATGCAACTTGTAGAAATTTGTGTATTACTGTACCCATGTAAATAACAATAGTATATTTTTCAATGATTACAGCTAACAGTGCAAACAAAGGTTCAATATATGTTTGAACTGTTGCATTTTTATGTTTTGTCAGAATTTTATAAATGTATACATAGGGTGGATCGAAAATCATATTATAATCTAGGAGGATTTGATTCCTTGATTAAAATTAAATTGTAAATAATAATAGTAACAATTAATATTATCATTTTGAATAATTTACTTTTAACCAAGAAATTATTTCCATCTTGATTGTATTGGATATTCGAAACATCCTATATATATGTATATAATTTATATATATGTATATTTATATGCGTATTAAGATACTATCCCGCAATTCTATTTTACAAATGTATATACATATACTTTTCTCTATAAAAACCGATCAATTTTCTATATGATTATATATGTTAAATACTTTTTTTTGTTAGAAAAGACAATATATTTAACAACTCCTTTATCAAAAAAAGAAAAAGAAAATATATATAAAAAGACGACTTACTCCAGGTCACTACTTTTCTTTATAAAGATGTAAAGTATAAAGAATTAAATTATACAATGCTCCAACTTAAAATGCGACATTTGTATACCACTTTGTGAGATGTTATATTGTATATTTTGCATATGTTATATTTTTGTATACGTGATTGTTTAATCCCTATTATATTTCCAAACACCAAGTTAGTAACATGATCCGGTTAGAAAGATTCTTTTTTAAACTATATATATATAGAGAGAGAGAGAGAAAGAGATATTTTATAGTATGATTTTTAGTTTAAAATCAAAATTATTAAAAATGATGCGCATATATGCAGTTTATATTGATGATAATAAACAAAAGCTTTTTTTTTCAATATTGAAATTAAAAGAGATCGGAGAATACATTTTGACAAATGCATTAATAAAAAACATAATCAATTGTATACTCACATATTAAACATCGGAAGACAAATACATTTTGCTTAAAAAAATTAAAAATAGAGTAACACTTTTTGTTTTATCATACGTAATAGGCACTTATTACGTTGACATCCATAAAACTCCATCCGATAGGATAGAAATTATATTTTTCCATAGCCAGAACACACTTCCTTTTCTCTAAACTACACAGTCTCTTATCTAAAAATGTACAGAGGCGCGGACAACAGATAAATATTTAAATATTAAAACAAGTTACACCAATTTGTAAATTATTTCGATAATATCATATACAATATTATATACCAGGCCCTTTATATAAAAGTTTTAGAGAAATGCAGAACGCATTGGCTGTGATTTAAATGGAAGTATTTGTTCCAATTATTATTTGTATTCATCAGTAGTAATTTAAATTAACTTTGCATGATAAATGTAATATTCTGTTATATAATATACAATAAAACCTTCTAATGACATAATAATAGGAGACTAATACTTGTATAGAAACTCTTGTTACCCTGTTCCTAATGCAAGTGTGTTAATTTAATAAACGTATGTATGTATGTATGTATGTATGAATGTATATATATATATATATATATATATATATGTATGTATGTATATATATATATATATATATGTTATGTCTGATTTCTTATGGCACGAATATAAACAAACAATGTGCTATTTTATTGTGCAATTCATAGAAATGCTTGTTTCGGAATATTCTTATAAATATTATGTTTATGTATATTACTATTATAATTATTATATATATTTTTTTTGACATACTGTCATAAAATCGATATTCTGGTGTTATACGGAGCTGCATTGTTAAACGTCAACAACGTCGTTGTCATAATTAAAATTTGAATCACGTAAAAATGAAGTGCGACGAAGTTTAAAGTTGAATGAAGAATCTTCAACCATTTTCGGCACTTCCGTTACCTGAAATTGATAAATACATTGTAGAATAAAATAATAAAAATGTTGTAAAAATAAAAATAATTTCTACATATATTTCAATATAATAAAATGAATGAAGCAGAAATTTTCAAGGCATAGTTAAAAAAGAAAAAACAATGAAAGAAAGATTAAATGTTACATTAAATATACAGTACAGGCATAATTAGAAATTAAATTTTGGCAATGTACAGTATATAGTATATAGCTTAAAATGATATAAAAAGCTAAAGGAATTTTTAAGGAATGATCAGTATTGTAAAATATTACTAAATATACTTTGATATATACAGCTGTCTTCTTTCTTCAGAAGTATAGAAAAAAGAAAGAAATAAATGTCGTAAAGTACCTTGGTAACTGGTCGGTCAGCAGAACGTTGAAGCACCGACCTCCATGGTGCAGGTGTGCTATGCTCTAAAATAATATATACAGCAAGGCTCATGAATTTAAGGCTTGTCATGCATTTCCAAACTATTTTAAAGCTTGTAAGAAAAAAAAAATGAATATTTTGTAACAGTTAACAGTGATGCTCGAATCGAGCAGTGTATGCAGGGTTACAATACACCGAACGATCATGCATCTTATAAAAATGTTTGATTTTACCATTTTCTTTTTTGTCAGCCTTTCCTTTATTTAAACTAGCAGCCAATTCTCTGACCGATCTTTTCTCTACACTCGTATTGCTCAATGAACTTGCTGTACTGCTTGCAGATAATGTAGGTGGTAGTGATGCAGGACCACTAACACCACTATCAGTTGATTCGTCAAGAGCATCACCAGAGTCAGGTGTATTTCCTGCAGATGTATTTGGACTCGACCCATCACTTAATAAGCTAAATTCACCTGCGATTTAAATATTGAAGTTATTACAATAACTTAAATATTTAAAAATTTAATTTACAAAATTTAAACAAGTATGGAAAATGTTAGAAAATTTACCAGATTTCCTATCAGCAGCCATGCTCCAAGGTCGTGGCTTTGGTGCTGTAGCGGGAGGAATAGGTTTATTTTTTAAAAGAGCACCATTATTTTTTCCATCGCTGCTAGAGTTATTTCCTTTAACAGATTTTAATATTGGTGACTTAGATGACTCAGATGAATTTTTGGTGTTGCTACCATTGGTTGGACTTCGAAGATCAAAACCAGTAGAACGTAGTTTAACAGAAGGCATTGCTTGTGCGCTAGATTTATCCTTCTCTAATGACGAATTCGTATTATTTTGTAATTGTAATATTTTCCCACAGTCTTCCGATTCTCGAGAATTACGAGATGTTGGAATCGATCCAATATTTGGTAAAGTATTTCGTTTGGAAGAATCAACGGAAGTACTCATAATACTGTTATTATATGTATCCTTACTACTATCACATCTGGACATTACTCTCTCATGTCCTTGAGCATTATCTGTTGTATTTCGACGAGCTAGAGGAGATGCAGTTAATGGCGAATCACCTTGCGAACGTCTTCCTACCAGCGGAGAAAATTTTTCTAAATTATCGCTAGACCTTGAACGCGGTGTTGGTTCAAGTAATGTTTTTAACATTGGTGAGTTACATCCATGCTTTTTATCTAGATCAGGTGGTATACTTTTATGACTCGCCAAAGATAAATTTGGACTTCCATCCGTTGGAAATGTATGTAAAGAACTATAAATACAACATTCAAATGAAATGATAAAGGACACTATAACCAATAATTATCATAAAGATATATATTTTATTTTATAATACCTATCATCGCTCGTAGGCGATATAAGTGGTGTAGTTGGTGTTGTAGGCCGGAAAAATACGTCTAATCCTTCACCAAGAGCTAAACCATCTACAGGTTGATCTGGTCTTAACATTGGTCTTGTGGGTGCTCTAGTTTTTGTTCTTCGTGGTCTAGATTTGACTAAATGTTGTAATTGTTGACCCACTGTATTAGGTAATTCTGAGACAGAATCTAACGATTCTGTTAAGGAATGTTCAGTTTCTGAAATAGCTATGAAAAAAAATATTTTATTTATTATTATTTATATACCAAAAATTTACTATATATATATTTTCATTATTATTAAATTATATATGAAAACAACCTTCTGCCTGACTTTTTGGCAGTGATGGAAGTAAATCAGGTATATCGTCTGCTGACAATCCTTCTACAGAATCTACTACTGATTTTGGTCTTAATTTTCTCCCATGCAAACTTTTCCTTTTATTAGATAAGTGCGGAGTTGCCTGAATAAAAAAAATAATGTAATGTACAAGTTTTTAAATAGAAGAAATATTACAATGAATTGTTAACCATTAATGTAAAATTATATAATAGTTATGTATTATTAATTTTTTTATTTTTTTACCATACTTACAAGATTCAAATAATCCAATTTCTAGACAGACATAGGAAAAGTAACGACAATTATATTATTAATATAAACTGTCTTAATATTAATATACACATACATAGGAATATTAATTAAATTAAATTATTTATGAAATAATAAATGACAATTACCATTGGGGATTGTTCACTGGAACAATGGCTAAGAGAATTTTCCAAGGAATACGTTTCTGGAGGACACTCAACTTCTGAAATAAGACTAGTCCTTCCACCATGCAATGTCATAGAAACACCAGTAGCACTTGTAACACCAATAACACTTCCACTACTCATGGAACCTGCACTTGGCCGTAATACATCTGGAGTACTACTTCTTGTTCGACTATCACAATCTCCAATCTGTGAATAAAAATTATATTACAATATATATATAAAATATATAAATAATAAATCACTCACCAAAGTCTTGTAACTACGCGACAAAGATTCGATTACTTCATCAGTAGTTCTATCGGATACATGTGCAGCAACTGCTAAATTTAACTCACTATGAAAACAAATTTTTTTTTCATTAATTTAGATTATAATATGTCAGACACAAGTCAGAAATACAAACACAAATATATTAACATAGTACAATAATAAAATAAAATAGACATACTTGACTCTATTAATAATATCAGCACCAGCTTGTTCTGTAATAGTGGTATGAATAAATTCTGCGCTTATATGATTTTTCTCCTTACAAATATTCCGAACATCATCCTCTACAGCAATAGGTTCGCTTTCATCTCCTCTAATTACTGTTTGTGAAAGTATCGTTGGACATTGTTCATTTGCACATTTAAGCATTGCATCCAATGAATCCTACATACAAAAATATTCTTTGTTATAAAAATTGTTCATTTGAATGATTTATAGTTTAATTGTTAAATAAAAAGTACCTCTAAGTACATAGTAACAACTTTGTGAAGTTCGCTTGCCATATCATGTAATTTTAGTTCAATTGGATTATTTTCATCTCTTCTTTGTAGTACTTCGTGTAATCTTGGAAGAAGCTATAAATAATACGTATATTAGATTATTCATAAGTTCATACTTGATTATAATACTTTTTTTGTAGATACCTGTTTAGAATTATCAGCATCTTGTATTAGACCGGTAGCATAATTAATGTCATTATTTGCATCACAGCTTTCTGCAGCTATAGCTTTGATAGTATCCTGAGTTTGAACAACAAGTCTATCAACCATCTGTTGCGTAGAACTTAACAAGAAACCTTGCTGAAGTCTAAATGCTTGTCCATGACTGTATTTACATGGCGTTACATTTCTCTGTAGCAAATCTTGAATTTTTTTAGCTAATTGCTCTGTTTTTTCAGCAGACGTTTTCATACACGGTTGTAAATCAAAAATTGGAAATGGCATATGCCTGACACTACAATTTCTGTAATTTAATAAGAAATACATATAATTTAGAGAATGAATATATTAATTAATTATTATATAGTAAAATGAATTTACTTTTCCAAAGCATGCACGATATCAGCATAACCTTGAAGCGTAATATTATTTTTATCATAAATGATGGTCCTTAAATGATTATTGATTTGTAATGCTTTGGCTAATAATCTTGCACCAGGATCACCAATTTGATTTCCACTTATGTCTAACGTATGAAGACAGGTATTACTTCCCAAAGCATTAATCAAATTATAGAGATCAGATTTAAGACGAGAATCAGGTAAATGTAATGCTTGTAAAACGCAATCATCCTCTTGGAGCATTTGGACCAAAGCATCCATTACAACGGCAATGTGTTTGCTTTTCATGCCAGTTGTATTTCGACCCATATATAGTTGTTTGATAGATTTGTTTTTACCTATGGCTGTTATTACTTGTGCTAAATCAACATCCATATCTAAAAAATATACGTCATTTATAAGAAAATAAATATAATTGTCAAATAACAGTTATTAATTCACAGAATTTAGAACGTACGTACTGCTGTCCGAAATATCCAATGATGCTATGCATCTTACGCCATGTATACACGATTCCAAAACATGAGCACCCATAGAACCTAAATTATTTCCACTCATATCAAGTTCTAAACCTACTGTACTTTCATTACATGCCAATCCAAGTAACAAATGTTTTAATGCCTCCAGAGGTAATTTACAGAATGAGATGTTTAAGTACTTTAATGAAAGCGTTGCTGTAAAAAATTGCTTAAAACTGGGAGGTATTTCTTTGGTCTTTTTACTTGAAAAAGAATTGCGAGCAACGTTTAGATGGACTAGATTAGTTGCACAACCTCGCAATAAAGCACCAAATAGCTATAAAAAGAATTAATGTGAATAATAAATTCCCAAGAAAAAAAGAAAAATATTTTAAATTTAACAATTTATACTTACACATTCTAAGGTTGTATCTGTACCACTAAGATCTAAATGTGTTAAACTATTAGGCTGTGCCAGAAAGTTACATAAATTCTGTAATTAAATTAAATCTTGATTAGATAAAGATATTTAATAGAAGTGTAATAGATTATGCAATATATAAACTTACATTAATATCATCTTTCAAAGTATTTTCAGAAAGATTTAAGTATTGCAGACTAGTTGGCATACTCCTATTTAAACTTAATGCATGTGCTATTTGACCAATGCCTTTTCCAGTTAATCCACAATGAGCCAAATTCAATTTTTGTAATCCTTTAGGTAATTTTCCAATAGGGCCACTTAAATGTGTAGATCCTTAAAATATAAATAATCATAAATATTTTAGAATTAATTGTACATAGATTTCAATCATCATATCGTGTAGCTCAGCCACCAATAACCTTTTTTATGCAGTATATATTATATATCGTATAAGTTGCTAAAAATGTAAGAACATAATATATAATTGTATTACTATGAAATAATAAATTAAAAAACTTATAAAAATATAAATAATTATATAACACATAAGAGTTAGTACTAACTACTACTGCAAGTTATGAAACATGCATACAATTTTTTGGTTTATAACATATATTAAATTAAATACAATGATTATAACATTGCAACAAACTACATTATTGTGCAATAAATACTATCAATAAATATTAATTGTAATAAAAATATGTGGTTATTTGCACACCTTGCATTAACTTGGCAATTATCCCACACAAGCTAGATGCTCCTACAAAAATATAAAATTCATACAGAGGGATTCCAGTACACATGAATAAATATTGGGAAGATCAATGCACAAAAATGGGTGTACTAAAACATAAGCTGCAGATAGAAAATATCAGTGCCTGGATGAAACTTGCCTTTGTCCTCGATCATATTATGTGACAAATCTATTGTCTGTAACATTGTATTAGCATTAGAAATCAAGGCTAATGACAATTTGTGTGCAAAATCCCTATAAACGAAAATCTAATGTTTATAAGTGTTTTTAAAAGGGATATTTTCTACTCATCGTTTCATTCATATTCTTACCATTTAACTCCAAGATTATCCAGATAGAGTTCTTGAATAGACAATGACCTACGCATAACATGCAATAATCTTTCAAGTGGTTCATGGCTTAACTTAAGATGCGACGCTCTCAACTTAGTAAACCATGTATTATATTCCAAGGCTGATATTATTGGTACCAAATCTTTTTGATCTAAATGGTCAAAATCCCTTAAATTAAGTTCTCTGGTATCATGGGATAAGTATATTGTGTCTACATCCTAAAATTGTATATTATCGATATATATAGGAATTACATATAGGTATTTTTTTATTATATTATATATGATTTACTATTACACAAGAGTATGATTAATCTTACCCAAGCAACTTCTTCTCTATACGGTACACCATGTAAATCACACATACACGCATATTGAGTGGAAAAACCACCACAAGGCCCAGTGTGTCTTGTTGCTTCTGTGCTCCTGGCTAATTCACTACCTCTTATGGTTTGTAATCTGCTTGCTGGGATTACTTCTATCTTTCTTATAATATAACTGTTAAATAATATATGTTATGTATATCTTAATGTATACAAGATATTAACAAATAATTTTATTTCATTTGATAAATATATACTTTAATGGTACTGTAGGAAAGATATTGCGAATAGCAGTATGTAAGGCCTCGATCATTGCATCGACTTCGGTAGTATCTGCACCTACACTGGTTGTAGTAAAATTGTAAAATCTTTCTCCTACAGTTAAACATAATTGGTTCGCTCTTTTGGATTCTATAGATACTATTTCTAAGTAATGGAAGTGGCAGTCGATCTGTAATCAAATATTACTTCTTCCATTTATGTATACTTATTTTAATTTCAAGAAATAAAAACTCACCCTTGTGGGTACTTTGGCCGTTAAAAGAAAAAGACGGCATGGTGAAAATACCTGAAATAAAAGATATTAATGAACCAGTGGTAATAAGTTTAGATTGTCAAAGCAGTTAAAATCTAATACTCACAAGAACGCGGTTTTCTTGTTTATCTGGCTTGGTTTCTAACTTGACAACATTTTTTAGTAATATCTTGACATGCTTACCAAGTAATGCTTTCACCGATTCTATAAATAATTAATTATTCGTAACGTTACATATGCAAAAATACATTAATATAGAATTACAAGATATAAATATTTTAATTGCAAAAGAATATATATATATCTCATAATGTGCATATAATATACATATGTATATATATATATATATATATATATATATATGTATGTATGTATGTATGTAATATATATATATATAATAAAAATGAGAAATGTATTTTGGAATAACAAAATTAAATAAAAATGTATGTTAACATAGAAAAAAAATTTCCTGCAATGAATCACCGGTCTTTCGGATCACCCGCATGTATCTATACGGGAGATGACAGATCACTGATTTATGCGAACGTAAACATTGAAAACGAGACTAACCGTTTAAATCCTTAGTGAGTTGCGATCTCGTTGACATTTTGCTAAAGTTAATATATTTTCCATATATCCCGAGCCATTTAAGACATTGTTTTTCTTGTTACTTTATTTCCACTGCTTTAATAAGCACTTAAAACGATATCATTATACAGGGCGATGTCGCACAAGTCCAGAGCGCAACAATCGCCATGTTGGCACCTGCCTGCTGTCCATTGATTCCATACCATTCCGTTCCGTTCCTTTCGTTTCTTCCTTTCATACAATTCATTATGGCTGTTCACCATCTTGCGACTACAGCGATATATGTGGACTGAATTTGAACTACAAGAACAACAAGAGAAAATTGTCCCCACCATTGGAAGATATGAAATGAATTATTTATTACATATATTTATAATTTAAAGCGCAGAGAAGTGTTTTAATAGCTCAATAATGTAACAAATTCATTGTAATTTTTAAGACGATGTTCTACCATGATTGTATAT
Source organism: Polistes fuscatus (assembly GCF_010416935.1). Lineage (NCBI taxonomy): Eukaryota > Metazoa > Arthropoda > Insecta > Hymenoptera > Vespidae > Polistes > Polistes fuscatus. The sequence continues at coordinate 2,010,392 of NW_025113101.1, forward strand.
TAAATAATACTAATAAATATATATTTTTTTTAAATATTTGCATTAGCATATTTTATTTACATATACCTAAAATAGAATGTAATTAATTTAACTATCATTAATTTAAACATTTATTAAACAAAAATTAATTTAAAACATTTAAATGTTTAACGAATTCTATAGACTCCAAAGAATAATGTCATAAGAGACAATTAAAAACAATAAAGTTATAGAAAGAAACATTATCCAAATTGCCATGAGAACTTACCGACCTTTGAAAATTGATGGTAAGTTACCGACCGAGAATATTTGATGGTATCTTAACGACTGTCGGTAGCTCGCGTGGTAAGTTACCATCGAATCTTCACCGTCCGTAAGTAACGCCACCACCTGAAAACTCTTGTATCGTCATGCGCTCAAGTTACAAATCTTTCATTTTTGCGACGGGAGGAAAACGATTCAAACTACCAGAACATATGGATTTCCATTGAAAATTAAAAAAACGTCAAAATTTTTATTCGAGGGTAGCATTTAAATGCCTTTCATAATATATATAGATATATTAAATATATTGATAGATACATTTATTTATATTTTCCCAAGCTTTTAAATATTATTTATAGTCTTCTATAATATTAATTCTATGAATTTATATAAAAAGATCGACAAAATAGATAATTATAAAACAATTAAATATAAAGTAATTACTTTCCGTATATTAAATGGTTATAAGGAACAAAGGAGAAAAAGGAAGAAGGATATGATATTAATTAGGAAAATGAAAAAAACTAATTATCATTATAATGTTAATGGTAAGCGGTCTTTAGCTGGATTTTACTTGCAATGGAATGTTTAACATATTTTATATGTTAAACATTATACTGAAAGTAAAATACCATTGCCCAGGTCTAACCACGAGGAGGTAACCGCTTCTGAAGACCCGGGATGTGCATCCTGAAGATGTCCCCATCCGAAGTAAAATGAAACCATAGAAAATGAAAGCCCCGAGAACGTTTTTTAATGAGCCCTATCTTAGGCCCCATCCTAAGAGTTATATTCAGAAAATCCTTGCAATTATTATCAAGAATGAAGAGAAAAGTGGAATACCAAAAAACAAAGTGATAAAGACGGAGTGAAACATGAATAAAATCGAACTAACATGGAACCTGTGAACGAATAAATACATTAAAAATAAATATTACACGCGTGCGAAGCTAAGATAAGAAGAATAAATAAATTAAAATTATACATTTAGTCATACATTTAATTATACAAATTATATTATCTTACTCTATACTTAATTATTACTAAGTCCTCGTGCTGTCCTGGTATGGTCCTCGTGCTGTCCTGGTGTGGTCCTCCTCCTATGTAACCTGCAACAAAAAAAACAAAGGGATAGGGAAGAAGTTGAAAAGTAGGCTTTTTAAAGTGAAACTTTTTACGTTTTTTTTTTAAGTGGTATCCCACCGGTTGGACTAATCCACTGACTCTAATCTATATTACGAGGAACTTACGCTGCACGTACAGTTTGCCCACCAACACTATATTTACTGCAAGCTTGAGGAACTGAATCCCTGGGGCCGTCTTACTAATAGCGCTGATAGACATCCCTTCTAATGCAGTTTCAGTTCCTATGCTACGTGCACATCTATGCTTGCAAAATCGCGAGTTAAAAAAAGCAAAGTAAAATAAAAAAAAATAAAAAAAAAGGATAGGGCGTTTCACTTTAAAAAGCTAAGGGTAGGACATGATTCTATCCTTGGGAGAAAGATAGAATCAAGGCTCGCGTGGGCAGGGTCGCATCCCTGAAGTAAATTCCTTCTTAACAAATGGCGCCCTTTGCGAAGAAGGAATCTACCCGCTACCCATTGAATTGTTTCTAAAAAAATAATAAAATTTTAATAAACACTTAATATTAAATTTTATTTAGCCAGTAACAATAATTGTAAAACAATCTATGTAATCGGAGAATTTTATAATTATGTTTCAACCAAAGAACGCAACCAAGCTGAAGAAACAGTCATCTAAAGTTATAAAAATAAATTCATATTAAATTTATTTTCTATTCAAAATACGTTAATAGAAGAGTATATAACATTTAAAATAATGTATGTATATGTTTAAGCAATTATATATAATAGCAGAGAACAATACTTTGTTCTATACACCTTAAATAATTGTTAATTAATCGATAAAAATGTCTATTGTTGCTTAAAAACTCGGAGTATATGTTCTGTGATCCCTCCTCCTCGAAATTCACCGTTGATCTGAGTAATTATCCTCTGTTAAAGTTTTTTTGGTGAAAGTTGTTTATGTGACTTTCCGAAAAATGCGCATATGTATAAAAGAAAATCAATAAAATTAATCAATAAAATTTAATATTATAACGTTCTCATTTTAATATTCTTTTAATTTTTATGTAATTGTTTAAACAAATGTACATTTATTGTAACGTTCATGCATAATGGTGACTTTGGAGGAAGAAATTTTTATCGAAAAGAATATCGCATCGAAATTATTTAATATTTAAAATATGTTAATAAATATGTAATGTTTAAGCTAATATGTGTGTTTAAATAATCTGAAACGTAAAGAGAGTGCATTAGTGCATTATAATAATTGTTAATTAATCGATGCAAGCGTATATTGTTGTTAAAAAGCTTAGAATATATGATGTATGCACTGTCCTCTTCGAAATCTGCCGTTGATCTGAGTAATTATCCTCTGTTAAAGTTCTTTTGGTGAAAGTTGTTTACAGGACCTTCCGAACGTTGAGCACGTGTATAAAAAGAATAATAAACCTATTTAATAAAATTTAAGATTAAAATGTTATGATTTTCGTATTTTTATCTATTTCATGTAATTATTGTAATGCTCCTGCGCTGTGATGACTTCGAGGATAAAATTTAATTGTTATATAAGAAAATTGCATTAGTTCATTAAAATGATTGTTTATTAATCGATAGAAATGTTTATTGTTGTTAAATAGCTCGGAGTACATTTTTTGTCAACCGTCTTCCTCAAATTCACCTTGAAACTGGCACTTTTTCTTTTATGAAAATTCTTTTATTAAAAGTTTTTTATGTAAAAAAACTTTTTTTTATTTAGTATTTTTATTTTCGAACGTCGTGCATGTGTATGAAAGAAATAATCTACTTAATTAATACAATTTAAGATTATAACATTTTTCAAACAAATAATATACATCAAAAAAACATTAAAATTACATTAATAATAAAATAAAATAGAAGTCAATGTGCGAAGTCTGTTATTAAACAGTTACCGTATATAAAAGCAGTACTTTACTATCTAAATGTTTTAAAATTTTCAGCCGTATAAAAAGAAAGTTCGTATGTTTTACGTAAAGATTCCTTAATAATTAAATTATAATTTTTCTTTAAAATATATTGTACATATATATATATATATATATATACTTAAACTTTAACATTTCACTTAAATATGAATGATTATGAAGACGATTATTTAATTCAAACGGTGAACAAGTAAGCTATTCGAGTGAGCCACTATAGTGGCCATCGACCTGGAAAAAATAATCGAAAAAGCCACTTTAGTGGCAGGCCGGCTAAGGCCTATATCGGTAATTGTAGTGCTCTACGTTTATCATTTCGACCGTCGGTAACAGCCACTGTCGGTAACTTCCACCGTCGGTAATTGCCTTCGTCGGTAACTGCCACTGTCGGTAACTGCCACCGTCGGTAACTGATTCCTACTTTTAAAACATCGACCGTTTTTAATGAGAGTTTGTAATTTAATAATATTGACAGTCAGGAATCTAAATACAAAATATTACCGACGTAGAGTAAAAAAATTTTAATTACCGACGGTGGCAGTTACCGACAGTGGCAGTTACCGACGGTGGCAGTTACCGACGGTGGCAGTTACCGACAGTGGCTGTTACCGACGGTCGAAATGATAAACGTAGAGCACTACAATTACCGATATAGGCCTTAGCCGGCCTGCCACTAAAGTGGCTTTTTCGATTATTTTTTCCAGGTCGATGGCCACTATAGTGGCTCACTCGAATAGCTTACTTGTTCTCCGTTTGAATTAAATAATCGTCTTCATAATCATTCATATTTAAGTGAAATGTTAGAGTTTAAGTATATGTACAATATATTTTTAAGAAAAATTATAATTTAATCATTAAGGAATCTTTACGTAAATCATACGAACGTGCTTTATATACGACTAATAATTTAAAAAATGCGTGTATCAGCTCCGATGCACGACTCGAGTTTACCCATTTAAAATCATTGTCTTTGAACGGGTACAGAAAAAAAAGTCTTACTAGATTAAAAAAAAAGACAAGAATACAATAAATACATAGAAAAATAAAATGAATGAATCGAATGCACAATCTCTTTTATACATCGCAACTTTAATTTCTATAATTTTGGGCTACTCCCTGATATCTGTAAATACATAAAAGTTATTAAAAAACATTATAAAGTAATTAGTTTCTGTATATTAAATGGATAAAAGGAACAAAGGAGAAAAAGGAGTAAAGGAATATGATGTCAATTGGAAAGTTAAAAGAAACTAATTACAATTATAATGTTTATTGTAAGCGGTCTTTGGCTAGATTTTACTTGCAATGGAATGTTTAACATATAAAATATGTTAAACATTATACTGAAAGTAAAATACCATTGCCCAGGTCTAACCACGAGGAGGTAACCGCTTCTGAAGACCCGGGATGTGCATCCTGAAGATGTCCCCATCCGAAGTAAAATGAAACCATAGAAAATGAAAGCCCCGAGAACGTTTTTTAATGAGCCCCACTCTTAGGCTCCACCCTAAGAGTTATATTCGGAAAATCCTTAGAATTATTATCGAAAATGAAGAGAAAAATTTGAAAACTGAATAAGAAACTGAAAACGAGGAGTGCATCTGAATAAAATTCAAGTAACATCAATGATTTTATTAAAAATCAATACACTTTAATATAATTTCAATATATGCACATACGGAGATTATAATTAATTAATATTTTATACATAATTGTCAATCTACTTAAATATAGTATAATAAAAATAAATGTATATAATTTTTGGTTGACCCATGGCATCTGTAAAATAAAGAAAATACATTAAAAATAACTATTATACATGTGCAATTCTACAAGAAAAACAATAAATGGATTAAAATACTTCATTTATATTGAGAAATAATTATTTTATATTACCGTTTACCATTACTCTGTCCTCTTCTGATCATCTTCTAATCCACTTTCCTCTCCTCTTGGACGGAATGGTTATATGAAACAATAAACTGATTAAAAATATTCATGTACTTATAGAAATAATTATTTTTATACCATTTACCATAACTTAGTCCACTTCTGGTCATCTTCTAATCCACATCCCCTTCCTCTTGGTCGGAATTGTTATCTGAAACAATAAACGAATTAAAAAAGTTCATTTATTTATAGAAATAATTATATTCTACTACCATTTACCATAACTCAGTCCTCTTTGGGTTCGATTCCTCCTTCTCTTGGACGAAATTTGGCATCATAGTTCATCCTGCAAAGAAAATATTAAAAGGAATCGGAAAAGGATAGGGAAAAGTAGAACTTTTAAGGTGGAACTTTTCACGATTTTTGTTTTAAGTGGTTTCCCCCCGATCGGACTAATCCACTGATTCTAATTTCTTTGACGAGAAACCTAGGCTTCACGCGACGATCGACCATTACTCTAACAGCAGACGGTTGAGGCCTGACTAACGGATAGTGACCGAATCGCCAACGCGTGTCGCTTCGGTCCCTATGCTAAATGCATACTTTATGCATATCAAATCGCGAATAAAAAACAACGCATCCTAATAATATATCGCGAGGGACCTAGGCTTCACAAGTCGACCGACCATAGTGCCAACTGCAGGACCGGTGAGGCCTGACTAACGGATAGCGACCGAATCGACTTGGTGTCGCTTCGGTCCCTATGCTAAATGCATATTTTATGCATATCAAATCGCGAATAAAAAACAAATCTAAAAGTTGTTCCACCTCAAAAGTTAAGTAAACTCACTTGAATGCATGCTAATTCACGTGAACATACTTAATATAAAGGAAAAGAAAGAAAGTGAAAGAAATAGGGAAGGTATGATGGTTGGTGGGGGAAATTAAAGGTAAGGAATACCTGAAAAATATAAGAATTATTAAAGAAACATTATAAAGTAATTAGTTTCTGTATATTAAATGGATAGAAGGAACTAAGGAAAGGGGTAAAAGAATATGGTATTAATTGGGAAGTTAAAAGAAACTAATTACAATTATAATGTTTAAAGTAAGCGGTCTTTGGCTAGATTTTACTTGCAATGGAATGCATAACATATAAAATATGTTAAACATTATACTGAAAGTAAAATACCATTGCCCAGGTCTAACCACGAGGAGGTAACCGCTTCTGAAGACCCGGGATGTGCATCCTGAAGATGTCCCCATCCGACGACATAAGTCGAAACCATTGAAAATGAAAGTTCCGAGAAGGGAAATCCTTGCAATTATTATCGAGAATTAAGAGAAAAGTTTGAATACCATATAACAAAATGATAAACGGGGTGTTAAACATCAATAAAATCGAAATAACTTAGTACCTATATACTAATAAAATACATTAAAAATATATTGAAAATACATTAAAAATAATTATCACACGAGTGCGATGCTAAGGGGAGAAGAATTAACAAATAAAATTAAACATTAAATTACACATTAATATTTTATTATAACTAAGTTCTAGTCTGGTTCTCCTCTGGTCCTCCTCCTATTGAACCTGCAACAAAAAAAAACAAAGGGTTAGGGAAGAAGAAGAAAAGTGGGCCTGAAAACGAACCTGGAAAAGAAAAAGAAAAGATTATTTTAGATTTGCATATATGCAATGAATGATCCATGGTATCTATAAAAATTTGTACTGATCCATGGTATCTGTAAAAAGACAGAAGTGCATTAACAATGATTTTTCTCATACTAACATAAAACTAGGAATGCATCTGAAAAGAATTTAAGAAACATCGATGATTTTAATTAAAAACTAACACACTTCAATATAATTTCGATGAATGCATATAAAAATTACATTTTCTGTGTATTTCATAAATAATAATTTTAAATCTAAATAAAATAAAGTAAAAAATAGAAAAAGTATGCAATTATGGGTCGTTCCATGAAACCTACGAACAAAAAAATACACTAAAATAATTATCACACGCTTGCGATGCTACGGGGAGAAGAATTAATAGATTAAAATTATACATTTAATTATACATTAATTTTATTTTATTATACAAATAATAACTTTACACTATACTTTATATTATTAAGTCCTTTGTGGTCCTCGGCTGGTCGTCGGCTGGTCTTTGGCTGGTCCTCCTCCTATGTCCTGCAACAAACAAAACAAAGACGTATGGAAGAAGAAGAAATCCTGCCAATAAAATATTAAAAAAAGGATCATTTGGTGTGGGTGGAATTTTAGGTAAGGACATGATTCTATCCTTGGGAGTAAGATAGAATCAAGGCTCGCGTGGGCAGGGTCGCATCCCTGAAGTAGACCTTTCTTCGGAAAGAAAGAATCTACCCGCTACCCATTAAAAAAAATACTGGAAACGAACCTGAAACAGAAAACAGAAAGATTAGTTTAGATTTGCGAAGAACCAATGAATGCATCGAAAGCATATTCCTTTCTAGATCAAAATCCAATACTTACAAATAGATTGGAATTAATCATATCCTGAAACAAAATAAAATGCAAATTAATTCAATACATAATATAATAATTGATTAAATCTTAATACCTAAAACAATAAAAGAGACATTAAAAAACATTATAAGATAATTAGTTTCTACGAATGAAATGAAGAATGAAAAGTGGGGAAACTGTGTGTAATAGGAAATTAGAAAATGATATGATATTGGGGCGGGAATTCGGGAATGGTATTGTACTCTATCATGATTTTAAAGTATTTTCTATCTTTTAAATGAAATATCATTTATAAAATTAAATTTTCTTAATACTCGATTTATTTTAGGAAAAATTATGTTCGGTATTTGGTGGGTGGTATGGCAAATCCAACGATGGTCACCTGTAACAAAAAGCAAACTATTTTAATTATTACCATTCTTAATAACCATTATAAATTATTGACGAGCAAAAAAAAAATAAAACAATAAAAATATCAAATGACCAACGAGCTATTCTCAAAAAATTCAACCATGCTGTTGAATTTGAAAATAACTCATTAAGTCTGTAGTTGCCCTCTTGAGCCACAATTAAGTGGGGGCCTCTTCGGCTTTTAGCCTCTTCTTTCTTCAAGCCTACTGTCGGACATTCCCTACGTGCGAGCACGAAAAGAATCTTTGACCAAAAACGTCAATCGTTCCAAAAAGTATTCGCATAATTTGGCATATTACAACGATTAATGATATAGAATTAGAATCGTCCCTGATTCTATATAATAAAAAAAAACCTAACCGACCCTAACACAACCCTGAAAAGAAAAATGTGATTAGTAAAACATCCTGAGCTTTTTACATTGAAAATAATTATTACCTTTTGGTCGAGAGATATCTCATCGCCGAAAGGAATATTATTAACTATGTAAAGTATCGATTCTATTCTAATACCAAACCGTTATAATATGCCAAATTATGGTCGTACAATTTAGAAACGACTTCAAGACATTTTCACCCAATTACTCTCAACTGCTTATAACACTAATATAAATGAAATACATTTCACATTACAATATATATATGAAATAATTCCATTTATTTTCTTTCATCATACATCTTATGCAAATAATTCCGATGTTCGTTAAGGGGGTGACTCTATTTATTAATTATTACAAAATGCATTCGCGTTTCCCGTTAGCTATCCTAGCTCGTGGACAATCAACGAACTTAAAAGTTCATCGACTGTGCACATATTACACGAGCACATTTAATCGAATGTCCGAGCAGTTAATTATGCTAATCGATGACCTAATAACACTTCGCACTTTTACTATCGAGTAATATAATCGAATTGAAATAAAAATAATACTAAAAATGCAATGCATTTCTTTGCAATATTTTTATTTAAATTATTCTTTATATTAAATTATATGAAACATTTCAAAGACTAAATCGCGATAGTGCGAAGTGCTAGTTATAATACTTAAAACTAAGTATCAATTCATCAAAGGTTTTGCGGATTTGAATTCGACTCTATCTCGTTCGAGATAGAATCGAAATAGAAATGAATTTCTTAAATGGTTGCAAATCCCTTTGAATCATGATACATAATGCATATTACAGAATTGTCACAAAAAAGATTTACAAGTCAAGCAAGATAGAATAAAAAAGATAGAATTTTGTGACAATTCCGTAAAAACCCGGAGGTGGGGACTCGCACTGAAAAGTGCAAGTATGCCACGTGCCATTCCGGGGTCCTACCTACTTATAATTAAAGTTTCACATTCTCTCAAAAAAATACACATGCATACCCACCCACACACTCCACGGTTCTCACACATACCACCAGGGTGCAAAAGCCTAAACTAGAGAGCATGCCCCGGGGCACCTCCGACACCCTAGTTCAAACGCGTTTTCTAAATTTATGGGAGTACGTACCAATTGCTGTAATCGTCTGTCAAGGCTAGTGATTATTGCATAAATGACTAATGCAAAAATACAAGTATAAACTAGTATATATTGCATACTAGTTATATACGAGTATATCATAGTTTCCACAAATAAATGCGGTAACTCTACTATGCAAAACGATTGTTAAAAAAGAAAATTTCGTATCGTACGCGTGACTCTACAAGTTATTTTTATTCAATAACTTTAAAAAATAATAAGCGCGGTATTACGTATCGCGAAACGATGTACAATGCACATTCCTAACCGCACACACATGTGCAATGTACACCGTGCAATCACTAGCACAATGACAGACGCCAAATGGGGGGAGAAAAACTTAAAACTAAACCCATACTAACCGTTTCTCACCCATACGTGTAACACCTGGGCACACGCATAAATGAGAACGCAGAAAGTATAGGGGGGAGAAACGGGGATTAGTATATTAATTGCTGAAAATCCTAATCTAAGATTTGATTATTATAAAAATGTTCTCTCATTAATCTAAGCGGGCTATGACTCTACAAGTCATTTATAATGACTTTTAAAAAGATTTTAAGAATTTAAAAAAAATAATAAAAATCTCGGACGACTCTTTCGTTAAATGGCTGTTCTAATGAAAGAACTGGGCTTTGAGCCACCATATAACAGCCAGAGTCTATCCGTCGCGAATGGGTTTGTCTTCTTGCTCATTTTTTGATTATATCGAAAAATAAAATCGCGATTAAATAAACTAAGTACGAAGCAATGCATGTAAGACATTTATTACATGCTTTATTGGACGAAATCGAGTAAATTAATACTCGATTTCACCACTACTAAACGCGAACGAAACACGTAATAAAAAAGAAAAGTGCATTAATTAATTGCACTGTTAATTAAATGAATTTAACCGATGAGACAAGAAGACCTATCCTGACTAATAATATAACATACAATAAAATATACAGTTTCATGAGCAATTTCAAAAAAGGACTAATCCTTTTTTAAATCACTCATGTGCTCGTCAATAATTTTTTGGAATAATTACAACCAGTAACTCGTGCCGATTGGGACCTTTCATCCTCGGCATGATTGAGCACCGGAGGGACTTTAAATTTTAACTCACGACCTGCTAAATGTTATATTACATATATGGGCATTTTAAAATAAAATGACACATGTATGCAATATGAACAATTAGCATTAGAAGTTCTGCGGTGGCTCCAAAACACTCCTACTTCGTAGCAAATGGTCCAGCTGCATCCCTCGTCCATCAGATCCATCGGAGAATTCCTCGATGCACTTTTCCTCGCACTCCCGTGACTCTAATATCGCGGTAAACGAATATAAGAAACTATAAAAGAGTTTCTTATCGCGAAACCGAAATTTTTCTTATACGGCGAACAACACTGAATCTACATACGCGATACGATTTGAATTTAATTTACGCCCGGTCACTGACTCTACTTCGCGATTAAAATGTTACTTTAATTATTCGTACAAACACTGATTCTACAATCTAATTCAAAGACTGCATTGCACGCAGTCAATGCAAACACAAAAATTCACTCCCGATAGGCGGTCACTTCACTGATGCACTTCACTGACTCTACTTCGCGAACAGTCTGTACGACTGTTTTAAAATTAAAAAACTATAATTTTATACGAACAAACTCTAATGCAATTAACTGCATTGCTCGCAGTTAATTTAATATATAAATCTCAAAAATAACGCGAACGCGAACGCGAACACGAACGCGAAACGCGACCGAATTTATTATTAACGAGCGAACGTGCTTCTAATCCGTGATTTTAAATTATAATTAAAACGATCAAACACTCCCGTACATTGCTTCGCGCACGAATTGCAATGATGTCTGAAACAGAAAATGAAAAAGAACGATTAATATCGTCGTCGTAATCAAAAACTATTGAAAATTTATCATAGAAAATGTTTCATAGAAAAATATACTTACTTCTAATCTTCATTGATGAATGCACGATGGGTCTCCTACCCTTAGGGTGACGATGACCGAATGCACTGACTCTACTCCGCGATTAAAATTTTATTTTAATTATTCGAACAAACATGACTCTACTTCGCGATAAAAATTGTATTTTAATTATTCGTACAAACATGACTCTACTTCGCGATAAAAATTGTATTTTTTAATTATTCGTACAAACACTGACTCTACTTCGCGATAAAAATTGTATTTTTTAATTATTCGCACAAACACTGACTCTAATTTTTTGCAACTGCATTGCGCGCAGTTCAAAAATCAAACACTAACACTCGCTTACCTCTCTGAAAACAGAAAAAAGAACAAAACGATTAGAATCATTGTTACATTAAAAATTATAAGTAATTATTAAAGAAATGTTTAATAGAAAAATTAATTTACCTTCTATCTTGATTGATGAATGCCCGATGGGTCTCCTACCCTTAAGATGACGATGCCGTAGACGGTTCCAACGAAAATCAGAAACTTACGTGTTTCTTATCGCGATCACGACACTGATTCTAATTTTTACAACTGCATTGCACGCAGTTCAAACACTAACACAAACACTTAGCCTTCTGGAAAAAGAAAAAGAAAAAACAAAACGATTAGAATCATTGTTATCGTTTAAAAATTATAAGTAATTATTAAAGAAATATTTAATAGAAAAATTAATTTACCTTTTATCTTCAGTGATGAATGCCCGATGGGTCTCCTACCCTTAGGATGACGATGGCACACGTATAAACCGAATAAAAGAAACTTTCGGAGTTTCTTTACCCGAAAAATTTCCGATTTTTGTTTAACGATGCAAACACTCGAGTACCTCATTGCCTACGCGCTCGATTGCAATGATGTTCTGAAACAGAAAATGAAAAAGAACGATTAATATCTTCGTCGTAATCGAAAACTATTGAAAATTTATCATAGAAAATGTTTCATAGAAAAATTATACTTACTTTTAATCTTCAGTGATGAATGCCCGATGGGTCTCCTACCCTTAGGATGACGATGGGTGGACGGTAACGAAAATAAAAAACTATAAAAAGTTTTTTATCGCGAACGCGAACGCGAACGCGACCGAGACGTGCTTTACCGACCGCACTGCACGTCAAAAACGTCTGAAAGAATGCACAAGATTAGTGTTCCTAGAAAATAAATCGAGTATTTTAATGTGGGATATAATATGAAGGTAGTATTAAAGGGAAAACAATGTAATGAATTGTAATATGATATTAATTAGGAAAATGAAAGAAACTAATTATCATTACAATGTTTATGGTAAGCGGTCTTTAGCTGGATTTTACTTGCAATGGAATGTATAACATATAAAATATGTTAAACATTATACTGAAAGTAAAATACCATTGCCCGGGTCTAACCACGAGGAGGTAACCGCTTCCGAAGACCCAAAAATTGATTAAAAAACAATATAAGTAATCGGTATATTTTATATTTATGTATTGGCTCAGTAACGAAATTAAGTTTAAAAAAGTCATCTAAAGAAACATAAAATAAAAATATATTAAAATTATTTCTATTGAAAGTACGTTAATATATATGTAATGTTTAAACCAGTAGATATCTATTAAAAATATCTGAAACATAAAGAGAGTGCATTAAAATATTAAAATAATTGTTAATTAATCGATAGAAGTGTCTATTGTTGTTAAAAAGTTCGGAGTGTATGTTCGGAGCTCCCTCCTCCTCGAAATCCACCGTTGATCTGAGTAATTATCTTCTGTTAAAGTTTTTTCGGTGAAAGTTGTTTACAAAAACTTCCGAACGTTGAGCATGTGTATAAAAAGAATAATAAACCTATTTAATAAAATTTAAGATTAAAACGTTATGATTTTCGTATTTTTATCTATTTCAAGTAATTATTTTAATGCTCCTGCGCAGTGAGGACTTCGAGGGTAAAATTCTGCTGTAACATAAAGAGAGTGCATTAGTGCATTATAATAATTGTTAATTAATCGATGCAAGCGTTTATTGTTGCTTAAAAGATCGGAGTATATGCTCTGAGATCCCTCCTCCTTGAAATCCACCGATGATCTGAGTAATTATCCTCTGTTGCGCATGTGTATAAAAGAAAAGCAATAAAATTAATCAATAAAATTTAATATTATAACGCTCTCATTTTTATTTTTTTTTAATTTTTATGTAATTGTTTAAACTAATGTACATTTGTTATAATGTTCTTGCGCAGTGATGACTTCGGAGGGGAGGGTTAAAATTTTCATCTATTAAAACATAGAATCAAAATTAATTAATATTTAAAGTACGTCAAAAGTTAGATAATGTTTAAATAAATATATATGCGTTTAAACAATCTTAATTATAATAAGAATTAATTAAAATATTAAAATAATTGTTAATTAATCGAAGCAAGCGTCTATTGTTGTCTAAAAGCTCGGAGTATATGTTCTGCGATCCCTCCTCCTCGAAATTCACCGTTGATCTGAGTAATTATCCTCTATTAAAGTTTTTTTGGTGAAAGTTGTTTATGTGACTTTCCGAAAATTGCGCATGTGTATAAAAGAAAATCAATAAAATTAATCAATAAAATTTAATATTATAACGCTCTCATTTTAATATTCTTTTATTTTTTGTATAATTGTTTAAACTAATGTACATTTTTTGTTACGTTCTTGCGCAGTGATGACTTCGGAGGGAAGGGGTAAAATTTTCGTTTATTAAAACATAAAATCAAAATTAATTAATATTCAAAGTACGTCAAAAGTTAGGTAATGTTTAAATAAATATATATGCGTTTAAACAATCTTAATTATAATAAGAATTCATTAAAATATTAAAATAATAGTTAATTAATCGATGCAAGCGTCTATTGTTGTCTAAAAGCTCGGAGTATATGTTCTGTGATCCCTCCTCCTCGAAATTCACCGTTGATCTGAGTAATTATCCTCTATTAAAGTTTTTTTGGTGAAAGTTGTTTATGTGACTTTTCGAAAATTGCGCACGTGTATAAAAGAAAATCAATAAAATTAATCAATAAAATTTAATATTATAACGCTCTCATTTTAATATTCTTTTACTTTTTGTATAATTGTTTAAACTAATGTACATTTGTTATAATGTTCTTGCGCAGTGATGACTTCGGAGGGGAGGGGCAAAATTTTCATCTATTAAAACATAAAATCGAAATTAATTAATATTCAAAGTACGTCAAAAGTTAGGTAATGTTTAAATAAATATATATGCGTTTAAACAATCTTAATTATAATAAGAATTCATTAAAATATTAAAATAATAGTTAATTAATCGATGCAAGTGTCTATTGTTGCTTAAAAACTCGGAGTATATGTTCTGTGATCCCTCCTCCTCGAAATTCACCGTTGATCTGAGTAATTATCCTTTGTTAAAGTTTTTTTGGTGAAAGTTGTTTATGTGACTTTCCGAAAATTGCGCATGTGTATAAAAGAAAATCAATAAAATTTAATCAAAATAAAATTTAATATTATAACGCTCTCATTTTAATATTCTTTTATTTTTTGTATAATTGTTTAAACTAATGTACATTTTTTGTTACGTTCTTGCGCAGTGATGACTTCGGAGGGAAGGGGTAAAATTTTCGTTTATTAAAACATAAAATCGAAATTAATTAATATTTAAAGTACGTCAAAAGTTTGGTAATGTTTAAATAAATATATATGCGTTTAAACAATCTTAATTATAATAAGAATTCATTAAAATATTAAAATAATAGTTAATTAATCGTTGCAAGCGTCTATTGTTGTCTAAAAGCTCGGAGTATATGTTCTGTGATCCCTCCTCCTCGAAATTCACCGTTGATCTGAGTAATTATCCTCTATTAAAGTTTTTTTGGTGAAAGTTGTTTATGTGACTTTTCGAAAATTGCGCATGTGTATAAAAGAAAATCAATAAAATTAATCAATAAGATTTAATATTATAACGCTCTCATTTTAATATTCTTTTATTTTTTGTATAATTGTTTAAACTAATGTACATTTGTTGTAATGTTCTTGCGCAGTGATGACTTCGAGCAGGTGGGGTAAAATTTTCATCTATTAAAACATAAAATCAAAATTAATTAATATTCAAAGTATGTCAAAAGTTAGGTAATGTTTAAATAAATATATATGCGTTTAAACAATCCTAATTATAATAAGAATTCATTAAAATATTAAAATAATTGTTAATTAATTGATAGAAGTGTCTATCGTTGTTAAAAAGTTCGTAATATATGTTCAGAGCTTTGTCCTCTTCGAAATTCCCCTTCAGACTGAGCCTTTGTCCTCTATGTTAATTACTTTTATTGAAAGTTGTTTATATGACTTTCCGAACGTCACGCATGTGTAAAAAGAGAATAATCCACCTGAGCAATAAAATTTAAGATTATAACGTTCACATTTTAGTATTCTTTTAATTTTTATGTAATTGTTTAAACAAATGTACATTTATTTAAACGTTTCCGTGCAGTGATTACTTTGGAGGGGGAAATTCTTATCGAAAAGAATATCACATCGAAATTATATTTAATATTTAAAGTATGTTAAAAAGTATGTAATGCCTATACTAGTACATATATATTTAAACCATCTGCAACACAGTATATTCAATACATTCTCATACTAATGTATTTTATTCGTAATTTATTTTATTATAACATATTTAACGTATCATTCATAACGTATTTCCCTTTTATTTTTACTTTTATCTGTACTAATGATCAAATACGTTTGAATGTACGCAGAGATAAAGAGAAACATACGAAGGTGAAGGTCAAAGTCAAACGAGGTAACGAGCATTGTCTATGTATACACATTGTCTATCACCGAGTACGCATAGAAAAACATTTCGCTACTATCTTATAAGGTAAATAGGAGGGGTGAGGTGACTCGAACTACGTCATATCTCATTCAGCTGTCGGACGCCGTCGAGACAAGTCTCAACTAATTTCGCTCCACGTAAGAACTTAATTACTCCGTAATTAAAAGATATTTCATTATCAAATTTTGTAATCTAATTAAATCTCATTTGATTTACAGGTATATGCAATCGTTATCGATGACGTGAATGCATTGAAATTAGGTAAGAAGATTTGTAATTAGAATTATATAATCTTATAATTTTCTACGATTTCATAAAAATTGTTATCATAATCTGTCTTTCTTTTTATGGTTTCAGAAAGGCGTATGCAATCATCCCATTGTTTACATCGTTTCAGAAAGACGTTCACCATCGTTCCATGGAAATTATACTAATCAATGGTGATACATACAACTGCATACATACGTGCAAGAATATTTCTTTCTTTCTTTTCTTTAATTTTAGAAATGCATCAATTTCCAAATGGATCTCCGACGCAGCAACCTCCCAGTGGTGAGATCCGGTAACCGATATTGCTTACGGTGTCCATAGAATTTGTATGGTGCAACGTAAGCACTGTCGGGCCAATGGCTGACGTTCGGTGCATTAGAAAATTTTAACTTCTCCTTTCGTTAATTAATTGTAAAGTAAATGAAATGATTTATTGAATTAATTATTTAATTACGCGTTGCAATTGTTTTTTCAATTTTATTAATATAAATTCATTTTATATCTTATGGTATTAAATTCATATAAATTATTCAAGACACGTACAATCGAGATTCTAATTAATTGTTTAAATGATTATTTATATAAATATTGTACCTTGTTTAGTTTTACACTAATGCTATATCTATTCTTTCTTATAGGTATTAACGCAATTAGCATACTTCTGTAAAAATAACCCTATCGCGATTAAATTTATTCTTTGAAAGATAGAATGCAACGCGATATTTGTCCGTTTGTATTTTTTTTTTTATCTTTTTTTTTATATAGTTTACAAGTTTGTAGTTACATCTTTTGAATAATTTTTTTTTATTAATAATTAAAGCATACAAAAAATAGTAGCACGATTCCAGAATTTTTGGAATACGTAGTTTAAATAATTGAATTATAAAACGATTAATATATATTTTTAGTAGTAACATAATAAATAAACAGAAGTACGCTACGACTTGCTTTAACTAAATTTTATTTTCAGAGCTTCAGTTGCGATTGCGGGCAATGCAATCTTAGAGTCAGTGTTCGTTTTAAAAAATGTTGCATTTCTTGTTATGCAATTGCATAGATTGCTTTAAAAGTAATTAAATCGTAATTTAAAATCAATGCAAGAATTTGTTTAAATATTCTTGTTAAAAAAAATAATTTGCTCGGTACGCGATTAGAATCATTAACACACTTTCGACCAATTCGGTAGAAGAGGATTTGCGTTTCGATTAAAATATTGTCATGGTCGAAAGTGTGAATTAACATCTTTATTTCTTCTGGATCATCTTTATCGACGAATCTATGGCTTCGTCTGGATAAATCAACGGTTAGTATTATTTTGTAATCTTAATTATTACTTTTCACACATTCATTTTTTAAATAATGATTGTTTTTATTCATGTTTTTCATTCATGAAAAATCTTTTGAATGATACGAAACATAATTAATTTAATTTTTTATTTTTAATTACAGATTACTCATCAATTCAACGATACATCGATTCAACAATTCATCGATTCAATAATTCAACAATTCATCAAATTTCAAACAACTTCACATCTTTACTTCTTCTGGATCATCTTTATCGACGAATCTGGGGCTTCGTCTGGATAAATCAACGGTTAGTATTATTTTATAATCTTAATTATTACTTTTCACACATTCATTTTTTAAATCATAATTTTTTTTATTCATGTTTTTCATTCATGAAAAATCTTTTATATGATAATATATGATATATGATATGAAAGATAATTAATTTTATTTTTTATTTTTAATTACAGATTACTCATTAATTCAACGATTCAACGATACATCGATTCAACAATTCATCGATTCAACGATACATCGATTCAACAATTCATCGATTCAACAATTCATCGATTCAACAATTCATCGATTCAACGATACATCGATTCAACAATTCAACGATTCAACAATTCATCGATTCAACAATTCATCGATTCAACGATACATCGATTCAACAATTCATCGATTCAACGATACATCGATTCAACAATTCATCGATTCAACTTCACGACATCGTTCAACCAACAGCGAGGGGGACGAGTGTTTTAGAGCCATCGCAGAACTTCTACTGCCAATTGTTCAGTTTCATTTTTTATTTTATTTTTATGGTAACAATTGGTAACGAGTGAGTGAACAAATTTAAAGTTCCTCCAGTGACCCAATCATGCCGAGGATGAAAGTTCCAATATCGGCACGGGTTCCTGGTTGTATTCGTAGATGTGTTTTGTCCGAAACGAGCATAAGCGACCGTGAGTAAAACCTTTGGTTTTGCTCACGAGTGATTCCCAATATATATGTGATTTTTATATATGTGATTTATTTAGATTAGGCCAGGGTCTTCTTGTTTCATCGGTTTCAATTCACTTAATTAACATTGCCATTAATTATTGTACTTATTTTTTTCTCTTTGCATATTTAATCGTGTTAGTAATGGTGAAATCGAGCATTAATTTACTCGATTTCGTGCCAATAAAGCATGTAAAAATTGTTTTATATGCATTGCTTCGCACTCAGTTTTTCAATCTTGATTAGTTTTTCAATCGTGATTAGTATTTCAATCTTGATTAGTATTTCAATCGTGATTTATCTCGATATATCGATACTTCGATATTATTATCAATAAATGAGCAAGAAGACAAACAAAATTCGCGACCGGATAGATTCTGGCAATTAAGTGGTGGTTTAAAACCCAGTTCTTTAATTAGAACAGCCATTTAGTGAAAGAGTCGTCCGAGGTTTTTAAGAAATATCCATCTTTTGTCACCGTTAGAATCACTCTACACTGCACTACCTCGAAACAGTATTATATAATAATATAAAACGTTTCTTATGGGGTATTTTTTTTTTTTTCATTCACTTGCTTAAGTCATTATTCACCAAATGACTTGTAGAGTCCTTAATCCGTTTAGATGAATTTTTATAAAAATGTTTTTTCATGTATGTTAATTATGTTTTATTAGATCAGGATTTTCAGCCTAATATACTAATTCCCCTTTTCTCCCCCCTATGCTCTCTTCGTTCTCATCGATGCGTGTTACCCAGGTGTTACACGTATGGGTGAGAAAAAGTTTGCATGGGTTATTAGTTTTTAAGTTTTCCTCCTTTGGCGGCTGTCATTGTGTTAGTGATTGCACGATGTACTTTACACCAGTGTGTGCGTATCAGGTAGTGTGTACTGTACATCGTTTCGCGAAAGTTTTTTATTAATACATCATTCAATATTTAAATAAATACTTGTACAGTCACGTGTGATATATGTACTTGTATTTTTATACTTATATTAAATTTTTCTTACTTTTTTTTTCCGAATCGTTTTGAATAGTAGAGTTTTCACATTTATTTGTGGAAATTTGACAATACTTGTATCATATTAGTATGCAGATATATACTAGTATGTACCAGTATTTTTGCATTAGTTATTATTGCAATAATCACTAGCCTTGGCAGACGATTACAGCATGTGGTACGTAACCTTTTAGAATATAAGTTTAGAACGTGGTTGAACTAGGGTGTCGGAGGTGCCCCGGGGCATGCTCTCTAGTTTAGGCTTTTTGCACCCTGGTGGTATGTGAGTAACAGATCCAGCGTGGAATGATTGTGTTGGTGTGTCTGTTTGCACTTTTTAAATATAGGTTTATAGGCAGGCAGGTAGCATACTTTTCTGAGTGTATGTGTAAACTTTAATTTTAAGTAGGTAAGGACCGGGTACGGCAAAAGGTTTGCTTCCATTCAGGGTGGACATTCCTGCCTCCGGGGTTTCGGCTAAGTGTCAGCAAATTTTCTACACTTTTCATCATACCTTTTCTCTCCATTTTTTTTTGCTGACACTATGCATTTTAAGTTAAGATTATTGTATCAAACAGTTCAAAAATACTTTGCAACCAATGAGAACATTAGATAGATCACCCAATATCTTTTGAACTTAGCAAAGGATTTTGAATTAGTTTTGATACTTAGTTTTTTAAGTATATTAACACTTGCACCTCGCGATCTTTAGTAATATAATTCTTAATGTTAGAAATAACATACACTCTCTTATTCGAATAAAATGAGATTATTACAATTGTTGTAATTTTTTCTTTTTATCGAAACATTGTCACCTTTAATGTGCAACGTGTTAATCCTAGTTTGTAATAGGTTCATCATTCAGAAAAAAATATCTGCTGGAGCATTCGATTAAATGTGCTTGTGTAGTTGCGTACGATCATTGAATTCTTTCGAGTTCATTGATCGTCCACAGGCTAGTATAATTACTTTACGGAATAAATTCAATATTTTTTCACTCTTGTACACATTTATTTTTTTTTAATTTTTTTTTACAAATAAATAATTAATTAAAACTTGTGTTAGAAAAAATCGAGACGCACTCAGGTAGGAACGCAGTTGAGTTTGCGTGTTGGGATTCGTCAGTGGCGTTTGGGATGATGCATTTATGAACTTTGTCATATTTCAGTGGTTATATTATTTAGAATAAATCGATACTGTACGTTGCAAGCTCTTACCTCTCGTTAGGTTAAGTAAGAATAAAAACAAAAATAAAAACAAAAACAAAAAAAAAATACCAGCGTAAAAACCTGCGGAAATAAAATTACTAATAACTGTGTTGGTTCCTTCCCAATTTTCTTTCAGCTTAGATCAAATGCGTCTCGTATAATAAAATAAGTTTTATTAAACACGAGGGTTTGAGCCTTGTCGCGTATGGTGAGAACAGGTCGGGATTAGGTCGGTTTAGCTCAGGGACGATTTCATTCTTTTGATATAATCCACTGAAATGTGCCAATTTTTGTGATGTATTGTTTCAAACGGTAGGGCGTTTTTTGACACGTAATTCTTTTCTTGCGTCGCACGTAGGGAATGCTCCATTGCAGTGGTCAGGGCACGAAGCAAAGAAGAGGCAAAATGCCGAAGAGGCCCCCACAAATTGTGGTATCAAGTGGGCAACTATTCGACTACGAGTTATTTTTCAAAGGATATCTTTGATAACCCTTTGATCAATGGTTCGTGGTCATATCAAAATCCCTTTGTCTACCCCTTTATCACGTTGTCATTTATGCTCGTAGTAGTTTTAATTATAAGTTGTTCCTGAATGGAGATGATGGACCATTCCATCTCCCAACGCTGTCCCACACACTCGCGTTCGTGAAAAATTTGAGTCTTTTAAATATTAGAATCTAGATTTTGCTATTTTTAATTAATTAATAGAGTCATTGCATTTTTTTTCTATTTAATTCAAAGTCGAGTCATTACAGTTTTCTTGTTAGATGATATTAAAAGTCGAGTCATTGCAGTTTTCTTATTAAATTAAATGAAAAGTCGAGTCTTTGCAATTTTCTTATTAAATTAGATTAAAAGTCGAGTCATTGGAATTTTTTTATTACATTAGATTAAAACTAGAGTCTCATTGCATTTTTCTTATTAAAATAAATTTATAGTCGAGTCATTGCATTTTTAAAGTATATAAATTAGAGTCTTGTCTTAGATATTTTTTATGAAATTAGAGTCACGTTCGTTTAAATTGTGTGGACGTACATGGATTGCTGCAGCATGCACAAATAGTGCATTTGGATACAACGATGGAAGAAGAGGACATTCCTGCATTCATGAATGCAGATAAGGACACAAAATAAAGGTTTCACCATTCAGAATGATTCAAATTGAATTAATAAACACATTAATCAAAGTATATAATAATTAAATATTTTAAATATTTCAATATTTCAATTCATTTCTCAATTTAATATATTTCAATTTCTTTCAAAGATATAATAATTTTTTGAATATATATAATGTAATGTTTTTTTTATTGCATCCCAATGGTTACCAGACTCTTATTTTCACTTTGCTATACATAGTCTTTTATCCTATTTATATATTTCTTTTTTATTGAATATATGATCGTTGATTTTTTTTTTTTTAATAGTAACAAATTAATAAAAAGAAAATTTGAATCATTCTTATTGAATGCACTGAATAGTGCATATGAAAATCGCAGTAAGTACATGCCTGCACAAAAAAGTGCATATGAAAATCGCAGTAAGTACATGCCTGCACAGAAAAGTGCATATGAAAATCGCAGTAAGTACATGCCTGCACTGAAAAGTGCATATGAAAATCGCAGTAAGTACAAACATACCTGCTTAATGCAGATGGAAATTCCTGCTAAATGCAGATGAACATACAGTAAGAATATACATTTCTCATTGAGAATGATCAAAAATAAACGAATGAATGCACTGATAAAAGTACTTAATAAATAAATATTTTTAATATTTCAATCTTCATATTATTTTTTTTTAAACACAGAAATTTATCTAACAATAATTAATAAATTTCATTTCACACACACACACACACTCTATATATAATAAATGATTTATATTTAAATAGTGCAAATTAATGAGAAGGTATTTTGAATCATTCTGATTAGAAACGTATATGTCTTGCTAAATAAATGAAATAAAACAAATGGCAGCCAGCACTCATAAGTGGATATTAATATGTCCGGAATATACATTTTCATTCCAAAATTATTTATAAATAAATATCAAATGAAAGAGTTAATAAGTTCATAAGAGAGAGTGGGAGAAAATATTTTTATTACACATAAATATTTGAAGAAAGATTTTACAAGAGATGTATGGAGGAGAAATAATGAGTAGTATGAAAACCATTTTAATATATTTTTTTATTTATTATATATAAAAGTAGAATAATAATTTTTTTGGAATAAAAATGTATAGTTTTGGTACATAAATGAAACAATTTAAAAGGCTTGCCTGCACTGAAAAGTGCATACGAAAATCGCAGTAAATACAAACACACCTGCTAAATGCAGATAAACATAATTGCTAAATGCAATCGAACATACCAAAAATCGCAGTAAGTACAAACACACCTGCTAAATGCAGATAAATATAATTGCTAAATGCAATCGAACATACCTGCTAAATGCAGATGAATATAATTATGCTGGCTGCCAGCACTCATAAGTGCATATTAATATGTCCGGAATATATATTTTCATTCCAAAATTATTTATAAATAAATATCAAGTGAAAAAGTTAATAAGTTCATAAGAGAGAGTGGGAGAAACTATTTTTACTATACACAAATATTTAAAGAAAGATTTTACAAGAGATATATGGAGGAGAAATAATGAGTAATATGAAAACAATTTTTTTAATATATATCTTTTTATTTATTATATATAAAAGTAGAATAATAATTTTTTTGGAATAAAAATGTATAGTTTTGGTACATAAATGAAACAATTTAAAAGGCTTGCCTGCACTTAAAAGTGCATACGAAAATCGCAGTAAGTACAAACATACCTGCTAAACGCAGATGAACAAAACTGCCAAATGCAGTCGAACATACCTGCCAAATGCAGATGAACAAAACTGCCAAATGCAGTCGAACATACCTGCTAAATGCAGATGAAAATATGGTAAGAATATACATTTCTCATTCAGAATGATCAAAAATGAATGAATAAGTGCACTGATCAAAGTATTTAATAAATAAATATTTGTAATATTTCAATCTTCATATTATTTTTTTTTTAACCAAAGAAATTTATCTAATAATAATTAGAAAATTTCATTTTGTATATAATCTATATATAATAATTAGATAGTGCAAATTAAAATGAAAATCTATTTTGAATCATTCTGATTAGAAACGTATAAGTCTTGCTAAGCGAATGAAAATACACGAAAGTACAGCCAGCACATGCGAGTGCGTATAAATATGTCAAGGGTGTGCATTTTGATTCTAAAATTATTAACAAATAAATATCAACTTTGCATAAGAAATATTTAAAGAAAGTATTTTTAATAAATATATATATAAATAAAAGTTTTTTAAGAGAGGAAACCAAAGAGAGGAAACCAAAGTGAGATGATATAAAAATCATTGAAATATTTTTACACAGAGATTTATAATAGAAGAAATTATATGATATGAATAAAAATGCATAAATCTTGATATACAAATAAACCGAATTAAAAGGCTGTCCCACACTCTCTCTCGAGAGAGTGTGGATTATATGAATAAGTTGAGAACAGGGACCCCAGGCTTGTATACGGGATTGTAAATGCACCTGGGTGATTATCAAGCTTGTAGATTTTAACTTGGAATAATCTTTTTTTTCTTTTTTTTTTTTTTATATATTTTTACTATTTTATTTTTCTATTTTTTTACAATCATAAAGAACGTATGCTTACCTGTCACATTTGGGGCAGAGCTGCGATGTAAGATTGCAGCGCTTATTAATATTAAAAATTACTCACATTATTCCGGTTAACAATCTATGAGACTTGATTAGATTAGAATCTGTTAAAGCAAGCACTAGCAATTAATTAATTATCAATATTGTTTCAATGTTTAATTAATATTTTGTATATTTAATTTCAATTTTTTTTTCTTTTAAGATTTCATATATATATTACATTCATGTACTTTAATTCATATTTATTTAAAATATGTGCTTCGAAAATTGTGAAATTGTATTACTATTTTTTGTTTTTTTATAGTTTACTAAAAATAAAAAAGTGTCTTGTATATATTTAACTGGTGTAATATGTACATCAGACACTCGATGTAACTGCATACTTCGCGTTAATATAAATGTTATTAAATACAAAATTTATGTAATCTATCGATCAAATGTAGATTTGATCTCGTTATGGTTATTCTTATGGCGGTATGCATAATTGCGTATGCATTTTGTAATACGACGCGAGGTGCAATATTCTTTTTTTTTTTCCTTTGAACGCGATATTAATTAATTTTTAAATATTGTGAAATATTCACAATTATTTAAATTTTTCATAACGTGTCTTAAATAATTTCTTATGTGGATTTGTAATTGTATTAATCAATTTTCTACGGAATTGAAATATTTTTTAATTTATACATTTGTATATTAAAAAAAGAATAAAGTATAGATCATGGATTTTTTCATATTCACTTCTGTTTAAATGTAGAACACATTTTCTAATGCATCGAGAATTCAAAATTTTATAATGATTGCTTCTCAGTCATTTAAATTCATTTTTTTTAAGTTTCATTATTTATTAAATAAAGCAAATTAAAAAATTTTGATCGCGGATTGTAACTTGAATTTCATTTTCCCACACATGCCCTTTTTATCTAGTTTTTTGTTACAGAAAGTACTGTTTTTTCAAGCTCCTATCTATGACATATTTACAACCATGTCTATAATAATGTCCCAAGGTTTGTAATATCATTTATAATATAAAAATAAATTAATAAAAATTTATGTACAAGAGAGAGAGTTATATGTATTAATATAAAATTAATTTATGTTCCAGGGTTTAAAAATTTTCCAATCAACAAAAATGAAGGTAGAAGAATCATGGAAACAGATAAAAATAAATTTTTTTATTAAGAACTAGAACGAAGAATTACTATTATAAAAAATAAGAAGTCAGAAGACGAAGTATCCATACTTTTTTTTTATTCATTCAAGATATTTTTCTGAGTAATTAAAAAAATTAATTTTTGTTTCAGGATCATCGATGATATTGGCAAGATTTAATTCCAATCGATATTGGCAAAATTCAATTATTCTCGTAGTAATAGTGGTGTTGGTATTTGTGTCTGAATGTATGAATATATGTGTGTATGTGTGAACAATTTTGTTGGTATTTGTTTAATATTTTAATTATGCATTTATTGTCAGGACATTTTCACTGGTTGCTGCTGATTTTCATCGGTTCCTGTTTAATTATAATTTTTTTTCAGATTGTTTCTATTCACAGGTAGCAATATTGTTAATAGCATCTGAAGAGGATTAATCGTAGATTATATATTAGATGATAAGATAGGTTATTGATATATGATACGATAATAAAATGAGTAATTACAATAAGAATTTTTAAAATTATTTTAATCTTACGAAATATTAACATATAAATTTAATAAATATATTTTAATTTTGAGTAAGATTAAAATATTAAAGATATTTTTTATATAACAATGCGTATTATTTTTATTATTAAAATAATACTCAATGCGTGCGTTCGTATTGTAAAAATTTGCGTGCGTCCGTATTGTAACAACTTGCGTGTTGTTACATTGTTAGTTTCAATCGAATGTAAATCAAAACGTTTACATTCTTGCGTTTGTTGAATAGGATTTGCGTTATATATTTTAAGTTAAACCGAATGAATGTTAAAGCGTTTGCATGTTTGCGTTAATTTAGGAATGTAAATCGGGTAGGTAGGAGGTCGATTTAAAACGATGTTCATGATTTTTCATCCAATTTAAAAAATAAGTTGGATGAAAAAATTTGTGACTCGTTTTCCGTGTTGCATTTTTTGAAATTTCTTTCTTATATATTACCAATGAATTAAATTAATTAAAAAATTAAATGTAGAAGTAGAGTCTTAGCCCGGGGGTCTCCAAACACAGCAACCTCCTCGCGGTGAGACCTGGGTCGGTATTGCTTGCGATTTATTTAAATCTAATTATAAATTATGTAACGCAAGTACTATCGGGCGAATGGCTGTGCTAAATTCAATTGAAATTTATTTACACGTTTAAAATTATTATTCATTTTCTTTTGGTCCTTCTGACACATTGTTTTTTAAATAATCAAATGAAATATTTAGATTTATCAAATAATTTGTTCAAAAATAAAATGTCTTCGGTGAGAATTCTTATCATATTGTTATACATAAACTGCAATTATAGATTTTGTTAGTAAAATACAAAAATATGTATATGTAATATATAAATCTACTGACGAAGAGAAGAACTTCAAGACGACATTCGACCAACAACGAGAGGGGGACGAGTGTTTTGCAGCTGTCGCGGAATATTTTTTAATAGAGTAAGTGTCAATGTTCAAAAGTTTTCCAGTATAAGAATACGTTTTAAAAGATAATTATTCTAATAAAATCTATTTATACGATTTAATTACCAGGTATTATATATAATACTCTTCATTTAGTACGTCGATAAGTCAGTTCTCGTTGAAATATTTATTCTAGTTTTCTGATAGTAAATTACCGATAGATTAGAAATTCTCTTAGTTGGTAAAATATCGACTGGAAAGACAAATTTTGTTAAGACAATGAGACAAATGAAACTTATTTAATTTTGTATTCACTTAGTTTCTACGTTTGTAAGATAAGATAATTCCTTAAACATACTTAATGAGATTAAATAACGGTAAATAACTAGAAAAAAGATTATATTTTTCGAACGTTAGTAATTATATTTCAATTCAAAAGATAATTTTTTGTAAAATAACGAACGCGCATTTGTGTCGGTAAATTGGAAAATGAGCTCTAATGGTTACTCGTAATTATACTTATTATACTTAAATATATTTAAGTAGTAAGCATAAAGTAATAAGGAACAAGTGATTACACGAAAAAATAAGTATTGTCAAAAGTTAATCAATTGGAGAATTTTCTTATATTTAATAAATGGACATAGTTCTGTTTTTTTTAGAAACATTAAAGAAATTGTGATAAAAACTAGGAGCTTAGGAAGATAAGGAGGGTCATTCCAAGTTCAAAGATCAAAGAAAAGTGATAAGTTTGTTTGTAAGAAATATAGATTGTTTAGTTTTACGGTACAAGATACAAGTGCAACAACTCGATTGTCGACGCTCTTTAGATTCTCATTAATTTTTCTATAGTTTGGATTAATTTTATTAACAAATATTTAGAAAGATTAAATTTATTTGAAAAAAAAAAAAAACAGAGTGTTTAATATTTCATGAGATTATATTCAAATAATAACGTTGACCATTGAAAGGTATCGTAAAATAATTTCTATTACATTTAGAATCATCAACATTTTTTCAAAATACAAAGATATCGTTAATATATACATTATGCAATTTATCATAATCAAATAAATTACGGCTTAGAAATCGGGAATAACTGCAAAATATGCTTGTTCCAGTATTTGCTAAATCTGCATTAAATAGAATCAAAACAATAACGAACAATTTATTGACCTGCATTTCGCGATATTTTGTGCTTTGTTAGAACACGCATATATATATATATATATATATACACGCATATATATTCGATAATTGTACGATCTACATTAAAAGAGAATAATTTAGCGGATGCGTTTGTTCTATTTTTTTTTTTTTTTTTTTTTTTTAATTTTTTAATAAAACCTGAAATAATAATTCGATTGACTACGATAATATTACTCGACGAAGATACGCTCTATAGGATATATAACTTAGCGTCGTTTATATTCATATATTCTTATTTTTCCCCTAATACGAAGAAGAATCAACTAGACTAGAGAGAAAAGTTCAGTGGCGGCACAGAACGATGACGGACAAACGGACAAAGTATGAACTAACTAACTAACTAACTAATGCAGGAGAGAAAAAGAGAAAGAGAGAGAGAGAGAGAGAGAGAGAGAGAAAGGGAAGGGAGAAGTTAGACAAAAAAAGAAAGAGTAAAAGAAGAATAAGCGGTAGACAAGAGAGAGAGAGAGAGAGAGAGAGAGAGAGAGAAAGAAAGAGTGAGAAGGTAGAGAGGTGGAGTATGGGGAATGGGTTTGGGAGGGAACGGGTGCCGGTACCGTCACGATAATACAGTGTTCTGTTCTGTCCTGTATTTTCTCTCCTTATTCTGTTCGTACTTCTTCTCCTATTCTGTGATTTCAAATTAAATTATTCCTGTTTATTCGTAGAAGGAATTTAAAGAAGAAAGAGGAATATCGGAACGTAATAGAACGTAGGAAGTAAAAAAGTAGGAACGAGGAAGGCCTCATCAACAAGAAGAACAAGGAACGAGGAAAAAGATATGGCCTGTCTGAGGAAACCACCGGTCACTACTCTGACCGTTTACCTCGTCTACCTTCTAGCACTCTTCGGTAAGCAAAGAAGACACAGACCCTATTGGCCTTCCCTGCCATAACACAACCTGTCGCTTCCTACTTTACCACGCGATTATTTTCTTTTTCATTTGATCTTTTAACAACACACGTGCGCCCTCTCGCTTACGATTATATTATTTTTATCTTTCGCTCTTTCATTTGTTGATCTATATTTTTTAAATAGCAAGATCGTCTCCGCGATCGACCGGTAGCCACATCATCAAAATTGCTCTCATCGATTGCTGTATCCATTAGATTAGAAATTAAAGGAAGATTATTTATTACATTTGATTTTGTTGGAATATTAAATAGTATTATTGTAATACTTGTGTACTTTTTTGTTGGTTTTTTTTTAATATTTTTTAATAGTGCAAAGAAAAACGTCAGAAGGAAATCGATAAGTATCATCAATTTGAATTAGCGGAAGATAACTTGACCAATGACGTTGTAATAAATAGTAGAACGTTTGATTTGCGTCTTGTCCATTGGTCGAAATTCTTTTTGCACGTCATTTTAAACGTACCTCATTTGAATTCGAATCTAGGTTTTACGTTTATGAAATAGTTCCACAAACTTGTACTTTTGTTATATTTTTTATTTCGTTAAGCTAATTTACATTAATATCAGAATGAATATTTTACGTACTGACACAATTGTTCTCGAATTTTTATTCTTTTTTTTATCTTAGAAAAAAATCAATGCCGATGTTTGAATTATTTATATATATATATATATATATATATATGTATCGAATGTTCTGTATTTTTCTTAAATTTGTATACATTCCTCGTTTTATTTTTTTAATTTCACACATTAGAAACAAATAATCAAACTGAAGCATTAATAATTAATTCTTTGCACTTCAAACAATTTTGCTGCACGTCGATAATCAATTATAATTTTAATTTTCCTTCAATTATCTAAGTTTTTGAAAAATATCTTAGAACATATTTTATATGAAATTATTTTTGTTGTTTTTTTTTTTTCTACAGGTTCCTACTGTCAAATGGCACCAGGTAATTGACTAATTTTTTTCTTTTTTGTTACTACGGTGATTTAAAAAAAAAAAATATACATAATATATTAAAATTAGGTATTACATTAGAGATGATAATATGCAATATTTAAATATTTTACATATTAATCAAATATTATAATCGTAATCATACAACGACGTACACTTACGCATAATTTGTTAGTAGCTTAGTTGATATTTAAAAATACTTTCCCGCCAGAATACAAATCCTGTTTGACGAGTCAACTTGCGGTTAGACGTTCAAACCAGTTCAATATCTTGAGATAAATTATAAGATTATTCAGTTGCAGCCGATAAAACCGAGTATATCAGTTTGTTGACTTTTTGATCCAGTAGGTTTCGATGCATACTCAAAGTTCATTTTCAAAATTCGTAGTTACCTTTAAACTTCTCGTATGTCTATGTTTTACATTTTATTTACCAAAAAAAAAAAAAAGAAAAAAGAAGAAAAATAATCTAATAATATTTATAACCCAGAGTGTAATATCAAAGCTGTTGATTTGTTACATTTGCAACACGCATTGGTATTATTCATATGAACGTATATAAATTTTTTCAAAATACAAGATAAAAAAAAAAGGAAAGTTGTATAAAGAAAAATAATGCAACTGCAAGTAGCACTAATGCATTATTGCACGAGTGTTAAAGAATTATTATCGTGAATATATAATCGACCATTAGTGAAATCATTAATCATTTTCCTATAACATTTTGTTCTAACTTCCATCTCATCCAAAATAAAATATGTGACTCGTTTCAATCGAATGATAGATAAATCACCGTATATATATTCGTGATATATGAGTCCCCGTACATAGGTCAAAGAGATTAATTTTGTATTCGGAATCTTGGAAAAATTGTTAATACCAAGACACTTGAGATCGATTATTAACTTTTTACATTTAAAATAAATTAATAATCATTTCGTCTAACCAATGAATATTAAATGGTACACAACTGTATCAATTTATTCTAGTTTTGATTTTGTAAAATTAATCGATATCGGTAAATTGAACAGTCAGTATAAAACAATAGCAGTATTATCTTCGGATAATAATCTCATATCTCGTGTGCAAATAAAGAAAGTATAAGAGTTTGAATTCCAAGAATACAAAATGTATTTACGTATAGTTGAAAGATAACAAACATTGTATTTTCTCTTAACACGTTGGCATTATTATTTTTCATAGAATCTATTTAATATTATTTTCAATCTTTTTATCGTAGCAGCAACAACAGCAACAGCAATTGATAGAATTTCGTCACAACTTAACGGTGTATCCTGTGACTTGTTAGATATGTGTGCTCTCGTGCCAGAGTTACAAAGTCCCCCTTGATACACATAGATATATTCAAACACATACAGTTACTCTCTCACATGTTAACTCATTCCAGCATTGACTCATGAAGCGGTTCTTCGACGGTGAATCTGGCAGACGACGCGTAAACTCGTAATCGGTTGCCTCGTGGTTCTCCTCGTAGCTTCTTCTCAAATCGAAAAATTCGACAACAAAAAACAAATTGTACAATCACGCGAGATAATAGGAGATCCGATTGGAAATTATTGTTAACCCAACAACATTTCGGATTTAACATTTATTTTTTTTTCGTTTTCGTATCATTATTTTCTCCAATTTTGTGTTTCTTTTTTGATTCATCAAAATAAAAGAATATAATGAAGAGTAATATATAAAAAGATAAGAAAAACGCAAACAATGTTTACCGTTTGATCGTAACAGAAGATTTTGTTAACGTAGTGAAAACATAAAGGGAAAAAATGTATTGGAAATTATTGTGGATTATAATTTTAGCGGTAGCTGGTGCCACAAAAGGTTGGGATGTCGGAAGTGGGCTCAAATACGAGCTAACGACAATAGTCTTGTTCAGAGAGGCTGGACCCTCCAAGTCTGCTGGTGACGTCGGCTTCCAATTAACTGCCGAGCTAGACGTGACCGCTGTTTGGAGGGATCCTAACGATTCAGAAACTCTTCTTTTAAATATTGAGGTAATTTTAGAATGTTTCATTTCATTCAAAGTATATATGATTCGTAGGAAACATGCATGTTACTTTCAAATACTGATTAGTTGATTCGATTATAATATGATGGTGCATTTGATTTCAATAACCGTTAACGATATACAATATTATGTCTTATGTGTGAGTAGAATTATACTTTTCAAATCCCGTTATTTAGTCCCATTGTTCTTTCTTTTTTCTTTTTTTTTTTCTTTTTCATTTTTTTTAATATCTTAACTTATGATCCATAGATCGAATGAAAAGAATATCATATATTATTTATGCAACGTTCTATTGTGTTCATATTTCATTGTCCCTTTTCAACGCGATGTTTTATTATCACGTTTCTATCGTGTTCTTTTGAAAAAAGGAAAATATTGTATTTTTGTAACACAAAAGTATTTTTTTTTCTCGTACATAAATTTAACATATGCGCATACGTTTAATTTTAGCAACACAATTTCGCGTATAGTAGAGATCGTGTTAAAATCGATAACCTTTTACGTAAAAAAAGAAAAAGATAAAGAAAAAAAATGTAAGCATGATTTAATGCGAACTTTGGGAATAATTATCTCTGAAAATGTGTTTATATAACGAACTTTTATGCAACGGTACGAATCGATAAATATATTTCTTGCATTTTCTTTATTTCTTTTTTTCTTCAATAGATTTTATCACCACAACTGTTGATTAAATCGCGGAAAGCACCAGAACCGGAGGGTTTCGTAAAACATTCTTCCAAAGTTGACGAAATATCAGAAAAACCTGTCATCGTTTTATGGAAAAATGGTGAAATTCGTGCAATTTATTTGGACACGTCGGAATCCATTTCATCGAAAAATTTGAAACGAGGACTAGCCAGTATTTTTCAATACAAAACTTTGGACGATGAGATTCGTCAAAAGGATGCTTCGGGTCTTTGCACGGTCTCTTACGTTTCTATGGGACCGAGAACAATATTTAAACGCAAATCCAATTGCAAGCACAGTTTAACGCCAAAGAAACAACATCCTGATTTTATTTTCGGTGTAAATCTTCTAAGTTCTCGCAACGTTACTTACGAATTGTCAACATTTTTATTACCAACGAGTATTAAAGAAGAAGAAGAACACGAGTTGACTTTGGTTACCAGACCGGAATTAGGCAGTATTGTTACCTCCAAAAGATTATTAGTACAGATACCAAAAGATATCAAAGTTGCTAAATTAGAGGCCAATTCCGTTAAACACGCTGTAGCTCTTCTACAACCCGGTTACAGAGAAACCGACATCGAATTGGAAATGGAACCATTTACGTGTCCAGATTCTCGATGTCCAATGGTAATTACATTAATTACGTCTAAAACATTTTATTCAAATTCATTGTATGTAAGATTAAAGACAAACGATATTTTATGTAAAAAATCATTGATTTCAGCTTGAACAAACGGTGGAAGAAAATCGCGAGTCACTGAATAGTGCGGCATTGGGAACAACGAAATCCGCGTCAGCATTTTTGAAGCTGTTACCTCTAGTCAAACGAGCGCCTTCCGAACAATTAGAAAAATTGTTAAAAATTCCACGTTATCGTCAATTGAAGCCGCAACTTTTGGATCTTTACGGATCAACGTCGACCCCGGCAGCACATCAGGTCGCTATGAAGGTACTCAGGCAAGATGAGAAAGGGGATGACACTGAGAGGTATCTTTGGGCTTTGTCCATGTCACCAACTCCGGATGCCGACATAGCCAAAGATATTTTGAGAAGATCCGAGGATATTGTGCAAAACGATAAAGTATCGGAAACGTTCGCGTTAACGGCGGCGGCCATTGCACGACATTACGGAACCCCAGCTGTGATAGAAAAGACACGTGTTAGTTTAGAATTAGGTTTAGATAATTGTAAATTAGAAGAATGTAAGATTAAGTATTTGCGCGCTTTTAGAAATTTAAAAAGTAAAGAGACTATTCCGATATTGTTGAAATACGCTAAAGAAGAGAATCGTGCTATCAGTGTTGTAGCTTGGCGCTCATTGGCCTCTCTTCCACGCGAATACGTAACATCCGATGTTAAGGAAGCCGCATTTAAAACTCTTTATCAAATCGGTGGACCTAGAAAAGATAGCAGTGCTCGTACGCTTGCTTTGGACATAATTCTTGATAACGGACCGTCAAAGGATGAACTTGAAGAACTCGTTAAATTTTTAGCCAATACCGATGTGGCATACGAGATACGTAAATATTTGAATCAACGTTTCGAACAATTGTCGGAAAAAAATCAAACATTCGCGCGAAATTTAAAAGAGAATTTCAATAAGCTTCGACAGAAAATAAACAATTACAACGTTTTAGCGCAAAAAGGTTTGAGTACGGCTTTTTCGCGAGATTTCTTGAAATCTGTGGGTAGCAATGGATCTCTCGTAACCATACAAGAAATAAACGGTGGCTTATTGAAACGTGGTACGGTAAACGTAGTATTGGAAACTAACGGTCAAGAGGAAACAATGTTTTCACTTGGTCTTTTCGCTCGTGGACTCGGTAGTTTTGTTTCTTCGGGTCAAGATGAGAATACCGACGTGGATGAGGAAGCAACAGCTACAGCTGGAATGGAAATTGATTTATTAGGCGTCGGTATAAGACCCTTCGTATTCTTTTCCGGCCAAGGCGAATTGATGGGACACGTTTGGTCTGGAACAGCATCCGAAAGGACACCAGCTTTCCAAGCGATTACGACACTTCACAGTCACAGCGAGTATCTACCACTTGCGGCTGGTTTTGTTACCGAAATGGATGTTCAAGGTGCCATGAGTTTCGATCTTGCCGGACAGATTCAATTAAGTCTTTGGTCGAGAAACGCTAATTCTTTGGTAGACATGAGTGCTGGTATCGTAATTCAAGGTGGTAGCAAATTACGATCGAATTTCGTTCAAAGTATGACCGAATTTTCATTAACTATGGAACCAAAATTGGAACTTATCACCGACGTTGATTTTTCCGGTCAAGTTTCACTTTGCATGAGATTAAGCCAACCGGACACAATGATCAGACAACAAGTTTACAAAATCGAAAGGATACCCGGCAGCAGACACAGATTAAGAAAAACACGAAGAATAAAACTATTTTCTCCTGGTAGATCGTACTTGCTTAACAGAAAGAACAACGAAATGTGTTCTAAAGTGTATAGTTAAACAAGAAAAAAGCAAAAAAGGTAATGATATTACATTTGAAAAAATGAATCCAAGACTTTTACATCGACGGTGTCATAGACTTAGGATATTTAATTTACACAAAGATTGAAGAGACTAAAAATAATGATCCGATAGTATGCGTGCGTGCGTAAATATATATATATATATATACATACCTTATTTTTTTTATACTATTCACAGAAGCTCGCTGAAGGATGCTATTTATAAAACATAACATGTTTTTTAGGCTTAAATATTTTATTAATATAAAGAATCTTTTTAAATAATTATATTACATACTTTTATAATGTATTAACGATAATAATTATTTTGTCTTTCATTTGAATTTGAATTTGAATCACGTGTAAGAGAGAAATTAAATTTAAGAATTGAATTTACACGATCACCGACAACCACATTCCGCTACTACCATATCCTCGTATCCATACTGATAGGTTAAAGTACCAGTAGCATCGAGATAAAGTAAACTCGTGGGGGCCAATCTCGTTGGAACGCAGCATGCTCTGCCCACGGGTTTGTTACCATTAATACCTTCGGTTCCTTGAAGTGCACCATGAACGAGAGTTTGCACTATAGCGTGTTTCGTCGGACTCAGATGATCGCCGAACGGGTAATAACACTTTCCAGCACATTGATAAGCTTCATATCCCGGGGGTGCAACAACCCATTTATCGTAAGCGATCAAAGAGAAATCAACGTAAAGCGGACGTTTTTTACAAGAATTTTTACGTCTCATCAAGCGTCTAGTCCCGTCATCGTCCCAGCGTAGATTTTCTTCGCGATCGTCCTGATTCATGGAAGTAGAACGACGATATCTCTTCCTTCTTTTAGGTTTCCTATAACTCAGTAACAAAATTGGACCGTCGTTTCTCGTTCTGTAAGATATTCTTCCGTGTACGTGTAGCCTCACGAGATTCCCGTTTCTCGTGGCAACCGCTGAGGTTACGTTGAATGCTCTCCAAGTTTCATCTCTTCTCGACCTTGTCATTTGTTCACGAGTCTGTCTGGACATCATCTCGTCCATGCTCCTTACTCTAAATATAGTACCCGCTGTACCAAGCAATTCCGCGGTTTCCAAAGTTTCCTGATAATTAACGATTGGTATTGAAAACTCGATAATCCTACCGCCACCGGTGACAGGTGACGAAATGTGAGTGGGTTCGAGTGCCCTGACTACGTCGTGTTCCGGACGTAAATGATAAAGTCTAAGCATGTACCTCGATACCGTATCGCGATATTTCTTACGATTTTTATCAGCAATTTTTCCAACGGACGATGTCGAATTGAAAATGTTACGTGGTCGGGTGATCGGTAAAGCCGAGGAAGCCAAGTTGAGATTTAATCTTATCGACGCTGTCGCTCGCACGGTTGAACAACGCGGTGGCCACGAGAGAAATCCAGTTTTCCATGCGCAGGAAATTACGATTATTACGAGAATCAATAATGTCCAGGAACGAGGATAACACATGGTAATTCATAGAAAAATTACAAATAATTTCGATTTGATTTGATTCGGTTTTGATCGGATGTGTAGAGTGTACCCGTTTCGAATGGCATACTGTAACGAAATGCGAGTTGCACGTGTCCTTTGACCGAGGTCTGGTCTGCGGATTGAGAAGGGTCGTTTCTCCAAATAACTACCAATGGTGTTTGATCAGGAGGAGAAGAGTGCCGATGGTAATTTCTTATCAACTGCAGACCACCTAACCACTCGACCGAGCATCTATGTTTCAAATCTACCCTGCCAACCGTTCAAAGAAAATCGAAATCTTGTTGAGGAGAACCGGTTGGAGAATATGAGAGAGTATACGACTTGCCATCGTTGTGTTGTGTTGTGTCGTGTCGTGTCGTCGTTAACACACGCAACGGGGTTATTGTAGTCGTCGTTACCGTTTGGGGGTGCTGTTGGAGGGTCGGGCTCGCGGCATTCGTTCATCGATTCGCTGCATAGTGACGTCAGAACGGTGGCGGGTATATACGCTAACGAAAATCCGCAACGCAACGCAAACCTATCAACGTCGTCGTCGTCGTCGTAGTCGTCGTCGTCGTCGTCGTCGTAGTCTTAGTCTTCCTCTCGTCTCTTGTAATAATCATAGAGTACGATCGAAATCAAACAAAAGAGAGGAGGAAACCGCGTTTACGAGGAGAGGAGGCCATGCCGTGGCCCTGACCCAAGTTTTTTATTCCGGCCCGAACACAACTGTCTTCGGTGCCATTCGGTGGGGTTCAAACCAGTTGTTTCTACAGTTTCCTACGTTTTTACGTTATTCTTCTTCTTGAATACCAACCCTTTTCCTAAAACAAAGAAAGAGAGATCGTTCGTCCATTGCAGTTTATTATCTAACGTGAATATCTGCAAGATTGTTGCTTTTTTTCTCTTTTTTTTGTGTTTCCTGTGTTTTACACATCTTTTACAATACCACCACGCTGTATAATTATAATATATACGTCCGTCAGTAAGTATTTCATTGTTTATTGAAAATATTTATTAACATTACACGCTTGTTTTAAGTGATAACACGAGAAATTGTTACGCCTTAGGAAAAGGGTTAAGTACACGTGTGCAAAGTAATCCATAATTACGCTCGTTTAACTTTTTCTTTGTCGCGTTTGATATTGTTAGCCAGCGTGTCGTTGATCCGTCAGGCGTTTTATTATCAGTCGTCTAAATATCGTTCTTCTTCAACAACCATACACACACACACACTCGTAGCCTTTTGTTATATGCGTCGTCGTCGTATCATCGTCTTCTTCTTCTTCTTCTTCTTTTGCTTGCATCGATAAGACGAGAATAAATAAGAAAGGAAAAATATTCTTCCAAGTTGTCCGAGTTATTTTATCATCTTTTATTTTTTTTTTTTATTATTGATCGACATTATTTCTTCGCAGACTCGATCAAACTTCAATGACGGTAGAAAAGAAAAGGGGTGGGTGGGAATATTAATCGCGTTGTTAAACAAAATTATTCTAGTTTTTTACACGTTAAATAAACGATCTAAAAACAAG
Organism: Polistes fuscatus; assembly: GCF_010416935.1. Lineage (NCBI taxonomy): Eukaryota > Metazoa > Arthropoda > Insecta > Hymenoptera > Vespidae > Polistes > Polistes fuscatus. The sequence goes on from NW_025113101.1 coordinate 2,049,220, forward strand.
TATGTGTCTTTTTCAAATTTCGATACTCGATATCGCAAATTTATCGTTTGACGTTTGCAACTTGCGCTTGCGCAAATTTAAACAAGTCAATTTCTTGTGTTTCTTTTTTCCTTTTTATATATAAAATATATTATATTGTAAGATCTTTTGGAATAATTATTTTTCATTGTTTTTTTTTTGACACGGTAAATAGTAATTCAATTAATCCTTTATCTTTGTTGAAATAATATACGATATTTAAAGAAATGAAGTCTTGAAATAATGTCAACGCTAAATGCAATTACTTTATTCCTTTAATATGTTTTCAATGATTACTTACGTATTAATGAGAATATTACGGAAATGGAAATTTTCAAACAATTATGAAAGTTTTATTAGAATTTCTAATTTCAGGATTTCAATCCTTTAAAGGATGGATTATATTTTTTTTTTTCCTTTAACATGACCCCAAATACAAAAATCGACTGCAATCATAAACCGGGGAAACGTATTAGGTCAAGTATTAGGTAACGCAATGCGTATTATAAGCATATTTGAACACTATTTTATGATAAAAAAGTAATTAATTATAAGCTTCTTCCTTTTCATCCCTTTTTGAAAAGTAACAATATATTGTAATACCAAATCGTAGATAAATTTCGATGAATGTTGATAAATTAAAATAAAATAAAAAAAGGAGATAAAAAGAAAAGAAATGATTTATATGCGTGTGAATTATTACAGTTCTATATATAATTAAAATATTACAATTGAAAATCAAGTGTTACAGTCAAACTTCGAAGATTACATTCCATATTTGAGTGGAGCAGCTGGTGCCCTTGTCATCACAGGTGTAGCAGCATATTATGCCACCAGACCTAAACCGGAAAAACCATTGTGGCCTCTCGACTCTCAAAGTATTTTACTTCCGGTAAGAAAACTTTTACAAACTGCACCACTCTACTGCACATTTTGATGCATAAATATGCGTTACATATACGTGTTTTTTTTTTCGTTTATATTCGTCTTTTTTGAAATGCTTTTCTAACTTAAAAAAAAAAATAGAAAAGACGTTTACAGGTATATCTAATTTTTCGTAATTGATCGCATAACTTGAACGTTTTCTATACCTTAATAAGCGACTCTCACATATGTTCGACGAATTTGTCCAATGTCTAATAAATCAAGTTGATGTCGTATCGCCTTAACAGTAAAATGAGATAATAGAGCGGTGTGGTGAATTACGTTATTCACTAGATAAACGTATATCGACATATGTACATATGATCTTTGATGATGCGAATTCAGATTTTATTTTCTTCCTTCAAAGTGTATACTTTTTTACACTTTTAATACTTGCGTGGTTCTAAGTATCGGTACTGTCGATCAGAAGACGATTATCCATTGAGTTCGGTGTTCGTCGAGGACGACGCTCTCTACCAACGGGGGACACTATATTTAAATATAGTCGAGAGTAGTTTGCTAAGTTAGAATAGGCCATGCGCGCGTCTTACGTATTAAAATCAAACTGTTGAAGATTAGACTTCCCTACTCGTCAGAATAAGCAAGCAAACAAGCAACCAAGTAACTGAACAAGTAACCAAACAAGCAAGCAAGCAAGCAAGCAACTGAACAGGTAACCAAGCAAGCAAGCAATAGAAAAGCAGGATCACCTCGTGACAAGCTAGGTTAATGCCAAAATTGAGGTGTTTCGAGAAGTTGAGAAGCGAATCAGTCATCGCGGGCGTATCGGCCCGTTCTGGTCTCCCGAGACTTGGCTCGTCGTTTGTCGTCGTCGTCGTGTTAGATCAGTGCGTGTCGAATTTTCTTTAGAACACATACTTACCTACTCTCGCTCTTTCTTTCTTTTCTTTCTTTTCTTTTCTTTCTTTCTTTTTCTATCTATCTGGTGTTTATTTGAAAGTGCGTATCACATATATAAGATCGCAGTCATCAAGGAATCAATCACACGTTAGTGGCGTGCGTTAAACGCGTCCGTAAAACGCGTTCGTAGACGCATTGCCAAATTAAAAAAAAACATTAATACGTGTGTCGAAGGAAAAATTATGCCATCGTCGGGCTGTTTTTTCCACGAGCCGATCCGCGTGCCGATCGACCTCAACGAGCAATCTGATACCTTCAAGGTGTAGTGTCTCCTCCCTCCTATCGCACAACATTTTCCTTTATTTTTTTTTCTTCTTTTTTATTTTTCTACTTCTACTTCTTCTTCTTCTTCTTCTTCTTTTTATATAGATAGATACCTAAGATACCTTTGGCATCTCATTTAAATCTGAGATATAATTTGATTCCCTTTCGATGAATTTTTTCTCTCGAAATAATCTTTTACCCCCCCCCACGCCTTGCCACCCCCCCATTCGAGAGATGGGGATTTTTTTAATATACGATCCGAAAGATTCGACCTTTCTTTCCTGTTATTCAATTTCTTTATTGAAATCCTGCAATCGTTCCCCTCCCCCCCCCCCCCCCCCCTCCCCCCGCCCCTCCCCCTCTCCCCCCCCCCTCCCACCCCCCTCCCCCCCTCCCCTCCCCCTCCTCCCCCTCCCCCCCCCCCCTCCCCCTTCCCCCTCCCTCCCCCCCCACGCACACACATGGTCTCTTACGCGGCGGATTGCGGGCTGCCCCGCCACCGGTGGCTAAATTTCAGGTTGCACTTGCAATTTCGTTATATAACAACATACCGGAACAACCAAGGGCTTACTTAGAGAATATGTCACGAAAATTCTCTTGGACGGTTTGCAGGGTACCGATTTGATAAGGGTCTCGCGATTCTACAAGGACAGCAAGGAGGGCAAATTCGTCAGTTACTTGCACGAGGACACAAGGACGCTTTACGACGGATTTCGCAGAGGCGCCAAAGAATCCAGTAAGTTGTACGCAACCTGTCGGTTGCTTCATTTCAAATAATTCTCGATTAGATTATTTTTTTTCGAACGATACATACGATTTTTCACGTCGTTTATAAGTGTATATGATCGCGACAAGATTTTGTTTTTTTACAGTGGAATTAAAATAATCATCTATCTCTCTGAATCGTATCTCACACGCGGTCGTGAATGTGCGTTTGGCAAGTAACAACGGTAGCTATTAAATCTTGTAAACAATCGCGAAAACCATTGGAATCTTAGGCTAGACTACACCGATGCACTCTGATGCAAACTTTTCTTATTATTTTATCATCGATCTCTCATCGTTTTATTCGTTATAATATTTAATAAATATTTAACGAGCTTTAAATCTAAGAAGGCTGCTGTTATCTATTTTCAATCTTTTTTATTTTTACATCGAAGGAAATTTAAGAAAAGAAAGAAAGAGAGAGAGAGAGAGAAAGACGACTTACGCCCACTACGAGATATTACGTTGACCACCTGTCGTTTCATCGTAAACAACATAATAATTTTAAAGTTCTTTTTAAAATAAAAGTAGAATTATATATTTGATCGTGTGTGCGTGTCATATCCGATCGCGATATAAAATTGATTGTCATAAAAATCGGATTATTTTGTTCAACCAATTCTCATTGGTAACAACCGATCATTATTGTCGGTACAAGCTTTAATGAAACCATATACTCGAGTTTCTTGCCAGAAGAACAGATGTGTTTGTCAAGGAACGCGTCGCGTGACAATTTAAATTCTTGCGTTCCCACGAAGTCTAGCCTCGAATGTTTCTCGGGACCTGGCAATTACTATAATATTTCTTTCTCTTTTCCTCTCTCATTTCCTTTCTAACTCTATCATCTATGAATCTACGAGTAAAGTGTTCTTGGCATCTCTTGTTTTGATACGTAGACAACGGTCCGTGTCTTGGCTGGCGAGATGGACCCAACAAACCTTACCAATGGATTCACTACAACGAGACTTTACTCAGGGCAAAGAACTTCGGTTCCGGTCTCGTATCGTTGGGATTGGTCCCTGGTCAGCAAACGCTTGTGGGCCTATACAGTCAAAATTGTCCCGAATGGATCTTGACTGAACAAGCATGTTACACTTATTCCTTGGTCATAGTACCGCTATACGACACATTGGGACCGGATGCATGCGCGTACATTATCAACCAGGCTGATATCAGTATAGTAGTATGCGACGATGATAAAAAATGTAACCTTCTACTCGACAAAGCTCCCAGGTAAATTCAATCAAATATAATTAATACTATTAATGTATATATATATATATTAAATATGAAAACTTTATATTGACAAGTTGTTATTAAATTTCATTTGGACAGGTGTTTAAGAAAATTAATCGTCATTAAAGAAACGAGACCGGCAACGAATCAACGAGCGAAGAATCGCGGAGTCGAGCTTCTAAAGTTCGAGGATATCGAACGACTCGGTGCACAGAAGAATCAACCCGAAGTACCGCCGAAAGTTACGGACCTTTGCACGATTTGTTATACTTCCGGCACGACGGGTAGCCCAAAAGGAGTTATGTTGACCCATCAAAACGTTATGTCAGGTGTATGCGCAGTCCTATTACAATTGGGCGATCATAAACCTACCAACAAAGACACGATGATTAGCTTTTTACCATTAGCACATATGTTGGAACGTTGTTGCGAGAATGGTCTATATATGGTTGGGGGATCAGTTGGTTTCTACACGGGTGACATCAAAAGGTTATCTGAAGATATGAAAGCATTGAAACCCACCGTAATGCCGGCCGTACCTAGATTATTAAATCGCATGTACGACAAAGTGAGTAGTTAAAGGGCTTCTTCTTCTTCTTTCTATTCTTTTCTTTTCTTTTTTTTTTTTTTTTATATAATATTCATCAGTTGGACAAGGTATCCTAATAATCCTTGGCACTTAACATCAGGAACTACGTAACGATCGGCTTTAGCCTCGCTCCAAAAAGTTAACGCAAGAATATCTTTACATCTGACAATATTAAAAATGGATCATTACCGTAGGACGGATATCTCGGGTAGAATTTTGTATATTGCTCCCTCCCTCCCTCCCTCCCTCCCACCTTCTCACTCTTTCTCTCTCTTCTCTTCTCTACTCTTCCGTCATTTTTCAAACTAGTGCTGCGCAATATCTTTCGACGTGCCAATGGCAGCAATTGCTGCAGGGCGTAAAACGTTCCGGCACACACGAGCACCACACGACAGGTGGAAAGCAAATTACGGCGCGTCATCGAGTAACCCTGAAAGCGTACATTGAATGAAATATGCATGTATTTGTGATATTAAACGCGAGTTTATAGTTTAATACAACAACCCCCGCCACCGCACTCCACCCCCCAATCCTCACCCCGTACCAGGGAAGAGCTTATTATTCGTCACGATAAAAAATTAAAGTTAAAAAACTCGTAGAACTTTCTTTTTTTTTTCTTTGAATAATAATAGTTTCGTTCTTTTTCTGTTTTTCGTTTTTTTTTTGTTTTTTTTTTTTTTTCATACGCCTAAATTATTTGCCGACAAATTCGAAGGCCGCGCGTACGTATCTATAGGATTTAGAATAGAACTACTCTTCGTACTATTCGAATATTTCACTACTGCGGATCTACGAGTTAATATTTAGATTCTCCACGGATTTTACGTGGGTTGTTCAAAAGAGAAGATTTACGAATTCCTGGCATATAGCTAATACAAGAATACAATAATAATACGTTACACTTTACTACACTTACATCATATATATTTATATATACATACATACATACGAGACAAGGAGTAATTCATCAGAATTCTATGATTTAAATGTAACACTTTATTTTCATTTCTGCACTTCGTTCATCCATCCATCCATACATCCATACATCCATCCATCTATCGCGAGCAAAAATAAAATCTAATTTAAGATACGAAAAGATAATTTAAGAAACGAAAAAGAAATATTTTTGATCCTCTCGGAGAAAGTTTAATCATGATCAAACAATAAGAGCAACGTGATCATCCCGGCACGCGAGCTAAGAGAAATCAAAGGAAAGAGAACTTGGCTTAGGGTTTATATAAAACTTCTCATCAAAGTATCCATACATTTATTAACAGTTAATGAAAAAACAAATAATCTATTCCCGTTACGTCCGATCCATATTACGAAGGTTGAAAATAACGACATATCCGGTTCGGAAATCGTATTCTTAGTTGATGGTCAATAATTGGTAACGTTCGAAACTTAGTCAATATGGGCCTTCACGTTGACAGGTTCACGAGTTTAAGCCGTTTAACAGACGAATCGATTGCCGTAGTAAAAGCAACGGACTTGACGTGCCGGTTTAAGTCGTCTGCCAAAGAACATAGATATAATTCAGCCAGTCAGAAGATTCACACACATACATACACATTGGTGCTTCCCTAAATATAGAATATTCTGACTGATGTGTATGGACAGTTTTTCTTGTTCGTACTCTTTCTCATTTTTATTTTATTATATTTATTGTTATATTTATTAGCTCGTATTATTATTTTCTTCTTCTTCTTCTTCTTCTTTCTTCATTTCATTTCATTTCGTTTTGATTTTTCAGGTACAATCGGAACTGCAGAGTTCATTTTTCAAAAGGATGTTATTCAATATGGGAATGCGTTCGAAGGAAAATGAAATAAAAAAGAGTATAGTCAGGAACAACGGTGTTTGGGACAGGCTGGTGTTCAAGAAAATTCAAGAATCCATGGGTGGTAGATTGAGACTGATGCTTGTTGGTTCCGCACCATTGGCTGGTAATGTCCTCACTTTTACGAGGTGTGCTCTTGGCTGTCTCGTCGTCGAGGGATATGGTCAAACGGAATGTTGCGCACCGATCACTTTAACTATACAGGTTCGAAGAATACAAATCGATGATTTGCTCGGAATTTATCTACGGTGTGTTCGAAAACGAAAATTCAGAACAAGGGGTTTTATTTTATTTTTACGTAACGAAAGAACCGCTTCTGTTTTCTTCTGTTATTTTTTGCAGTTAACGTGAATGTTGCTTAGGTAACTCGTTAAATTCGTATTAGGGTGGAACGAAAAGTTCTTGCGTTTTTTAATGAATATTTTGCAAAGTAAATTTTACAAGAAAAATTTGTAACACAATTTGGAACGCAATAAAAGCGAGGAACTTTTGGTTCACCCTAATGGTAATAAACACTTACGCGTTGCAAGGGGAACTATAATTATAGGGGGATGATACTGAAGAATGTTTTTTACGACTAATGGTCTTTTTCTTTTTTTTTCTTTTTTTATTTCTATTTCCTCTATCGTAGAATTGTATTTTTGTTTCTTTCGTTTTTCTTTTTATCGCCAAGTTGTCGTTTCGTAGTAGTAGGTTTCTCTCAATGTTTCGAAATTCTTTTTACAAAACTTGTGTGATGTTTTTTGTCTTTTTTTCTCGTTCTCTTTCTTTCAGCGCTGTCAATCCAGCTCTTTGAGAGATATATTTCGTAATCGAGAATATATATATATATATATATATATATAGAAAGAGAGTGAGATATTATTCGGCAGAAGTAAATTCAGCGAGGCGTGTTTGAATTTGAAGTAGGTACTCTCGTGATTCAAATGAGACGGTCAATAAACGCGCCACAAATAAACCTCTCGTGATGCACAACATCAACTTTTAATATACACGTCCCACGGTCTTGTGTACGGCTCTTACTTAATCACAGAAAAAAAGAACAAAATTAAGCACGCGGAAGTTTGTTATAACAGCGAGGAACACGATTTATGCTTTCTGTCGTTATTGATGTGTGTACATACGTTCTTTTCTTGTATTTTTTTTTTGTTCTCTTTTAAGTGCATGCATATCATTTTTATGAGTGTACCACCTTAATTATTATTACATACATGCGTCTCTAGTTTACACGCTTTCTTTTTTTTTCTCTCTATTTTGTATATATACATATATTTCTATATATATAGAAAATAATTATAGTAATATAATAAATTATATTATATAATATTGTATAATAAATATATTATATAATATTATATAATAAATTATAACATAATTATAATAAATATATATATTTACATATATATTATTTATATAGAGAAAAGAAAAAATTTGTTTAATCGACAGAACGTCAAACCGTTTCTTCGCAACAACGTGACCAGACTATTCGAATAAAGAGAGCTGACAAATAATCAAGTGACATACACGCGAGCACACTATTTTTGGCAAACCTTTGAGAGGATCAATATAGTAGTCGGACAGCTGTATCAGCCGGTAGTTACAACGCTGTTAAAGTACCTTGTGCGGATTCATTGGATGAAAATGTAGTGATGCATACATAACGTTATAGCAAACGTAAATACGTTAATAACGATCTCTTTCTCTCTTTTCTCTTTTTTGTCTCTGATGCTTTTCTTTTTTTCTTTTTTTCTGTATCGCATGAATAATTATTTATTCAAATATGTTACGTTGAATTTAAATCGAAAAAATAAGAAAAAGAAAATTGATTCGTCGCGAATTGATTTCACATATAAATGTTATAATTATTTTATCGAATAAATGTGTATAGTTTATAAGCGGATAATGATGACGATGATGATGATGATAATAATGATATATGGTACATTGGCTTGATAATATAAATTTGTGTAATGCATTTGTATAATGCATTATGATTAGATATAACGTGTGATTTTTGAATTGCAAGGGTGATCATGTACCAGAACACGTGGGACCACCGGTAGCCTGTTGCTGCGTTAAATTAGTTGACGTACCAGAAATGGAATATTTTGCTATAAACAATCAAGGCGAGGTCTGCGTTAAAGGTACCAATGTATTTGCTGGCTATTTCAAAGATCCAGATAAAACGGCAGAAGTAGTTGATGAACTTGGATGGCATCACACGGGAGACGTTGGCATGTGGTTACCCGTAAGGATTCATGTTTCAAATTATCCTTTTTTCTTTTTTTTTTACGAAATATAATACTTACAGAAGTGTCTTCGTATGTATATATATATAAGGTAATTTTTGTTTTCAGAACGGCACATTAAAAATAATCGATCGAAAGAAACATATTTTTAAATTGTCCCAAGGGGAATATATCGTTCCTGAAAAAATAGAAAATATCTATTTACGTAGTCAATACGTACATCAAGTATTCGTCCACGGTGAATCTTTAAAATCGTGCGTAGTAGGCATAGTTGTACCAGATGTAGATGTAGTTAAATGCTGGGCAGTAGAAAATGGTATACCCGGTACATTGAGCGTCCTTTGTGCGAATCCGGAAGTCAAAAGGTTAATATTGGACGATATGCACTCGTGGGGAAAAGAAGCGGGTTTGAGGTCCTTCGAACAGGTAAATTTTATTTTTAAATAAACCAAAAAAAATAATACATTTTTAAACGCGTGCATGTGTTTAATTATTTCGATCATTTGAAGTTTTCGCGTAATAGTACGCAATATAAAATTTATGTTGCGTTTTTCGTAAGATCGTAAAAGAACGTAGACCGAATGATACATTTGATTATTTTTGAAAATAGGTCAAAGATATTTACTTACATCCGGATCCATTTTCTATGCAAAATGGTCTTCTAACGCCAACGTTAAAAACGAAAAGGCCTCAATTAAAAGCGTACTTCAAGCCTCAAATAGAAGATCTTTATCAACAATTGAACTGATCGGATTGATGAAAAGCAGTATCTCACTTCGTCGAACGAACTATTAAAAAAGAAAAAAAAAAAAAAAAAAAAAAAGAAAAAAACGAAGCGTTTATTCTCTTCAATAAATTTACATCTATATCGTCTCAAATATTCGTTAAATTCTTAATACTTTTATTATCAATCATTTTCACAGATATTATATATAAAGCATCCGCAGAAGAAGCACCGTTTAAGTTAATGAGGTACTTGATAATATTATATCTAATAAAATGCGTTATATTATTAGGCGCGCCTAGTACTTTTCTCTCTTTTTCTTTCTTTATTTTTCTAACAGTGTCTTCCTTCGTCACGTTTTTTAATTAATGTTGTTAATGTTACATGCGTCATTGCTTATAAATTTTTACCTCATCGTCATTTTATAGCTATACTTTTTTTTAGTTTTATTTTGTTCTTTTTTTTTTCGAATAACGAGAAAACGTTCTTAGTCAAAAAGTCTAAGTTCTTTTTTTTTTTAAATACTAATAATGCAACGCTTTTAAAAGAGATCACATATAAGAGCCAAATATACATATATATTTATAGAAATATTATTATATATTGTAGAGATTAGGAAGAAAATAAAAAATTAGTTACGATTATAATTAGCTAATTTTTTTTTGGATATGATACGAATAACGCGTTAAACGATTTCTAAAATAGGCAATAAAGTAACGAAAAAGTGCGGAGTAATTAATTAATTTAATAGCAATCACAACGTCCATAGTGTTATGAAAAATTTCAACTAATTAAACTAGCTGTCTCAATCACGTTGCAATTATATAATAATATTAACCATAAATAAGAAAAGCTTTTCTCAATTATGTTTCACGATAACGTGCCTGAAGTGCCTATCTCGAACTTGTTTAAAACTTTTGAAATGTTTAATTTGAAGATATTGTTAATACTTTTTTTTTGTTATTGTATACATTTATAATATATATAAGAAATTCTGAAATAAATATATATATATATATAATTTACTATTGATACAATATCAAATCACAATTACGCGCGCAAAATTGTTATAAGCAATCGATAAAATTGAAAATTACAGATGAGACGACATTCCGCGCACTTGTATATAATTTATAATTTAATAATTATCTAACAATTGTGTGTATGTGTGTGTTTGCGCATTTGGTAAAAATCATATTGCAAAAATTTACTAATTATAAATATGGCTTATAATCGATCTGGTTGAACACAAAGCTTTATCTTTGCATTTCTTTTCTTTCTTATTATTTTCTTTTTGTTATTTTTAACTTTTAGATTTAAAACTATAATACACAACAAAACAAGTAGCTATTATTAGTGCTAAGGCTATTACTACTAAAATTAATCTTTGTTGAAGACTTCGAATAATCATCCCTGATAACAAACGAGATCCACGTCCTAGTTCTGCATCCGTGTCTCGTAACTAGAAATAATAGATGTAACACAAACCCAATTTAATATTGAAATTATAAATCCATATTTACTTTAATGAGAAAAAAAAACTTATCGATTATGCTATAATGTTTTTAGAAATTTATATATATAATATAATATAACATAATATAATATAATGTAATATAATACTAACCCGTCCTCTACCTCTCTGTATTGTTTCTCTTTGATCATGTAAATCTTTTAAAACTTGTGATCCAATTTCTTCAGTCTCTAATACCATGCGATAACCATTTTGCAATGATCTTCCAGTTCTATCTATTCTATCGGAAGCATCTAATAATCTTTTCTTTTGATCTTCTGTAACATTGTTCTCCCATGACTCTTCCACAGCTATATCAATGCTATCTTCTTTTGGTCTTTTTGCTGAATGAAATTCTTGCGTTAATCGTTTTAATTCTGCTCTATGACTTTCCACGCGACCACGTAAACGGTCACGAGCATTTCCACTCATCCCACGAACTTCCAGTTCCATTTGCTCAAGCTAGATAAATTCAATGAGATTAAATTAATTATAGAGGCCTATATTTTATAATACGATAACGTAGTAAGATAATGTAATAATAATAGTTACAATGCATCAACATTTTTGTGATATTATTAATATAATAAATAACATATATATATATGTGTGTATATATATACACACAGAAATGTTCTTCAATCAATATTATAATGTAATAAATAATCAATGAGTTAATACACATATCAAAATAATAATATTAATATTTTTTATAACAACAGTAATTATATGTATCACACATGCATACTGAAAATATTAATCAACCAAAACAAATAAGAAAACTGTAATGAGTTAATTTTTTTTCAAGCTTTTTTTGTTGATATATAATTTTATGATTGGTTAGGATATTAAAACTATTCATTTGAATGCATTATGTTCATACGTGTAAGAAAAAAATGAGAAAAAATGTTTTTTTCTTACCAATTCTTGAGCCTCTTCGATTTCTCGATCAACATCTTGAATAAGTGCTCTTTTCTCACCTGTGTATTACGTCACATGTGTATGTTATCGATTATTATTTAACAATGTCAACGTATAAAAAGAAATACATAATGTTAATTAATCGAATAACGTAAGTAAAAGTTTATTTTATATACAAACAAAATATACTTACTACCGCTTTGAATTCTTATTCTACCAATTTTTGCAGTAATGTCAGCTGTCAAAACAGCGTATTGTTGTTCGTAGTTGTCAATGAGCGACGCCATCTTTGAATATGTTTTTTATTACATAGACTTAATAAATTATAAGAAACGAAACTATTTAAAATTTGATAATTTAATAAATTTTTTATTTCAAACGTTACGTTATAATCAAAATGTTTTTTCGTAAAATAAAAGTGAAGTTGTTTCTTATAATTAAGTATATGTAAATAACAATTATGAAAAATTCTGACAAATGAAAAATTAAAATCAAATAACATTTTCTCAAATATTTAGATAATAATGAAAAACAAAAATTAAATATTATTTTTTAATTAAATTTGAATACGTTTTATATTACAATTATTATAAAATTTCGAGTTAAGAGAGATTAAATAATAGATTTTCGTATAAAATTGAATTTGATTGGTTACTGAAAGTGACTTCCATATTGTTAAAAAAGCAAATGGCGAACCATAGGATTTTTTAAGTTCAGTTTTCTATCTAACATGCTACCATCTCCTGGGTGACACGTCCTCAAATTTTATAACAGTATATATAATTTGTTATACATACATATATAAATAAGAGTTTTAAAATTTTCAATAGGTTTAAGATAAGTAATGAAAGAAAAGGTGTTAATTAAAAGATAATATTTAATAAAATAACAGAGTAAAGTCTCATTTGTAAGAGGAAATTTGTATAAAATAAAAAAATTTAAAGTGCCAAAGTAATAATGACGTTTGAACTAGATTTGTAATGTGTGGATGTAGCCACGTAATTGACACGTCACTTGTAACGAACCAATAATATTCAATTCTCTCGATTTGCTTTTTAAATGTTACTCCAATCATTTCTTTTATAATTCATAACTTAAGTTGATCCATCCGGACATTATCAAACAGTTCAAAATGAAGATGGCCGCCGAGGTGAGGTGGCTCTTAGTATTTATTGCATTTCCGGCTTTTTCTTTGGTTTCTGCCGAAACTCCTCATGGAAAATTTGAGTATAAATATTCCTTCAAACCACCTTATCTAGCGCAAAAGGATGGATCGGTACCTTTTTGGGAATATGGTGGAAGTAAGTAGAATGATTAACCTAACCAAGTTTTCTCATTATTGATACCGTATGTTATTTACACCATATCGGCTTTTTTAATTATTTACATGAATTATATTATTATATTAATATTGTATATTCTATTTAACATTCTTATTAATTTTGGCATTCAAAATTGTTTGATTACTTCAAATTTATATGAGAACTTGAGTAAATAACATATTTTTCAATTTACTCTTTTCTTCTCTAATATTGTTTTTATATTTATTTTGAGATATGTTAAATATTTAATGTAATGTATAATAAATTATTACAGATGCCATTGCTAGCGCTGAAAATGTTAGAGTTGCTCCGTCGTTAAGGAGTCAAAAAGGTATATCGAGAACTGACAGCAATGAATTATTCTTATCGTAAGAATTAATTTTTCTTATATAATTGAGTAATTTATTATTAACATTGTATCGGCTTTTTTAGGTGCAATATGGGTAAAGAATCCAATTAATTTTGACTGGTGGGAAGTGGACATAATGTTCAGAATCACTGGTCGTGGTAGAATCGGTGCAGATGGTTTAGCGTTCTGGTATACCAGTGCCAAAGGTGCCTACAATGGTACTGTTTTTGGTAGTTCTGATCAATGGAACGGCCTTGGAGTTTTCTTCGACTCTTTTGACAACGACAATAAACACAATAATCCATATATTATGGCTGTTCTTAATGATGGCACCAAAATTTTTGATCATTCCAAGTAAGTTAGACCGCTTTATAATATAAGAATAATAAAAAATATAACCCAATGCTTATAATTTTAATTCAATTTTTATTTTTCAAACAAAAGCGATGGTACAACGCAATTATTATCAGGTTGTCTGAGAGATTTTCGTAACAAACCTTATGCTACACGTGCAAGAATAGAATATTACCAGAATGCGCTAACGGTTTGTAATAGTTAATTACAAATTCTTAAATATTTAATGTTTTTATATTATTTATTATTAATTATTTGAAAAATGTATATCTTCTTATAATTTTATGTTTTTTTTACAGTTACTCTTTCATAGCGGTATGACAAATAATGAACAAGATTACGAAACTTGTTTCCGTGCAGAAAATGTATTTTTACCAAAATATGGGTATTTTGGTATATCAGCTGCAACAGGTTGTTATTAGTGCTATTATTATCTTTCATCGAATTGTTAGATATCATATTTACTAGTATATAATTTCTTTTATTCTAAGGTGGTTTGGCTGATGATCATGACGTTATACACTTCTTAACGACATCCTTACATCGTCCTGGTCAATTACCTACCGATGGTTACCAAGTTTCTGCGGAAGATCAAGTTAAATTAAGTCAAGAATACCAAGATTATCAAAAGAAATTGGAGCAACAAAAAGAAGAATATCATAGGTATTATTGCATAATTATTTGATCAATGATTTATGCATCTATTATAAATAAATACAATTCGATTTTAAAAAAATATTAATTCTCAGAGATCATCCGGATGAACGTAGAGAAAAGGACGAATTCGAAGAATATTTTGAAACAGATAATCAGAGAGAATTGAGACAGATTTTTTCTGGTCAAAGTCAGATGTTCAACGCATTAAGAGAACTTAATAAAAAGTTGGATGAAGTTGTTGGGCGACAAGAAAGAACATTAAGTTTGATTTCTCAAGTTCAAGTGGGTGGTAAGTTTTAATCGAATACTTTATTTTGTATTTGTAATAATAATCTTTAATAGATATAATCATATAGTTTATTAATTTTTACAGGAGTTGTAGGACAAGGACAAGTACAAGGACAGGGACAGCCAATACAGTTAATAGATACCATTCGTCGGCAAGAAGTTGATGCTGTTCTAAAAAATCAAAATATTTTAATTAACGCTGCTCAAGAAATTAGATCATTTGTAGGTGATGTTAATACCAAAGCGGAAACCATTTTGAGTAATCAAGCCCGTAATCCGACAGCTCAAGTAATTATATATATATTTAATAATTATTTATTGTATAGACCATATTTGCATATATATATATATACATATATATAAAATTATTTTGAAATTATTTATATTTAAAATTCTTTCTATAGGTAAAACCAATGGGTTATGACTATCAAGCTATCATAGTCGAAATGCGGGACAAATTTAATGTACTATCGAAAGATATTGGACAAATTAATTCAAAATTAGGAGATTGTCCATCTAATTGTTTAACAACCATGATATTCCTTGTCTTTGTGGCTATACAAATGTTACTATTGCTAGCGTATAGTTTATATCGGTATATAATATATCCGCATCAAATTTTTCTTCATTTCATATTATATTATTCCTCTTTATTTAATTATTTAAATAATAATATTTTATTATTTTTCACAGGGACAACAAAGAAGCACAGGCTAAAAAGTTTTATTAATGGTAAAGTTAATAGTCAAAAACAGAGCTAATAGTGAATGTGTGACGACGAATCTGTAAGAGTGTATTGGGTTGGTGTTCGTATTGCTCACTGTTCGTATTCACCAACTATGGTTTTACTTGACATCTGTATAATAAATGCATCATTTCATTGATCAGGTTGATCACATTATCATTCAAATAAAATGGACAAATACTTAATCATTTGTCCTACGAATAATTCAGAACTTGAGATTTCCTTTAAGAATTTAGCGATTTCAAAGCTATTGGCTTAATATAATCATGTACATATACGTACATATGTATATGTTTAATTTTAAAGATTTTTCTTTTTCATAATTATAATAATAATATTAATAATAATAATAATGAAAAAAGAAAACTATAAATACATATATTTTATTTTCAAATCTAATTAATGCAGACGAAACATTGTATATTAGCAGCTGCTCTCAATAATTTTCAACTCGTTCTAATCTATATTTAAAATTGTTGTGTATAATATATATTTTTTTACTGTTTATCGTTAAAACAAAAAGTAACAAAAAACGTAGCGTTTCGCGCTACGCGCACATGTCTTTACACCGTTTCCTTAATATTTCGAATGTTTTTTTTTTAAATTAAAATCTTTTTTTGTTTATTTTTCTGTCTTTATTTCTCTCTCTTTCTCTCTATCTCACTTTTCCCTTCTCTCTCTCTCGCTCTCTTTCTACATTTATTTCTTAATAATGTACTTTATTGCAAAAAATCTTTATACAACATTTTGTATCACTTTTACATGACGTAGTTTATAAATGGAAGAAATATCAGGATAATAATATTGTATCATTTTAAATAAGGTGAAAAATATATTTCATAAATTTTTCGAATCGTTTAAAGTACCATTTCGCATTTACTAATTTGATAATTAATTTAATGTAACAAAAGAAAAGAAAAAAGAAAAAAAGAAATAAGAAATAAAAACGGAAAACTTGTTTCAGCAAATAACGCAATTTTATTACGAATTTTATATAATCTGCTGTAACGAGTTTTTTTCTCTCCCTTTTTTTTTCTTTTTTTTTTTTCGATTATCTACACTCGCATTTGGTCAGCACGTTTAAAGTCGTTGACAGAAATTTGCTAGATTTTCTATTCTATTATACGAAATGTATAGAAAAATTAAAGTAGATATGGGATAAAGGCAAGTACTGTAAGTAACGATTATTCTAGATGAAATTATTTGGATATATTAAGAAATACAATATATATATATATAGCCATAATTCTCATTGCATTTGTAAAAGTTTATGGAAGATTATAAATGTATAAGGAATTATATCTGATAATAAAATTTAAGAAAACATTTTAGTCCATCCATCACCCTTTTTTCATCTCTATGCCAATCTTTTCTTTGGAACTATTTTATAATCTTCCCTTTTTGTAATTAATATTTTTATTTAACAAATAATTATATATGATAAAACAGTTTAATTGTACTTGAAAAATAAAAACGAAATAATAACTAATTCTAAGTATTGCATGCGTATTATATTATATCGTAACAAAAATAATGTGTGATAATAATAATAATAATAATTATAATAAAAAAAGAAAAAGTTATATATAAACGTAGAAGATATCAAGAAATTTGCATATTTATCACTATTTATTTTCTTCCTGTTTTAGTTATCGATTTACATAGAAAACTAGTCGTGAACGTAATAATAATAATAATAATAATACATTTTTCTTGATATAATTTGAAAAAAGTAATATGTGACAAAGTATAAATAACGTAATATTTTTTAATATATCCAATACTTAATATTAGATCGTTTTCATAGAATCATTAATTCACATGTTTTATGTTAATTAAATTAATCTGTTTTTTATTTTTCAATTATGATAGAAATGTAATCCCAAACGTAATGATAATAGTAATAATAACAATAATTTGTCGCATCATTTTTATAACATCAACGAATATAATTTTGTAATAATAATAAATAATAGTAATAATAAATCCCCTGCGGATTTGGGGATAAGAATTAATCCGCAGTAATCCCTGCTTGTCGTAAGAGGCGACTAAAAGGGAAAAGGGAAAATTCCCATTAAAAATGAAGATAAAAAATCTTCAAAAATTGATCAATGAACACAATTAACCATCAGAAAAAGCAGATATAATTATACAACGCGTGAACCGAACAAATTAAATGAATATAAGGATGTGCCATGCATTTCTAATTCTAAACAATAAATATCGAAATTATAATAAAAACAGGATATCTAAAGTTAATGAAAAATGTTTCCGAGTAAAGAATAACAGACTAGAAACACGTAATCATTTATAATTACAGATTTATTTTTACAATAAATCATAGAACCGATATAGCAATCAAAAAATTCATCCAACACATATATATTATTAGACAACTTTAGTTCAACACGAATTTATTTATGCAGTGAATAAAAATATTTAGAATCTTTATAACATGCAGAAAAGTTCGATCATTTCTAAAAAAAAAAAACAAAATAAAAGAAAACAAGAAAATATTGTAAAAATGCATTCAATTAGAAAAATATGTTAATAATTCGGGAGAAGTGGGGGGGGGGGGAAAGACAGAAGCATAGAAAAATCATTGTTGAATTTAGTCGACGTAGGTTTTATATCGTCGTCCATTTTTTTTCCGAAAGGTTTCTTCATTGCAACAAAATGTTTCAGCCCCTTAGGCGAAAGTTCAACCAATCAGGAGTATATATAAACTACGCAGAATCCGTGGGCTCACACCCTTTCTTCGTAAAACGACGGCTATTGGATGGATATTGGCCAACCAGAAAGCATCAATTATTGATCCTTGTTGCTGCAATCTAACAAAAGTTTTTTCCTTACTTTTTATTTTTCTTTTTTTTCTCCTTTTTTCTCCCCCTTTTTTTCTTTTTTTTATTAGCAAAGTTGTAAAGTGTTTTACGACCGCCATAACTACGCGACTACCGAGCATGTTATATGAAAAGAGAAAGAGAGAAGGGAACCTATGAGTTATTAAAATTGTTTGAACTGCTTGTCTCCGTGCTATTACTATGAATTAATAGATAAAATTTGCGACAAAATGACCGTCACTGAAATATCATTTCATTTTAAACGACGTCGTTATATCGGATATTATATTGCAACGATTTCTTCAATGCGACATTCGTGTAATCGCATTTAATATTATTTCAAAAGTTCATTGCATTATGTCAGTGTAAATTTATTCATTACCAAATTTGTGTATATTAAATATTTTTTATTATCAAGTTATCTCTCGTGTACAACGGAAAAAGAGAGAGGGATAAAGTTCGTAAGATTTGTTTTCTTTCTTGTCCAAAAAATTCAACGACGCGTTATCAATGTAAAAAAAAAGAAAAAGTAAAAAAACGTCCTATGTTTATCCACGATGAAATTGTTATCTCAACGAAGTGGTGGAAATGCGGACTACGAATGGACGAGTAACATAAAAGGGGTTGTTTCCGACCGACCCCCACCTAAAATTACGATTTAAGGAAAAATTACTGGCACTTTGCTGTGCAAACAAGCCAGCCACCCCGTAAATACGTTTCTCTAATGGCGCAAAACATCATATCGAGCGAGCGAGAAAATATGCGTGGGAATTAAAAACGTTTCTGCAAGTGTTTCGTGAAAAAAAGATAAAGAAAAGATAAAAAGACGAACCGAAAAAAAAAAATCTTAGATCAATACTCGTGTGTCTTATTCTTATTTCTATTTAAAAAAAAAGAAAAATAAAAAAGAAAAAGGTATATAAGAGATAAGTAAACGAAAAATTATGAATGGTTCGAATGTTGTTTATTCAGGTGCAATTGCGAATAAGTAGAAAATAATAATATTTTTTTTGTACATGCTTCGCGTTTAGTAACAATTCTAAAAAAGAAATTAATGTAAAATGCATAATTTTTTGTTTTTTTTTTTATAAGATATTATTTTTCTTCAATAATATTTTATAATAATTTAAACACACAATTTACTTAATAACGTTTTGAATTCATTATCGATTGTTCAGTATATTATATATACATAATAAATATTTTCTAATATTTCATATAATTCATTAGTAATAAATTATCGTTTGGTACGCGTGATATATTCCAGATAAAATCTTGATAGTATTTTGATCATTCACATAAAATAACAATATATAATATTTTTTAATCTTTATCTTTCTCTTTCTCATAGATAGTTTAACGATAAATCTGGATAGTATCTAACGTGATTCATAAAGTGCATAAGAGGGTGACACAATAGGAGGGAGGGTTTAGGTTTAATACAAAATGTAACGTTGGTACTTTCGTTCGATACTACTGTGACAAATCAAAATATATCGAATTGATCGACAACGCGTTAGGGTGAGGAGGGGGAGGAATGGGAAGGGGGGGACGGGAACGGTTATTTTGTAATGGATATGCGTGAATTCGTACACGTTAGTTCGTACATTCGTATTAGGAAGAAGGATTCTCATGAAGGAAGTGGAAAAAGGATGGACGATGATGATTTAGGGGATCGTGGGTTAGATAATTCAACGAGAGTGATTTGGTTGATCGAATTTGGTGGAACGTGGTGGCTCGTGTGTATCGGTTCGATTGATTAAAAGCCCCTCCCTCCCTCCCCTTTTCCCCGTCTCATGCACTTTTTGCGATGCAACGATCGATTGAAAATCATATTTCCGAAAATAAAAAGGGGATCCCCGATTGACTTTTATGCAGGGAAATTGTGTTATCACCCTTTTAGATGTGATATACTTAACGTATTATAATATATTATGCTGGTGTTATATATTATGTGTTGTTATACTTGTTTTATTTATTAGGGAAAAAAAAAAGAATATTTACGTGATTCATGGGATACGATATATAGTTTCTACCCTCTTTTATTCATGTTATATATTTTTCTTAATGTATTTCTGTATGTATTTTAAGTTTTTTTTTTCTTTATATTTTGTTTTTCTTTTTTTTCTTTTTTTAAAGACAAACAAGTAGAACAAAACATATTTTTTTTTTTGCGAAAGGAGAGTATTATTCGAACAACAACAAAAAAATAAAGAAAAAAGAATGGAAGCCGTACCGTAACGTTTCCTTCAAGGTTCGTCGAGCAAGGAACAAGGGTTTGCTTAAAAAAAAAAGAAAAAAGAAACAAAATGCATAGTTAGGATACTTAAAAAAGAGAGAGAGAGAGAAATAACTTACACGTAGACAGGGATGATGACATTTGTAATTTTTCGCATAGCACATAGATCAACGATGTTTTTGCTCGAATGAAAGGGGCGACCTTACAAGCACGAGTCGATGTTGAATTCGAATTTAATTATTATTAATTGTCATCTCGTAACATCGGCCCTAATGGATAAGAGGGAAAACCTCCGTTGTTTTATGTTTCTTCAGAAATTCATCCCTTTTTTTATTTTGTATTTTTATTATTAATTATCTCGCGATATAACTGTAGTATTATATTAATTATTTATATATAATATGTGATCAAAAGATAAAGAAAATAAGAGGAATCATTTAAAAAAAAAAAAAAACACATTAGAACACTGTAAATCATTTTTAAAAATTTTTTCCTCTCACAAATGTTAATATTATAATATAATTATATAATACAATACAATATATTGCATATAATTATTACATTACACATGCATATAATATTACAGTTATCGTTAATATAATTCGAATAATATATTTATTTGAAAAGAAATACTAATGAACAAATAAGAAATAAAGATGTTAATATTATAATATAATTATAATACAATACAATATTGCATATAATTATTACATTACACATATTTAATATGATATTACATATAATATATTACAGTTGTCGTTAATATAATTCGAATAATATATTTATTTGAAAAGAAATACTAATGAATAATAAGAAATAAAGATGTTAATATTATAATATAATTATAATATAATACAATATTGCATATAATTATTACATTACACATATTTAATACGATATTACATATAATAATATTACAGTTATCGTTAATATAATTCGAATAATATATTTATTTGAAAGAAATACTAATGAATAAATAAGAAATAAAGATGTTAATATTATAATATAATTATAATATAATACAATATTGCATATAATTATTACATTACACATATTTAATACGATATTTAATATAATATAATATTACAGTTATCGTTAATATAATTCGAATAATATATTTATTTGAAAAGAAATACTAATGAACAAATAAGAAATAAAGATAAACTTGAACGAATAGGAATAAAATAAAGGATACGCGTATGTGTGTGAGTGTGAGTGTGTGTCTGTAGATAAAAGAATGAAGGGAGCACTTAACGATGAAGCATCTAAACACTTAAGTTGTAATCTATCGTCAAGAATGGTCTCTATTTAGGCGAATCAAGGGTAGCTTTTGGATACTGTCACAACCCTTGAGTGTATATACGGTCACCCTTCTTCTCTTATTGGGCGTAGTCCGTTTCGTACACGTTTTATACGAGGGGTAAATAACTTTTGTCCTCGCGAAGACGCATTTCTATCTTCGTATATATATCTAGAAAGGGTCGAAACAACATCCCTTTTCCAAAATAGAAAGAAAGAATGAGAAAGATAGATAGAACGAATCGCCATGGCCCACTCAGGATGGTTAGTTTATGTGGTTTTCTAGTATTTATGGGGTGCCCGAGTATTCTAAGGGAAGTTACGCAGTTAGATCAGATCATATATCTTACAAATTGGATGCGAGAACTCTCGAAAATGCGATTTGTTATATCACGCTTGATCGAAGTCTTCTTTTTCCTTTCTTTTTACTTTTTTTCTTTTCTTTTTCTATATTTTACTTAAAAATATTATCCAAATTTGGTGTGTGTAATATAAAGAAAGTCGAACGGTTTTGTTAAAAATTAGGGAATATATTTTTTATTAATTTTTTTCTTTTTTTTTCTTTTTTCTTTTTTCTTTTCATAGTTAAATCACAATATAATATATTTTCAATGTGTAATATATTGTATTCTTATTGTTTTACATATATATTATATATTTCATATTCATTATAATTTATAATAGAATATTTGTGTTCATTCTTATAATTAATTATTGTAGAATATTATTGAATAAGAAAAAAAATGAAATACTCGAGATGTAATTTATCCAAAAAATATATTAATGATCGATAGAAATAATAAAAAAAGAAAATATTTGAAGAATATAAATCGACGAAGAAACTTTCCAGACAATTTACTTAAATACCGAACGAAGATTTACGAAGACGATACGATAACTAAATGTAATAAAACGTTAGTTAACAAGCAGGAGGTTGCATGATTGAAGTGCATGAGGTGGTCATATCAAGAGTAATGTGTTCGAAGGGTGTTAAGTACAATATACGGGGTAGTTAACTACCTACGGCATTTAAATCGGGTCGAACATTTGGCCACGGTGTGCATTAGCTTGCTAGAATGATCATGGAACTTCGAAGGGATAGACAGAAATGTACCGGGTGTGGACATAAGTAATGAATACGTTTCGAAGGGGAAAGGAATATTAAATTACGCGTGTCCGCGCGAGCATTTGTCCGTGACTATATTCCTTTCCGTGTGTCGTCATCATAGTCATCATTGTCATCCTAAAATATAGTAACGTTTCAAGTATTGTTGTAATAGTTATATGCGTGTAATAGTATTGTTGTTTTTTTTTTGTAAAAAGTAGTATTGTTATATTAGGGTGAACGAAAAAGTTCGTATGTGTTTTTTAATTATTATTTCCAAAGTAAATTTTATAACAAACACAATCCATTTTATGCAGTTTCAAAGTTAAAGTTTCAATACGATAAACACACGAACTATTGGTTCATTCTAATAATTAATTTTCTTTTTTCTTTTTTTTTTTTTTAGAATATCTTATATTAATTAATAATTGTTAATTTGAATGGTATATTTATTTATTAAAAATTTGGATGATCGGTTTATTATCGGTGAATATTAAACACGTAATAAATACATTAATTTGTATACCACAATTATGGAACACGCGATTATGGCACTTTGCACTTCGTAGATGGTGTCATAGTTATCGTGTAACTCGGATATATTCAAGGGAGTTAATTTCATGAAAGAGAGAGAGAGAGAAATTATGGATTGGACACGTGCGCTCAATCGAGATTGTAATTTTAACGACTTTAGGACATTCGACGCGTCGTTGTCAGGTTATATAAACTGATTTAATTAATCCCAGGAGAACAATCACGGTGGAAAATAAAATTATACGCCCTAAGATAAAAAATTAAGTGCTGCCTTTCTTTCTTTTTTTTTTTTTTTTAACCTTTTCGCAGGAGTAAAGATTACGCGACCGATGTAAGGTACAAAATATTTTCCTTAAATAATAAAAAATAAAATAAAAAAAATGTACTAGAGTAATTTTTACAAGTATAATCATGGTGATGACAAATATAAATCATTATGAATGATTTATAAAGTAATATCAATCGAATTAAGATTGTTTTTAACCGTATAAAATACAATGTAAAATGGAATACAAATAATTCTTCAAATTTTCTTAACGAGTTTTTCTTTTTCTTTTTTTAATCGAATAAAGAAAGATACAAAGTCAAGAAAAGTAAGAAAAATCAATCGTTTCGTAGTTCGTACTAATAGTTAGGATTCGTTGTAAAATAAATGGTAATCTTTAAGGATAAAAATCGGGGACTCCCGTGGTTTCCCAATTCTTCTTTCCCGGTTGCACCCTCGTTCTTACATCCGGTATCCGGTTCCGGTAGTTGTTCCTTTTTATGGAACGAGGGAGAAAGTATCTGGATGATGATTCTACGGAATCCTGAAAAGTTGGTGGACCGTAAACGACTTCGAAGGGCACGCTGACATTAAAGGGGGAGAGAAAACGCCCGGTTATATTATTGTGCAGTCACCATGGATTTAAGAAAAAGAAGATAAAGGAACAGGAGAATGAGAGAAAGAAAGAAAGAAAGAGAGAGATGGGTAACATCTAACTATACCATTCCACCTCGTCATATCCGCTCGAACAAATCGGGAATCGTAGTGTCATTTGTCAATGCGGCACGCGCCGATTCTATTTCGTTTCTTTTGGGACAACTTAGGTTACTCACATAGATTTTTCTTTCTTTTTCTATTTTTCTTTTTTTTTTTTTTTGTATCTTTGATAGACTGGTCAAAGAACATATAAGTCAGAATTATTCATTTTTGTTTCAAAGTTCAAAATTCAAAGTTATCATATCACGAATTTGTCTTGATTACTTGATATTTTAATATTATAATATAATATATTTTTTAAATATCTCAAGAATGTTTGTATAACATTAATTGTAATATTACGATTACTGCAGTATTAAACATATATTTTTCATATTTTGAATTAACACAAATTAATGAAAATTTGTATTGCAATAAAACGTATCGTTAGATCATTTCAATTATTTAAGATTGTATAATCATAAATTCGATAAAAAAATCAGTACAGTGTGCGTGTGTAGCTCGTTAATTTCTTACAAATTTACGAATCATCGAATTCGCGTTAGATACGGGTAATTTTTTCTACTACGCGCCTCGTGTTCCCCGAAATCGTGAGGAAACGGGATCTTTCCTTTTCTTTCTCTCTCATCTTTTTTTTCCTTTTCTTTTCTTCTTTTCTTTCCTTGATTTTCACCCTTCGTGCATACGATCGAGAATTTGTTAAATCATTCTCGACTGCTCTTGCAAGGGCTGAATCTATTGTCCTCGCTTTTAGGGGCACGCGATGTATCTATTTCCCTTTCTTCCGTTGGGAGAAAAATCGTAAACTATATGATGTAGAAACATCTGAATAATATTTGATACTTTTTCAGGATGTAGAAGAAAAACAAAATTGTTTTCTATTCGGGTTGTCTCAAATGTTTATACTGATTATTTATTGTATACCTTTTTATTTTTGATACATTAGTTTTTTATCTTATTTTAATTCTTTACACTTCGAAGTATTCTATACGTAGGAAAATTACTCTTCTTTTAAATATATATATATAAAATACTTGTATGTATTCTATGTGTGTTGTAATTTGTAATTGTCAGGTAACGTGTCTAATAATAAGTATAATTTTATTTATTACAGTCAACTACATGCTAGATGCAGAACTTTTTAACCTACGTATTAGAGACACAGTATAATTTATATATTATAATTAACATCATTTATTTATTATATATAATAAATATATATATATATATAAGAGAGAGAGAAATTATTTTTACATTTTTGTTTTGTGTTTCGTTGATAAAATAAAAAACGTATTACGTATTTTTTAAATAACAAATATACATGTTTGGCCAATACCAATTAATTAATTATTTAATAACAGATAATGTATCGAACTCAAGTATGATCTCAAATATGAATAATGAATAACATTAATCAATAAGGTTTCTATCTCGTAGGGTATTTTTCCTTTCTTCCAGATTAGAGGATCTCAGACACCGGAAGAACAAACATGTTTCCTTCGAGCTCGATGATTGCAGTCAGAAACGGTCGAAACCTCTTCAAGAAATGAAATGTATTCGAGAATTTATGTCCGCGAGATGACGTCAGCTCGGTCATAAATCATCTATGCAAAAATAGGGATGCTATATCTATATATATATATTTCTTCGGGGGGTAGGGAAGGTGGTAAGTTCTACGAGCAAACGTTCGATACAATTTTACTGTCTTCATTTTACAACGGGACGAATAATATCGACCATTCAATATTTTGTCCACGAATTTCCATATTTTCTCCGTACATTTCTTTTCTATTAATTTTTTCTTATCGAAAAACGTAATTATTTCTACAGCTTATTATTACAATACTTTATATTAGAAAAACAAAAATTAATATGCATTTTAATACATATAATAAAACAATTCAGAATAAATCAAATATTATTTTATCGAGAATATTTGCGTAAGATTAAACACAAATTGATATCATATAATAGATAAAATACTTGTTCGAAATTATTACAAATTATTATGAAATTTATTATTAAACACAAATTGATATCATATAATAGACAAAATACTTTGAAATGAAAAATGGCGGCCGAGTGGTTGGTGGGAACAGTCTCGAATGAGATGAG
This sequence comes from Polistes fuscatus, assembly GCF_010416935.1. NCBI lineage: Eukaryota > Metazoa > Arthropoda > Insecta > Hymenoptera > Vespidae > Polistes > Polistes fuscatus. The sequence goes on from NW_025113101.1 coordinate 2,076,013, forward strand.
GAGAAATAGGGATAGGTGGTGGTGGTGGTGGAGGTGGCGTAGGAGGTGACCGGGCTTCGAATCCCGGGAATGAAAGCTCGAGGGAATTGACAGGAACCTCGAAAGCCCTGTAACTGTTGGCTCCAGACCCCCTGGCGCCGTCGCGACGCTTGTTCCCAGCTTTTGGCAAAACACATCGTAACTGGAAGGGGGGAAGAAGAAGGGGAAACAGGAGGGAAGGGCGGGTGGCTTTTTTTATGTTCACCACCGATATAGCCACTGGGTTTCAGAGCTCGAAACTTCCCCATAAAATCTACTCCTATCCTTGCTACCATCTTTCTGCGCCACCCCTCTTCTTACCCTTTTTTTTCCTTCTTCTTCTTTTTCTTCTTTATTTTTGTTTTTTCGTCTTATTTTCTTTCTCGAGAGATATCAATTCCTTTCATTCGTAGAGATAATTCACGGATAGAGTTTTCTTAGGATTCTTTTACGAAAGATCATTTTTTTTCTTCAATTATTATTTCGAATTTAAATTAATAATAACAAGAATTATGTTTTTTATTTGTCAAATGGTTTGGTCGAATTAGAATCGAGTATCATTTTTTAAAATAACAATGTTTATGGTTTCACCTTTTTCATTTTTAATTTATTCGATTTTATTATATTTATCTAAATTATTCGATCTCTTTATTTTATTACATTTTCATGGAAGAGATACAGGTATGAATCATTTCCACGTCTGACGAAAGATAAAAATCTACACGTTTTGGTACGAAATGGGTAACAGAGACATCCCATTCCCTACCCATAGCAATAAATACAGTGAAATCAACTTTCCTTTCTCTCTCCTTCTCTTCGAATGTATAGAAAAGTTCAATCCCTTACCATGAAGAAAAGTCTTCGTTCCCCATCCTCCTCTCCTCCCCCTTCCCGTTTGTCCTGTTCGCCATTTGTGGGACGAGCAATCGTCGAAATACTCACACACGTATAGAAAAGGCATATACACGCGTATAGATCTATTTATCTGTAAGAGAAATTCTACTTTAGTTTCCACCCCCACCCGCAACCCGCCCCACCCCCCAATCCACCCTCCTGAAAAGTTTTCCCATTATTTCTTCGAAGAAATTTTATCACCAGACAAGTTGGATTGATATAGCAATGAATGGTACGGTTGTTGGTATTACATAGCAGAGTACGACAAAAGTATTAACGACGCGAATCCAAATTCTTGATCGTCTATGCGACAGAACGATCATCTAATCGAGCGTCACACACCCAAATCGTTTCGTCGAACTAATTTTCTGTGTTTTCCACGTCACAGATTTTTCCACTATCGTGATCTCCTATCTTCGATCTTATTATTTATCGCATTTGTCGTTCGTAAGAAAAAAAATGAATAGGAAAAGAAATGAATTAAAAAATAAAATGATAAATTACTTTTCATTGTTTTTGACTACGTCTATTATTATTCACGATTGAGAAAGAAAAATGTGTAATTCTATGTAAAATTGTAGATTTCGATCAAGTGTTTTTACAAAATAATGTTTTTAATTTTGTTCATATAAATATATTGGATTAACCGATAAGTATTTTTCAATGTATGTGAGATTTATTAATAGTTTATATTTTAATAGTTAAAGTTAGTATTTTGTATCGGAAATTCGTAATAATTTATATTTAAAATTGTAAGTAAACTACACCAATAATTTTTATAATTATAACCTCTCGATATTACTTATCGATTAATTCAATTAATTTCAAGACAACGTAGTTAAATTTTATTCGACGTTATAGTCAAAGAAATAATTAACAAATGTTATCAAATTATTGTGCATAGATACAAAAATATTCTAAAAGTCCTTTTTCATCTAAAAATGTTCATTTTCAAAATGGCGGGTTGGTTTATGAGGTGTTGGCGGTAGTGGGGGTAGTGTTTCGTGGGGGTGGTTCGTGTAATACTCCATTTCCGCGATGCTCGCCCCATCTTAAGGATCCTTCAGAAGAAAATAGCTGCATCGGTAAAGTAGGGCATGTTTAAAAGTTTTTCATTGCATGGTAAAACACACAAAATTGGTGGAAATTGAATAGGAAAGGCTATTATATTCTGGCAAACGTCCAACCTTAAAATTCAACTTCCCCGCTCGTCGTCCTGGCACCGAAAATCTCGCTCGAAGAGAGAGAGAGAGAGTAGTGCGTGCGATTTATCGCAGTCTTACAATCTGGAACACGGTGTTTATCTGTTCTCTTTTATTCATGTCCCAATTCTACAAGAGAATTCTCTTGTAGTTCTCTTCTCTTATGTTAATCAATAAAAATTTATGTTATTACATTTAATCAAACAAAATCTAATAAATGCATCAATGTTCGTTGCGTATATTTAATAGTTTTTGTTGTTTATATTTCTATGATATTCACAGAAAAATTGTTTTTCTGTTTCAACACACATAAATATGATTTATAAATAATCTTATATTCAGCGATAAAGAATTTTTTAAAATAATTTCCTTTTTTTTTTATGTGTTGCATGAGTTAATTAAATTCAACATCGCAATAACGTAGTTTCAATGACATCATTTGATACCAAATCGATACAAGTTACCGACCCTATTACGGTTCATCTTATCAAGAACACTTGGAAAGATTACTTCGTAAATGTGTCTTTTATTATTAGTGTTATACGAGCCAGACGTTTCCAAAGAAATACTACCAAATAAGAAGATGCACTTTGACTGTTGCTGTTTATTCGTTTTTATTTGTACATTTTGATATGCAATCGCGTTGAAAATACAATTTTTATAATGGACAGGTATTCGCGGCATTATCGCGAACCACGTGTTTCCGGTTCAAAAGTCAAACAAATGACTATTTTTTTGTATTTCAGCATTTCCTTTAACAAGTGTTTGCAAATTTTTGTTTTCTCATTGATTACGAATTAGGCGTCGTATTTCGTTTAGGAAAGATTCGATTGTTATTATTTTTTATCGCAAATTGTTTTATTTTATTTCTTTGTTTTTTTATTTTTAATTATTATCAAAAAATACATGTGCGAAAGTTCGAATTGATAAGGAAAATAAAAATATTTGGTTATTTTGTAATCGTATGTAAAACCCCTGACGAGAAATTCATGCGAAAATGCGTTTACGAAAAGAAATCATTGCGCGACGACTAGTTGGATTTATTCCAAAATACTGTGAGAGAAAACACGCGCATGATTTTCCAATAAAAATGACGCTCGTTGCGCCGAGAAAACGGGAATATGAGTGTTTGTCGCGATGACGCGAATAGACACAAAAGATCTTTTTTATTTTTAGCAATATTTGTTTGGATTAGCTATTTGCATAAACGCAGTAGAGTGCATAACGTGTGCAGCGCCATGCGGAATAATTCTGGAACGTATACATAACCACGTCAGATGAATTACTAAATTTCTCCATAAAATCAATCTAATTCTTTTTAAAAACAACTTTGAAAAACACTTACCAGTAAAAATTAAAAAAAAAACAAACCGTCTCGTCTAGAATAATTTTAAAATATAAATAAAATCGATGAAAAGACGAGATAAAAAACAAGGGATTTGAGTAGGCGACGAATGGAACGATTTATTAAAATCGCATGGGGAAAATAATTTGAAAAGAAATCAATTGCAATGAAAAAGAAACAAAAAGGAAAGAAAGAGAAATTACGTTTCTTTTTTCTTTTTTTTCTAAATGAGAATAAGGTAGAGGAAAAATGAATATAATCGTGATTGAATTGATGAAAATATTATTTGTAAAAATAAACGGGCACCGAGAATACCCGTAGATTCGATCTAGGTATGGCCATCCCTGAGTAACTCCCTGGACGAGCGGAACGTGCGGAAAACGGAGCGCAAGTGGAGTCGCAAGAGCGTGCCGGACGTGCGGTAGTGCCACCGACAAGTGACAAATTGATTTTCGACGCGGAAGAGAGGATAAAGTTTTGTTGTGTCTGAACGTGGGCCTTACCCCTTTAATCGACTACGTTTTCTTCTAAGTCATCTAAACTGCGTGATGAAAAAAACAATATATATCGGTGAGTAAAAGAGCGGGATAAAAGGAAAAAAAGAAAAAAAGAAAGAAAGAAAGAAAAAGGAAAAAAAAAATGAAGAAGATACATGTAAAAAAACACACACACACATACACGCATATTATACGAAAAGAAAGAATGGAATAAAAATATAATATATTATAAAAAAAGACCCTCCTGGGGAGTAAGCCGTTTTTTTTTTTAGGGCGGGAATATACTAAAAATATTATTATTATAATAAAAGCTCACAATTTTAATTTTGTAAACTCTAATGACAATTTTAAGTTAAAAAAAAAACATGATTAAATCAATGTAAATGAATTCGTAACGTTAGTTAGGTGTACCATCGAAGTCGTCCTGTTTCTCGCATGATCGCATTCACGTATCATCATCGTCCGGATCCTATTGATCTGTTCGCGATTTGCTCTCTCGCAGAATGGGCGTGCTGCCCTCCTCCTCGTCGTCATCGTCGTCTGCTGCTGCTGCTGCTGCTGCTGTTGCTGATACTCCAAGGTTTCTTCTTTACCTTCCTTCCTTCCCCCTTTTTTTTACATTTTCCCCTTTTATTTCTTTCCTTTTATTCTTTTTTCAATTTTTTGTTTCTTATTTCTTCGTACGTACTACTCCCCCACCCTAAATTCTGGCAAGAAACAAAAAAAGAGGAACGTCGATTTTTGTTTCGTTTGGGGTCGTTTGATAATTAAAAATTGTGTATTATTTTTCACACATTAATTTTTCTTTTTCGACATATGAGAAAGAGAGGAGAGAACGTCCTTCGATCCGGAGTTGCGCCTTCGCGAAAGCTTTTTTTCGTGAGCTAACCTCAAAAGGTTAAGCCGGTGTTTCGCCGTATAAGAGAGATAAAGAGAGAGAGATTGGAAGAGTGGGGATGTGACTGTCGTTCACGTAAGTGCGAAAGAGAGGGAGAGTTAGATATAATCGAACACGGGTGTCTCCCGAAATAGACGTGATTCGCATGCGGAGAAGAGAAGCGCGCCAATTGGATGACAGATTTTCAAATCAAAATTTGTCGTTACTTTGGAACAAAAAACAAAGAAAAAATCCAACGGAATGTCAAAGGAAACATTTGTTTCTTTTTCTTTTTTTTCTTTTTATTGTTTGATTTAGAGTAAATTTTCATTTTTTACATCGTATTACTTTTATGTATTTGTTTGATTTTATTTAATATATAAAATTGTTGTAGTATTATGATATTTATTACGTATAAGAAAAAGAAAAATCGTGCACTTACTGGCCACGTTCAATGTTCATAGTTGCGAACGAAGCGACTGGTGCCAAAAACAATAGGAGCTGGAAAAATCAATAGACGGTTCTCTCTCTGTGTGAGAGGTTAAATAGCGCCGGAGAAGGAATGAGAGAGACCGAGATAGACAGAATATGAGGGTGAGAAAGATAGAGGGAGAGAGATGGAGGAGAGCGTGACGTTTCGTTTACGAATTCTCATTTATGTCATCGCGGATTATCTCATTCCTACTCGCGTAACGACTTCTTCCAATCGATTATTGTATTATACTTTAGAAATGTTATTCCTTTTCATCCTTACAGGAATCTTCCTTTTTTAATTATACGAAACCCCCTTTTTTGTACGAGGTTAATTACGTTCCTGGGAATCCATGTTCGTTCGTATCTTTCGTAAGACACTCGTTTGTTAATGTTTAGTTTCAAATTTGTATTAACAAATTCATTTTTCTTTTTTTGGGGGGGGGAGGGGGAAGAGTAAGAGTACTAGCTAAAATGAGAAATAAATTATTATTTAATTCATGTTTAGTATATAACAAATATTCGTATTGATTTGTTAAAGAAACACGAGACCGAGAATATTAGAGTTTCATTTTCTATCATTCATTGTACGTCTTCCATTCCAATTTGTTACTTTTATAAATATATTTATTATGATTAATTATCGATAGAAAGATCTCATTGAACATATCTCACAATAGTATCTACGTAAAATTCCTAGAAAAATTGAATCAAGTTTCTCATCTCATTGATATTTTTTTGTCTTCTTTTTTCCCCTTATTCGAGGATAATCAAAGCAATTTGGAATAATTATCCAATTCTGTTCCATCCATCTAGTAACAGTAGCAGCAGCAGCAGCAGCAGCAGTAACAGCAGCAGCAGCAGCAGCAGTAACAGCAGCAGCAGTAGTAGTAGTAGTAGTAGTAAAGTAATAGTAGTAGTAGTAGCAGCATCATCATCATCCCTGTCCTCGAAAGCGTGCTTTTACTCTCTTCATGGGCTTCGACCCTCTTAAAAGGAAACAAACGACCTCGTTATGCAATTGTTGTAATGTTTTTTTATACGAGATGTTAAGAAGATTGGGTAACAATTAAGAGTAAATGATAGCGGTCGGCCATGTTTAACGTCATTATGCATTTTTTTTTTCTTTTTTTCTCTTTTTTTTTTTTTCTTCTTTTAAATCTTTTTTTGTTTGTTAATTCTTCGTGTTACAAGCATTCGTAGCAAAATAATTTCGCTATCATACACATATCATATCATATATATTTATGGGTGTTTAAGTATATGAACGTGTATGTGTGTATATATACGTAAACATATATATATATATATATATATGTGTTGTCGTCATCATTATTTCGTTTCGTAATGAGAGAGGATTTACTGAGTTAATCGTCTCTGTAATATCAGTGATGTAGTGCGTACGTGGTGGATTCATCAAGAAAATCCGATGATATTCATCGGTTTTCCTCTTTCATTAAAGGCTCGATCTTTGAAGTAATAATAATAATAATAATAATAATAATAATAATAATAATAATAATGAGGATGATAATATTTATTTTATACACGTTATTACATCCTTTGATAAAGGGAAAATGCTAAAATAGATAAATGATGAATAACATTAGGTATAGAAATAGTTGCGGTACTTTGATGTTATATTATATTTGTAACTTTTGATTTTTATTTGATAATAATGTTCAAACGCCATTTTATAACGTTTGAGTATCAACATTTACGGTTATGAAACATTTGACAACTAGTTAAAACGTAAACTATTAATATGCAAGATGGCGACAAGTCTGACAAAACTCTCTTATTCATCATTAACACGTTCAATGCCACGTGTACCATTTGTGGTACACGTTAAACTTGATCTGCAAATCACGTGTAACCATAAATGGGGTACACGCAGATATATATATATATTTATTTAATGAACTGAAAATATATGTCTTATGACAAATATAATTCTGTAAAATATATTTCAACTAAGAGAATGAGGCATTATGCAAAATGCAGTATATAACGAAGCACATAAATTTGTTTAATTGTTACATATATACAAAATAATTATTAATTACTTTTCAACCCTTACCAGGGGTCGGCTCAATACTTTTCAACCCATACATTAATGTATATATATTTTTTTTTGTTTTTAATTACTTTTTCTATCGTAAAATAGGTAATTATAATGATCCTTAGCAATCCGACAATTGATAAGTGGAAACAATCGTGAGAACATATCTTTTTACTTTCTTAAAAAGCCCGCGTTCGTGATTTTTTTCTCCCTCCTGGTCTTATTCCGTTACTTCTATATAATCTACACTCTACAGTCTTTACGGTTAAACTCTAAAAGAGAGAAAAAAAAAGCAAAATTTTCTCGATATACTAATGCAAATAAAATAGAGAAAAATAACAATGTGAATTTTACTTTTTTTTCTTTCTTTTTTTTTTACTAAAATAAATTATTCAATTCAACGGATAAATACGAACAAGAAAAAACAGTCTAATTTAATTATTCACTTCTGACTCTAAAAAAATAATAATGCTCAGACGTTAATTGTACATGTAAAATTGAAGATGAAAGAATATAAAAGGCGGCAAATTTGAAAATTATAACCTAAAAAATCGTTGTCATCGGATCGTATATTTGATGATCGTTAAATATTTTTGATCTCGGTTTAAGTTGATTAACGTATTGTTATACTTACTCATATAAATAAACACGTATGGTTACTTACACCTGTTCACATCGATTTCACGTCTTATCCGATTCTTTAGCCGCATATTGCTAAAAGGAAAGGGAAGACCCTATAGGTCGATATGCGTCAGTTACATTTAATCCGAGAATGCTCCCTTGTTTACCCAGTTTTAGGTTACAACGCGTCTAATGGATTATCCTTATACCTATTCGCTCTCGAAAAATATCTGTGTGTAGAGATTCTTCCTGGATCTTTTCTTTTATGATGGATCCGTACGAGTGAACACAAAAAAAAAAAAAGAAAAAAAAAAGAAAAAGATATAACAATGACCGTCCTATTTGTTCGGCTTATTAAAAGATTTTACCACGTTTGTTTTCTCTTCCTTTTTCTTCGTTCATCTCTCTCTCTCTCTCTTTCTATCTATCTTTTACTCTATTTCTCTTTCTCCTTTTTTTTCTCTTTTTTTTTGTTTTCTATCTCTATCTTTTCGTATCTTTTTCTATCATTTTCTATCCCTACAACGGGGAGAGAAAAAAAACGTGTCACGGGCAACGGACAATATAGGTGAATCCCCGCAAATATAGGCGTTTTCTATTCCTTCTTTTTCTAAGATTTCCATTCGTGTAATTTCAAACATGATTTCAAGTGTTACATAAATATATATTTTTATTTACGATCAATATTACACGTTTCGAGAGAGAGAGAGAGAGGGAGATATTGTGTTAGACATTTTTGTTCTCGTCGATATATGTTTTTTATTTTTACGTAGAGAGATTTTTTTTACGGTTACCTGTACGTTTATTATGCCAATCGATTATTTAACTGTCCAATCTACTAATACTTCCTACACAATACATACATTATTATAACGATAATAATATATTGTCAATGTTATATTTACTAGAAACTATGCACAATATTTTCGAACTATCGTTGTTACATATCGTAGCAGGGAATTTAATTAGTTACATACCCGCTTACGAAGTTTTTAGCCAATAAAACTTTCGTATACGTGTCAAATTCTTATGTAATTAAATTGTACTAAACTTAATTGTTAATACTTATATAACACGGATCATTAACGTTGTACAAAATTTAATTGTTCTTCTTCTGGCAACGTTGTTTATCCTCGTTTGATTTTTATTCGAAAGAAAAACAAAATAGAACACACATGCACACGTGCACAAATGATGACGTATGATGAGATATTCCTAAATTTGTGTTGTTTCAAAAATGAACGAAATGAATTAATTGACTGATTTCTACCCTCAATATACTACATACATACTCACATAAAAATACGTCTTTTCTAGTTTCTACGACAAATAAGAAGGGGGAGGGAGACTCGTTGATTGACCCGAATTTACGACGGTTATGAATCTCATAATAACGGGAGATACGTGTGCAACAAACCCATTACAAGATTATGCATTATGGTCGTTGCGTCTCTTGCTTTTATTAGACATCACGCGTCTCTTCTTTTACGATGCACATTTACACGCATAAATATACACATGTACACGCATACGCATACTCATACGGATACGAATACGCGAACGCGTGCGCAAAATCATCTTACAATTAGATGTGTATGCATATAGTAGTTAAGTTAGTCCGATTGTGGATTGCATCTATCATCGTTAGAAATAAATTATTCTGTAGGTAATAATTTAAACAAAAAAATTAAAAAAAAACAAATAATAGTTGTTTTGTATTAAAAAATGTGTAGATCGTATATGGTATGTAATATTTAATATTCGGATATCTTAAAACATTTTTATATTTGATTATTATTATTATTTCATTTTGTTCATATAAGAAAGATATAAAGAAATATATATAGTGCTATAAATAATTATTAAACTCAAATATATATTCTGTAATTTCCAAAATAAGTACATATAATTGAAAATTGATTTATATTTTGATTTATTTTAAAATGAAAGACTTTGAAAAATTAATAACCCTTTGGACATTTTTGAGAAGATTAAATTCACTAATTATATTAACAGAATTATATTCGAATCTATGGTTTTCTTATAAGCTTTATCTGTTCATTTTCCAGAACATTGTAAATCTACCCTATGTAAGAATATATATATATATATATATACACAAACAAGCGTCGACATTTTCTATTGATCAGAACTTGTTAGTTATTGTAGAAGTTAAACAATGCTTTGACATTATCGTTTCGTTTAAAGAGAAATAGAGAAAGGGAAAGATATATTCTAGCTATGTGGTATGACACATAGCTCAAATTTCCAATGTCGGAAGATCTGGCTAGTTTAGGAGGTCACGAACGATCTAAAATTCTCTTTAATCGATTTTAACTTGGTGACAAAAAAAAAGAAAAAACAAATAAAAAAGAAGTAAGAATAAGTAAGAAGGAAAAAAGATAGAAAAAGAATAGGAGATCGTTCTCCAAAATGGCGAGTTTTACGACGTCATCGTAAAACCTCTCTTGCCAATCTCGTAGTAGCTTCTATTCGTTTTCTATTCGTTGAAAAAAAAAAAGAAAAAAGAAACAAAGAAAGAAGAAAGTAAAACAGAAAGAAAAGAAAAGGAAGAAAAAAAGGAAACGTCGTTGGGGTAGCGAGTAGGTGAAGGAACTGTGGGGGTGGCAAAGAGGTAGATGGTGGTGGTGGGGGGGTGGGGATGAGGATGAGGATGAATTAGAGTTACGTTCCGCGGTCTAGAATTTGTATTCTGCATAGAATTCGCGTGTAAAAAAGGGAAAAGAGAAAAAACATGCGTGGACGCGGCCGTCAGTGACAGAAAACACGAATTGCCATTACGCGTGCGAAGAAAGTACACGCGAGTGATGAAGAAAATGAAGTGGGGGGGGGGCGGGCGGGAACAGTTTTCTCTCCGTAGATACATATATATAAGTTTTTCCATGTGTGTGTGCGAGATAGAGATGTAGAAGTAGTAGTATATGGAGCGTCAGTGAAGCGTCTCGGCGTCGAAGGCGCCAAAGCGTCGCGGCGCCACCCTCGGCACCACCCCCACCCCCCGGCACCACCCCCGGCGCCCGCCACAACGCCGCCAGTACCCCACACTCTTCGCATCCTACTCACCCTCGCATAAACCGAAACCTTCATCCCTTCTTCTGCGTTTTCTCTCTTCCTATCTTCATCATCCTTCTCTCTTCTCCTCTCTTTTTTTCTTTTTCTTTCTTCATTTCTTTCCTTTTCTTTCTTCATTTCTTTCTTTCTTTCTTTCTTTCTTTCTTTCTATGTCGTCGCCACTGTCGTCGTCGTCTCGTCTTGAATTTTGCGAAAATCTTCGAGGCGCCATTCCTCTTCTTCGTTTTTTTCTTTTACGAGAAAAGGATAGGACCGCCATAGGACGACGCGATTTTGGAAATTGTGAAATTAGCGACCGTTTCTTTTTTTGTCGTCAGGATTTTTCTCCTTTTCATTTTTCGTTCTTTTTATTGTTCGTGCTTTTTTTTTTTTTTTTTGTCTTTTCCAGTAAACTCGTATGATTTTTTGTTTCTTCCTGTATTTTTTCTCTCTCTCTCTTTTTTTATACATATAATATATTAATTTTATTGGTAGTTATTATATGACAGATAGTAGAATTCATTCGTATTTCCTTTTAATCTCCTTTTATTATGGTATACTTTAATCGGAAATAATTTCGTGTATTAATTCGGTAATTGAGTCGAGTTGGTTGATCGGATCGTGGTTGGTAGGGGTGGAGGAGGGGGTTCGTGACAACGAAAAAGAAGGAAAAAAGGGGGGAGAAAAATTCTGACAGTAGGAATAAAACAGGAACGCATAGCAGGCGGGGCAGGGTTTGAGGGACAACTAGGAAAAGCGACGACTACGAGCATAAACATCGAATACTTCGTTTTCACTATCTGAATCATATCTAAGGTTCGCTATCTCGTTGAGAGTTCCCTCGTAAAATCGTAGAACCCATTGGACGACACTATCTATCTCTATCTATCTATCTATCTATCTTCTCTCTCTCTCTTTCTTTCATTTTTCTTCTTTCTTTGTCTGTTTCATCTGGAGTGAGTCAGACGAATCGTGAAAGTGTCCACGCGTGCTACCCTCGCGAATCTCATAAACTCGGTCCTATGGTTCTACAAACTCCCTGGTCCCTACCCTTCTCGATTTATCTTTATTCCGGGGGAAGGGGGTAGATCGGAGGTAAAATTTTCTCGACGTGCTCAATGCAGAATACCTTAGAGTTATAAGATTCAAAATGGAACACTTAATTATGTATATATATATATAGGTATATAGAAATGAACTCGTTCAATTTAATATAATCATATTCTGAATTTGATAGGGACATTTCTTATAACAATTTCATATTAATCTTTTTCTTTCGTTTGGTATATTATAATAAATAATATGTTTCATTTTTAGATGTTCAATTTTTCAAATTAAAAATATAACAACGAGATAAACAATCATGATGAATGATATATACAACGACTATAGTTGACCAGGTTTTCAATCAAATTCTTTATCGTAAATATTTGTATTGTTTAATATTATATACAAAATATATACACATTAGGTTGTATATTAGAAATAAATATTCTTATATATAATACTTATCATATTATATATATATATATATGTGTGTGTGTGTGTGTACGTTGTACACTTCGATTCGAGATTTGGATCAAATTTTCTCTATTTCTTTCTTGTTCTCTGAAGTCAACGATGAAAATAGGAAAAGGGCTTTCGAATTATAATAAATCAAGCGTCGTGTACATTTAACGCTTCACGGGATCGTGCTTGATCGCGAAAAGTGGAATTCTCCCTCGATCGAATGCACTTATCACCCTAAAAGATCTAGACGTCCATCTTGGACGTTTCGTATAGCGCATCTGTCCTTTCGAAGATTGTGGAATGGTAACTCATTGCTTTGTTTCTTAATTATATATGTCTATATGCAATAAGAACAAAATTACAATTGGATACTCTCATTATACTCAGTATATACACAATCATACACTACTAGGAGTAATTTTAGGCTCTAACACTTTGCCTACTTTATCTTAAAGAAAATTATTCAAAGAATTATTCCTCGAATACAATTTCTTAATACATATATTGTATAATACATGCATATACAATAAGAAAATATATACACATATAGAAAAATAGATGTATATAAATATAAGAATGGAAGAATGAGAAAAAATATGAAGATATTTGTTTCGGAAAACGTAATCGATTTTCATTTTAGAAATTGTAGTTTCTCTCTCTCTCTCTCTCTCTCTGTTTTAGTTTCTTTCTCACTCGTTCGGACGATCCTTCTCGGTGCCATCAACCCTTATCGTAGTAACGTCAATCATTCTCTAGCGTTGGTACGGTCGAACTTATCGCTCGATTAATCGCTCTGACAATGCGCCTGTCGATTCGAGTTATTCTCGGATTCGCGGCACACAGACAGCCTCGATTGCAAAGAGGAGTTTTCATTTTGATTTCGAAAGCGCGCGAATCCGGGCAAAACACCAGGCCGCACACACAGTTTTCGTTCTGTGCGAAATCTATCATTGTACCGAAACAAACCTTACACGAAACATTCGATCGCGAGTATTTCATTATAAATTATCACATGTTCTGTAATTAGTAAAATCCATAAATTGTATATTTATTTATTTATAAATGATAGAAGTTATATCGTTCATTATTCAATTAACTAAAATCTTATTGTATGTTAAGATATGTGTTTTTTATTGTTTGCAATATTAAACCTACCACGCGTGGTCAAATAACTGCATCCTGTAATTTGTAAAAATCCTGCAATTTGTAAAACGCGTAAAATGTACATTTATTTATTTATGAATGATAGAAGTTATATCGTTCGCTATCCAATTAACTAAAATCTTATTCTATATTAAGATATACATATTTTTATTTTTTAAATCGGTTATTTGACCATTCACGTTATAGGAATAAGTATACATGAAGTATCGATAGGTTTAATGTTAATATTGAAAATGATTACAGAACATCGTCGTATCACATTTTATGAAGCAACAATTTGACTAGAATTCATTGTAGTATTTCAAATCTAAAGTTTTTCAAAGTATTCCTCCTTCTTACCTATCAAAAACTCCAGTCACGTATCATCACTCGTAAACGTTGACCGCATTATTCCTACGACGTACTGGAACTATCATTTCAAATACGTTACCATTTATATTATATATTTTTTACTTTTCATTTTTATACAATGTTACTTTTATCAGTTTACGTAATCAAAGTTTTAATTAGAAGAATTATCGATCGTTGATTTATAAATTAATAAGACTTATTTTTCTTCTATGTTAGATTTATTGATTAACACGTACCGTAACCACCTCAGGGAAAGGGGGGTGGTTGTGTATGCGCCCCTATACTGAACTTTTCGTTCGATTTTCTTTTCTATTCTTTTTTTTATTTTTTATTCTTTATCGTATGAATTAAAAATCATCCCTATATATATATATATACATATATAGTGTACGAATATTTATCGTTAGATCAAACTAACTTTGTTGGTTAAAAATTTCGTGACTTTTTTTTTCTTTTTTTGTAGCTTAACATTTTTTGTTTCGTTTGGTTTGTAAAGGATCTCATTATCGGTGGGGGGGGAGGAGCAGGGGTGATCCACCCACCCCTGTGGCGTCTTACGAACATTCACGGTCACCCATAGGAAGTTCCGGCCGAAAGTGCCGTTGCATAAATTGCCCGTAGATCTCAATTCACCCCCCGTCGGGGGACGATGACCATTCTCTTACACGTCGTGCTCCTGAGTGACATTTTCCTGGCGTTCGTGCGTCGCAGAGCAGAAGACCACCCTCTTGTGATCCCGCATTATCATTCTCTCTCTCTCTCTCACTCTCTTTTTCACTTATTTTTTTTTTTTATTTTTTGCGTGTGTGCGTGTGTTTTTTTTCTCTCTAGAACCCCCGTTTACACGTATACACCCTGTATATCACCACCCAGGGTGATCTTTCGTCAAACGTTCGATCGAAGAACAACTGTGACATCTTTCTTCGATGTTATTCTAAACATTTCCGACATTCGTTTCAACTGAAATTCCCTATTATCGATCGTTTATAATTAAATTCATTCGAATGTTTAAAAAGCTCTGTGTCTCGTTACTGACACTAATTCTAATTTTTTTTTTCTTCTTAATGATTAATAAATTATTCTTTTATATAATCTACTTGTTTTTAATATGACAATACTTTATGTTTAATATCTTAATCGAATAATAGGGAAATTAAACGAATAGTGAAGTGTTAATTAAGTGAATAGTCAAGGTAAGACATGAAAAAAGTTAGGGGAAATAATGATATACAAATATCATGACTCGACTCGGTTTACCAAAGTCCAAAAAAGTACAAGAAGAATAAGAATAAGAATAAGAATAAGAATAAATAAAATGAATAGTTAGCAATAACGAAGATTCTCACATGTATACCAAAGTATAATAAGTAAATATATGACACACGAGTAGTGAAAGGGAGAAGGGGAGGGGAGTGAGGATTGTTAATACATAAGTATAAAAAAGTAATGAGGGTGGGGTGGTAGGGGATGTTTTTAACGTAACCGTGGCCTTACAGAGGAATAAGAATAAGAGTGTATAAGTGATGTACACGCACGCACACACACACACGCAGAGAAAGAAATATAAGAGAAAAGAAATAAAAAAAAAGCGGAGAAGATTTTGCGAAACAGAGGGAAAAGGGTGGTGGGAAGTGAGAAAGGACGAGGATTGGCGAGAAAGGAGGGTTACCTTGGTATTTCTCCGATGGACCAATCGGGTAACGAATTTCGTAGCCACGCAGGCGCGATCTAAGGGAGCGTCGCGAGTTTTAACCCTCGAGGAGGATGGTTTGGGTGGCATGCACGAGGCCGCAAACCTATCACTTCTTTGGCGACAGCGGTCGGAGTAACATCCTCGTCCTTTCTCTTCTCTATCCTATCACGCCGTACCTTCTTTACAATATCACATCGCATTCTAAGTCCTTCTCTTGTAATCCTAACTTTTATCTATCTACCTTTCTTTCTTTCTTTCTTTCTTTCTATTCTTTCCTTTTTAATCCTTATCCAATCATTTTGTCAATCTTATTCTTCTCTATCTTCTTTCGTGTTACTTTTCATCCATTTCTTTTTATTTTACATTATTTTTGCTCTTTTTTTTCCCTTTCTCTGTGTGTATTTTATCGTACATTTAATTCATTTAATTGTTGTTTTTGTATTTCATATTTAATTCATATTTTTGTTTCTTTTATTGTATCCATTCGTCTAACCTTTTTTATTGTATTTTCTTGTTCTTTTTCTTTTTGATTCCTCGTCACGTTGAACAGTCAAAGTTGAATTTTTCTCATCTGAAATTGTCCATTATATTCTTATTTTTGGTTGTTCGAAATAAAACAAGAAAATGGATTCTTCGTTGTATCGTTGGATGGTATCGTTCGCGACCGGAAACTTCGTATCGGAGGAGAACGTGCCGATCATCATCATCATCATCATCATGGTGTTCTCCATAAACTCGACGATTAATAAGACGACTCGTTGTTCGCGCACGTTTTATTATCCGGCGATCGGACCGTCCGAAGAAACACGATGAGTACCATCAATTTATCATTCCTCGAGTTCGAAAACTTTTTTCAAAATAATTCTCAGATGTTTTCTCTATTCATTTTTATCTATCTCGCGTTATGTATTATTATTATTATTATTATTATTCCTTAATTATTTTTTCTTTCCCTCACTATTTTTTTCAAATTTCGTCAAGATTTTCATCACCTTTCAAAAATTCGTTCATATTTTTCATTCGCGTTATCTCAACATTGTCAATTATATCATCCATGGTATTTCTTTGAAAATATTTTTTTATTTTGAAATATTTTTTTATTTATATTTTGCAATTTAATTATATCAATCGAATAATACGAATTTATTTTCGGCGTATAGAGGTGGTCGTCGTCGTCGTCGTCGTCGTCGTCTCGTTGTCGTCCCGAAACATTTCTCTCGTGCCTTAAATTGCCGTCCAATAATAATCGCATCAACTATGACAATAAACCACACGCTTTCGTGCCACCTTTTCTGTGATCTTTTCTTCTCTATTTATTTCTATTTCTCTCTCTCTCTTTCTCTCTCTCTCGTTTATTACTCTCCTCGTCTATCTTAAAAATTCGCGCAGAAAAATATCCCCGATAAATAAATAAGCATTCAAAGATTTTCTATCCTTTCTTCGATTTTCCATCGCCAATGGAATTTTTCTATCTCTTTATCCTCTCCCCCCTCTTTCACCCCCTTCTTTCTCATTCTATTTCTATACGAAATTTCGCGTCTATCTCACATACAAAATTTCCTTAATTTTTCACGCGAACGAATTTTTTTCGATTTTCGTTTCCCCGTTTAAGAAGAAGAAAAAAAGAAAAAAAGTAAAAAAAGTAAAAAAAGTAAAAAAAAAGAAAAGAGTAAGAAAAAACAAAAAAGAAACATTAAGGAAAACAAAAGACATCGTCCGTCCTATTTCAATCCCTCGTGTGCCTTTTCTACCGAAACCTTCTCTACTTTTTTCGTGCCTGATAGAGATAGTAACCCCCTTACCACTATTCCGTGCCTCCGGTACTTCTCAAACCGTTCAAACACAACAAAAATCTTTTCCTTCCTTCCATCGAACAAGACAAAAGAGATTTTTAAGTAACGAACCTTCTTTTTTACCCGGATTTTTTCTTCTTTTTTTTATATTATTAAATAAAAGTATAAACGAAAAAAAATGATATAAAATCCGAAAAAGTAAAAGGAAGATTTGCTTGAAGAAAAATAAAAAGCAAATAAAATAAAGAATAGAAGAAAAAGTAACGCTATAATTAACAAAAGAAAAAGAAGAAGAAGAAAAAGGAAAAATAAGAAAAAGTTATATTCCGAAATACGATTACAGTTTGTTTGAAATTTCAAGAAAAGTAGTACAATCGAATCGCGTTGCTTTCCGCGAGATCGAGAAACGAACTTCTCTCTTTTTGTTTATTACTTTTTCCTTTCTTTTTTTCCTTAAAAAGAAAGCCATCCTCTAACTCCCCACCCCTATCCCTTTTACGGTTCGTCGAAGTAACGAAAAGAAAAGTGAATTTCTGTTGTGACGAAACAAACTTTCAAGCTTGAGGTGAGTAATCAAGATTTTTTATTTCTTTTCGGTTACTTTTTATTTTTATTTTATGATCACCCGCTTTTTTGTACAAATGTGTCTTTCGCTTGCGTAGAAAATTTGTATATTCTTTTATATATGTATATATATTATTTTGTATGATATTGTGATTTAATTTGTATAACGTTATTGGTTCGTTATCCACTGCTATTGTATTCGAAGTTTTTATATCGTGATATTGCTAGAAGACCGATAGTAGGTTGTTGATTGTTTGATTAGGGGTTCGAGGGGGTGTGGGTGGATCTGTGTATGTGTGTGTCTGCGTGTGTAGAGAGAGAGAGAGAGAAATAACGTATGAAAGGATGGGGGTTTTGGTTGAAGAAGAATCCATGAAAAGTTATTTTCGAAACGAATTGTTTTCTTAATTCTCAACGTAACTGTTTGTTTCGTTATCACCTGTTGCTGAGCCTCGGCTAAAACATTGTTTTCGATATATGCTCAAACGCTTTTTCCGATTGATTTACCTTTCTCCTTTTTCTCTTTTCTCGTTCTCTCTGATATATAAAATATATAAAAGAAAGAAGAAAAAAAAGAAAAAACGTGATATTTTCCATCTTGAAAAACCATAGATTTTTCTATAGAAAAGAATAAACTAGAATAAATAAATCAATTGGATTTTTTCTATCAAATACAAATTGTTTTTTCTCATTTATTCGTATTTTAAAGAGAGAGTACATTTAATGCGACAAACGCGAGAGCAACAAGAATTTTCCCTTTTGAAAAGAAAAAATTGATTACCGGGGCAGTAGGTTTGTCTACTTTCCCCTCCCGGCCCCCTTCCCGTCCCTTTTCTTCTTCCTCTTCTTTTTCTTCTACCCTTTCTTCGATCAGGGATAGAAGAAAACTTAATTATCAAGGTTGAAATCGTGTTAGTTAGTGACTCTCTTTAAGGTCTTGAAATCGGATAGTATAATGCGAGAATAAACTTTCCGGTACCCCTAAAAGAAAGAAAGAGAGAGAGAAAGAGAGTAAGAAAGAAAAAAAAGAGGACAGTGGAAGAGGAAGTGTTTGGTGAAAGAATGGGGGTTGGGGTTTCGAGGGGGGGTAAAAGGGGATAGGAGAGAACGTGAATAGGAAAGAGAGATAGGAATTGTAGAAGAGAGAAAAAAGATAAAAGGGGGATGGAAAATATCACTGTGTGCGAAAACAACCAATCCAACCCTTTGGAGGGTTGTTCGAATTCTCGTCGTACCGTGAAAACCGCCGAAAAAAAAGAAAAAAAAAGAAAATTCGGATAGCATCATCGTCCACGTTGTAAAACAAATCGTTTTAAATCGGGTTAATTCCCCCGTGGGTTCTCTAAACGAAACCAACAATTTTCTTCTTCCCCAATTACAAATATGACGGATTAATTCTACACGCTTCTCGTTTATAACGAGACGTAGGTAGGTAGGTAGGTAGGTAGGTAGGTAGGTAGGTAGATAGGTATGTGATATCGATCACCTAATGTCAAAGATAATAACTGTAATTTGCATTTGGTGTAAATTAATAGGGGGATAACGAAGGAAAAATATATACTATTACTATATAGGGACGTTGTCGAGAGAATTGGACAAATTTCGGCCTAAGTACGTCGCCAGATATCGCAATCCTGCTAAATTATATAGAGGATAGAATAATAGGATTGATTGAATTACTGTAGGGTGAAATTTGAAGCTATCTTGATGGCTTTCTTTTATATTTTTGTAAATAAAGTGAAAAGGAAATAAAAAACGCAGGAAATAAGGAGCATAAGGAAAAGATAGAGAAAAAGAATACAGAAAAAGCAAATAAATAAATAAATAAATAAATACGTATACGAGTAACATATATATATATTATATCTCTTGTTTGAACAGTCTCAAAGCCATCGCTGATTTGTTCGTACTCGAGCGTAGCTCCAACCTTTCGCTACATTTCACGGGGGTGTGTTATTGGGGCACTAGTGCGCAGAAGCCCCGAATATATCCGACTACTCGTGCAGCTCTCCCCACCAACCCGTTCTAACCCCTCGGAAATAAGGGGTGGTTCCCAAGAATCCTCTCGATTACATTTCGTGTCGGGGCTCGGATCGCGAACTATTCAGTTTCTGTTCGTCCTCCGAAGCGAAACGTCGTCGTCGTCTTTGCTCTCCTCGTCCTTCGTGGTCGTGCCCATTTTTTTTTTCCATCTGTCTCACACTTCCTCTTTCCCTCTTTCTCCTTTTATTTCTATTTATTAATCTTTTCACATCGTCGTCGTTTTGAACGTTTTCATCGTTGCGCATACACACTCATGCATATATACACACACACATACACATACACACATGCAACGCATTCGTGATAAATCCTTGGAATTAATCGGACATTCGAATACTCGTGGACTCGTGTCGTGTTTTTCAACCAATCGGTGATACTTTCATTCGCGATTTGATTTTGATACCACGTTGAAGAATTATCCTTGTGTTATTTTTTTTTGAAGTTATACTTCTTTTTGTTCTTTTAATTATTCTTTTGTCTCTCTCTCTCTCTCTCTCTCTCTCATTATTTATTTCGTGAATTTAATATACGTGATAAATACTCCTACTGTTTATATATCTTGTGTGGTATTGCGAATGAACACATCATAATGTTGTATACCATAAGACTTTATGAATTAATTATAACGTACTTTGAGTTTAAATTCAGACGTTGAGAAGAAGCTTACGTAAAGAGCATCTACATATATACTGCCAACAGAAGCCAG
Organism: Polistes fuscatus; assembly: GCF_010416935.1. NCBI lineage: Eukaryota > Metazoa > Arthropoda > Insecta > Hymenoptera > Vespidae > Polistes > Polistes fuscatus. The sequence continues at coordinate 2,096,895 of NW_025113101.1, forward strand.
CAGCAGTGTCTTCTACTATGAATACTGAAAATAATTTCGTCTATTAGAAGTTTATACGAGAAGTGTAAGAATCTTCTTGACACATCCCCTCTCATTGCTGGTTACTTCGTGCTACGTGATTCAACTTTAATCAAGAAGTTTGTTAAATGATCGTAAGTAATTATACAAAAATGAAATATTTCGTTTTTTCTTTAAACGAATAGAAATAATTTTGGTCATTAATTTATCTTTAAACTCGTCCGACTGACGAATGATGTTATAACAAAATATATATCGGAATACATTTATTTACGTAACGCACAGATTTCCATGGAAATTAGAATTAATTAACATTCGTAATCGTGTTCGTATAATCATCGATACGAACCTCTCCCCCGATTGATGATGATCATTATTATCGGTTATTATTATTGATGAACACGTGACGTTCACCAATGTTCTATTTCTGTTAAACCCACCCCGTTAGAATGAATCTCAAATTAGATGAAAAACAAGAAGAAGAAGAAGAAGAAGACAAAAAAGAAAAAAAAAAACGTTTCTTTTCACACCTCTTTGACATTTCGTCGCAACTATTACTCTTTCTTTTTCTACGAGAAAAGTTGTGCAAAGTGAATCTCATAAGAGGGGGCTTTGGTTGACTATACTCTTACGCTCGTACTTTCTACAAGATAATCTCGTTTTCCTCGCATAGAGTAGCCCCCCGTCCCTCCCCTTCACCCCATTTGATATCTCATATTCTTGAAAAGTCACCTTAATAGGAGACAAACTTTTTCCTAAATTTTGTATCCATCCTTTCAATCCTACTATAATATCATTTTTTGTTTCTACACACAATTTATTATTCATCTACAATTTGCAACCTAACTGTTTATACGTGTGTCGGATATAAAAAAAAACATAGCTTACATGCAATCAAATTGTATGTTCTATAACGGGGGTTGCAAAAAGAAAATGATTTCATCGAATACTAAAACATGTACGAATTAACACACGTTACAAATATTCAATTAATTTTTGCGTTAGATTTATAGAAGAATGTATAGCAACGATAAATGATACGAACGCGAATACTAGGAGAAAGGTTTTTCGTCAGGGGTGGTTTGGGGAGGTTTGGGGAGGTTTGGGGGTGCGATAAACTCGAGAGAGAGGACATCGAACCGGACGTCAATACGTCCCAAAGGGAGAAAGTTAATAAGTCATTCGCGGGAGTGTGTAACAAGGTACACACGGTTATATTGTGCGTCTTTTATTTCCCCCACCCGCACCCCCACCCTCATCCCCATCGCACACTCACACCCATCCACCCGGTTATTCTTCTGTGGCCCTATGGAACTTTATCGAAGGGTGCGGAGAGGGAATCAACGGGAAGGGGAATAGTGGGGGAACGAGGGAAGAAAGAGATGAAAGGAAGGGGGTTGTTTCAGATATAAGAATAGAGAAAGAGAGAGGGTAGTTTGTCAGTAGTGAAACGTGGAAAACGAGGCCCGGTTGCAACTGCAAGCTCCTCGTAGTTTCAGTAGTCGCTGTGATGGACTTCTACGTGGTTGGTGGTTGGTGGTTGGTGGTAGTGACGCGAATATTAAACAGAGGGGTGGGTGGGTGAGTGGGGGTTGGAAAGAAGAAGGTTTCAGTTGTTCCGGTGAGATGCAACTTTCTCTTCTTCTTTTTTTTTCTTTTTTTTCTTTTTATTCTTTTTTTCGTCTCGCTCATTCTATTTTGTTCTCTTTTTCTCTCTTTTGCTTTGGGTTTAGGTTCGCTTAAGAACGGAACACGCGATAAGTGCCGGTGGTGGTTTCAGACACGAGTAAGGTACATAAATGGGATGCGAGTAGTGTGTCTCGTCTTCCTTAGTCGTTTAGTCAGTTACCGATGACAACTTAAAACGCTTTTTTTATTTCTTCCGTTCGTGTAACAGCTTTGTTCAAATTTAACAAACATTTGTTTGCAATGTTAAACAATTTTTTGTTTTCTTTCCGATTTTAAATATTACATTTTTATTTGATATTTTTTATTTTACATTAATCAATAGTTTATACGAGTTTTAAGTTCAATTGGTTAACACCGAATTGTAAAACGATTAATTGTCCGATTGAAATTAATTGGAAAATAGAAAGTTAACGATTATATTTCATTTCAGTATTCAGTTAAATCAAATTATCGAACTAGGTCGAAATATACACGCATATCCAACAAATTTCTAGAGTAACACTAACAATAGAATAATGTTAATTGATTCATAACACGACATTTCTAATTTTCTTATTATTTCTTTTTCTCATTTGCATTACCCTGACGTGTTTTAAATATAATTTTAGACGATAATGAAATATCAATCTCTTACACTTTCTCTTGCAATGAAATGCCAAAAATAATAAAATACAGAGAAATGGAATCGTTTAGTTATTATCAAATGCGTGACATTTTCTTGTTTCCATATTTAATCGATCGGTACAGAAGCGAATGTCGTAGGAACCTAATCGATCGTATACAGAAATGTCTGCAATTCGATTAGAATGAGAAAGAGATAGATAGGCAGATAGATAGAGAGAGAGAGAGACAGGTAGAGGGACAGAGAAATGTCGAAGCATTAGTCGGATCATTGCAGTTGCAATCGAGCGAATCCGTTGCATCCTCGTGTTCTCATTATCACATGACATTTCTCTACTGTCGACTTGATTCGAGTTAAGTGTGACAGCTAATTAATGGACGATGATCGTTGACGATCATCTTGGCACGTGATTTTAATTAAACACCATCTAAAAATATGTTACTGTAGTAGTGGTAGTAGTAGTAGAAGTGATGACACCATAATAATTCAAAACAGGAGTTTGATTTTTTTCGGGTTTAACGTATAATAATATATAATAATATTCATTTATATTTATTATTTTTCAATTGTAACATAATATAAACATTTAACATAATATAAACATTTAATACACAACATTAATATAAACATTTAGTAGTCCTTAAAGGTAATATGAAATTATAAATATGATATTATTAAATATTATTAATATGAAAATAAGTAAATGCGATCAATGGGGGAGGGTGTACACTGATAGGAAACACCCGTGTCTTTGATAAAATGTAACTTCCAGAAAAAGTAAGATTTAATTTTAATTAATTAAGTATATTTTTGTTAAATATAAATATGTGATTTTTAAATGATACTGTGATACGTTCATAACAATTGTATAGTTTGTACAATGACAAGATCGAGGTTCGTTTGTTCTATTTTTTCAATGTATCAAATTAGATGTGATCCTTATTGCCAATAGGGAGAAAATGCGTGATATAGTGACTCGAAGGAAAGAGTAGGGTGCTTCAGCCAATTACTTGCATTTCTTTTTAAGGGTCGGTTAACCCCTGATTTCTTAATGATACCCTTTTACGTTTAGGAGAACTAATTCTGGTATATACGAGATAAAAGATATCAGGAGGGTGTAACCAAAAGTTCGCGCGTTCGTTTATTGTGTCGTTTCTTTTTTTAAATAAATTTTTCGTGTATATAGAAAGTAAAAAGAAAAGAAAAAAAGAAACGAGAAAAGAAAAGAAAAGAAAAGAAAATTCGAAATTTTCATTTGAATATTCCACGCAAGTGACGTCGTCAACTTATATCGATGTTAAAAGAATCCCATCGCAAAACTTTCGTTGAATTTATTATCAAGTACGGGGAAAAGTTTGGAAAATAACGGGGGTGGGTGGGGGGCGGAATAAAAAGTGAAAATCTTATTAGCACGGGGAAAAAAAAACCTTCGAAAAATAAATAGGAAGACAATCCTACCCATCTCTTCTCGCGTGCATTTTCTTTTTTTTTTTCTCAAGCAAGAGTCAACCAAGATTTATCGATCGTGTAGTCGAGTATGTTGAATAATTTTCTCACGTAATTCATTATTAGTTCGTCGAGTATATAATTCTTTTCTTTTCCATTTTCCTTTTTCTTTTCTCTTAGAAAACTTTTCGTGAATTACAATCGGACGAGAGATTCGATTTTCCTTTTCCCTCGAACTTTAAAGAATCACGGAATACAAAATACGATTCGATTGAATATTAATATTGAAAAATAATATTACAGTGTTATCTTTGTTTTTTTTTTGTTTATATTGATATTTATTTCACTTGCATGTAAAGTAATTTTATTGACTGACAAAGAAAAAGAAAAAGAAAAAACACAATTAATTCACGAACTTTTGGTTCACCCTGATATTAAACGGAATCCTGATATGTAACATTGACGCAACCCCTGATGCAAACCTTGATGCAAACCTTGATGCAAACCTTGATGCAACATTTTCCTATCCAACGCATGAAATCGAGAATCTTTACATTATTGCGATTGTCCTGAGAATAACTTGCGCGTATAGTCTCCATTGTATGTGTGCGCGTGTGTGTCTGAGTGTGTCTGTGTATGAGAGAGAGAAAAGGAGGGGTTCACAGCTAGAAGGGATGGTTACAAAGTGGTGGTAGGGGTTGCTTGTGCTCGAGTTTGACACAGTCAGGGATCGTCGTTGCTTAGCAACGTTTAAGGGTAGAAGTTCACATAGGCGTAACATGTATATATGTTCCAAATTATATTTTCTATAACCTTCTTCTTTCATCAGTATATTATAGTACATAGGTATAATACAATTAAATCGTTGCAACTCCTAGATTTTACTCAAAATAATTATAAGGAATTTTTTTTGGAAATGCATATAAAAAAAAGAATTTTATTATAAAACTAGTAATTTTATATTCGTAATATATAAATATATATCATATATAGAAATACATATATATATAAAGTGTATTTGTATAGATAGGTAAAGCACGTGAACGATTGAAAAAACGGATCCCGTAATTGAATGACCCCTTGGGATCCAATGGCATTTGGATTATCCCTACTGCTCTTTGTAAAACAGGCACGTTTTCGTAGGTGGAAAATACGATATATTCAATCGATCAGATTTATCCAAAGAGAAACTAAATATTATTATTATTATTATTATTTATAATTGTATTTCATATAATAATCAAATAGAAATTGATACGGAAATTTTGTGCGCGATAATAAAATGAAAAAACTTTTTATTCGTAAGTGAAATTAATAATTCGTATAATAAATAAAATATATACAGTTTTATTTGATAGGTTGATTAGGTTTTTTTTTTTTTAAATATGGAGCAGGTATTTCTCTTTCATATTTTCGTTCATTCTTTTTTATTTCTTCATATATTAAAATTTGATTTCGCTTGTGTTCCAGTGAATAGATAAATGCAGAGTGGTTATTTTCCAACGACAGCACGAAAGAAGCCTTTTGTAGTCGGCTAAGATGTTATCGATGCTTCTCTCACTCTGTTTCTCTCTCTCTCTCTCTTTATTTCTAGGCGACCAATAAAGAAAGAAAGAGAAAGAAAGAATGAAAAAAAAAAAGTAAAGCTGTCGTTGTCGACACCGTTCGATCGATTTTCCAATCTTCGTTAAAGGCACGTGTCATCATCGGTAGAATTTTATTACGATCGATGATTAAATTAAATTCGTTTAGAGAATGTCACATTTGCACATTTTTAAACAGTTTAAAAATAATATATATATAGACAATTATAATAGAAAAAATTGTTCTATTTTCTATATATTATAATTAATATAATTTTTGTTATCTTTTTTTTTTAGATTTTTATTCGACTTCACTCTCATTCTTTCTCTCACGTTTATTTTATTTTTTAATTAGAAATTAGAATAAATTTCTCCATTTTTTCGTGCTCGTGAATACGTAGAAAATAATATTCTAATGCAACATATGTCTTATTACAAATTCAATGGAAAATGTAGCATACAACGAGAGGATAAAAATAAAGAGAACAAAAATATATATATACATATATGCAGATATAGAATAGGTATATAAATAATTCCATGTTTGTGGTTTTGTCTTTTTAACAGCGTGAGTCTGTTTTTAATCTATTTCTTTCTATTCTTTACCACAAATTCGATATCGACTACTTTCTCTCTACATATTCCATCTCTCTCTCTCTCTCTCTCTCAGTCTTTTTCTCTAATTTTTTACAGGATACAATCCATTCTCTGTATATCGATTTTCTTTCCCGACTTTAAACCAGAGGGGAAAAAAAGAAGAAAAAAAAAAAAGAATAGATTTTACTATTTTTTTTTTTTTTTTATAACGTTCAAACCATTTCGATATTCAACTTTGATATTCAACTTTGATACTCGTGGTTGGTGTTACCCAAAAATTCCAGCCAATCGTGTTTTAAAGGTCTCCTGTATTCACTTTCAAACGTTTTCATAGGAAAATTAAAACGATACCGAGTATCACATATATACTTCTTCATATCGCACGAATTTAAACCACAAAAAAAAAAGAAGTAAAAAAGAAAAGAAGAAAAAAAAAATATATATGATACGGAGAAAAAGAATATTTTATATTTTAATTCAATACTATAAGGTTTTTTAATTTCGATGGGAACGATGAATCAATGATGAAAAAGAAATTATATTTTTTATAAATAGATATGTTTAGACGAGATTGTGTATGAATAATATTGTTGTCGAAACAATTCTTTTTTTTTTTTTTTTTCATACGTTAGTTTACTTTACTTTGTTATTATAAGTTTTAAACTTTTTACAAGAGAATGCCGAGCTAGCGTAAAACGAGTGAGTAAGCGTATATTTCACTATGGAATTCGTTTTATCTATTTTAAAATATAATCTCACGTAAACATTTCAAAAATCTTATTGAAATAATATTCATATTGTTCAACGTTTTCGTATTTTTCTATTTTCTTGTTTGTTCGTTTGTTTTTGATAGAATAATAGATAAATAAATCTAAACGAATGTCAGTAAATTATTTTGCAGTTGCACGAATGAAATAAAAACAATATTTAATATAATATTTATAATTCTATAATTTGATATCAAGAATATTCAAATAAAGATAGAGTATTGTTATTTGGAGACATTTTTTTTAACGCGTAAACGTAAATGGCATTTTGTAGGAAAATAGAAAAATATAATACAACTATGGAAAAACTTTGTAAGTTAATATCTCAGAAAGTTACTGTTTGTCACGTATCAGATTTTTGTATGCAACCAAAGAATTTCATCTGTCACTATGATACGCTAAAATAGAGATGAAAAAATACACACGTATACGAACACGTAAGAGAGAATCCTGTAGCAAAAGTTACGAGTAAGATAAATCAAATAAACATCTTAGTTAATAAAAAAATGAATATTTATTCAATCGAAAAAATGATAAAGTTCATCGTTTTCATCGAATACGTTCTTGATAAAATAAATATCAATAATATAACTACACGATAACCAATATTTATTTTATTTTGGTATGTAGTCAAACAAACAGGAATATTTTTCTACGTTTTTTTTTTTGTTTTTATAGAAAACCATCGGACCGACCTCGATAATTACGATGACAACCATATTCAATCCCGGTTAAACTACTACATGCATAGGATACTTCGACATGTTCTTTCGTATCGAACGAAAAAAAGCTTCAAATAGACGAGAAAACACTGCACAGATCAACGTGAGTTTGATTTTTGATTTGTACCCGTATCTATTATAAATAATTAGCAAAATAATGATCTTAGTTTAATAACGTTGAAATTAATTTCTTTATGAAAAATAAACTCTTGTTAATTGAAATGAAAAAAATTAGGAAATCCAGAAAAATGAATAATAATAATAATAATAATAATATAAAAGAAATGAAAAAATTCAATTAGTGTTCGGTTGAATTTGAAAAACTCGATGATATTATTCGTATTAAAATATTGTTTAACGTTGCTTTAATCGGTTGCGTGACGTAACATGCAGGTAACGAGAAGAAATACGAAGATGTTGAAGCAAACTCATGCTATTCCTTTCGAGCGGAAAATATTTCAAAAGAAATGGGGGAATAGCGATTAAAAAACGCCAGGATGAAGATGAATCGATCGAGGAAAAAGATGCAACGAACCGATTATTAAGGTATTTCTTGGAGCATTTTTTTCCTTTTCTTTCCTTTTCTTTTTTTTCTGTCATCGATAAAGTAGTCAAATTTAAAGTATTAATATTCATTCATTTTTGTCGATTCAATCGATAAACCTATGTCGATATTTTTCGATAAATCAAATGCAGATTACATGCAATATTGTTGATCATAAAATATTATTAAAAGTAATAACATATTTAACGTTATTTACATCAACAATTAATAAATTAATGAACGATATTTAATTTAGGTGCACACACCTATTATTACAATTATTTACGTTGCTTCATTCCGATTATTATTTTATTTAATTATATTAATGTTATTTTTAAATGAGATGAATAATTTGGAAAGTATTGTTATGCGTATTATTAATAATATTTTTCGGTGCACTTGTTAATCAAATTATTAACATTGCATCGAGATATAATTTGATTATTTTATTTAATTATACTCATAGATATTTCTCATGAAATGAATAATTTTGAAAGTTCGAGGAACGAGCGATTATTAATATTTAATTGCGTTATTTACATGAATGATATTAATTATTAATATTAATATTATTAATGAATAAAATCGTTTGTTAAGATTAGGTGCACCAATGAAAAGTGTCATCCGTCCTTGTTCGAATCGCAACGTGCCTTACTTTCGACCATCACCAATCCGGTCACGAGATGATTCACTTTGCGAAAAGCAGCCTGTTTAAGTTTAATTATTATTATTTTTTTCCCTTTTTTTCTTTTGGTTTAAACACCTTTCGAAACCACCTTGAAGAAGAAGAAGAAGAAAAAAGAATTTCAATAATAACAACGGACAAGGGAAAGGAATGTGATTGCTGTTCTAAGTTTACATTGATTATGCTAAACGTTGCATCGTTTTGCATTTGAGTGAGTATTTAATAAATAATAAATATGTGTTCGTCGTTTTATTTAATAAGATTAATTTTAGAAGAATTTTGTGATATCATTTATAACGATTTGCGATTAAGTATCACGGTAATAATAAAAAACAAAATAGTTTATTAAAAAATATACAAATGTTCGATACGCGAACGAAAAAAGAATACTGAACGAGTAGAAAATTAATGGCGGAATTTTAATTGTTTATTATATGATTGTAATAATCTTCGAGATGAATAAGTATACTTTAGGTAATTATTTGTTTCTTTTTTATTTAAATGTGAAATGAAAAAAGATTTTCAAGATACGATAATTATAATCGTGTGCGATGAGATTCGATTATTGTATTTTATGATATCATTTTATGATATATTTTACGATAGGATGGAACTGATGATTTGGTTGTTGACAAAAATGAATGCCAATTTTCGTGAGATATGTTTGATATTCTTGGTTGTTTTATGAATAATCGACCAGGAATCAAACATATTATTACGACGTTTGGTTCGAACTACATATGTCATATTACTCAGAGGTAATGTTATCGTATTTGTGTATTATACCATATTTACGTATGAATTATATTCGGGTTTGGCCAATAATTTAATGTTGAAATTTTTGAAATATTTGAAAAGAAGAAAAAGAAAAAGATTTCCAGTAAAACTATACTCAATAATAAAATTATATTTTCTTAAATATAATTCAACAAATATTTCTCTCTCTCCATAGAAAATTATTCTCTATTTAATTAAACAAGATTATTGTGTATTATTGGATATATAAAATTGTTAACAATTTTGCGCAATACGAAAAATAAATATTAATATAATCGTATTTATTTTACAATACATAAAGATATACAAATTTTGATATAAATTTATTGACCAATCTAAAGGGATCAGAAATTATTTGTACCATTATTATCCGACAGATAATGATATTATTATAAATTTATCTGAATTTGACAGATATCAAGAGGAAAAAAAGGAATGTATCGATGAATAAAACCTTCTATACTCTATTGTTCCTACGTAATGGGGGAATTCAACACGAACGCATCGAAGAATCGAAGAATTTACGATGGATGAATGATATCGAAAGGTTTTTTTTCTCTATGGTATTCAAGATGATTAATTTGACTATGCGATCACGTTACCAGTCCCCTTTCCTCTCAATTCCCCATAGTACCCAACCGATAGTTATTCCATATAAACTGTCGATGGACACTACTCTATTAATTTTTCTTAACGTTAACAAATTTTTCCGTCTAAACAAATTGTCTTTGATATATTTTCCTGCTATAATAACATAAAAAAGTTTAATTACAAATATGATAAAGTATTATCCGAAAATGTAAAACGAATTTTAAATTCGGATAAGATGAATTTTCTATCGAACACACACACACACATGTCAAAATTTATTATCAAAGACACATTTTATACAAAACACGCACACGTTACATTGTCAATTGTCGATTTAATTTTGTCCTATTCTTTTTTTCGTATTTTAAACAACGTTTTCTTTTTCTCATCGATGATCACGATACACGGTCAATTTTAATTAAAGAAACAATTTTCAACGTTTATAAAAGCGTTATATACGTATGAACAACTTTTGATTTACAAGTACAGGCAGTATGTAACAAAAAAAGAAAAAGAATAATATTCTAAAGAAAGAAAAAGAAGAAAAAAAAAACGTAATACTCTCTAATGGTGTGCCATGATGTTCGAGAGATATTTAAAAAAAAACATTTCTAACAAATTTACGCGTATATTTTATTTGATACTTGTTATACATCTTTCTGCAAAGTGTCCTTAGATAGAAATAATACGTGCTTTCGATTTTAGCCTTATTACTAGTAATAAGATAGTCTAATTAAAATAGGATTAGTGCTTTTTTATATAAAGAAAAAAAGAGAGAGAGAGAGAAAGTGAAGGAGGGTTTATAAATAAACCAAAAAAAAATATATATATAAATATATTTTTATTTTAAGATTATGTAATTTTGTTCTTTAGCATACACCGATATTAACGTGTAACATTACGTGTGTAACATTAACACGTTCGCTGATAGTTAAACAATTTAAATGAGTTGTAAAAAAAAAAGAAAAAATAGATAAACAATTCATTCACGTCCGCGAACGTGTTAAAAACATAATAATAGTGATAGAATATTTTTAAGAACACAATAATGGTGCTAAGAAATATTGTAAATTTTATTTAGAAAAAAGACAAAAATATTCTTTTCTTTCCTACCAATTTATATTCGAATATAATGTGATGAAAAATATTCCGGTGCTATTATTCGAATAGTAATTTATTAAATAACGATGTTGGTCGTTAGAAATTATTCATGTAATGATTAGGCCAATTTAAAGAAGAAGAAGAAGATAAAAAGCGTTACGATATTTTATACAATGCTCGATGATTCCCTTTTTTTAAAACATTTATACAAAAGAAAAATTATAAAACGAAATATTGTGTATGACGGTTACGTAATAAAATATTAAATTACCAGCAGTTATGCGTATAAAAGAAATGTTTGCGTCTCGTACGTTTTCTAATTTTGTGTGTGTGTGTGTGTGCATGCTCAATATTTTTCTTTATTGAAGATTAGAACCTCGTGTATTAACATAAGATAGGAGAGAAGGGTATGGTTCATGCTGTGAGACCCAAGGCTCCAGGTCTGACTTTTATCAAACCCTCGTCTTTCCAACGCCATTCTTTTTCTCCCCGGTTTATTTTTTTTCACGACAATGTGTACCTAAAAGATTTTCCCTTCTATCGCTAACAAAAAGCATTCCATTGGAAATTCTTGGAACCTTTGGGTCATCCGGTATACAACTGACTGATTTTTTTTTTTTTCAAATCTATGAACCAATCAGTTTCGTAGACGTCAGTGTTCCTATCCAATAAGGAGGAATTTTGGTATCTTTTTTAAAAAGAAAGGCTATGAGAAAGAATAAATGTGGTATGAAAAGTGGGGGGAGGGTTGAAATGGAAAGAGAAGAAAAATCTGGAAAGCAGAAACGACAGCCACGTTTATTCAGTCGAAACTTGAGTTAGTTAGTTAGTTGGGAATAGTCTTTGCTAACGTTTACAATTTTTCTCCTCGAATTTTGAAATAATTTTGTTCATTTATTCGTCTATCATCTGTACGAACTACGATTGAAAAAACATCACGTCTTTTTTGGGAAGGGTAAGTGATTGAATTATTTTCTTCTTTTTTTGTTGTTTTGTATTTTAAATGCATTATTAGAATCGTTTATAATTTAAAACGATCTTCTATTAAAATTATTTGTCTATTCGACTATAAACTACCGATGAAAATTATTAGAAAGTTATGTTTACCGATTGCTTTATTTTTTCATATATATATATGAAAAAAAAAATATAGAAATAGATAAGTTTTCCTCTATGGGTTTTCCACCATAGATTTTTATTTATTTTCTCGACCATCCCTAACGCGATATCGCTTATCTCAAAAACTAAACAAACCATAAAAGGAAGTAATACTATCGCACGTTTCGTTTGGGTATCCGAAGAAGAAGAAATTGATGTATGATTGAAAAAAAAAAGAAAAAAAAAGAAAAAGAGAAAAAAAATCATTTCAGCTTAAACATCTCATAATAATAATATAAATTTGAATATTTAAAATATATCAAATAAAAATCTTATTCGGTGTGAGGAGGAGGGGTAGATAGGAACGTCTAAAAAAAACTATTTCAACGTATCGAAACTACCCCTACGAAATTATATTAATATATAATTGAAAAAAATAAATATTTCAAATTTTATTTGATATTAATATTAAAAATAGGTACGTTTAATCTCGGTGATATTAATTCATCCTTATTATAGTAATCGTCCATTAATGATAGAAGCTGAACGATTTGAAAGTACGAAGTTCAAGAGAACGATGATACGGTCTCTTTACATTTTACCATTTCGTTTGTTATCTCGTTTATGCTTGAACCATCATTATCACAGAGCAAGCTGAGCCGATAACAACTCAACCAAGAATTAATGCTGAGAAAGTGCTGCCACTTAAAGTGCCGTTACTTGTACATACGTCCGTTAGTCTTCTTCGGTCCTTCAATCCGGCTTGCCAACGTACTCTTCTCTTTTATAATATGTATGTATATCACAACATAAATATATTAATATATATTGGATAGTGTATATAGAATTTCAAATTCGTTAATAGAATTGAATTTTTTTTTTCTCTACAATTTATTTATTACTTTAATATCGGATCCATACATTTTTATAGTTTTTCTATTTTATTTTGTTGTTTTCTTTTTAGTTTTTATTAATTATTTAATTGTTTTTCTTTTTCTAATTTTTCTAAATACGAATTTGTAATGAAATATTTATTTGGTTGATCTCTATAAAGACGTAACATGTAATATAAGAAATATGAAAATGTTTCGTTTATTTAAATTGAGGATATTTAATAGCGGTTAATATTATTATTAGTATTATCGTTGTTGTTTGTTTTTATAGAGAATATTATTAAATATTAAATACTAAATAATTTTGTGTTCATAATAAATATGGAATTTAGATTTGTTTAATATTTAAATTGCACAATATTTCGAAATGTTATTTTATCCATTGAATGGTCAGCCAGATATATTTATATATAAGACATTAATATTTGTTTTACGTAAAACTGTATTTTATTGAAATGTATGCATTTTGAATTTACGAAATTGAATATACCGACGTGCGACAGTAATATTTCACGCAACAAGTGAATCGTTTTAGCTATTTCTATAGGATATAATTCAGAAGGGATGTTTAAGGGTATGACCATAGAAAACCGTTTGATCGAAAATTATAGCGTTACAGTATTTCTCTCTCTCTTTCTCTCTTTTTCATATAATCGATATAATATATATATTTTTTTTCGATCATTTTTCATTGAAATTTATACAAGCATCGGTAGATATAAATTTTCATTCCAAATATTTTTCCAACTCGAAAATGATGATACGTACCTGAACTAGAGATTACTTTTTAATTATATTTTCCATTAAATTTATTTAACAATATATAACGAACCGTGATATATTTATGAGATTGAAATATATATTTTAAATAAATTTATAATTCGAACGTCTCAATCTGATCATCGTATTACTCGTTTAAAAATACGCGTGTGTGTGTTTTCCAATAGAGAATTGTTTTTTAGAATTGTATGATCGATAATTGTCACTAAATACGTTTTACAATTAATGAAATTGTTTTCAACAAAATAATTACACGCACAGCAATAATTCAATTTACTTTTATTTCATCTTTTCATAATATAAAAATGATTAATTTAAAAAAATTAATAGATAAATATATTTAAGGATACATTTTGAAATAATTATAATATATATATATATATCTGTAAAAAAGATATATAAAATACATATCGAAGAGGTTTTACATATTTACTAGATACTTACACACGTAAAAGTAAAAAGCCGGTCGCGAATCGTATGCTTTTTTCTCTCTCTCTCGTGAAAACATGTTTGACCGCATAATTATTGCGACTGTCTTATTTTACTTTGCGAGACGTAGTTCACCGTATTATTTCTTGGTGCCGGTTTTCAGTAGAATTCTGACGAAAGTTTCGTGACGACCTAAAGAAAGAAGAAGAAATATGGATGCAATGAAGACAGGCTGGTTCAGCGAGATAAACGACTTCTGGCCTGGTGTCTCATTGTCCCTCGAAGTTGAAAATACGTTACATCAAGGAAGATCGCAATATCAGGACGTTTTGGTGCTGCAAACGTTAGTGAATAATATTATTCACATTTTCGATAATTCCTATCAAGCAAATTCTAATTATTTTCTTGCATAAACAATTAGTAGATCTATTCTTACAATTGGATATATTTGGGATACTATTTGCATGATTTTATTTTCATCAGTTTAATTCTATCAATTAGTTTTAGAATTCAAACAAATTTTTAATTATATATTCTATTATATTGTTAGGAACAATAAATTCATTATGGTAGATTCTAAAGATTTAATTTACCATTTTTTTTTCTAAATAATATTCATCATTAAATTATAATTTTTCTTCGTATCGATATTTAAAGCTGCAATCATTTTATAAACGAACCATTGAATAAATTCTTTAGGAATATGTTTAACAATTAAAGTACCATATCATCGAAATTGTATTCATTTTATTGACGTTTCAAATAATAACAATTATCATTTCATTGATACAGAAAAAGTTATGGGAAAGCTCTGATACTCGATGGTATAATTCAGTGTACGGAAAAGGATGAATTCGCTTATCAAGAGATGATAACGTATGTTCCATTGTGTAGTCACCCTGATCCGAAGAACGTGAGTTTACAATTGTGTTCTAATACTCCTCGTTCATTAATTTCGTAAATTAAGGTATGAACATTTTGTAAATAGGTTTTAATAGTTGGCGGCGGTGATGGTGGAGTTGCACGCGAAGTTGCCAAACATCCGGGTGTTGAACGAATAGTACAAATCGAGATTGACTCTATGGTAATTGAAGTATCGAAAAAGTATTTGCCATTTATGGGGGTTGGACTGGAACATCCTAAACTTACGTTAAACGTAGGAGACGGGTTTGAATTTATGAAGCAACATACAAAAGAATTCGACGTTATTATTACGGACAGTAGCGATCCAATTGGTATGAACAATTTTAAACATTATAATACCTTTTACTTGTTATTATTATTATTATTATTATTATTATTATTATTTCTATATATTATATACAATACAAAAGTATTAATATTATTATATATATATAGTTTTCTATAATGTTTATAAAAAAATTGAAATATATATTTGTAGGTCCAGCAGAGTGCCTTTTTCAAGAATCCTACTTTAATTTAATGAAAACAGCATTGAGACCCGGTGGTATAGTTTGTAGTCAAGCAGGTACCGCATGGATGAATTTGGATCACGTAGTTCAAACTTTTAAACATTGCAAATCTGCCTTCTCAGTAGTAGATTATTGTATCGCTTCAGTACCATCTTATCCAACAGGACAAATTGGTTTTGTATTAGGTGGACTTGGTACAGTACGTATTTGTATATATATACGTTCATATAAAATATCTTGCTTTTTAAAATACTTCCAAACAATTTTCGGGAGTTGTACAATTTATGAAGAAATATTGTTTCTTCTTTTAGGAAACGAATTTCAAAGTACCAACGAGGATATTTGATGACGAAGAATTAGATAAAATGAATTTAAGGTATTACAGTTCCGAAATACACAAATCGGCATTCGTATTACCCAGGTTTGTCGAGAAAGCTTTAAAACCGTACAGGACGACGACGTGAATACGATATTATTTTTTAATTGACCTTTCTTTTTATGTTTTTAAGCGAATTAATTTCTCACTTTTCTTATAATTTGTTTTTCGATTTGATTTTAAATCTTCGAAAGATATGTTTCTATTTGTTTTTGTCAATATCGATAATTGCAATACAGTAACTGGAAAAGAGAAAACAAAAAACAAACGTATCAAACGAATTTTATAAATTAAATTTATAAGAAAATGAAAGAAAAAAAACAAAAAACAAATTAACTATCAATAAATTTCTTCGTCTAAAATTGACAAAGCAGTCTGAAGAATGGTTAAAGTTTTATTTTTTTTGTTTCTATAATCGAAACTTAATCTCCCTTAATTCTCATTTATTAAAAATGCTAATATTTTTTATATATATATATATATATATATATATATATATATATATATATAATTAAAAAACATCCTGTACATAATCTAGATTGACAAAATAATAGATTATCGCAGTATTATAATCTATCTGTTTTTTCGTGTAAACACGAATTCTTTATTATAGTTCCTACATATTATGGCACTCTCCCACGTATATAAGTATACTAATTGTGAATAGATGAGTGTCGCCTTTGATCTTAAATTGATAATAATTGGGGTATCGTTATTTGACACTTGTACAACTTCGGAAGAGTTTATTTTTATCAATTAGAAAAGATAAAAAATAAAACAAGAATAAAAAGAACATTAGTGATATAATATTTTTTGATCACAATTATCGGACGTTATTATCAAACCCTTGAACTTTTTTATGATAACCGAAGAAATAAAATAAATTTCCATATCTCTTTGGATGGAAAAAAATAAGAGAAAAAAAAAAGAAAATATACATTAAATTAACCACAATCGTGTTTTGCATACGAGTCTTTTCTTCTAACTTTTCTGTTTCTGAACAATGTTATTGCAAAATTGTTGACACTCGTTAAAAAAACCTGTAACCATGGAGACAAATTAATATTATTTACCGAAAGACTAATTAATTGCACTAATCGATCATCAAAGAGATCTCATTGATAATAATAATAATAATTATACATCTAATTCTTTCTTCTATATTTCTATCTTTCTTACAAAGAATTTTAATGTTAATCTATCTACATACGATTCGAATTATATTTACTTAACTATTAGAAGCAAGTTGCAAAGAAACATATAAAAGAGAGAGAGAGAGAGAGAAAGTGGTCCATGTAATTAAAATTAATTCGATAAACATTTTTTATCATTACTTTTATAAATTATAATTTTAACGTGTTAAAATTTAATGTTAATATTTTTTTCATTTTTTTTTTTCATTATTAATAAATTCGGATTTATTTTCTAAAAGACCACATGAATAATATTACAAATAACATGGACCACCCTGTACATATACACACATATATATATATATGAAAGAGTTGATAAATGATAAGAGCAAGCACTGTGAATAAAATATAAAGTTGATGTTAATTAATTAAAAAAAAAAGATAAGAGAGAAAAAAAGAAAAGAATTGAAAAAAAAAAATATAAAAATTAACGAAAAATGTTACGTGCAAACGTCAAGCGTGAATTCACGTAAGCGTGCTTCGTTAACAAAACAAAATGAAATGGAATATAATAATTGATATGTCGCGTTTCTTGTTAATTCATTTTCCTTAAGATATAATAAAGCTAATAAAATTAAAAAGTTAAGCTAAATAAAGCTAAATAAAGCTAAATAAAGCTAAAAGAAAGAAACTAATTGTAAGAAGAAAAACAAAAAAAAAAGAAAATACTAAAAACTATATCGCGGTCACCTAGTAAAAAATATTTCTAATATATATATTTATATGTACTATATCATCTATTTGTCGTGTAGCTTACTTTTAATCAATGAGCAACCGTGTTATTTGCTAATACGATTCGCAATTACATTTACAAGGCTAATTAATGAAAGCGCACGCGTTAATTATTATTTAAGGACACTTTGTTATATCAATTGATAGATCATTCTCCCTACGACGTAAAAAATTACTTACACCGACGAGCACATTTTTTTAAAAAAAAAAGAAAAAACAAAAAAACTCAAATGCAATTGATTCAAAATTTGTTAGGAGAAAAATTCGTCATTGCGTATTTAGTACTAGCATTTTATCGGCTAATAAAATACGGTCACATACATCAAGAGAATGAAAAGTTAGGATTTCGTATAAAGGAAATGTATTACCCACACATACACATATTCATTATCCTCCTCCGCCCTCGCACAACATTTCTTATTCGTTAAACTCGCCTACGCATTTGACTAATTTGTCGGAGCAATGATTCCGTAGCCAAGTAACACGTAGGAGAAAAGATATCATTAATTTTTTTTCTCTGCACTGTAAAAATACGTATTTTAATATTATACGCATGGATCGTTCATCGATCTAAGCATAAAAATGTATTTCGTTAATGGATTAAAAGAAAAAGAAAAGAAAAATGAAAAGAAAAATGAAAAGAAAAGGAAGAAACAATAAATGCCTATGTAAAATAACATATCTACAAGCAATGAGCAATTAATTTGCATTTAAATGTTACAGGTTTCATTAATGAGTTATAAGAGATGTTTGTTTGAAAAAACATTGGCGGAATGAATATAGATCTGTTTTTATCAAACTCCCGGTATGCTGTTCTTATAGACCAAATGTTCAAAATTGATGCGTTATCAATTATCCAATAAGGAAATAATAATGATTAGGGAAATAGAGGCAGGTTACATTTGCACAACATAATTTTTGTCTAATGTACGAGTACACTTTTCGTATGACATCTCTCGTTCTTGAATATAAGTGATAGAAGAACCTTTGTACTTGGCTTGTCTGATGGCAGTGAGTCTACCCCTGGCTTCTTCGAGTTCACGTTCGATACGTAAGACCTCTGATCTTGCATTAATTTCCTGTGCTATGCCACCAACCATCCTACGATTTAGTATTAATGATCTATCCTCTTCTTGTTGGATAGCTTGTTGCGCGGCACGCACTAAATTATCCGTTGCCCGTTTAACCGCATTCCCAGCAGCTTGCAAACGTTTCGTGCTGTCGCTGTCAGGATCAGCTTTGACCTTACAAGCAACCAAAAGTTGTGCCGTGCTACTGGCCACTTGTTTAGCACTCGAAATTAATTTTTCTTCCGAACTGACACCCTGTACCAAAGCATTTGCAGATTCAACGAGACTGTGGGTAGCTGCTGCTACCATCCTTGCGGCAGAAATTAATCCTTCCGACCATTGTCCATCGTCCGAACTGGTCAATGGCGTTCGCGATACTTTCCCGGTTGCTATTAATTCTCTTTGAGCAGCACTGGCTGCTTTTATCAATGCCGAGGTTGCCGCGGCTATTGATTTGGCCGCTTCTAAGATCATGTCATCGAAATTCATGTCTTCGCTGGCTTCCTATTAAACATGTATTAATATATAAAACTTAGGATTACAGTATTATACAGTTTGTCCAAGTTAATTTAAGCTGTGTAAAAACTGTCGCAATTTTTTAAAGGTGTTTATAAGAAGATATTATAAATCACAAATATTAATTAACAATTAACACGTTCGCGGACGTGAATGTATGCTATAGCATTCAAATTTTAAATGTTTAATCAAATTTTCGATATCACAATTAATTTCAAAATAAAATGACCGTTACTTATTTTACGTCCGCGCAAATGTGTTAAACGTTATTTCTAAAATTGAATCGATGCACTTATCACAGTTACTTCTAATAATAATAATAATAAAAAAAATATGAATTTAGATGTAAAATCTACCTGGATACTTCTTCTCGGTCTAAGACTGGCTAACTTCTTGGCAGCAGCGTCGATACTGGCCGCGGCACCCAACAGTTCGTTCTCAGCGATTACGGTAGGATCGTCAGGATCAACCCAGTCGTTTCCTTTCAATAACTCAGCCACGGCAACCAATTCCGTGACGCTTTGAGCAATTTTACGTGAGATCGGTGGTAGAGTGTGTTTAGCATCTCCCGATCTAGATGCTATTTGAAGTATTGCCTGGAGGAGTTCTCTGTAGTTCATAGCAACGTCATGACCGGCCTGAAGCGTTCTGTCCCTTAACTCGGCCGTTTCCGCACAGTTGTAGGCGGCCCCCTTGCAAATCATCAGCATGTCGCTTATCGACTTCCTGCCCATGTTTGCGGCAGCTATGATGTCGTCTTGTTTACAACTGTTACCAGCTGACACTGCTTTAGCCGTAGATATCGTAATACTTTTGGTACAACGCACTAATTCCTCAGGTGTTACGCTATTTCTTTGACCCTCCGAAGTACTCAATGCACGAATTTCTTGAGCTATAGCTTCGATAGTTGATTCCAACGCACGGGTACCTCGCGTGTGTTCATCCTCAACAGCCTTAACAGTTTTCAACAATGATGTCACATTCGTCACCATCACCTAAGGAATCGAGAAACAAACGACACGTGAGCTTTATACTGATATTTCATTCATTTCTCGTTATTGGGAGATCGGCAAACATTTTTTGATAAACGTTATTATTAAATCTAGCCGAGTTAATTCATGTATTTTCTTTGTCTATTGCTAAGCTGGTAAAAAAAAAAAGAACCAACAAAATATAGGATCAATTAAAAGCGTAGCGATGAGATAATAATAATAATAATAATAATAATATGTCGCGTGCGTCGTGTGATGTGATTTGATTTTGTTAGCTGCCAATGATATATATATATATATAAAAATATATAGCTTGCTTTTAAGGTGTTAGTTCTTGCTCGAGGTACCAGTCGAGAATTGATGGGGGTGCGTGTGTGTGTGTGTGTTTATTAATTTGCATGTTCTTTTTATTTGCTTTTATATTGTTTGCTTTTGTTTCTTTCTCTTTTGTTTTTTTCTTTTATAGATACTTGTTTTCATTTTTAGTTTTAGTTTTTTAAATTGCCAACACAACAACAACAGCTCGCGAGTGATCTGATTAAAGAGAGGAAAATCGTCAGTGAGATTGCTTGAAGCTTACACACTGCTTATGATTATTACGATGTACGTACCCAATGTTGAGAAACGAATCAAGACTCGTCTGATGTATTTTAAATGGTTTCGTTAAAAATAAATAAATATAATACAACACACACATATATTTATAATCGTTTAGTTTCAATCGTTGCTTTGCAGAAAGATGATAAGATTTGTATTACATAAAAACAGGTACAAGAGTATTTTCAATTTGATTTCATTTATCTCATAAGAGAGGATATACAACATTTCTTTTTTTGTGTGTAATATTTAAAAGTCGACGATTATTTTGTATCTCTACTGTAAAATGATAACACGTCGTGTTATTATAATTGTTTTGTTTCTTTTTCTTCTTCTTTTTCTTCTTTGTCATATTTTTCGTTGATAAATAATCGTTACACCGTATGATACTGCAAATCCTATTTGTTCATACTTTGTTCAATTTTCGGTATAAAACGTATTCGTAAAATGATTGAATTCGCGAAGACTCGTCCCGTTAACGTGCGCGTCAAATTTTTAAATGCAGAGATAAATCGGTCAGTCTTATCTTTCAGCTTTTTGAAATTTTTATTCAACCGTGTCCCTATATATTATCTTTGTTATTTTAAATATAAATATATCTCTCATAAATCCAATCCCCTAATTCCCAAATTAATTTTTGAATGAAAAAAATATTATCAAAGCAAGCTGCCGATCGTATTTTCCGTACGATATAATTCAATTATATATTTAAAACAAAATTTGGCTTTAGTTTTCTTTTGATTATTGCTAGCAAGGACTACCATCATCATCATCATCATCATCGTCATCATCATAATCATCCCTAGATATGATATAGGGATTGTTTGTGACGTTCGTTACATGAGTAAGACTAAATCGGAAGTTGGTTGAGCCGGTTGATTGTTGCTCTCGGAGACGGAGAGCAGACGAATAAGTTCCTCTTCTTGGTCGGACACGAACCAATCGGAATCGGAGCCGCCTAGGTCGCTCAGTGGCACGAATTGTTGCTGCAGCTGTTGTTCTAAGACCTAGCCAGATCGCCCAGACCAAAAGTCGTCAATGAAACGTCTTTATCAAAGTCCACCATAATGTTCAGAAATATTGTGACACAGAAAAATTAGAAAATTGTTACTGACACGGCTACTAATTAAAAGAGGGGAGGACATCATTGGATTGTCGTTCCTCTTTATTAAGAAAAAAAAGAAAAATGGAAAAAACTAAAAGAAAAATAAATGAAAAGAAAGTAAGAGAAGAATAAGAGAAGCGATTAAATTAGATTGGTTGTAATTCTTTTCTTTTTTTCTTTTTCAGCTAAGAAAAAACAAAATGCGTATATAATATAATCGCGTTACGTTTGTTTTTCTTTTTTTTAAGATTAAAACAAAAATATAATAATATACTAGGCAAACAACTACTATCTCGTAAAGATGCCACACACATCAAAGATTGCGCTTACGATGATTCAAGGTGGACTTTAATGGCGTTCGTTACGAATTTTGGTCGAGACGACATTTACACGTATCGTTTTTTTTTTCTGACCTATTATATTTTTTTATATATTGATTTTTATGTAATTTTTTGTTTTGTTTCGAAAGTTATAAGAATAAATTTTAGTGCTATATATAAGATCAATGAAAACAAAAAGAAAAAACTATCGTAAATTAGTTAGAAATGAGATAGATGATGAAAAGATAAATATGTGTTGAGAAAAGATGTCAATTAAAGTCCACCCCAAAAATGTTTAAGAAACGTGATAATAATAATAAGCTTCGTCATAGTTAGTACTGGTGACAATGATTAATTATTATTAATGTATTTCGTGCATTCATTTTGTTAAAAAGAAAAAAATAGAAAACGTGAATGTCGATGGATGCAATTAGTCGATACACCTGACGATTGATTTTTGTTCGTAGTTTTAGTTTGTTCGGTTACTTTCCCCCATTTACTACTCTCGTTAGATCGTTAGATCAACATACACATAGACGTGCTGTTAGGGTGAACCAAAAGTTCGTACGTTAATTGTATTGTTGTTTCAGATAGTGCAATTTTTTTCTAAGTCAATAAAAAATTACTTTTGCATGCGAGTGAAATATTAATATAGAAAAAAAAAAGAAGAAAATAAAACGTACGAACTTTTTTTCTGTTCACCCTAATGGATTAAAATATCGTTTAATAAAGAAAACATTGTTTTAGTCACAGGTTTGTCTGAGTTTCCAATGTTCCCTACTTCCTTTTGGAACATCGTTAAATAACATTCCACGTTAGGATGCGTGTCTCTCCTCCTCGACAAAGCTGCAGGCTCCAATAAAGTTAACATCGAGTAAAGCGAGAAACATCAATAAGTTTGCTAACTAGTCCTCGTATTTTGTACTCTTTCATTAGGTGCAAAATCATTATATAATAGAGTCACAAACATAACGGAGACGTAAGAAAAGACAGAAAGATTTTGTTGTCAGATGATCCTCTTACCTTAGCGGAATCCTTCAAATGGGCCATGCTGGGATCGTTGATGGGTTTGCCGCTTGCAGCTTTGGTCGCGTGTATCAGATCACCTAACGCAGATGCAACATCTTTTACCGCGTTGATAAGCATCACCTGAGCTTCGGGATTTTGACTGCCTAGACTCGCTGCACCGTACTTCACCACTTCCGCGAGTTGAACGATCGTAGATACTGCATTTTGCGCTGCTACGGCAAGCTGTTCTTGAGAGGAGGCTGCACCAGCTACCAATGTCTTCGTATCTTCCACCAAAGCTTTCGCAGTTTTCAAGATATTTTCACGATGATCGGCAAAGGTGTCACCTTCGTTTTCGGCGTGCAAAGTACCGGCAGTAGCGAACATTATGGTTGTATCTAGGTCACCGATTATACCGGATACCGTACTGGCTGCATTGATGCACGCCTGTGTACCACGTGAACCAGCCTGAAGTGCAGCCAACACTTGGGAAACTTTTTCCGTAACGATCTTGCTGTGCTCGGCTACTTCCCGTTGAATGTATACGTCACCTAGAGACATTTGACAGGTTCCCGCGGCACGTACGATGTCGATACAGGTTTGTCCGAGTTCTTGAACACCTGTTCTTAATCTGGTAGAAACGTCAGCGTTCGAGGCTGCAGCCGATGCACCCGATGTATCACGGGCGAGTTGCGTGTATTTGTGAGATATGTCAACGGCAAGGGGTCCCAATCTTGCTACGTCTGTACTTGATTTTGTCGACTGCGAAAATCAAATAAATTATATTAGAATTGTATTCGTATGATTAATGATATTAGGAAGATAAATTTCTTACCATTTCTTGGGCAAGACGTGCAATTTCTTTGGCCGCCTCGACCATTCTCGTTTGATAATCAACATAAGAGTCGACCGTATCGATTGTAGACATTCTATGATCTTCCAGTCTGACCATAGCTCGTGAGATAGTATCGATCAATCCTGTTACAATTCCGTTAGATGTCGAAATAGTTTCCAATGTGTTCTGCAACTCGTGTAATGCATCTTTCATAGATTCGACAGTTTCGTCAACTTCTGCGTGAAGAGAAGTTGCATTTGGATTTCCCCCGGATTCTTTGGTAACGTATATCAATTGTAAGGCTGATTCAGCTACGGTTTTGGTCTGGTCTAGTAATACCATTTGTTGTTTCGAATGTACCATATTTGATGCGGCCCCAATGGCACAAGATACCAAGGGCTCGCAATACAATGCAACCTGATTTACGGAATGTCCAACATTTTCAGCTTCGTATTTCGCAGCGTTGCGCAACGGTTCCAATTTCTCGCGCAATTCGCTCGCGCTACTTTCCATTTGATCGGTGAAACCTTGCACGGTGTTATCGCGTCGCGGCATTAAAGCTTGGGAAACGGCGCTCAAAGATGCGGTATCCAATTCGCGTATTCTCGCGGAAAGCTTTTCTATACCGGCTTCGCATTCCTTTTGACCCGGTGCTTTGTCGCGTATGGATGCGACCAACGACTTGATCGAATCGCTCACGTTCTTACTGTTGTTGGCCAACAATTGCCAAGTTGGCGGATCTTTCGGCGATATGGCCAAACTTTTCGCAACTTGTACCATTGCGCAGGAGCCTTCGATAATAGCTTTTCCAGCACTCGTGATAGGTTCTTGCGCTGCTCTAGCGGCAATGGATATTTTTGCTGGTTGACTAGCGAATTCCGGAGAACTCGCGAACGTGCAGAGATTGTCGATAGCTTCCAAAAGAGGTTTCACAGCTTCCGCACATTTTTCACGATTAATCTCGGAATAATTACGATCGAGAGCCTTTATTTCGTTGACCAAAGAAGCAGTGGCGTTGGCGACATCTTTCGCGGATTGTACGAAATGACGTTTGGCAACTGGGTTGCTGGTTTTACTGGAAGCTTGACGACAAGCATTGCACAGTGCACTGGTATGTTTAGCTATCATCGTAGTAGCCGATACGACTTGTTGTTGACTACTCGTTGGATTACTGAGACTCTGACAACCCGTATGAATGGCTTGAGCAGCCCTGAGAAATTGTGCCTGATCAACGAGGCCAGGTTTTCCAGCGACCGATGTTGGATCGCTAACTCCTACCAAATAAGCCGCTTGAGCAGCAGCTTCGATCAATCCACAAATCGATGATGAGACTCCTCTGACAGCTACGGAAAACTGTTCGTGTTCCGATTTCTTAGCATGATTTGCTATACCCGTCATACCATCCCCAAGACTCTTACTCTTCTCCATGACGATTTCCAAACACTCGAAGTAAGATGCATCGGAAATGGGCTCGCTGGGATTATCCAAAAGTGATGCCATCGATTGAATATTTCTGATAGCGCTGTCGCATTCGTTTTGTCCTGGTGCAGCCGAAGTGCATACGTCGACTAAGTAATTGATAGAATCAGTTACTGCTCGGGCAGCAGCGGAAAGTTGGTTCTTGGCATTTGGTGCACTAGGATCGGCGGCCACTGATTTAGCTGTTGTCAAAAGTTTGCTCGACGTCATGCTTACGTTTTTCAATGAAACCACCATTTGACTTCTGGTTTCTACGGTGGTCTGACTGGCCATCTCCATACCAACGCCTAATAGATCTCCAAAGGCATTAGAAAATTGTTTGGAAGAACTTGCCAATTGTACGGGTGAACGAACCGAAGAGACGACGTCCGAGGAGGCATCGTTCAAGTTGGCAGCTGCATTGTTAAGATCACTTTGCAATTGTCTGTAAAAAAATGAAAAGAAAAAAAAAACAAAAAGATGAAAAGAATAATTACATTAATGTTGCAATTTATTCCGGTACACATTCACAGTTCAGATAAAACTTTTACATGTGTAGTTATAAATTGCGAGATATTCCACGAAGGTAGATAATAAGTAGAACAAGGACAATAAGTATTTATCAGTTAAACGTAAGGCCATATAAAATTCCGATAAAAACTTACCCATAATTCTTATCAGTTTGAGGGAACTCATTCATATTAAGAACTTGACTCATGTCGTCTATCGTACGAATGGCATCGTCTACGTCTCTCTGACCAGGTAAACAAGAAACGCATTTGTTCAAAGAGTGCGACACTTCTTTGGCGACGGCAGCTAAATTGGCTTTATTTTCTGGATTATCTGGATTTTTCAATGCTCGTCTGGCTTCTTGGACGAGATGCAGCGATCGGAAAATGACGTCGTCCGCGGTCATTAATACTTTTTTCTGTGTTTCTGGTTGATTGGACGTTGCAGCAACACCACGAACGGCGTACGTAAGATCTTTTAAGGCCGAGGCTGTTTCCCTAGCGGCACTTCCAGTGTAATTTTCGTTTCCTTGTTTTGCAGCTGATAAAAGTTGCGCCATAGCATAGCCGACATTCTTGGAAGTCGAACCAAGTCGTAACGCAGTGGATTCCGTAGTTTCTTCGGGTAATGGTCTCAAGGAAGCAGCTTCTACAGCTTGATAAAATTCTTTTAATTCATCCTTCAAACTATTTATCAATTCTTCGGCAGCATCTAATTCTAATCCACCGCAAGCATCCCTGGCTCGTGTAACAGCTGATCTCAAGTCAGCCAAGGAAGAACCAAATTGTTGAGAAGTGTGATTTAATTGCATTGCCGACGCTTGATCGTTAACCGTAGGTAAGACAGCTCTGACAGCTTTAATTACGGCAGATCCCGGTTGCAAAAATTGTTCCGCGGCGTTAATCAGATTTAATTGAGCAGTAGGATTGTCCGGTTGAGCTTGCGTTCCTTTGACTCCAGCAACCAAATGCGGTATATGTTGTGCCATCAATCTACACTCGACGTTCAATTCCTCCTGACTCGCGTGATTCGTATTGTGGTGTACCGCTCCGGATGAAGCAGCGATGCACTGCGTTGCAGTTGACGCCGCTTGTTTAGCGCAAGCTTCCAAACGTACGATCAATTTTCTACGCAATGCAGGAGTTGCCGCGACCGTGGTCGCCGTTCTCAATTCTTCGGCAGCTTGTCTGAGTTGATCCTGCATCTTGGCGTCGTGAGGACTGCTCGTACATTGTCTAGCAGCTTCGACCATTTTCGCGGTAGCGTCGGCTAAAATTTTCGCGGCTGCCAAAAGACGTCGCTGTTGTTCGGGATCGGATTGTTTCTCGGCCTCACCTTTGATACTTTGAATCAATTGTGCCGTAGCTTGGCCAACGACCCTGGCCTGCCTGACCATTTCACCGGCATCTCCCGTGCTAGCGAAAAGTTTATCGGTTGCTACGAAAATCGTTTCAACTGCACCTTCCTGAACGGATTCCTTCGCTCGTTCTCCTCTAGTTGCCGTTTTAATATGATTCAAAAGATCGTTCAACGTTCTACTGACTTCGCTTGCCGCCGTACTCAATTCTTTCAACAAGTTTTCGTCGTTGCAGGTCTCGTTACATACTTCGACCAAACCCTCGACAGCTTTCGTTACTTCTCTTACTGCGTTCATTAATTGCGTCTGACACGCAGACGAGTGCAAAGTAGGTGCCACTACTTTGGCGCAAGCTACCAATTGCGAGGTGGCCAATGCGCATTGAGTCGCAGCCGATATTACTTTGTTTTGAGTAGCCGAATCCTCGCAAGTAGCCGCGATGTTTTTCGCTTTCAATACCAAAGCTGCAGTCGTGTTAGCTACCGCTTTCGCCAATGCGAGCAACATATCTTGCAATTCGCGATTTGAATCGTTTTCCTCGCCGATGGTGGTCAATACTTGATGAGAAGCCTCGCCAACTCGGGACGCAGCGTTCAACAAGTTCTGCCTTGGCTGAAAATTAAAGTCAACAAAAATTAGTCAAAAAATCATTCACTTGTCAAACTTATGTTAATACAGATGACACAGATACGTGAAACATTAACATTTGAAATAAACATTTATCGACAAACTAAATATTATTTATCGCGAATTTCATTGCTTACGTATTGTCCATATAGAGTAGAAGTTATGTAGAAAGGCTGCAGGTAACAGAATAATATTTCATTTTTGTATCGATCAAAGGACAAATACTGACATCATCATCATCATCATCATCAAATAGAATGACATAGCATTTCATATCTATTTTCTACTATCCTTATACTTATTGACCATCCAAATATCGTTGGAAAGAACAACTAAACTTACCTCTTTAGTTTCCGGTTCTGTTGCCTTGAGTAGATCGGAGAACGCGGAACATAATTTTCTTGCCGCGTCGAGTAATCTTTCTCCGGAGGATTCGTCATCCATCAATGCAGCTATCATTCTTACGCCTTTCGTCATTTCAGGAAGATTCGTGGCAATAGTTGTTATGGCTGCACCAACTGCAGTGTGGTCGACGTCATCCGCTGGGCCCGAGGTCAATGTCACAACTTGTGCCGTAGCAGCGTTCATTGCTGCGATCTGCGAGCCTACGTTTTGTTTGTGCGTATCTATCGTTTGTTCGATCCATTTTAGGGATGCTGGATCGGTACCGAGTTCTGGTAATTGTGCTTTAGAAGATAGTTCCGTTTCTGCGATATTGATCACCTCGTAACCAGCTGTTATCGTCGATAGTAAGGCACGCTGTGGTTCCGACAGGACGGATGTTACTTTTGTCTGCTGTACCTGTGTTTTTTTTGTTTTTGTTTTTTTGTTTTTTTTAAACAAAAATATTTTACATCTCGTTAGAATTTCGTCTTTTGACATTTTGTAAATAACGCTTTTATAAAAGAAGCGTTTTTATTTTTTCTATTTAATTTTCATCGCGAATACGCGACACAAAGTTATCCCGTTAGAATTCTTTTCTTTTTTTTTTGCGAGCAAACAAATCGAACAGCGCGTAATGAAATAATAAAAATAATCGGATGCATGCACGATAAATAAATCGTGACGTGAATAGGAGTAAACAAATTCGACGATGATTTTCGTTCGATATTTTCGTTGAATGGCAAGCGGAGTTACGAAAATATTATAACGCAAATAAATGAATAAACGGTAATAATACGTATTTCGAGAAAATTAATAGAAAAATTGTGCATAACTAAAAATGGGGGAGGGGCAGAGGCAGGGGAGGCATCGTCGTGTACCTACTCTGTGTCCGCAATAGAAGACGTCTAGCATGAAAATAAATTTAAATTTACAGTTAGTTTCTTTGAGATTTTTCCTATGTTTCTATTTTTTGTTAATTTAAATCTTTTCATTACTAACTGTTCAAATTGAATAATATATCATATCATAATCATATATAATATATCAATTGGTACTTCCTGTATAATCCATGTGTATGCATGATGCTTCACCTAAGTTATGATGTAATTTAAAACACAGAGTAGCTGCTCTGCTAACGCGAACCATCAACAACAATTACAATAAAATTAGAACCGATGGTTTGATTGGATTTATTAAAAAAAAAAATCAACGACTGAAGAATTTTAGCCTAAGCTTTAAAAAAAAAAAAGAAGAAAAGAAAAGGAAAGCTTTCTCGAATTTTTTTCTAACGTTCTTACCATTGGTGGTGCATGTGCGATGTTGACTTGTCCGCTGACGGTTGTATATTGAGCGCCACCCATGTGACCAGTCCCATATGGTCGAGCCCCTATAAATTTTTTGTTCATGCAGTCTAACCTATGATCTTTTGTTTGTCCCATATGTACAATGAACAATTTGTCAGCAGTCTATGGTTGTTGTGTTGTACATTATCGTAATATACAACTCTCACATTCTTGAGTTGAGAAAAAATTCAAATAAAAATAAAAAAAAAATAAAATAGAAAAGAAAACAGAACACTTTTTGTAAACTACTGAGATAATTTACTTATGAAGCCATTTACAGAAGCTAGCCAATTTTTTTTTGGGCTGAAAATAGCCAACGACTATATATATATATATATGTATATATATATACAATAAAAGCTTATATATTATGTACTATATGTACAAAATTATAATATATATATATATAGAAATTATATTAAGAATTCGAACGTGCATGAATTCTTCGTTTCCGATTGAAATATTTTTGGAAACATAGAGTAAAGAAAAAAAAGAAGAAAAAAAAGAAGAAAGAATTAAAATAATAATGAAACGTAATCGCTAGGAAATACATTTAATCGTATTATATTAAAAAATGACGCTAATTTCTCTAACTATGGGACATCGACTGTATTGACCGATTTTCAATAATGTTAAATATTTTTCATTGAACTTACCATCTCCACCGGCTCTTATAACTGCGGGAATTGCTACCGAAACAGCTTCAACGTTTCCTTTTCCAACGTTGCTAGTCTCGTGTTGCATAATTGTTGCTCTAAATAAATAAATAATAATAATAATATTAGTTAAGAAATAATATCTGATTTTTCGTCAAGTTTCCTACTTTTTCATGGCATTAGAAGTAAGCCACTTTTCATGTTCGTATTTTTGTTTTCTCAAAAACTGTTCCATTTTATTTGAACCACCGACTAGTCATACACCGATACTCGAATGTTACACTAATGACAGAATATTCTGAAGTATTACGATCTCCGCTATTCCTAATCGATTATGACATCAAACTTGCTAATTTTGTTGTTAATATCAATTATGATATATTCTTGTCAAGAAAGTTGGTTAACACGTTTAAATGTAAAACTTACTTCAGTGGTGATACGCTATCTTCGACCATAGTTGATCCTTCGTCTCCTTCGATACCGAAATGATCTTTGCCCTTTTGCTTCTTCAAAATAATATCGATATAACCAGCGATAAGTTGTAATATTTGTTCAGCTTCGGTAGTTTGTACGCTGTAATATTGATCGGAATAATCTCCGAAATCAAGGGTGAACGTGTTCGGGGAAGCACCCCATCGTCGGACGGTCGTCAACGGCCAAGTTTTTAAAATTTCTTTGGTTTTTTCGTCCAATCGTAATACCGAATCTTTCGTTACACCGAGCAAACGTGGTACGAGTTTATTTTTACCCTTCATCTTTTCTTTAACCAAGAAAAACGTTACCCCATAAGTGCTCAACGATCTGGCAGTTTTCGTATACAAAACTTTGGCATCAAGTTCGGACAAACCAACGTGCTTTTTGTGCTCGGCAAATACCTTCTTTTCGATACCTTTTACTTTGACGTAGGATGTCGGTAAAAATTCTTTCAAACTGTCAAAATAATTCATAACATTCGGTAATATTTCTAATTCAAAGAATTCAAAGATAAGAGAATTGATTTAAGATCAATTTAGATAAACTTACTCCAAGAAACCTGGTTTGTGTTTATCTTCCTTGTGATCGCCGAATTGTATTTGGCATTGAATTCCTGCGAATATGCATGCCTTTTCTTGCGTTACCGGATGCGTACCGTCTAAAATTGCATCCCTCGCTTGGACGTACAAAAGTGACAATTGCAACGGATCCCGACTGTCGATGTTTTGATCGGAGAAGAAAAATTTTCTTCTCAACAATACGGTTTCCGATTCGTCGATACCTTGTTCGCGAAGTGTTTTACTCGGATCTATCCAATTAACTATAAAACATCAACAAAAAACAACAACATAGAATGAAATAAAGCAAATTTTCGTTTCGTCTAATTCAAATCAATTGATAAATAATTTGCACATTTTAAGTTGTATTATTTATTCATGTTTTACTTTGTCATTTGAATTTACCTTCGTCGTCGGTTTTAAGTTTCTTCCTCAATTGATCCATCTTAGCATCTCTCTCACCTTTGTCCTCCTTTCTCCTTTTCAACGTGAGCGTACCAAAGTTACCAGGTTTCTGATTTTCCGTTTCTTCGTCTACCAATTCCCGTACCAGAGAATACTCGTCGTGGTTCGTAATACCAATCTTCGTGCATATAACAACCATTAAATTAGCGACAGGTTGGCTGTCGTCAACTAATAATGTTTTCAACGTTCCATCCAACATCCGTACTCTGAGAGTTCGTAGTTTACGACGATATTCCAATAGATCACCGTTTCTTAAGATATAATAATCGAGATTTCGTACGGGTTCTAACCAGACACCTTTCTTTACGTCTTCGTCGGCAAAGAAAAGCCCATATTCTTTAGCTAAACCCAAATTAAATTATTAAATAATTAATACAAAAATATTAAATAATAATAAATTATAGGATTATCAATTATCTTATTAGAATGAAATAATAAAATAAACTCACGTTGTCCCATGTTACTGGCCTCCGCTAATTTTTCTCTTATTATACGGCATGCATCGTAAACCGAGGTACTTGGATCGAATTGCATCATCTTCGTTGCATTTTTCTCCGGAATGGAGATGCGTAAAGATAAAGTGGCCATTGCGAATGCTCGCAACACAAGAACGATTTTCTCTGTTCAAAATGAAATTTACTAGAGTAATTTTTTTATTAAATAAACGCATTATAATCAACTATCTGATTTAACGATTGAATTTAATAACCATTAGTAAGTAAGTAATGCGATATCACTGAAGTAGAGAATTACAAATTCTATAGCTTGTTAATTTTCATTGAAATCATTTTATTTAATATAGGATAAAAGTCAAATGTACAATTAGACGGGGTCGAGAAAGAGAAAAAAAAAAACAAATTTAAATTTGTTACTACGAGAGTTAAATATATGCACAGCAATTTCAAAAGTAGCATTAATTTAACCGTGTCAGTTTTAATCTTTGAAATATAAATCATAAAAGTAGAACATCGTAAATCCCTGGTTTAAATTCATATCTCTAATATTTAATATATAATTTATTTATTTATTTCTTTTTAAATATAAAACAAAGCATTATACATATAATCTAATTAATGAGTTGAAAGTTTCTATTAACAACTAAAACATACCCCAGAAGAAAAGTTATAATTTTGTTATTATCAAAATGTACACTCGTGTTGCGCAGTGTCAATTTTGGTCTTGTTAAGTTGACGACACGAGTCAACCCTATACCGGAGTCAAACTATTAAAAGTTTAATGATCTTTACGTCACGTAAACCACGCAACATGTTTTACAATTAAAAGTAGTAGAAAGAGGGAGAGGGGGAGAAAGAGTAAGCAAAGGCACGCATATGAAATAGACGTGTGACGCATTGTGGTTGGTAATAAACACTTTCACGCTTCGTTTGGTTTTGCATGTGAACGAACTAGCAGAACTGGGAATAACAGGAAAGGGAGCGGACGTGCATCATATTTTAGGTGTTATTTAAACGAGATAGCGAGTTTAAACTCTGTCTGTGTGTATTCTAAAAATGCCGCAAGCGATATTTACAAAAAGAAAAGTAAAAGAACACAAAGAAAAAAAAATAGACAAAAATAACTCACTCACTCTTTTGCCTCCTTCCCTTTTGCTTCTTTCTTTTGATACGTTATTAATTACTCGTTATTCGTTTATTGTACAGAAATGTTGTCGATTCTTCGATTATGATACCACCAATCGGACCACTATCACTGGAATCTATTAAATTAAAAAATATAAACGAATAAATTATCGTACAGATATAAATCAATTGGAAAATATAATAAATTATATATAAAACGTCATGGAACGTGACGTTTCAAAATAATTCGTAAGATATACCTAACATCGTATGAAAATAAAATCTTTCCCGCATGGTTAAACTAAATTAACGGGACAAATGTAACGGTATAAACAAAACCTTTTCTTTTTTAAGATACTTTGTTAGGCAGGGCTTAAAATGAATAATTGAAATTTTCTCTATTTGTTTTTATTCGTTCGAGAGAAATGTTTTATTTTCGTATAAAAGCATTGTTACTCTTAAATGACAGATAATAAAGTGAATGATCTTGAAGAAAGGAGAATAAGCGAGGAAAAGCAAGGACGTTTGCAAGTATATAATACATATATATATACATATACTGTATAACGAAGTTATCGACATTGTACGGGCGCCGATAATGGCGTCGCGACGACTTGGCGCCATTTTCGACGCTTCAATGAAGACGACCTAAATAAAAAAAAAAAGAAAAATATTCTTTTCGAAATTGCATCATAATTATTTTCTCACAAAGTTTTTCAAATAATTTTATAAAATTGAAATATTAAAATAACCTTAGAAGAAAAGAGTGCAGTACAGTAAGTTGATCGTAATTACGCGCTGGTAAAAAAGACAAAATTCGAATGAGACGAAATTTTTTCGAGGAGTAGTTTTAATTTGGTGAGGGGGGAAGAGAAAAGAAAGGATGTTTGTTTTGGAGAAACGCAGCGAGAATTTTTCTTTTTTCCCCCGAGTCGTATATAAATATAATATAAACAAGCGGACTGAAAGCAGAAGCTTGTTTAAGAAGAAATAAAACATCAGAGTAAACCAAAAGTTCAGTGAGTTTATTACGTTGTTTTAGATAGTGCAATTTTTTTTGAGCTCGATAAAATTAATTGACATGCAAGTGAAATAAATATTGATAATAATTAAAACACGAAGAAACTTTTGGTTTACTTTAATAATAGCTCATTTTACAGTAGCTTGAACAGCCTGTAGTTTGAACGTAAATACGTATATGTATCTGCCTTGCGGACACTCGACATTTACCAGAGAGGAAAGAACAGAACAGTGTGCTCTTTAAAAGCGTATATGGTTTTAACCTCTTAAGTGGAGGCGACGAGCATGCTCGTGAAACACAGCAGCATGCATGCATACTTTCGTTGAATGAGTATGATGATGGATGTATCCTCATCACGCATAGACTACCGATTGCTATTCCGCCTGTGTAAATCACGAAAGACAGTGTCTTCAAGAGAGCAAGAGACAGTTAATTATGACAAAATTCCTTCTAACTTTTTTCTTTCTTTTCACGTGCTTTGTTAATAACACTCGTTAAAAATATTTTTATTCGATTTTCACTCATTCGTTGAATAATTTTGAAAAATTGACATATGATATATGGTACTGTGTAATAAGTAAAAGAAGAAAATCAATATAACAGCTAATAAACGTCCTACTTGTTTCAATCTTTCTTCATTAATAGAAACGATAAAGTATTTCAAGTCTAGTGTATATTTTCTTTATCGAATACGAGGGGCAAAGATCGGACGTATACGGATGATCGTAATAAATAAAGAATTGCATAAATAACTGACTCGACTGAATCGATTTAACTAACTGATTCTAAACAAGGGCTTGAGAATAAATGCAGTCAACCAATAAATAATATCTCAAGGTTTTTCAATATTTTAAATCTAAGGTGAACGGATATTATATATTTGATAATTTTCATTGAATATTATTTGTTAATCAAGCTAATATAATCAAATATTATAGTATATTACAAATTTCGAAATTACTTATTGACCAATCACAATAACGACACAGACAAAAATGTGTTCAGACAATTGGGTATAATAAATATGCAAATAATATGCAAATCAAGAACGGTTTGCTCGATGGTTTAAAAAAATTGATCTCAAACGACAACTCATTGTCAGTGTCTGTTCCCATCTTGTCCTCGGAATATAAACGGAGCGTGTCTTGAGAATAAATATCTCTTCTACGATGATATCAAATCGGCACACGATTATGCATCGTCGTTGGCAGTGAGTTCTGAAGCTAACGAGATGAGCACAGTTAAACTCTTCTTTGAATCTTACGTTATAACTTTCGTGGAAAGCTTACGTATACATTCAAAAGTATATACATTTAAAGGTATCTGTGTGGATCTAATTACATGTTCGTACGTATATGTGTGTATGCGTATTACGTATATGTAATAGAATATGTAACATTCTTCCACTCACGTGCGCGAATTTTATTCTCTTATTACCATTTTCTGTTTCAAACGTTTTCATGTATGATATATGTGTTATACTTATGTATATACGTGCATACGTAAACACATATGTTGCATGTATGTTAGATACTACACTCACGATTCTATTTATAAGACTTAACACCGGAACTTGACTTTCTGTCTGCACGAAACTCTACCAATTTACGCAATAGTGTTTTGTCACCTTTTTTTTATCTCTTCGTCATTTCAGGATGTTTGGAAAACGTGGTTGAGAGAAGAAGAGTGCAGAATGGAAAGTATTTAAACGAAAACTAATATATATGCAAATTTAAAACTGTAGTTGTCTTTTATTACGGTGTATGATTAAATAATTTGAATTCTTTATCTGCGTTTATCTTTTGAAATATATAAATGTATATATATACTACAAGTCTTCGTGGCTCAAGTGGTAGAGCGTTTTTTCGGTATGCGAAAGATCCTGGGTTCGAATCCCCCCGGCCTCTCGATTTGTTAAACAACTGAAGCTCGAATTTTTATTAGGAGAGTTTTTCGAACGAACAAATGCGTCAGGGTTGCGTCACTAAATAATAAAAAATATATATACATATAATTCATTTTCCATTAAATAATATGATTTCAATAAGTAGAAAACAATGTTAGATTAATTGAAATAATTGTTGCTATTTGTGTAGTATAAGAAATTTCTTTGTAAGAGCCCCCCATTGTCTTATCGTTTAGATACATTTCTTATTATTTGATTTTCGCAGTAACTCTTTTCTAGATATATATCTTTATCATAAGTATGATAATATTTATTTGTCGTGTCAAATAAATAGTTGATTTTAATTTTCTGTAAGTAGTACAGGCTTTAAACTACTTAAATCATGTTCATAAATCTATAAAATAGAAAAAATATAAAATTCAAAAAAATTCAAATACGTACTCAGAATGAAGAACTTATAATTGAAGTTTTATCTTCCTATATTTGCTATATCCAATATATACATCCACTCATAAAATAAAAACTTATATCAACAAAAAGATAACTTACACAGAAACACAATAAATCACGTTCACAATCAATTTCTCTCACACAAGCATGCATTGTCATTCATTTTAAGATCACAAAAAAGACACAGGGTAGAAAAAATTAAATGTTATAAAATAAATATATAGTGTGATCCAGGGAAATTTAATGAAGCTCACGACTCAAGGAGATTTAGAAGAAGAAGAAGAAGAAGAAGAGGAAGACAAATAATAATAAGAAGAATAATATTAAGAAGAAGAAGAAGAGCTGTCAATTCACCACGGTACTGTTGTGAATCATGTCTATTTCGGGAAACACCCGTTGGATGTCCCTCCGCTCTCTCATACAGTTACTATATATGTTCCATAATTTTGAGGTTAGTTCGTTCCAAGTAAACGAAATTAGTAATCAAAATTCACAATAATAATAAATAGTAGAAAATTACAAGTTCACAAAGACAAATTAATATAAATTTTGTCGTTGCAATGATTTAAATATCATAAGGAAGAAAAAATCATCGAAAAAAGGTAGTAGTACGCCCATTTGTTGAAGTTTCTCTCTCCAGTTGGGAAGTAACCGAATCGAACGAATCGAACGAATAATTCAAATAAATTCGAATTTAAATATCATTAAAGTGGGGGAGAGATCGAACGACCTAATGGAAGTTAACTGTTACTCACTGTTTAAAACTAGATCCACAAAACACGAAAGGGTCCTCTCTCTTTCTTTTTTTTCTTATTTTCTTTGCAGATATTTAACTCGCCAACTCTGAACCACGACAGACAAGTCCGACGACAACACTCGCGACTCCGCCGTTCCGGTTTCGATCGTTCCTGGCCTTCTGGCATCAGGAGCGGCACGAGCATTACGTTTTGGTGGTATCTCTGGCACCCTACTTACTTTCGTAATAGCGTTTGAGTTGTTTCTTTTCATTTCTATCCTAACGATTTTGGTAAACTTAAAACATACGTTTGTAATATTACGTAAAGTAATTTATGATGAAATATGTCGACATTTAAATATTTTTTTACGAATATAACGCATCGAAATTATTGTCAATGCGTCATTCTTCTGACTCACTCATTATTTCAAGAAAAATCGTATGTATATTACGATATTGTATTGTGATAGTTATATGTTGGTAAACGAACGTGAGTTCGTGCTCAAACCTTTATTTTATTTCTTTTTCTTTTTTTTTTTTCTAAGTATTTTCTTACTCACAGTTTCAGCCAAATAAATTGATGGTCGATTTGTAAGAAGAAAAATAGATCTGTGGGTATTATAAAAATCATCATACATCACTGCGAATATACAAATAGCTAATTCAAATAAACATTGTTCGTATAGAACTTCGGGAAAAAGGGAATTGCACGTGTCGTAAAACATTAGCACAACATTAAACTTATAATCAATTTGTAGGAAGAAATCTTTGAAATAATGAAGAACAATGAAGTATCGTTGGCTTAGAAAAAGATAAAGGAAAACAAAAAGAAAACGGTTTGGTTAGTTAAACGTTAAAGTATCTCTCGTGTCATCGATAAAAAGATGTTTCCCGTGCGTTAGACCGAACGAAGGAAGAAAAACCATTCCGATGTTCTTTTTAAAAAGAATGGCGCGCGATCGAGACCGCGCCAAATTTGGTCATGGCGGCTTTCATGGAAAGAGAGAGATAAGTTGGTTCCGTAGCACGCAATGATGCAATGTAAAGTTATACCGTAACCAGTTTTCTACCTCGTCCTTTCCTAATATTTCTCTCTTTTCCCGTCTCTTTTTGTTTCTTTTGTTTTTCTTTTTTTTATTTATTGTTTTTCGATACACAACTTCTAAGAATTTTGGAAATTTCATATTGCTCTCATAGTAACGACTACGTGATACATGTATAACAACGTATACATGAAAAATAACACGAATATAAGTATCGTGCTTAGTATATTCGATCTTATGAAACTCAATCAAAATGCGAAAGACGCGATAATGGCACGTTTGCGTTTTCCGGTGATTATTCGTGCACCTCGAGGATGTACGCGGTCGCATTATGGACTTCCTGTGGATGAATTATGACAAGGAAGTCCGTTAAATAATTTTCTTTATCTAAATAATTCATCTAATTTTTTTTCCTTCTTTCTTTCTTGTTTTTGAAGTTATTTTTTTTCCCTTAAATAATATCAAAAGTAGAAGAAAACTTTTGAGATATCGCGTCGGAACTATTTTCTTATATTTTTTGTTTTGTTTTTTCTTTTTCCTTTTATCTTTATTTGTCATTACTCTCACGTATCAACCCACAATGAAATTCGAATTTCATTCGTGAAGCACATTTTACTACGTAACGGTACGTCGACCTTGAATGAAGATCTCGAACAGTATCACACATGTGATACAACGATCGGAAAAGAATATTGCGTAAATTGACAAGTTCGAGTATGGTTGTCCGTGATTATTCTATCGTTTGCACATTCCATGCATACATCATGATACGTAGGTGATAAAACAAGGTTAAAAATTCGAACGTTTTAACATTCAACTCATATCAGTTTCCGACTGATTTAAATATATGTCTACAAGTATTGCTATTTTATGTTATAATTTTATTTTTTATTTTTCTTTTTCTTTTTTTATTGAAGTTGTTGAAGTTATACTTCTTTTGGCGCGTTTGGGAAAATGTGATGGGAGTGATTTTTTTTTATTCTTTCTTATATATATATAATAATATAGGTAGCGGGTAGATACTCAACTATGAATCCGATAGTTGACAGATCTACTTCAGGGACGCGCCCCTGCCTACGCGAGCCTTGGTTTATCTCCCAATACCATACGGGTGAAACCATTGTCCTATCCCTGACTCTCCTTTCAAACCCACAATTCTCCTTTCTTAATATCCTATAATTTCCTATAATCCTTTTTGTTTTCTTTTTTTGGTTTCTTTTCGTTAAAAATATAAGAAATATATTATTTTTCTGTTTTGTTTTTTTTACGTACGACTATGTTTACGGTGTGTGTTTATTGTTTTTTCCACACATATGCATGTATTTTTTTAAAGAACCCGCAAGTTTATTTTTCGAATTCATTGTGAAAGGTCGCAGCAATGTATCGTATTCTCGATCGAATCACTGATGCGTGTGGAGGAGCTTTTGAATATTCATAGAAATTCGTCGTTAGAGAGAGAAAAGGTAAATCGAATATTCGCGTGATTTATGATGAAATGTAATTTATATCATTGTTGGAATAGAAATTCGATATTTAAAATGTAACTTTGAAATTTCTTATTTTGTTTTGTTGATATTTCTATATTTGTGTATACGTATATACATATAAATAATATTATTTATTCAAATAGAACGTTTAAATTGATTTCATTGGAAAAAAAATATCTACAAACGTATAGATATTTATAGAAATATATCATATACCCCGTGTATAATGACACATAATGGGGTTTGTCAGGAAAATTCATGTCGAATTTATAAATATATAATATATACAAATATATCATCATGGCACGAATTTTTTTTAGGATATTTCAATACTTACATATAGAAATATATTGGATCGAGTACAAAGTTTCTTCGTAATTTTTTCTTTTTTTTTTTTCTGACAGATCATATTCAACGATCGCATAACTTCGACGATATTTAATAACCAAACGAAACTTTATACTCGAACCAATTGTATTAATAAGACCAACAAGAGAACAAATAAAAAAAAGGAGAAAAGGCAGTATCATGTATAAGTTGACAATCACTTTTAATTGTTGCAATAGAAAAACAATGTACAGACGCAGAATTATTCGTATCTAACGTGTGACGAAAATTCCTAGGTAAAATCTTAATCGGATAGTGTGAAAAATCAACTAAAATATGTTCAAATAATACACTTAAAGGAGTGTCTTATCTTGTTTTCACTTTACCTATTCGCTTATCGGTTAAGTCGTTTATCTAATTACAATGATTGAGTTATTAATTATAATTATGTCTCTTTATAGACACACAGGTGTGTATGTAAGTAAATGGAGATTCTTAAATGCTACACAATGTTTTCATTTATTTTTTATTTCTTTATTTTCTTGTTTTTTTTTTTCTTTACTTTGGTTTTAAATTAAGGACTAGTGTTTTGAGCTTCGCTCTGTCCTTATGTATTTATTTATATATATTTATGTATATATATATATATGTATATGTATATGTGTGTATTTTTAAGTATGGGGGGGGATTTTTATCGACGTAATTGCAATTAAAAAAGTCGCTCGATTTGTTTTACTTTTTTCTGTATCAAAAAAGAAATTATTTTATGGATTGGACGTTGAAATACTTTGTATATAAAAAAAAAAAAAAAGTACAATATAGTAATGATAACGTTTATATTGGAATGTGATTATCGTTTGTGTAAATCGCGACAAATTAATATTGTATCGTGGTTAATATAACTTCTTTATATAATAATAATAATAATAATAATAATAATAATAATAATAATAATAATAATCATAATAATAATAATAATAATATAAAATGAGTATGATGACATAATAATCGATATAAATTGTAAATGCAGCAATATTACGGAATAATTTTCTTACATATTATTAATATATATAAAAAGATCTAATAATATTTTATGGTGCGATGAAGGCACAAGGCGTGTGTTTATTAAATCTTGTGCGAATTGCAGTGAATAACGGCACGCAATGGGTGAATTAATGTGTGATGAGGGTGGTGGGGGAGGGGTACAGAAGGATCAACGTAGATGTAAAATAACAGAAATATTTAAACAAGTAGGATTTTTGCATTATTCTTATGAAATATTGCATAAGTATCAATGCGTTCAACTCGTGATAATAAAATTATATCCGTGCGAGAGATAGAAGATGAAGAAAAAAAAGGTGGGGGGTGGGGGGTGGGCGGTAGGTGTCGTTAAGGTAGTGGGGTAGTTTAAAAAAAAAGAAAAAAAAATTAGTAACAATACATAGAGGACAAGCGGAGCTCATAGAATAATGTGTGTATACCATTTAGAATTGGAAATGTAATTTAGAATTAGAATGTAAAAATACTATGTATTATGTACAATTAATTAATTATACCAATCGTGGTGAATATATTTAAATTATTTTACATCGTCACTTTTTTCTTTCTTTTTTTTTTTGTTTTTTTTTCATCGTCATCGTCATCTTCTTCTTCTTCGTCTTCTTTTTATTTTTCTTCTTCTTCTTCTTCTTCTTCATCTTCTTATTTATCTTCTCATCTTCGTCGTAGTTGATTTTCTTCTCTCTTCCTCTATTCTTAATTCATGTTTTATTTCTATATACTCCCCCGTTCGCGTATATTATTTTTTTTTATTTTTCTTCAATCGAAGAGCGGTATTTTAATTTTGCCTATTTTTAATTTATTTTCACAAATGTGCCATCGTGGCACACTTAAAAACGGTATAATGATTGTTTCCTTAATTTAAATATATTTTACACATCGTCCCTTAACTATCATAAATCTTTCATCGAGTCGTATTAATTATTTCATTAATCCTTTCCTTTCTTTCTTTCTTTCTTTTTTTCTTTTTTTTGGTTTTTTTTTTCTTTTCGTTTTTCTTAATATTGCACATCGAAGTGCCAATTTATTTTTTATTCGACAGCATATTTTGTTTAACGATAGACCGACACCGTAAATGGTGCCCGAATGAGGGAGGTTCCCCTTTCTTTTTTTTTTTTTTTTTTTTTTTAATTACATCTGGTATATTGAACATCAAAAACATCAATTAGTTGGCACATGAACGGAAGCAAACATATATGATGCCTGTGTTTGTACGTGTGTGTGTATGC
Source organism: Polistes fuscatus (assembly GCF_010416935.1). Classification (NCBI taxonomy): domain Eukaryota; kingdom Metazoa; phylum Arthropoda; class Insecta; order Hymenoptera; family Vespidae; genus Polistes; species Polistes fuscatus. The sequence continues at coordinate 2,140,083 of NW_025113101.1, forward strand.
GTGCGCGTGCGCGTGTGTGTTGTTACTAAATGTTTGTTTAAAGATAGTATAAAAAAAGGTTTTCTTTTCCTTCATTTTTCTTCACGATCGTGTGTACTTTTTTCTGTCAAGAGTATTTACGTGCTCGTACGATAAATTATATCGTTTTTTAATCAACGTATCATCATTTGCAATTACTATAGAATCGTTTCGAATATTACATATGTGTATATGCAAATACACGTATATAATATTCACGACGTACGAGCTTATTTTATTTTTTCTCGATACTGTGTTGTGTTAATTTAAAATAGAAAAAAAAGAAAAGTATAGAAAAAACGGGCCACATTTTATGCGTTAGTGTGTCGTTTTTTTTTTACGAATAAGCATAAGGTGCGTTAAAGATTTTAGGTTGTTATTATTAATTATTGGCAATGTTAATTTGGAACGGATAGTTTGTCTTCGAACGATTTGCATTACATCGATCTCATCGGATTTTTTATCAACAATAATTTCATTCGCGAGAGTTTTCTTTATCGTTCTTTATTATTTCGTTTTAATTTTATTTACCTCTTATCTATATTATATATCTTTTCCTATCATCTCATTTCATTAATTTTTGCATTATTCATTTCATATCTATGATTCATTTTTATTTAACGTTTATTATAACCATCGGTGCACACACACCGTGTTTCAATTCGAAATAACAATGAATATTTTTTTCTCAGGTCTGTTTCTAAATAATCGCTTTAATAGAGATAATAATAATAATAATAATAATAATAATAATAATAATAATAATAATATTAATAAAAATACAAGAAAAAGGAATAATAAAAATTCATACGAACAATTATTATCTATTATAAAAGCTCTTGACTATTTTAGTCTATCGTAAAACTCGAGCGAACGTTCTTATCGGGGAAAAAAAAAAAGGAAAACGCGAAAATAGAAAAAGAAAAAAAAAAAGTAAAGAGAGAATAAAAAAAAACCTACGCGAAAGGTAAATAAATACGCGTTGGCGTATAAAAAAAATATATACGATAGTGCGGAAAGAGAGATTACCGTTCTCTTCGTTGGTATGTGTGAGTATGTGTCTGTGTGTGTGTGTGTTCGTGTGAATCTAGGTATACCTGTATACGATTTATATTTTTCTGTATCCACATGACACAGTTAGAAAGAAGTCGCTAGTTAATGTTTTTTTCTCAGGTAATCACGTTCGCGCGAATCTCCCGATAGATTGTCCCTCCCCTTTTTTTCGTCTCGTTTATTTTTCTTTTTTCTCTTTTTTTTTTTCCCTTTTTACTTTGATATTATAATTCACGTTACGCGTAATTTTGTTCGTTTCTCATTTTATTTTGTTAATATCTATCTAAGCGCAAATATATACAATATATACATACGTTTAAAACACGATCAATTTAATAATCCTTACTCCCAAGTTACCTTTTCACTGATTGTATAATTAGGATTGACTATTTCTTAGATTAATCAACAAAATTTTTTTCGAATTATTATATGTAAAATATCAAATATTCACGTATATATATATATATATATATATATACATACATACATATTATATAATATATATATATATATATATACGAGAGAGAATATGTATATATACGTGTTAGATGGTGGTATGTCCATCTCCAAGGTACTATTTTGGACGAATATCGGTCCGTCTAACATGCCTTGCACTTTGATGAGCAAATACTTTGGAGATTACATAGTCTAATAACTCTTCAGGTAATATTTTTAAGTATGTTTAGATGATTATTCCTTTTTTTTTTCCTCTATCTTTATCTCTCTCTCTCTCTCTCTCGTTCTTTCTTTCTTTCTTTCTTTTAGTTTCGTTTTTTAATTACAAATATAAAACATGTATATGTAAATAGAACCTTTTAATAATATGCGCAAACATGTTCTCTCTCTCTCTCTCTCTTTCTCTTTCTCTCGTTTTCTTTCTCTCGTTTACTTTCTCTCTCTCTCTCTCTCTCTCTCTTTCTTTTTAATTGAGCAATACATATGAGAATTTGTTTAAATATCATCAGTCTAAGCCGTAAAGTTCTACGGCCATTTCATTCGCAACAGCATTTCTTCAACAACACACAATTATTTCTTATCAAGCTTGTAGAATTGAAACGTTAACAAATTAACCGCGATGGTGCACGTGTAAATATAACAATTCGCAATACGCTGCTAAATACGGAAACATTATATTCGTTAATAATAACTTTCAAACGATTCTTTAAACGCATGAAACGCACAAGAAGAACTCGAATTTGTAAAGAGTATTTTTCGTATACGCATACGAAAGTAGTTGCGTATGATAATTGAGACTACGTCAAATTGAACGAGACGATATTTTTTGGAAAACGTTTCATTCGTTAATACATTCGTATATTTTTCATTTATTTCACGTTTCTAATATAATTATTAAAAGTAAAATTTCCCTGTGCAAACGAAACGTTTTTCGAACGTGTTTATTATTTAAAAAAAAAAAAAAAGCACTGCTTATTTTATCATATTTTGATTTTGTAATTATTTGCTAGAAATTTCGAATGGAAAACAAAATATATATCTTCAAAACGAACTACGAGTAGGAAAGAATAACAAAAAAAAAGAAAAAAAGATAAAAGATTTATTTAGTTTTGAAACGAATTGCATAAAATACTTTACAATCGATTCGTTCATTGTGCGTTGCATGAATTTTCTAATACTCTTACAATATAGGCCAAAAACGTATATTGAATTATTTTTTTCCCTTTCCTTATCACTCCTGTCCTTTTTCTCCTCTTTTGTTATTTTTTTCTTTTTCTAATACTTCTTATTGCGTTAATTTTTTTTTTATTCGTTTCTTTTACCTTTTCTCAAAAATATAATATATATATATCGACTACTACTTGTTAGGCTTCCGACGAACGGGAAAATCGCGTTGTCTTTTGTATTTTTCTTTTTTTTTCTTTTTATGCAATTTTTTCTTCTTCCTATTTTCCCTTCATATACCAATAATAACCCGAAATAAATTCTTTTTATTTTTTACTTTTTTCTTCTTCTCTTCTTTATCTTCTTCTTCTATTTTATTTATTTCCCCATTATATTTTTATTCGTTATATACGCGTAAACCTAGCATATTATGACCTATGTATGTATGCATGTATATCATATACCTTTTCATTAAATCCTAGGTATAATGAGACCCTCATATGATCCATATTGAAATTTTTACTTTTTTTCTTTTTTTTTTATTATTATTATTATTTTTCGAGTGTTAATCTGCGTATCTTTTCTCATGCGTTTGAAATATTATCGAGAGAGAACAATAATATCGTGTCGCGTTATTTACACATAGATCATAACGAATGTTTAATCGAAATAAATGCAAAAATATATGTAATATAATATGCGCGTGTGTGTGTATGTGTATGTGTATGAATGCATGCGTTTGTGTATGTATATATATATATATGTAAACATACGATTTAAACGTACAAGTCGCGCTCAAAATGTTAACGGGATTTTTATCTACTTTTTGATAACTCGTATAATCAACACGCATGGTTTATAATTTATATCCATCGCTAGATATTTTTCTATTCATTCCTTTCCTATTCATTTTCTCTTAATATTATCTTTAACTCTTTCTTTTTCTTAACTAAATTTGCATTATCTCTTTCTCTTTTTCAATTATATCAACTAAAAACGTTACTTTAAACGCTATTGTCTTTTTCAAAGATATCACTACGTCATTCAAAGACGTCGATCACTTTAAACGGCATCATCATCATCATCATCATAATCATAATCATAATCATAATCATATTTCTTTCCTTTGTCTTTAACATATTTCACGAAAATTACGTTTACATATTTTACGAGAGCTACGACATGTACAAAATATTTCTCACGAATTTGTCGGAGTGGGGGGTAAGTGTATTGGGACAGGAAGTGGAAGAGGAGGTTGGGTATGGGATGGGGTGGCACGAAGGGTTAAATGGGTGAAAGAGGAGAAGGTAGGAGGGGGGAAAAGAGGAAAATTCAGCCTTTTATCTGTTACAGGCAGTCAGAGGAACGGCGATTATGATTCGAAAGCTCGCGTAAACCTCTTACAGTCGCTAAATTTATGGAACGTTACGTGTCCCATAAAATCCTCCGCCTTCGTTCCCATATATTCCCTATGGCAATACCATTTCTCTAGGCTTTTAAAACGTCCACGCGTTTTCGATCTACAAACGTTTCCTTTCTCTCTCTCTCTCTCTCTCATTTTCTCGACAACTTTATACTACCATCTTCTTATTCTTCAAACATTTCTTATTATTTTATTATTCGTTCGTAGTTACTTTGTTAACAATTAACAAATGTCAAATTCTAACGCGTTTTTAAATATTCCGTTTGGACTTTGATTTTTTTCGATAAGTGAAACTTTCAACGATCGATTATCAGGGGTTGTTCTAATATAATAGAATTGAAAATGTATTCACGTAAAATATATGTATCGAATAATATTAAGACGTCTGATTAACGTGAAATACCACGTGAATAACTTGTTTTTTAAGAAAAACAACAGAGAAGAATTACAGAACCGTAAAATAGTTTTATTTTTCATTTTTTTTTATATTCTTCACGCGAAATTCTACGTCGAAGGCGAAGTAATTTACAAGACACCGTTAGAAAATAATAATTCACATGAAATAATATATATATTATACATATATATATATATTATAATAGGTATATATTTAAATATATGTAAAATTTGTATTATATTGACTTTAAGATCGGCAGTGAAAACCGTTTCGTTTCGTTTTATTTTTTTCTCTTTCTTTCTTTCTTCTTTCTTATTATTTTTCCTACGACTGTGTACGCGATTATTAATTTCATTCTTTTATACGTTACTGCGAACGTTTTCAATTCGTCGAGAGAGACAGTCGAATGTGCAGTGTGTGATATTAAAATTAATAATAATAATAATAATAATATTAACAATCATATTAATGATGATAATAATAATAATAATAACATTAAAAATATATATAAAAGAGAGAGACTCGTTGTAATACTTATAAATACAATTACGCTAATTTTTCAATTCGCTAGCTATTTCGTTTTTTGGGGAAATAAATAAGTATAATATAAAGTAATTATTAATATAGAAATAATTGTTTCAAAAATTTCGTATTATAATAAATCTAATAAGATCGCGTATGCTTATCATAAGTATAATTTTATATTCGAACTTTCACTTAAAATCATCGTTGCTCTTTTTTTCCTTTTTTTTTTTTTTCTTTTTCTTTTTTATCATCTATGTATAACACGTACAAGCGTAATTATCGTCGAAAAGCACGCGTTTGCATTAAACGCGTTTACAAATACTTTTCTCGGATACGTTTTTTTTTTTCGATATTATAACAAATACCGCGTTCGCTTTTTAAAATTAAACATTATCATCAATCCGTTACGATCTATCATTTATTTATTTATCAATGTAATATTTAAATCGATTCAATTCGCGAATAATTTGTATTGAATTCTTTTTTTTTCTTTTAACTTTTTCTGATAAAACTATAATTACCTACCGAGATTATTTTATTATTATTATTATTATATTATTATTATTATTATTATTATAGATGATCATAAAAAATACGATAGATCGTAAAGAATCGCGTTTCGTTTTAATGCGTCGCCCATAGAGAAAAGAATAAAAAATAAAATTAGGAAGGGGTTTTGAGGGTGAGGTAAGCTGTGGTTAGGGGTGGGAAGGGAAAGGTGTGGAGGGAAGGGACCCCAGATGACGAGTCTCAAGATACCCATACGTGTGAAAAAAAAAAAAAAGTAAAAACTAGGCCGACCTCCGTGAAAATCGAAGAGAAGAAAATGATTTAATATTGATTTTTGGTTTTATTGTTGATACATTATCGAATCGATTAAAAATGGTTTCTCGAACAGGAGGAGCGCATTTTTTTTTTTTTTTTATTAATCCCTTCATTTATCAACTTGTTTTTAACAATAGGTAAAGAAAGTTTTCTTTCTTTTTTATTTTTATTTTAATCGACATTAACGTTGCCGTTATCGAGACGCAAATATATAATAGCAAAACTCATGTGAACGTTGTAAGAAACATAAATCAATGATGTCGATGATCGTTTACGTTGAATAAACGATCGTCGAGATCGAATGAAATCAATTATTTTCTATTACTACACTCGGAGAAGATAAAGGATTCATATTATGATGTTTAAACACACATCCATAAACGTACGTATGCATACATTCAAGACACACACACACACACACACACACGCACACATAGAGAAACAAACATACATACATATTAACATCCACCCACGCACACACAGAAACGACAAATTGCGTGTCCAGGATGTTCCAGCAGTTTCTCGGTTATCGATCGACAAACTCGGCTAATGTAAGTTCGATGATGAAATCGACGATTAAAAGCACGAACGATTTTCATGATATGCAAATGCAACTATTCTAATCGTCGACGCAAAGAATTTTATTTTCACGAACGTCCCAAATCTTCGTTCAATATCTGCCAACGAAGACAATCGTGTTGTTCCTCGATCATCAAAGTTAAACACACGCCCAAAATATCCTTATTTACACGTAAGCCACAGATTGAAACCACCGAAAATTGTCCCCCAGCCCAGCCTCCACCCCCTCGCAAGTGGAGGAGGAGGAGGAGAAACAGGAGAAGGAGGAGAGTATACGTAGAACAAATGATTTTTCTCTCTATCTGTTGGATTATCAATAATATATGTCCCGTCACGCAACAGCATCACGACGCACACAATCCACGAGTATGAAAGTTAAAGGAACACGCGAATCGGAAGCAAAATGTCATCGTCATCGGTTACTTCGTTAGTTGTTGTTGTAGTTGTTGTTTGCAATGCATTGTCAATGCATCATAGCACAGAATATATGAACTAGTTTTGATGTCTCGATCTCATCGGTTGCGTTTGCGTTAGGTTTTTATCATAGGCCTAAAGTCTCGTGCTTCTTTCGGTGACGGGCAAACACGTTTCGTCCCTAGGCACGGCACGATATTTACCGCGTACCGAGCTGGGGCCGAAAATTGGTGAACCTCAGACAAGATGGCCGTCAATGTCGGAATAGGCCGGTGTCGGTGTGAACGTCGATAACGGGTGACCATGATTGTGCGCACCGTTGTTGTTCGCACGTGCAAAAGTAGCCGGGGGCGGTGGTACGGTGGGTGGTATCAGTGATTTTGTACCCGCCGTCATCACAGTAACATCCGGGGGTGGTACAGGTCGCGGCAGAGTTCTCGAACGCGTCAACGTACCCGTTCCACCAGCGTTCATGTTCGCAAGGGGGCCCCCCGTGTGTTGTCCTGTGATTGGCATGGATGGGTAATACGTGCCCGAGCCCGGATCTCCCATTGTTGGTGCCGGGCTCGAGTTCGGCTCATATCCCATATAACGGCCGTTGTCCATTTCCACACTGTAGAAGCTTACGTCGTTGGGCGGTGCAGGACTTGGATTCCCGATGTAACTCGACTTCGAAACTGTAACGTAAATAACACTTTACACGATCTGATAAATGTATATATGTTCCAGGGAAATGATACAAATAGAGATTTCATCGAAACTTTAAGCTAGATAATTAATTCATCGAAGATGTTCGAATAATTCTGTTGGGGGGTGATTTACCTAAAGAAATGAAGTGATTACATCAAATCCCTTAACCACATAGTTGCTGTTTCAACATCTTTCGTGAATTGATCATCTAACTTAAAGATTTGATCGAATCTTCAATTTCATCATTTCCCTAAGACATATATACTTTATACCATATTGGAATTTTTCCGTTCGGGAAGATTGTATGATCGATGATCGCAAAGCTTATGATCTGAGTTGGGGGGGGAGTCATGGATTATTATAATTGATTTATGATATGTGATCGTTGATGTACGTTGGAAGCAAACGAGTGCAACTCACAGATCACGTTTACTTTTTTTAGGGGTATATTCATGGGGTATTCATGGGTTATGATTTAAGCTCCGCCAAGCGATCTCTTTGATCTAATAATAATATTACTGACGCTCTGCCAAGGTGCGTGCCAAAGTGCGTTCCTCGTTCTGCCTGTATGTCGTACGCATTAATATAATATGTAGCATGTACGAAACGCATGCGGAAGAACAAAAAACCTCGCAAGCATAATTCAACTCCGCGTGCCTCCTCCCTTCATTTCTCTATCTTCTTCATTTCTATTTCTTTTAATTTTTTTTTTCTTTATCTTTTCTTGTATTTTCTATTGTACGTATGTATGCTTCCTATTGTATAAGTAATGATATGAATACTAATTAAGCAAGCTGCTCGAAGTAATTTCATGCGAACGTATGAGATGATATGATACGCGTATGCATTTGATAATGAAGTATATATATATATATCATGTAAATTAGAATTGAAATAATGAAATAATTGCATACACTTGCTAAAATAATTATCAATCGAACGTGAAAAATAATCCACATACGGGATGATACAAGGAAGGTTCTTGTTTTTTACCTGGCCAGACTCACCGACTTTATTATACGAAATTGTTATTCGTATAGATTCGTTTGTTTGTTTTCTTTTGTTTTTTCGGCAATTAGATATCTCGAATGAAATAATACGCGATTATTGCGTGCGGATAAATCTGACCAGAGAGATATTACGAGAAGACACCAAGAGCGATTAAACTTGAGAGGTTTGAGCACCTATGCAGAGTGTCGAGACGAGTAGCAGTTGTAGGTGACGCACCCGAGAGTGTCCCACTGGCTGTAGTTCTTTGAGGTGGAGAATCCATACTCATTACTGGTACGTGGTTACCTCGACGACCGAGAGTTCCTTGATGATGTACCTGCATCTCTAAACTACCCTTCCCGTAATCCTGCATAGTCTGATCGATTAAATATGTACTAGCTGCAGTTTTTCTTCCCTCGTCCTGAGGTTGAATAACAGATCAACAGAAAAGGAAATAAAACAAGTCAGACGATTAGTTCGGTCAAACGTATTGATAATTTAAGTATAGCGAGTTGATGAAAAGATTGTCCCAGGAAAAGAAAAGAAAGAAAACAACAAAATAAACGAAGCGAATTTAATCGTCAGCAATTAGCCAGTTGCTTTACGATAACGAGTACTTTTTCTTTCTTTTCTTATTGGCAGAAAGGATCTATCAAGTCAGTTTCATAAATTTCTTTTCTTATTTGGGTCACGTACAGATTCATTTCGTATCGCCATGGTTTATCATCTAAATTTTCGATTAAGTCGTATCTTGCTTCAATTGTACAATCGATCACTCGATTTTTTTCAATCACGATTGATCGTACCAATATAGGTATAGATCTATCATAAATATAACGATTTAACGATCATGTCACAGATTTTGACAGGGTCAAAGGTAACGAAAAGATGAGAAAAAGCAAATGGACTTTGATTTTTACTCTCCCGTGTACGTCCGAGGACAATCTTATCATCAGATCACTATACGATACTTAGGATTAATGTATATCTACAATTTGACTATACAAAATTGTTAACTAATTCGAATGAATTTTCTAAATTACGCAGTGTATCAGCGTGATTCTTTTTTTTTTTATATTTTTTTCCTCGTCTTTTTGTCTCTTCTATGCCCAAAAGGTTGAAACTGGAAATAACTTCTCACGGTTTTTTCATCCCTGGCTTGCTTTAGTTATCATTCTGATACACTGCGATATTCGTTTGTTTTTTGAGTTTTCTCTTTGTTTCAACGTATCTACTACCTTCGACGGAGCGTAGACAAAAAGAAAAAAAGGATAAAAAAGAAAAAAAGAAAAGGGTGTTCCCTCTTGTTTCCCCCAAAAACCATACGAATTCTTATCGTTTAAAACGAGATAGGGTTTTGCGTTATTTTGCTACCGCGTCGAAACAAGAGGATCGGATTGATACTCTACGCATTATGTTTAAAAGAAAGAACGAAAGAATGAAAGGAACGATGATACCGGCGAACAACAAACAGAAAGAAGAAAAAGAAAAGAGAAAAGCGTGGAATAGAAAAAGGGAAGGGAGGAGAGAGAGAGAGAGAAAAGAATTTACAAAAAAAAGAAAAGAAAAAAAATAGGTAGGAAAAGCTAGAGAAAAATATTCGATATGGAATCTGATATGCGGGGGTATTCTTGTATAAAAAAAAAAAAAAAGGAAAAAGAAAGCGGACGTTAAAATCAGAGAGGACAATGATAACACTGCAATTTCTCGTCGCGTGACGAATACGACGACGATGGGATGTACGTATTATCTAGGTTTTTGTTTGTTTTTGTTGTTGTTGTTGCTGTAGTTTATTTTTCTTTTCTCGTCTACATTTTCAAGTGTATTGTTTCTACGATGCATTATGTGCGCATTGCAAATGAGGCTTCTTTTTTTTTTCCTCCTTTTTTTTAACGTTCCTCCCCGTGTGACATTTCAAAATTTACGGCTTTGCGAATGGCATTAAAGGATCCAACGTTACAGTGAATTTCTGTTATCAGATTCGATTAATCGATGTATTAAAAATATTCACATTATTTATTTGAATTGAGATATTAAAGAAAAAAGAAAAAAGTGAAGAGAATATAGAAATCTAACGAAGAAATCTGCATGCACGCGCGTAAATTAAAATTATAAAACAGATTACTACTTTGAAGTTACATTAGTACGTTCGAGAGTTAAGATAAAAAATATTTGTTATTCCAACAATAAGCATCGCGAGTGTTTATCCAACACTTTAAACGAGAATTTAGTTTGCGAGTACTACTACTAAAAAAAAACAAAAAAGGAAGAGGGGGTTGTCGGTAGACAGGATGGGGAACAGGTGAAAGGTGAGGGGGATGAAAGGAAAATGTTGGGTATGAAAAACGTGAAAGTTTTGTTTTTAAATAACGTGCTTCTGAACCGAAACGAATGAAAGAGATTATGGGAACCCGTAAAATAAGCTTCAAAGGGAAACTAAAAAAGGGTCAGGAAAAGAAAAAGTGTTAACAGAACTCAAACCTACCCTCCGGTATTACTTGTTACTAAGAACATATTGACTGATGGCACTGACCACGTAATCATTAGCGTCGAAGTTAACGTCGCTCTTCTCATCGGACACGGAACTTAATTCGCCGGTCATGGTGTCCCCATTGACGGTAGATGGTGCATACATATCCGCTGTCTGAGACTTGTTTAATCCTGTCAAAAGAGTTTAACGTCCGTTTAGTTCAAGTATAACAAGATAGTTCTAGTTGGTTGGTTGATTGGTTGGTTCGGTTAGATTACACATGGTTTGTTTGTATTAGAAACATATTTGGCAATATATAGAATCAAGTTTTTAATCTTAATATGTTTCTCTTCTATTAATTAGGATAGTATTTTTCAAATATATTTCGATAACTATTTAGTTGAACAAATGGTCAGTAATAATTTGTCAGTAATCTCGTTAATAGAATTTGGAGTTGTTAACATGATTTAAATATTGATACAGGATGCATACCGTTGCATTATTCCAATCTAACATTTCATTGTGAATACTGATCATTTATTTAAAATATTCTTAAGAAAATTGAAATCGAGAGAATTAGATCCAATTAATATCGAATTATAAATCAATTAGTTGTTTATCACGATCAATAATCAAATTATTAATAAACGTGTCGCAGGGGGATGTTGGACAGGGTAAGAATATTTTTCATTTGTCTTCGCAATGAGGTGTATAATATATAGTTTTTTGGATGTTCTTTTGTCACGTTGTTCTTCGTTATTTCGTCTAAGTCATATCATAAACTTACGAGCTTTATTTCGCTTTCGTACAATGTACCACAACATGATGAAGAGATTAACGATAAAAAAGATGACGGAAGTAGCTGCGAACGTATAGATATAATTCATTGGGAAATCCCCTCTTTCCAAGAGGACGTCTGGCAGGTTTTCCACGTTATTCGGCCCTATGAAATAATCAGAAAGAAAACGAGATCCTTTTTAATCATGATATTTACCAGAACGCTGTGCCTTCTTTTTCGACTTTAATGTAGCAAAGACTATGGGCGCGGCAATGAGGAGACAAGCGGATGCAGAAACAGTGATGATTATCAGGATGATGTACGAAGAATTAATCTCGCTTGATGTCAACTCGGTGGGTGGCGCCTCGCCTGTAACCCAAGCCAATGCCCCGTCACCCGTTTTGTTACTCATGCAATATGATTATGTGTGTGTGTACCTATTTTGTTAGTTTTCCAATTTTTTACTTTCCTTCTTTTTCCATTTTCAAAATTCATTTCTTTTTCTTACCGTTACTTCTCTCCCCCGACCCCCCCTCGACCCCCGCTCCAACCCCTTATGGCACTCGACAATTGTTTTCTTTTGTTTCGGTTAATTTATTTGACAAAGCGATTATTTTGCATTAGTTCCAAGAGTTAATATTGTTTGTTAATATTATTTTCTCTTCCATTTTTTTTTCTTTTTTTAACACTACACCCTTGTAACGATTGATTATATGTAATTAGGAGTTTTGTTTTTTGAGGGGAGGGGGGGGGTTAATTATTTTAACAATGACGATTGTTTAGTATTAATTTGTAGTGTTAATTTTGTCGGAAGATATTAAAATTGAACGCGTTACCGATTATTGTAATTAATGATAAATTTGATAATGCACATTGATGTAACGTTATTCAGTATGAATGATTGATCGTCTCCCTAATATGCAGTAAATGTACACATAGATACATACGAAACATATATATAATCTTTCATGAAATATTTTCAATGATCTATGAATCGTAAATGTGAACATATACGAATGGGGATATATTATAGTAGCACGTAATATCTACGTTTAATGACAAGCATATTTCACAAATGAAGCCTCTATATCTAATCTAATTGACGCATACTGGCCCGTTATGGTTTGACACGTAAAGCAGTTATAGCTAACGATGCGTTAATCATATCTATCAAACGCGCAACCAACTATATATATATATATGTGAACAATGATATTAATATTATACAATATATAAAACTTATATACTATAAGTTTAATATATAATATTAATAAATTCTATATATTAGATCGTCGCGAAATATTATCTTACTTTTTCTTACAACAAATTTATACGTATCATATTTAATTATTTATCTGCAGCACAGTGTCAACAAATTATTCTACATATAATTTTATATTGAAAAAATTAACAAAAAACTTTTAGGACGATCTAATATGTATATAATATATATATAATTTTGTATTGATTAAAAATTATGACAAAATAGATCGATTAAATGATAAAAAGCAGGAATATAGTATAATTAATCGGAATAAAAAGCATTAGGTGATAATTATACTTACGTAGCGTCTGAACCTTAACGGTGTCCGGCAAGAAACCACTGTCACCCTTTTCGTTAATTGCTTTAACACTAAACACATAATAAGTTCCAAGTTGAAGACCAGTTATCGTAGCTTTATATTCGCCAGGTGAAACGTCTAAATATCTGTAACGATTTTCATAATCCAACGCCGGTCTCCATCGTATTTGATGAGACGTTGGTAAACCACCATTGAATCCTCTTTTCCAGACCAATGTTACAGAATCATGAGTCATGTTGCAAGCTTCTAAATCGAGTGGTTTGTCGGGTGGTGATGTCACGTCCAAATGTATGATGTCGAGAGAATGACCCATCTTATTTTCGGCACGACACTCGTATTTACCGTAATCGTGCGATTTCACGTTGAATATCGTCAACGTTGACTCCGATATTAACTCGGACAACTGAAACGATGATAGAAACAAACAAACAAAAATATAATTAATGAAAAACATTATATGATATATGTATATAACATAATCTTGAACACGTTCCGTGCCAAATTATTTTCGTTCGACTACTTTTTATTCATGCCATTTGTCGTAACGTGTTGTTAATACAAAATTATTTATACGAAATATAATTATTTTTGCATTATTATAATATTATTATTTCTTTTGAACACTTACGTCGCTATGCGTGATGCTATATTTGTGTTCCGTCGCGTTAGGTAATAAAGATCTTCCGTTGAAAATCCAGGTGAAACGTGGCAACGGTGATCCTCGTGCTTTGCAATAAAGTGGCGCATTTATTCCTTTATTTGCAGCGGCCTTTCTCGTTAACGGTGTATTCATCATTTCTGGTGTAACTGTTAATAAATAGAAAACAAAAAGACAAATGAGAATATAGAAAGGGGCTACTATTTATTTTATTTTTTTTTTTGTTAACAAAAATAACAACGATTAATAATAACTCACAATTCGTAATGAATAAAATCGGTTTCGAAGTGGCATTGCCAATTCCGTTGTTAACTTTGCACCGATATTCTCCTACGTCTTCCTTTTCTGGATGTTCGATATGAAGATAAGAAGTTTTGTTTGCGAAAGACGTCGAATATCTTCCTGGTAATTCAGAATTGGAACCAACTTTTTGCCAAGTCACGAATTCGTCTCCGATAGGGCTACCGTCGACCTCGCAAAACAATTTAGCTTCGATTCCAGGTGGATATACCGTGCCCGACGTTGACGTGTGCAAGATCTTGGCCGGATCTTATATATAAAATACATACACACACATGCAAAAGATAAAAAATAAATAAATAAATAAATATATTAAGTTTTAGGAAAATTGTTGAATAAAAGATATTCGTATAAAAATCGGTAGAAAATATGGGAATTCATTTAGAAAAAAAAAAGGAAGGAAAGAAAAGAAAACAAAAAAGAAAGATTTACTCACATTGTACGGTCAAATTGAGCGGATAAAAGGTAGTCCCTTCTTCGTTGATAGCTTCGCACGTGTACGTTCCAGCATCGTAACGTTCCAATTTGGTGATATTCAGGGTTGGTCCACGAGCAGTTATTCTTTTGCCTATACTACTCAAAGGTAAGCCGTCCCTTGTCCATGTGTAAGTTACCGTATTAGGATTTCCAGTTGCCGAGACGGATATTACGAAGGGTTCGCCTTCCATGCCGGTTAGCTCGTAAGGTTCCAGTGTTGAGAATATTGGCTTGTCTACAACATCAATTTCCCATACTAATGTTTAAACGAATCATCTCGTGGGGAAAATCGATTGGGATTTCTGGAATCGATTTCTAGGTCGAATGAAATTTTATTTCAAACAAACAAAACAAGAAAAACTAAACGAAACAACACTTTTTCGCACGGCTCGTTTGATTTTATTAGTTCTCAAATTTATATATACGATCACTGTATATATATATATATACTTACATAGAACGTGAAGCGTTATCGCATCGTGTATCGACCTTTCCATTTGAGCGTTTCTTGCTTGACAGGTGTACACCTCGCAGTTCATGTCCTCCGTTAAATCCAAAGCCAATTCGACGTAGGAAAGAAAACCACCGTGTAAACCCGCTTTAGTACCATTTTTCGTCGAGGGTACCGATATACCACCCTTCCACCATGACATCTCTGCCGCTGGATTGCTGCTACTTGATTCGCAAATAATACGACCCTCCTGACCCGCATGGAAATCTTGCGGTTCTCGCGTGATCTTCACTTTCTCGGGCGGAACTATGATAAATGGACGATAAATAAATAAATAAAATGCAACACACCGTCAAATGAGAAAAGAAATTCGATTCTAATATATATCTGATTATAATAGAGAAGAATTTTCTAATGTTAATTGGGTTAATCTTTTGATTCGTTAATTTATCGTGTCACAAATTGCATTACAAATTGCACGATGAATTGTTTTTTAATTAAATAGTTAATGTAATATGTAATACATACAATTGACTCTTAATATGAGAGTTTTCATCAATGGTATTTCCGTGGCAGAATTGGTAGCTTCGCATCTAACGTGTGCATTGTTATCCGATGCATTAACGAGTATCGCTAGTTCACTGGAAACAGCTTGGTCTCTCGTTCTGGACGTACCGAGGATCTGAAAAAGAAACGAATAAAAGATTAGAAAGAATTATATAAAAGGTTCAAAAAGTATATTTTCAAGATGAAGAAATAATCATATTTTATAATAAAAGGATGCAGATAGATAAAATCTTTTTTCCATATTATACCTTTCTATCGTTTTTATACCACGTCAGAGTTGCCAGTGGATTACCAGCTGTGGCTGTGCACTGAAGTCTTAATACCGTTCCAGCGTCTATAGTTGTACCCTCTTCATAACCAGTGACGAAGAGGTTCGAGGGTGGATCTAGAACAAAGTGTGTATGTGTTGCCGGCTTTAATCTTCATTCTCTTTGCGTTCGGATCAAAAAGCGTTGCCGTAATACGTAGTGCAACAGCAGTACCAGCACCAGTTCTTGCTACGTGTGCACACCACCACACCACCAACATTTTATACTAGTTCCCTGTATTGTCTCGGTAAAATGACGTAGCACCTCGTGAACATTTTCAAAGCTATGTGTATATATATATATATATACTCGGGAATATTATATTTTATATATTAAAAAGCTCATTATTCTTTTCACGACTAACGAAGCTATCAAAAGTTGTATTTTCCATAGAGAAGATGATGATTATAACTATCTATCTATTCGAGATAAATTCTTCTTATATATTTATTTCAGATTAAATGTAAATACGACTAAAAGATTACCCCACTCCCCTTAACTCTTCGGATTAAGGTGGGATTAAAAGTGTCACATCTTTTTGGATGCACCGTAAATGCATGCTGGGACATTTTTAGTCCCATCACGAAATATACTCAGTCTTATTTACCTAAAGCAATTGTTAATATCTTCAAACAAATGTTACAAAAATGTAATTAAATTATTACTCTTTTTTTCTTATATTTTTTCGATACCATTTATAAAACATTTGAAAACAATGAAATTTCTATGCAACCTAGGACTATTTTATTATCTGAAATTCTGTGCCGCATTGAGTTAAAGTTTTAATAGCGAACATTCGAATACTTTGAGCGAGCCAATGGCATTATTTCGTTGAATATCGACGCCGTTTCTCCTCATCATCCTTTCCTAACATTTGGCAGTAGTGTTATGGTTAGACGAAATGAGAAAGGTCGGACATGCGTGGCTCTTGCCAACTAGCCAACCAGAGCCGAGAGGGAGAGAGAGAGACAGAGAGAGTGAGAGAATACTACCTGACAACACGGTGTTGTCTCGGAACGAGAATAATTTGCTCAAACAGCAGAATTCTGAATTAGGAAGTACGATAGCCAATCTCCCTCTCTCTCTCTCTCTTACTCTATTTCTATCTCTGTTTCTCTCTATATACATGTCTACCCCAACATTCTAACCAAGAAGATTGATTTACCCAAACCGAAGGTAGGAATTTGCATCAGAAACTACGAGGGGGACGATAATGCACTCTGTTGCATCGATGACTGTAGCGTGTATCCGTTGCAGAGACACAGAAATCGTTAGGATGATTTATTTAATATACTTCTAGTTATCGTATAATATTCTTTTAGAAATATTAACGTGTGATTTGAATCGTTATATATGTATCTAACGTTCGTTGGATGTATACTTAGACAACAAATTTCGAGAATATTAGGAAAAATTGAAAGACGTCATCGGAAAACGTTTAAATAAAAAACGTTTAAATAAAAAATTTTCCGTTTCCAAATCGGACCTTTATATCTCGGTTTTTCTTTTTTCTTTTTTTTTGATATAGAGTTCAACCGATAGAAAGTTCAACGTTTTCGAGAGAATAGTATAATAGATTAACGATCGGATCGAGTAAAAATAACTCGGGGGGAGGTCAACGTGTTGACGAATTGATCGTTTGCGAGTTCATCGAACGAAAATTTCATTACGGTTGGTTATACAGTACGTATACTGTAGGTATACATATGTATATGTTCTATATATAAAGTATATTATACTCACAGATGACGTTGATAGTATGTGTGCCGACCACATTCTCAGCAAGTTTAGCATTCGACGCGTGGCAGATAACAACGATGCTTCTACTCTTGTGATTTATACTGAAAGTCACATTCGAAGTTGTGATCCAACCACCCTGAGACGCTGGTTCCGTTTTCGACGTGCTATTCTCAAAGTTCCGACCGTCAACCGACCACTTTATATCCGCCGGTGGGTTAGAGTTCTCTGTTGTACAAGTAATCACAACTTGTTCACCTGCCTTTGCTTCGGTAGGTCCGGTGATTATCACATTGGCTGGCACGACTGGAAAAAAAAAATATTTTTCCTTCTACATCTAATCTTTTGTCGTAACGTGTTTCTTTCTTTTTTTTTGTTTTATTTTATTTGACACTAGATTTTTACCGATGTTTCGTTCATTATCTTTATTTTCAAAACTTAGGAGGAATTTAATATTTATCTTATATTTCATTAAGTAACTATAAAAATCGACATATGTATTTTAAAAAATAATATTTAAGTTATATATATATATGTATAGTAATCAAATTTTGAATGAGTTAATGTTTAAAATGGAAAAGTTGTCGAGTCAAATGAAAATCTTCGTCTCGAAGTAATTTTATCCTTAATTCGATCTAAATAAATTGACGTTGATAATTAAGATAACGGTAATGCGATAAAATATTCTTTGCATCGTTAAAGTATAGTTTAATGTGACACAAGATAAAATGTCTTTCCCTTTTATACTTACAAAGTACAGTTAGGTCAACGTGCACTTTCATGGGTTCAACACTCATGATATTGGACACCTCGCATTTGTATCGTGCCTTGTCATCTTGCGCCATGGCCTTGAAAGACAGGACACTCTCCGATAGGCTTCCTTCCGAATGATACTTGGTCGTGACTTGTTTGTTATTTCTATACCAAACGATTTCGGCCGGTGGATTTCCACCTCGCGATCGACAGGTGAGCTCCACTTGTTGATCCCGTTGTACGGTTTCACCCTCGGTGTAACCCTCGATGTATGGTATACCTGGTGGATCTGTCAAAATTCATTATATTTTTGTATTCCAAATCTATCCTATTGAATTTGCAATTCATTTCCCTTTGGGAAATTAAAATTAACAATTAATTCCGATATCATCTGCGTTCTTTTTCGAAACGAAATAATATATCCAAGTTTTTATATATTCAAATTTCAGAGTTAGCCAAAGAGATTATTAATTGATTTTATATAACAATTATCTACTCTTATTTCTTTTATGAAATTTGATATATTCGTAATTAGGTTTCGCAGTTATGTAATATGAAAATGAAAAATTATTTCAACGAGTTAAGGAATAATAATAGAAGTTTTAAAAAATAATCTAAAAAAATTGGCACACCACTGTGTTAACGTTACGAAATCAATTTAATCAAATGCATTAACATTATTATTAAAAGTGAATAAAAATAATATAGATACGATATCCCATTGTGTCATATTTAAATAAATACAAATTTGATTCGCTGTTATCAATTTCGATCTATGCAATTTATCTTTCCGATTAACGTTTCGTGCATGTTAGTTATGCGATGGGTCCTTTACTTACAGAAAACGGAGAGTTTGATGGTAGCCCGCATCGGACGATTAATGGGAATTGCTGGATGATTGGCTTCGCAGGTATAATCCATCTCATCATCGTCAGCAGTGGGAACTATAGTGATAGATCCGTGGGTATCGTATTTGAGAAGTTTCTTCGTAGTTTCGCCAGGCTTCAGCATCTCCTTGTCTGAACAAGCATTATCGACATGAATGAAGAAGCGTGCTTTGTCTTAATATTTTCTTAAGTATGCTTGTTTCTTGAGTAAGTAGTTACCTAGTTAATTACTTATCTATACCTATATCAAAATACGTATACTATGTTTAACTAATTCCTTTTGTTTGATTTTACACTTTAGCTGATTAATATGATCATTAAAATGAAATTCTATCATTAAAGAATTCTCTAAATAATATTCTATACAATATTTTCCAAGAATATATAATTACGATAAATAATACAGTAATATATACAGTTACAAAAGTATTCGTAGTTTAATTGTCAATTTAAAACAATTATAATATAATATTTTCTTGCACTACATAATAACTGCGACGTAATATATAATACTCGGTAGATAATTTAAGTCCCCCATATGTATAAAAAAACCCCATAGACATAGACTGTTGATTCTTTTGGGGGAGGTGGGGGTTGATTTCTCTCTTTCTTTCGATAGGACACAATACGTATGTATGTATGTATGTGTATACTATATGTATGGTTAGTCTGGTTCACCTTTAACCAAAGCACGTAGTACATACTACGAGAAACGAGCATGGAATGTTTTAAACGGCGTTAATTCTAAAATACATCGATGTTTGTTCCGTGATTGCATTGCCCTGCCCGATATCCCACCGTTATCTCGTTTTAATCGAAGGTGCGCGCGAGCGGAATAATCGATACTTTCGGATGATCGAACGGTCGCTACTAGAAGGAAAATTCAATTAAGCTGCTGACGATTCTTTCATTTTTCGTTCGATACGAATTTCGGTACAGCGAAATGAGAAAAAGTGACGAATGCGTTTCGAATTAATTTTCCTTGCCTCCTTTTTTCATATTTTTTCTTGCTCTCTCTCTTTTAAATTTAAATCAATGCTTACCGTGCTTTTCGTGCATTATTATTATTATTATTATTATTATTATTTATATACATACATACATAAATACGCGTCGTTTCGCGTTTGCATATACTACGCGTACATTTTAACGACTTCAATTTCTGCCTCGAATTTCTTTTTTTTCCTTTGCTTATTTTCTCGACGATCATCGTCAGGATGACGCAGTTTCGTATTACCTTTTAAGATGATACATCAAAAGGTAATGGAGTGTTATTTAAAATTTTCAAAGTTAGTAGTGACTGAGTTGAAACATCAAATATTTAAATTGGAAACTTTTGAAAAATTCAAACGCACTACTCCGTATGTAAATAATAATTAGATCATGAATTAGATGAAGTTGTTTTTTAGATTGTACATTAAAATAATAGAAACTTACCACCTTCGATCGATATCGGCATGATGCTAGTGTCACCACCTTTGATTTGCACGTTTCCACGATACCAAACTATCGAGGCTGCCGGTTTTGCGGATCTCACGACGCATTCCAAACGCGTTGATTCCCCAACTTTAACTTCAATTTTGTTTTTACTCGAATGACTATTGCCGTCTAGGTTTTTCTTGAACGGTTGACTACTGATCTCGACTTTTTGTGGTAATGCTGTAACATATAAATATAATAATAGTGTAGATATAAATAAAATATAAGTGTCATGTGATACAAAAATGATATAAATGATTAATATAAATATTAATCGAACAATAATCTAAAGTTTGATTACAGTTCACGTATAATTGAATTAATAGATATATAAAATATGATATCGTATATGTTTATATATCTTCCTTACGGTCTTATTTAATTATTAAAATTTGTTAAAACAATGAAAATATCGAAATAATTGATTTAGCCGATATTGCAGTCGATTGCAATGTCGAACACAATGCGATTTGAATTTGAAAATGCACTCGCACGTAAACTGTGGGGGCGTAGATTTTGACTGAGAAACGAGCATTGGCTTAATTCAATGCTAGTGTATATTTATATGTATGTACACATATGTGAGTATGTGTCCGTGTCGCGTATGTGTGTACAGTTTGAATAGTTTATTGCAATATCGGACGGTGCACCTATCTCGCATGTACTTTACGACTAGCTTTTGATCTCGGATATTCTGTTTCCGAAGCAATAAATCCTATCAATAATTTGTCATTTTTTTTTTACTGTAGAAAACTAGATAGATTAAAGATGACGTATATATAGACACATATATATATATATGTGTGCATTTCTGTATATGTATCTAGATATTACGCGTACTATGAAGCGTATTTCTCGTTTAATCCAAATTGATGATCAACGTAGAATTATGAACTATGTTCAAAGAAAAGCACTCGTTCAAATCCGATTTAACGATTCGAAGTGGAATTAATGATGGCAATCTTTTTTCTCTCTCCTCTCTCTCTCTCTCTCTGTCATCTATTTTTTCTTCTCTCATATCGACGTAATATTTTGGTCTATGAAACAATCGTATATTACTAAGAAAAAATATTATTAGACAATATCGATAAGAATGTTATATTCAACTATCGATCATATATCAAATAATTTGAGATATATAAATGATAAATTTATATTTTATATAAATGATCTTCTCTTTCTAATCGAAAAACGAAACTTTAAAAGTTAACAGTTAATAGTGGTAATAAGAGTAGGTAAAGTTAACTAGAAGCGATTTGCAATTTGATAAATGTTTGGTCCGTAACTTCTAAAGAACCCCAGCATCAATTCCTTTGACCTTTCCGATCAATATTCAAGCTTCTCGATGACATCTACGTAATAGTAGTTTTAGTTGCACATACGTGTGGCTCCTATACTACATGCATATATCTATCTATCTATGTATGAGTGCTTGTGTATGTGTGGAGCCAGCATTCACCTACGTGGCGAATGCATATATACGAGTTCGGCCGGTCTGTGTGTCAAGCACAAACAAGTTCAGAGAAGAGCGACCTTTGACCCTAATTTCCTCTTTACCCTCCCATTCGCTTAACCACAAGGCGTCCATTGCGTGTCACTCGAACAGAGAATACCCGATTTTCCTGCGTTAATTTTTCATCTTTGACACGAATTCATGAGAAATGTTCTCCCGCTTCAAAGAAGTTAAACCTCTCGCCCCCTCCCGCGCCTTCATAACTTTTTATTTTGCGTTTCATTTATAATTATTAACTATAAACTTTTAATCCTGACGATATTGAATATCAAATAAGGTCTGTTTTAATTATTCCATCGGATAATATTTACCTTTTGCTACACCTTTTCGCGGATACGCGTTGTATTTTATTTTTTATCGGATAAAAATTCATTTTTCCTTTGTATCCGATGTTGTTGCTGTTTTTATTTTAAACGTATTACATTTTAAGTGTATAATTCATTGAATTTAATTATTCTTTCTTTTTAAAGCGGATAGGGAGGGGGGTGGAGGGTAGACGACAAAAATTGTATTATAAATGATTAACGATACGGATACGATGTTAAATATTGTTTTCGCAAATAATATCGAAATAGCACGTTTTCCTGATGCGTTACGCTAAGCTGGTTAAATAATAAAAATACACGCGAGATAAATGACAGAATGTTGATTAAATAAATATTAATATAATAAAACGAGTAAAAAGAAAAAGAGGAAGAGCAATGAATCGTTTGAACTAATAAAACAAACG
Source organism: Polistes fuscatus (assembly GCF_010416935.1). Taxonomy (NCBI): domain Eukaryota; kingdom Metazoa; phylum Arthropoda; class Insecta; order Hymenoptera; family Vespidae; genus Polistes; species Polistes fuscatus. The sequence goes on from NW_025113101.1 coordinate 2,163,308, forward strand.
AACAAATTAAATAATCTTCATTTACGTATTATTACTTTTCGTTTTACGGAATAAAACAACATAACGCATGAACATTTCAATGGTCAAAGAAGAAGAAATAAAAAGATAGAAGTAGTTGTGGGTGATATGGGGGGTGGGGATGGGTATGAGGAAAATAAAAGAAAAATAAGAGAAAAAAACAAATACTGGGGGATAGTCGCATTGCTTATTTTGGCGCCAGTCAAATGTCACTTATCTTTTGGGGTGATAGTAGTAGGTAGTAGACAAGGTTAGGTGAATTTGGGAGAAGATGGCTTGCAAGGCGAAAGGGAGTGGTTTCTAACAAACAGCATCCAGGGGAAGCAAGCTTGCTGCTTCTGCTGCTGCTGCTGTTGCTGTTGCTGTTGCTGTTGCTGCTACGAGCTAGTCTCTTGTCAACCAAATTAACTAGACCCACCACCGTTGCAAGCTATACCGAGGGATAACGATGCTAACGTCCGAGTTCTCTCTCTCTCTCTCTCTCTCTGCTTTCGACATGCAAGTGTGTGTGTGAGAGAGAGAAAGTAGGATAGAGAAAGGTGGTACGTGTATTCCAAACGAAAATGTCTTCGTGATTGTTGAACTCGCTCTGCTGAGTACTCGAACGGTTAACCCCTTTTCGTTTTCCCATGGATTTCTCGTGAACGGTTAGGATTAAAGTTCAGAAATCAAATGTCAAATTATCCCAGAATGACGTTGAAAGAAATTTCCCCCTTTTTACTCATTAAGAAATATTTCTCAGTCGTGAATTATTCTTAATCCAGGAGAATTGTTTCAAATTACGCTGTTTATTTTATACATATATATATATACTAATATTTTCAAAAGAAATTTAACCATAAACAATTCGATTAGGTATATGCAGTTTCAACATGAATGAGAATTGAAGAAGATCGTTGGGAGGAAGAAAAATAAAAGAAGCAGAATGAAGTCTTTTTTATCTACTCGAACGACTTAGAAAATAATTGACGAGGTCAAAGTTCGATAGGATCGATATCACCCCGAAGAAAATTACGTCGTAAAGGGGTGGTGGCTCGTAAAATTAAACGAATTTCCTTCGTTCCTCGAAAGTTTCTCTTCTTCTTTTATAGAAATTGCAACTTCTCGTTTATATATATATAAATCTTTGTTTTTCTTAAGTATATACATAGAATTAACCATAACGGTGAAGTTTTCGCTAATCGAAAACTACAATAAAGCTGCAGATGATCCCAGTTGACCGATTTTGAAAAACTATTAAAAAATATACGCGAGAAAAATTCACGCACATGTAAATACACATATAAGTATATACGCGAGTATTCGCACGTGTAATGTGCAACCCCACCCACCTCGCTAAAATGCGTCTACCGTTAAAGAAAAATGTGTTCATGCAAATCGACGCGTGGCTTTGAAAGCTTATGCGAACTTGCACGACTCGTGTATAAAAAAGCATAGGTATTTACTTCTATTTATGCTTTGCGCGAATTTTCCAGAGAGAGAGAGAGAGAAAAAGAGAAAGAGAGGGAGAGATTCTTTCTTTTTTTTGTCTCTTTCTCTCTTTTTCATAAACGTATTCATATATGACATACACATACAAACACACAAGCAGTATTTACTATATATAATATTTATATATTATTATGAGAATTATATAAACGGGCATTTTTATATTTATATTCTATAATATTGTATATAATAATATATAATATTATAATACATAATATATAACAATGCATGCTTGGTTATTATTTGTTTCGTTTATTTTTAACTGAAGAATTTGTAACAACAAACTTGAAACTATTTCTGTTAGATAAAAGCAGAGAAATTTGAACGTAATTAACGAAAATGTTGTCAAAGCACAACATATATAAACGCGATATTTGAAATATTTCAGATAACAGTAAAGCTCGAACGTTTGTTTCAAGCGTTAGTATATTTAACGCGACTCGAGCGTGATCGTTGAAACTCGTAATACGAGATGGAAAGAGGGTAGTCATCGACGCGATAGGTAAAAATAGTAGTAGTGGTAATAGTGACACTAGTAGTAGTAGGACGTACGTACAAATCGTTTCCATTTTCGAGGTCTCTGTAAAAATTTCCGATTCGAACTACGGCGTTCGTGTGTAACTTTACGCTCGAAAGCGATGAAGCAGCAGCAGCAGCCTCTGCCTCTGCCTCTGCTACTGTTGCTGATGCTGTGCAAGAGTTTAACGTTGAGAATAATACCTGTTGCGCGTGAATAGCGCGAATAGCTGCGATGTTTTACTCGACATTATGGCCGAAACGCGACCACCGTTCTTCTACCTTTCTCTTTCTCTCTCATTTTGGTATATCCACGCGAATGGTTCGTTACAAAAAGAAAAATTTATAGCGTGGCAAAAGAATTATTCCAAGAACACCGAATAAACGGTGTTGGTGCTGGTGTTAGCGGTGGTTATGACTTTTTATAATGAAATTCAAATTTATCAAGGTGTATGAGACAAATGTTCCGAATTTTTTTTTTTCAAAAATATATACATATATTCTTTACGTTTAAACGATTGTCTACGAAATGAAAGAAAGAAACAAGTGTACGTGTGTATAACACGTCTGTGCGTATATGTATATTACATACTCGTATGTATGTTTGTGGTGTAGATGTATGTACGTATACGAGAAAGACAATCCGTATGATCAAAGCATTCGAGAATCGTCTAAAGCTGGGTAAAAGCTTGCGAAGCTACCAAAAGCACTGGCAGGGGAGGGGTACGACGCTTCTGGCTAACCAATGATATCTTGTATATACAGATACAAAGTTACCTTCGGTTCACGGCCTATTCTCTTTGAGCTTTCTCATTTATCCACGTAGTCAAAACTTGATATTTCCTGAATAGAGATTATAGTTTCATGATTTTGCTCGAGAACAGTGTACAGTGTACGTTGATTATCGATAACAAACTATTATAAATAACCGATGAAGGAACGAAACGTTCAATAAGATCGAACTAACGTTCTAAATTCTTACCCTGTCCAACTTTCCTCCGACACATTTATTAATTATTTGATTTTTCGACGTGATAAACAACTAATTGATTCTACGTAATATTAATACACGAGTAAGAATAGATTTTGATTTATGGAATAGTTTATTATCACGATCTCACACACACACAGACACACAAACACATATTTGATTTAATCTTTTATTTAACATAAATCTCTTGCGATTAAATTTCATGAAGTTCAGTTAACTCTGTCGGTCAGTTTTTTATTTTCGATTGAATGTTGAACGAATTAGATAATAGTATAATCATGCATAATTCTATCGCGCATGGATGCTCTTGTTTAATCGATCGGACAGAATAGAGACATATTGTAATGTACTAAATATATATATATACGTGTATATAGAATATATATTGAACTATTTGTAATAACGATTCGTTATTAACATTTTGGAAAATTAATTCTGATTAGAGATACGAGCCATTTATCAGTTTGAAAATTCTTCGCTCAGGAGAATCGATGGTTAATACTGTAATACGAAAGTCTTTGGAATTTGTACCAAACACGAGTACCAATCAATATAATATCTATATGAATGTTCGATTCCTATAATTATCTACCTCGGAAAGTGATATTAAATGCACATTATTATAATTGATAATAAGCCAAATAATATATGTTGATTACGAAAAAATATATGCACGTACTTGCATATGTTTACAAGCGTGTAAAATAAAAAGACGGAAAGTGAGAAAGAGAAAAGATGAGAGAGAGAGAGAGGGGGGGGAGAAAAAGGAAAGAAAAAATTAGAAAGTTTCTGAAAATTATTTACTGATTTTATGATGGCATTTGGGTGGATTCTTCGTAAACGTGTGTTGGCACGGAATGCATTTGGGGACCGGTGGTATGCATCGTTCGTCCTTTGATAACTGCAAACGTCACGAACGTTCTTTTCCGCTTCGGTAAGACTGACCAAAAAACTTTGCTGGCTACCAAAAAAAGAAATAAAGAGAGAGAGAGAGAGAGAGAGAAAAGGACTTTTGGCTTCTACTGTGGAACGTCGACGTGGATATTGCAACCGAATGACGTTGCATTTTGCAACGACGACGACGACGACGACGATGTCAAAGACGTCGAGAAAAGAAACTCGTTACGTCGTAAACCTCTCCGAGTTGCAAGTAGTACATAAATCGTTGATTTTTAACATAATTCTACGTGACAATGATTTACGATATTTTTCTTTAATATTAGGGCGAAGCAAAAGTTCGTGCCAGTATTGTGCTGAAACCTTATTTCGAAACTGCATAATGGATCGTGTTTTTTACTAAAATTTACTTTTGAAAAATATTAATAATAAAAAAGAAAACATCCACTAACATTTGATTCACTCTAATATAAAATATTATTAAAGTTCGTTACAGTTACGAAAACGAAGTTTTGTATAGGATAAAGAAAAAGAAAAAAGGAACAGTTTGGATAAGATCAAATTGAAAAAGACAAGAAGAAAAATTCGATAAAGGGATCGAGTATTATGCAAAAGAAAAAAAAAAAAAAAGAACCAGAATGAAATAAAAAAATGTGTCGAGAAATAAATACAAAGGACCTCAAGGTCAGTTGATGTATAACTCTGTTTGCACTCCAATCCTACGTGGTAACGACCCGCTAAAATCTCATTTCCCTCACCCTCTTTTACGCTTTCTCTCTCTCTCTCTCTCTCTTACATATGTATACCTATACACATACACACACACATATACAATTCTATATACATGAGAGTTAGTTGGTACAGAAAGGGAAAAGAGAGTTACTTTCGGAGAGTAGTTTGGAGGCAAGTTTCTCCACGTTTCGCGTCGCTACCAATGCACACGAAGAATGGGAAAGACAGAGACGGAGAAACAGACAGAGAATTAGAGAGAGAGAGAGAATGAGAGAAAGAGAGAGAGAGAGAGAGAGGAAAGCTTTTGTTGTTACAAGCTCAACTATAATTGTATTGCTATTCACATGAGTAATTCGTTCTCTCTCTCTCTCTCTCTCTCTCTCTCTTTCTCTCTCATTCTCTTTCTCTTCGTCTATTTCACTTCCTGGTCCGATTAAAGTCAATTGTCGAAGTTGAGAAGGATGAGGGAATTCTGGCTAAACTCGCTGCTATCTCCGGATTTAGCACCGACGTTGTTTCCATCCACCATAGACTATGTATCCTCTATGGTGGTCACTTCAATACACACGCAAGTAAGTGCATATAGCTTTGCATGCATGCATGCATGGTAGGTTGGTAGGTTGGTACGTAGGTAGGTATACCTTCTCGTTTGTGTACACTCTCTTTCTCTCTCTCTCTCTCTCTTGTTAAGGAAACCTTAAGGGTGACCATTCATTTAACCCTTCGTCCTGTTACGGTATACATTCTCTTCGAAGTACTCTAAATGTTGTACGATTTTCTAATGGACCAAGGATAACACCGTAATACGATTTGTTAAGAAGAAATTATCTATCGTTTGTTAGATTTTCGTTTGGTTTAACCAGAGTATACAACTATTTATAATAGTAGTTATTTTTCTTTTCGGATGACGTAGATATGATATTTTATATTTATTCTAAATCTAATATATATAATAGAAATATATTTATTTAATATTTTGTTTAACGCGTCTTAATAAATAGATCTCCTTGAAATAATTAATTTCAATCTATAATAAAAATAGTACAGAAAAATAATCAACGTAAAATTATATTGGAAACAATCGAATAAATATAAAAAACTATCTATTTAATATATTTATAGGATTGGTTATCCAATTTCTATCTTCTAATTTTTCCCTTTTTCTCTCCTTTAACATTACATTACACCCCGGGCAGACAGTGGAAAATCCTTAGGGGGATTTCAAACCGGAGGAGGAAGAGGACTTGGGCGACCCGGAAGATACTTCGTCACTGGCCCGAAAGCTGTTGGTCGGGGCCCATTACCGGGTGGAAATAAATTTTCCATCCCTTTCGATATTCCCTCGGGTGCATTCGCGTGCGCGTTCGTCTTCGATTCTCCTTCTTCGAGCACCCCCCTTTCCTCTAGACCACCCCCTTTTCTTGTCCATCTATCTCCGTTCACTTACCGCAACATCGGTGGCTTGCCAACAGCCTGAAAATCTTACCGATCTGACAGAATCGTTCGAGAGGAATGAACAAAAATTGTCTCAAGGGTTCAGGTGGGGGTGGTTGGGGGAATAGAACAAAAGGAACAACTAGAATTAAAGTTGAGAATTTTTCTTTTCCTATATCGTATATATCCCCCCCCCATACTCTTTCCTACTTTTCCAAAGTTGTTACCACCATCGATGATGTTGTAACAATACGAACGATATTTCTTTTTTCGATGCTGTTTGGTGTATTGCATGTTTCACATTAAGATTGCAATATTAGAAAAAGTATTATTGTCTTATTGTCATTTATTATTTTTGTATAAGTATCAAGAAACAATGTTTATTCTTTGGATGGATAAATCGATAAAATTTCATTTCGAAATTTATTGGTAAAATTTCTCTGCTATACGCGTAGCACACGTATTATATTATAGGATGATCAATAATAAGATAATATTTTGAGTATATATATTTTTGGGTATTTTCTTGCTAAACATTGAGGATAAAATGTTAAACGTATTTAATGGAATATTTATGGCGGTTACTTTGTCAAAGCGTACGTTTCATCGTTTCGTTTCAATTGAATTTGCTCGATTATACCTACGCTTTTTTTCCCCAAGGGAACGAATTTATCGTAAGTCCTTGTGTCCCTACTTTTCTTTCTTTCTTTCTTCCTTCCTTCCTTCCTTTTCACTTTCTCTCACTATTTTTTCTCCCTTTTTACTTTTCTTGTTTTTATATATATATATATATCCACCTTTTTTCCCTCAGGCTAAAACAATTTAGTTTTTTTATACAAGGAAAATGAATAGCTCGGTTATAATAAATTTATCAGATATTGTTGTAACGAAATTTGTCGTGAATAATGATTAGGTGTTTCACTTATTTCGATATAGAAATATCGTGACGTTATTTCTTTTTTTTGTTTTATTGTTAATATCGCACGAGTTGGGAGAGAAAATATGTTGTATTAATCGATTTATTTTTACATATAAACATTTATATGAACCTGTGATATGTATCTGTACGATACATTAGATTTAACGAATTCGCGTTCTGAAATTTTTATACTTTGTTTTTCGATCGAAAATCATTTTTCCTCTATATTTCTGATTTTTCTTCGTTTCCGAATGAATTTCTACTATACATTATCGTTAATTAATATTAGCGGAATTTGAAAAAATAAAAAAAATAAAACATCGACGAAATGGTCAATAAAAATACGATATTATATTATTTATTGAAACGAATGGAAGAGCTAAATTGTGAAAAAAAAAAGAAAAAAAAGGAAAATTTCTTAAACGCGAACACGTGAAAGCCTTTTAAATTAGTTTTTTTCACGCGACTATATGGAGGTAGGGGGAGGAAGAGAGGTGAAAGATCGTAAAATGGCCAGGTAGATACCAGGTACGGTAAGTTTTACGTCGCGAAATTATGATATCGAAACTTGCTAAAGTTTTCACGAACGAGAGTGAATGAAGGGTGGGAAAAATAATGCGATTAGATGTTGAGGAAAAAGAAAAAAGAAAAGAAATAGAAAAATAAACGTTTACGTTTATTATTTGACTTTCTCTTAATTTTCTCGTCCCCTCTTCTTGCCTTATTTTTATTTTAAACTCTCGTTATTATTCTTGTCTCGTTAAATAAAGAAAAGCTTGCCTTTTTAGTTAGTTGAAATGTATTATTAAAATACGATTGCGGTCGAATTCGTAAACGCGTACCCGGTGATATTTTATTTCAGCAATGTTGCGTAGTCATGCAACGTGAAAAGAAATAAAAGAAAAAGAAAGCAACGACTACCCCTATACGAATGTTTAAGAAAGTGAGTGGAATGGTAAGGGAGAAAGGGAGGGAGGTAGAGAAGGCTTGTTGTTACGTGAGAGTTTCCCAACTGAGTTTTCCTCGTATTAATATTTTTCTTTTTCTTAAATGAAGTTTTTTTTTATCTTTATCTCTCTTTGTAGCATTTATTTCTTCTCGTTTGCTAATCATTCTATATTTTTCTCTCTTAGGTAAAAAGCTAATAAAACTGACAAAGATTATTCCTGGCATAAGAAGAAGAAGAAAACTGAGAATAAGAAGATAAGGAAACACAGAGAAATTTAGTTTCGTAATGTGGAACCCATTTCTATCTTCTGCCTAAGGTTTCCTGATACAAGGAGGATAATCATAAAACATTCAATGGATCAACGCACACAATGGATCAACAACATCAGTTTAAGAACAACGTACAACGTTTTTTTAATTAATTATTATAAATTATATGTTATTTATCTTAAAAATCAGATCTACATTAAAGAAATGTAAAAGAAACTTTCTGTACAAGATTGAAATTTAAAAAATATACTACAATTAAATCAAATAATTTGTTGAATTATTTATATTACGAAAAAACCATTCCTAAACATAAAATCCAAACAGGTGAACAGAAAAAAAAGATATAGAATAAGGCAACGTTAAGGTAAGTTATTTTTTAGTTACCAAACTTTAAACATAAATACGAGTTCCAAAACTAACAAATTAAGAATCGGTATCTCATTTCCAAGAATTTCAGAAATTCCGAGAAATGACGTCATTTCCAAGAATTTCAGATTTTTCCTAGAAATGACGTCACTTCCAAGAATTTCAGATGACGTCATTTCTTGGAAAAGTCCGAAATCGAGATACCTCCTCGCACATCATGTGATCCTGTTACAAAATTAAATTTTCGACAAAATTTCAAAGTTTTCTCGACAAAATTTCAAAGTTTTCTCGAAAATTCAGAATATTAACAGGATCACATAATGTTCGAGGAGGTATCTCGATTTCGGCCATTTCCAAGAAATGACGTCATTTCCAAGAATTTCAGAAATTCCAAGAAATGACGTCATTTCCAAGAATTTCAGATTTTTCCTAGAAATGACGTCACTTCCAAGAATTTCAGATGACGTCATTTCTTGGAAAAGTCCGAAATCGAGATACCTCCTCGCACATCATGTGATCCTGTTACAAAATTAAATTTTCGACAAAATTTCAAAGTTTTCTCGACAAAATTTCAAAGTTTTCTAGAAAATTCAGAATATTAACAGGATCACATAATGTTCGAGGAGGTATCTCGATTTCGGCCATTTCCAAGAAATGACGTCATTTCCAAGAATTTCAGAAATTCCAAGAAATGACGTCATTTCCAAGAATTTCGGACTTTTCCAAGAAATGACGTCATTTCCAAGAATTTCAGATTTTTCCTAGAAATGACGTCACTTCCAAGAATTTCAGATGACGTCATTTCTTGGAAAAGTCCGAAATCGAGATACCTCCTCGCACATCATGTGATCCTGTTAACATTCTCAATTTTCGAGAAAACTTTGAAATTTTGTCGAGAAAACTTTAAAATTTTGTCGAAAATTTAATTTTGTAACAGGATCACATGATGTGCGAGGAGGTATCTCGATTTCGGCCATTTCCAAGAAATGACGTCATTTCCAAGAATTTCAGATGACGTCATTTCCAAGAATTTCTGATGACGTCATTTCTTGGAAAAGTCCGAAATTCTTGGAAATGAGATACCGATTCTTAATTTGTTAGTTTTGGAACTCGTATTTATGTTTAAAGTTTGGTAACTAAAAAATAACTTACCTTAACGTTGCATTATTCTATATCTTTTTTTTCTGTTCACCTGTTTGGATTTAATGTTTAGGAATGGTTTTTTCGTAATATAAATAATTCAACAAATTATTTGATTTAATTGTAGTATATTTTATAAATTTCAATCTTGTACAGAAAGTTTCTTTTACATTTCTTTAATGTAGATCTGATTTTTAAGATAAATAACTTATAATTTATAATATTTAATTAAAAAATCGTTGTACGTTGTTCTTAAACTGATGTCGTTGATCCATTGTGCGCGTTGATCCATTGAATGTCTTATGATTATCCTCCTTGTATCAGGAAACCTTAGGCAGAAGATAAAAATGGGTTCCACATTACGAAACTAAATTTCTCTGTGTTTCTTTATCTTCTTATTCTCAGTTTTCTTCTTCTTCTTATGCCAGGAATAATCTTTGTCAGTTTTATTAGCTTTTTACCTAAGAGAGAAAAATATAGATTGATTAGTAAACGAGAAGAAATAAATTTTTTTAGAAATTCTTTTCTTTTTTTTGTTTTTTTCTTTTTTTTACGTTAAGATATATATATATAATAATAATTTTATCCGTATAGATTGGGGTATCGAACAATACGAACGTTTCAAGTAGCACGATGCAATTTATCGTTTCAACCTCGTACGAATAAATATTTAATTAACGCCGAATGTTAAGCCAGAAAAAATGTAGGTCGAAAATCTAATTGAATACGAGTATTGATCATTTTATTATTCTTTCAATACGGAAATCGGACTTACCTGTAATATAATAATATATTGTAAACGTTTTAGTCTTTCATACCTAATTAATATTAATTCAATCATATGTTTTTTTTTAGATCACTTTTCTTACGTACTATATATATATATTGTTCTGTAATGAATTACTTTATTTAATTAAACATAAAAAAAATTATTACACATTCGTTTTAACAACCAATTGTTCTGTAACTATCTTTATTTATTTTTTACCTGACCTCTTTTTGTATATTTCGTGTTAATTGGTTTTTATTCCATAAAATAAAATAAAATAAAATAAAAATAAAAATAAAAATAAAAATAAAAATATAAAAATAAAATAACTTATGATTTAATATAGCTATGCTTTTGTTTATTTTTCTTATTCTTTTATTTTAACGTTTAAACGGAAGACACTTTCTTTCTTTCTTTCTTTCTTTCTTACGAACTGGCCGACGACGGTTTATTTCTACGTAGAAAATTGAAATAGAATTTATGCGAAAGGTAAGATAAATGTTTACACTAGAAATTATTCGCCGTTTCTTCGGGGGCGTTAAGTCGAACTTGCAACAGTAAGTAGGTACTACCCTTAAAGTTCTCTTTACATTTCCACCTTATATTCTTTTTCTACCATCTTCATCGATCTTTTAAACGACATTGTAAGTGAACGCATACAAAGAATGAAAGAAGAATGAAAGAAGAAAAAAAGTGCTCGACTTTTTTAAGTGCTACCCTTTCAGAAAGCTTCGAAGGTAGACAAAAAAAAAAGGAAGAGGAAAGAAAAGCTACAAGAATAAGAATAAGAACAAAGAGAAGAGAGAGAGAAAGAAAGAATAATTATATATATATTAAATTAATATAATTTAATATACAAAAATAATATATATAAAATAAAAATAAATTGTTCATTTCTCTCTCGTTGTTGAACCCTCGATAATTTCTTCGAGCATTTAATCGTTGTCCTCGAGTTGAAAAAAACAAAATAAAAAGAGCGTTTGCCCGAAGCGCAAACTACCACCACCCTTCATTGCAACCCAGTGCACCAGCACCACCACCACCACTATTCTAACAAACTGTGTGCAGTACCGTATAGCTAGGTTTTTCTAGTGTGCGGTGCATTAAAACAAACGAAGTAGGTAACGACCGTTAGACAAAGTTCTTTTTCTCACTTGTACAAGAGGGATCCTTCCTTTTTCACGAGACCTGTCTCAACTCCTTCTTTCAATTTCCCTACCTCCTACATCACTATCACAACTAACCAACTCACACATACATATACATACACACATTATCATGCATATACATTTTATTCTTCACTTTTCTCGTCTATCTTCTTGCGTCTACCACCTCTTTTACGCCTTTTGTATCTACTTCCTCCGAAACACGGAGACACGGAGACAGTTTTCTCTTTCTCTTGACTTTCTTTACTCCCTCTCTCCCCCGCCCCACCCCACCCTCTGTTTCTTTCTTTTAAAGAAAGTGGATGTTGCACCGTCGAAAGACTTCCCTGTCTGAATTTAACACGAACGTTTGAAACACGTCCGACTAGCTTCATACCGACCGTATAAATTCGCATTGTCACTACTCACGGCTATGAGTTTTTACTTTTTTTTTTTATATTTTTTTTTCTTATCCCTTCCCTCTCCCTTATTCTTCTTTTTCTCTCTAACCTTTCGTAGACAAATTTTTCGTACCTTTCTTACCTTGTTTTTGTTTCTTTTTCTTTTCCTTATTTTTTTTTTTATACATTTTTCTAAGATTTTATATTTTACGTTCGCGTATTAACCGAGGCTTGGTTTTTCCCCTCGTCGTATCTTCTTATCGTTCTGCGGTGTTACTCTTTTCTCCTCGCATCTTTATAAATAATTTTTCTCACGCCCACGCACGTACACCAAATTTTCTCGGTTTATTTTTATAGACAATGAAATATTTCATAGCTCTGGGAAAAATCTAACGACGCCTAGGCATAACATTGGCGTATAAAACTTCCGGGAAAATTTGTTTTACATAGTTACGATAAATTTGTTCGGCTTACATCACCCTTTCTTCCACCCCACCCACTTTTTTCTCTCTTTTTCTTTGGTCTTATTGGTCATTAGGCTTGTCTCACGTGATTCTCATTTAGTTGTATGTTGTTTAAATTTTTCACATTTTCTTATTCATTTATATTTGAAATTTATTAGAAAAATCAGTGCTATGCAACTAGAGAGAGATAGAGAGAGAGGGGGGAAGAGGGGGAAGAATTAGAAGAGTTAGGCGAGAAACGTAGAGATTATTTGTAGAGTTTGCAAGTTCTTAATCTCGATTAAACGTTTACGATTTGCGTGCGATCCTCCCGTATTTTCCAACTAAACCCCGCGAAATGGCCTCGACGTTTCGTTCGTTTATAACGAGCGTAACAAATATATATATGTATGGAGATGTATGTTTTTCCATATACTCGTAGCACACACGCTCGTTCACGCGTGTCGGTGTGTTCGCATATATATAAAAAACAAAGTATATATTGCCTTACATGCCCTACCACCACGCATGTACACGCGTGTTGTCCACCGATGCTTGTATTTTCGTTGTCGGATGATAAAAAAAAAAAAAAAAAAAAAAAGAGAGAAGTAAAAACCAGAAATAGAAGTATAAAAAAAAGGAAAAAACAAAACGGGAAATAGATGAAAAAAGACGGGGTTAAATATATCATCGGCCGTGAATCGGTATACCGTGAAAAACGTGCGAGGGGGGAAGGCAGGGGGTGGGGTTGGTTAGGGTAGGGGGAAAGGATTTACTCGATTGCGAATTTTAAAATTGTTCCCCTGTGTGTGACACGGTAAATTCGCGAAAACTAGCATAGGAGGAGGAAATACGTTCGAACGGCAGCAGTTCTTTCTCTCTCTCTCTCGAAACTGCAATGCCAATTGCATTCGACGCGATGCGATGCGATACGATGTGGCTCGTAATTTTACACGTTTACGAAAAAACGTTGAACAGTAAAATTTCCAAATCGTTTCCTTACCTTCTCTCTTTCTCGTTCTTATCTTTGTTGACGACAGGTTTGATAGGGAAAGGTAGTAGAAAGGGTTACTAAGGAAAATAGCGGTAAAGCTTGGATACGTTGTTGAAACAACGATATCCTTAAGATTTTGAGAAAAAGGAACGCGACTCGATACTAACGCAACCACCATTCTTTTCCTTCGATGTTTTCTTTCTTCTCTTTTCTTTTCTATTCTTTTCTTTTCTTTTCTTTTCTTTTCTTTTCTTTCATCATCCCTTTTCATCCCTTTCTCATTCGAAAATGGTCACTGAAACGTACGAAATACGTCGATAAGCAAAGACAAGCCAATTTTCTTTGGGAATCGAAATAAATGTTTAAAAACGGATATGTGGATATGTGTTTCTGATCAATTTTTCTATGAATATTTACTATAGTCAGTTCTATGTTTTTGAATCCTATTCGTATATATCTATATTCGCATATTTATGGGAAGATTCGTATGGTGGGCGTAAAATGATTTCACGAATTTCGGGCTTTTTCGAGGTGGCAGCGATCAATTCGAAAGTTCGATTAAGTTGAACCTCGTAATCCTAGGTAGTAACGATCATCATTAGCCTATAAATCTTGACGAATCCAGTTAACGGAGGGTTCACGTCCTACATACAGAGACGAGAATAAATTCCAATTTCGTAGAAATCGTTGGGAAAGAGAAATCTTTCCTTGACTCGAGTTTTCCATTTCCTTTTATTCTTTCTTTTATTCTTTCTTTCTTTCTTTCTTTCGTATTATTCGCCATTTTCCTTTCTCCCTGCATAATTACACCGATCTTTCGGTCTTCGCACCTTAGCAAAAGTAGAAGAGATAAGGAACGAGTACAGAAAAGACTGATGTGGCTCGCTGAGTTTAAGAACGAAGAAGAAGCAAGATTTCGAGGGTGAAAAAGGGGCTGTAAATTCCTTCCTAGTGCCAACGGCAACCCTTCTCATCATCATCTCCTCCTCCTCCTCCTTCTCCTCCTCCCCTCCTATAAGCGGGTATTACCGAGGCAAGCTTTCGTTCTCTCAAATAGCGAAACTAACTTTGCGTTAGTCAGAAATTTGATCGTTTAAAGAAAGAAGTACTACGATTTAAGGAAATCCCTCATATTTGTAACGTGTAATATATAATCTACGTGTTTTTACAGTTGATATTCGTGATATAAATCGTTTCAAAATTCATTTATTCTATTGTTCATCATTCCTCGAACTAAATTTATCGAATTATTTTATTCGTTATATTATATTATTCGTTAATTCATTTAATTATTTATTTATTTCGTTTTTCTTTTCTTTTCTTTTATTAATTTTCCCTTATCTTCTTCTTTGTCGCACAGAACCAAACTGCTATTTACGTTTTATTTTTTCGCCAAAGCATTTCGAGCGTAAAACACGCCAGGTAAATAAACTCGGATTCTGCTTTCTATCTCTCTTTTCACTGTAAACCCGATTATACCCGATACACTTTCCTCTCTAGCTCCACCTCCCCCCACCCCCTAGCCACCCCGTTTCTCTTCTTCTTTCTTCTATTTTTTTTTACCTTCCTGTTTTCTACCCCTTTTCTCTCTCTCTCTCTTGTTTTTTTACTTTTTATCTCGAAGAGCAGAGCCCTTTAACGAACAACAGAACCTACTCCTGTGGTTTTCGATGATACTACTACTTTAATCGTACGTATATATATATATACTAATACACGCATACTTTTATAGTTTCTTTCTTTCGTCATTATGTTCGTTTAACTTTATCCATTTCGTGAGATCTACTTTCGATTTTTCGTTCCGTAGTTTGTCAAATCGATTTTTACTTTTCTTTTATTTGTTTGGTTAGCGTTCCATGTTTTTTGAATAACGCGAAAGAAGAAAGGAAAAAAACCACATGGGTTCCATTTTGTCGACCATTTATCATATAGATCGACGAAGCACGTACGCATACAAATACACACATACATATATATATACATACGTCGGTTGTGTTTTGTTAAATAGTATCCCTTTGGTGCTATGCATTATTATTGTTTTTTTATGGTTTCAATGTACCCTTTCGGAAAACGTTATTAAAAGCACTTGCGTCAACGTTTTGGTTGGTGGTCGAATAGTTTTCTCTCCCATCTTGCGAATCATTTTTATTATTTTTTATTTCCCTCTTTATCCTTTTTTCCTTTTTTTTTTCTTTTTTTGTAATCTCTCCATCCATCTCTTCCTCTCTCTCTCTCTCTCATCGTTGAAATCTAATTACGTACGTTTATTTTTTTTTCCCTGAAATATTGTACGATGATATTTACGAAACTTCATTTCTACGATTTAATAAAAGTAATAATAATAATAATAATAATAATTTAACTAATTAATTAATTAATTAAAGATAATCGATATTTCGAGTATATTTTTTTCGTGTTCGCGTTAGCACCAAACATTTGTTTATTCTCTTTTTCTCATTGTTATCTCAACCACATACTTGTATTTTTTTTCTTTTGGTTTTCTTTTAAAGATAGTCAAAGAAAGAAAGGAGAGAAAAAGTCAGTGTTTCTATGGTTTATGGGAACTCGTAAAAGTGATCGCTTTCTCGATTGTCCTTTTCTAATTTTATTGCCAACACTTCGCGTGTACACGTATACGTATACGTATTGTTTCTGAATTTCTCGAGAGATTCTTTCCTCTTTCGCTATTTTATACTTCAATTATCTCGTAAGGTAATAAAGAAATTTATTTCGCATTTGCGTTATCAACAACAAAAGCGAAACATTCTTTATAACTAATTTCACAGCTTATTATTTTCCAGTTTTCTTTAATTTTTATACGTTTTTTTTTCTTCTATCGAGACGTTTTATTTTTGTTGAAATATTTTATTAATCCTCGCGTATTAATTAATTTGTTTCCAAAAGCCATTATTATTTGAAAGATAAAATAAATAATTATTCCATTCCTGTGATTTTCTTCTTCTTCTTCTGTAATTTCGTTCTTTATTTTCTCTCTCTCTCTCTCTCTTTTTTTTATACTCTTAGTTTGTGCGAGTATTTTATCACTCTCGAGTCTGGTGCATAGCGAAGAGAAGAGGTCCAGTTTGGTACTCGCATGTCGTTATGAATTTTTTAACGTCAAATAAATGCGCTTGCACGGGCATCAAGCTCTTTATCTGCATCAAATCTGATGGTAATGGATTTTCTATTTTTGAACGAATTTATACTCATCCGGACGTTTCCATGCTTCAAAAATCGATTCCTACCAAAAATCTGACTATATATTTGAAAGTGAGTTAAAAGGAATAATAGCGTTTGGTTTAGAGAGAGAGAGAGAGAAAAGCTTCAACGTGCTTTTCTTTTTTCTTTTTTTTTTTTTTTATTCCCTTTCCGGTTGTCCTGTTTTCCGATTTTTTTCTTTCCCTTCGACTGTCCCAACGATGATCAATTTTTTATTGTTATTTTATTTCAATCGAATAATATTGCGAATCGATAAAATATAGAAAATAATATCATATATGATATATAAATAAAAATAAAGTAGGAGAGAGAATAAAAATTTGTTCGAATTGATTATTTTCGCGTCAATCGTTACTTTCTTTTTTCGTAATCTTTGTTCGAACGATACGTGAAGTTTCGATCCATAAAGATCATGCCTAAATCCCGTTCCTGGTTTTGAAAAATAGGGACATACCTATTTGTGGTAGAAAATTACAGGAACCACGCGGGAAAAGAAATATTGCAGTAAGATAAGTATCGTAACCTCTTAACATTAAGCATTATAATCGGATCTTCAGCATTTGAATTTCAAGCATTCGACGTTGGGAATACGTGCAACAGGTAAGTTTACATTTTTGCATAGCAAGCTAGTATTTACAAGAATAAAAGAAAGAAAGGTGGAAAGAAAAAGTGATGAAAAAGGAGAGAGGAAAGGGATTATACGCTTTTTTATTTTATTTTTTTTTTATTTTATACGAAATTCTTTTAATGCCAGAACGAAAACTGTGCGCCGATGTGTTGGTTCGTTAAATATAGATATAGATGTAGATGTATTTCTCTCAGTCATGTTACATCGAAGTTTTGTCAAAGTTTATTTCGTTTATAAGATTCATGATCGAAGTGGTACGCCATTGCTATTGACTTTTTATCGAATCTCGTGAAGAGAAACTTTGATCATTTGTATTCAAAGAGATACCTAGAACATTTCGTCGATATCATCGGCAGCTGTCACGAGAAAACTACACAAACATCAGATTCCTATATCGACGGTGGATTCAATCCTCAAAATAAAGCTCTCACGAAGGATTTTACACATTTTTTTATAAGCTTATTTTATAATAAACGTGTGTATTATTTGTAATATTTATGTAATTCTTTTTCGTATCGAAACATTTGAAAATGATTAAATGAAAAATTCATTTATAATTATGAAATATCATTAGTATTAATTATTGAAATATTAAATAAGTATTCAAAATTTTGTTCTCGAATGATATATGAACTGTGTGTGTGTGTGAATAATATATTAAAATATAAATTAAATTTCATTATTGATAATAAGAAAAATAAAAATGATATAATAATATATCAGTCACCCCCCAGATACGAAATCATATTTATTATGTAATATAAATTTTGATTATATACTTGTGTTCTGCGAGTATTCCTTCCCTTTTTACGTATAAATCCATCAAAGAATTCCTATTAAATATTATTTCTCGATGGGAATCGTAGAAAAGAAAAAGAAGTTTGTTTTTTTTTATTTTAAATTTTCTTTCCAATTTCCGTATTATTACAATTTCTGTATAGACACATACGCAGTAACTTGAAATCGATGAAACATAGATTGCTTTAAGGATCGGAAAATTCTTTTGATCTTTCCTTTCGAGCAAAATCTCACGTGTTCGGGGGCCGGGGTAAAAAACATCGAAAGCGGGATTACGTACACGATCATCTTATACGATAAAGGCTCGTGAAGTGAGAATAATTATACTTTGAAAACTCGTTTCAAAGCGAAACTCGCCGACTATCTCCTCCTCCTCCTCCTCCTCCTCCACCTCCTCCACGTCGGAGTAATTTTTCTATTTTTCTCTTACGGGGAATTTTTCTCTTTTGCAAACGGAAAGAAAAAGAGAGAGAGAGAAAGAAAGAAAAAAAATATAATAACGAGATAAGAATATATTTTCTTTGTAAAATAATATATTAGTTTAAAGTCGAAAAGAATATTTGAGATGAAATTTTTCGATAAGAAGTTGACGCAAATAATTCTCAAAGCTGAATTATGATATTTCCTCTTGGATGTTTTTCTTTTTTTTTTTCAACAATCTCTTCTCGTGGGTGTAAGTATATATGAAAAATGAAATTATTCTTTTTATCAGACCGAAATAGCGAATCACATTATTTTATCATGAAATTTATTATTTTTACATGATCCTCGTGAACGTCGGAAATCCTTTTCGTTAGTTTCTATCGCATTTTATTTTCATTTTATGAAATAATACCAAAAATAATGATACACACGAGCCGAAATCTTCACGTTGGTCGTTTATAAATCAATATAAACGTTGACGTAATTTTCCCAAATATAATATACTGTAATAAACTACGATATCAAAATATATATTAAAATCTCTAGCTTCTTTCTATTTTCCTTCCTATAACTATCTACTCGTATTTTACATTCGTATCACATTATTATACATATTGTTTCTAAAACAGTCAAACGAAAAATAGAATAAAATCAAAGTAATAAAATATATAAAAAAAAGTTGATGAAATAAATAAAGAAACGAGATTACATCTTATATCGGAGAAAATCCTTTCGCGTCTAAAACGAATAAAAAGATTAATGTTCCAAAAAGGGGTGTCCGATAATTTACGATCATTTACGTCATTCTTCCTTCGACGTTACATTTTTTTCTTCCTCCTCTTCTTTCTTTTTCTTTTTCTTTTTCTTTTTTTTTTCACCCGGAAAAAATAACAAGACCGTCGTAATGCGAAGGGTATTTTACGAGGGGGATATCGTAATCCGTGTCGACGTAAAGCGAGTCAGTTCGGAGGTCCTTAGTTTCAGACAGGCTGCTCTCTTTTGACTGAGGGGTAGAAAAAAAAAAGAAAGGAAAAAGAAAAAAAAAAGAAGAAGAGAAAAAAGAAAAGAAAAGAAAAGAAAAGGAAAGAAAAAAGAAAAAAGAAGAAGAAGAAGAAGAAGGATGGATGATGGTGTTGGTGGTAATGGAGAAGGTGTGGAGAAGAACGGGGATGAGGGTTAAACGGACGAACGAACGAACGAACGAGCGAACGAACGAACGAATGGGGGGTAGAGGGGTCGAGGTAAGGGGGTTTAGGAAAGAACAGAACGGCAAAAAGATAACAGAGCCATATCGTGCAGAGATCTACTTGGCACGGGGTAGAGTAATGACGTTTTCAGACTCTTGACAAAAGGTGCGAAAAGGAAAAAGGAAGGTCGGTCACAGGTCGGTGCTCGAGGATATCGTCGAGAAGATGGAACGAACAGTTACTCCCCTCCCTCCCTCCTCCTCCTCCTGCCCCTTCTCCCCCGACCAGGGGCCCGCCCGAGAAGGAGAGTGGACCGGGTCACGAAGCCCATCAAAAATGCTTTTCTACCGAGTTTTCTACCACTACTTCACTATTAGAGTCCTCTTTTGCACTTTTTTCCTTGGAGCTTTATTTTTTTCCACCTCCCCTCCCTTCTTTTTCCTTTCTTTCTTTATACCTTCATCCCTTCCATCACCCTTCTTCCATCTTCTTCTTTCTCCCTCTTTCTTTTTATTTCTTTCGAAACGATCCGAGTAACATACCAAACGAAGATTTACGAGTGGTTAATGGGCGCGACCATTCAACCTGTTCTACGAGATCTGAACAACAATGTTGCAAGTGCGAACATTATTTTTTTCCCTTTTTTTTTTTTTTTTTTTTTTTTTAGAATCGATTAAGATCCGTAAAAATCTGTCGTCGTCGTCGTCGTCGTCGTCGTGATCTTTATACCGTATAATTCTATTAAGTTGTATGAAAAGTTGTTCGGTGTTAAAATCGGCACGAATTTTTTCGGACGACCGATACTTTTCTTTTTTTTATTTGAGAAGAGATAAAGAAAAAAAAGGGATTAGAAATTCAGGAGGGAAAAACGTCAGATAGGATTTAATACCCGCGGGGAAAATTCGAGCGGATAATTACGACTAAGGTCACACCTGTTCTTCTAACCATTTCCTCCTCCTTCTTCTTCTTCTTCTTCTTCTTCTTGTTCTATTTCTTTAGGTTCCCCCATGAAGGATCTTGTCTTTTTCACGAGGTTACTTGGAACATACTTTTCCTTACGTCTTTGGGGAATCGTCGATCACGGGAGTACATCGATGCGACGTTCAACGCCACCGAAATGTCTACCCCCTTACATTTTCCAGAACAGTGGACCGGAAGGTATCGTCAATATGGCACCGTCACCGGACGAATAGATGCGAACGAATTGCACTTATATTTTTTTTTAGTCTAACAGCGTCGCAGCATCAGCTTGCCCCACCCCCCTCCGCCCAAAAGAAAAATACCAAGGAACGTTACGATTCGTTGAAAATAAAGAAAAATGATCGATGGAAAGAAACTGGAATAATGCAAGAGACAGAGCAAAATAATTCAATTCTATTCTATTCTATTTTTCTAGAAAGAGAAACAAAAGATTAGAGACGTTTGTTCTTGTTTTTTTTGTTTAGCTTTCGTGATAATTAAATAATGAATCTTCTGTTAAAATTAGAGCGCATGTGTAACAACGAAATTCGAATAAATCCAGGCCCATGGATTTTTCTAATCTGCTTAATGTATTGTATGTATCATACTCATGATAATACGAGAGACGTATTATGCGTATTATGCGGCGTATACTTTAATCTTCTTATTAAATTATTCAATTTAATGATCAATCTAATATCTAATGTATTTTTCATTTCTTTATAATATTTTATAATATTAATTTGTTACAAACAAACAAAATTGTATTACTATAAAACAATACTTCTTTATCAGTAGAATCAATAAATTATAGTAAAATTTTGCATATATATATATATTTTTTTTTATAATAATAAAGATAAAATTTGGACAATGATCGATTAAATATCAGTGATTCGATCCTTCATATCAATCCTTTTCACTTTGATTTTGCCGATAACAAAGTGAAATCAGAACCGGTGATGACCGGGCGGTCCGCTTATCGAAATCATTTAATCATGCCGCATAATGAATCAGCGATGCGTATAATGTCATGGAATGATCCATCCATCATGTGTCTCACCGCGAAAACGGTGACATGATTCTAGCATGTGCACGCTCTATAAGTATGCATGTATGCATTCATGTATGCATGTACTTACATATATGTAAATATGTATATATATATATATGTATGCAAGTAACTAGCTATCTTTCTATACATATATACAATACATATATGTACGATTACTCGGCATTTGAATGAAGGAATTTTGACGATAACGGAGATTGCGGAAAATTTGCAAAAGTCAAATCGAACTACGTTGCCACGTAGGTTGTCACATCGTTTCAAGTTTCTAGATTTGCGACCTATAGAATAATAACCATAGTCGAATAAATACCATAATCTTTTTGTCGAATCTTTGAATTGTATAATATTTATTATTAATAGAAATAATTTATAGCACCTATTTATTATATACGAAATAACTGAGTAATGCGAGGAATTTAATTATAATCATTAGACATTGTACGGAGATAAGAGAAAGATTAATATTATAGTTCATTTACCTACGATATCTTATCACATCGTGAGATATATTATATCAGAGCTTTACAGATTCTAATAGGATTAAATACATAGATATATATATATATATCTGTGTGTGCAATAAAAATTATAGATGTTAAATGTAAATCATGTTCGTTATAATCCGTTAAATACGCATTGATAATAATTATTCTTCGTCTATAAAATTTATTCATCAAATAACAAAAAAAGAAAATAATAATCGTAAGGAAAAGATAAAACAGGGAAATAAAAATAGGGAAATTCGAAAAGTTCTCGCTCGAATAACTTTTGATTATTGTGAAAATGTTGTTTTGCAGTAGCTGCGGGGATCGTGGAAGGACAAGTTGGTTTTTGGGTGCACCGACCTGTTTGATGCACCGCAACAACGATGCACGCGTGCGTATAAGCGATAGGGCGTTAGTATCGTTCAACTGAAAGAATAGATGTGACTCTGTAAACTGTCAGAGAGAAAGAGAGAGAAATAGCAGAGAGAAGAGGTGGAGAGAATTATACAGTACGATACGTGCCCAGTGTTTTAGCGGCGTGGAAAATTGATGTCGATGGCGAGCAACGTTCGCCCATGGTGGCGAGCAACGTTCGCGACGATACTCGACTTTGCTTGGCAGATTCATTGCATTTGGTTCACGGTAATTTTTTCAACCTGCCTTCCTAGAACGTGACAGAGGAAGAGAAAAAGAGAGAAAACTTTTTCCCAAACACTTTTCTCAACTTTTCTCTCTCTCTCTCTTTGCTTCTCGGTCCGTAATAAAATCGAGAACCCCCATATCAATCCTAGAATTTTTAAAAATTTACGTGATTTATAGATTTCATTTTGTACTTACAACACGCGTGACTCTTTTTATCTAATAATTATATGAAATTTTTCCCTACTGGGATAATTTTAAAATGCAATTATTTTAAAAAAGATTTAATAAGAGATAGGAAAACGAATGGAAGTAATTTACAATAAAAAAGTGTCAAGAACGGAGAGTTCGAATAAAAAAAAGAAAAAGAAAAAGAAAGAAAAAAGAAACGAACCGATATTTTTTCATTTCGTTGAAATTTTCTCGAAAATTAAGTAGATTCATTCAATGCAGAGTAAGCGAGAGAGAGAGAGAGAGAGAAAGAGAGAGAGTACCTGTCCGTTATTCGAAAATTTTTAATGATTTCTAATTAGTTTGGCTAATGAAGTCTGGATTAATACTTTACTTCATCAAACTCGATTCGGCATAATATAATTTGCTCGACAAAGAGCGACAGGAAGAAGAAGGTTTACGATTATAATAAATAAATATATGCTTGCTTCGGCCCCGTTTGTCATTAAGAGCCACTTTAGTTTGTGCTGCGTATATCCGATTAAGTGCAATTAATGTCAAATTAATTAAACATGCTTCTTTCGGAATTACATCTTCCTCGATAAATAAATCGACGATACTACAAAAATAATTATCTTGAAAATATTTTGTTGTAGTTACGTAACGACGTTCGTCAAATAGAAAAAGAAAGAAAGAAAGAAAGAAATTGCATTGTTGTTTCGCATAGTGCAATTTTTTGTTTAAGTCAATAAAATAACTTTTGTATGCGAGTGAAATATTAATTTAAATACGCACGAACTTTTGGGTCACTTTAATAATAATAATAAACTAAAAAAAAAAGAAAAAGAAAGAGTAAAAAATGTTGGAATATATTTGTAAGTAAATTAACATTTTTCCTGGCCAAGTAGGAAGGCACTTGGGTATCCAAACGGACTACTATTTCGCGTTATCATTCGCTTATGTTTCCTTGCTTTCTCTTCTCTTGTTTATTGTCTCGAGATGCTTCCAAGAGAGAGAGAAAGAGAAAGAGAGAGAGAAAGCTTTTCTATTTGGAATCCAGGTTTCTCCTCTTCTAAGATATTTCAGACTATGTTAGTTCCCATTACCTTCTCCGTTCTTCTCTAACTATAGCGATATAATACACTGCTAACTTGGATTAAACCATAAAACTAATCACGAAGCGTATCTTACATTTCTATTAGAATTTCTCTGTTTCGTAATGTCGCCAAATTATGTATCATTCGAAAAAGTAAAATAAAGAGAATAAGAAATGGAGATAACAAATCGAGAAGTCTTGTATATATATGTATACGAGTAATATTAAAAGATTTACGGATACTACACGCGCGTGTAACCCTTGAAACTGATAAAAAAAAAAAAAACAAACTCACGCGTGTTGTCTGATATGAGCAATGTTAAATGTTTATGCAAAGACGTGATACTACCGTGTGTCGTGAAATCGTTCATGCGTAAAAACAAGTACGGGATATCTTTCGTAGAGTTATCCTAGAAAATAAATCACACTGCATAAAGATGCGAAATCATAGACGACGGAATAAGATAAAGATAAAGATAACACGATAGATCATCTAATATAATATAATATAATATTTCATAGAAAATGCGTAGGTATTTGTTTTTCCTCGATTATTTAAAAACAGGTGTTGTAATATAAGAAGCTAAAGAACGAAATAATCGAATATAAAAATTTCTCGAGTAGTGCAGTAGCTGTTTAATTAAAAAAAAGAAACGAAAAAGGAAAAGAATTATTCGAACCACCCGCTCGATGATAAAAGCGTAAGGAAAAAATAATAATAATGATAAAATAAAAAAATATAACCATAGTGCACTTTGCGTAGAAACTTATGGTTTCTGAAGCCTACGTTCGTTCACCGACACAAAGAAAAGAAAAGAATAGAAAAAAGCCTTAGAAAATTTATTAGAAAAGAGCTTGTCGTGTAGGTGAGCGAGCCCGAGCTATTAAAGGAAAAAAAAAAAGCTTGTATGTTCCTCTCGTAGAGACCGATAGCAGCAACCAACAGCAGCAGCAACCAACAGCAGCAAGAAGGGTTTTCGCAAAAGCTGAAAAGTTTTTCGTGGCGGCCCAGTTTCGAGTCGTCGAGGAAAGAAAATGAAGAAAGAAAAGAAATGGAAGAGAGAATGTGTGTGTATATATATTTGTGTGTATGAGAGAGAGAGAGACTAGTCAGTGGGTAGACGACATAGAGACGGTATAATGTTCGTGGTTGAGCTAGCCTACACGGATAATGCAGGTTGTTAATGCACTACTTGCATCGCTCGCATGTTCCTACTGGTAGGTGCATGCATTATTCAAGAACACTTTACATTATTTAGAAAGACATTCTCTTGGCACCGCTTGCGGAGAAGAGAACGAGAAAGAGAGAGAGAGGGGGGGGGAGAGGGATGCTTGTATATATTTCTACGTGTGGATGAATGCGAACGCGAAAAATAAATACGGCTTTACTTTTGAGTGATACCACCGCGCGCGCGCGTGTATTTTTCTTTCGGACAAATTAAAACGCGCGTGTCTCTGGCGAATCATTGATAAAAAAAACACGAAAAAGAATAACAATTTCTTTTCCGAAGAAAAATGAATTATTGGAAAGTATCGAAGATTTTGGAATATTTTAAATAATCAATTTAAAAAGAAGAGAATAATATAAAGTATGCGATATTATGATAGTTGTCGTCGTCGTCGTTCGTTGGATGAATAAATTCTTTGCATTTTTTTTCTTATATTTATTTTAATATAGTATCGACAAATGTGTAATTAGATTTCACTATTTGAAGCCTCGAAGCATCATTGTTATCTCAATAACCGATATTATTCGACCTGATTTCCTATAGCATTTATCAATGTTATACGAAATATACGTTGTTCTCGTGTATACGACATGTAATGCAATGCGTGTAACTTTATATATGTATATATCTACATATGTTGTGTGTGTAAACAGCATAGCCACGAGGAATAAATTATATATTAATAGTAACGTAGGGGATAGTTTGATGGGTCATGCTGCTCCGCAAAACTTTAAACCAATCGCGTTCTGATCCTCTGGAGAGAGAGAGAGAGAGAGAAAGAGAGAATAACACGAGGATTTACATTCCACTAGATGTGCTCATCGAATAATTTAAATTTTAAGTATTGAATACGCTTGTATACTCTCGGCATACTTTCAACATAATTTTCTATACGAATAAACTACAAATTTGTACGTTAATTATTATTGTACTAGAGACAAGTGGTATATACGTATGTTTGATAAAATAACAAAATACCAATGTTATGTATGATACGATATCAATACAGTATCATGAAAAATAATCGAACGACTATGCTTGCGCGAATAAATGGATTATTATATTTATGGAAAAAAACAAAAAAAAAAAAGAAAACCTTACGTTATTATTCCGTTTACTCTTCTGTCCCGAATAAATAGAAATAATTGTTACTACTCGTACCGTTGGTTCTCGCGAAAATGATGGTTTATCGATTATTAAATAAACAGTTATATATATAAATGAGTTGGAATGTTGTGACGGCAGGAAATGTAACGAATTTTATTTTAGAAATTGTTAATATTATCTTTTAAATATTTTCCACAGGGTTATTATTTAATTTCATCATCTCGCGTTAAAAGTTATTTTAATTAAGGTTGATCATTAATTTCATTCTATACGTGCACTCTTTATAAATTATTACAAAAAGTATCATACACATTTATAAAATAGTTGATTTTGAAAAATGACGATACGATAAAAAGAAAAATACGTTCTACCCGATCTAATAGCAGTAGTTCTTACCGAGAGATGATGAATGATTATTCGAAAGATCGATCTTCGAGATCGTAAAAACATCGGAGAGGATGTAATTATCGATTGGAATTGCATCAGAGTGGTAACGTTCATTTTAAAAATCGATTGCCACCACATTTAAACGTGCTGTAAAAATAAAAACTTACGTTGGTAGGAAAAAAAGATGGTAAAATAAAAAAAACATGAAATAAAATGAAAATTTAAACGAAAAAAGAACTTTAAAGTAAGAGAAAAAGAGAGAGAGAGAGAGAGTACAACGAGTCGAATTTCGTCGAAGATATTTTCAAATAAAATGATAGAAAATAAGGGAAAAAAATAATAAAAATGTAAAAAAAAGATAAAAACGAATCGTGAGTTCGCGTGTTTTGCACTAACCAACCAACCAACCAAGCAGCGAATGAACAACCGAGCCGTTATTTATCCGCTTATTATCGTCGAATTTATATTGTTCTATAAAGGGTGCCTCTTTAATACGACCGCACAAGAACAACGCGGTGCCCTCGCGCCAATTTGCATATCGTAATGGCTGGCAAAGTTTACCCAAAGATTTACGATCCATGTGTAAGTATATACACACACATACACATAGACTACTACAAAGACAAAGATGATATCGAAGTATGCGTTACTCGTGCGAGAAAGATCGTATAATATATTATTCGACGAAACGGGAGGGGGCGGAGAAAGTGGGTTTGCTTGCTTGCTGCTGCTGGTGGTAGAAAGAAGAAGAATACAAAAAAAAAAACAAAAAAAACATATGAAAAAGAATACAAAAAGGGGCGAAGGGGGTGGAGGAGGGAGGGCTGAGGAAGAGGATAGTTTGAGTCGATCTTTTTAAAAGTGTATGTAAGAGTATCCAACGAAAACTTTTTCTTTCTAGCAAACCACCCCAATTGTATCCCTAGGATCATCCCCCTCGTCCGCCTCTAAACCACACAACCAACCACGGACCAAACCGCCCATCCACCCACCCACCCTGTTCTTTCTTTCTTTCTTTTTCTCTCTATTTTTCTATTTCTTTTTATCTATCTATCTATCTACCTATCTATCTATCTTTTTCTTCTATCTAACACCGATATAATACGTGAGCTCGCATATTGCGATGCCGCACTCGTAGTTTCTACTACGCGCTTATCGTTGAAACGTGAAAGCATAGAGTCAGCTTTCTTATCGCGATACAAAGAAATTAGCGTTGTTGTTTTCTGCTTGGCGAGCTGCTCAACGTGCCGGAACTTTCAAAGTCTCTTTCTCTTTCTCTCTTTCTCTCTACGTGCGTTTAACCAAAGACGCGATCGTCTCTAACAATAAGTTAATGGACCAAGGAGAACATTTTTTCTTCTTCTTCTTCTTCTTCTTCTTTTTATTCTTATTTTCTTTTTTTCCCCGTACGAAGATGCCTGCCTCTTCGAAATTTTTTTCAAATATCAAAATGAAATCTACGTTTAAATACGCTACGATGGCCATAAGCGTTCGTTATTATATTGTACGCTTATTATTTTAACAATAACAATTTAATTGCATCGAAAGAATTGATTTTTAAAGCCCGACGTTAATTAAATATTCCCTGTTTTTTTTTTCTTTACCACCCTGTATATATATACATATATATAAGCATGTAAAATTGTAAGTACGTATCATCGGGTATTAATCACGAACCCTTTCTACCTTTCTCGTTTGTCAAGCGAAAATTATAGTCCGAAATAATTAGTGGAACATACGTCTTCTCGTTTATGGTCAACCCTTGCGTGTGTTATGGTTGACTCGATAGTTATCATTTATGACAGGGTTTCTCAACCATTGAAATATTGCTAAACGTATATATTTTTCTAGGAAAAATATAATAAAAGAAGAAATTGTTCGTGTTTTTCGTAATTGTTATTGACAAATAACATACGGGATGATCATCGTCGCGCATTTATATTTCTTTTTTTTTCTTTTTTTTTTTAATGAATCGTTGCAAAGATTCGAAGTTTGAACATTTTTCTACAATTGTACCACGATATCATTAATTTTCTTATTAAATGATTCTTCCAATTTATTATACTTCAAATAAATGATGGATTAAATGATCCGATGAAGAGTTACTACGAGTCATTAACTTTCATTCGTTGATCTGATCGATTTATCTTTTTTTTTTTCTTTTTTCTAGGTTCATAGTTGAGAAATATAAACCTTCCGTTTTATTTTTTTTTTGTGTTCTTTTCCATTTGTCTTTTTTTCTTTCTCTTTCTTCGTTATTTCCTCCCTTTCTCCAATATTTTTTCTCTCTCTCTTTCCCTTTTTATTATTTAATAATAAAATACGTCTTATCGGTTGAAGCGTTGTACTTCCCATTTTTCCGTTCTTTTCTTCTTCTACTTCTTCTTCTTCTTTTTTTCTTTTCACTTCTTCTTCGAAAATTCGTTCTCAAAGATTCAAAAACTCTTAGATAATTGAGTTGCTAAGAATTAGTTTGAAGGACGAATAATTCAATACACCGGGTATGCTCGTAAAGTAGCAAACAAGCAAGCAAGCAAGCAAGCAAGCAAGCAAGCAAGCTGAAAAGCCAAAGGAAACATAAAATACTGACGTAGATAGGAAAAGTTAATTACGTGGAAATTCGATGTTGTCCTGGGAAGAAACCAAAAAAAAAAAAAAAGGAAACCAAAGAAAAAAAGAAAAGAAAAAATGATACGCTTCGTGTGCGCTAGACTTTTTCCTTTTTCATTCATTCGCTTTTTTTTTTTTCATTTTCTAGTAGGTAACTGTAATTGGATATGTAAAAAAGTTCGAGAAAAAGAAGAATAAAGTAGAATAAACCAATATTGATCTATTTTATAGAAGACATAACCGTATTTTTAGAATATCACGTGAATTGGCATATTATTCCCTTTACAGGGTCGCATTTTGAAATATTTAATTTAATAATCTTATAATCTATCAGAGAGAGAGAGACACAGATGCATTACTTTCTTCCCTCTTTATATTTTTGTTACCATACATAGTAGGAATCTATGGGATTTTATTATTACACGCGTGTTCGATAAAATTTATTCGAAAGTTTCGCGTTATATAGGAATAATTATGATGGATAAATTATTATATTAAGTTTTTTTTTTTTTTTTGGGGGGGGGGGAATTTTTCCACGTAATCGTTATACTCGAACGATTGTAACAATCAAATTTTATATTCTAAAAAGTTTTCTCGTCGTCGGGATAGTAGTTAGTAGTCGAAAAATCGTATTTTCACCCATGAGAGAACGAGCATACTAGAACGATTACTGTTATTCCGGATTGGGCAATAGATAATATGGGGTCCTCGTACCCATAAACCCATTTTCAAAGTTTTCCCAAATTGCACCCACGCGATGTGCATCTCTCTCTCTCTCTCTGTTTCACTCTTTCTCAATGTTGTTCGTCTCTTTTCATTATTTCTAATATATTTTTCTTTTTGCCTTAAATTCATTCATTTTTATATTACAATCAAATAAAATGCGTGATCGTTTGTTAATATATGGATAATAAATAATACGTGTATGCACATTTTTCCTTTTTTTTTTAAATATCTAACAATCCTATTGGCTTAATAAACAAATGTTTGAGTATAAAAATTGTTGGGGGTTCTTTTTCCTCCTGTTTTTTTTTTTTTAGAAACAAATGTAATATTTATTGCATCTATTTTATATAGATACCACCGTTGTTGTCAATATACGGAAGTCCATAACAATATTTTTCAATGCGAATCGATATTTTAATTCTAACCAAAAACTTTTGCAAAGAATATAAAATACGAATTGAACTATTACCCGTGTTCTGTATATATATTTTCATCGAAATTTCATCGAGTTATGGCTCTTTTGGCATAGTTGATATTACGTTTGATATATATCTTTCACAATTATCAATATTATTTCAATATACTATAAAATATCTCATCGCACATATATTTATTATTAAAATAATAATTTGTTAAGAGTAATAATTATTGTAACAATATAATTACGTCACATTTTCCGAAATGTTGTTTTACCTTCATTGCAAGAGTTAATTGAAATCTTTATTGAATAAATGATATTCGCGTTTGTTAACTTGAAATGATAAATTTTCTATTCGATTTATTACAACGTTGGATATTTTTCAAACGAAAACAATTTTAAAATAACCAAATAAATGTAAGAAAATTAAAAAAACCCATTCTTTAAAAAGGGTATGCAAAACTTTGTTGCAATCCGAATAAGATTTATTATAACAAGTTAAATATATATATTTGTATGCGAAGATAAAGAGAAAGAAAGAATGATAAAGATAGTTAGAATCGGTAGAATGTGAGTGCAAAATTCTTCGAAGGACAATCTTGAAAAAGTTTTCCTACCTATTAGTAGATATTTCCAAGCAACGTTGAATTGCAGTTGACTGCAAATTACATTTTACAAAATGTAATCATTTCTTTCGAATGGCATAACGACGTTTATCCTATCTCTCTACTTTTTTTCATCTATCTTTGTAAAAGTTAAAAAAGAAAATAGGAAGAAAGAAAGACAGAGAAAAAGAAACAATTGAGATAGCTAAAATTAATAAAAAAAAGAAAAAAAAAACAAATAAAATCAACTAGGAAAAAAAGATATCATTTTGATATTATCCTTTTCGTAGAAATAATCTGCGAATTTAATTTGTTTCATTTTTCTACAATAAATGTGACTATTATATAAATGTGTGTATTATATTATATATATATATATATATATATATATTATTATTGTTATATATTGTTATATATGTATGAAGTATTATCAAAATTTCATCGAGCAACGTGTAATTCGATTTTTTTGTCCTCTCACCAGCCATTCTTTCTTTCTTTCTTTCTTTCATTCTTTCTTTCTTCCTTCCTTTATCGTAAAATTAAATGTAACAGGAGTAAAAGATTTGAAGTATACTTTTCAAAGTAACACACAAAAGAGGTAGAAAAGAAGAAATTTCAATATCGTTAAAATTTCTCGCTATACGGAATCGGGATGAAATCCTTTTTCTTGCTAGTTCTTCTTTCGCTTGAGACTATTTTCCAAACGTCATTTCAATTTCCATTGTGTGTGTGTTTTTCCGCAAAGAACAAGAGACAAAGAATGATAGAGAAAACGGGATGGAAATAGAGGAAAAGATGGGTAAAGAAGTAGTAGAGGAATATAAGAAAATTTTTTGATTCAAGTAGATACTTACTTACGTACAAACATTATTTTCGTTTACAATATCAAATTTACTTTACTACAATACCATACCAAAAAATTCGCAAGAAAGGAAAGAAAGGAAAGCAAGCAAGCAAGCAAGAAAAAAAGAAAGAAAGAAAGAAAGAAAGAAAGAAAGAAAGAGTGGAACGTCAAACTTGTTTTCTTCCAAATATTTTTGATCTTTTTTTTCCTCCATGACAAGAAGACGAAGGTAAAACTTACTACATGTGATATGAAAAGATACGTCTAGAAAGGAAAGGTCGGGAAAAAAAGAAAAGGTTGAAAAGCGATGTGCTATATTCTTTTGCGAGTCACGTAGGATATTTTGTCGGAAGACCACCACCACCACCAGCCCCACCACCACCACTAACACAAATACGCCATCATGGTCAAGGTTTTCTTTCTTACGTTTTTTAGTTTTCACTCATCTTTCCATCTGTCCTGGAATAGAATGAACCATTGTCGTTCTTATTGTCACGAGTATAATGCAATATGCAAATGTTCACTTAAAATAAACTGTGTTAACGAATACGTATATGTAGATCTGATTTTTAGAACAAAAGTATATAAATTATAAAATTCAAGACCAATTTCGAATGATTTCATTTCCCATTTTTCCACGCAACATTATATTTTGTTGTCCTACTTGATATTTGTAAAAAAGAAATAAAAGTAAAGAGAAAAACAAGGGATTTAGGTCTTAAATTAAGCCGAGATAAGTAGGTCTTTTTCAATTTCCAGTTTGCGGGATCCCCCAGGATGATGACGTTCTTTCGCGTCAAAGTAAACGAAAGAGTTAAAAAGGGGTAAAAGAGAAAAGAAGAGAAAGAACGAGGAGGGATGAGTTAATCGATAAACGGAAATAGAAAAAGCTTTGAAAGTGAACTTATCGCGATTGGTGAAATTAAATGAAATCGTGAAGTTCGTCATTTAGGTAGGGTTGGGAATAGAAGAGCATCGTTCAACTCGTTTTATTCACTTTTTCTTTCGAGTTTGACGAAGTTTAAGGTATGGTACCTGCCTACCTACTAGGAACTTCTTTTTTTTTTTTTTCGTCTCAACGGAAATTCCTCGAGACGCGACAATTTTCAAGAACGGTAAAAAGAAAGAAAAAAAGGAAAAAAAAAAAAGAAAGAAAGGAGAGAGTCAAGATTCAAGATGAAAAAAAAAAAAAGAAAAACGTGAAAAAAGGAACAAGGCTAAAGAACCGGATACAAATTTATTGCACCGTTCGACCGGATATGAGTCGTTCCGACGAATAGGAAGACTCCCTTGATTCCATTTCCAGAAGCCAATGTAAATCTTATTCGAACGACAGGAAGTCCACTATAAAACGAAATAACAACGGCCTACCATCTATATTGCAGTGTTGTCGTCAGAGACCAAGTCAAACTATACGTTGACTCGAACTACTGTGAACTGTTAAGTCAACCTAAAGGAATGACTATAATCGTACTATAATCGATACGTAATGTTTAAACAATCTGAAATATAAGTAGAGTGCATTAAAACAGTGAACATACCCCAAACATTTTATTGAAAATATATGCATAGACAAGATAATAAAACAGATGAATTCTCGTCGCGTTTTGAACGATCAAGAAAAATTTGTCGAGTTTTACGGGTTAACCGTGCGTTCCTTCGGTTGATTCGTGCGAGTAAAAACGTAAACGTAAACGGGAAGGAAAATTTATGCATAGAAGCCCACCAACCACCTTATTCCACCGCGAAGAATCTGTGTTTGTGTATGTGTGGAGGTGGAGTAACAGGTAGAGAATTGAAATGAAATAAAATGATGAGCTTGCAAGAATGAAACTCGATAAATTCGTTTTGTTATATTTGATTACTCTGAGATAGACGTGTCGAAACAATTTCGTATTACCCCATATGATGTGTGTACTTTATCTTACTATATGTCAAAAATATGATTATCGTTTTATATCCCATCAAATTGTTGGTTATCTAATTTCATTTTTTCTTTCTTCCTTGTTCACGCAAAGGAAAAAATCTTTTAAAGGATCGTAGGGAAAAGAAAGAATTCCTATGAGATTTTTTCCACATCTTCGGAAAATCCTTTTTTCTGTCGGTGAACAGTTACATTAGGCTGGTGAACAATTTTCATTTAACATAAACTTTCTTGGCAGTAGACAACGTTCATTTGGTTGATCGTAAAGAGAAAACGAGAATAGACGAGAGACACGAGCTCGAGAAAAGAATATAGGAAAAAGTATAATACCTAGTTGGATATTGATGATGGGTAAGGTAATGGGGGAGAGGAGGGGGATGGGGGAAAGAAACGGGAGGAGGGAGGTAAAAGCGGCTTTGTGATTGCGGCTGATTTGTCGTAAAAAAAAAAAGAGAAAAAAATGAAGGAGGAACGAGAGTTGAGTTTTGGTTCGCGTGGGATGGTGGGGGGTTGGGGGTTGGGGGTTGACGGGGGTTTTAAGAAGAAATCCAATTCCTAGCGTCGAATTCAACGAATTCGAAAGTTTTTCCGAACAATGCGAAGGAAATTCCGCGTGTCTTTTATATCCCTTCACGCGGTAGATGCCTGTTCTACTACGAGTAGAACATGGTAACGTATTCGAGAAAGAGAAAGAAAGATAGGTGGATAGATAGATAGATAGATAGATAGATAGATAGATAGATAGATAGATAGATAGATAGTGAGAAAATCGAGGATCGAACTTCTAGCAAACGTTTGGGCGTTTTGAATAGCGAAATTCAATTTCCCGCGCTCGAATTCTATCTCGTTCATTCGCGAGAGAAGGGAAGAAAAAGAAAAAGAAAGAAAGAAAGAAAGGAAGGAAGAAAGGAAGGAAGAAAGGAAGAAAGAAAAATGATAAAACTTTTAACACGATTATTAAATTCCTATCCTCGGCCGAATAATTTGTTTTCTATTTTCCGTTCTATTTAGTTACATCTTTTTCTTTCCCCCCCCCCACCCTTTTTATCTCTATCGTATATTATTTATTTATTATTTTCGTTATTGATAATACTAATATAAGAGAAAGAATAAAAATTCGTTAATACTTTATGAGATATGCTTTGAAATTATCGCGAATAGAAAAGTTTATTATTTAATCGTCTAACGATTACTTTTTAATATTTCGTTTATCTTTCTATAAGATTTATACTCTCCTCGAATATATTAAAAATCATTTTTCTCGTTCATATCTAATTACAATGAATAACGTAGAAAATAAAGATCTTTTTTTTTTCGCATAATTACCGTACGAATACATTACTGTCCCTTCACAGTGTACATGAATAGTTTGATAAGTATACACATACATATTATGATACAAGACGCGATCGTTTAGAATAAAAATATATCGTACACGCGCGTTGCTAAGATTTGACGATAATTAAATTATAATATTAAAACAAAAAAAAAAGATTTACAACGCATATATTTGTATCACCACCACCACCACCATCACCACCACAACCACTACCGTCCCTGCTTAAAATAGTACGATGACGTATTATCGCGGTTTTATTCGGGTTTAACCTATTTAATTTATAATTATCCAAAGTTTTGGGAAACTATGTTATACGCGAGTATACTAACACATACATGGTTATTTACGTCAGAAGCAATTAGCGAACTGCTTATTAACGTGCTATCTATATTTATTCAAATGGCATATACGAGCCTGTAAAACAGTTTGCTAACTATTCTCTTTCTCTCTCTTTCTCTATATTTCTATATTTCTATATATCTGTCTCTCTTTATCTTTCCTATTCGTATTCTCTCTCTCTCTCTCTCTCCCGGTTGGTTCGTGAAAACGTATGACGGCTATTTTCAGAGGTACAGGAAACGTGCTCGCGAAAAGAACTGCTCTCGCAGCAGCACGCTGGAATATTATGAATAATGAATATCGCGTAGCGGATGTCCGCGTTAAAGGATCCTTGATAACGTTGGAGAAAAAGAGAGAGAGAGAGAGAGAGAAATAGCAGATGGCTTTACTGGATTTCGGTCTCGGTGATGTAAAATCTTTTTCAGAGAAATGCAAAGAACGGCGAATCAAGCTCTCTTTATATATATATATATGTATATGTATATACATGTACATAGTTACATATACATAATCGTTCATTTTCTCCAAGTATTTACCTCATCTTTTATAATACTAGAGACCCTAAGGAAAATTTTTTATTGGCGGTTCCCCTCTTGTTTCTGTATTACCTTTTCGTACGATAATTAATACGAGATAATATAAAAGTGACGATGATGATGATGATTATGATGATGATGATGATGCTTCTTCATCGATTAACTTATTTGAGAATATGAATAACAAAAGATAGAGAGAGGAAAAAGTAAAAGGTAGTATTTATCATAAACCATAAAGTGCATTAGGTGTAAGTTGAAATCTCTAGGGTGCTACATTTTAAAAACCTTACTTCTACTAAATAACGAAATATAAAATACAGCCTTGGTTATATTATATTTGCTAGAGAATATGAAAAGAAGAAAATGTTTTTTTAACGGTTATTGAAATTCTTTTCTTCCTGTGTCTATTGTATTTAATTTCAATTTAGATTAATTTGTTCGTATTTAAATCACACGTATGTTTAATATGTTCGTTAATTTTTTTTTATTTTTTTTCTTTCTTTAAATTCCATTTAAACGAATTACAGAGAATTGTAAAACGAAACATCAACGAACTCGAATATTAATCGACGTCAAATGAAATATCATATCGCATTTAGTGTCTTTTAAAAAATACAAAAATAAATGCAGTGTTCCGATTACACTTTCTTCTCTCATAAAATGCAGAGAGAGAGAGAGTGAGAGAGGAAGAGGAAGAGGAAGGAAGGAAAAAAAAAGGAAAAAGAAAGAAAATTCGTGACACGATGCCGGGGCACGATGGGGGATGAAAATTCGTGCAGTATCGAGATCTCAACGACACCGAAAACTCGCTTTACGAAAAAAGGTATTAAAAAAATAAAAAAGAAAAAAAAGTGAAAAATAAAAAATAAAAAAACGTTTAGTTTAATAGTTCCGAGTACTATCTACTTCATCCGCTTTCGCTTGTATGACACGGAGCTTTTATTTCTTCTTTTTTTCTTTCTTCTTTTTACTCCCTTGTTTTTTCTTTTTTTTCCATTTTACAGGCTGTACAACCGCTTCCGAATCAACTTCTTGATATCAGCTCAGTGTTCGGTTGTTTTCTATGTACTTTACCTATTTCCTTTTTTCTATATTACATTTACTTTCTTTTTTTTTCTTCTTTTTTTTCCCTCCCTTCTCTCTCTCTCTCTCTCTTATTTCTATTTTTTAATTCACGCTTCCGTTATGATATCGCATCGAAATTCGTTTTCAACGTGTTCTATCGTTTAACCGTTCTTCCTTTTTCTCTTTGTTCTTCTTACTTTTTTTCATTCAAATACTTTATTCTCCTCTTTTGTAAAGCTCGATTTAATTTGCAATAGGTTTACGTTAAAGATAAAACAAACGTTTCGTGATTAGACGAAGACAGGGGCAGGAGGGGGAGTGTTAGTGTAAGGATGATATGGATTGTAAAACGTATTTTATGGCTGCTCGTACTATGCTAAGGGTGATATTGGAAATTACCGTTTCGTCGATGGGGATGATATGCATATATCTAACAGAAGAGCTTCCTACATTTTAACGTTTCAGAGAATCTCCGAGAACATTTTTCTCTTCTTTTTCTTCTTCTTATTCTTTTTCTTTTTCTTTTTCTTCTTTTTGTTCTTCTGTTACTTGATAAAAGGTAGATACATATTAACGAATATACTATACAGAGGGTGATGGAACAAGTTGTACGTGTACGGTACGATCGTATTTTACATCTTTTATTTTTTCCCTTTTTATCTTTAATGAATTTTATAACAGTAGGAAAGTATTAAAATAAAAGATAAGTAAAGTGTCAGATAAGTGTTATTCGCAAGAATGATTATGCAGATAAAGCACAACGTATAGTGCTCGAGTATTTTTACTCAAATAACTTTTTTTTAACCTTATACATATAATATACGTAAAAATATTATTTTTTTCGAGAAAAATAATAATAATAATATATAAAAAAATATATAACGCGCGTGTCGAGTGTTTCCTTTATGAAATGTACCGATATTTGAAATATTTGCTAAAGGAAAAAATAAATGTATAAAATTTGAACGATTATATCGATCGAAAGCATAATCTTATAGCATGCATAAAGTGTGTCTACATTTATAGACTTTTCGGCAAGTTGATGGTAACAACTAGAGCAACGGTTGTTGTAAAAGTATTGACAGCGCTATTAGAATTCATTGAAGTAAAAGTTTTCGAATCGTTTCTCTTTCGATGTTACACAGGATGAAAGGGCGTTACGATTAAACGTCAGTCATTATTACGCGAAATCGGTTCGCATTTAAGTTTCGTGGTTGGGTCGGACCTCCTCCTCCACCTCCACCTCCTCCACCTCCTTCGTAGGGCGCGTTCTCGCGTTACTGTAAACTATCGAAGTTCGTAGGGGTAATGCCATTACATAACTGTTCCGAGTTTTCCAAAGAGCTTACTGCCTTTACCAGAAACGCTTCGCCTTTTCTACCCAGATTAAACTTTTCGCCCCTTTTATTTACTAAATTATACTTTACTCGCTCGAAAAACTTCTCCACCAATCGAAATTTAATCCCTTAAATGTGTATGTGATTCTACAAATATAACGTGGTTATTAATATTTCATTTATTCAAAATGTATCATCTCGAAATTCTAAAATTTACTACGATCTTTTTTTATTA
The DNA here is from genome assembly GCF_010416935.1 of Polistes fuscatus. Lineage (NCBI taxonomy): Eukaryota > Metazoa > Arthropoda > Insecta > Hymenoptera > Vespidae > Polistes > Polistes fuscatus. Next base: position 2,202,158 of record NW_025113101.1, read on the forward strand.
TTTACTTATTAATATTTATATTGATGAATTTATTTCACTTTAAATGCACCTGATTGCAGAATTTTTTATAACGCGTTAGATTCAATTCTTATTAAACCAAGTATAATATTTGAATGTACAAATGTAACGTGGTTATTAATGTTTAATTTTTTCATCTAATTCTTATTAATTAAATATCAAGTATAATATTTAATTGTTCAATTTGGTTTAAGTAATAAAGAAGATAATTAACACGTTAACGTATTTAGTCAATTGAACTCACTCTGTCTTGGTTAAAAAAATCGAAACCCCGTTCTCGAATAGAAGGAACGCGAGAACACACAATCTCAGAGGTATGTTTATTCGAGCCTAATGACCACTAATACATCAAATGTGAGGATCAGCGTGTGTCAAGCGTCAAATACCGTGGAAACCGCTCGCTAATCTATCACGAACCTGACGATTTTGTGAGAGTCACTTTCAATGTATGTACGTTAAAACTCCCAGTACGATCGGACATCGATCGATTTTAACAACTGACCGGTTTGATGTATGAAGCTCGCGATTCGTTGAGCTTTCGTCGATCCGTTTAAAAGCTCCCACCGTATACAACTAATTCACCAAACACCCTAATTTTCTTTATTTTTCAATACAGTATTATCGATATTCTCAAACGTTATAATATTCAAAATAAAGTTCGAATACTTACAAATTTTTAACTGCGAATTGAAACAACGTTTTCACAAATATTATTATAGTTGCAATAATAAAAGTATGATTTGATTAACGCGAATAATAAATTTCATTTAAAAAACGTATTTATTTATTTTAGATATTTACGATATATCGTAGCTAGTTCATTAAACGAAGCATCGATAAGACGTATTCGATGATACGAAGAAAGCTTATTATTTCCATCATCGATGTTATTATAGCAAATCGATTTTAGTAGCAGGAGTTGCTTTTCATCATTAACATACCTTCTCATACTAATAGCGTGTTAGTGATGTTAGTATCGCACACGACAAGAGAGAAGATTTATTAGGATTATTACCAATGCGCTAATTGATATGGTTACGTGTTGACATAAATATCCTTCACATTATTAACTATACACACCTAACGTACTGCATACACTTTTAATAAATTTCGTGAATTTTGATTATATTAGGCGAATATAATACGTAATTAAAAAGAAACAAAAAAAATATAAATAGAATACTATCGTGCACGGATTGTTTTACTCAAAATAATGTCAAAATTTGTATTCGTAGTGTCACGTTTACGGATGCATAGAATACATGCATTCACAATGCTTTCTAATCCGCATTTTCGGAAGGTTCAACGCGCAAAAGAGGTGAAACTCTCGTCCGTCCCTTTTTGACTATGCAACATGAAATTCATAGAGTGCGATATAAGGAAGTTATACGAGCGTTACGCGTTTTCACTCCAATGAAAAGGAAAAAAAAACGATAAAATGGAGAAGAAGAAGAAGAAGAAGATAAAGGAACGAAAAAACCGGATCATTAATTTCCTTCGTTCGAATATCTAAAAGGAAACGTATGATATCCTCCGTTTTTGCTTTACGTATCCTTATCCATGTTATATTTGTTACGACGTTAGTTTCCCATGAAATATCAGTAATGGCGAGTAAAATATCACGTTGAATGATAAGAGTCTCTTTTATGGAGGAGTAGGATGAATGGGGGAGGGAATGCACATTAAATTTCTTACATCGATGTTGCTTGCTACTTTAATCGCGATAAGTTGTTAATAAAACTGAACAAATTAGTCGTTTTTATATGTCTCGAAATAGGAACGTTTCATTGTTGACGAAAGATGCATATAAAACGAAAATGCGAGGGACGAATTATTTTCAAATGGGGTCGTAAAAAGAATAAAAAAAAGAAATCAAAAATACCATATAGAAATATATTACGTAATTCAACATTTGAAATCGTTCTATTTTATCAACTAGTCAAATATTATTTATCAATATATTAATATAATACGTATATTTTAATATCGTATAACATTTATAAAACATTTATATTTAAAATACGAAATTAATGATACCATAGGGGATTTTTGATTAGAATAAAGGAAAAAAGGAAAAACAAATAGAAAGCGATAAATATAAAAGAAATAAATAACAGGGAGGATAAAAAGATGAATGGTGGGGCAAGTGGGAACACCTGATGTTTCGAGCATGGCAAACGTAAAACTCGTGTAGATTCGAAGGATCGTAATCGAAAGAAGCGGGCACAACGCGAATCGAGCACGGGCACGTTCGAATTCACGAAAACCCGAAATTGGAAGATTCCAAAGTTACCATCGTAGCTTATAACAAATATCTTTTTTTTTCTTTTTTCTTTTTCCACCCTTTTCGAACAGAGAAAAGATATCGTCGACGAGGAGGGTGAGTTTGAACGACGAATACAAGAACGGGGAAGAGCATCTACCACCGATCGTCTAAATACTTTACAAACTTTCTCCCCTTTCTTCTTTTCTTTTCCTTTCTTTTTCTTTTTTCCATTCTTTCAAACAAATAAGAGAAAGTTTTTGTACTCCGCAAATCATTTAATTTTCTATTACCGCGTTACACACGTATCTAAATTCTTATGGAAAAGTTTGAATCGAAAAAATGAATTCGAGATGATGAAGAATCAAAAAAAAAAGAAAAGAAGAAGAAACGTTTTATATAACTAAAAAAAAAAAAAAAGAGAGAGAAAAATGTTTTCCTATTGGACGTGAACCGTAATTTGGAGGATTCCGTTTGTAAAACTTTCTGAAAAGCATAAATATGAAAAGGAGGACCGTCTAAAGAACAAAAGCCGTGGTTTACTGAACAAAAGACCTACCGCATGTTAATTATACCATAATAAGGGCTGGCGAAAAGGCTCGATTTCTAACACCTTTTTCAAATGATTTACCTATAATTTTCATTCACTTTTTTCTTATTTATTTATCCCTTTTCTTTCTTTCTCTCAACTTTTAATTTTAATTCAAACAAAACGTCAGATCAATACTCCTATGGATTACTTTAACCCGTTTAATAGTTCTCGCTCTAGTGACCACGAAATTACATTATAATAAAAAACATTTTTACGTATAAATAGATTTTTCCATGATATGGCGTTCCCCGGATATTTTTTTCCTATCAAATCCTCTCCTATTGGTTGCATAGATTCGTTACCAATCACCGTGAAGAAAAAAACGAAGTAGGATTAATAGTCGAACGATTCTCACACCTATCAACGACAAATGAACTGTTCCTCGTCGTCTTTGTCGAACACTACCAATTGGTTGACACGTTAAACATAGATGGATAGAAAGAGAGAGAGAGAGAGATAGAGCGAGTCATAGAACATGGGAGGGAGTATGGCAACGAAGAGGAGGTAGCATGCTAGAGTCAGGATATTTTCCAGGGTTAATCCCATCAGCACTGCAATAATCCTGGCAGATTGCACTCGTTAGAAGGACGTGGGGTTCGTTGATAAAAAGCCATTGTTCCGTGTCCATTGGTAACAAGAGCTCCGGAACGAACATCGTCGTTACCAATCTGTTTCTATCTCTCTCTATCTATCTATCTACCTATCTATCTATCTATCTATCCTTCTTTATCACTTTTTTCTCTTTTACTATCTATCCTTTCCCATTGACCGTGTGTACCACTACACTGCATCCACGTATTCTTCTCTTTCTCTTTTTCTATCCTTCTGTTTTTCGTTCTCCCTCTTTCCTTCATCCATTTCTCATCTTCGTTACTCTTCCGTTAGTCGAGAGGTTCACAGCAAATATTGACAACTATCGAAGGACTTTGTCCAGGAACTCGTGATGGACTTTACGAACGGAGGACTACATCACGGAAAGAGAGAGAAAGAGAGAGAGATTGGTGCATTGGTTAGAGAAGAATAGAGAATTGAGAAAAGATATAGAGGCTTGATTACGCGAATCCGTAATTGACTTACATAAGGGAATTTCAGATGGTCGATTTCCCTTCAACATTCTACTAAGCTTATGCTTTATCTCTACCTTTTTATCCCTTTATTGGTTTCGTTACTCCTATATTTCTATCGTTTAAAAGTACGATTTCTATTTAGGTTAAATCATGATAAATATATCGAAGAAGTTTTATTGCTTAATGTTGACTCTGATTTTATTATTTTTCTTTTTTCCCCCGTAATTATATTTATATTTTCCGTAACTATCTTTATTTTATTTCTTTTTTTTTACCCGATCTCTCTTTTCGTTGATTTTGCATTAATGAATTTATTCCGTAAAATAAAATAAAATTTCGATAGTTTAACTTAACTAGCGTGCAAATATCCTAGCCGATATTCAAAGATTCTTTCATCAACGATCCAATCGAAACTTTATCACGACTTGTTACAACACAGAGTATCATAATAATTCTACAATGTTCGAGGTCCAATATACCGAAGAGAATAAAGTTTGAGAACATACAATATATATATATAAAGAGAAAGAGAGAGAGAGAGATTTCTGTTACAAATTACAACCGGTCATCGCTAGTACACCGACGATCCATCAATTTCAAACGAACGAATCGCGAAACGAATCACGAAACGAATCACGACTTTTCCACTTGGCATTTCTATTGCAAAAAGAGAGTTACCTATACCGAAAGAGCATCGGGTCAAGGTACATAATAAAACCTATTCGTATATAGGTATCTGTATTTTATATATAATATATATATTTGTATGTGTGTGTGTGTGTATGTGAGACTACTATACGACACTATTTGTCTCTGTCTTTTCTTTCTTTTCTTTTATTTCGCCATTTTTCAATTCATTTTTACTTTCTTAACAGAAATTGAAAATACTTTTCACTCAATTTCGATGCAATCCAACCCTTGGCAAATTTTATTTGACTTTATACGAATATAATATTTATTATACGTTTAACGAGATTGTATATATATATATAAATATATAAATGCATATCGAAACGAATTATTTTCTTCTCTTATCGAATTTAAATGTTATCGTCGAATTAATTTCACGTATATCCATCTATGAATTCTATAATGATCGATAAATATTATTATTATTATCATTATTATACTTATTCGAAGAATAATAAAGATCGCGTTATTATATTTTCTTATTGGAAAAAAAAAATAAAAAGAGAAAATTTCATACGTTGCATACAGCAATGTTCAATCATTATCGGGATTGGTGATTATATTCGCGTATCGAGTATCGAAGCAATTCGTTTACACAAAATTTTATGCGAAAAAAAAAGAAAGGATAGAGAAAGAAAGAGAGAGAGAGAGAGGCATGTATGTATTTGCATCAGAAAATACGCGTAATATCAGGAATTACAAATTTCTCGTTCGTTCATAGAGTTGTTACGGTGAGCTTATTCTCTATTGAAACTTCGATGAAAAAAAAAAAGAGAAAAAAGGAAAAAAAGAAAAATAAAAAAAAATCACTCTGGATAGTATTAATTGCCAATTAACATGGCAATCTGTTGAGTCATGTTTTACAATGTCACAGTTATAGATACTTTATGTTTCGTGAAATGCAACGAAATATAATCCATGGAAGCGTATACGTGAAGTGAATGAGAGTGTGTATATATGTATGTGAGAGAGAGAGAGAGAGAGAGAGAGAGAGAGAGAGAGAGAGAGAGAGAGAGAGAGAGAGAGAGAGAGAGAGAGAGAAGAAAAATTCGTAGGAATGTTTTCACGAGTGTCTCATTTCTCAATTTAGGTAAACGTACGGACCATTGGAACTTTTAATTGCTTTCCATTTTTTTTCCCCCGAGATTTGTGCCAAAAAAAAGGGTTAATGTAACAAAGTTTCTTTTCGTAATTCCCTTATATTCTATAAAATTACAAATTGTTTGTATAACACACCATTCTTTTTCATTTATATATTATTATTATTATTTAATATTTTAATTAAATCTGAAATGCATATATATATATATCTATATAAAATATAATTTAACAAATAGATAATATAAAAAATTGATAATTATATTTTTATTATATTATATATTTTAAGTATTGCGAGTAGTCGATAAAAAATTTTGTTCTCGTATTATCATTGAAATAATATAAATGAAATATTCAATAATATTATTATATCGAAATGGGAATATAGGAAAAATATATTTTTGAAGACCATTAGGCTAATAATAAATGTTATTCCATCGATCCATCCATTTATCTATCTTTTCCTCTCTTTCTCTCTCTCTCTCTCACACTTTTTGCTGTCATGCTACTCGACGATCGACGATGAAACATAAATAAACGGTCGACCAGTAGCTGCCGGATATCCAAACCTCGGTTTGTCATCCGTTCTGTCGAGATTTTTTGACAAAGTGATCGACCAGTGATTTTTTTGTTTTTCAAAACCTGTCCCACCTATACATACATACATATATATATACGACAAAGTAATCGTACACGAATCATTTCGATGATCGAAGGGTCGGGGTTGCGTCGAGGGTTTCCTTTTTTTTACAAAACTTTTCTATCATCATCGAACGAAAAAGAAAAACTATATCATTTATTATTCTCCAACAATAATAATTAATCGATATCGATATATACTTTTTCTCTTTGAAAATTAGTTATATATCAACCTTTTATTATTTTTTTCGTCAAATTTTCGTTTTTATCACAAATTTTCTAATAATCCTCCTCTCTCTCCCTTTAACTACAGAAGACGGATAGAAAAATTCCTCTCCCTATTTCTGTTTATGAAATATATAAAGATTTTGAGTAAAGGGACAACGAGACAATGGGTTAACGAAGGAAGTTCCTTTACGAGAAAGACCTCCCAATCCTCGTGCGAGGATAATTCGTGCGACGAATGATAATAATAATGATCGATCGTAATTCTCGGGGGGAGGGGGGTGTTCTTCTTCGAAGGAAAGGAAGAATATGGAAGGAAATGTAAGGGATAAAGAACAATGAAAGGAGAAAGAGAGTAAGAAGAGAGGAAAAGAGAGAGAGAGAGAGAGATAGAAAGACGATCTGCGACGTACTATAAGAGATAGGACAATGCACAATGGTGCTCAAAAGAGTGGTAGTAGTAGTAAGAGGTATAAAATGGGGGTGGGTGGGTGTTGATGGGGGTGGGAGTAGAATAAGAAAAGGAAGAGCAAGTATAGAAAGAGAGAGAGAGAGAGAGGGAGAGAAGAATAATATAGAAGATAGCATTGGAAATTTCATTCGGTCGTAGAAATTACGCGAAGTATGGGTAGAAGGGTGAGGAGAAAGGGGGTGGAGGAGGTACGTTCTTCGGGTTCCGGTATTCCAGCAAATTACTTTGAGTGTCGACGATCGTTCCTTTAAATAGAAATACTCTCCTTTCCCTCCGATCCGTTTTCTCTCTTTCGTGTAATTAATCTTACAAACGAACGAACGAACGAACGAACGTTGGATGAAAGAAAGGGAAGGGAAGGGATGGGAATGGAAGGGTAGAAGAAAGTAGAAAAAACCAACGCGACAACGGTGGGGATGAAGATAAAGAAGAAGAAGAAGAAACGAAAGAGAAAAGAAAATAAATGCGGAAAGAAAAATCCCTGAAAAGGAAGGAATGGAAAATATCGTTTGCTCGTTCCCCCTGTTTTTTTTTCTTTTTTTTTTTCTTTTTTTTCGTAAGATCATCGACAAAATGTAAATTTCATATTTGGTGTTATACGCCGAGAGAGATACGGCCATTATTAAGATTTTTGCTTTTATCTTAAGTATTCTAAAGGACGGATAGAAGAAGACTCGTCGACGTTTATTATTATTGTTAAGGAATATCGAGTAACGTCTTTCAACGATGGGCAGGAGTGGGTGGATAAGAGGGAGGAGGAGGAGGGGAACGAGGAAATAATACTTTTGTTTTATTTTCGATGGTCGGAGATATCATTGCAAAAGAATTTAAGAATCGTATTATAAAGGATGGAATTATATTACGCAAAATTATGCTCGATCTAAAAAATCCTCTTTATAAAGAAATTCAACTGTCTTAGACGAGAGGGATAATTGTTACACCAAGTATAACGTATCCGTTTACGTGAATGCATAACTCTCCCTTTGATCATCGTTATTATTATTATTATTATTATTATTATTATTATTATTGTGTAGTTCTTTAATCATTAATTCAATTATTTTAATTGTATTATAATGAGAGAAAGATTATAAAAATGATTAGAAGAATATCGTTTTAAATTGATAATCAATGAAAGAAAATAATCGTGCATTATAATACAAGTTAATGGTGATGAATAAAATATGAAATATTTATTCTTGTGAAATAATTCCCAATGAAAAATTAATAACGGAAAGGCTAGCTTAACGAGATAAAATATTATCATTCAGATAACGTTATCCCATTAACGATATCAATTTATTTAGAAAAATATAAAATAAGCATTAATTATCGTTATTATTAGCGTTATTATTATTATTATTATTATTATTATTATTATATATTGTCCTGCGTTGTCCACTAATCGTTGGTCGAATTCGTACTTTAAATACTTATGTAATCCTATAAGCTTATAGTATTAAAGAAGCCGTGCGAAAAATTAAACCCGATTATAACCTTGCGATTATGTATGTATGCAATTATATAATATATAAGAGATGTTGGCTGTGTGTGTGTGTATGTGTACGTGTGTATGCGAGAGTATAAACGCGGCATATCGAAAACTCCTGTAATTCGATAATCTTATTTACGAGCAGCAGGTGCGAAAAATCGGTTTGGACGTGCGCGTTCGAGTGTGTTACACGCGGGAAACGAATTACCTTTTTGTTCGGATATTTTTTGGCCTTAACCAAAATCACCTTTCCCTTACCTTACCTTAAAATGGAATCATATATCTTTCATTAATTTCACGGGAGTGCTCTGACACGTTTCTGGCAGATTACCAATGGGAACGTCGCTTACCGCCATTTAAACATAAAGTATTATTTCTTAATGTCGAGTTCAATTATTATTTCACGAAAAAATATATAATCTATGCGCGACACTCCTTTTCGGTTACACTGCTAACGCTCTAATGTTCTTTTCTTTCCTTTTCTTCTTCTTTTTCTTTTTTTCTTTTTTTCACAAATAAATTAATTCTTTATTAATCATTACAATAGAATAATTACTAATCGAATGATAATGAACATAATAATAATAATAATAATAATATGAAAACGTATCTAACAAGTACCAGGAACCAGTATTCTCGTTAAATCCTTACAGTAAAAACCACTGATCCTCGATACCTAATCGGAAAAAGAAAAAAAAGAAAATAATAAAAAAGAAAAAAAAGAAAGAATCTCGTGAATAGGCAGGAAAGAAAGATAATAGAAAATTTCGAAGGAAAATCGGATCGGTGAAAAAAAGCAAATTTGTCTGAAGATCAGGAGAAAAAAGAAAAAGAAAGAGAGAAGAATTCAGCGGAGGGATTTTACTATTATTTGAGGTCGATGTAAGAAAAAGAAAGATGAAATAGAAGAAGTAAAAGAAGAAGAAAAAGAAGAAGAAGAAGAAGAAGAAGAAGGAGGTCTCGGAGATTCATAGAAAAAAAGGCTGTGGCTGCTGGAGCTGACGGCGCAGCTGGCGATAAAATAAGGTCGGGGCTAAATAATAAAATAATGAAAGATGAAGGAGAGAGAGAGAGAGAGAGAGACGGAGAAGAAAATGAAGAAGGAGAAGAAGAAGAAGAAGAAGAAGAAGAAGAAGTAGAAGAAGTAAAAAAAAAAAAGAAATAAAATAAAATGAAGAAGAAAATGACGGGGGCAAGGAAAGAAACTACTCTCTCCCTCGTGGATTATCTTTCTCGTCGAAAATCGATTTCGCGGCTTATTGTTTTGTTAAATACTCTTGACGTCAATTCGATATTGGTTATCGTCGTATTTTTTCTTTCTTCTTCTTCTTCTTTTTTTTCTATTTTTTTTTTCTTTATAATGATCGCGATACAAAAGAAGAGAACGACCAGCACACCGACAGGGGGTGGGGTAGGGGTGGATGTTTACCGACGAAACGATTGAGACATTTTAAATGAAAAATAAATCCACCAACATCACCACCGATCAAGTGTTATATAATGTTTCTTTAGTAATCGTCTCATTCTTGCAAACTAAGAAATAATGGATTTTCATTTCGTTCTTTATCAGTCCCCGTAGGGTCTTTCGTGCGCGAGTGTAAATGCATATTTTTATTCTATTATATTTTAATTTAAAATCAAGAGAAAGAGAAACAATAATAATAATAATAATAATAATATCATTGACGGGGGTGAGTTATACAACAAGATTCTTTACTTCTTTCTGTCAAAAACACAATGTGATGCGCATTTTTCTCTCATCCCTTCTTTCATTTCTTATTTTCTACTCTTTATCTTTTACCTTCTTTTGTGGACATAAGTATAAAGTACAACATTGGAAAGAAAAACACGAGACACGAGTAAGACGCGTATGTGTTGGTAAACTTGCAATGTGTTTATATACACTCGCATACTACTTACTTATATTTGCATGCATATACGTAAAGTGGAGGACATTGATATAGTTTGTAGGCAAACGCGGAACGATAAAATATCGTCGAACGACAAAAACGGTTCTTTAACATTTTCACCGAAACGTTTCAAACTACTATTCCTCGTCCTCGAGGAAGAAGAACCTTGACTCGATGCATATTGTGCATCGCATGCACGCATGCATGCATGCTTGCTTGCTTGCTTAGTTCACCTGGGGATGTGCCACGTGCACTCAACCTTCTTTCATTCTCGAATTTCACTAGCGACAACAACCTTGATGGCGTAACAATTTGCTTACTAACCCCTTACCCCCCTAAACATATTCAAACATTCTTTCACTCTCTCTCTCTCTCTCTCTGTTTCTTTTCTCACTCGGCTTTGAAAATTTTCTTTTCTTTTTTTTATCCACCTACCCTTGCTAGCTTTCGCTAAAGAAAACCGAAAAGAAAAAAAAGGAAGAGGAAAAAATTGTTAGAAGAAAAAATATTAGGGTTAATTTGCGGAAGAATATGGGTCAGTTACTTGCCGCAGAGCCACGTGCATTCGCTAAAATACGCTGGCGAACTTCTTAATTTACTCTTTTACCCTCATCATCCTCTCTCCTCTCTTTCTCCTTAGTTTCTTTTTTCCTACGTGCCAGGATTAATAATTCGGTGATAAAGGTGGTGCGGCCTCCTCTTCCCCCGTTGATGATGGTAGTGGTAGTGGTGGTGGTGGTGGTGTGTGTGTGTGTGTGCGAGCGCGCGATTCGGGTCAACTACTTCGAATTAATTTTTCCTCGAGTTAGAGACGCGGCTACTTGAAGGGTTCCAAAACGAGAACGAGAAGCTCGGTTTGAAACTGTGTTAGTGGTGCTGATGACGACACAATGATGACTGGGCGGGTGTTGGTGATGGTACTGGTTGGTTGTACCACGACTCCTCTGGTCAAACAAATTGGTCTCGTTGCTCCGTTTTTAAAAAAAAAAATAAAAGAAAAAGTCCAATATTCCAAATGAATCTACTTTTCCAACCCTATTTTTCCTCTAGTATATTTCCCCTGAATCACGGTTGATCGTTTGCCAGTCTTTTCTCTCTCTCTCTCTCTCTCTCATCCCTGTCGAGTGCACGATACTTTGAAAATCATTTTTAACGTCAAATTAATCTAAGAAAACTCTAATTCGACCAATTTTAAATGTACGCTTATTAAACGTGATTAATAATAAGTCAATTTTCATTGAGCACACTTTTTTTTCCCTTCTTTCTCTCCTTTTTTATTTCTTTTCTGTTCGTGAATTAATAAGTAAGTACGGTTAATCTACGTGAAAATTTCAAAATGACCGAGTGCCATGGCGACACGCTTCTTGAAAACTTTCAACGAGCTTACGCGAGTACTTTGAAAAAAAAAAGAAAAAAAAAAAAGAAAAAAAAAAAAAAAAAAAGAAAAATAAAAATGAATTTAAAAACACCTCACCGCCAAGTAAACTGATTAAAAGATTTTCAGCTCGTGTGCGCGACGAACGTATACGCACGAGAAAAAAAAAAAAAAGAAAAAAATCAAGTAAGTAATACAACCTTACGTACTTACTTACGTACGAAGTAAGTATCAAAATTCCGTGACAAAATCACTATAATATGAATTATTATAAGACCATACAGGAACGTTATATTAATTCATAACTAATGACGCGTTCATTCTACCCTTAATGAACTTAAAAGTATAAACGAGTAATAAATCTTGTTTTCCCAGTGTGTTCACAGCTTTACCCGTTAGTTTCCAAAGTTCATTCATGAGATGCAAAAGCGAGAGAAAGAGAGAGAGAGAGGGGAAAAGGCATGGACGAAATATTCGAAAGAAAAACAAAAAATGAAAGGAAATAAAAAGAGAAGATATACACGCGTGTACTTCGGTGAAAAATATAAAAAGAAGAAACAAAAAAATAGAAAAAGGAAAATAGAGAAGGGGGAGGAAGAATAAAAACACGTTTTACCGCACGGTACCGCACGGTACCGCAAAACTCGCGCGCTTTTGCGGTCATGCACGCAACTGTCGACGATTCGGATTGTAGTCGGTACTACCCTTCGCTATATTAAAGTTTTTTTCATGGATCTCCCCCATTCATCGCACCAGGCGCTAGTTTCTTCTTTCCCTAGCCCCCTTTCTCCTTTCTTCTTCTTTCTTTCATTTTTTTTCCTTTTTTTATTTTTTTTTTACAAAGCACGGCACAGCTCGCGCGCCTCTCCGAGACTTTTCAATTATCTCTGGCGCGGCGCGGTGTGCACCACTTCATTTTCACCGTGAAATATGCATCGCAATATGCACGCGTAACCACGTTACACCGTACCACCGTCTGTGTGTGTGTGTATGTATGTGTGTGTGCGCCTATCGCGAGACTGTTTCCTCCTTTCTTCCCTTTCCTACCCTTTCCGTTCTCTTCCTCAACACGGATTGCATCGATTGCCCTCACCAACCCTCACCGTTCAAACCCCCCTCGGCACTCCCATTCAAGCAAACCATCCTTTAACTGTCCTACCTCCTATACCAATCGAAAAGAGCTACGACTTTATTCCTATTTCGACGATATTCTTCTTTTCTTTTATTATGTCTCTCTCTCTCTCTCTCTCTCTCCTTTTTTCTCTCTATTTCTTTCTCTTATACGGTGTAATAAAATACAAGTGCCGAAGTTCTTTTGAAAATGAAGACGCCAACGCGAAAGACAAGTAGAAAGAGAGAAAGATATGAGAAATTGTAATGGCAAGTATTTGCAGTTATTGCATCGTTTCACTTCATATGTGTTGTCCTATATAGGTGTAATACGAGGGATACATTTCATTGATAAAAATATAGATATTTTGATTCTTCGATACTTCCTTCTCTCCTTCGTTCGTTCGTTCGTTCGTTCATTCATTCATTCATTCATTCATTTTCTTTAACTTCATAGATATTTATCTATCGTCATTACTTACTTTATGAATTTCAATTGTAGAATACATATTATCGGTTTTCCACGTCATCGCTTTAGGAAACGTTGGCTAGCTGCTAGCCAAAGCTATGTTTTGCGTTCGCAGCACGCGCGACGCATTCATTCGTAATAATAACGATCGGTCCGAATCTATCGGACATTCTTTCGGAAATCGTTCGATAATGTTCTCTTTTATGTATGTATGTACATATAACGGAGGTAACATTTCGCCATAGATGTTCACGTATTTTGCGTTTAATCGGAAACTGGGAACACACACACACACACACACTCATACACATCATATATATATATATTCTACATAAAAACGTATATATAATCTGTCGAACGATATTTATCGATCTTTCCTTCAGTCCGTGAAAAATGATTTTCCAGGAATACGGTTACGCGAATTGAACGAGCGACGGCTCTTAAACGATATTTGTACGGTACATATAATGTCTGTTTGCGATAGGTAAGATGCTCTCTTACTATACTATACGACATCGTACTTTCATTTCCACTTCCGGGATAACTTGGAAACAGACGAGACTATATGACATAGGAAATACGATTTCGTTCGTTCGTTCGTTCGTTCGTACGTACGTACGTACGTACCAACCTACGTATGTTCTTTTTCATTCTCTTCCATCTTACAGTTTATGGGTAGGATCTATACCCTTATGTAAGAAGAAAGTGAAAAAAGATCAGAACGATATCGAGCGTAAGTAATTTCATATCTTAGAGTTTAGTATGATAACTCCTCGTAAATGCAATAAGTGTTACATTACTTTCATCTATATGTGTGTCCTATATTGGTGTAATAATAGAAGATACCTTTTATCGATAACAAAAAATAAGAATATTTTGAAATATATATTATTATTGTTATTAAATATTATTAACAAAATATCTATTATATATCTTTGAATTTATCTATCGAGTAACGTTCAACGAATAATACGTAAATTAATAACCAAAATTCATAGTGATACTCTATTCTCTTTTACATTTATATAAAGTTATTACTTTGAATATAATACCAGATAATATTATGAAATAGAATTGAGAGAGTATCTACATCTCTCTTCTCTCTATCTTTTATTATTACGTCATCATCGAAATAATCAAACACCATTCTATTTAATATCGAATGAAACATACGGTGTTTAAAACGATTCCCGTCATTTTCAAAATGTCCGTCATAGGATAATCCGACGAATCCTACCTCTGACCTATATATAAATGCCATATCATCATCCTCCTCCCTCTTTCTCTCTCTCTCTTTCTCTCTTCTAACTTATTACTATATATCTTTATATAGATATATACTTTATGAATCTCGTAACGTGATCTATATTCTACATTATACCGTCTATTCGTTATTAATCTTTCCGAGATATGAAATCGCAAATGTCATTGCTAGGAAATTTCATTAGGAAAGTCTAGATGGAATATATACATATATAAATTATATCATATAAGGTGGCAAATGAAAAGGGTTAATAATACAAAAAATATCTTCTAAAATATTCGCTAAAAGTATAGAAAAAAGTTATGAAAAAGGAAAAGAAACAAATGTTTTAGATTTGAAAATAAACAATAAAATGTGTCTCATTCGATAAAGTAACAAGTTGAATTATCTTTAATCATCGACACATACAACTACGTTGAGTAAATGATAAAAAACGAATGGAGAAAAAAATATAACGAAAAAAATAGAAAGGAAGAAAGTAAAGCACCATATCTACACGTCCCGGCATATTAAACTTTTTCCCTATTTATTCTCTAGCATTATCTCTCTCTCTCTCTCTTTCTTTCTTTCTTTCTCTATCTCTTTTATTCCCCCGTGGTATTTCAACGAAAGGCTCAATGATCTCGCGTATACACACTGTCTGGCGATCCCTTTTCGAAGCTTGACTCACGTTTCCTGAACTTTTCAATTATCTTTGAACGCGGTGATGCGCGAAGCGTTTCATTCCCGTGAAAAAAAAAAAAAAAGAAAAAGAAAAAAAAGAACGAATGAAAAAAGAAATATATGCGGAACCGACGGAACGGATTGAAGCACCACCACCACCACCACCACCACCACCAGCAGGAGGAGGTTCAAGAGAGTTGGACAACAGGGAACCGTACCTCGTTATACAATACCTACAACTGTGCGAATCTCACTGTCTCTAAGCTCTCTATTTATATCGATCTATCTACCTATCTATCTATCTAGTTCCATGGTCTAGCTACCTATCTACCTACCCATCTATCTATCTATCTATTTATCTATTTCATTCTATATGTCGTCGTTATCATCGATAGTACCGAACAATTCAAGCTAGATGCATTCATGAGCAATTCAAGTTGCATTATCGGTGCACCCAAGCAAAATAGTATTACTCTCTCGCAATTTTAATCTACGTAGGTATCTCTGTGTGTGTGTGTGTGTCTAGTTGGCGCGCCCACGCTAGAACGTCTATGCGAAATTTTCGAAAGAATCATTTTTCAAAACTAAAAAATGTACTATTATAAGTGAAAAAAGGAAAAGGAAAATGATAGTTAGAATTTTTAAGTTGCACGAGATAAAAATAAGTTTTTGTATTTTCTAGTTCAACGTATCAACGCGCGCGCGCGGGTTTATTTTTTATTTACGACGCGAGCAGTTCCACTTGCCTAACGTTCGGTTCTTCTTTTGTTTTTTCTTTTCATTTTTATGGGATTCCTCCCAGTGGGATTCCCGTAAAGATCGAAACGAAATGATAAGGGGAAGGAAAAAAATTAAGGAGGTCTTAAGGGTAAGAAGGTTTTCGAAAATGATTCGATAGATAAGAAAGGTAAAAAGAAACTAAGAGAAAGGAATAAGAAAATGCGAGGAGATACGCGTATTATGATAATGCAACGATCGTTTGAAAATATCAGGATCTTATTCTCGTAAAATCGTTATCGGAATGACTCGTACTTCAACGTAAAACCGCGGAAACCTCGCCAAGTTTTCGGTAATATCTTTACGAGCGGTAATAACTTCAACTATTATCTCCGAGTGCTGCTGTCTTTTTCGTTTTCCTTTTAAAACGTGCCGAATCTGCGCTTAGTCATTCGAATAGAATAAGAAGAAAGTTTGTCGTTTGTATCTACCTCTCCTCTCTCTCTCTCTCTCGCTCTTTCTTTTTCCTTTCTTTCAAGAGACATCCAATTAGGAAGAACTAATTAGTCGCGGGTTGCATTAAAGTCGCGAGCAATTATCGTAGTCGTGAAAATGGAAAAAGAAAAGAAAAAAAAGAGGGGGTGGGGGGGGAGGGGAAAGAAGAAAGGGCCGAAAGAAAAACGAAAACGGAACAAACAAGATGAAAAGAAGAAAAAAGAAAGAACGGAATTTTTAAACTCGCCACTTGCTCGCTATTCGAAAAGGGGGATAAATGTTTAAGTAAAAAAAGAAAAAATATAAATTCCCCAAGTGTCTCGGTAGGTCGTCCATCATCCTAGTAACAAATACAACGGGGTGGTACCCGTTGGAATGGCGTACGAAAGGTCTTCTGTTTTGCGTTTGCGTGCACCACCACCACCACCACCACCTACAGCAAAAGGGTGCACTTACCTATTTTTCTTACACACGCAAAAGATCCGAGAAAAAGAATAAATTTATTCGTTCGCGAGAAAACGAGCAGGACTCTTGTCTGAGGAGGGGGGAAGGGACGGGATGGGGATAAACAAAAAGGTACTATATTTTTTTCCATTGGTATCGGTAACATTAACCAGACTTGAACCAATTTATTTCAGACGGGGTTTCATTTGAACCCTTTAAGCTTTACGACGACAACGTGTATGGTCTGCAACTACCGGCGATGAAAAGACAAAGGGAAAGACGAATGTAACGTATAACTGCGTCTTTGGGAATGATATAAAGAGAAAAATGAAGATGGGATAATAAAAGGGAGCTTTACCTTTACAAAACAATCCTCGCGAAGAAAAACGTGTAAGTGTGTAGTACAAGTATATATATATATATTTATTTATACAATTTATATATATGTGCGTGTGTGTGTGTATGTGTTAGTTGTCGTTGTCGTTGTCGTCGTTGTTTTGCCGACATTGGAAAAATGGAGCTTGAAAACCATTGGTCGAGCGTAGCTCGTTTACGAACAGAGTGAAAGAGAAAGATAAAAATGTAAGAGAGAAGGTGGAGTAAAATGAAAGGTAGAAAGGGTGGATGAAATAGGAGCGAAGGGCGGGTTCCTACGATACTCCTCACCCCCTATGGCTATACTCTCGTAAATAATAAATGAATTGCATCGTATCAAACGAGAAACTAAGGAAAGATGTGGAGAAAGATGACGTACACGCGCAATTTTCAGACACACACACACTTTTTACACACTCGCCCACGTAAAAAAAACATATTTCCTTTTTATTCTCGTCTCATCTGAAACCACCGTAAGAGAATACCTATCGTCGTTATTGTTAGCAAACTATTATTAAAACATTGTTTGCCATTACTCGGAAGATAAATGGTAAGAATACACTCGAGAAAATTGATTGATCTTTCTCTCTCTTTATATAATATTATTTTTATTTCATTTCCTAATCTCTTTTTCTTTTTTTTCTTTTAATATATATTCCGTAATTCCTACGAGATTCGTTTTTCTTTCTTTTAAATAACGCGTGTTTCTTTCGATCGATTGAAAAATAAGAGAAGAGATAAAATGAGAATTAATTATAGATCAATCATTATAAAAGGACTTTAGAGAGATCTCGCGAAGAAAGTTAATCGAGAAAACTAAAGAGAATTCACATTGGATCGTCAATTATTTTCCCCTTTTCGACGTAGATTCCTATTACCCGCATCCCTTAACGGCTTTCCACAATACACGTTGTTGTTTCCCTAAGGAATACACGAATACTCCTATACGACGTAATTACATACATACATTCATACGTATCTATAGATGTCCCGATACTACACAATACTACGAACAACGACCTACCGCAAGAATTTACTAAACCACAACTTTGCTTCGGTAATGGCTGGCTGGCTGGGTGTTGCGGGTGTGGGTGGAGTTGAGGGTGGGGGTTATGTGCAAGTTCCTTGCTAGGGGTTCTCGTCATTAACGACTTTTCCATCTCTCCGAAAATTCAGGAACTGGAGTCAAGTCGTTATACGTTGTTACCTCTCGACACGACTTGTGCATGTGTGTGTGTATACACATAACACATATCTACATATATATATATATATACAGTGAAAGAAAATCGTAGACCAAGATAAAGCTTGCAAACCAGCAAGAGAAAGTAGGGGAGAGAGAGAGAGAGAGAGAGAGAAAAGAAGTTCCATTCACGTGTCACATTCGAAACGGCGTTTTCTCTTCTGCGAACAACCTAGGCCACACGGTATAAATCCACCCTCGCGTTTATACGTGTCCTGAAAGAGAAAGAGGCTTGAAAAAAGGAAATAGGAAGAAAAAGGAGCACAGGACGAGGAGAGAAGCAGAGCTTCGGACGAAAAGTCCTCTTGGCTGGTGCAGGAAAAAGATCTCCATTGCGTTTCAGCTCGACGAATAATTCACGAGATTCGATCGTCTTCCTCCTCCTCCTCCTCCTCCTCCTTTTCTTCTTCTTCTTCTTCTTTATTCTATCTCACTCTTTCACTTTCTCTAACTCGTTCTTCACTACCAGCTCGTTTTATATGCGAACAAGCGCTAACCTGTCATCCTCAATCCTGATGTACTTCCTAGTTTTGAAAGACGACAATCTGCCTTTGCTAGAATGAAATTCGTCGTTATTCGTAATTCGTCATCGAATATTAGAGAGAGAGAGAGAGAGAAGAGAATTTTTTTAATTTTCATTCTTATCTCTTTTTCTCTCTGTAACAATAAGATACCTAAGATCTTATTATGTTTATCAAGGAAACTAAAAAGGATAGAAAAAGGGGTCGTCACATTTTTCTCGTTACTTGGGGGAGTAATAAAAAGAAAGAAACAAAGAACAAATATATATATATACATGATGACTCTTTGAGATATTCCCCCCACTCCTCTTCCTCCTCCTCTTCCTCCCAACAAGGTACAATACCAAGGCTAAATAAGCAAAGAAGCATACTCTTATTTCGTCTGAGTATAAGTTTAATCCTGCTACTAAAGAGTTCCTCCACCTACGTGCCTCCTGTTTTTTCCATGCAAAGTCGGATAATAACGAGATGCAAACCTACGACTCTGGAATCAAAAAGTGTATATAGTTCGCGTGTGTAAAAACGTCTACGTGAAAAAAGGAATGTAGGGAAGGTTTGCTAGCGAGATCACGTTTATTAACATTGTAATTTTTCATTCGTAAATAACCGTGCAAATTGATGATGATGTTGTTTTTTTTTTTTTTTTTCCTTATTAAAAAACATTTTCTAATATCCTTTTTAATATCTTTCTTCTATTTTATCGTTAACAAATAAGAGAAACGTTCCGCGATAAATTATATTCAATATTTGCAATAGTTAATTTTTCATTTTATATCAATCAAATATTATTATAAACGAATATAAATATGAAAATTAATTCATGGAAAATTGAATCGAATTTTCTCATCTCCTATTTCTATATATATATATATATATATATATAATCTTCGTATTAATGATTACACGCATATTATATATTTTTCAAGAATATTTCCAATGTTATTTGAAAAATTATATTATCGCGATAAAATATTTTATTAATATGTTACTATTTTCGTAATTTCCAAGAGAACGCGTCAAATAACGTTGGAAAATGAATTTTACGAAATAATTTTACGTAATAAAAATAAAAATTAAAATAATTCGTCGTTTTTTTCGTTATAAATCATTTGAGTAATTTACCAACGATTAATTTATTATTTGATTATCAGGATTTAGAGTGATCCCCTCCCTTGTAGACCAACGATATAGAATTGTGATTTCGTTATTTAACCATAAGCTCGAGAAATCCTTTCGAATAAGCCATATACTCTTAAAAGCTAATCCCTGCATTACTCTTGGATTAAATTTCATCCATTATCACAGATTCGCGCTAAATTTCTATTGTACGTTATATACCTATCTGCCATTCACCATACCGCAGTATATATCGTGGACGAAATGTCTTCGATCAACAACAATCTAAAGGATTATCATAATTAACGTTCGTCTGCGGTGGCACGCGACCAAAAAATCAATACTTTTAACTGATGCAAAATATGGCATAACAAATTTCTATATTAATTAATCGTTCAATGCGATAACACGTGTTTAACTAATTAATATTCAAACGAATTAACGAACGAACAAAAGTTTTATAAATATTTTTTCTAAACCATTTTGATTCGCGAAAAAGAAATATGAACAAATTCACATATATATTAAATTTCTTATAATTTATAATAGGTATTCGACGTAACTGTATGTTGTTACATTATATGTTTAAATAAAATTATGTTTAAATAAAATTATGTTTACCGTAATAATATCCGTTATTTATTTGTCATGCCTATATTTATTATCTATAAATAAGAATAGGAAATATATATAGGAAAGTTAGCGGTCCGTTCGTATCGGAGGGAGGGATGGCTTGCGATACTTTCGGCCGTTTTGCGGTAGAGTTTCTGAAATGGAACGATGCCCAGGAGGGCTAAAGCCGGCGTCGTTTCGTGTGAAATATTAAGAACGGTGCTCGGGACAAACGGGTCCTCCTCTCTTCCTCGAAGGGAAAACTCTCGGAAAGTGCATAGACTTTGAATGAGCCCAACCCACGTAACCTGTTTCTTACAAAGTAAGTACTTGCTACTTTTTTACAACAACAACAAAAAAAAAAAATACACAAAAAAGGTAGATAAGACGAGCAATGGAAATTGATCGTTTTCCTTGTGTCCAAAATATTTATACTCCAAATTGTAGTCGAGTATATTTTAGCAAAAAGTTTTTCAAGATGGATGAGAAAATTATTTGGAAAATAAATCCTTCCAAGATTACGATGCGATCTATATAATTAACCTTTCATTTATTATTTCCACTCTAGCTGTAATTTGAAAATACTTTTCATTAATAAATTAGAAATTTATTAATGAATTATAATAATAATAATAATGACTTACAGATGACGATGAGATGAGCGTTCGCGCGAATCGGTTTGATTCGTAAATATGGTCCAACTTGGCACTGATATTCTCCATCATCGGTAAGAGAAGCATCGGTAATCCTAAGATTATAAAATCCCTTGTTTTGATCACCGATCAATCTCAATCTTGGATGACCGACGATTTCACCGTCTGCGTATAAAACGAAGAAAAATCAATCAATCAATCTCGCACACATGCAAAACAAAATTAATTATTAATTCTGTATATATATATTCAAACACTGTGAATGTTTATGCAAGTGCATATTATTTTTCATGCGAGAAAATGTGAAAAAATTATTGTAAAAACGGTAATGTCATTAATCCGTCACCGAAAAATAATATTCTTATTACGAGCGAAAGATTCATTTTAATGTTACAAGAAAAGCGAACCGGTGAGCTTGGGAGGGGGAGGGAAGTCTTCACGCGAATGCAACAAACTGATTGCGCGTCGTGTCGTAACAAAGAAGTCAACCAACGATGAGTTGACGACGGTTTTACATGAAAAGGAAAAAGGGAGAAACGACGAAATATGCTCTGCTAGCGGCAACGATTAAATTTACGCTGCTTGGTTCCTAAACCCCCTCCCACCCTCGACCCACTCGCCTTTCCCTCTCTACTTGCCCCACCCAAACACCTCCGACGTTTCTCCAAAGAAACTTTCCTCCCTTCCACCCTCCTCTCGTCGGTCGTTTGAATTAAAAAATTGCAAATTCCTGTTTGAAGTTACTCCAAGAGTTTTGTGAACGGTACACGAGAAAACGTTAAATTAAAAACTTTATCTAAGCGGGAATAAGTATTGTCAAATAAAATTATCCGGACAATCGTACACGTATATAATTAAATTATAATTAAATTATAATTAAATTAACAGTCAAATTATTGGATCGAGAGAAACGAGGAAAATGAGGAGGTGTACGGAAAAAAAAATAAACGTTTGTGGTACGATTACTCGAAGAATAGGAGTAACACACATCGACAACAACGTATTGTATTTATTTAACGAGCTTTTTTCTTATTATAAGCAATACTTACTCGGTTGTATGACGTAAGCAAAGCCGTCTTTGACCCACTGAACGATGCCGACCCTGTTCTCGACCTCGCAAGGTATTATCACCTCGCCACCCTCGAGCACGGAACTATTTCTCGGCTTGAACCGAAAATATTGGGCACCCTCGCCTGCTGAAACACACAGAAGAAAATAACGATACTAACTTTCGTGTATTACTAACGTAACTCATGCACATACGAGTAAATATATATTATCTTGCGAGATAACTCGCGTTCCGAGGGGATGATAAGAACAACAAAATATTATCACGTGTTCTCTAACGAAAGAAAAAACAATAAAGAATGAAATATGGAATTATACCTTGGCGAGCGACGAGAAAAAAAAAAGAAGAGAAAAAATATTATTCGAATTTCAACAGAGTAAATTGATTATACTTCGAATAAATATTGTTTGGGAAAAGAGAGAGAGAGAGAGTTCCCTCGGGAACCTGTAGGTTTTTATTAAAGTAACCACGCTCACTTAGTTGCCAACCCAATAGTTAAAGGATTTTTATGTTATGGATTATTTGTCTACGATAAAAATAAAAGAAATAATTCGCTTGGACAATTGCCGTTCGTTTCCGTTTCCTAGATTAATTTAGATTTTCACGATAGGGGGGTGGTGAAGGGGTGGTAGGTAATTCCAAATTCGTGGTGGAACAATGACAATGTAAAGTGATTCGGTCGGTACTCGCGTAATTATAATTAAGTGTATAAACAATAGTATTTTAGTATTTCTCGTTAATTCCGTTCCCCCGTTGCCCCCCGGATCCATTTCCCCTATTGTTGTCTCCTTCTAGGAGTATTTCTTGCTTCAGGAAATTCAACGTTTATTGAGTTTTGATATTAGTCGTTTCCTCTTTTCTCTGTTCTCGGTTTCCTTATTGTATTGTTTTTCTTGTTCTTTTTTGGTGTTTACCATCCCAACGATTGCAAAATGAGTCGACATTGTCGTCGTCTTCGTCGTCGTCGTCGTTGTCGTCATAGTCCTCGTCGTTCTCATCATCATCGTCAAAGAATATAATCGTAATGCTACAAACTCGATATGACAATGGAGTCTTCGTTATTTGCATATCCATTATATCGTGTCTCCATTGAAACGACACGGTTATAAGAGCCATCCCAGTTTGTTATTTATTTTTCCTTCGATTCATACCCCCGATATTATATTGAAAAAGAAAATAAATAAAAAGAAAATAAAAGGAAAGGAAAGGAAAGAAAAGAAAATAAAGGAAAGGAAGAAGTTTTTTAGGAATGCTATCTCAACCGTTAAATAGAATCCAACGATATTTTGATTGTCGTTAAAATTACCTACCAATGGATAACGTTGTTTACAATATTTAATATGAGAAATTCATTTTTTGTCATTCAGGTTTTGTCATGGTTGCGTAAGGGTTGATAATAAGTGTGTTATATTTATAATTTTAAATGATTATTTTAACAGTGTTGGAAATCAAGCTATCGTATTCGTGCGTAAATGCATACCTACCTACATACAAAAATATATGATTTTCGTAATTTTCTTATTTGATTCGAATCACACTTGAAAAATATTTCATTTCTAGAACGAGCAGTACGTTTAATAATAATTTTCATCGCACGTACGCACCCACACAAGGACAGTGGTGGTGGTGGTGGTGGTGGTGGTTGGAAAAACAAATCTTCTTGCTTTCTCAACGAGGTGCGATTCGAATTACCCAAGGGATAAAACCATACCTACAGTTGAGAGCACGGAATTTCATGAAGAACATTTGCAGAAGGGTAACTTCGAAATTCTGACGCGTACGAAAACTCCCCGCAGTAATAACCATGCTGGAATATATTCCTGGGCCACTAAACTCCTAATTTTTGATCGGTACGGTAGATGAGAAAATAAGGGATAAGAAACGGCCGTGCTTAACTCTTTCCAAAAAATGAAAAAATATCATCCCTACATTTATCTTCTATTCGCTTAATTTTTCTCTATTTATACCTTTTTTCATATGATATATTAAATACCCATCGTTTACAGAATAGAATATTGAATGAATTCAATGTTACTAAAAAACGAAAGGGTTACTAATGGCATTTGTTATTTCAATTGAGATAAATGCATAAATACAAACGAATCATTGTACAATTTCATTGTACTCCTTTTATTTTTGGTCGTACAATTATGTCGAATTTTCAAAAATGTATTTCTATAAATAAAACATATATATATTTGTGTGTTATCGATCGTTAATCAACTGGAACAAATAGTCAGGGTCAAAATGAAATCTAATATGCATACATAGTTCACGTTGTTAGCAATTCGAAAGAAACGAGTAACTTTTATCACTGGCTTAGTAATAAAATACGAATGAATCATCATTCTCTCTCTCTCTCTCCCTCTCTATGGGGATATACATTCTTTGTGTTTTTTTTAACCGTGCTTATTTGCTGGCATTTGTGCGTTTTTTCTATAACAAAGAAAAAGAGAGATATTCCCCAGCTCGACGTGATTCGAGTAAAGAGATTTATTAAACTTCCAACGATAAAGTTAAATCTTTCTCTTTCTCTCTCTCTCTCTCTCTCTCTCGTCGTTAAACAAAGCCTCGTCATACGTGTTTCAGTTCGATCCGGTTCGTACATGCGAAGCATGCGTGAAAACAATGAAGCATTATTAACTTTAACCCTTCCCCCAAACCACCACCCACCACCCTGTTTCGATGCTTCTCTCACAAAGCTCGGAGATATGCATACAGATAACTAGCTAGGTTAGCTAGCTATATAGATAGATAGATAGTTAGATACAAAGATAAATTGGTGGACATAGAAAGATGAATTCTCTAACAAAGGAGTCGTTATCGTTCGTGAAACGTCGAAGATATACTTCCGTAATTCTAAAACAATTGAATACAATTTTTACATAAAAAAACAAGAAAAAAGAAGGCAAAATCAGAGAGAAATCAACGGGGAGGAATATAAAGAAACAAAATGATATTATTATCCGTCCATCATTTAGTCGCGAGATTCAATTTACACGGTCGATTATATTTTTTTGTCAAGAGTAACACGTCACAAAATTCGTTTGACAATGCGCGTTCAAATACGTCTTACGAATCTGTCTAATTTCTGATAATATAATATAGTTGGGTATAGTTGACTTCAATATGAATAAACTCATTTCGTTCTTTCGTTTTATAAAGCTCGTTTAGGAACAAAGGAAAGTCACTTGAAAAATTTCTAACCGTCCAACGTGGTCGTCTCTTCTCTTCTCTTCTCTTCTCTTCGCTAATAACGAGAGTCGAGAATAAATAATTTAACGAAATTATATAGGTCAGTCTGCCAACGTAAAGTATCTTTTATTTACATGAGTATAATCTCTCTTTCTCTCTTTCTGGAATTAAATGTCGCCGACGAGATTTTCAAACAAAGGATATGCTGCTTTTTTCTAAAAAAAAAAACAAACAGTACATTTTCCTAACCACGATTAAATATTAATCGTTCAATTATTTTTTCCATCCGAATAATTTCTTACCCAATGTCGAAAATATTCGAATTACGTGAAAAAAAAGAAAAATAACAGGGATGCAAAAAAGAGAGTGAGAGAGAGAGAGAGATATACGGTCGAACTGGAATGAATTTCAGTTTCGATTCGAATTCAGTATACTCGGATAATCTACGTTAAGACAATACTGACGGCAGAGAGAATGCAAGGTGATGATAGGCCTTTGATCATCTAGTCAAAAGATTACGATAGAAAGGGGGACAGACGATCACTTTGATAGAACCGAGGAACACATCCCGCATCGATTGGGAATGTGTACGAAGATATTGGTCATTCTCTGTGTATTCTACTTCTATGTGTGTGTGTGTGTGTATGCATATATGAATGTGTATGAGTGCATCGGGGTGTGGCTAGAGAGAGAGTGAATCGTGCGTATACGCTCTTGCAGTTGAGTTACACGTTTGACTTTGTAGTCTGTTTACGTTAGCGGTTCTACTGTGTTCCCTCTCTCTTTCTCTCCCCTCTCTCTCTGTCTGTCTATCTTCTTCTACCTGTATCTCTGGTGTACGTTTACATAGCAACAACGTCCAAATGTCAGCATCAATAAAATAATATAAAAATTCACGTTTGTCCCCTTGGAAACAACTAACCCTCTCATTGTCTGTTTATCTCTTACTTATTTTTGTTTCTTTGTTAAAAAGCGTATTATTTGCTTTCCTTCAAACAGGCTTTGTTCAATTTAGTACGAAAGGAAAGGAGTAAAATAGAGAGAGAATGAGAGAGAGAAGATAAAAGATTTAAACGAGGGGACAACTCATTTGACATACTTGCGAAAATTCTCCAATTCTAGGGACCTATATTTGTGACCTATATTTTAATCGGAGTTTTACACGGGGGAGAAAAGAGAGCGAAGAAAAGAAAAGAAAAGAAAATAAGAAAGTAAAAGAGAAGAGGATAGACGTTTCCACGGCATAATAATAACTCTTGCGAATTTTCAAGCATCTCGATTTCATAACGCCCGGAGAAATGGTTTGGCTTGCTTGCTTGCTTGCTTGCTTGCTGGGAAAGGAGGGGAGGGACGGGAGGAGGGGATCTTTTAAAAATCCCAGAAAATTAACTTGTTCTTTCTACGAATTGAATTCTTAAGTTGTGCCGCGCGCTGGATGGATGCTAATTAATTCAAGAAAACGATATTAAATTGAGAAAGAAAATGAGAGAGAGAGACGAAAAATTCGAAGATTCGAATCTGCTTGGAAACTTTGTTGTATCTTCCTCTCTTTCTCTCACTCTCTCTCTCTTTTCGTTTCAACTATAAAAATCTATTGTCTACGATGTACACTTTAAAAATCTAACGAAAGTAGATTCTCTTTCTTTCGGTTGCACAGTTTTCCCAAGTTCCGAAAAGTAAATATAAAACAAATATAAAAAGGAAGGATCCGATCCTAGCGTAAATTTTGTTGTTTTCGTTATCTCCTCTTCCTGTTTCGAACCAATAGAGACGGGTGGAAAGGGGACGAGGAGGAAGTTTAGTTGTATGGGGTGATAACGATTACGTGATACTTTTTAAAAGAAGGACTCTATTGGAGAATAGCGTCGATTCGTTGAAAAAAAAACAAACGAAAAGGGATTTTCGTCCTATCGAACGTTTTCTAGAAATTTTCTCTTAACAAAAGCTTATAATAGTTAAATATTTATATGTATATTCCAACGCATGACCCATGTGTGACGAATAAAGGGAAAAACGCATTTAATTGTTCGATATTGTGAAAATATAAATATTCGGGGCAACGCGAATGAAACAGGATGCGCGAATCCATTCAATGAATTACACGATTATCGGCTTTGGAAGTTTTTATTACATTCCGATATTCCCGTTCCCTTCAACCCCCCTAACCCAGTCCCCCCCCTCCGTCATCCCGATTTCATCCTCTTTCACCCCTTTCATCCTTCCAGCGAACGAAACGTTTTAATAAGCGGTACGCTTTACGCGATCCTTGTTTACATTGCACTCTACAAAAGAGAGGGAGAGAGAGAGAGAGAGAGAGAATTTGAACGACAAGGCATTAAAAACTGAAAACCCTTTCTACCCTTTCGTTAATCTTTCTACTTTTTCCCCCCTGTTGTTTTTCTTCCTTTTTGTTTTTGTTTTATTTTATTTTTACCTTCGAAGCTTCGAAACCGTTCCTTTTTTTTTTTTTTAGTTTAGTTTCGTTGCTTGGTTTTTGTATATTTTGTTTAAGTAGAATATAAATTTTTGCGACAGTTCGAGCCCTTCTTTTTTATCCCTATCGAGAAAGAAGTTTTATATTTTTTTTTCCTCCGGTGTGGGGAAAAAAAAACGATTCTTCGTCAGAGTTCTCCGGTGGGTGGTGTGTGTGTGTGTTCTTAAAGAAATACCGGGGTTAAAGTGATGGGGAAAAGGGTAAAGAAAAAAAAAAGAAGAAGAAAAAATTAAGTAAGAGACAAAGGGATGGAACGAATGGTAAAATCTTTTTTCTCTTCCTTAACTCCGCCCTAAGGAATAGGGAAAAGGGGGTTCATTGCATTGGTACTCTTTTTTCAACGAGAATAAAGACTGCAGGAAGAAAACAAGAAAGAAGGGAATTAAAAAGGTAGAAGGAAAGAAAGAAAAAAAAGAAAAAAGGGATAGACAATGTGAGGACTTTGGTAATTAACAAGGTAGTATTTAAGACCTAACGACCTTGTCGAGTTAATCAAACGAATGGTAGGTAGATATTTCTTCCTACTTGCGTACCATCTTTCTTTTTCAACCTCCCCACCCCATCCCACCGCATCTCCCCCCAACCCCATTCTAATTTTCCTTTCTTTTATACAATGTATTTATTTAAGGTCCTAGTATTTCCTTCCTGCTTCTTACAAATCGTATTATTTCATCGACGTCCCTTTCTTCCTTCCATTTTCTCTATCGAGATAAGATCAATCGAATAATCGTAAATTAAATTACTCTAAATTCATTGGACCCTCGACTCGATTTATTTATTTATCGATCGAACGAACAAATTTTCTTTTTTACTTCGTCCCGATTTGCTTTATTTCTTTCTTATTCATATTTTCACGAAAAAATAAAAAACAGGAAAAAAAAGACGAGATACCCGATGTCTTTTGCTCGCATTTCGATCTACGTTGGGTATTTTTTTCTTTTTTTTCTCTCCCCGATCTTGATAATCGATTATATTCGATTCTTTCTCTCGAAAAGAGAGAGAGAGAATAACTCGTATCTCGTAATTGACATCGTGTCATTGTAAATTTAATTGCCGCACAAATGACGGACGAACGAACAAACGAACGAATGAATGTACCCGTTGAGAAATGTAATAAATTCGATACCCGTTATCGATTATATCCCTACAGACGGAGAAACCATTCTCTATATATACATATATATATATATATAAATATATAATAGTGTATACATATATACATTTCTTGCTTTCGGAATAACTTCGTTAATAGTCGACTATAATCGACCACCATCATTCATATTTCATTGCGAGCCAATAAATTTTCCTGAAGCTTTTAGTAACTTTACCTTTAAGCGGCTCTGTTTTCCTACCACGAACTTTCCTTTAAATCTTCTTCTTCCCTTCTTCACCCACCCCCTTCTCCCCGCCCACCCCCTCTTTCTCTCCCCCTTTTTCTTTTTTCGATTACGTCGACACTTCTAATGCCGAAAATTTTGTTCATCGTTCAGAAAATTAGGCCACGTTCTTAATCCTTTCGTTACTAAAGGTGACTATAATAAACCGTCGCGAAAATAACTAATGTCGTTGTATAACGTGAAAAAATTAATTAATATTTATCATCGAATATAGAGTAAAACGTTTGAAATTATTATACGTTCGATACATAAAATCGGTCGCGCGCCGAAACCCAAAGTAAAATACCAGCCAGCAATTTGCTTAATAGAAATGAAGAATCGATAATAAAAAAAAAAAAAAAAAAACAAAACAAAAAGAAACAAAAATTGATTAAGAGTAAAGCGTTAGTTGGTTAATCGAGGTAGAATCAAAACGGTGGGGGGGAGGTGGTACGATATCGTTATAAATTTACGAATGATGTTTGATATTTTAAGAGAGAAATGAGTGTAGCCCATGACGGGGGCGTGCAACACCCCAACCCCGATGCCAACGCGCGCCACGACGGATTATTCAATATCCTTGCGCACCTTTTTTGGCGGCCGTCCGATTTTGGTGGGCATTTCGATTTATGAAACTGTCAAGCCGTTAGCTCTGCTCTGCTCTCCTCTCCTCTGCTCTGCTCTGCTCTGCTCTGCTCTGCTTGCAACCGATTGGATGGACCCGCGTACTACGAAAATGCATTAATAATAGTGGCAAACGTGTCGGACATATACTATAAATAAACGTAAAAGCATTTCAGTTTATATACGTACGGTATGGTACGGTACATACGGTACGGTACGTAACCCCCGTTGAAAGTCAGTATGTGACGTGAGCGCGTTTCTCTCCCGCTAGTCGATTACGGCTCTTTTCTACCGAAAGAATAAAAACAACGACAACGACAACGACAACGACAACAAAAACAACAAAAAAAAACGAGACCACACCCAACCCCCTCTCTCTTTCTCTTCGAAAAGAAAAACGAGAAATTTTAGTCGAAAGCACCGTGGTGCGGTTCGCTGGAGAAAAAGAGAATGATGAAACAAAAAAAGGAAAAGGAATAATAAATAAATAAAACAAATTTTTCAGTCAGACGTCGATATAAAATATGGGCATACCATTTCGTTCTGTCTAAGTCATAGTTAACCTCCCCCCTCCCTCACCCCTGTCCCTGCTATACGCGATCGCACCCTTCTCTTTTTCCATCTTCGTTGCACCCGTTCGCACCCGCATCGAAGAGGGGTGTATAGTTAATTTTACGCATTGGCGCCACGATTTTCTGTCAAATATTTAACGGAACGAATGCTGCTGCTGCTACTACTACTACTACTATGCCCCGGGAATAAAGTTATTTCCCAAAAAATTCATTTATTTCGCATTTTTCTTTTTTTCTTTCTTTTTTTTTCTATTTTGTTCTAGGTTCGTACGATTTGAGGGGAAAAGAAAAAACGAACGGTGTAAAAGTAACGATATTATCGAAAAAAGGGTGATGAGGAATGAGGGGGAAAAAAAAAACAAAAATCTCGTAACGCGCATCGTATCAAAAAAAAAAAAAAAATGAAAACATCCTTTCGCGAGCATTACATTGATTTATATTCTTTTGTTTTTTTTCTTTATACGTATCACCGTTAACATTTACATTTTTCATTTGGATGTATAAATAAAATTCGTGTCCCAATAAATATTGATCATTCGTTTCTGTATCGACGTAGACAAAAAATTATATTTCAAAGATCAAATTTATTCTATCCATCCCTATCATAGCATATTACTTTCTCTCTCTTCTTTTTTCTTTCGTTATTTCGATTTTTCACGCAACATTAAAAATATTATCACGAAAATTGTTTACGCAAACAGACGATGCTTTTCGAAGCTTAACGTTAGTCTTTCCTTTCCTTTCCTTTCTCTCCCTCTTTCACTCTCCCTTATTCACTTTCTCTCGTAACGTCTTCAGAGTAATAACTTCTGGGAAACAGCACGCATCCCCTGAAATTTGGTCCAATCCCGAAGCCGGACCCGAAGAGGCGTGCTCGCTACGCCAGCACAATTATCGTTACTCGAGCTCCCGGCCCATTATTTTGTGTATTTTCCATTGTCCTCGCTAGAGTACCGGTAACTTCTACTGTATAATAAATGCATTTCTCGTCATCCTCTCCTATTCCCTTTCTCCCCCACCCCCACCCCATCCCACCCCATCTCTCTCGCTCACTCAGCCTCCCTTTACTCTCCTATCTTCTCTATCTCGTGCCTTTTCACTCTTGATAGTCACCCTTTCTAACAATTCCCTTTCTTCCACCCCCTTCTCGCCTTACTTCCACCTTCTTCCCCACCTTTCCATCTCCTAGTAAAATCTCCTTTCCATCTCGCTCTTGCTTGCTTGCTTGCTTGCTTGCCTGCCTGCCTGCCTGGTTTCCTCTCCTCTCCTCTCTTCTCTTCGAAAATGCAATTTCGAGCATTACGCTGGCATCTAATTCAATCCGCACTGTACCTTCTCAGCTTTTGTGAGAAGCTATACTATGAGAGAAATAGTGATAGACATAGATGGAATAAGAGAGAGAGTGAGAGAGAGTGGTGAATATAAAAGTAAGAAAAAGTGTAAGGAAATGAAAGAAGAAAATAAGTGATAAGAAGAAGAAGAAGAATAAGAGAAAAGGAATAGAGACTTCTATGCTTTCTCAATTCTTTCCTCGTCCGTATTCATTTTTGTTCATTTTGAAATCATTTCAAATTTTGACTATAGAAAAAGGAGAGAAGGTTTTACTCGATGCGATGTACCACTTGCATTCCCTTGTTGATGTGTTTGAAAAATAAAAAACAATAAGAATACGATGAGAAAATACATAAAGATGATAAATACTTATTTAAGTATAAGTGAGAGTAAAACAAAAAAGAGAAAATTATAAAATGAGAGAATTGAGACGAAAATTTCGAAAAGCTTAAATTACACACTAACATCTCTACATCCACACACACACACGTATATATATATACACGCATACATACAAATGGATAGACGTTTAAAAGAAGACGACGACTCTTTGCAGTTTCTATAATACTTCTATCGACGTTTACTTCCACTCTCGAATTCTATATCGATTCTATATATCCGAACAGACAGCCAATGGAAGAACGAAGAAGAAGAAGAAGAAATCTTCCTCCCTCATCGATTTCCTTTCTCTTCGTTTCCCCAGATCTTCCACGAGATGCGAGAATATGTAAAGAAGGAGACGAAGTACGGTGGTGACGGGTTGTAGGTGAGAATGGGAGAGAAAAAAAAAAGAAAATGAGAGAATGAGTAAGAAAATGAATCACGGTTCCCCGTTCGATTAATGTCGCATTCAAGTAAAACGTTTCTTACCGAATCCTCATCTTTCTATTCCTTCTTCTTCTTCTTCTTCTATTTCTCACCCCCTACCATCGACGAAATTTCCAATGAACAAATTTCTACTAAATGTAATCGTCATTTGAAGAAAAAAAAAAGAAAAGGAACGCTTCTCCTCTTTCGAATTTCTAACTCGTGTTACATCGTCGATGAAATTCTAATTTAGAAACTTTCCATGAAATCCATTGTAATAAATTGATGTATGTGAGCCTGTATATATGCATACATATGCATGCATTCGTCTATTATTAATAGGTTATTCTAACGGAACACGTTAAAACTTAATTAAGTGATAATTAGTTGTTAAAGAAATTCTATCCACGTTTTATAATATTCCTGTTATATTTAAATTAGATTGAATATATTATACATTCAATGCAAGAAGAATGATCGTGGTACAATACAATTTAATTCGACGAATGAAAGTCTGCATTTTAACAGGCTTACATTACAGCATCTTACAATTTTCTAACGTTTCTTAAGACTGTCACGATAAATTATAAATATCTTTAAAAGGTATAATATCTTGCGTCGATAGAAAATAAATTTTCCGACACACAAGTTTATACGAACTTTTCTTTTTCTTTCATTTTTGTCTTTTTCGTCTATTTAACTTCGTTAATACGTGGATATAAATTTGATTTCAAACCTTTACGAACACTCTGTAAATAAATTAGGTTTAAACCGATCGAGCAAAACTCGTTCCGTTGGAAACAAGTTTAATGAAGTTCTCTTCCACGGAATATTATGACAACAGTTTAATATCAAGTGAATATTGTACGATATGCATATCTACTCTTTCCCATAGCAAAAGGGAGGGGACCCCTAGCTTATTATTAATGAACTTGAAAGCTCCAACGAATTAGACGAAAAGAGAAATAGAGATAGAGAGATAGAGGGAAAGAGGAAGGAGAAAGGGAAAGGGGAGAAGGGAAGTGTATTAGAAGGTAGAAGAAGGAAACGATGGTCGAACTGTTAATGAGAAGTGCATCTCATTTCCCTTGTGGAAGGGCCCATTGGTCTGTCTTTAACGTAATTATAAATTATCATAACGGTCATGTAGAAGAGCGTGCGAGAGAGTGAAAGAACACTTTTAGAACAACGTTTTTCTGCTTACCATCACCCTAATCGTTATCGTCCCTATAATTTCATTCTACTTTTACCGACTTTCTTTTTGCCATACCTTTTTCCTTTTCTTTCTCTTTCTTTTTTTTTTTTACATAATCTTAGGAGTCTCATTAAACTAACTCTTCGAATTGTTATGATGATTCTAATTGCTTATCAAAGAAGCGTAACTAACTATATTTTTCTCTTAGAAATGATTATTAGATAATATCAAGGGTTACTTATGATTTATCGGAAATGCTCTTCTTTTTTTCTTGTCGTATTTGTTCATTCGATAATATATTATTGAAATAATTATTCGAATTATCTCGAGGTATATTAATTGATTGATATTTTGAAAAAAAAAACGAGTATACAGCTATTTAGAGATGGAAGAAAGGAATAAAACTATCGCGAGAAATTTCCTTCCATTAATATTTATTCGCTTCCCCGTTAATAAATAATTCTTAACATTTCCAACAAAGTCCCGTGATAGTCGTGATAAATTTTAGCCGAGCGTTAAGATTCGCGATCGTACTTCCACGGAATACTACTAGTAGTATTTCGATACGAAATCGGAATTTTATCGCACGATGATAAATCCCGAACGAGTATGCAAATCTTCGAGGTAGAAATAAGAATACGAGGAATAAGGAAGAGAAGGGAAGACGGGGCTGGTAAGAAGGGGGTAAGGGTGAAAGAAAGAAAGATATCGAAAAATAAAAAGGAAAAATCAAATGAAATGAAATGGAATGGAATCGTTGCACAGGTAGGCCACTCCTTGCCTAAGGTGAAAGAATATATGAAGTATACTCGACGACGAGTTCGAGTACTCGCTCGTTACATTTTTTTCTATCTTGTTTTTTTTATTTTACTCATTCGAAAGAAATAAATAGATAGTTAGTTAAAGAGATGGATAGATAGATAGATAGATAAACAGATAGAGAGAAAGAGAATGAAATACCCGTGCCTGTGGACAGTGTTTTTCTATATACGTTGGTATGTACTTACTTAGGATGATGGATACGTGAATTTACGAGGAATACGTAAAAGTATATATGTGGAAGAAAGAAGGAATATATACGGTGACTCGCAAAAGTCTTTCAACACTTGCCCCATGAGAAATACTTTATTAATTATAATAAATTTATCATACGACACTCTTATACCGAGACATATCACATATAATAATAATTACTGTATATATATTTCGATTTGTTTCAAATTTTCGACTCCGTCCAGTGTGTTATAATATATTGCTAAGTTGTATATATATTTATTATAATTATAAAAATTCATGGCAAGTGTTGGAAATACTTTCGTGAGTCACCGTATGTATAGATGAAATAAGAAAAGACAGGTTGGTATGGTGTGTTGCAAGTATCAACACGAAGAAGAAGAAGAAGAAGAAGAAGATAAAGAAGGATGAGGATAAGGAGAAAGAGGAGGAGGAGGAGGAGGCCGGATGCAAGACTCGTCGTCTCACCACAAGTCGTTTCCTTTCGCGCCTGACGATCTCCTTCTCGGTTAGGTAGACGGCCAACGTACAGGTGGTTGCCCTTTCTTTACTTACACACAGTCATATCGAGTAAGTAGTAAGTAACCATACGCGTTTCAACGCCCTTAATTTCGATTCTTCTCACACGCCATGCATGAGTGCTCCTCTTCTTCCTTGCCCCGTGTGAATCCAACGATTCAAACCTCTTCTTTATTTCTTTCTTTATTTCTTTCATTTTATTTCATTTTATTTTATTTCCTTCTACTTCTTTTTCTACTTCTTGTACTTGCTAATCGAAAGATTATATATCCCTACGTGCGCGTGATTCCTCATCACTTTTAATGTCCCCCCATCTTTTTCTCTACCAACGTGTCTCTCTCTCTCTTTCTTTCTATCTTTCTTCATGGAATTCCATTTATTTTGATTTAATCTTTATAAAGTCGGTCATTTTGGAAAATCAATTTAAGAGATAGAAAAAGAGAAAGAGAGAGAGAAAGAGTGAGTAATATTATTTTATCTTCAACCTCTTTCTAATTCTTTTACCGCAAGAACGATCGAAGTGGAACAGAGAGAGAGAGAGATAGGTAGAGAGCAATTTCATCTTTCCGAAAAGCGTAGTGTTCAAGTTTCTTGAACGAGATCATCCTCCGCTCGTAATATCTCCCCAGTGACGACGAATGTACGCGCTTTTCTCTGTGTTTGTATACGTGTGTATATATACATGTGTATCTACCTGCTCGCGTTTGTGCTTGTATTTGTTTATGTGTATAAAAGAGAAAGAGAGAAAGGGATAAGGATAGAGAGTGTAGGCGAAGGTAAGAGTATTTTTCGAGTTGGATGGGCGAGCCAAGAGTATAGTATATCCTTCTCGAACGACCCTAAATTCCCTCCGGGAGAAAAGTAGAATCGCCGATGTAATTCATTTTCATCGATGCTCACTTAAGGTCCCGTCAACATCGAGCAGGATCAAAACTAGATCAACCGATTTCAAAGCCGTTTTCTCTATGTATGCGTGTATATACGACACATGAAACGCGATCTATATATATATAAGGATGTCCTTTCGATAAGAATTGAATACTTTTATAAAGTATGCACTTATTTTTTTTTCTCTCCATAGAAAAACAAAAAAGAAAGAGAAGAAATAAACGTTAGTTACAATACGCGAATTCAATTATCCCGTTGACGTTTCTGTTAAAATGTTAAAACGTAACCAACAGTCTCTTTTTCATCTTTCGACAAATCCTATACCCTCAACCCCACCGCGTAACTTAATAAAGATGCTTTAATTTACCGTTCTCCTTCAATTTACTCTCTCTCCTTCTCTTTCTCTCCGTTATGGGAATATAACGTATGCCCTAGACGAAAATATTCTCCTCCTCTACCCAACCCCCCCTAAGCACAGCTCAAGGAACAATACATGATTCGCAAACCGCACACAGAAAGCCAGTCGCACATAGCCGCGAAACGTTTCGTAATATTCTGAGGTATTCTCTCTCTCTCTCTCGCAGTTTCACCTAGGGAACCCCTCCCACCCCACCAACCAACTGGTGGTAATCCAAAATTTTAACTTCGAATGCGAATCGCGTGTAACCGGTGGTGCCACCCAAACTTACCACCACCACCACCACCACCACCACCATCATCACCATCACCACCATTACGATTACGAACAGTCTAGTTCTATTCTGCATTCCAGTTTCGTGTATAAAGAGAGACGTTATACAGTTATGGCGAAAGGGAAGAGGATCCTTCTCTCTCACGATTCTACACAACGCAATCGTCCATTGCATTTCCGTGACTTCGTACTACAGACTGTGAGAGAGAATGAGAGAGAGAGAGAGAGAGAGGTTCTCGTTAATAAGGACGTTTTCGTTCTATGCGCTATTTACCTATGCGTGAGCGCTTACGTAGAAGTGGAAGCGCAGTTACGAGCAAGTTTAAGATGGCTTTATACAGGTTGGCTTGGCTTGGCTTGGCTTGGCTTGGCTTGGCTTGACTTTAGTTTCTATATACGTGAATATATATGTCTATGTAATATTCAGATGTGCGTGTACTTGTTTGCGTATCCGTGTGTGTGTGTGTTTGTATGACGAGATCCAGAGCTCATATTCATCGTTTATATCGCATTGTTATTTTTCTTCCTGTTTTTTTTTCTTTTCTTTTATTCTCCTCTTTTTTCGTACCTTCATCCTAAAAAATTCTCTTTCATTTTCTATGCAATATTATATTTATTATATAAAGTTTGAAAATATGTCACGACTAAAATGGTTAAAAGTTGAAACAATTATATTTAAATGTAGGAATAATATTGTTTGTTACACTGTTGTTGATTTTTTGTGAGGATATTTTTCAATGCGATTTTTTTCAATTATTGAAATTGTTTATCCCCCAACGTTTGTAATTTATTGAGCGGCAATTAAAAGGGGATTTGATTAGAGTAAAATTAACTGTCTCTTGGTTCATTGCTTTTAATTTTCTCTCTCCTCTCTCTTTTTCAAAGAAATGTTGGTAAAAAATTCGGAATAGAATAAATGAAAAACAGGTAGGTTAAGTATTAAATACGATTTTACGAACGTATGTAAATCGTAAATCGAGGAAAAGTCGAAAAAATAATTCGAGAACGAGAGAGAGAGGGAGAGGGAGAGAGGATTAGCAAAAAAGAATTTCATAACAATGTTCAAAATAGTTCGCAGAATCGAGTTGGCCAAAAAAAACGTTTCGAAAAATTCAAATATTTTCAGGACAGAAAATATTAAAGGAATGATAAATTATATATTCTAATAATTAATTAAAAACCTTTGAAACGTTAACGAATGAAATTACAAAAAAAAGAAACAGGATAAAAACAAATTGAAAACTCTCTCTCTCTCTCTTTCTCTTTTGTTACCTAATATCGAAAATGTAGTAATAATTTCACATGGCGAGGTCGAAAAAAAAGAAATTCTACGGGGCGAGATGTCGGGGGGGGGATGAAAAACAAAAAAGGTAACATTAATCTCATCGAATTAATGCAACGAAGTAACATTACGCAGATTACGTAAAAATTAGTAAAATTTTGCTAATAAAACCACCAACCTAGAACCACCAACTACGATATTTGGTTAACCCCCTTCCTCTTCTCCCTCCCCATGGTCCGCTCCCTCATTGAAAACGCTCGTCGATTTTTTGTTTTCTTCGCAATTTTTCCGCGTATTAGCATTAGCGAAGGGACTGGTGGTAGAAGGGAATGGTAGAAAGATTAGCTGACCGAATTCTGGATGAACGTTGGTTCGTTTCGCGAAAGCAAAGCAAAGGAAAGCGCGCGCGCGTGTGCACGCCCCCGGAATTCTTCTTCCTTCGTCGTAACCAAAAGAAAAAAAGAGAAGAAAAGAGGAAAGAAAAAGGGGGGGGTAAAAAAAAAAGTTATTCGGTTCATGAAACTCGTCTAATTTCTGGCGCTCGCCGTCGTAAACGATCCGTGAGGAAAAAGTGGCTCGTTTGCGATGACTGCTGAGTCGGTGAAACGCGTTACGTGCCTCAGCGAAGGCACAAATTTTAACCACCGACTGAAATATCTACGTGTTTGTATACGTGTTAGTATCTCTACCTTAGTGTCAGTGTATATATATATATGTGTGTGTGTCTGTGTATTAACGTACGAGAAAGAGAGTAAGTCGCGAAACCACCGTTTTTCGTGAAACTCTATTGCGAGAGACGTTTCGCGTAGAAATCTTGGAAATACCTGAGTATCAACTCTCTCTCTTTCTCTCTCTCTTTACGAATGCGGACTTTGTATTTACTGAGAGTGCTTTAATCGTACTGGAAATGTTCCCTCTTCTCTTGAGATAACGAAAACTCGAATGAGAGTTGTGAGAGATAGAGTAAGAATGAGAAAGATGATGCCTATGCGCGTAACGTTTCTATACATACATTATAAGTTTTTCTATGCTATATGAGACAGATTGAATTTAATAGTTTTCGAATAAATTTATACGTTATAATTTTATCGTTCGTTAAATATTTATTATGATTAAAAATGATCGTATCGATTTGTTTGAAATTTCAATATAAGTGCATCAATTTATCCGTTTAAAAAAAGATTGAACGAGAGAATATTTCGGGAATAAATTTATATATAATAATTTGATCTCTCTCCCGTTCGCGTAGAATATTTATTATGATTAAAAATGATCGTATCGAGTTTTTGTTTAAAATTTAAAACTACGAATTAAAGATTGTCAGATTAAAAAAGAAAAAAAAAGGAAAAGGGTTATTCGTACACATTTCTTTATCAGCTACTTAAATAGAATTATTTTCTAAGAATCTAGTCTGTCAATTATCAAATATTTGGGAATACTCGAAAATGTAGAATACATGCATACGGATATTTAAGGGATTAATCGAAAGTCTATCGCTTTAACATTCTATCCGGCTTCATCTTTCACTTTGAGATATTGCAGATCTGCATCGGAGTAGCATCCGGTTCGAACTATGGATATCTCGGCTAATCTTCCTCTATCTGGAGTACGATAATGCCGGACTAAACGTTCTAATTCCGTACGTAGTATTCTCGAAATGGCCTCGTTCGCACGGTTACGCTTAATTCCATCGCGTTTCGAACCCCTTTAACAATATAATATAACATAAATTGGAACTCAAATAAACTGGAACATGAAGATGATAAACGAATGAGAAGAACAGAACGAAAAGAACAAAATATCAAGAGATGATGGAAAGCAATAATATTTTCAAATAAATCGAAACTTTTTCGAAGACTCGGAACACGATTTTCCGATGATTATTTCGAAAAGAAATGGAAGAGAGGAATAAAAAAAAAAAATAGCCATAAAATCGGATATAACGACGAACGAGTTCCAAGAGTAAAACGGGTGAGGGGTGGGGAAAGAAAGAAAAAAGAGAAAAACTTATTGCCCGTCTTAAAAAGAAAAACACTCGTAAAATCGGCAAAGATTTCTGATTCTACTGCCGAGGGATGACGATACAAATATAATAAAAAAAAAGAAAAAAATAAGAATGAAGAAAGAGAGAGAGAGAGAGAGGGAAGGAGAAAGGGGAGGGAAAAAGAAAGTAGAGTTAAAGCGTATGCGTCGAATTTCGTGCATCGATTCACTGCGAAATGGGGAAAGTTTGGGTACGAGGAGAATACGTCGACGACTACGACGACGTCGGCGTCGGCGTCGCCGCGAGCCAGAGGAATGTTGTCACAGAAAGAAAGAGAGAGAGAGGGATAAATAAATAGATAGAAAACGTATCTTGCCGGTCGGCAGCCAACAAGTTCGCTTCACCGGTCAGAAATGCGGCGACTCCGGTTAGTGCAGCTTTCGTTTGCGGTGGATTGCAGTTACGGTCGTCTCGTTGAACATTGGGTCCTAGCTTTCTCTATGCTTAACGATCATCCCTTCTCTTTTTCCTCCTCCTCCTTGTCACCCTTCTAGTTACCCCCTTTTGGCATCGAACAAACTTGTCGCAAAGAATGTAGTCCACGCAACCGGAAACGGATAGTCACCGACCCCACGTTTTCTCGTATCGTGTAATATTTGAATTAAACGCATACCTACATTTCATCCTATCTTATTTATATATAAATGTTAATGATTTCATGTAATTGTTCGATGTAATTTCGTGATTAAATTTTTAAACAAATATTATAAAAGAGGGAAATTTATATCATTTTTGATTATTTCTTCTTTTAAATCATTTTCCTGACTCGAACTACTTTTTTCGTGGAACGAATCAAAAAGTTTTGTCGCTTTTGTGATAAAATAACAGACGAAAAAAATCGATAAACGAACATTAACTGAATATAATCAACGACACACGATCGTATTTTTTTTTATGTTTTTTTTTTTATACGAATAGACTTTTTGTCGAGACCAACCTCCAATGTTTTACGTGTATAGAATTACAGGAATACTTTAACTCTCGTGAAAATTGAGAAATTTAACGGAAGAAATTCTTGGCACGCTTGCTTTTTCTTCCCTTTTTTCTTTTCCCTTTCCCTTCTTCTTTCTTCCAGTATTTTTTTTTTTTCCTTTTACTTTCATATTTTTTTTCCCCCACCTCCTCTAAGCCGCGCTTTAAAATTCAATTCTTCTTCTTCTTCTTCTTCTTCTTCATTCTTTCTTTTCCTCTCTTGGTGAAAACACGTCACGGATTTTATTCGACGACGACGACGACGACGACGAGTTTTTCTCTTTCACGGGTTTGTCTCGGGTCAAAAAGGGTGTCAAAGCTCGCGTGCAATGCTAGCTACTAGCTTTTGTGATTTCTGTCAAACATTTCCTCTATGTATTGCTATTTTTCTCTTTCTCTCAATATTTCCCCCATGCCCTTTTATCTTCTTCCAGTTTATTAATTCTTGTCTCTTTCCCTTAGATATACATGAAAGTCTCCAAAGTCAATATCTATTTCAACAACGCGAGTGATTTTCTCGTTTCTTTTTCTTGTTGTCAAATACGATCCCGATATGAAGATTCGTATTATACTCCTGAGATTAAATACATATTCCCATTTCATAAATTTCCATATGTAAAATAATTTCTCGTACAAATATACAAATTTGTGGAAAACGTTTGTAAAAACAGAAGAAAAAGAAAGAGAAAAAAAAAAAAAGAAAAACCCGCGCCGTGGAAATTAAACAAACGATCGGATTAATTTCAACTCAAAGTTTTTACTTTTTATTCACGGTTACGCGTTTCGTTCCGTCATCGTCGGTAAGAACATTTTTCAACGTTCTTTCTCGGTACGTTGCAAAATAAAAGGGGATAAAAACAGGAGCCTTGGTGGGGGTGGAAAGAACGGATAGTTCCTTTGAAAAAAAAAAAAAAAAAAAAAAAAAGGAGGGCATCAAAAATTGGGGTCAAATTCAAACATTCGAGAGCTTCATGGGTTACTTCAAAAGAGAATCAGTGGGTGCAGTATAGCAGCCAGCTATCGTTTCGCGTACCTTTATGCTTTCGATCTGCCTGCCTGCCTGCCTGCCTGCCCTTGGATCGTAGTAGAAACGATCGTTTGAACGGATCCGATATCTACTCGTAATATTGACGCACGAGGTCCCTAAAAGCGAGATGTTCCCGCGTTGAAACATAGATAGATATCTATGCATTGTTTCGTTAGTATGCGATAGAACGAACCGGTTGCCCTTTGACTGCCCTTTGACATCGCGCGGTCGCCGATTCATCAAACGGTAGATCATAAAAATCGTCCGAAATCGTTCCATTTCTCCGAACGATAGTTCAATGATTTTCTTTATATGGTTTTTTTTCTTTTTTTATTATCTCATCCGATACGATTTTTTCCAATTTTTTTATTATTACATTGTATTTTTTATCGCTCATTCGATTTTATTCCTTTTAAGGATTTTTTTAAAAGTTTACGCATACATTAAAAGAAAATCAAGATAATAATAGAGAGAGAGAGAGAGAGAGTAATTATTTAAAAACAAGTTTACTAACATCGATCATTCGTTATAAATTATCATTAATCTTCGTCGATAAAAATTATTGATTACCGTTGACCCTGCTGTCGATGATGTAGCTATTAACCGTACGAAAGGAAAAAAAAAACAAAAAGAAATGTACCGATTGATCGATACCCGGTGAATATTGAACGTTAAACGAATAAAAATTGAAATGTGCTTGCATTGAAATATAATGACGTATGGAAATTTACAGCCCCAGATGGTGTAATTAATTAATAAACGAATCTATGCGATGTATTACATTGAAAGTCATTATTTCTAATTATAAAATATTTCTCTCATTGTTCTTATAAACGTTGCAACAGTAACTAGCAGCAGCAACAGCTATTGCTATTATCGATTTTTTTATTTCATACGTATATATTAAAAGAGACAAATTTTCTACGTGGAAATATGTACAGTATATTAAAAAAAAACGGTCGAAACGTTAAAGCACGTTTTCAAGAACACGAACAAATGTATGATAATATCTGGATTTATTATTCGCTCGAACAATAGTTAAATTAACTGGCCGAAAAATGTTAAGAAATATTATATTATGAAAAGCTTAGTGAATTCTCGTGATTTATGAATGTTGTATTTTACGAGGAGAATAAAAAACAAAAAAAGAAAAACGAAGGAAAAAAGAAAGCACACAAAAAAAAGGAGAGAAAGCAACTATAAATTGTGAGAGAGAGAAAAAGAGAGAGAGAGAAGAAAAGAAAAAAAAGAAAAAAATGTTTAAAATAAAAATATTAGAATAAACTACTGGAAGAGGGGCAAAGAGAAAAAAAAACATTAGTGAAAAGGGTTATTTGAAATTCTTAGCTATTAGGGTCGAAGACTAACTGGAAAGTTGTAGTTCGAGTTTTACAAACGTTCACGAAGGTCTTCATCTTTTTCAGGTCTTTCCGAGTCGTCGTGAAACTGGTTCGAGCTTCATTCATCGTTACATGCTAGCACAGCATGAGAGATTTTTCAGGAGAAATCTTCGTTCGCGATGCACTACACGCACGCACGCGCGCACACACACACAACATAACATCGAAACGAAGAAAAGATAGCAAAGGACGAAAAATAAAGAAAAGAAAAGAAAAGAGAAGAAAAAAAAGAAATAAAAAGATAATGGAACGAAGCAGCTCTCGTTGGATGCTGCTCGAACGAACGAACGAACGAACGAACGTATTTCATTGCTTGGAGAAACTCGAGTGTGTCCTTGGCCATTACTGCAACTTCTGCTGTTGCTGTTGTTGCTGCTGATGCTACTGCTGTTACTGTTGCAGTTGCAGTTGCAGTTGCTTTTGCTTTTGCT
The DNA here is from genome assembly GCF_010416935.1 of Polistes fuscatus. Taxonomy (NCBI): domain Eukaryota; kingdom Metazoa; phylum Arthropoda; class Insecta; order Hymenoptera; family Vespidae; genus Polistes; species Polistes fuscatus. The sequence continues at coordinate 2,246,613 of NW_025113101.1, forward strand.
GTTGACGACGACGACGACGACGACGACGACGACGATGGCGATGAATACGTTCGGTTTGATGTTGTCCTATCATTTTCTTCGCTCGAGACGCGGTTGGTGTGCAATTTGTACACTACCGCAGGCCAATCTACTACGAATGGATACACATCTACATATATATACTATATATAGGCATGTATAATACTTAAGTATAGATATATAGTCTTGTACCCATCTATCGAAAGTATTAGGAACTCGTTACAACCTTATGGAAGATTCTAATTATCCTAACGAGTATTTCTACCTGCTTATTATTTTTTTTTTTTTTTAATGAAAAATCAAATACAATTCGAAAATATATACTCGTCTAGACACGAACAAACTAAAATCATTTATATTTGTTAAAACGGATAAGAAAATTCGGCAATGATCAACGTAAATTGCTTAATATTCGAGAGATTTAACAATTACGGTTAAGTCGTTGACGAAAACTATAAGAGAAATGTTGAAAATTAGTCGAGACAGAAACAGATCCCAGTTTACAAGGTACCATAGACGTCAGTTCTATGTACGAGGACATGCCATGACTTCTGGGTCCTAATATCTCTAGTTTCTAGCATAGAAAACTCGCGAGAACTTGTGGAGAAAGAGTAAAGGGAAAAGAGAAAGAGAAAGATAGAAAGAGAGAGAGCTAACATGGATGAGCACAATGCTTCCCTCCCGGAAGCGTGTACGGAACGCTTTCATGGTAATTAGTGTATTCTCTGAGTGGCCAGAGTCATTAGGCCCGTGGGCTATGCTTCGCCGAAAGCTTAACCTACCGACCCTTAACTTTCTCTACTACTACTACTATTATAATACTACTATTACTACCGACTACTATTCTTCCTCTCTTTCTTTTTCTTACTCGTTCATTCCCTTTTGCAATCCCTTCCTTTCCAACTGCAAGTAGGAGGAAAGAACGAGTTGGAATAGTTTTGTTAAAACTTCACTTCTCGAGCAATATTCATCGTTATTTTATATCGTGGTAGTTAAGTTTCTATTATTCTTTGTCCCCCGTTCTCTCCTCCTCTCAATATTTTTATTTTTCTTCTTCTTCTTCTTCTTCTTTGTCCTCTCTTTCTCTACATATTTTTTTAAGCACGAGTTAAATTTTCATTCCGCTTCCCGCACGTGCGTCACTTTGTTTTTTCTCTCTCTCTTTTTATCATACGTAATAATTGTAATAAGTATAATAGTAACTAGCGTCTATTACGTGTGTTCTTAAATTTTCATACTACGTCGAGGATCATTTTTTTTAATGGGCTAGGTTAATCGTTGAAATTTCATTAATCGTTAATTAACGATGACTAAATTAAGAATAAGAATAATAATGAATAATTTTCAAATGACGTTAATATATTATATTTTCGTATTTTCGTAGACTCGTGGTTTCAGATATGCGATCAAAGTTATTCGAGTTCTCGTCTTTATAAGATCTCATAGTGCAGTAAGAGTATGACAATCTTCCAACCACACGACCGCCATATATCTCTCCGAGTATTTCGCGAAGCTTACGCGAAGTGGTTTTGCATCTTCGAAGACTTTTCGACGCTGTCAACCGTTATCGGAGACCTATCAACTGCACAAATACCCCTTTGGAGAGTTTGCAGAGACTAAGAAAGATATAAAGGGAGTAAAGAGAGAGAGAAAGAGAGAGAGAAAGGAAGGAAGATGAAAGTAAAGTTGAAAATACGAACAGTGTTCATGAGTTATAAAAGCTCGATCACTATGAAAACGTATTTGAATTTTTCATCTTCTCTTTGTAACGGGATGACGTATAGAGTATTATGCTATTTTATATTAATCCTCTCTTAGTTTATAAATTATAATTACGATACAGTTATTACGAATTCAATTTAAGCGATTCTCATTATTCCCAACTATCGAGTTACTTTGTGGAACGACTGTATATGTATTTTCACATTCAAAAGAAGATTATATTATATATATTATATAAAATAATATATAAAATATATTATTATATATACCTCTTGGTTTTTTATTTATAGATTTTAATTTTAAGATATCAAATTTAATTCGATCGTTGAGCTATTTCTCTCTATCTCTTTCTACTTTTTTTTACACGCACTACTTCTGTCCATTTATCTATTTTTCTATGTTACCTATCTACAGGATACTTCTCGCATACTACATTCATACAGATACAAAGATACTCATTTCTAACAACTCTTCGTTATTTCATACCCTTTTCTCTCTCCACTTCTTTAATTCATCAAATAACGTTTATTCAACTTGTATAAATATTTGTTCATTGTTTATCCAAGCTTAATTTGAGTATGGCAAATAAATACGAGACTGACTATCGATTTTTGTCACGCGTACGCACGCATCGCTAGGATTCACCTATGTACAGATGGGGTGGAGAAGTGGGAAGGAAGGGGGGGTGGTTTAAGGGGTATTTGGAACATCATCCGTGTACACGCGCGTACATCGGGGTGGTACCGCCAACGAATACATTTTTTTTTCCTACGTCGAACCGTATCGAAAGTAACGATGCGAAACGATAGTAATTTCCAAATCGAGCGTAACGAATGCGAGCTCGGCGGTTTGTCCATTTGACGTTTCGTTGCTCGTGTTACTTTTTCTCTCTCTCTCTCTCCCTTTCCTTTATAAAATTAATGACGTATCTCTCCGTACTTCTCATTAGTGCATTTATATCGACGAACGTCACTTTGAAAGAAATCGAGAAATTTAAACAAAAAAAAAAAAAAAAAAGGAAAGGGAAGAAAAAAATAAATAAAAAGAAAGAAAAAATAAAAAAAAAAAGGTAAAGTTCAGATAATCTAACGAGCTGGATCGTTAAAAGATATTGCGAGCTTTATACATGCGTATATGTGAAAAAAAAAAAGAAGTACTCTCCACGGAAGTTCTGAAATATTTGATTCATTGGAAACTGCAGCGATGGATGCAAAAAAAAAATGTAAAAAACAAAAATAAAATAAGAATAAAAAAAGGAAAAAGGACATACGATCGATCTTTCAGGAACCTCGTCGCGATTTGACGAGCTTAAAAGATTTGGAAAATAGAGAGGCAAAAAAAATAAAGGATCAGGATAATTGACGGCTCGTTCTTCCGATCAAATAAGCTTTTCGTCTCGTCACGGTATTGTTACGCGCTTCAATGTTTTGTTAATCGCTTTTGATAAACTAACGTTCGGAGAAGAATTTCTTTTCTTCGAAAGGAAGAAAAGCGGGGTCAGTAGGGTCGAAAAAAATGACACACCCTATAAGGTAGAATCGAAGATTGAAGATGAGAGTGGTAAAACGAGAATGAAGACGAGTAGTAATAGAAGTAGTACGAGTACTCGTCTAGGTAGACATCAGAGATAGTAGTAGTAGTAGTAGTAGTAGTAGTAGTAGTAATAGACGACTATGCAAGGGTGGTATTTTTTCTTCTTCAACATGGAACGAGCCGCAGGCGCAACTCGACTAACGACTTCGCGTACCACCTCAAGGAAGTTTTTCCTTCTATGTAAACCGTGTCGCGAAATTGACTTAACGCCGCAAAACGGTACTTGTTGGCTAGCATCGTGAAAGCGGTTTAGTACCTTCGAGCCATCCATTACGAATAGTAAGTCGTCTTCGCTAGAAAAAATATAAAAACAAAAAAAGAAATGGACTTTAACGAGTGTATGAAATAAATAGAAAGAGATAAATATATAGTAACATCTATAAGTTTATATTATATATATATATATTTACTAATGAGAACTCATTGAAATTCAAATTTAAAATAAAGGGGGTGGAGGGAATAAGGAAATAATAAAGCAAAGAATTTTATTTCAAATTAAGGTAAAGTGGGCTTTGCTTGAATATGGTAACTATTTGCTATTTTTCATTTTATATTTTTATAAAATTAATTATACGAAAAATAAACTATAACGAGAGCATGGAATAAAGAGGAAGGATAATAGAATCTCTAAATTTATGTATTTATTAATGCAAAATGTACGATCGTAACTTTTTAATTGAAATTAAAATGAATGATACGGAAACTAAGGAAAAAATTATTTTACTCAGAAAGGTAAAAGGGGGTTAGTTCGTCGAGTATGGCAATTAGTTTTTACCATTTTTCATATATTTTTATCTATACGATGTAAGAATAATAATAATAATAATAATCAGTTACAAATGTAATTTGTATTTGTACAAATTACAATAATGTACACTATATGGAAAGATAAAGAAGGTACAAGTTATCAGAATTTTCGCGTGAAACAAATACGTATAACAATTTCGTACGAATGAAAAATTTTCTATATGAAATTTTTGTTCACGTAATACCGGGTAATAAAAAAACTCATTCTCAGAATATATATTGCAAAATTCATCGCGCGAAATATGGCGAATAAATGTACCCGAATTGTTTATTTCATTTCTACTAAAAGCAAAACAAAAGAAAAAAAGAAAGAAAGATAAAACAAAAAGTTTCTTTAAAAAACAAAGAACAGTAAAAGAAAAAAAAAATGCAAAATCTCAAACGAAAATTATTCAAAGTACGTATAAAATAATAATAATAATATAATAAAAGATAGAAAAGCTTTAGAAAATATTCGATCTCGTCGAGATACGAGGTACGTGTGAAAAAAAGCATCGAGCGTTTAAAATTTGTATTTAACGTTATTATTCTTACCTCGTTTATAGGCGTCATATCGCGAGACATACCAAAAAAGAAAACCAAAAATAAAAGAAAAAAATAAAAGAAAAACTTAATGTTACCGGCGCATAGATAATACGCGTTAGTTCGGGTTCTCCCGATCAAACTTTTTTTTTTTCTGTAGTAACGCAACAAAGTACTTGGCGTTTATGATCGAGTTCGAACCGTAACATTCTTCAAAAGGGATAAGAAAAAGAAGAAAAATAACAAGAACAAAATTAAAAAGATAAAACGAACGAACGAACGAACGAATGAACGAACAAACGAGGGAAAGAGAGAAAGGGATAAATAAAAGTGTCATCTTTTCCAAAGGGAGATGAAAAGAGTTTTTTTCGTACCTACGCTTGTCAGGTAAAGTCGAGTAGCATTTTCCGCTTTTAGCTCGTTTAATTACGACCTAGATCAGGTTTAATAAACGTATACCCAAACGAGTCCTTGTACGTTATATCTCTTAAATATATATAAATAAATGTGTGTGTGTGTGTACTTTGCTCAGGAAGACGTATTAAAGTCCTTGTATAATATAAAGGCTAAGTCGTTCCAGGTGGTGTACCGAGTGTTGCTGGTGGTGTTGGGACATCGACGAGGACAACGATGTCTCCGGCGGAAGATCGCTTTCCGGAAGGAAGGAAGCCGTAACGGCCACTTCATACCTACTTTATTAGGTAGTCGTGCGGCAGAAGCAGAGGATGGTTACAAAGTAAAGTGACTCCCATGAATATACTCTCGTTTTCCTTCCTACTCCCTCCCCTATCCTCCCCACCTTCCCCCTCCCCCTGTTCTACTAACACTTTTCGGTAAGATCGATATTATAATCTTAACCTTTTCTTTAAAGGGTCTTACAAGCAACGCTTTTTATACTTTTTATCCTATTTCTCCTCTCGTGTTTCCCGATACTTCAACCGGCTCATCTTCTTTTACCTAAGACTTCTTCTATCATTGCATTAGTTATTAAGGTTTTATCCTTCTAACCTTCTATATCCTCTTCTTATTCTTATTCTTCTTATTCTGCTTTTGCTTTTTCTTCATCCTTTCAACGTAAGCGCACAGATCATCACTTTAATCATCACTAACATCAACACCACCACCACCACCACCATAACACGTTTCCAGTTCTACGTTTATAATATCTTGATAATGTTCTTAGTGCATTATCTCAATTACCCATATTATCTGGCCCTTTATATGCACACTGGAAATCTCCGAGTAAAGATTTTGACTACGTTTAGGAGTTTGGTACTCAAGTTCCGTCTTATATTTCTCTCTCTTGAGAGACAGAGAGAGAGGAGAGAGTGTTAAAACGTGTCGAGTGTTATTTTCTTCAAATAAATCGAAACGAATACGTATGCAACTACGTGACTTTAGAATAACGTTGTTTAAATAAAAAAAAAAAAAAATATATATAAAACAAAACGTAAAGACAGGAAAGAGAGGAGGGAGGAAACATTTTACTCGATGCATGCACGTAGACGCAAAATAAAATCAAATGAATCTCGCGACGATTAATTATAATTTTCGACTGAGATGCAGAAAATAGTGGGACTCGTTTTCGTGCCAAGAGCGTTTGAAAATTATGGTAAGCGATTAAATTAGTCACACGAGTGAAAGAGAGAGAGAGGAGTGAGTGAGTGAGTGAGTGAGTAGTTGTAGTCCTGTGGTCGTTGGGTGTCAAGATCACACGCGATAGACGTGTCGTGGGCAGTGAGCACCTAAGAGCCGTGAAGAGAGCTTACATTAGACTAAATCATCTAACCGTGCAATCGCGCTCCCACTTGCACGCCACCAAGAGAACCAAAGAGAGAGAGAGAGAGAGAGAGATGAGATGTAGTCACACAAACGAGGCATATCGTTGTATTCCTTCTTGTTTATCACGAAACATAAAGACACCCGTTTCTCTCACTCTCTTCCTTTTTCTCTTCCTTTTTATCTCTCTCTCTCTCTTTCTCTTTTTGATACACTTTCTACCTATCTTTTTCCATTTAACATAAAAAATTTCTCCCGGGACAAATTTCTAGTTTACACATTCGCGTCGGATGACTTATAATTAGACTGTGGGTGATCATGCAAATGCATAATTTCTTTTTATAAGAAATGAGTTAACTTATATTAACTACTACAAATCCGGATAAACACGGAAAATACATAATTGAGATTTTTTAATATATATATATATTTAATAATTTATTGTTAGAAATAAATATTGGGTTGGCAAATAAGTGACTGCGATTTTTAAAATAAATAGAAAATAGTTAATACGTTAGATTGAAAACTTGTGATAATTACATTTTTTGTTTTTTTTTTTTTTAAAGTATAATTCATAATGCGATAAAGTTAAGTTATTAAATTATCCAAAGTATCTATATATATACATATAATATATTATTTATTTTATAATTTATACTTAAAGTAGAACACGAAATACCTTGCCCGCAACGGGAAATGTATTTTAAATAATAAAACGAATGAAAAAGAAAATAGAATAAACAAAAAATGTTGCTTCCGCTTCCTTTTCAGTATTATCTCTTTTCAACATCGCGAAAATCTGTTTTAGCGAACAAGCAAGTAAGTATAATAAGTACTTACTCGTACACCTTGTTCGAAGATATTTGTTTGAATAAGAAGGAAAGCAAATGAGAATTCCTTTGTTGAATGAATTTCAGTTAGATATTTACTTACTAACTTGCCTATCCTATCTACAACTACTTCGATCCTGTGACGATGAATGATTTAATTTCAATAAACTTCAGTTGCACGGCGGGGCTCGTGCGAAGAGAATAAGAGAATGAATCCTTTTCGTGAATGATGGGACAATTCATGCTGACAATAAGATTTTCTTCCCTTTCGAGGGAGATAAATATTTCTTTTCATCCGCTTTCTTGTTTTTTTTGTCTCTCTCTCTCTCTTTTGTTCACTTTCTTTTTATTTATTTCAATTCTAGGATAATATAGTGATCGGTAAAAAAGTAAACTAAACGAACGTGTAACCGATTTCGATACAACAAATAATAAAATATGTATATCTTTTTCCAATCCCTTTGTCGAACTATTATCAACGAGTAACGCGATAGAAAACTGATAAGAGAAACGAAAAAAAAAGATAGACAGAGAAATACTTAGAAGAATAGGAAAGAAAAAAGAAAAGATAAAAAATGAGAAAGAGAAAGAGAGAGAATTGTACGGTCTCGTAAGCTCGAAGGCTCATTCGATATCAAGCTTATCTCGAAAGCAGGACCAACCAACCACCTTCCAAGACGAACTTTCCTTATCGCTTCGCTCATCATCCTCCTCATCGAGAGAAGAAGTTTACTTTTCGGATAACGAGAGAACCTTCTAAGCGGAAAGACGCCTGCAGCAATTCGACCAACTACTACGCGAACCAGCTAGGGACTGGTTCTGGTTCTGGTGGTGGTGGTGGTGGTGGTGGTGGTGGTGGTGCTGTTCTTACCTGATCTTTCTTGCTTCTTTCTATCCCCCCACCCCCGTTATTCGAATGTTCGGCAAACGGGCAAGTAGGCAGACACGCGAGAAAAGCTTCTTCGCTTTCTTTACTAAAACCTCACCCACCCACCCACCCCTCTCTTTCTTTTAAAAAAGAAGAAGGAAAGAGAACCGATGATAGTAAGGGTCGAAAAAATTTTCCAATTTTCCGAACGACTCTCCGAAAAAAAAAGAAAAGGAGGGGAGAAGATAAAAAAAAATATTAAATGTCTTTGCGAATAGAGAATAGTGGAACGGCGGAAAGCTTTCGAGCGGGAGTTTTATTCTTTTCTTTTCTTTTCTTTTTTTTTTTTATCTTCTTTCCATCTAACCAAAAGAGGATACCTTCTGTATCATAAACGATTCGCGGATTAAAAGTTGATCGAATTAACAAGACTTGGATTGCGGACAAAGTTTTCCGCCGACGCGACCTCCCCCTCCTCCTCCGCGAACAGGATTAAAAATATATTATGTAACCGGAGGGTTCGTTTGTTCGTTCTTTCGTTCGTTGGTTGGTTGGTTCGTTCGTTCGTTCCTAGATAAGTTGGATGATGACGTGGAAGATAAAGGGTCGAAAAAGGTAGGGAAAAAAAAATAAAAAGAAGGAACGGTGATGATCGAAACGAACGATCGCCCGGAGGAGTCGAAAATTAGTCGATCAAAGGATAGATACGCTTCAATGACATTTCCAACAAGAGAAAGGGGAGTCAAAGAAGAAAGAGAGGGAGAGAGAGAGAGAGTGAGAGTTAACTTGAACTTGTTTGGAGACAAATTAAGCGAACTTTCGTAAAACCTAAGAAATATCGCAGCATTAAGTTGAGAACCCGAGCCGGTGGAAGAAGGTGGAGGAGTTGAAATTTCTTCGTTCGAGAGAAAACGACACAGCGATTAGTCACGATGATCGTTCGTTTCGAAAAGCTTCTTACCTTGACTCGTTTGACATTTGTTTGACCGTTTTACCGAACACGATTGTAGGTACAAGTGAATTAAGATTAATCACTTTCCGATAGATTGTCTAAGAAAGTCTATTACCTCAGGAACAATCATTTTTTTTTCCTTTCTTTCCCCATTTCTCCGTTCGAATTAATACAAATTTGTAAAATAAGAAATTTGTTTTATATTTATTTCTAGCATTTCATTTAACTTAACCCACTGACACCGATTGAATTGATTTCGTGACAACGCATATATATATTCATGCAGTTAGATACGTTAGAATATAATAATGAATTTTCACTGTGAAAGATTAAAAAACAAGTAAAAGGAAAAACCGACAAGAAAATTCATCACTTCGAATCGTATTGCGACGTTTAAAAACGTACCTGCAGAAAATTCATTTCTATTTCCAAGGTTGACCGACATTCGACAATAAATGGGTCATGCTATTACGATAAATAACAATGTTTCAGTTCTTACCAGCGAGTTTGAGAGGATTGCTGCTACGATATTGTCCTGGGAATCTCGTGGGAAGAAAAATTGCTAAGTTATAATGGTAGCAATTGAGAGAAAGATAAATAGATAGATAGATTGATAGAATTCAATGCATCCATCGATGTTCGAGACAAATTTTTAAATATAAAAAACATCAAATTACATCTAAAGTAATTTAAATTTATTACGGAGTAATAAAAAAGAGTACTAAATTATTACAAAAATGTATATCAGTATATTTTAAGCAATGATGATTCATCGCACGATATTGGACCGCGTGGAATTTTTAATTTCTACAAGAATTTCAAAATATTTTATTGTAAAATATTTTAATGAGTTCGCGAAAATTTCGTAATAACAGCTTTTACCTATATCTATCTAAAATAATTATATTGTAATTCCAATCTATCGGGTTATTGAAGAAAATATTATATTATTTTATATAAACTTTAGATCGGGTTACTATTAAAAAAAAAAAGAAATAAAGATATTTAAGCCTCGCAGCGCGAAAAGTTTAACGAACTCTGATTTAGATTATCCACTTTTCCTGTTGGATTAGAGAGAATATTGTGATATGGCATTGCGATATTATACGGTAATGGCTTGAAAAAAATCCACGAAATATTGGTCTATAAAATAGGTGAACTGTATGGAAAAAGAGAAGATTTAAGAAACAAAGGTATTAAAGTAGTTTAAAAGATTACGAGAGGTCTGCTTCTAAAATTGACAACGCGCTGTATGGCAAATAAAAAAGACAAAATATACGGGAGATTTAATTTTAAAAGTCGAATAAAAAAATTTCGTACAAATCACCGTGAGATATTTCTTCCTCCTCTTATTATTAGCCCATTTAATCAATTTTTTTATTACTTTGGGGTTAAGAGATGATGCTGACGTTCAAGGTTAACTCTCCAACGGATGCAGTCGATTAGATTGGATTTCATACAAAAAAAATATAAAAAATAAAAAGAGAAAGGGAAAGAACTTGGTAACCTTGGCACTCTTTTCTTTCTTTCGACTTCGCGTGAGACTCACCAACTATAATAAAATCAACTGTTTTTCGTATTCGCACAAACGAAACACGCCTATCATTTCCTTTTCCTAAAGAAAGAGAGAGAGAGAGAGAGATTGTTCTCGAGACCGCTAATTAGTTTAGCAATGGCCACCTGTTTTGTCTCTCTCTCTCTCTCTCTTTCTCTTTCGTATTCACTCATAGCGAACTAAATTCTCTGATTTTCCAGGGAACAAGATAAAAATAAAAGGTAGGACTGATGAATACGTTCGAAGTGAAAAGTAAGTACGTGTAATGTATGCGTAAAAAAAAGAAAGAAAGAAAAAAAAAAAGAAGAGAAAGAAATTCGCGCACGCATTTTGCTCTTATAATTACGCCTCGAAAACTTTAGATCATTGTAATTGGATGAGTATAGTTCTTGGACTTGCTCGAAAAGCTAACATTTTCTCACTCGCTATATAATACTACTCGAGAAATAACGAGTGTGGGGGCGTGTTGCCTTTAATTGAAGTGAAATCTGGAAAACGCAATTATATGAATTAAAATCTAACGTGACATATTGTTAACGAATTACAATGAATCATATCATATAATTTATATTTTATTTGTCTTTTTCCCTGCTTTGTCTTGTCTATTTTTTTTGTTTTTTTTTCTTCATCTTCTTCTTCTTCATTAAAACAATACGTAAATATCATCGGAAGCATAATAAAGAGAAAGAAGAGAAAAGAAAAAATAACAGAAGTTAGTTCTTTACGTATTTCATTGGAGCCCCGAAGCGTATGCATATGCGAGAGAACTCGAGGTTGAACCGATGTACGAGTAGATATATGCAACCTTGATAAAGAGAAGGACTCGACGAACGATCTCTCGTCGAGCTGTACAACAAGAGGGTAACACATAGATAAAAAGAAAAGAAACATCGAAAAAAAGAAAAAAGGAAAACTGCGAAAAGTGGACAAACAATTATTTTAGTAGGTCTCTCTCGATAGAGAACGAAAATAAAAGTCATCGAAACTGCGATGCACTTTTATTTGAGAACCGCTATTCCGAGCTGAAAAACAATGTGACCAACGAAAAACCAACATAAACGGGCCCCTACCTATGTACAACCTACGCGTATATACACGTATGCATTTATATTCAAACTATTTACCTAACGAATAGGAGAGAGTGTGAAAGAAAAAGAAAAAGAAAAACGAGCTTCGTTATCGAATTTATCTTATATTTTAACAATTTTGACCTACGATATCGTTTATTAGTATTACGTTCGTGTATTGCGATTTATCACCTCGACAATCAATTCTGGATTCATTAAATAATTGTTAATTAATCGAAGGAAACGTGTACTGTTGTTTAAAGACACCGAGTATATGATCGGAGTACCGTCCCCTTCGAAGTTTACCGTTGAAATGTATCATTGTCCTCTAGAAAATTACTTTTATTGAATGTTGTTTATGTGACATTCACCGAACGTTGCGCATGTGTATAAAGGGAATAATCCATCTAATCGATAAAATTTAAAATTCTCTTACGTTCTCATTGTAGTATTCTTTTCATTTTTATGTAATTATTTTAATGCTTTTTCACAGTGATTATATCGAGGGTAAAATTTGTATGTAATATCAGTAGAGTGCGTTAATGGATTAAACGATGATACTAGATCAAAATGTGTATAAAAATTTTCTACAAAGATTTTTACGCAACGGTAAATGTAACAACAAGATGATACGCGTATTATATTTTTGATATTATCCAAAATTTACCTAACAATATAATATTTATATCGAAGACTAACGTTTTAATATCGAACAATAGTACATTTCAACGTGTATACACATTTTCGATTCGAACAGATCGATTGTGAGCTTTGAAAGGGATCGACTATCATGATTTTGTGGAACATTTAAAAAGCGCAATCGTACAAGTAGAGGAGCCATCAAATTGAAACGTTATCGATTGGTGAGTTTGATCGCGACGATTATCGAGAGACAGTCGTCGAAAATACGTTTCAAAAATACGAGCCTGGCAATTTTGAAATTCAAAAGATACGTCAAAAGGGAACGCGCCGTGGGAAACTTTTTACACGAGAGAGAGAGAGAGAGAGAGAGGGAGAATATGAAAATCCCTATAAATTTTTCATAGAAATTACTATCTTGCAACTGTGAATGACCTCGAGGATTTATTCGTTGCAATAAGATAATAATCGTTTCATTCTTTACGTTTTGAACGATTATTAAATTGCCTCTTTAAAATTTAAACGATCTCTCGTTTTCGGTATACGATCGGATTACAATTTCTCGATGAGTATGATTTTATTATAATTATTACTAGAATTAAATGTATACGCGCTTTGGAAATGTTCACCCATCCCGAAAATTCGCGAATAACTTTACAACGTTATAAACGATTATATTATATTACGAGGATTTAGAATATCCACCCAGGAATAATTTCTGTTACCGATGCGAACGCGAAGTTAACAATGTTTAACCCTGAAAAAAGGAACAAAAACCGATGGAAACTTTTCTATATTAAATAATACAGAACTTATTTATCTCTGATTGTTTCAACGGAAACAAAAAAAAAATAACGAACAATCAAAAAATTCATAAATAAATAAATAATACAACCGAAAATATATAATAAAAAAAAATTTAACATATGAGAATGGGTGGGCCGAGATTATTTCATCATAAGAAAACTTCCCATGCATATAAATAACAAGAAATACGAATGTATGGCACATGTCATCGATTTCCTTAGAGAGTTATGTCATTCGTTGCAGTTTTCTCTCTTTCTTTCTCTCTTTTTCTCTCGAGTAATATCTTAAGTACCTTGCAGCAATATCCGCAAAGAGCCTTTCGATGCTTTCGACTCAAAATATCTTCGAAAACCGCGACCGATTCTTATCGACATTGTACTTTTCATCCCGTAGTTGTGTATAGTTGTAGTAGTATGGTTTTGCCTCGGGAAAAGGAAAAGAACGAGAGAGAGAAAAAGAAAAAGAGAGAGAGAAGGAAAAAAAAAGAGAGAGAGAGAAAAAAACGAAGAAAGAAGACAGAGAAATGAGATGCGCGATTTTGCGTTTAAAGAAACCCGAGGTATATACAGGTACACATACATACACACATACCATCTCTGTCTATCCTATCTCGAACACAATGACAGATGACTATACCAAAAGTTCGAAATAAAAAAGTTTCTTTATATACAAGGGGGAAGGAAAAAAATTGTCCGAGTTAATAGACGCGAGATCTCTGTTTTTTTCGTTATCCTTTTCTTTCTTCTATTATTTTTACTAGAAATAAAATTAATAGTGCAGGAGGAGGAGAAGGAAGAAGGGGGAGGGGGAAGTATCGTATCGAAAAAATCTTTTTTTTCTTTTTAAAAAAAAAGAAACAAAAGAAAACTTAATTTCCATACGATATTAATCGTTCGATTTCGAAAAAAAATTCGAGCCAGAGTCGGGTAACGCGTACACGTACGAACCTATTTTTCTGGCGTGGTCTCGTTCGAGTGCTTTTTTGATTTTTCACATGCCACATATCGTAGAGGAAAAAGACAGAAAAAAAAAAACAAACAGGAGAGAGTAAAATAATAATCGAGGAAGGGAAGGGCCAGGGAACAGGGAACGGGGGGAACTGAGAAAAGAAGAGAGAGAGAGAGAGAGACAGACAGAGTAAGAGAAAGAAGAAAAAAAAATAGGATTCAATATTCTAGTGCATCGGTTAGGACGGAAAAATGAATTCGGTCGAATGGAAAACGCGAGAGAAACGAACGCTAGCAGCAGTGTCCATACCTATTTCTCTCTAATTCTCTCTTTTTATTTCTCATATTACATACTCTCTTTGTCTACAGACTCGTTAAGCTTCCTAAATCGAGCAAAAGCGTGTAATTTTCCTTGTTTCTCTGCCGGTACATAGACAGATAGAGAGATAGAGAGAAAGAGAGAGAGAGAGAGAGAACACATAATCGATGGGAAAGAGAAAACTATTATACATTCACGAAATTCGTACCATTCTTTTGCGTCATTATAATCCTCCTCCACCTTCCGATAATAACCGGATCATTTTGGAAGAAAGATGATTATTTCTCCCTTTCATTTAGTTTTAAATCCCTTTTTTTATTTGCCATTTGTTTTTTATTTTTCTTTTTCTATTATTTCTTTTCTTTTTATTATCCATGACGTATTTCGTCTCGCGTATATTCGGTTGGAAAAATTGACAGGGTACTTTGAGGCAAGAAGGAGGAGGCTACTTTCCAAGGGGATGAAAAACCTCTATACGCATGTGTTTGCGTTTGTGTGTATACATACGTATGCGTATATGATGTTAACAGCGTACTTGTGCACAAGAAACTCGAGTAAGTACATACACGGAAAGTTTAATAAACGCGAGTTTCGTGGCAACTGAGCAAGCGATTTTGCTAATACTTTTAAACGATACTTTGAACGGATGATATATCGTTGAAAACTTCACCGAGCAATCTTCCCCTTTACTTTCTACTTTCTTCTACTCGTACTATCTTTCCTTCATTCTTCTTTTTATATCTTTCTATCTTATTTTCGAACGAACACAAATTGATCATAAATATACCCAATATGACGCGAACTGAACTACTATCCCGAATATCGCGGATACGCGTACATTTGACAAATATATATCCCAATCTTTTTCTAATATATTGATCTAAACTTCGATTTCTTTTTGTTCTTCTCGTTATTTCTTCTTCACCGATAGATTCACCTTTTGTTTCTACGTGTTTTAATACATCTACTTATGTACGCGTGTGCGCGCGCCAGTCAAAATAGCTCGAGATTATACTCAATTTCTTCTAATTTGAAAGGTAAAAAGTGGATCTAAATATCCGATGGGATTTCAAACGACGACGAAGAAAAGAAAAAAATAACGAACAATGACAAAAAATAATAAAAGAGAGAAAATAGAGAAAAGTAGGGGCTTAGTTAATTGGTGGCGGAGGGCCGGGGGCAGAGAAAATGCTCGATATTCCTCGTTCGAAACAAAGTAGACCGAAGGAACTTTGGAAAGCCGATTAACTTTTCCAAAATCACCGGAATAAAATGATAGACGAGAGTAAGAGAGAGAGAGAGAAAACGGAGAGGATAAGGCAAAGCGTACGTAATAAAGTATTTCACGATCGATTTGAAAATTTAACTAAATCGAGGAGGTAACGCGTGGTGTTGGAACAACGCCGAAATTCAATGCCTTAGAATCGCGGAGCTTTTCCAAGTTTTATCTAATTTAAACGACATTAAAATTTAATCACCGTGAATCCCGAGCTCTTCTCTACGTTGTTAGAAGAAAAGAAAGAAATCGAGAGAGAGAAAGAGAGAGAGAGAGAGAGGGAGAGCATCTCGTTCGTATAAATTATCGGATTTAATCAGAGTTTCGATTGGGTAATGTCGAGGTTCGTCGATTTAAATACCGAAATTTCGTAAGTTCATTCTCTTCGTACGAAACCAAGTGGAAGGAGGGGGAGGGAGCGGGAGAGAGGACAAAAATAAAAAGAAAAAAAAAGGAATCCTCGATTCGATAATTAATTATTGATACTTAATCGTTCGTAGTTCTATTCGTTAAAGAGCAACGCGACAATGAACAAAATAAAAAGAAAAACTAATGGAAATAATGGAAAGGAAGGATTCGTTAAATATGAGGATCTATTTAAAAGCTGTTATCTAATCTTAAAAGTTAAACGACGAGGTTGACTCTTTATTTTTGTTGTTTCCGATCGATTTTCCAATCGTCAGAGATTTCTCTGCTTTTGACTTCTCACAGAATCGGAGAATGAGAAAATCGACAAACTATAAAAAAGCTCTTAGTCGTGTACCGGGATAGAGATTACATTCCGTTTCTCTCTCTCTGTCCGTAGTTTATCCAAACGAGACTGGCCGATTTCTACGCTTGTAAGAGGACGGGAGGGTTGGTTGCGAATGATTGATAAAAAAGAAAAGGAAGAAAAGGAAGAAGTAGCGGTGGATGAGGGAGGAGAAGGAGAATGGGAAAGGAAAAAATGAGAGAAAGAAAAAAAAAGAAAGAAACTTAGAGAGGAAAATAAGGGGGGGAAGAGGGGGAGGGCAGATGTTTGGTCGGTCGAAATCGAAGGACCCGGGAAAACTTGGCTGACTGTAAATGAAACCCGTTCGGGCTCGTGAAATCTAGAACGGTTAGTTTCGATGGTGTACAAACTTGATGGAAGATGAAAAATAGAAAGAGAAAGAGGAAAGATGAAAGGTAAAGTAAAAGTAGAAAGAAAATAGGGTGCAGGTGGTTCGGAAAGTGTACGAATAAGAGGAGAGGAGGAAGAAGTATTAGAAGAAGAAGAAGAAGAAGAAAAAAGTGTAGAAAAAGAGGAAGAGGGAAAAAGCCGAGGGTACGCGAGAAGTTATAACGCGGAAAACGGGGGAAGAAAAAAACAAACAAAAAGAAATGTAAGAAAAGAAAAGTAAACGCGCGAACGAACGGTGTGCTTGGCCCGGTGTGCGCGACTACGAATTATGGTGGAATTATGAAGAAAACTTTCGGACAGTGGGCAACTCTCTTTTTCTCTCTCTCTCTCTGTCTAGAAAACTTTAGAGAATTTGTACGTGCTCGTGGAGTAATCGACAGAGTTGAATTAAAGACGAGCCTGTGTGAACTCCGTATAAGTCTTTATGGTAGACTAGAAAAATAATATCTTCGTTCCTTTTTTCTTTTTCTTTTTTTTTTGTTTTCTTTCCTATAGACTATCGCTCCGTTTCTCTCTCTTCCTCTTCTTCATTTTTATTTATTTTTTATTAGCAGTTACAAACGCAGCGAGCTCTCGATGAGGAAACTGTAAAAGAAATGATTCTTCCTTTTTCCATCCTAGTAAGAAGTTAAAGAAGAAGAAGAAGAAGAAGTAGAAAAAGGAGAAGAAGGATAAAGAGAGTGAGATAGAGAGAGAGAAATTAAGTTTCAATACTCAAGGAAGAAGGAAATATCGATCGAAAAAACAAGATCCACAAGAATCGAGGAAGGAAGAGGTTAACGAGATTGAGAAAAAGGTCAAAGAGGCGGGGAATCGACTGACGGAAAAGATATTCCTCTATCGTAAACTGGAGTTGGAAACGTGCGTCGAAGAAACGTTCTGAGAGAAGAATAAAAAAGATATACCATATATATATATATATAGTATATAAAGGTAAAAGAGAGAAAAGTATCCGCCCGAGGAAAAGTGATGGAAAAAGAAGTGACGAGATGTGGTCCATCGAGTAAACCGGAATAGGAAAATGCGTAGATATACCTCGGGGGTGCTGAAGAGAAGTAGAAAAGATGACAATGGCCAGAACCGATCTCGAAAGACGAGTGTTTCGCGTGTGTGGAAAAAACTGACTATCACAGATGTCAACGAACGGAGAAAAGAAAGAAAAGAAACGAGGGTTGCTACCTCGTTCACTGATACCCATATATTTTCTTGCTCTTCTACCTTTTCTTTCTCTCTCTCTATCTATCTTTTTCGTTATTTCTTCTTATATATTCGAAGACGCGAAGGAAAGAAAGAACAGTTTAAAGAGTTTTGCTTTGTAGTAACGACGAGATGTCATTTTTTTGAAAAATCGCGTAGCAGTACTTTTACTTTCTCCATCTTCTTCGATGATTTTCTAAAAGTAACACGATAGTTGGAACGATAAGCGTAAATCTTTAAACAATTTGTTGTTTTCTAATTAAACGGCAAATATGTAAAAAAAAAATAATAGTCGAGTAAAGGTGATAATATGAAAAAGGATCGATATAATCTAATTTAAAGATATCCGACTTTGATCCGAGTCGTTTCTTTCATCGGAAGCACACCACGTGATCGATTTTCTTTCTAATTTTCGTTCGATTACTACTACGGCTTAAGAAAAAGTTGGGCAGGTTATATCCTCCGATCAAAGTCATTTCAGGATATGCGGTTTGCGAGGAAGTGTTTGCTTTCGTTATCGACTGTGAGAGCGGTGGTAGGGGATGCTTCTTCGAAGCTTTTAGGTAACGCTCGAAAGTAAGAAGATAGAGAGAGGTCCATCGAGCGTAAATATTTCTCTAAAGGCGTGATTAACCCCTCTTTTGCACGAGCCACGAGCGCACTGGGCGACTTTTACCCTTTTTAACCGAACTCGCAAAATTTCCTGACGAGCCACCGACACGTTGGGACTTTACTAAACTTTCTGTATTCCTAATAAGAGACCAAAAGAGGACAAGAGAAAGATATAAAAGTAATACAACAACTTTTAACCCGAAAATTACAAATTTTCGCGTTAGTTAATAATAAGTGTCGTAAAAAGTTTATTATCAATTAACTATTCTCGCGATATTATTTTCAATCGTCTAATAAACTTTAAAAAACAAGAAAAATAACTAAGAATTACATATAAAAAAAGACAATATATATATACGTAAGATAAAGCTTACAAAGAATTATTTTTAAACAGGATCGTTGTTTAAAATAACAAATTACGTTCGACGCGTACTCTTTTGGCTCTTATCGAATTAATTTACTTTTCTCTTCGTCCACTCCCTTCCACCCTCTTTATCAATATCAAAATGGTCTCGTTGACACGTAATCGGATCTATTCGAATAATATTTCTCTCTTCTCAGATCATCCTTTGATTTGTATTATCTATTTATTTATATCGTCCTAACGTGAAATTGATTAACGCAAATTGGGTGGCTTTGAAAATTGACTCAATTTTAATTAAATAACGTTGGAATTTATTTAATACGAGGGAAATCAAGAGAAAGAGAGAGAGATATATATATGTATATATTGTGTCCACGAAAAACTTGTGAAAATTCTTCCTTTATCCGGGATATTTTTAGCTAATTTTTGTAATAAATCGATAATTCGTGTATACAATATACAAACGTGTATGCAATAATACATATATATATAATATTTAATATTATATACGTACAAGGATTATTTATACATATATATATATATAAAAAAACGAAATGCAGCGTTGCAGTAGTAGTCGCACATTTATTAACTTGATTTTCGCTCGGACGAACATTTGAAATATTTTATTCAACAACTAGTCTCTCTCTACGCGTATTTCTCTAACTCCCTCCCACCCTCCCTCTCCATTCTTTTTCTCTTTTTTCCCTCGTTGTTTTTTCCATATTTTGAAGTTATATAAAATTAGAATAGGTCGAGGTTGTGCATCGTGCCGCATCCGCAATTCAAACCGTGAATTATGTTTATCATATTAATTATTTTCACCTCGTCCTAGCTGGTTAGCAAGAGAAAAATAAAAAAACTAACAAGTAGCCGGCATTGTTTATAATTTAATGAGACTTTACGCAGCTTAATCTTCACCCACCCGATTTCTGAAACGTCGTATTAACTGCTATTCTCTAAACAATTTTATACTTTTCTACGTAATTTAATTATTTTCTTCTTGTCACATATCATTATCGTGTTTTTTTTATTTTATTCTTTTTTTAGATTAAAAAGTATATATGATATAAAATTGATAAATTTTTTAGTAAATTTGAAACATACGAGAATCGACACTTCAAATATTTAATTTCTACAATATATATTTTATAATAAAATTACGAACAGATTAAATCGAATAAAATTTCATTAAATTATTGCAAATATTTCCTTTTCGTCGAAATATACCTAATTGGCATCCTACGTATTCCAGTTATACATAAAATTAAATATATTTATTTTTCCTTTTCGTATTTTGTCGATCATTAAAATTCGATACATAGATTTGGCAAATAATAAAAAATAAAACGGCAAGAAACGTAACTAACGAAGATAAAATAGGATCGAATGGAATAATAATAATAATAATAATAATAATAATAATAATAATAATAATAATAATTATAATAATGGTTGATAAATGTTTGAACGACGATGATCCGAGAAGAGATTCAGTTGGATGTAACTTTACGTAAAATGGTTTGTATTTTTACGTTTGTTTTATTATTATTATTATATCTCTTATTCCTTTCTTCCTATACCATTATCTCGTTTAACAGGAGATGCAATTTCTAAGAAATTACAATTAGTTGAATTCCACGGGGCACGCGATAACGCGAGACTCGTCTGAGGAAATTCCATGGGGTGGTATTTTCCACTTGGACGCGTCCAAGTGGTCGTGGTCGTTTCTGTCTCTAGACAGGTCATGCTAGTTTCCGAGACGCGATAATCTTCCTCGTACCGTTGCTCTAACGCTTCTAGGATAACGTTCAAATTATCTCGGATCGAGATCAAAACGTCTACTATAATTTCATCTTCGATTCGTTCCTTTTAATATTTACTCGGTTACTCGGTCCACTTATCTCTATATCATCCTTTTTTCCTGTTAACTCTAATTACACCCTTTTCCTTTAATACCTTTCAGGACGTATACATGTTGTATTATACGCAAATGTATATACATACATTATATGTAAAGTATCTCGAATCATATTCATGATCAATTTCACGTTTCTCATTATTCGATATTATTTAGATTCTACTATAAAAAAAAATTACATTTTTTTTTTACATGAAAATAACGAACAGAGTAATAATAATAATACGATGAAACGTGTAGCTATAGGTAAGATAATATACATTTTTGTTCTTTGCTCGAAATTTCTTTTTTAAGACTATCCTCTCGTTATTAAAAAATCAAAGTTACTCTCGTTATTAAATAATACAAGTTACATTGAAAAAAAAAAAAAATAGATACAATGCATATTTCAATAAATGTTTGTAAAAAGGAACGAATCCCTCAAACCTGTTAAAAGGAAGGAGAATAAATCAAGACAAATACATATTTCGTATTAATAACAGTTACCATATACAATATAAAAAGTAAATAAAAATTTAGGACGACGACGAGACGAATCTGAAATAAAACAAAACAAAAAAGAAAAGAAAAGAAAAGAAAAAGAAAAATGACAGCATATGAAACGAACGTAGTATGGAGAAAGGAAAGCTGTAAAATTGTCAACAGTACTTTATCTAAAATCTAACGGCATGGACCGGACATATAATGGCTAGTACACTAACCTAAGAAAGAAAAGGACTGAGACGAAAAGAGAAGTTCTTATTGATATGCAGCATCCGAAACTGATCTCCTCGATGTCTATTCAAGCTGTGACCATCTATTTTCCCTCTACGATCGTCGTCCTTTTTCGAAGAGGTGGGAGGGAGTGTGTCGAAGGGTGGTAGGGAGGAAAAGGAAAAGGAAAAGGAAAAGGAAGTAGGGAGAAGGGGGTGGTGGTGGAAGAAAGGAGTGTGGCGATAGTGGTGGTTGAAGAGTGGGAGGGGGGTGGGTTGCTCGTAAGATATCTTTCTTCTTTCTTGAACCATCTCTCGGTCCAGGCTCCCATTTTCCCTCGGTGGCCAGCGCTTTCCCGTCATTTCGTCCAAGGACGGGGCCCATCATTCGCAGAAAGTACTATACTTTGGATCCTTTACGTGATTCGAATATGGGATATCATCTGTTTGCATTACCAAGCTCACGACGAATGTGACGGGTGTTCGTTGTAGACGATGTAGGTGGTGGTGGTAGTGGTAGTGATGGTAAGATGGTGGTGGTGGTGGTGGTAGTGATGGTAAAGGTGATAGCAAAGTACGACGTTCTTTCTCTTCGCATACATTCTCACGTACACACAATATACACTCCTATACTCCACACCGTCTGTTTGCGCCATTATTTCCGAGCGAAGTGAGCACCGCATTTGTCAGGATTTCCTTTCTAAGGACAGGACATTGGCGTGGTTAACAAAAAGGATAGCCTTAAGATTTGATGCACCACCACCACCACCACCACCCCGCCTCCTGTCCCCTTATCGAGCTTACTCCACCATCATATTAGTCGAATTCTATTAAAAAAATAAAATGATTTAAACTTTTTCGGCGAAATTATCATTCTGTCGAAAAATTATCTAAGAATTATGATAGTTCGATGGATTTTATTATTCGATGGTTGATCAGCTTAATATTCCGTTGGATTATTTCAAACGTCTTGGTTTATAAAAATTTACTACATTTTTTAAGTTATTCTCTCTTTCTCTCGCTTTCTTTCTCTCTTTCTCTCTTTTTTTCTCGTGGAAAAAGTTGGACGCTTATCATCCTTGAAAAATGATCCCCTCCACGTTATATCCCTTACCAAAACAATCTCAAAGTTTACCGACTTTTTTATAGGAGCGTATAAGCAACGTAAACATAAAAGTAGCACTCGAGCGAGTAATTCCCTGACAAAAGTAGTAAAAATGGGTGCGGGACTTTTATCTCTAGTCAGTATTGCAGCTTCGAAGGAGTAAACTACTGAAGACTTGGGCTGGGTCTACTACAACGATGTTATGTTAAGAAAAGGTTGTGGCCGTTCTAACTGAATGTTCAGAAGGACGAGCTTGGAAGCCTTAAAAAAATGACTGGATAAGAAATTCGAGGATGCTTGAGAGAAAAAAATAGAAACGAAGAGAGAGAAAGAGAGAAAAGAAGATGGGGGGAGGGGGAGGGATATTCTTTATAAATAAAAAGATAAAAAGAATCAAGAAAGATCTCCATCGAATAACGTGCCTAAGCGTTTGTTATGACTACCATCATGCTAAAATCTTCGTTTAAGTTTTTTAACTATTGGATTAAGTTTCCTATAACGAGACGAGTTTGTTATTTAACACCACGTTGAGATAAAATCAAATTACGTTAAACGCGGATTAAACTGAATCCTAAAGATAATCATGAATTATTAGTTATCTATCTAGAATACTTTTTTTTACCAAGACGAAACAATTTCTTCCCTTATCTATCTATTTATCTATTTTTTCATTTTTTATTAGAAAACATCTTATTCGAAGTTATAACGAGCTATCATCAACTAGGAATCCTTTTTTCTACGAGAACGATAATAGAAGTAAAAATTTGGGAGGTCTTTCACAGATATTCACCGAACTATCTCTCTTGAATTTCTGATAAGATTCGGCAGTAAATTTGAGATATACGATTAGGGGTTCTGTCTAAGTATACCTTTGACGTTACTATATATTAGGACTTTGGGATTAGAGGAGACTCGAATTTCAAGTAACATCTGCGACCATTCGTAAGATACGTAATATGTTTTCTAATGTCGCCAAGAGGTAGATAGGTTGGTAAAGATGGTCCCGTTCGTTCTCATCGACCTTGAACTTGATGGTGGAGGCGTCTACGTAATGATCTTTTCATTTGTGTATATCTTGCCATTAAATAGATATTATCTTCTTCTGGAAATAGGATTGCGAAGCGATTAACGTGATCTATCGGGTAATTAAACAACATACGTTTCTACTCTACCATCGTGTGAGGTTTTAAAAAGATGAATAGCTATTTCAATGAGATATATCTTAAACTGGCTATATTACTTACCGAACAATCAAGATAGTATATTATAACATCTCTCTGCATACTAACTAAACGATAATTCAACTAACGAATTTAGTATCGTTAGTCTTATCCTAAGACTCCGAGTATAACCGACCTTGACTTTCTTAACTGTGAAACAACTTTCATGGATTTATGCACATCGGAAAATGATCTAAGACACACCATCGTCAAGTTTTAATCGTAGCTCGTTAATTACTTACAACAAGACGCCCACTAACGTTGGAATTTCAACAACGGTGCTCATAATTCATGCGCATTTATGGGCACGATAATCGTGATGTAAGAGGCTTATCTTGTGAACGATATTATTCCCATGGTTCTTTGGGAAACACTAAAGTAAAAGAGAGAGGGAGAGAAAGAGAGAGAGAGATAAAGAAAGGCGAAAGAAATATTGATTTTACAGAAAATCCTTATTGACTAAAAAACGATTTATACGTGGACGTAAATTTAAAATTTGACTTGATTATTACGCGATAGAATTTCTACGATTTAATTAAATTATATAATTTAACACTGACATATATACACGTATTGCATATAAGTGAATATCAATTGCATAACAACAAAACTCGCACGGGTATACGCGAAATAAATTGAATACTTTTCTAATATCGTGTTTTGCATCTTTAAATGAATATGAAAACAGCAATGCAATATATCGAACGAATATCGAATCTATCGTGTTCTTTCGATTCATTTAATTAAACTTTTATTCACCTTTTCTTTCTCGATCGTCATCCTTCGTAGCATCCAATCAGACGTGTATCCGACGTATTCCTGTTATTCGTATCTTTCTGCCTTCAATTAATCTTCTCATTTACATTTGACACGATGTTTTATATCCTCTTTTTGTAACACATCACATATACACGAATGCACTTTACTATATATCATTTGTCACCAATACACGCACACACGTATGCACATATATGTCACTCGTCACTAATATACACCCACGTATGAACATATATATGTCACGTCATTAATATACACACACGTATGTACGTAATATATGTTACTCGTCACTAATATACACACACGTATGCACATATATATGTCACTTGTCACTAATACACACACACGCGTATGCACATAATATATGTTACTCGTCACTAATACACATACACGTATGCACATATATATGTCACTCGTCACTAATATGCACACACGTATACAACACTTATATGCATATCACTTGCATATCACTTGCATATCACTTGCATAGGAACGAATGCACGCGGCGCACGCGTATACGCGAAATAAATAGAATACTTTTCTAACATCGTTGTTACGTCTTCGAAAGTTCGAATAAGACTGACGAATATTAATACAAAGACAACTGCGCAATATCCTCGAGAGGTACCGAGCATACTCGAAGGTCAGGTCATCGTATTTACAAGTTCGACAGAGACGTTGCTAATAGAATAAAAATCATAATATTGGAATAGAAACGTCGGATGAGGAAGGAGAATGAAAAAACAAAACATTAGAAGCTAGGAGGTCACTTTCTAACAGATTTTCATAGATACGTTGAACTATTTGTATTATTTTAGATAAAAGCGTCAATCGATCGGTGTACTCCGTGCTGTTAACACGTGTTTCTCATTAGAATATAATATAAAGTGTATTTTCGAAATAATCTCGTCAGGGAATTGGATTTAATTATTTTTGGTATGTATGTGAACGTGTATATATGTGTATATGTATATATGTGTACGTGTATGTGCATATATGTTAAATATTACATTTTATTAAAGAAATAAGCATACATATACATATAATGCGATCGTTAAAATTATTATATAAAATTTAAAGAATGGTATTTTAATATTTCAAACATGTATGTTATTGTTTAAACGTTAATTAGCAAAATTATACGATATGTATATGACTTTTAACGATCATTAAATTATTTCAAAGTACATAATAATTTTCACGAAAACTGTTGCTAATGTTAGATGCATTGTTTTTTTATGTCATCCGTAATGAGTCAAGTGAACGTTGTTAAAGTCGACTCAGAGAACATATCCATATCTTTTACATAAATTCTTTTCAAGGAACAATAACGTACATTAACGAATTTATTAAGATTGATCTTTTTTTCGTAAACAAATTTTGTTTTTATTACAACACACGTGCACATATATTGAATATTTTCTCGTCGTCTATCTTTATCGTTTAATTATTCTAATTTATAATAGATATTTATTAACCAATTAAATGATTTTAAACTATTCAGGATTTCTCGTTAGAATTTTTAATAATATTTTACCTCGAGGAAATGCGCAACGACCTTGTTACCTTCGATATCTTCCTTATTACACCGTATCTTATTTTTTTTAATTAACAATTTATTAATTTTTCATTATGCGCTATATTCCGTAAGAAAAATATAATTATGAAACTTTTTATTCGTATAAAATATGTTTCTTTAGTGAAACATTTTTTATCGCGAGGAAAAAAGAAGAAGAAGAAGAAGAAGAAGAAGAGGAAGAAGAAGAAGAAGAAGAAAATAATAAAAAGAAATAATTATTATTCAGATACTTGTTTATTAGCATCTTAAATAGATATATCAAATGCATCGAGGATAAATTCCCATAATGCGTTTTAAGGCCAGAGAGTGAAAATGAAATTTGCTTTCGTAAAGAGAACGAAGTCAAGTCGAGTAAACGATCTCCGTCTAATTGGACTCATCTAAGTTGATCCGTGTTATGTTAACATTTCGTGTCTTGATTCGATACATAACATCCCCCTTCCTCCCACTTTCTCTCTCTCTCTCTCACACCAATAGAATTCATTCCATGCTCTTAGAGCGCTCACGTATGCAGTGTTCGCAGGATTCTCGCGAGATCGTAAGGAAGGGTGACTTAATTAGATCGAGATTAATCAGGAAGCATCGTAGACGCTCCGAACGCAGCTATTTCAACGTTCAAACGTTGCTTGATTCGCGTGCCTTCGATTCTATTCGCGTGGAAATAGCTTGGTAATTCGTGTACCCCGATTAACGGACTAACTTTACGAACATTTCCAGTTCCTGGATTACGATCGATAATGAGATATGTTAGTAAACTTTGAAAATGTAACTTAACTTTAACAGGATAATTGCCTAACTCGTATCGATATGTAACCACCCCTTCTTCTTCTTCTTCTTTTTCTATCGAAAAAATTAGATTTATCGTATAATATTTGTCTAAATTTTTCTACCCCACGCATTTAAAATATATATATGTATACAATAATTAATTTTAATTTAATAAGGATATTGCGTTGATGCGATGCCAAATATATATATAAATCATTTATAATAATAATAACTATTACATTTTAAATGATATTTTTTTAAATTGGCACGAATAATATTCCGGGGCAAATTCTATTCTCGAATAATTTTCCATCTCACATTTTCTGTCATATTTTATCCTTACGTTGTTCATTATTTTAATCTCCAGGTTTTATCTCGAACTTTCGTCTGTAACTTTGAGAACTTTGTCAGCTTTACGTAAAAACATTTCTTGAATAACGAAATAATATTAAATCTTTTTACTGTACGTTTTATATCCGCGTGTACTCGTGCGCCAACTAATGACTCACCTCGTTATTGTTTTTAATAACAAAAATGGTAAACAAACTCAAAAAGATGTTAGAATTTCTTTATGTTATATTTATTTTATTTATTTTTTTGTATTTCTTTTTTTCTTCTTTATTTTTTTTTCTTTTTGTTTAAATTCTTTTTCCTAGAAACTCGACTGGAATTTAAATTCGAAACAAAGTAAAGATACGCGTGACATGCTGACAAAGCCGTAGTCGTATGCGGACAACGAGCATCTTTCCTCTGTTGTTACGTCTTCTTCTCTTTGTTTATTTTTTGTTAAAAATATATTTTTTTTTTCCTTTCCCCCTTACATTAGAATTTTTTCCTCCATCTCTTCTTTCAATTTGAAGTATCCTGTTCGTTCTGAATTAAGCAAGTATTGTAGTAGTATAACAGCATAATATAATTCAGTCTTCAATTACCTTTTATATTTCACTGAGTGCATGCAAAAAACATGATATGTGACATTTTAATAGAGTCATGTTCTTACAATATTAAAACAAACATTATTATATATCATATTCATATATCTGTTCCGTTGATTATAATATATCTTATCATGTTTCTACATGGACATTTTATTTCAACGAAACTGTAAGAAACAACAAAATATTTTTAATATTATTACCATTCGATTATTTTATTATTATTTTTCATTTCATTGCAATCTCTCTTTCTCTCTCTCTCTTTCTCATCGTAGATAAAATATTCGATTAAACGACGTTTAAAAAGATAAAACCGTGAAATATATTCTGAGTGAGATCTTGAAAATGGATGTTCTTGTCAGTGCCAAAGGCAATCTGTTTCGATAATAAATTTGCTTATTTAACGAGTACGTATATAGTGTATGGGTGGTGTAGTATACGTTTTTATCGAGAGTAATAGATCGTCTGTGAGATACTAAAATCAAGATGACGGTCGTTCGAAACTGTACTTGTATCGTACACACAGAAACAAATACAAAGTGAGAGAGAGAGAGAGAGAGAGAGAGAAAGAAACGTTTGCCATTCATCGTGACGCCCTGCAACAGAGGCCAAGGTCCAGCCCCGGAGCCATGGTGAAAAAGAAGTGGAAAGGAAGCAAAGAAAGAAAAGAAGAAGAAAAAGTAGAAGATGAAGAAATAAAAAAAATAAAAAAATATATAGAGAGAAAGAGAGAAAGAAATAGGGTTGAAGGTGGAGACCGCGGCAGGAGTTTTAAACTTCCGTCCGCGATATATCTCTCTTTCCTCCTCATTTTTTTTCCCCGTAACCCCCTCCCCCCCAACCACCCTTCTTCCTCTTATTTTCCTTCTCTTCGTTCTACTTGGTACGTCTCCATTTTACTACAAGGCAGTAGTATATATGTATATATATATATATATATACGAGGGGGCGGGAAGGGGGAGCTCTCGCACGCCGCACTTACCGGCTAGCTGCACACACTTCAGAATTTTCTCACGCTCCGCCGGTATAAATATTTACAGCCCCGTTGGAGAGCTTCCAAGGCATCCTGGGGTGGTTGTACAAGAGAAGGAAAGGAAGATCTTAGGAGGGATGGAAGGAGGGAGGGAGGGAGGGAGAAAAGGAGAAAGTTGGAGATAAAAAGAGAGAAAGAAATAGGGTAAGAAAATGTAAGTACTTGTCCGAGAAGTCACGTACGCGTATGCGCGCGAGCAATGCTATCTCTAGTCTAGTTTCTACCTACAGTATATATATATATATACATATATATATATTTTTTTCTCATGAACAGGTGTATAGTAAAAAATATACGTGTATATGTTATACGTATATGCGCGTTTTACCTCATACACGCAACCGTGGATAATAGAGACGAGTTATGGTGTCCAAGTGGCGTGTTCATATGTATATGTGTATATGTATATACGTAACTACAATGGTATGACTTTACTTACCTCCGTTGCACTTTCTACTTGTCTATTTCTATGTCTCTCCTAACATTCTCATAAGATCTTACGATTCTCCTCGTAAAGGTCACCGGTCCTACCGACCACTACTACCATCAAAGCACGACCATTTTCCTCGATATTACCTACATCTTTGTCCCTAAACTCTCCCTCTTTCTTTCTCTTTCTCTCGTTTATAGTATTAGAGATAGTAGCCACATTGGGCTGCTTTTTCGACTATAGGATACAACGTTTCCTTGCCACCACGTTCGACGATCGACGACTAAACTTCAAAGCACGAACATCTTATGAAATTACCCCCTTGCTCGAACGATAACCCACCATAACCAATATCGACTACTTTGCTTCTGCTTTACCTATATATATAGTGTGTATATATATGTATATGTATATTTCTATGTATATTAACTTATGTACATTTTTATATACTTATACCTTTAGGTAATAGGTAATCTTGGATTTTTATATGCTCCCAGTAGTAACAACGATAAAATCGTTAGATATTTATTAGAGGAAACGTGATTCAAAATGAGTTCAATACGTTGCTCGCATAATATTTTTCATTCATTGTCGATTGATATTAAATCTTTGGAAAATTTTCATTACACCGTATCTCTCGCGTTATATTTTGAAACTTATTAAATGAAGAATTAATTCAATAAAAATTGCATTTCGAGTTTGTTATGTTGTAACGGTAGAGTAACAATTTGTATTTTACAACGGTTATTAAATGATAACAATCATTTAAATAATGAGATTTTCCAAGAAATATTGAAATATATTTGAAGCAACGAACGAAAAGACAACTGAAATTAAATCTGTCTGATTTAAATTTACTTTAACCATGACGAATTTATTTGTAGAAAATAATAGTATTTCTTTATTAATTAAAAAAAATTAAACTTTTCTCTAAAAGTTTCGCGAATGTCATAAAAATTATATTAAATACAAAATTCGATTATTACTCGATCTTTATAGAATATTTCGACTGAAAAGAAAAAGAAAAAGTAAAAAAAAAAATGAATATAAAACGATTGATACCATGAGAAATAAATTGGAGAAATTTCATTTGAGACCGATTTTTATGAAATGATTTTCACGCTTCGTCGCGAACTATTTTTTCCCGTCTCTCTCTCTCTCTCTCTCTTTATCTTTTATTTTATTTTTTTATATTTTCTCTTTCTCTCTTTTTTTTTCTGCACAGTCGAATGACGTTTTCCGATTTTAATCCTAAATTCCAGAGGAAGGAGGAGCATCTACTACTATTACCTATACTATACCTATACCATATACTACTATAATAGTACTATACTATTACTCTACCATCGTCACAGGACAGTATAGTACTCTCGACATATATAATTATACAAACTGTCGCCTACGTCGTCGTTGGCGAAGTTAAGCCAGCTGACCGTCGTCGTCTGCAAGATGGATGAACCTTTCTTTCGGACATTTCATTATTCTTTCCCATCGAAGATGGTTTCGCTCCTTCCTTCCTTCCTTCCTTCCTTCCTTCCTTCCTTCCTACCTACCTTTCTACCTTCCTACCCTATACTCCCTTTTTCTTTTTCCCTCGGCCAGTTTTACTTTATTTTGGAACCGTTCCAATTTTCTTATCCCCACGACTTGACCGTCCACGTTTGCGTTTTGTTAGCATAAAATTACAATACCTTTTTCCATCGAGATAGATTTGCCGAAGTGAAAGGGTGGGGGTGGTGGAGGGGGGGGGAGTTACAAGGAAACCTTCGTCGATAGACAAAAGAAAAGAATCAATTCGATTTAATTTTATACTTTAATAATAATTTCAATGATTAATTCATATTTCTTATTTAAAATCAGGAACGATGTGCACGAATCAAGTTCGATATATATATATATTAATCTATCGAATTCTGTATTAACTCAAACATCCAACTGTGATTAAATTTTTCTACGAACCTTGTGTAAATATAATACATCGAAGTATAACAAAAAGAACTTCAATAGAAATAAAATTATTATTTTATTAATATTAATAATATTAAATTACAAAAGAGGAAGGAAATATTATTTCGTTGGCACTTCTTTTTTTTTGTTCTTTTTTTTTATCGAAGAGTGCAAAACGATTTCACGAAATTAATTCGCGAACAACGATGAAGAGAATGAGATAATAAAAGGAAAAAGGAAGAACGTTCTGAAAAGTCGGCGAACCGAGTAGTCGAATGACACCTCATTAGCCGAGTTTTAAACGACCGCCGGATGAGAAGAAGGGGGAGGGAAGGGGGAGGGTAGGTAAAATCGGATGGATCCTTTCACCGAGACTCGGTGTCCTCGCTCGGGGCCATTTTTAGGGTCTTTAGAGGTGAAAGGACACGTTGTAAAGGGACAAAAGAAAGAGAGAGAGAGATAGTAGAAGAGAATGAACGAAGGGTGCTATGTAAAAGAAGAAGGGGAAGAAGGAAGCGTGTTCCGGTGCGTGGCTCGTGTGGGAGAATCCCACGACGCGATTCTTTGCCATCCTTCACCCCTTCACCCATTCCCCTTCCCCTTCCCCTTCTCCTCCTTTTCTTCATTTTACTCCAACACTCTTCTTAAAAAAGCTTCGCCAAGTTCTTTCGTATAGCTTAAGAAGTATTCGTCCTCATCGTCTTCGTCTTCGTCTTCGTCTTCGTCGTCGTCTTACATTCTTATCTTTGCTGGCATATCTATGAGGGAACTACGCCATAAAACGAACCAGAAGAACCTACCAAGAATAACGCTGGGACCGACCGAGACCCATGATGATGTCTACGACGATATAATTAAGAATTCGTGCTTCGTTGCGTTCGTTTACCACGAATGGGGGAAGGAGGTTGTTCTGTCCCTTCGTTATTTTATTCTTAACCTCCCCCCTCCGTTTCCCTGCCACCCCATTCCTAATTCTATTACGTAACGGTCGAAAAGGATTGTTCGTTTTAAGATATTTTTCCAATTGTTAACGTCGGATGCGTCGAGTATATTTTTTTTACGATTTAGGTATATTTAATTAATAACTTTAATTAAAACGTTAATTTAATTTAATAACTTTCTCGTATTTCCTTTTTGTTTTGTTTTTTTTGTTTTTTTTTTCGTTTTTTCTTCTCTCTATTTTCGAATATTATTAAAAATCTGACGCCAATTGTATATAGCTTATCGAGAATAAATAGTAACGCGTGTGTAAACCGAGCCCTTTAACCTCTCCCTCTCTCAGTCCCACTCCCCTCCCCTTTTTGCCTATACTCGTTTGTTGTTCCCATGATGCAAATAAAAAAAGAAAAATGCTCGATTTTCATTGCATAGTGGAATTATTCAAAAGTTTCCCGTTGGATACACGGCCGGTACGTTGAGTATTCATGGAATATCGCACATCACACGGATAAAAGTATAAACGCATATGTATACATTTTACGTTGGTATATATATATAATATATTATATAATATTGCATATAACTGCGATGTGTATAAGGAGGGGGGGGGGTGTGTATGGATGTATAAATGCACATGGAGTCTGGTTGGCATAAATTTAAGTTTACTCGATGATTTATACGACCTATGGATATATTATCGGATTGATCCGTTCGTAACTTCAAAGTAAAAGAGTAGGAGAAATGAATATGTACAAAATATATTATATGTATTTTTTTTGCGCTCTCGCATATCATTCTCTTTGTATTTTGACTATCTTTCGCTTTATTTTCTCTTTAGAGATAAATCTTAAATTTCAATCTCCTTCTCCTTCTCCTTTTTCTTCTTCTTTTTTTTATTTTTGAAGTTCCTTACCGAGGCAAGGCATTATTAAACCAGAGCAGCGTCATCTCTCTTCGTTCTCAAGTCAACGTTTTTTTAAAAAACCACCACCTCGTTGTGTCCGTGAGAATGCTTCTCCTCCGACCCTTAATTATTTTATTTATGCTACCTATCTTATATAGCAGGTATCTCATCCTTTTTAATTTAATCGTATTCTCTTGGATTTTACTACTTTCTATTATTTTCCCTTTCTTTGCCTTTTCTTTTTATTTCTTTTTTTTTAATGCTTTTTCTCCTCTATAAAAGACGACAGAAAGAGAGAGAGAGATAAGAACATAAAAGGTGAAACGTTCATTATTTAATTTTCTTCAATTTCAGGTAGGAGTTGGACTGCTTTCCTTCTTCTCTTCTTTTCTCTTAAATCCATAACCATCGATCAAAGATATGCACCCATTTTCTCTTCCTTTATTTCTCGAAATATAATGTATAAATGTTGTTGTTCTCTCGCGAATAACATTTTTTATATTACAACCAAAGGGAACTTATTAAATGACTTTACCGTGTTTACATCGGACGCATCGCGAAAGATTAATGATAGTCATTTAAATATTGTACATAGGCGTTATCGACAAAACGAAATTTGCATGCGTGCATGCATGCATGCATGCATGGCATCGATTCTCGTTAGTTTTTTTTATCTCCTAACCGAACACAATGACAATAATTTGTTCGCGTTTCGTCGTTAGATTAATTAACAACGACAAAGCCCTTGCGAGAATTTCAACCGTGAAAAAAGTGCGTTCGAACTAAAGAATATTCGACTATTTTTTTAATTTTTTACACGGCTAAACCCCATTTCCTATTCGCCGAGATGTAATTTGATGTAATTTCTTACGTACATATATTTTTTTTATCTAACAATTATTCACATTTACAAATAAATTTCTAAAACTAATCTAATTTAATTAATTAACCATCGTTCACATTTTTCCACGTACTTTTTCCCACCGAACAATATGGCAATAATAATTGCACGACGATGATATCGTGCCTCGTGAACCGAGCATCATTACTCGAATAATAATAGTAGAAAGAGAGAGGAAAAAGAAAAAAGTAGAAATATAGATATAAAGGAAGATAATAATAAAAAAGAAATAGGAAGAAAAAAGAACGAAGAAGAAGAAGAAGATAGGGTTAGATGTATGTAAAGGAAATAAAAAAAAAGATTATAAAAATAAATTAAACCACCTATGCATTTTTTTTTTTAGAGTACCAATAATAGTAGCTCATAAATGCGTAAACATGCACTGTGTGATTCGAATGAACCCATCAAACTACGTAGAAAAAAAATACATTTTACGTTACGTTACCAGCATCGATATATTTCAGGGGACGTTATACGCGTTAATTATCCGGACATCTTAATCCGAAAAAACAACGTTCAGCCCATGCAAGTTACAATGCCGAATGCAAGCGTATATAGGTGTACATACACATACATATAGCTTATATATATATATATAAATATATATAGCCTTGAAATACGAGAGCCCAACGCATTTCGGGATAGAGCAACTACGGAATGTTTGCTAATTACAGCGTGCACTCTCGAAAAAAGAGATTTATGCTTTCGAGCGAGAGTAACATAGAGTTCGCGAACTTTCCCTTGTTAAGAGAAAAAAAATACAAAAAAAAAAAAGAAAAAAACGAAGAAATTATCGCTCGAGGGAGAAGAGGAAAAACGGGGTGGCAGGAGGAAGGGAAAGGAAGGGAAGGGAAGGGAAGGGCTTCGCGTCTGGGTTTTAGCTACGCGAAGAAAAAAAGAAAAAAGGTAAAAATTTCTTCGCAAAACGCCATATTTTGTCTTAGCTGGAAGTTAATGATCCGATAGGTGATTAATAGATGACTCTTTCTTCTCCTTAGTAGGGTGCCGGTAATCTTCAAGGATTAATCCTACCGATCGTTCATTCTACCAACGTGATAAGTAGGCTTACAATATATTATATCTAAAAATGAAACACACTGACGACGATCTTTTATTCCGAGAAGAAGAAAAAATGAAAATCTATCGTAAGAGAGAAAGAGAGAGAGTGTATACGATAAGAAAAAGTAAGTGCAAAAGGATTAATAATCGTTTCTCGCAATTTTTCCGGATTATCCTGGATGTTATTTAAACTTTGATCGTTTGAAAAAACTTACTTGTTCTTAACGCTTCTCGGTATAATGCAAAATCGTTATTACAAAAGTCGTTAAAATAATTTACAACTAATATTCGATGGATTCAAGATAATACATGTAACCCTTTCTGTAACACGACAGATAAATTCCTAGAAAATACCATGTTCTATGAACTCGTGTTATTGGATGCCACGTTATAGAAGGATTACCTGTGTAACCATCGTTACTTATTAAAAAAGGGTTTAATGATTCCACGATCGAGTAAAAAAAAGAAAAGAAAAAAAGAAAGAAAAAGTGACTATAATTAGCTTAAATCGACCAGAAGAGGTATGGTATCTGGTGTCTTCGAAGGTATTATAAAAACGGGGTGGAAAGGGGGAGAAGGAAGAAGAGATTTAATGTAGGTTTAACTAGGTGTTCATTATTAAACGATTAAACAAAAAATAAATATATATATATATATGTGCTATAAATAATGTGTAATGAGAAGGAGGGATCGTTGGGGGTATATTATTTACCAGGTGGCATTCTAGACTTTTTTCTGCATTCCAGGTGAGAGAGAGACAGAGAAAAAAGAAACAAACAAACAAAAAGAAGAAAAACTTTAATAGAAGATGGCATTTTTCTTTGTAGACGAGGACGATAACGAAGAAGAGGTGGTAAGAGGTGTGTGGTGTGTCGTTGGATAGGTTTCTTTTAACGACAGGTATGGCGTGGTGAAGGGGGAGTAGGTAGGGAGGAGGAATTTGAGGCTTTGACACTTCTGATAGCCATTACTGTCGTCCTTGTTAACACCGGCACGTAGCGAAAGCTCCGATGGAAGAACGTTTTTATCGATACGTTACATATCACTGACGATAGATAGAAAGAAAGAGAGAGAAAGAGAGATCCTAAGATCGTTAGAGCTGAAGGAGTAACGACGATCTAAGTGGTACTTCGAAAAGCTAAAGGAATACTCGAAGAATCGAGAGATCGTGCCGGTTTTATAATCACGATTTCATCTTCCTTCTCTTTTTCTTTCGACCTTTCTCTCTCTTTCTGTCTTTTTCTCTTACTCGTTTAACTTGAAAACGCGAGAGCGAAAGATTTAAAAGGATAAAGGAGAAGATTGTAAAATCGATAATATATACTACGAGATAACGTTGAAAACGAGGTGAAAACGATAGAAAGAGAGAAAGGAAAAGAAAAAAAAAAAAGAAGAAAACAAAAAAGAGATAAAAATTCAACGCGATGAATTTTTGTTTTCGTAATTCAACGGAAGAGAACAATTTTTTCTGTCCCCACCCCCCACGATCCCCTCGTAAATGAATTCGTTAAATTAATATTTATCGTTGTAATAATATAATACCGTTGTGTATTTCGAAATTTGTGGAAAAAAAAAAGAAAAAAATCTTTTTGTTAAAGGAAGAGAACGGTTTGGATTGAAGGTTCATTTAACTCGTCTTACGCGAATCGTTGATTTTCGTTATAATTTAAACGTCGTTATAGAGTTAACAAAAAGACAAAACGGTGAAAGAAATAAAGAAAGAGAGAGTGAAAGAGAGCAAGAGGAAAGGGGAATGAAAAAAAGAAGATATAAAAAAGATATCGATAGTAAGGTAGAGGTGTAAAAGAGGAACGTTTATCGATACCCATTCCTAACACTTCAACTTGAATCTCTTCGGTTAACGCCTCGACCTCCATTATTTTCAGAGAAACCCCCGAATCCAAAAGCATTCTATTATAGTACCACCCTTCCTATATCTCTCTCTCGCTCTCTCTCTCTCTCGTATTCTTCAATGAACTGTTACAAAACCATGATCATCTACTCCATTGCTTTAGTATAAAGTTTCAAAAAAAATCATTTATTTTTCGTTTATATTAATTCCATCATTATAAAATCGTGTTTATTAAAATAAAACAATTTATGAGATATAATTATTCATCGTAAACGAATATTATTGTATTAAAATCGATAACGCGGGTTTACGAATAATTTCCGAATGATTCATTCGGTCAGTGGTCTCGTAACGTTAGAAAAAAAAAATATGTAGGAAAAAGTAATGAAAAAAAAAAAGAAAAAAAAAATAGTACGATGAGCGGTCGAATACACGACAAAAGAACCCCCATGAAAAATATATAAAGGGATAGAAAAATAGAGATAGATAGATAGATGGTTAGACAAATATCGAATGAGAATGAGAGAAATAGAAAACGAGCGACCAGTCAAAAATGATTTCTCGTTTCACTTGCATCGAGTCCGAGACACGTATAAACAAACAGGTAGAATAAATGAATAAATAAATACGGGAAATAAATTTTGCATTGGCGTAATACCGGGTGCGGATGGAGAGAAGGGCTACTGGCTCGTAGAAGGGTACGAATGTGAGAAAGAGAGAAGGGTGGACGAGGTGGCGGTGGTGGAGGGAAAAGGAGGAGGAGGAGGAGGAGGTGGATACAGGATCGGTCAGCGTTGGAAAACCAGTAGGAAGAATAATTTATCGACGAGTTGCATGGCCAGCGAGAGCCACGAGTATTTTCTCATGATTTATTCAAAAATTCAGTCTCGTAGTAGCAACTGGGGAAGGTGAACTGAACGAAGAAGATGATGCCAAATAGAAAATGTTCTATCGGGTAATTGTAATTTATTTCATAATTCGTCGTTACTTATTTTTCCTTATAGTTACGAACAGAAAAAAGAAAAAGAAAAAATATAATAGAAACAATTCGATAAAGAAGAAAGAATTATTGACAACGATTTGTCATATTTTTCAATGCGCGATACTAAAAATTCGTGAAAATAAAACAATTGCAGTAGGACGTAGTTGCAGTAGCAGTCATGATAGTCATCGTAGTAATCGACATTATATAATTGCATGAAATTGCGATTAAACGAGACACGCGATGTAATTAATAGTGGAGACAATTAATTCTTTTCACGGGTACGCTTCATTTACTTTATTCTTTATTTCTCTTTCTCTTTTTTCTCTCTATCGCTTGTTTAAATAAACGATGACACGACTAAAATTTCTAAGCGTAAAAATCTCTAAAGAAGACACGCACGTACACATGAAAAAAGTTATCCGATTACGTTCAAGACTGTTCTCTTTTATTTTTTTATTTTTTTTATTTTTTTTTTTATTTTTTTCTAAACTTCTTAAACAAAGTTTAACACGAAAAAAAGTAATGATAACGAGTATCGAACGAGTTGACTTGAAGCGTTAAAGCAGAGGAGACCTCTGGTCTGACATGAAAGTTTGGTAGAAAAATGTGGTGACTCGCGGGATCTTACGAGGGTGTCATAAAATATGAAATGATCGCTAAAGGTGGTGAAGGATCCAAGAAAGAAAGGAAGGAAGGAAGGAAGGAAGGAAGGAAGATGACTCATGTAAAAACTGAACTATGTATATATGTTAGTGTGTGTTTAAGAAGATACTATAAAGGAAGTGACGTGACATTTTTCACCTCTCTCTCTCTCTCTCTCTTTTTTTCTGTCTTTTTCTTCCTCATTTTACTCTTCATCCTTGCGACTCCCGTGTCTTCTTTTTACGAACTTTCTCCTACGAAGAAAAGAAAAGAAAAGAAAATAAGGTATGAATGAACGATGGTTTGGAAGGAAGAATGGATGAATGGATGGATGAATGACATGTTTCGCGTTGAGAACTTTGAAATCGTCGAGCTGTTAGAGCAATGACAATAGAAACGACGGTGCCCCATAACCACAGTCTCGAGTCACTCGTTGATCTTTCTTATTTTGCAATTGAGATAAGGGATAACTAGAGAAGAAGAAGAAGAAGAAGAAGAAAAAGAAATGAAAAAGGGAAAATGAGACTTATCCATTGTACGTTCGTGCTTTTTGATTTCTTTTTTTTTCTTTCGTTAACTTCATTTTATTTCGACGAGTTGACGCGAAAAAGCGAATACGAATATCAACCAGGTAACTCTTTTCTGTTTCCTTGTAATAATAATCGAAAATCGTTTGTCTCATTCTATTATTTTTTTATCCTTTTTCTAATTGTATCTCTTAATATTTAAAAAAAAAAGAAGCCTTTGAAAAATTGTTTTAAGAGGAAAAAAACAACAACCGACATGCCGTATTCTCGAAATTCTTCTGCCAATGAGAAAAAAAATGAGAATGAGAACGGAAAGGAACGGAACTAGAGAGTAGGGAAGGTAGAGTAAAAGGTGTATAGAAGGGAATGGGTTTAGCTGAGGTAGGTGAAGGATGAGGATAATGAGAGTCGTGAATAGAGAGGCACGTATTTCTAAAGACGTTGCGCTGACGTCGATTTTTCGTCTTTGGCTTTCATCCCGCGTTCTACGCGTCCTGACTTTTTCCTGACTTTTAAAAGGGCCACGAAAAAAAAAGCCGGGAATTTTCATTCTTGGAAGATATTGTCGGTTTAACCCTATAACAGGCTGTGGTCCCTAAAGGATCTTAGAACGTTAACGTTGGATAAAATCGTTTTTTTCGTCCTTAGTATGAGGATCGTTATAGGAATGGTTAAAAAACAGCAAAAGTTCTTTGTGTGTGTGTATTCGGGTACGTTTAGTATTTAATTGGATGAAATAATACGATATCTTGAAGAGAGGATCCTTCTTAACCACCCCCATTTATCCCATTGCCCCGGTCAATCCCATCTTGACCAAAACCCATAAAAAAAGTGGTAATATATAAAAATGTTCTCTTACTCATGGTTGAAAGAAGAACCTGCTTGCTCGATTACCGGTTAAGTACTCACCTGGAAAAAGAAAGAAACAAAATAAGGATTTTTTATAATTAATTGCATTTAACAATAATAAGCGTAAAATAAGGAAATGTAAGGTAATGTAAGGTAAGAAGGAAAGAACGCGTTACGTTTCGTTTCGTGGGGGCCCCCGTGTTATACCTACTTCCACTCATTATTATTAAGCGAAGCAAATTACACCAAGTTAGCCCTCCGGTGTAGGTAACATTTTCCGAGAGTTTCTCTACACGGAGAGCTGAGGGGGGTCGGGGTCGGGGGCGATCGTTATTTCGCGTATTCGTAGTATTTTTAATTTAACGAGAATTTCGTCGAGGTTAAACCGTGAGAAGTAGGAGGTGATGGTGGTGGTGGTGGTATCGTCTTCTTCGTAATAAAACAACTATACGGGAGTGTAGTCGGGGGGGAGGTATAATTAATGAGTAATAGAAAGAGTAAATATTCGAACGTATTTTGTCGAAAAGCTTTTTAGGAACGGGGAAGAGAAAGAGAGGACAATAGTTTTGTACCAGTTGTTCAATGTTTTTAATACCATTTTAATATTACAAAATTTCTATATACATGTATATACGTGTGTGTGTATATATATATGTTTAAATAGATATAGATATCTACTAGAATTTGCGAATAGAGCTTAACGTTTTGCTAATATCTCGTAATGGTTGCGAATAATCCTGAGTGTTTGCAAGCACGTGAAAATGACTGCGATAATAAGCCTGGACGAAGCTACAAATTTGTATATGCTTAAATATTTGGCCGCGAAAATGAGCAGATTGCTATCGGTAGCGTACAGAGAGAAGCATTTTGTATAAAATTTTATCGTTTTAACTAGGCGTTACCAAACGCACAAAGCACGTTGCTTGTGCTGCTGCTGCTGTTGCTGTTGCAGTTGCTGTTGCTGTTGCTGCTGCTCGTAGTCGGTCGTTTACAAAACCCCTACGAAACTCGAAGAATTATTTATACATAAATATGGAGTGGTACTGTGTATCCATATTTTGCAATTAAATACTTGTTCACCGTGTTACGTGATGTTTATCAACCATCTACAAATGTCTACAATGAAAATTGCAATAATCGCAAAATATGTAATACAATGTAAATTATGATTTTTGTCTTTCTTTTTTTTTTGTTCCATGAAAAGAAAAAGGTATGCAACGTAAGCAAGTTGCATTGCGATCGTTCGAAATCATACGACGAGACGCGACGATGATTTGTACCACCTTTTGGACAACAACAACAACAAAAATTAATCCTACTTTCTTCTTTTTCGATTTTGATTAAAAAAAAAGAAGAATAAGAATTTCGTAAAAGTATAAGTTCGTTGGAAAGTTTTATTACTAGTCTGATAATGATAATCCCAAGAGAAATGTTTTCAGGAGTGTGCGGTAGAATAGGATTTTCTCGATGAAAAAAAATAAGAAAGAAAGAACAAAAAAAATATGAAATGTAGAATACAACACACATCCATCATCGAACCATCGTACACCGAGGTTCTTAAAAGAGAGAGAGAGAAAGCACCATCGTTCTCCTTTTAATACGTGCCTACCAACATACAATATATGCATATATGTGCACAAATGGAAGCTAAAAACGAAAACGCTTGAGAAAATTCGTCGTGGTTTCTCGTCGATCAGAGAAAATGCATGTGAATTGCAAATGGATCGAATATGGAGGAGTTGTTCGTGTCGTTCAAATGGAAATTCTTTCTTTTTCTTTTTTTTCAACTGAAACAAACTCCCCTCCCTCTCCCCCATTCATTTTAAAGTTCAATTACACCTATATTTACCATACAACCGCACATATACACTTGTAATCTATAATATAATTATCTATGAATATAAGAAAATGAATTTTATTCGAACGATTACGAACGTTGTAACAATAATTACGATCCATTTTCCAAACAAATTATTTAATATTATTCCTAATTATAAAAAAAAAGAACAAAAAGAATAAGAAAGAAGTCTACCCATTAGGAAGTATTCGCAATTATTCGAAAACCTGGTGTACGAATCGTAATTTCCGTGGAAACTACTATCCGGGATTCGTACGCGCGAAAGATCGCGTGAACTTTCCGCAAGGTGGAACGCACGAAATAAACGAAAACCGAACAAAATAACTGCCAGAATGCCGAAGCAAGCTAGCTTCTCTCACTCTCTCTCTTTTTGAGTTGGGAAAGGGGGATAAGAGGAGGGGGGGGGAATACGGGGTGAGAGCTTAAATGCATCAGCCAACCATTCCGGAATGTTACCGCGTAGTGTAGAGAAACACGTAGAACCAGAGAATACAGTACTCTATCCGCGTACAAATATACACACAGAAACACAACGCATACGAGCTTGTGTATGCATAGAGTAAGAGAGAGAGAGAGAGAGAGAGATAGATAGATAGATAGAATAACATACCTATATATGTATATGAGCATACAGCGAATAGAAAGACGCAGATGAGAGGAGAGGTGCAAGTGGCACGCATGCATATGTACTTTCTCTCTGTCTCTGTTTCTGTTGCAGGTGAAGAGAGCACGTAGAACACGCGTGAAACACGCGCGGTTGCTCGCGTGTGTCTGTCCACTTTGCAAGCTAGCTAGCTCGCATCTAAATGCGAATATCTCGATTCAACGACATCTGGAAACGATACTTTTCCCTCGTACCATGACTGAACTGTTCAAATTCTCTCTAACTCTCACGATTTGTATTCGGTATCTCTATTTCAAAAGAATTTTTATATATTCGTTCTTAGAGAGAGAGAGAGATAGAGAGAGAGAGGGAGAGAACGATTTCTTTTTGATTCCTTGGTAGATAACGAATGAATAAACTTTATCGAGAATAATTTTAGTCAATTTATTAATAATCTCATTATTGTTA
Organism: Polistes fuscatus; assembly: GCF_010416935.1. Taxonomy (NCBI): domain Eukaryota; kingdom Metazoa; phylum Arthropoda; class Insecta; order Hymenoptera; family Vespidae; genus Polistes; species Polistes fuscatus. Next base: position 2,289,641 of record NW_025113101.1, read on the forward strand.
TTATTATTATTATAATTTAGAAATATCTATTACATATATATATATATACAAATGTTTTAATTGCATTCAATATTGATAGATTTCGTTTTGTAAAAACTAAGATTAAAGTTAAAAAAGTTGTCTGCATTTTGTTTACACGTATGTACAATAATAGAAAAAATATAATATTAATAACAGTAATAATTAATCTTTGATCCAGAAAACATAGAGTTTAAAATATATAGAAATCGACTACTAAATCAGACATCCGTATAATATTATAATCGGTCTGACAAAAGGAACGCAATACGATAAACATGTTCTAAGCGTCTGCTCATTCCATTCAACCACAAATTCTGGCATATTAACTCTTCCTCTCTTTCTCTAACGGTTTAAACTAGATGCGCACATCTTCCAAACACCGTAACACTACTACTACTACTAGGCGTACACATGTAGAAAATTTAAAGACGCATTCGATCCAGAAACGTATACAAGTGGGTTGCCGAAACACACAGAGAGACGCTGATACGTACATATATATATATATGTACAAAATATATAGATATATCTACTTGCACGCGTGCACTTAGCGAAAAGGAACGGTTCTCTAGATGCAAGAGAGAGAAAGAGAAAGAGAAAGAGAGAAGAGAAGAGAAGCAACCGAAACGCTTGAGGAGGAAGGGGGGTTGGGGTCGTAATGGCGCCTCAAACACCGTGCTTGCGTCTGATGAATAGAGCTTGAGAAGGGTGGATGAAACGAGGATGAGGAGGAGAGCTGGGGAGGGAGAAGGGGGAGGGAGAGAAAGGTCGTATTCGCGTTGCCGTGTACCAATGCATTTCGAGCCACGAATGCTTCCAGCCGTTTCCTCAGAAACCGGAATTCCCATGACGTTCGGGGGTGCATGCTGCGGAAAGCTGGATAGAGCTAGCAAACGAGAGAGAAAGAGAGAGAGAGAAGAGTTGCTTGGGAAGGGATGAGGAAGAGAGAGAAGGGAGAAGAAGAGTTGGCTGGGAAGGGATGAGGAAGAGAGAGAAGGGAGAAGAAGAGTAAAGTCTCTTCCTATTCTCTCTTCCTACACATATTCTCACTCTCTCTCTCTTTCTCTTTGTTCGGCCCTTGAGGCGAAAACACGGAGAAGCTAATTAGCGCTATCGCAACGTGCGGTTCGAATGCGGATTACCTTACGCAATAGCTATTATCATGAATATCATAAAGCATCGATCGAAGTCATCTACGGGAGTCTATCTCTCTATTGTGAAGAAACCTTTAACTCTTTGATCTACAGTATATATAATATAATACGATCTTCGTCTTCTTAAGAAGAAGAGAATAAGAAGAAAATTAGCAGAGAGAGAGAGAGAGAGAAAGAGAGAAAGAAAGAGAGAAAGATATTTCCCTGCTAGCAATTTTCCAAGCTCCGACGTAATTCGATGAAAATCCGGCCCAAGATTCTTCTACTATTTTAATATACCAAAGAAATTAACTTGAGCTTTTTTCTTTAACCGAGAAAATATAACCTCCCGTATTATCTATCTATCCTCAATGTAATCATTTTAACTCGTTAACTGTGCGTAAAGCCTATTAAGTCTATTTTAAAAATGACTATTTATTTATCTTTTTTATCTTACAATGACTCTCTTTTTATTTATATTATTATTTAAATTCTAACGAGTATAAGAAATCTTAGTAGATATAAGATCCGAATGGGAACATAAACTTTGTATAGCTCGCGTACACACTTATTAGTGGTTCGAACTAAATTCTCTTTAACCCTTTTAGAAAAAGCTCTCTCGATTCCTTTCAAAGCCTTGTGGCCGTTCAAAGTGAAACCCCTATTTAGAAACCCTTTCATTCTAAATAAACAGACAGACTAACAGACAGACTAACGGACAGACTAACAGACAGACAGAAAAACACCCGCCTCGTCAGAGGACAGAACAGAACAAGAAATGCTTGTTCGCATGCTTGACTCGGAACTTTTCAACCCTTCTCTAATATGTGTAATAGACACGGTATACATTTTTATTATATGTATATAATTATAATATTACTTTCGTTTGTTCAATGTAAGTAAAAAAATTCATTTGAAAACATGAATATTAATTTTTGTAAATGTCGACAAAAATAAAAAGAAGCTTGTATTATTATTCATCCCTGTAGATTTTCTATATAAGATATTTTATATTCCGATCGTGGTAGCAGTTTGAGAGCTTCGACAGGTTTATATAGAAAGTGTCAATGTTGTATATACACATTGGTCGGGGGTTGTAAAAAAGGGAGCACAGATTTCATGGTAAAATACGTGATACAATTCTTAAAAGAGCGTAGGTATCATAAAAGTGCGTTAGCATATAAATAGACGAGAAAAGAGGAGAAATAATAAAGTGTATTCAAGATATTTCACCAAGAGAGTTTTTCGCAAGAAGGAATTTTTCTTCTTCTTCTTCTTCTTCTTTTTTGTTTTTATTTTTTTTTATTTTTGGTCTTCTTTATTTCTTTATCTCTCCTACCTCTTTCTTTCATTCTTTCTTTCTTTCTCTCTCTCCTTCCTGTAGAGTGAGAAACGATGTACCACGAAACGCATTTTTACGATGGAAGCTCTAGCCTCATCTTTTTCTTACAATTTCGATCGTACAGTTTTTATCGCAAGCCTTTTTCACGTACTTTTTTCTTCCTTGTTTTTTTTTCTTCCACTACCTCCTTCCATATTTTTTTTCTTCTTGGTTATTCTCTCTCTCTCTCTCATTTTTGTTATACAAATATTCAATCAATTTATTAGCAATCTCGCGTGCAATTATTATAATATCGATATAAGTATATATGTTCAAACATTATATAAATTTTCTATTGTTTTCTTTTACGAAGAAGTGTCTTTTATATATGAATGAACGTACGCGAGAATGTGTGTTTGGGGAGAGGGGGTGGGAAACCAAAAAGTTCTACTACCGACAATTTAAAAGACATTCTCATTCGAGCCGACGTCGGATCAATTGTCGAGTTTTACTACTGAAAAACGATAGCACACCTGCACCGTCTGACGTTTTACTGTCTTAAAGTTGAAATCATAAATAAATTACCGTTGCAATTCGAAAGTTTATATGACGGAATAATAAAGAGAGAGAGAAAGAGAGAAAGAGAGAGAGATAAAAGGGAAAAGAGAAAAAGATAGAAAGAACACGAGGTCAAAGTGTTGTACTTCTTGGATGCTGCAATGCGCACTTTCGTGTAATCTCTTTTTTTTTTTCAAAAACTCTTTGAATACTTCAAATCACGCTGAAACATTTATTCTAATCTAATTTTAAACTAAAGATTTGTTTATTTTTTGTGATTATATATATAATATTTATTCTATAAAGATATAAGGTATTTATATCTTTAAATAAGCATTTTTGAAATATTAAACAAATAAATGAACCCAAATCTTATATATATACATATATATATCATATCTAATAAGATGAAATACGAGGGAATATAATTTTGATCGAGAAACCTTCGATTTCGATCGAAACCACACCAAAGTACTTTGGTATCTCCCAAAGCTGATCCCTTAAGCTTCTGATATGGACAGAGAAAACGAGAGAGAGAGAGAGAGAAGAAGATACACACACACACATATATACATATATATATATATATAGAGAGAGAGAAGAGGACAAATACCAGAGTGATATAATTGTAAAATTCCTGGAATCCGTTGGTGGTCATGTGTGGTCAAGTTTAACGCACAAAGCCCAGATCAAGACGCATTTGACCGCACAATTTGGAACTACGCTTCGCTAATTTCATGACGAACAGCTTTCAAAGGATCATTGTTAGGATACAGATCCATCGTCGTTGCATAACACGTAGGTATATGTATATTCAAGGATATCCTTCGAGTTAAGTACATTCAAATGAAAATCTGGTATAACGTAGAATAAACTTTAATTCAATCTTACGATTACCGTTATTACAGAATTATATTGATCGAAATTGATTAAACTCGTTTAAGATCGAATTTCATAGAAACCTTTTACACACTTTAGAAAGTACTTCGTAAAGAAGTATGTTACGCTGTGTTAAGTATCTCTAATATATTATATGCAGTATATATATATACACCTGAGAAGCTTCGAATATTTGAAATACTTTAAAGTTTCATGCATTTTATATAATCATTGTTTGAATATCCCGAAACTTCAAAGATTCTAAAGTTAGCTAATTAAGGGCAAGGAGAACGAGTAGTTGAAATGAATGAAGACGACCTTATTATTAATATATATTTAGTTAATATAAAATATCCTGTTGAAATAATAATAATATTATATAATAATAATATTATTATTATTATTTAAGATTTCGTACTAATAATTAAGAAAGTCTTTCGAGAATAATTTTAATTAATTGTAATAACGAAAGAATGATACATTTAATCCTTACCCAGGTTTAATATCTTTCGAAAAGCTATCAAGCAAATGAATAGTAGCGATGTAAATAATAAATTTAAACGTCATTTTCTTTTTTTCCGTGTGTCGGAAAGTTTTTGATAACGTTAGAAAGTATAGAGAAAGGGGGTGTGTGTAGTTGTGTCATCTTCGCGAGATGACGTTTCCATGGATCATGGATTACGTCACATCCCTTCGTCCTCTTCCATCACTTGATTGCTCGACAACGAAGAAGAAGAAGAAGAAGAAGAAGAGTGACGCGGAAAGTTCTTAGCAAAACGGGTAACTGAGATAAGTTACGAGGGTGGTGTTCTACTACCCCCATCGTTTGTGGTCTCTCTCTTTTCTTCTATCTTCGGTGTCTTTAGAATGAAGAGGAGACGTGTAAGAGTAGGGCGGGAGGAGGACAACGAAACGAAAGGAAAGGAAAGGAAAGGAAAGGAAAGGAAGGGAAAGGAAAGAAAAGAAAAAGGGAAAAACTTTAAATCCATGTAAAAAGGAAGAAAGAGTGTCGTCGTCGTTCTACGACGCTTATCCCGGAGATAAATGATTTCATGCTCGGCTTACGACGCGTCATCGTCGTTGTCCTCGTCGTTGTCCTCGTTTCTCTTCTTCCTTTGTCTATCTCTCTCTCTCTTTCTTTCTCTCATTCTCTCTTTCTATTTCCTTGCTTGCTTGCTTTCTTTCTTTCTTTATCTTTACGGTTTTCCCATATTCGCGAAAAGCATTGCTCGCGTATAGCTTATATAATATGTGTGTTGTGTAAGCATACGAACAGGTGTTACACATACCAGACAAAGTTTCATTCATATACAAGATGATCTTTTATATTTTTAAAGCTCCCCCCGCACTCTTCTTCTTCTTCTTCTTGTATATATATATCTTTCTCTCTTTGTCTCTCTTTTACGAATTTTCTTTCCTCCCGAAAGGGTCGCGAATCGTATTCCACAAATTCAAGTTACATGATAAGAATGAAAAAAAAAGTCGTCAAATATTTGTCAGATTTTTCAAGATTTTTCTACAATCTTTTCCCTTCTTCTCTATCCTTATCTGTCTATCTTACTATCTATCTTTCCACTTTTCCTTTCTTCTTCTTCGTCTACTTTTGTTTGTTCGTCCTCTTTTTATCGCTTGAAATTCTAAAAACGAGGGCTTGGGAATTACTAAAGTCCCTCTTTTCGAGGATGTTCGAAGGAAGCACGGAATATATCTTGATGGGGGAAAAGCAAAATGTGTAAGCTCCCGTATTAGTTTCTTTGTTATCTCGTCCAAGATACTCCAGTCAGTCAGTCTCTCTCTCTCTCTCACTCTCTCACCTTCTTTTTCTTTCGTTCTTGTAAAAAAACGTCGCGTTACCACTTTCAATCTTCTCTTAACAGCCATGCAATATGTTGTTTAATAAGAGATTTATAATGAGCTCAGCCGAGAAAGTTAGGATAATCGTTTTTCTTCTATCCCCCATCCTGGCCGTTTACACAAGAATTATCAAACTTAAAAGAGACTGTTAAAAAGGAAAAAGAAGAGGAAGAAGAAGAAAAAGAGAAGCGAGGAAAGACGTTTAAAAAGAGAGCTACTTCGATCAAAGTCTTACCTCGTCGTCCGTTAAAATCATTTTCTTCTTCGAGCTCGAAAAACGTCGAAAGTGTGTAATTTATCTAACACAAAATTCTTTCTTTCTTTCTATTTTCTTTTAACACGTTTCCTTTTTTTACCGCGCATTTAATATTTATAATTATGAAAATAATATATATATATGAATATATTCTCTGAAAATACAAGAAACAAACAGGTATTTATAGAAAAGGAATAAACGGTACACGTGGCCTAGAAATGACATCTCCTCGCAAACAGCATGACAGGGAACGTGCTAAAAAATAAAAAACAAGAAAGTCTAAAAGTTTAACTGTGCAGTAGGACGGCAGCTGGGGGAGGGGGAAGGGATACCAATACGAATAGTAGTTCTACTTGAACGGGAACTCGCTTAAAATCGACGAACGGTACGGTTATCGATCGAAACTACGATAATCGAGAAAAAAGACAGCTACGGAGAAAAAGAGAGAGAGAGAAATAGGTCAAAGGACGAAGAGACACGCGAGAGGGGGGTAGGACGAGGGGGGGAAGTTTTCAACGAAGCACGTAATAAAAATCTCACGGAGAATACGTTTCTTCGGCGTTGCTTTCACGACCTTTGGTATCCTACGTACGTCATGCGCACGCATACAACATAGTGACAACTATGCTACTACTACTATTACGACGAAGAAGGAAAGAATAAGAAAAAGGTAGAAGGAAAAAGCGGGAACTCTAAAGCAGATTCAAGTCTTTCGTATATTCGTCTCATTGATTTTCAAATAACGTCCCTTTCGAAGCAATAATATTGTCCTTTCTCTCTTTCCCTATCTATTTATCTACTCTTCTTTTCTCATCTCCCTCTCTCTTATCTATCTTTTCTTATCTTTTTACTTTTCTTTTTCCTTTTATTTTTCCTTTGCTCGTAGGCGCATGAGTTAGTTCAGATAAAAGAACGGAATAGCAAAAATCAGCTTCTCCCATAACCGCGAATTTTTCTATTCTCTTCCAGCATTCCACAAATATTTATCCGACCCTTCTCTTTTACAGCAGAAGAAGGCCAACGCGAAAGGGAAACGTTCGGAAGGCGTGTGCTTTTTATCTCAACCAACGGTAGTAGCTAGCTATCCAACGAGATCGACAAATCTTTCTTTTTCATTCGATGACTCCGCTGCAACGAGAAAGAAAGAAAGAAAGAAAGGAGAAGAAGAAAAGGAAGGAGGAGGAGGAGGAGGAGGAGGAGAAATGTGCGACTCGCTTACGTTAAATGTGCAGAAAGAAGGAGGATGAAGTTGAAGAAGAGGAATAGAGAAAAGCAGCCGAAGTAGAAGCATTTCAAGCAGCTTAGTTTTGCCGTGTGGAAGATTTGTCGCATTAGCATAATTTTAAAGAGTTCCTCCACTATGTTTCCACGAACGAGGATTTACACGGAAGAAGGGTAGTAGTAACGTAGTAGTAACTGACGTATCTCTTCGTTCTCTCTTTCTTTCTATTCCTCTTTTGCGTAGCTTTAGGCAAAATGCTGCGAGAAGAAGAAAGAGAGAGGGAAAGGAAAACTTTAAAGCTTCAGTTTTGTACGACTGCGATGTAAGACCTTAACCACCTTTCTAGGGATACCGAGAGAGGATACCGAAACGATCCGTTATCTTATTTTTCCGTGCATTCCATCTCTTGTCTTTCCTCCTCCCCCAGCCCCCACCCGTTTCTTATACTTTTCTTTTTTATCTTTCCCCCTTTTCTTAAAGCTTACCGTTGCCAGAAGAGGAAGAAGACTTACCCATCAAGAAAGTTTGACAAACTTAGTAGCACTAGGAACTCTATTAAACTTTTGTGTTTCCATTTACGATATGTTAGCTAGCCGAGGAGTTAGCAATATATCTTTGTGTATGTATACGTGTAGGTGTGTGGGCGAGCTTGTTTTTATCATCCTTTCCGTTATAATAAATAATATGCTCGTGGATCTATGCAACGAGATATAAAAAACGATTTCAAATGTCAGATAATAAAGATCGAATTTCGTTCGAGAATGATTTCGTAGAAAATTAGATAACGCGAATGTTACGTCAAATTTTGTAAGATTCGTAATGATTAATTATATCGTTAGGTAAGAAATTGTCATTAATAATATCATTTAGAGGAATATCGTTGATAACGACGAGGAAAGATAGGAAATAATGTTTTGGTCAGGTTTATCACGAGATATTAATTCACCGTATCGTTTTCCCCATAGGCGATACAATCGACGATACAGGGTGGACTTAGCACAAATTACCCGTATTTCCCCGTTGCCAAGATCCTTGTTATCGTGAATTCGCATTACATTCGGCAACGATGGTGGCGGCGAGTAAGTAGTCATGCGCATAAGCACGTACGCGCCCTTCTCTATCTGCATACGATTGCTGAATCCATAAAGTAGAGGTTCCTATGCCAAAAGCGTTTCCACGATTAAAAACCACCTTCGAGAGATGGAAATTCGGCTGGCTGAAACTGCTTGCCTGCCTGCCTGCCTTCCTTCCTTCCTTCCTTCCATCGACCAAAGTAATAAGAAGATGTAATTTCCTAATTCGCGAGAAACGAGAACGCAAAGTATAAAGCTGAGATCCGCTTTCGCGAAAGTTTATTCGTTCATTAACGTCCTTCCAGAAGAGAGTTCAACGTTTTCGCACGGGAATCATACGGTTCATTTCCTAAGTAAGAAAATTATACCATTTTGTATAAAAAAAATATGCGTGGCGTTTGATTCAAAATAAATTTACGCGATTAAAAGTATTATACCGCGATGCAATTAAAAAAGAAAATATGTATACGGGAGATCATTATTTTCAGACAGTCCAGTTTTAATTTAATCTGTTATTCATACGCGAATGGAATAAATATCTTCGCGAGATGTAAAACTGTTTTGTCGACTTGTACGTTTCCCGCGTAAAAAATGTATTTTATTCTTAATGGTTTAAATTTGTACGCCCCAAATATCGAAGACGAACACGCTCGCATTACTATGTCAATCCTAATTGAAAAAGTTGAAATCGAGTTAATCGTAGCCTCCAGACAACTACTGAATTTTGATAAAGACGAATTCAAATCTCGAATCTTCCTGGTTCTAATAAAATGCAATTTTATTTATAACCGGATCGGGAAAAGCGAATAGAATAAGGTATTCCCTTGAAGAATAAATAAAATCAAATAAAATAACAGAAAATAAAAAAGAAAAATAACGGGTGACCTCATTGGCAGTGTCGAGAAAAATAAGAAAATACATACGCAAACGCAAACACGTACACGGGGCCAGTAATAATATCACATATCCTGGTAGAGTGACTCATTACGTTTCCATTACCGTTAGTATCAGCGAGAAATACTTTTTCCCGTCGATTGACGTCAAAACGGTAACCAGCAGTCAACACCGATATATATCCGGTAAGTAACGAAGTAAACTAACTAAACGTATAGATATAAACGCGATAGTCCCAGTCCATTTTGCACGATAGAAAGTATCCGGTCAGGTTGAGTAAGTCTTTGTCGATTGTTCATGAGTATTAAAGTTCTGCCTACCACAGGTTGACTTTTATGTCGCTACCGTAAACTCCGCTGTTCGATCGGGTTCAGGGCCGTGAAAGTTGAACTCCTCCTCCTCCTCCCCCTCTCCCCTCTCTCCTTCTTCTTCTCTACTTTTCTTTTTTTAGTTGTATTTCTTTGAAAAAAGGAAAGAACCGAACCGAACCGAACCGAACTGAACGATTAAGGAGACGAACGTCGTATGTGGAGCAAATTGGCGGTGGGTAATCGAGCGTTTATTTTCGAACGAGCACACGGAGAAGACACGACCCAGATCCGGTCATCTTTTTCTTCCACGACAATAGCAACGATCCACCTCCTCTTTCGTCCTATCGAATACTATCCCTAGATCTCTCATTCGCTCGTTTCCTCTATTAACCTATTTAGCTTTATTTTTACAAATATATATATATACATTTGTCTAATAATAGTCCTAGCGAATTTAATCAATCTATTTAGAACGAATCTCGATAATCTTTTTCTTTCTTTTTCTTTCTTCGATAAATCATTTCAATTTAAATCGTTTTCTTTTTTGTTCAAACGCATAGAACGGATGCATCAAAGTTGCAATTATTTATTTATTAAACTGTATTAAATTCTTACGATTTCTTTTTCAATACTTTGGATAAGTTGTAGTCGTAGACTTCGTACAAACACGATACCAACAAACAACTTAAGTAGAATGTAACGTGCCAAGAGAGAACGAATTGAAATAAAGGGAGGAGTGGGCGTTGGGGGTTAGGGGAGAGGAGAGGAGATGCGTGTAGGACTTATTAGACCATCGTCATTTCCGTGGCGAAACAAACCCCGTCCCACGCTCTTTGCACGTTCATTCGCGCTCTCGAGAGTCTTGTACACCACACCATCACCACCACCACCATCACTACCATCACCACCACCACCTTCTTCCTTCGTTCACATCCTGTGATTCAAGCCCCGTCGTTAAATTGCTTTTTCTTTCATCGTTCTTCCCTCTCTATCTCTTTCCCTCTTTCGTTCTTTCTTTCTTTTTTTTTTTCCTTGTTTTTCCTCCTCCTCCTTAGCCTCCCTATCTTTCTTCAATCCTAAGATTTTCTTGTATCCGGACGAACAAGTCGGTAAATAACGAAAGACAATTATTCTCTTTATTTTTCCCCTTTCCTTTACCAGTTTTCTACTTTCTGTATCTCTCTCTCTCTCTCTCTCTCTCTCTCTCTCTCTCTTCTTCCTTATCCTTTGTCTTTTATTCTTAATTACGTAATCTCAGGGATAGCACCAAACATTACAACTAGTCTCTTTACTTTTATGCTATGTTTTGTATTATTAAGTTAATGCAACGTTAATTAGAGAGTTTTTATTCTTTCAAATTTGTCGTCTACCGGTTGAACATTTGTTAAACAAAATTTCATATTACCAAAAGAAAAATCGCTAACGATTAATACTTATTTAATGATTTATTTAAGAAAGAAAAAAGGATTGAAATGATTGGAGAAAATTGTAGTTCGAAGAATTGAAGTTGAATTGAAAGTTGATCATTTGAAAATGATCAACTTTCAATTTGATTGACTGTAGACTCCTGAAAACACTCGGACGAAGATTTCTGGTTAAATAAAAAAAAAGAAGGAAAAATAAGGTGGTAGATAGAAGTTAGGTTAAAAATAAATGGCAAAGGAGTATATATATTCGTTGGCATCGATTTACGAAGTCCAAGCTGGTTCTGGAAAATCTCCGGGCGCATATACTTCGGAACATACAAATACATAAACTTTTCTCTTACTATATATAATATGGATTATGTATCGCGAGTCATGTATTGTCATGTATGTATTGGTAAAAAATATAGTATATATATATGGATTATATATTATGTATCGTGAGTCATATATTGTCATGTATGTATTAGTAAAGTATAATATATATATATACGCAGATATATAAAAATAAGTAACGTGTAGAGGTAAAATGGTAAGTCGAATTTTTCCGAAAGGTGGGATGGTTTAATGCCAGTATTTTGTAGGACGTCCGGCCGAACCGGTAGTGCAGTTCGAGGCTCCGTACGCCGGAAGTAACGCCACCGGTCTTGAGTTTCGAATCGCTTCAAGCTCGATCGGCCACCGTGCCAAAATCGTAAAAAACATCGTCTTCTCTTCGATTTTCAACGACAACCAACCAACCAACCAACCCACTCGTCGCGTCTCACCTTTCCCTCCGAACCCATCAGCTACCTACCCACCAGTGGAAATAGAAAATAAATGAAATACACCACCACCACTCTCTGGTGTTTCTCTTTTATTTTATTTCATATATCTAATAATATTTTTCTCATGTATATTTCATTTTTTGCTATTGGATTTTTTTTTCTTAATACACTCCCACGACTCGTTCGCGTTATTATTTCATCTTTTTATAAATGATAATTAATTAATCATTTATCACAGATAGTTTATTTTAATTTGTTCTCCTCTTTTTAAAGACGAATAGAATTTTGAAAAACAGAAGGAAAAAAAACGGAGAAATACTACAAATAACGGAAGAGAGTGACGATATTTCTTCGGCCGTGTCTTCGATATTTCCGACTGTTTCGAAAATTCAATTTTTATACGATTGGCAACTAGAAATATCCAATTTTGTGTGTAAGCGAGTTTTCACAAAGGTCGAGAGGAGGAAGAGGAGGAAGAGAAGGAGGAATCGATGCCGAAAATATCAGATTAATTTTTTTTCCCCCAGAGACATTTCTCCGACAAGATTTTGTCCATTGATTTCGAATTATTACAATTTCTTTTTTTTAAATTGGCAAGACTCTTTTTCTTACGTCGACTTCCTCTTACTTTTCATACGATTCGATTCGATTAGATTCGTCGAACCATATTTGCCATGCGTTTTTTTTAATTTAACAAAATTTAATATCTTTTTTAATTTACTTTATTTCATTTTTTACGAGATATAAACCCCATTAATTCAAAATTTACAAAATAAATCAGACGAAAAATAAATGTAGTTAAAGAAAATTTATACGAACGTTTGATAGACGATAAATACTGATTAAATAAATCTATATATCATCTAATAAAATAAGATAAAACATATAAGTATATCGATCTTAAAAAGTTATGTCATAATAATACGATCTAACTGTTTTATTTTCTTCGATTTATCGTCAGTCGTTAAACTTCGTTATCGAGAATCTCGAAGGAAGTTTCAAACTTAATTGAATCTTCTTATTTCATTCAAATATATCACTTATCTGTCTACCTATCAATATTATTTCCCTTTGACAAAAGTTTTCCTTTATTTCTTTTTTTTTTTTTTTTTTCATTATCGTTCGTACGCTCGATGAACGAACGAATGAACGAACGAACAAACGTACGCGAACGAAACGTCAAAACTCGTAAAGATAAAAAGCGAAAAGAAGAAGATTCCACTTGAGTGATTCGTAACGGATTTTCAAGGAAAATAAAAAGAGAGAAACCTTTCCCCCGTTAGTAACCATCCAATACCACCAATTTCAGTTCTCGGGAAAGCCTTTAAAAAAGTCCGAGACTTTAAAAAGACTTTAGTTGAAAGTGGAGATCGCGTAGCCCTCTCCCGTCGTTCTCTTCTACCCACTGTCGATTGATTACGGAACTTTTCCTAGTAAATCAGTATTCGTAGAAAGCATCGAACTTTTTACCCTCCTTTACCCTCCTCCTCCTCCTTCTCCTCCTCCTTCTCCTCCTCTTCCTCGTGCGATCGAATACACCACCCGACCCATAAAGAAGAGCCACCGAAAGTCTTTGGGTTACTTCTTTTCCTCCACCACCCACACCACCCAACCCAGTCAACCTCCAAATAATATCCTTTTCGTCCTTTTTATATACGCGACATTCCATTCCATTCCATTCCATAAATTCCTAATCTAAATATAAACCTTTCTCCTTTTTTTAACCGTACGAGGATTTCTTCCCTTACTCCTATCTATCTCTTTCCTATTTATTATTCTATAAATATCTTTTTTCTTTTTTTTTTTTTTATAGAATAAGATTTCACGCGAAATCGTACGGATGATAGATAGATAGATACATGATCGTCTTAGTCTTGAATATAGAAAAAATAAAATCACCTCTAATCGCAAATTTATAAGCCGTAAAAATTTACAGACTCGCGGATGATAAAATGAAAATGAGAGAGAGAAAGAGGGAGAGAGTGGGGAACATTTAGGAATAATAACGGGGTTGAAGGATATCGTTAAAAAGCTCTATGTTTCGAAAATACGTCACGCGTCTTAAGTTCTTCTCGTCCCTTTTCATTTCTCAAACAGAAAACTTATCCTAATAAATCAGACGTTAGCACCTTTCGAAAAGCACTGAAGGCAGATAAGGGTATCTTTTCTCTCTCTCTCTCTCTCACCGAAGTTTTCCAACGTCGCCGTTTTCGTAGTCGTTTTCGTAGTTCGGTATATATATTTCGTTCGTGAAATTTTCCAAGCAATATTTCCTCCTTCAAAATCGATATTCTCAGCAACTTCTCTAACCATGGAAAAAGACAAGGTAAGGATGGAAAGGAAAGGATCAGGAGTCAGGAAGCTCGTTTGCATTGGCATGCCTCGTCATTTTCCTTCTGCCGTTATCCTTCTGCTTTTCCTTCCCCTCATTGCTTCTTTCCTTTTTCGTTGGAAACTCTATCGTTAGCTTTCGTCATTTTATCTAACCGTATCTAGATTTAGATATATTTTTATTATATTTAATATATCATTTCAACCAACTTTCGTATAAAAATAAATTTGTAATAAAATATAAATTTGCGAACCCCCAGGTTATCACCATAAATGTTTATATCATATCCTGGATATAATATTTTTTTGAAGAGTATAATATATATATATATATATATATATATATATATATAATTTTGATTCTATAAATTATTCTGGATCCGTTTAAACCAATTTCGCACGTATGAAACCAACGCGTACGACAATACACATATTCTTTTATATTAAACTATTCTTATATTAGACTTTCAAAGAATCCTTAAACGAAAAGAAAACGGTGAAAATGTTTTTCCCCCGTTCCCTTTGTATTATTATTTCTTTTGACGACATACAAAAGCTAATAAACTGATTCCTCCTATTTTCCTAGTTTCCTGTTTTCCCATTTTTCTTTCTACTCTACTTTAACTATTTCTTTTGATACGATACCCTATCCACCATACTATTTTTACCGTTTTACGTATATTCCCACCTGAATTCGTCCAGCCAATTTTCATATATCATCTATAGTGGTTGGCTTTAAGAGAAGAAAGAGATTCCTCCTACAAAAGGGTGAAGGGAGAGAAAGGACACAAATGACGTAGAAGGAAAAGGAATATACCTCGAGGATCAAAATTGTGGGTGGTATAGTAAGACGACTTTGCGAATGAAGAAAAAGACATGTAAACGTTAAAGTGCCACCTTATTTTCTTTCTTTCTTTCTTCCTTCCTTCCTTTTTTTCTTTCTTTCTTGCTTTCTTTTTACTGCCAACGACAAAGAAATACTTCAAAGCGTAGCCTTGGAATTTGAAAATAAATATGATGAAAGAAAAAGGACCACCAACAGGGTATATATTCGCAAATGTTTGCGTTTATTACCAGATATATATATATATATTGTTCTAATCCTTAGAGATTCGTATAAAGCACGTATAATCGTATATTTCAAGCGAGGAAAGATAAAACACGATGAAATAAACATTCCCGAGTCGCTTTTATATATTATATATCGTATTTATAATACTACGTATAGGTAAAAAAAAAAGATAATAGGATTAGTATTAAATTTTTAATGAAAACAAAGAAGACCTCTTGTCATTTTTCTTTATTTTATTTTTTTTTCTTTTTCATTAGAAAACGAAAAAATTCACCATCGTCATTTTCTCATCGAGAAATACATCGTCATTTTCCGTAGTAATTAAAAGAATAATTCGATATAATATAATATGTATCACTCTCTCTCTCTCTTCAGTAGAGAACATAAAAAGAGAAGAACCGACATTTTAAATTAAATGGTTATAGTAATTCATTTATAAAAACAAAAAAAAAAGAAAATTAAAAAATAGACAAAAACGAAAAGTAATAGGATTGGAATATTACGTGGGATGAAAACGATCGGGAAAGAAAATTAGCTTCGAAGCCAATCGGAATTGGAAGTATTCGTGTGGTTTAACGTCCAATTGACGATCAAAGCTTGTCTCCAAATTATAACGTCGAGAGGATTGTTAACGTAACTGTGACTAATGACAGACCGAGAAATAGAAGAAATGAGAGATAGACAGATAGACAGAGAGAAAGGGAGAGAGAGGGAGAGAGAAAACTCGAACGTGCTTTTCAACGAAGTTACTCAATATTCGACCCGATGTATAATCCAACGCTGTCACGTTTGCGAAAGGAAGGAAGGATGGAAGGATCGTAACTATTTATATTTTTACCGAACCAATCGTAAAAACACGAACCAGAAACCTTATTTTTTCTTCTTTTTTTTTTTGTTTTTTATTCGAAACGTAAAATGTCATTTTTCGCGAAAAATATCTTTTTAATGTTTGCGCGTTTGTCCTCGCGACCACTTGCTATCGTTCTACGCGCCTAACGAAGCTTCGTTTCGTTTAGAAATTTCACGAAATGTTGTCTAAAAACGTGAAATGTAAAATACCAATTCGGAAGAAAATATGTTTTACACGTGAGAACGTACACTCTTGAGAATATTTTGCCTCCAGTTACGATCCAAGTTTCCGATAGGGCGCGATAAGTTCTTACGAATGTCTTCTGCGTGGATTTTATAATCTACTTTTAACGTTTAAACTTTTACTTCCAAATTTCATAATATATGCTACCACCGCTCGTGTTATTACGCAGAAACTTTATGAATCTACGTGTAATACTCTTTTTCTTTTTTTTCTCCCTTTCTCTCCCTCTCTCTCTCTTCTTACTTAAGAAGAGTAAAACTAAAGTATTAGCTCTTTGATTGAGTTTTAATTGAATTTTTATCCTATTTTTCCTTTACCGAATAGATAGATACTTTTACCATTGAATTTTATCAGAAAAGTTGCACACGATTATTCTGTATTATTTTTCTTCTATTCTCATGTTCGAATTTTTCGTGTAATGAATTGGTTTTTTTGACGATAGAAATAATTATAACTAATAAACTCATTTAATTTGAAATATATATTATTAGTTTCAATCTCTTAGCATAGATTTTTTCTTTTACATTTCATATATATAGCGTATAGCATATACCATATACCTTGCTTTGTCTTTCCGTATGTAAAAGGGGTGGTATAAGGGGGAATGTAAAAGAGAGAGAGAGAAGGAGAAAAAGAAAGATGAAAAATCTAAACATTGAAACATCGCTTAGGAGTTACCCCCGGAGCGTTTTTCGTGCCAATAGACGACGGAAGCTACTTATGTTATATTAACGAGCGGACACCGTGCTTTCTCTCTCAGTGAAAACGACTCGAGCCCTTGAGCCCTCGAGCCTAAAGTTTTGTTACACGTGCCGTACCTATCGTCTCTTCTCCTCTTGCCATATAGACTGTGGTCTTTTCTTTCTTTCATTCTCTCTCATTCCCTTCTCCCTTTCTCTTTCTTCCTCATTACTTTCCACCTTTTTTTCTAAGAGGAAGAAGAAGAAGACAAAATAAAAAAAAAAAGCACCACTCGTTAGAGGAACAGATGGCGATCGTGATCTCGAAACTTGTAATGAGAACGAGCCTTTCTTTGTGAATCTAAACTACTAGGAAGTATGGAGAGGTTAGGCGAACGACACAAGCACAAAACAAAGTTTGTCGCTTTTAGATAGGGGCTAAAACATTATTCACCCTCGCTCCTTCCCACCCCCGTTCTCTTTCTCTATTTTTAATCGCGAATCGAACAACGCCTATTATATATATATATATATTTCATTTAAAGCATATTCGAGATTTATTATTTTGATTGAATTATTTGAAACGAACGTTTAATAAGATTTTAACGGATATTTTGCTTATACAATTAATTTGTTGTATTTTTTTTTTTGGGTATTTCTTTATTATTATTTTTTCCAGTTCACACTAATACAGATTTTTTTGGATTCGTATATAGAGTTAAACGTAATTCGTGCAACCGTAAGAAAAGATAAAATGTTAAAAGACGATAATGTGGTTGAGAAATTCAGCATCTTTGGAGAGAGAGAAAGATAGGTTTGGTTCTTCTGGCAGACGACAAAGGATAGAGAGAAAAAGATCCTTCGTAGCCCGAGGCTGGCTGCATCTTCGAGACGTCGTGAATACCACCTATATTCACTGGTTTCCTAAAGTACGATAAAGATAGAGAAAGATGAACGGAGATGAACGGAGATGAACGGAGATGAAGATTGAAAGGAGATAGGAATAGGATACACCTGGCACAGACCTACAGAACGAAGGCACTTCTCTGCACTCTCTGGAAGCCTTCTAAGCATGCGCAGGAATTCAAGAAGCACGCTTCCGGTTAAATGACTCCAGGCTACATAGAAAGAGAGAGAGAGAAAGAGAGAGTAGAAATGTCTTCTTAGCTTTTTCTTTTTCTTTCCATCCGCCCGTTTCGTTCGTCAGTAAAACTTAAGTAAGTAGTAGTAAGTACCTCTTCTTTTTCTCTAATCAAAAGTTGAGATTTGTTCTCTTTCTTTCTCTTGACTCTTTTCTCTTTATTTTCTCCTTTCTTTATTTTTTTAATAAAACATAATATATAATAATAAAATAGAATTAATAATTATATTAATTATATACAAACGTCATGGCACTTTTACTGACTGGGTCCAATGACCTATAAGCATGTACACATACATACACATATATATAAATATATATATTATATATTTTTGTAGACCGTAAAAGAAAATATTTAGGTTGCGAGACAAACGAAAATTTCTGAAGCGTAGTTTAGCTCTATAACGTCGATGTAAACGGCTTAAACGATCCACTTTCGCGAGCGAACACGCCTAGTACGAAATGGCTCACCTACGCATAGTTTACCATATTAATTTGGTAATATGCCCAGGAACATGCAACGGCGTTTACGCGCGCTTTAACGTTACGAACTGAGCAAGATGGTTCGTGGCAACCAACGACGCGACGACACGTAAAAGGGAAATGATAACAAAAAGGATATAAAGACCCTCCTTCCCCCTCGATTCTCTCCACATCCTTTTTCAATTCTTCTCTTCTATTATCCTTGTTTCCAAAATATCGCGTGCTGATAAAATAATACAAGAATATTCTCTTATTCGTATTTTTGTACTCTCACGGGAAATCTAAACCCGACAAAATATGCGAATACAATTTTTCCCACCATAGTATGAAGTAACTATAATATGAGATATAATGGATTGTTTTTTTTTGTTTTTTTTTTTTTTTTTAATTTAATTTAAATACTTTTGGCAAAAAAAAAGAAAAAGAAAATCTTTTCGTAAGTACCAGGAAA
This sequence comes from Polistes fuscatus, assembly GCF_010416935.1. NCBI lineage: Eukaryota > Metazoa > Arthropoda > Insecta > Hymenoptera > Vespidae > Polistes > Polistes fuscatus. The sequence goes on from NW_025113101.1 coordinate 2,308,605, forward strand.
CAAGACGTAATTATGTATATAGGTGTGAGTGTGTGCATTCTGCAACCGTGACAAGAGATGAATTTCTAAGTGTGAATAATAACTGGTTAAGCAGAGAGCAAGAGAGAGAGAGAGAGAGAACTGCGAAGGACGTAAGTGTACTTTATGACTGAGCTTTATCGTCCTGCAACAGTGTTAACTGTTATTTACGACACTATGATTTAAAAGGTACCTAACCAACGTGTACAGCACACGTCAACGTTTCCTCTTCTCGTTACCCTCAAATATAATTTTTAAACGAACTTCAATGTTAACACATATTACTCGACATCCAACACAAAAAGATACTCTTATTACATTATATATTATTAAAACTAAATCTTTAATATCTCCTCTGATATGCAAATTGTTTTATGATTAAATTTCAAAATGTATAAATATGGGCGAATGATAAAAAACAAAAATAATCGCGGCTTTTTAAAAATCTACTTTAATTTTCTTTTGACAAAATGTTGAATACGTAATAGTATGAAAAAGCACATCAAAAAAGTTAGATTAAATAAAATATTTTTAATATATATTTATATATATATAGAGAGAGAGAGAGAGAATTTTGGTAACTCAGTTTTAAGTATACAGATACTGAATAATATTTGAGAATGTATGTTGCCAGATGTAAAATATATTACGTTCTCTTTTCCGCATAGATAAAACGACTTGTTCGCGGTATAAAACCGTCCCATTAATTTCTTAAAAGAAACCTCATACGGCGAGAGGTTTTTAACTTGTGAAAAGGAAAACGGTTTTTAGACACGTTCCCGAGTTACGAAAATACGAAACTATATACATGCATACATACATTCATACATATATATACATATACAGTTAAATTTCACAGTCGCAACTTCGCACGCTCGATCGATGTCATTCCGCATAATTTTATTCTCGCTTGAATATATCTATATGCACGTATGTTCTGTCTCCTATATACATATATATATATAATATAGTGACGAAGGTAGACGAACCTCAGAGAACAGCCATGTTTCGAGAACGTCAAAGAAACGTCGTTGCTACGGGTTGCATTGAGAACAGTTGTCCTCTGAACGCAACCGTGTATCATTCTTCGCGACCCCTTCGCGACGAGAACACCCTACTACGATGATAAAACGAAAGGAAGATGACATTTAAAAGGAACGTACCAACCGAACGTATATACAGGATGTATCAAAAAATATTGAAGCGTAACTTTAAAGAAATGATTTCAATGACGACGTTAAAATATAAACAAAAAGAAAAACGTTCGTATAATTATAAAATATCGAATGAAATTATTTATTCGCGAGATTTATTTAGAAATTAATCGGAGAACAAAATTATTCGATCCAATTATATAGAGGAAATTTCGTCAAACGGGAAGGGAATAGGTGTGGATGGGGGGGGGAGTAAAACGAAGCCAATAATGCTAAAGGAAGACGAGAAGAAAACAAGAAGGAGGAATCAAGGAAGAGAAGCATCTGTTCAACGAGAACTACGACAAGGAAAAGGATCTCTCGTTGGGAAAGAGAGAGAGAGAGAGAAAGAGAGGTGCAGTCGAGATTACTTCCTGCTTGCTTGCATGCATGCATGCATGCATGCGTGCGTGCGTGCATGTGTGTATACTTATAAGCATTCGTGTTGTAGACGTATGGGTGTTTTCTACTACCTAGATAGAAAAATCGATTTTGAGAGGGGTTCGTCTTTTCGAAAGACGACACGTATCGGATGTTATGCGCTTCGTATAGCTCGCAAACTCTGACATGTGACGTTTCGCAATGGCGTCGAAACCAATTCTCGCGTCTCGTATAGTTTGCCTAGGGAGAAGAAAAAGGAAGAAAGAATCGTCTTATTGACGATAATGTTCCTCTGCCACGAGCCGTTGATCGTTCAAAAGTATCGTTCGACGAGAAGAGGACGACCGTTGCCGTTACTTTTATGACCCTTCTGGGCCATTCAACCAATACCTTCGAATAAAACACAGAAAGAAAAGAGAAGAGAGAGAGAGAGAGAGAGAAAAAGGGATAGAAAATGTATTTATTCTTTCTTAGATTTCGATAAAAACATATGTATCATTTAACTTATGTCAGATTTGTAATACCTCGTGCGTTAACGTCTTCACTTTACACGCGTTGTTCATACATTTATTAAAGTATTTAAATTTTTCAACATCTCGCCAAATGATAACACCTAACTTACGTCAAAGGTAGAAAAGTGTAATTAATTTATGCAAGATTTTTAGAGAGACCACTCGTGAAATGTTTTTTTTCCACGGAGAGTTACCGAGAACGCACCGCAATTAACGCGCGACTTAATATCTTCAAAATATAATCTACACTTATTAGTACACGAACGAATAACGTTTCGAATCTACGTAATAATAATAATTAGCCCTTTTTGGAAATATCATATCGAATTATTCTCATTTTTCCCTTGAGATCTCACAGTCATATAAGTTCAGTTATCGGTGTATACATATAATACCCGAATGGAAACAGGAATTTACTCGAGCTTCGATAACTTTAGCTGTAGTTTTCCCCACGCCCGCCTGCCCCCCCCCCACGCGACGAAAGTAATGGAAAAACACGAAGGGGGATGATGGTGGCGTGTAGTGCAAGCTCTACTACACAACTATAAACCCCCCAGCCCCACCCCCATCCCTAACCCCGTCTTACCGCAGACGAAATATTTCTCTTTGGGAAAATGTGCGAGTTACTTTCGGAGAGAGATCGTAAGCTCCCTGAGCTCCCGTCTCTAGGGCGGAAAGGGGGAAGGGGGAGGGCTAGGTACTACTTGCAAAGCGCACGCTTTGCCTTTCTCGTTCACTTTTCGATAAACGAACCGTCCGCGTCCGTTAGTTTCTTTTATTTTCTTGGCACATAACTAAAGTCTACTCGTAAAACAGAGCAAGTCGAAAAGAAATCCGAAAAAAGAAAACGGCGGCCACTCTTTCTCTCTCTCTCTTTCTTTTCTCTATCTTTCTCCATTCCTTTTTCCTTCTTCTTATTTTCTTCTTCTTATTTTCTTCCTTCGCGTGTCTTTCAAATTCATTCCCTTCCGTTTCGTTTCACGTTCGACGACGTCATTCTCTTCGGGAGGGAGGGAGGAAGAGAGGGTGGTGGTTTCACGCAGAAGTGATCCTTTCAAAAACAAAAGAAAAAAGGGTCGAAATTTTTATCCCTTTTCTTTCGTTTCTTTCTCTCGTTCTATCTTCTCTCTCTTCCTTCGATACGAATTCGCATTCATAACAATTTTCCCATGGATGATCTTACGATCCTCCTCCTCCGCCTCCTCCTCTTCCTCTTGGAAAAGTATGCACAAGCTTTTCATTTCTCGAATACGGATGCCCCCTCCCCATTCCTTCTCCCTCTCCTCCTCCTCCTCTCTGCTTTATTGGAAGTATGTTCTATAGCAAATACGGTTCTCAAGGCTACTTGAGAAAGAAAAAGATTTAGGATCCTGCTGAGGGTTCGCAAAATCAAAACGAATATTATCATTATTATTATTATTTCGCGAAAAAGGCTATACTTTTAAGTTCCCACTTATTTATTTTTTAATATATACAAGAAGTTAATATCTTTTTTTATTTTCTCTCCCCCGATAGGTTCGTCTTTGTTACCAAGAGGGAGGGGTGACGTGATTTTTTCTTTTGCTTTTGCCAAATGATACATACGCTCGGATAAACGGAAAGATATTTATTTTTCGTCGTGATGTGTGAATGCAACGTAAATATTAAATAAAATGCAGACGACACGCATAGCAGAAAGATAGAAAAAGATAGAGAGAGAGAGAGAAAAAGAGAGATAGAAGATTTCGAACGTTTTCATCGGTAAATTTTAATGAGAAATTAAATACGGTATATTACGCGCTCAGCTGATGTTGAAAATTGACGCTCATAAGAACGCGGAAATGCACCAACGTGATACATAAAATCAGAACATATTAAATTCTCGTTTACCAGAATGCCCGGGTACGATGTGGATTGATGTAATATATGCGGCGATTTAAACCAAAGCTGTACGGTTGTATACCGCAGTCTCCTACTCCTCTATCCGACGTATCACGTAATATGCCAACAGATGTGAGAGAGAAATTAACACAGTGTTCCAAAATCAACTGGGGGAGAAAAAAAAAAGAAAAAAGAAAAAAAATCCTATAATATCAATCGCGAGTCCAATTGTTTGTACGTTTTTTTAATTTTTCCTTCCTTCTCTCGCGAGCGAAAACATCGGCATCGTTGTTAGAACGGGTAGGAGGAGGGGCAAGAAAAAAAAAGAATCGTCTGGGTACGTACACGTAGAAATAAATGGAAGTTTATCCGTTAAATAATTAATTTCATGGAAAGAGAATAAAATACTAATCTATTTCTCTCTCCCTCTCTCTCTTTCTCTTATTTACGAAATTGAAGCATTATTTAGAGTCCCGAATACGGTTGAATGCGATCAATAATCCACTCGGGCTTGATAGATAGGTATAAAAAAAAAAGGATTCGAACAATTTGTCGAAAATGAGGTGGACGGAGACAGAGAGATAGAAAGAGAGAGATAATACCCGAAAGGGAAGAGGCAGCAAGTAGAAAAGTCGTTAGGTAAGCCGGACAAGTTTCTCTTCGGTCAGTTTCGTGGACATTCGTCGATTAAACTGTATCGGCCAATCACCGTGACGTTTTTTTCGTAGAAGAACCGGTGTGTATTTTACGTGACCGTGTGTTTGAACAGGTACACTACACGCCAACCATCGTCACGACGATCCGATCTTCTTGCGTTCGTGTCTAAAGGTTCTTTGAACATTTTTAATTAAGAACTATTACAAAGAATTAAAGATATGTTGATTAAAAATACGAATACTAGTAGGACGCATCCCTGGAGCCTCATATAGGTAGCCCTCCCTTTGCTCTGACGCGATAAAAAAATTGCGAAAGTCTTGGTACAGCACTGTATTTCTACGGCACATGAATAACACAGTAATTGCTTAACATATTTAAGAAAACTAAATAGAAACGCATAGAAACGCGTAGTAATATTTTTTTCAAAGGATATAAAAAGGAGAAACGGTACTAGGATGAAACTGAGGAATTTACAATACCGAGAACACGTCATACATCATCATATTATTGAAGCTAAAACGAGATTATCTCGTGGAACTATCGTCGAATCGCATTATTCATTAATTTGTATAATTATCGGTTTGTGATACGTTTCATGCTATTCGCTTTCTTCTACACATATGTATGTATGTTGAAAATATTACCTACAGAATTATGGTTGTTTTGCGTATGCTCTCTGAAAAGTCTCGTAAAAAAATTCCTCCGTCGAAAGGTTTTTTCGATATTTACGTACATTCAATTAAACTCGATTTACACAATCGATTGAATGACCTGAAATAATGACAATCATTTTACCGAAAATATATGAAGATTGCACATTGTAAAAGAGAAAAATATTTCGTGATTCTCTTTTTAAACGTATCTCGCGTATTATTATTATACGTATTGGAATTGATCGATAAATAATGTAGAAACATTTTTAAAATATTTTTATACCCAAATGAACGATACTATTATATTAAATAATGTTTTGTTATTTTTTTTTTTTTGATGGGGAATAAAATAACTTTGGAATGTTTGATATTTTATTGCTTTGATTGATAAATAATTGGTAATAAAAATAATCGAGTACAGAGGGTTACAAATGAAAATATAATAAAATAATACAAATCCGTATATCATCTGCATCGACTATAATCTATTACGTATCTAAATATTACACACGTAATACTTTCTCACGATAAAATGAAATATGAAGGGAAAAGGAAATGAAAGTAAAGGAAAAGAATCGTACGCGCGGGGAGATCGAAACCGACTCCTCCTCGTTTTAAATTACATCCAACGAGATTGAAAGCGATGACAAGCATAGAAAAGAGATACACATATGGCGAGTTACTTACTTACTTACGTGATCCCTCTTTTGACCGCAAAATACATTTTTCTTTGAGGTTTGAGTGGTGGCCAAGAGTACCACCACCGCACGTACATACATACATACATACATACATACATATATGCGCTTTTAAATCCTTCCCAGATAGAACGAAATACGCGCACTTTTTCAAATGTGTGTTGCAGAGATGTGTGAGATTCGACTGATTGTGAGACCTACTCTATATATAAGACGTTCATGCGCTCGAATAAAATGTACTATACATGGATGGTCATTACTCACCAATGGAAAAATCTTCCTTTGGTAAGAAGATTTTCCTTTCCATCTTCCTTTACATTACCAATATATTATATTTGTATAAGCATAGTACATAGATAACGTATATTAAGTATAATATTGGGTGTCCTGTAACAATTGATGATACGATCCAAGGAAAGGTATTTTTGTTTTATTACGTGTATTTTCTTTTGATACATATGTGCAGTCTCCTTACAAAGTTATATCGGACCCTTTTTTAATTTTTGTATTACCAATAGCAGTAAGAAAAAATTCAAGTATACGATAATAATATTTATTCGTCAAATTTGTATATGCGAATTTAATATTCCGAGCTTTGACATCCGAATGAAACAAATAGACGCGATATTGATTTTAATAAGAATGGTAAACCAATCTTCCATAGTTATCTTTTAGAAAGATGAATTTTCTTCATGGGGAAAAAGTCGTTGGTAAAAACTGTCTTCTTACAAAGCAAGTTTTTCGTCGTTGTTCTCGCAGTGGTAGTAATAGTAGTAGTAGTAGTAGTTCAGGGAACAAGAAAAACAAGTAAAACTATGTTTGAATAGAGTGGACGAAGAAGAAAAAACAGTCTACTACTCAGTTTGTCGAGCGAAGCGACTTTCGGTTTATCCAAACTCTGTTACGCGTTTACAATAAATACGTATACACATGCTAAATATACATTTAAACGCACACACTCGCAGACGTGCATGGACATAGTTACGGGAGGATAAACTACCACGTCACGAAATGGATCTGTTATTTTCTAGACGTCGTATAATCTACCCCCGTCTTTCTTCTCCCCCTGTTCTTATGCACAAGAAAAATCAACGAAGAGATAGAAAATATTTTCGTTGTTCTCGTTTCCTTTTCGAAAAGAAAAGAAAAAAATAAATGATCATTAACTCATTATTTTCTTCTAATTCTAATAAAGGTATCATTTAATACATTTATGCAATGGTACATTAAATGTTATATGGTAAAAATTTATCATTATCGATATTTATTCTAATTACATAATTTTACTATTGGTCGCGATCAACACGGCAGTCAACGTGTTAAAAAAAATATAAAAAAAAATAAAAGTGAAATAGAGTGGACTATTTTTATGATTAATGTTGTAACTTTTTAACGATATCAAAGTGTTGTTAATATCAGGAACGGTAAGGACACGGATATTGTCGAGAACGATCGTGAGACGAGATAAGAGAATACGGCAGTGGTTAAATAATCGTGACCCTTCGTCGTAAACGCTCAACAACGTTATGTTACCTCGGTGCAAGCTGGATATACGTTGCTCTGGATTAAACTCAAAATTAGTTTGAAGATTAGCGAAGTTGCGTTAACCGCCGTCCGTTTCTACCCTGTCCCTAGACATCCCTAGACATCCCGGTGCATGCGACGGGGGCAAGGCCAGTTTCGAAGACGAGCTAAAAGCTTACCCCTTCCGAGTACTTATAAATCAAATATTAAATTCTTATTAACGTAGGCGGGTATTTGTTTAGCCAAAATTTTGGATATTTTGTACACGCCCCCCCCCCATCCCGCACCCCTGTATCAACTTATTTCATTCTCCATGACTATTTGTATAAAATTGTGTGTACAAAAGCAAGCATTCGAGTTCTCTCGACTATATAAGAGCCATTTGTTAAATGGAAAAAATAACTGTTGCTTTTGAAGAATCTTTTCGCAGATATTTTTCTCCCTTTTTCTACTTTTCCCTTATTGTTAGTTTCTTCTTTTCTCTTATCGTCGAGTACGCTCGTATAACGAGAGAGTTTTTTCGCGGAAAGAGAGAGAGGGAAAAAAAGCGGGGGAAAAGAAAAAAAAAAAGAAAAAAAAAGGAAAAAGAGAAACAATGGCTTATTTATATTTTTCCTAATTAATTTTTTAATGATCGAATCGTTTGCTCTCTCTCTCTCTCTCCCTCTCTCTCTCTCTCTCTCTCTTCTTGTAATAATCTTTCGAAGAAAGCTACTAGAAAATTCGATAAACGAAATCCTCAAGAGTTCAAGTGTAAATATACACATATATACGTACTCTTAGTATATAATAGAAAATTATTATAGAACGAACGGTAAACCTTTTCTCTCTCGTGAATGAGAACGATACCAATATATATAAGTAGAATAAATTTCATGTTAAATTCGTTTGCAAACGGAGTAAATTATAAATTTATATATATATATATATATGTATACGTACTTTCGGTAAAAATATTTATTCCAAGTGGAAGGCATTTTGCGTGTGTTTTGTGCCACCAAAGCTTCGAGCTTTGAAAAATCAGGTCGAAGTAGAATAACATTGCAATCGAGTCAGACGACAGTAACGCAAAACTACTAACTTTCTACAGAGATTTTTTCGAATCGTTTTCTCTTTTCTTTACACTCTATCTTTCTCCTTTAGTTTCTCGCTCACTCTTTCTGTTTATTCAGCAGAAACTCATGGTCCGGTTGTTCATTGCTAGCAACCCAAGCTAATTCGCGTGGGGAGGAGGTGAGGAGGTGACGAAAGGAAAGGGTGGAAGTTAAATTTACAGATAGAGAGAGAGAGAGAGAGAGAGAGAGAAAAGGATACTCGCATAATCCGATTAGACAGGACACGTTGCTAATCCGTCGCTGTCCGGGCCCAGCTGGATGCAAAGAGAAAATCGTACATGTGCAAGTAAGCGAACCAATGCAAGAGTACGAGAGAGAGAGAGAGATAAAAAAAGAGAGGGAAAGGGGGGATGGGAAGAGCGAAAGGGATACCAAAAAACGCCAGACGATGATCCTTTTCTCTCGTCGTTAACACGCACGTTCGCGTTCCAATATTTGCACGTGTTTGACTTCTTTGCTTCTTCGCATACACACACACACACACACACACACACACACAGACAAGAAGACATACACAAAGAGAGAGAGAGAGAGACAAGCCCAACTATTCTACCACGCGAATGCTTTTACGAAAACAGAGCCGTTAAACGGGCTCTCTCCGCAAATTCCGAATTTGACGCATTGCGTACGCCAGTCGGAAAACTCACAGATTATCCTGATCTATGGTGGAGGGGAGAGCAATTTTTTTTCTTCCTCTTTTTTTGTTTTTCCTTTTCTAAAGCTTTTTACCGCGGTGTTTACGATTTTTTTTCCTCCCTCCCTCCCACAAGCACCCGAGAGAGGGTAGTTCTTCCTTCTTCTACGTTTTTTTATTATATTATATTTCCTTTGAAAAAGAGAACATTGAAAAGAGAAAAGAAAAAAAATAAGAAGGAGAACAATATGGAATGCTAAGTCGCGTATTTTGAAAAAAAAAAAAATGAAAAAGAAACGAAAAACAAAAATAGACGAGTTTTGTATTTGGAAATAACTGCTCGGCCCGAATACGCCAACCCGGAATGACCGCAAACAACCCCAACGCGAGCTTACACGTATTACCTATCTACCACCTACACACGTACCATTTTACAACAAGCTTCCCCTTACCGAGCCCGATTTCTCTCGTAAATTTAATACATTCCGAGCTTGCAGCCGTACCGTTGATCGTTATTTAACGTTCGTGTGCGCGTGAACGGGCTATCGGATTTTCTTTCCTTTCCTCTTCTTCCTTTTATTTATTTATTTTCTTTATTTCTTTATTCTTCTCTCTCTCTCTCTGAATAATACTTTTTATTCTTAGTAGAAATCGTCGATGCGAACGAACGAACGAACGAACGAACGCGTCGAATTTCTTACCCTCGTGTCACGAGAGAGAGAGAGAGCTTCCAATTTTGTACGAATTTTTCTCCTCTCCCGAGATAAATTAGTAAATTAATTTTTATTGCAAATTATTTTTGTCATTTTTTTCTCTGTATCGCGCGCAGCTTGCAACGGTACGCAATTAATATCACTTTTCTCTATTTCCTCTCTACTTTGCATTTGATCCAAAAGCTATTAACAAAAATCGCAACTTCTATTAAGGATTTTCTCTCTAACAAGCGAGAATTCATATCTCGTAATACATAAATACGAATATACATATATATATAGAGGGTAGAGTAGGCAAATACATATATATATACATACACGTAGTTAGTACATAGAATACATCTCTCTTATCGTGTGCACGCACACACCTGTTCCAAGAGAGTTTGTTGAAGCTCACCTCGCTTTCCTAACGATAACTCTTAATTTGTTATGGTCGAACTATCACCGCTTGTTTATCAACTTTTCTCGCATCCCACGGTACGTGCACTTCCATCAATCTTCCCCTTGCGCTTTTCTACGCAAACAGCAAACAGAGAAATAGAGAGAGAGAGAGAGAGAGGGAGGGAGGGAGAGAAATAACAATGCTCGGTTAAAAATATCTTACCAATTACTAATATTATAAACCTTTTATTGAATTTGTGCTCTTATTCTCAAAATATCATCAGTTAATCTTTCCTTTAGTGTTAAAAAAAGAAAATAAAAAGAGAGAAAGAGAGAGAAGAGAAAGGAACAGACGATCGAAGAGCGTTACTACGACAGGTCGAGAATTTGATTGAAACTAATCCCGTTTCAAAGAGAGTGAATTTCGTGATCCATAGCACGTTACCGATCCTATCTACGATCGTTACTATATATAACTATAGCATTCTGCAGAAACGACCAACGCTCGTACCTTTTCAGGATGCAAAATATTTGTCATTTCGGTGAAACGGCATGCATTTCACCCTATCGAAGTTAGCTCGCGTTTTCGAATCACTCCACGACGAGCTCGCGAACATATACAGATCGACATGTGTGTACACACTTATATAGATGAGAACACGATACTCCTATGTGAAAATAGTCTCTCTCTCTCTCTTTCTGTTTCTCTTTCTCTCTTATATATACAAATACACAGGTGGACAACTGAAAACGTAGGATGGTTGTTGGTCGGTATGTATTAAAGTTGCTAACGTAAAAGCTACCCCGCTAGCAAGCTCATTCGGTACCATCACTGTCCTCCAGTTTCGCGAGTAAAAACATCGGTCGTTAACCAAACGGAACACGACGATGGACACGACTAATTACCTTTATATTTCTCTTTCGCATCCTCGAAAGCTTTTCCGCGAGAAATATTGTCGTCGAAATACTCCACACACCCGCACGCACGCATTCTCCTCTTCCTCCTCCTTCTCCTCCTCCCATGGCGTTTCTCCTCTTTCATACTCTTCTCATACGCGTACGAAAAAAATGTAAATACAGGGGAGGAGCTGGACGTTTGCGTAGGATTATGCGAAATTATTAAAGGTCCCCCTTATTACTGCACCACCTGGTCTGTTCAGCATCAAAATGTTACACGCTTTTTACACCTATTAACGTTAAAACACTTTTATTCTTAAATAAATACGTAAATACGTATAGAAAATTGTTCATATGGTTTTATTTCAATCATATTAACACTGGATTTACGGACCGAGCCAATTTGACTCGTTCAAAATTTAATATTACTATAAATGTGTATACATAAAACTTAAATATTATTTTTTAAAAGCATGCGTTGGTTTTTAGTTACGACCGTTTTATTAAAAAAACAAAAAACAAACAGAAAGTCTTATTTTCTTTTCTCAAACAGGAAAAAGTTTGGAATTTTGTATTACCGTAACAAAGTCAGCCCCTATCTCTATCTTCCTCGTGATTTATCAGACCGCACACTATGTCACGGGGAGGAGGGAAGGGAGGAGGTGGAAGTAACACTGATAAAGCGCGTATCGTTTTCTCTCGCGATACGCGGAGGAACGTTTGGTAACACGTCCAACGAGAGGTTGGACTTTAAACATAAACCCTATTCTTCAAATTTTTCCACGGAATTATTACATACGAGGTAAGAGAATAAAGATGTGTGGGTAGAAAGGAAGGAAGGAAGGAAGGAAAAGTAAGAGGGAAATGTGGGATAGGGTAAAAGAGAATAGGGGGAAAAATACTAAAGCTTCGAGTCCTGACGTAAAAATATGTTCTCGTAATACTGTGTAGCATATAGGCAAGAATAAGTGAGCGAGCGAGCGAGCTTGCGAGAAAAGTTCTCGTCTGGCAATCGTAAAAGGCGAATAAAAGAGGGAAAGTAAAAAAAGGAGAAAGAGTAAGAGAGGGAGAAAGTAACAAGACGAAAGAATCCAATAGAAAAGGAAAAAGAAAATGGGAGAATACGTCGGGGATGGTTTTTACAAAGAAATATTCATTGTTCCCATATATACACGCACCGTTTCCTATGTGTACCATCATCGATTAAAGATATTCCAAGCAAGGTAGAGTAGGTAGGTAGGTAGGTACCTATGGAGGTCGCTCGAGTACCGGAGACATCCATTAAAGAGATTAACCCTTTATTACCATCTCGTTGCTATCTGCTTGGGGAGAGGAGAGGAGAGCAAGGGGAGAAAAGGGGGGAGAGGAAAGAGAAGAAGCAGAGCGGATGGTAGGAGTAACGCAGAGCTTTCGTGGATAGAATTGTAAAGCTCGGGAGCAGCAGCATGGAGGAAGTCGTGCTAATCTTTTCATTATTGCGTATCGCTAAAGCATTGTCCTACCCGTTAACAAACGAATATACCTATGTATATGTATATGTTTATATGTCTATGTATGTTTGTATGAACGTATTTAAATAAGTATAATAGTAAGTACCTTAGGAGCATACGTAACTACGAACATAGGTTTCCTCGCTTATACATCGATACGCTCGAATAAACATATCTTAATAGTTTCATTTGAAAGATTGAGGATTTTTAATGATCCTTTTATTTCACAGCAAGGATACGCGTAAATTTAAGTAACTTATGTATTTTTCATTCCTTTTTAAGATGAATTTTTTAATCTGCAATCTTCCGACGTAATCTTATCGAATGGTGCGATCCAAAAGAAAAATATTTTCAAAGTTCATTTTATTTTAGATTAATGCTAATTGCAAAAGCGTATTAGTAATCTATGTATAGTATTTATATATTTGTATGTACCAACTTTTTAATACTCTTGAAACTAGAAAATAATTACATTCGTTTAGTAAATTTTCCGCGTAAAAACGACTTCTTCGGAAAATATTCGAAGGATTAAAGAAGTTTGGGTATATTATGTGCGCGCATGTGTGTGTGTGTGTGTATGTCTGTAAAAGAAAAAAAAGAAAAAAAAGGAAGGAGGAGGACCACAGTTTCTTTCATTTCGAAAGTCTCGAAAGAAAACGATGGGAAGAGGAAATTTGAATCTTCAGCCCTCTCTTCCGAAGTAATTACCGAGCAGCTCGCAAATCGAGACTTCTTATTTTCCTTTCCTTTCCTTTCCTTTCCTTTCTTTTCTTTCTTTTCTTTTCCTTCTTTTTTTGTGTGTTTTTCATTTCTTTTCTACCTCGTTTATTCTTCCCTCTTACTTCCTTATTCCCTTTCTTCCTTTTCTCAAGGATTCAGTTTCCGTTTTATCCATACGTTTCATAATTCTTCCTATGAGAAACATATTTAATAATGATCATAAAAATTCAAAACCACGGAAAAGAATTTCTATCCTGCTTCCAATTGTTCTATACTAATTGTGTTTTCCTTTTTGGAAATATTAGGTTCACCTAAGGAGAAAGTTTTCTCTATATTTTTTTAGAATAAAATAAATTAATAAAATGTTTCCTACATCGGTTAAAGAATAATACAAATTATACGGAAATGACAAACTTACGTAAAAACGCACACAAGTTTAGGACTTTAGGGCTATTACCATGAATTATTTCATATACCAGTGGTTCTTCCATAGAATCCACAAAATCGATTCGCGTTAATCTTTGGTAAATATAGTATATATAAGAAAAGGTATACCTACTTATATATTCATATATATATATATATATATACATATATGTATATATACGTAGAATAAGAAGAAAAATAAGAAGAATAAGAAGAAGAAGAAGGTAGTAGAAAAAGAGAAGTTTATCGTCATCGACGTTCGAACTTGGCTCGACGTTCGACAAACGTCTTTTCGACATTTCCAACTTGCAGGCTTGTTTTTACTCAGCGTCGATGAAACGTTGAACACGATGAAAGCTCTCTCTCTCTCTCTCTTTCTGCAAACGTTCGATCTTAGCCAAATCGGTTGGATCGATCGGAAGGGAACGCTCGAATGTCTCCTCGAAGTAGAAGGAAAGAGAGAATAAACGGATAAAAAGAGATACCGAGGAGAGCTTTTTTCGCGTAAACGTCGTACCAGTAAGCACAACGCAGATCGATAACGGCTGTTTTATCGGTAACGTTGGCGCCCGTTCGTCGTTTGTCAACGTCCAATCAACGTCTTATAGATCGAGGACCAAAAAAGAGTAGGACAAAATGCGAGAGGGAAAGGGAGAGAGAGAATGAGAGAGATGGTAACCTTCTTACTCTTATTTTTTTTCAACATAGTCACTTTAAAAAGGAACCTTCCTAAAACGGCTGCCTCTATTTGTTTTTCATCGGTCGGATCAGCCAGCTCTCTCTTCTCTGAACCTTCTTCGTGCGATCCGTCATCTGCAAACTCTTCAACATCTATTATATAATCTCTTAGGTCTTTTTTTTTTTTATATCGACGGTGATCATAATGGTGGTGGGGGACGTTTCTTTAACCTTGACACGTATTCGAGTCTATCTAGGATAAAAAAAAGAATGAAAGCTTTTGACGCTACCTAAATTTTGAAGTTTATTAATGATGATTATTTTTTCTATGGAAACAAATGTGACGTATTAATTAAGATTTGTCCAAGTTAATTTAGTCTTCTTTACGAATCATTAGATGTAATCAATTTGTAGAATAAATATTTGTCTGAAATGAATAAATGAAATTTTTGTAGATGGAATTAGTTGACAGGACGACTATAATAACGTTAAGAAAATTGATCATCATTGACCTGTTATACGTCTTCATTAGATACAAATATAACTCTATTACACAATGGTACATACATATCTGTAGGATAAGCACAGGGAGATAGGTATCGGAACTCGGTCACATAGGGAGATTAACAACGTTCTAATGCCATTAATAACGACAGGTATACATACGAAGAGAGGATGGATAGATGATATTGCAAGGATATCTTTGTGTTTGCAATGATCTGTTTCACTAGTTTGCGATCCCATTGATAAAGTTACCGTATGTAAGGTATAAGTACCTGCGAATTATTCCACAGGCAATAAGTAAATATGTTTGTTTGATAAACATTAAACTTCTTTTATCAATCGATATGCCTGTGCTAACATTTACTATAATGCAAACATCCTATGCAGATGATTAACAACGTCATTACGAAAGTCAACATATACGTATGACATGTGCTACCGAGCTAAACTTTTCTATCATTTGTTAATTGCTAAACTAAATTAGAAAACATACTACTAGTAAAGTTATTTTAATTGGATAAAATATATCTTCGATCTTTTACCCGATAGTATACGCATACATTTATATTCGTATATCAAACTAATCCTTATCGAGAAGGAATGAATTTTATTGATAATTAATATTGCATATGGTAATAATAATTCTTTTCTTTTTTATTTTTATGTTCTATTCAAATCTCGTCGATTTAAGCCATCATTTTCAACGCGTTTAATCAATTATTCATCTTTATTGAATTATTTTCATTCTCCTCCTATCTCTCTCTCTCTCTTTATGTCTCTTCTATTCTCTCAACACCACCTTCTGATTTTCATATTAATTATTATGCCAAGTACGGCCGCACCGCCATCCTCGAAATCATTTGAATATGAATTTATATTACGACCAACTTAAAATAAACCCACGTATGCGTTCCTCGAACTATCTACTAACAATAAGTAAGAAACGATTATGATTGTACGCGTATAATTATTCTCGACAATGCGACACGTTCATTATACATAACGTGTATATCATTGATAATAATTGAGCGTAACGAGACATAATATCTATACTACAGTAATATTAAATTTGAAGATAAATTTTCTTAGTGGAAGCTAACCAACGTATTAGTGCAATTTTAATGCAATTTCTCCTTCGCGCTTTCCCCTTTCCTTCTATCTTCATCGATCGCGTACCTTTCCCGTGCAAAATTCGTATCTCGAGAACGATTCCTTTTAATTTGCGGCCCATCCAATATCCCACGAGGGAGAAGGATTTCTTTCGACCAATCGGTAAAGAAAAAGTTATCATATATTTTTCTCTCGACGTTAGGTAGCCTAGGATGATTCCTTTCCGTGCGAACTCGGCGCGTTCCTCTTGGTCTGACTTCTTCAAAGGGGCCTCGATCTCAGACATTTTTGATGTATTCTTTTTCTATCTCTTTTTCTCTATCTTTTCCTTTATGTATATATATATATATACTCTTTCTATCTTTTACTGAGCACACACACACACACATACAAATGGAAATCGTCAAGCTCGAGTTCGCTCGCGGGGCCGTCAAGTTCGTGTTGATTACTTTCCAAGCTGCAACCATTGAGCAAAGGAAGAAGAAGAAGAAGAAGAAAAAAAAGAGAAAGAGAAAGAGATCGGTAACAGATAAAGAGAAGAAGACGCGAGGAAAGGTGAGAAAAGGAAACGATAGAAAGTAAGAGGTGGTGGTGGTGGTGATGGTGGTGGTGGTAGTGAAAGAAGATCGAAGGAGCAACCCAGTCGTCGTGGAGGAGGTGGGCAAAGCTTCAGCTGACTGGGCAAAAAAAGGGCGGTGGCTGCTCGACTTGAAATATCGAAAACGAAGCGAAAAGTGGTAGATGCTGGATGGCGAGTGGATCACCCAATGGAATGGGCAGGGGGAGGAAGGGGCGGAGGGGGAGGAGAACCTCGACGACGCCGACGAATAGAAAGTGAAAAAGAGAGAGAGAGAGAGAGAGTATACGACGACAAAAACGTCGCAAAATAAAACGAGGACAATCAGAGGAACAAACGCCCCTCGGTATGTGTGTGTTCGTATTATATAGAAAAGTGTTGTATATCTATACGTATATATATGTGTATGTGTGTGCGTGGATGTATTGAATATGTGGCTGTCGAGTTCCTTCTCGCGAAACCCGGAGACCTCATTTTATGACGAATGCAGATGACGTATGCCGCCACACATTTCACTCTCGTATTCCTTTATATTCGTTCATATCGTTGGCGCTTCGTTCAACCTCTACCTATCACTCCCTAAAAACTCGTAGGAAACTAATTTTTCATCTAAAACGACGATTCAACTAGCAGCGAAGCACCGAAAGGAAAAATAAATACGGCTGCTTTTCGCATATTTCAGCGATATATATATATATGTATGAATTTTGTAATACAATCGGTACGCAGAAGTTTATTCGAGAAAAACTCTAAGAAAGTTTCTTCGTTTCTTCTTCTCCGCGCCCTTCCTCCTCCAGGTTTCACCACTGTTTCGCGAATATTTCGATGCGTAATACGAAATTTTCGAACAGATAAAAAAAACTGTAGAAAATCAAACGTTACCTAAATTCGAACTTACGTATGAACAAATCTTATCTTATTAAATTTCCATTTATCACAAATATTCCCATTAAATAGTACATTGTCGCGTCTCGTCGCGTATTATATTATTATCCAACAACGTAATAGTATCATTCTCTGAGTATTTCTTTCAAACCACCAGGGTAACAATAACGGTAACTTGATAAGAGAGAGAGGGAGAGAGAGAGGTACCATCAAGAACAATCTCTTTGGACGATAAACTTAGCACGGCAAGCCCCATAGTGGAAGAAATCCTTCTCGTGAAAGGTGTTAGATCGTCTTAATAACTACACCAGACACGTCATGTACGACGTCCTTTTCTTCCCCTCCGCCCCGGAAGATAGCTATGCTCTTTCTCTTACCAAGAAGAAGAAGAAGAAGAAGAAGAGGAAGAGATGAGAAGGAAAGAGAGGGTGGAAGTAGAGGCTAGGTCGTCGCTAAGTCGAAATTGCAGTTTCCCTTGTTATCGTATCGTCGGGCCAAGATTTAATCGTCCATTCTCGCGTGATATTGGCGCTGGAACAATAAACGGCGCCATTGTGTTTCGAGCGACTCCATTATATCAACTACTCGTAATTGCTACAGCTACCTACTACAAGCGTCATCCTCCTCTTCTAGCATCGTCGTCACCATCTCCACCACCACCTCCACCACCACCACTAGCATCACCAGCAGCAACATCAACATTCCTTCCTACCATACACTCATTCTCGCATTCCCCATTCGATATTCGCTATCGTACACGACGATTAAAACGAACACCTGAAATGAGGGCCATTGGTAACCAAGGGTTTTGCATTTTTAAATACTCTCTCTCTTTTTCTCTCTTTTTCCGTCTATCCTTTTGCTCTTTCTTCTTCTTCTTTTTCTTTTTCTGGTTCTGGTTCTGGTTCTACTTCTCGATTTTTCTGTCTGTTCAAATTGTACCAAACTGCAGGAACACTGTACCGCGAATAACGTAAGAAGACGAGGAGGAGTAGTTTCGAGTGAGAGAGGAATAAGAGAAAAAGAAAAAGGAATAAGAAAAGAGCGTAAGGAAAGAAAAGAGGAACGTCGTCCTCTCTGGAGGATATCTCAAACACGATCTTTTCACATAGTATATATATATATATATACATACTTACATACCATACATAGTACGATCCAAAAGGCTGACTGGGAGAAAGAAATGATAGAGACGGAAGGAAAGACAGAAGGAATAGGAAAGGATAATAAGAGACGGAGATATCATCTCTTTCTCTTTCTTCTTCAAAGAATATTTTTGAAGCATCGCGGTTTTTCAGAATAGAAACCGTACAGGAGAATGAACTAACCGTTGAGAAATAAACTAAACGGGAAGATAGACTACTGCTCCTATTATTATTACTATTCTTATCATTATTATTATTATGATTATAGATATTTTTTTGGATGAAAAGCCTAGTACGAGTTTCAGTCGAGAATATTAAAATAATATTCGGTCGATATTTTCATCATGATTTTACTAGCAATTATGGTAAGACGACGGATCTGAGATAGCTCTCGTTGACACGTCCCCGTAGGATTCTATGGAAATCCTGCTCGCATATCGTATTTCTACGTTTAAAACTCTTGGGAATCTATGAAAGAGGATCATTCGTCTATTTCTTTTTCTTTATCCTTATTCTCTTCTTTCTATCCTTCTATATATTATATATTTTGTCCTCATTCTTGTTTCAGATTTTTTCATAGTTATCTTTTCTAAGGGGAAACCAAAAAATTATTCGAGAAAGTTAACGCGGTATTTATTAGTTTGACGTACGACAAAATCACGTCTTAACAATAGATTTACGGACCGAGCCAATTTGACTCATTTCACATTTTTTTCCTACATATATATATAAAAATTGGATAAAAGAAAGAAAATAAGAAAGAAAGAACGAGATAATGTGTATGTATATTCGAAGCATTGAAAATCATTCAGGGAGTTTAGTCTGACGGAAAATAGGAATTTTGGGTTGGATAAAGAGGTCAGGAGGAAGGGGCGAAGAAAGAGGTAGAGGTGGGGTTGGGGGTCGAGAGTAAAGTTAGTTCCTTTTTGAATTTCCGGATTTAAAGGTTGCTCTTGGTAAGCGAAGGGTCGATCTTTTCCCGGACAACTAGACCACCACATTCCACGCATAATTTCCCCATTGAGAAGTTCCTAGATGAGAAAGAGAAGAATACCTTTTATTGTCGATCTTTCTATACATCTCTCTCTCTCTCTCTCTCCCTCTCTCTCGGTCTTTCTTTCTTTCCTCCACCCTTGACCTCTTTGACCTTTTTTTTTGAACCCATCTCTCTGTACCTATCAATTCCGGATCCTGCACCATCCGTACTCGGTTCCAACATTTACCGTGGTATCGGTTCTCCCTTTCCTTCCTATCTTCAAATCTTACTCTTCTATCGTACAACGAGTGAAAATGAGAAAGAGAGATGTACGGGTATGCATGTATGTATGTGTGTGTGTGTACGTGTGTCTTTTTCTTCGTCTGCAAATCTGAACGCGCACACACATGCTTCGTTTTTCGAATTGAAAATAGACGAAGTTGAACTGCAGGTACAACTTCTACAAACACTCCTCCCTGGACCTTATCGGAAAACGAAAATGAGAAAAAAAAAAAAGAAAGAGAGTAAGAGAAAGAGATGGAGGGAGGGAAGGGAAAAGAAATGAGAGAAAAAAGCGAGAAAAAAAATATAAAAAAATAAAAGAGAGGAGAAAAACATTCAGAAGGAACGAAAGGAAAGTACGAGGATACGTTTCGATGTATGTACTCGGTGACCCTTCTCAAACCGACTGTTAATTCCTCGTGGTTGAGATCCTCTTACTCCTCGGATAAATCGAAAATCCCGAGAAGATTGGAAACGTAATATATGTATCGAAAGTAACGGTAAGTATAGTATAAGTATGATCAAATTCATCCTAACTCGATTCTTCGATACTGGAGGTTAGAAGAAATGATTCGACGACACATCCGATATGCGGAACACGCTAACCCGTATTTACGATAGCATCAATATATGTATATGTGTATATATATATATATATATATATATTTTTTGAAAGGATATATCCGATAGGAAGAAACTAGTATTTCGAACTATCTAGCAAAACTTCCAGTCGCTGTTACTCTCTCTAGGAGAGTTAAGATCGCATCCAAACGGGAAGACACATTGTGTGCTCAAATCCTTCAAATCCTTTTTGTGTATTTGTCTGTGGTATCACAGAAGTGCCCAGAAAAGCCTGGAAAATAGAAGACAAAAAAAACTAGGGAGAGAGAGAGAGAGAGGGAGGGAGGGAGGAAGAAAGATAGATAAAAAGAAAGAAATAAAGAAAGGTAAAACAGTAACGGAAGAAGTAGCGGAAACGATCGTCCGTTCGAGAGGAAAACCATCCGACTAAGAGCTTTCTTAAACCATCAAGAATTCCAACTTCAACCGGTTAGAATTTGTAAATACGCTGGAAATGGTTTGTCCATAAACCAGCTATTTCTTTCTCTATCTTTTTCTTTCTCTGTTTTGATATTAGATAAATGGTCCGATTATAAATTTTCTCGAATATTTGTATCTCTCTAGTTTTAGATTAATTTCTATAATTGTAATAAATAATAACAACGGCAATAAAAAAAGAAAGAAAATAGACGAAAGGTTCATTCGGAGTTGAACGATAGCGACATTTCTTGCGCATCTCAATTCGAACCTTGAATCTTGGGATTCGGTCGAGGCAGCGCGATGAATCCTATATGCCAGTTGTCTTCTTCTTGAAGACACGAATATCCGAGAAGAAAAAGATAAAGGAAAGAAAGAAAGAATGAAAGGAAACGAACAACGATCGCAAGAAGAAACCGCGTCATCATAAAAGTTATATTTTTCCATAAAAATGTATATGAACGACAAGGTTACTCTTCGCGGGAGAAATAGAACTTTTCCCAACGTCGGAAAACGCCAACGATGAGATAAGATAGAACTATCTAAAGGGAAAAACTTCAACTCCTATGATGCGTTCCTCGTATCTTCGTTCATTGTCAAATTTCAAAGTTATTCCAAATGACTTTTTTATCATTTTTTTATCCTTCTAATATCGTAAGATAAACTGTTAACTTACTTTTTAGAAAAACTTACGCGAATTATTTGGATGTTTCTTCTTTTTTTTCTTTTTAATTTAACGAGTTATAATTAATTTGTTTGATATATTTATTACGTATTATCGTGCATATGTATATATCGTAAAAATCGGTATTGAATATTTCGAAACGTTTGAAAATCTTTCACTAGTCAAACTTACGTTCTTACGTACTTTACGTAACGTATGTACCCACCGTAATAACACGGTACGTACGTGATCCCATTTTCAGCAGGATTCTATTTCATCGCGCTTCGCATAATAGAATCTAAATCTCTAGGTAACCTAAAGGCATGTAGAAATAAGTAAAACGAGAATATGTTAGATTTCTAGTCGATTGAAACTATATTTGAAAATTTTTGAAAGAAACACGCACACACGTTGAAAGAAAAATTTCCAAGTACGAATGGTTTATCCGAACTTAAGATAAAATAAAATAATTCCCCGTTGGTTTCTTTTCTTTTCGGCCTCTCTAAGGCAAAAATGATAAGAAATAGCGGAACGTTCATCTAAAACTATGAAAATCAGCGACCCGAATGGCCAAGGCAACTCTCATATTTCGCTTTGCAGTTGTGCGAAGCATCGTTTTTCGATATCATCCCGTATCACGAAATATCGCTATCGACAATGCGTGAAAAGTATCGACAGTTAGCAATATTCGTAGCCGTCTCGAAGGCAGGTACATACCTCTAGATTCTAAAAGCGCGAACATCTAGAAAAGTGGTTATTTTCGAGAAAAAGAAGAAGAGAAAAAGCAACGACTGTGTACCGTATACTATTCGCACCGCACTTCGCGTCGAATCGGGTATCCAACTCGAAGAGTGAGATATATCGATTGAATTATTATTGAATTCAATTATTATTTATTATATTCTTATTTAATATATTTATTTGAAATATATCATCGTATTCACACAACTTTTGATTTTCTTTCTAATTGCATATACAAAACGACTACTACTCGCTCGTCGTTTATTCAAACGAGAAAAACAAGATAAGCCAATAATAATTCATATCAAATAACAAAACACATTTTTTTTCAATTAATTATTGTCGCTGTTGTTGGTGTTGTTGTTGACGGACTAATTGGAAAAGTTGGAAACGTTATTTCCTGGCCACCTGTGGCCAGGAATCAGATACGCACGCACACACACGCACGCACGAGAGTCAGTCACCCTTTGTTTACAATTACAATAACGCATCGCGTTTTAAGTGCACTCGTTTTCGTTCCCTTTTTCTCAAGTATATCTCTCTCGTCGTAGAAAGACACACTCCCCTTAGGAGAATTGCTGCATCCCTCCTAGTAGTAACCCTCCGTCGAACAAACACTCGCAGACACGCACGCACGCAGGCACGCACACGGATAACCCAGCACTGTATTCAAAATGCGAAATTGAAAGCAAGACGGGAGCCAGATCGCATGAAGCGGACAGAAGTGTGTTGCGGAAGCTCCTCGATATCCTCGAGGGTGCCGGCGATAGTTCCGACGGTGGTTGTCGAGTACGACGCGAACGGCCAAAAGGATAGAGAGAGAGAAAGGGATAAAAAAGAAAAAAAGATACAAAAAAGAAAAAAAAAAAAGGAAATCGCAGACTGCACGTAGGAAAGGCTCAGGGATTATCGTTGGTTTTTCCTCGGTATTTTCGACGTAGCTTTGCTTTACTTCATCTGCTCTCTTTTTCTCTTTCTCTCTCTCTCTTTATTTCCCCCTTTCTTTTTCTTTTTCTCACTCATGTACATGCAAACAGCTTTCAAATTCTTCCGTATGGTCCTTCTTTACTTTCCTATCTAGTCTTCTCGTTCCTTCATATTTTCACTTTTTTTCTCTCTCTCTATCTCGTAGCCTTTCCTTTACGATGGTGTTGGTACCACTGGAAGTGTATTGATTCGCGGATGGTAGAGCAGCAGCCAGCCGGTCCAGAACTTTATATATATAATATATATATATATATATCTTTTCTCTCTCTCTCTCTTCTTGTTTCATGTTATTCTCCTTTCGTCTTTCTCACCTCTTTTTCTATCTTCCATCGCTTTCCACCCAGTCGTACGAAATCTTCGTTTAAACTCGCCAGTACGGATTCGTCTTTCTCCACCCTACGAGTAGTTCCAACACCATTTCCTACCCTGTTTCTTTTCCTTATCTATTTTTTCACGGATTCTCAAATCCCTCCAACGTCTACCTTCCCTTTCCTCCCTCCCGCCCCTTTTATATTTCCCACCTCGAGATTTAAATAACGCCGATTTAATGCGCCAACGATGAAATATAAATCCATTCCACTCTAGGACGCCTGTAAATACAAACATACATAAATACATGCATAGATGTATACGTGTATATATATATATTTATATGTTTAGTTCTACATAAACATAATCACCGCCACACACCCTATTCGTAGATAAATATATATATATAAGCGTAGACCATGAAAGTTAATGATCTCTCGTAAATTCATGGCTGATCTTTTTTAACCGAGGATTTGTATGATCTCCTTTATAACCGGAATATTTACTTACTTACTTACGCGACGCTCGTAACTCGATCTCTTATTTTGCTTACCCGGCTCAACAAAAGATTTGACTACCTACACATATACATGTCAGGATTCTTTCAGGATTGCATCAGGGTTTTTTACGGATCCCATCGCCCCACTGAATCATATTTTATAATAATATAGATTGACCAAAATCATCTAACTTTCATTTTGATAATAGGTTTTGGATTTCATTCGTGTTTCGATAAAATGAATCGCTAGATCTTTACGGATTATTTTCTTTTTTGCTTTACGTCAACTTTGTTACGCCGTTCATGTTTTTTGTTATTTATCATTTCATTTCATTCAATCATTTATTCATTTTTGTTCAAATAGTATCGAATATTTCATGCAACGAATACTAAAAGTTTTCTCGTGTCCCTTAAAAGGATCATTCAAGAGACAAATTCATCGTCGTTTAATCCAACAAAAAGTTCTAAAGGAGTTGAAAGTTGAGAGAGGAAGGAGGTGAGCCTGAAAGAGAGAGAGAGAGAGAGGGAGGGAGAGAGAAGTCGACGAGGTCTAGGTATCTTAATTTGCTCGCAAATCTGAAGTGGTGTCGTTGAGATCAAGGAAAGGGAAGATAATCTTTCTCGAGAAACCTTCCTTCACTTTGATGCTAACGCGAAAAGGGATAGTATTTATATGTCTTCCCAGTGAGAATAACTTTCAAGATGAACTGTATGTGCATCGTTTCGTGAACTTTGCGCTTGGGATCTCTGCAACTTCCCTCTCTCTCTCGCACAGTTTCTCTATTTATTTCTATCTCTCTCTTTGCGTAGGGATGAAGGTAGCTTTATTACAACAACGGTGAGTCGTGGCTAAACGTTGGTCGGGGTAGTACTGGGGCGGTACATCACCACCCTTCGGACTAGGCAATCTCAAGGCCATCCTTTATCCCGTCCAACCTATGCGATTCTTTTTCATACGAAGCAGATAGAGTAATCTATTTTCCACGCTCGTTGCGGAATACGCGAGCACTATGGTCGTCTCCCCCGTCGTATCCTCGGTGATTCCATGCGGAAGGATAATCGATGTGCCCGGGGATTCGTCCAATCGATTTTATACCACTCTGCTTTTGTTTCTTTTCAAAAGTCATATGCATGTGTCGTTGTATACATGTAATATGTATATGTATATATATAAACAAAAGATAAATCAATAATTATTCGTAACGTAATAATATTTTTTGTTCGCTTTGGTTGCATTGTCAAGTCCTCGGGTATGAGCATCTGTCGGTTACATTTTATTTATCGTTTATGATGTTTGAAATAAAAAAATAACGAGATTGCTCGTCCGTTTCTTACTTTTCTTGTTTCGTTTCGTTTTTATCTCTAAATAACTAATACGCGAGTAGCCGAAAACAAAAATAAAAAACAAGACTTCTAATTTCAGTTAGAGAGGAAAATAGATTTGGAAAAAAAGAAATGAAAAGAAAAGAAAAAATAATCGTAGAAAAGAAATATAATATATATATCTATCCATTTGAAGTTTCCCAAAGTAAGTAGTTTTTCTTTCTAATCTTTAGAAAAGGAAGAGTATCGGCAAAGAATCGTCAAGGCAATTCAAAGGCCATTCGTTTCTTTTACGCGTTCGAACAAATGACGCGGCAAATACATAGATACTACGTGCTCGAAGATTAATCCTTTCTTCCAAGTAGGTTAATCCGCGATTCTAAGAAAGTACAATGTGTATATATATATAGTATAGTAAGTACGTAACTATGTAAGGTACGTAAGACGTATGTAGTATACATACTCGTAAAGCTGTCGTGGTTAGATGGAAAACGGCGTATTTAAGCGAAGGGGTGGTATCCCATGTAACTCCTCCTCGTTAACGAGCTACCACCACCGTTGCTAACGTACTTCACCTATCTCGATCTTTTAAAAGAAAGGGAAAGAGAAAGAAATATAATGTAACAAAAAGAAAAAGACAGAGTGAGAGAGAGGAAAGAAAGAAAGAAAGAAAGAAAGAACCAATCGAATATTTATCCTCTGGTGCGTTTCCACGAGGGTGTCTTATCGAGTAAAGGAGAGAAGACCTCTGGCTCCTGGATAAAACTACTCGCGACGGAGGAGTAACGAGCCACCTTAATTGCGGGAAAAGAGAGAAAAGAGGAGGAAAATGCGACGACGAACGATGTGGAAAAAGCGGCCCGGTGAGCTTTTTCGATTCTCTCTGGCACATTGCGTTAACATCACGCTTATACTATCTCTCTCTCTCTCCCTCTCATATCCCTTTACTTCCTTATATATATATATCTTTTCTACTCTCGCTAAAGGATTTTTCCCCATAGCCGTTCCTAACTCGTAACTTGATTTTGCGTTTCGAACGATCTCGTAATTAGGGATCTTCGGTACGCGTAGAAAGAAGGACTTCCAGATTCGGTGAACTGGAAAAGTCCCGATAAGGAACCTTGATACGCGTCTCTGCTATGCGTGTCAGATATAGGCAGGCTGGTATTACCATCCCGTCTCTCTCATTTTCTCTCCCCCATTTTCTTTCCTCGTTCCTTTTTCAATTCCACCTCCGCTTCTTGTTTCTTTGAAAGACGCGTCGTCGTCGTCGTCGTCGTTCAACTTGCCGCCCACACCACTCCTTTAACAGTCCCTTTAAAGCAAAGAGAACTACCTATCTACCTACCTACCAACCCTACCCTACCATCGCAAAACGAATCCCGATGACTTCTACTTTGGCACGTGTCGAT
This sequence comes from Polistes fuscatus, assembly GCF_010416935.1. Taxonomy (NCBI): domain Eukaryota; kingdom Metazoa; phylum Arthropoda; class Insecta; order Hymenoptera; family Vespidae; genus Polistes; species Polistes fuscatus. The sequence goes on from NW_025113101.1 coordinate 2,335,607, forward strand.
GAGCCAGTTAAATTCCAACGACATTCCCGATCGACTCGATATCGATTTCTTTCTTTCATTTATTTTTTTATTGCCTCTCTCTATTACCGATAAAAGAATTTTAATGGGGCGAGGGGGGACAAGCTAAGTACGTAAAATAAATAATCATAAGAAGATGAAAAACATTATTTTCCTATGCTAAGATAAAATTTCAACGAAGGTCCACAAATTTTCGTATACTTTGTAATATACTTACGTATATTATTTCATGATTAGATTTACTCTATGTAATGAAAATAATACTCGTAAGATTAACGAATTCATTATTATATTATTATTATTATTATTATTATTAAAGTAAAGCAAGATCGTAGAATGGTATTAAGTAACTAGAGAAAAGAATTAGCTCGTGCTTTGAAAATTATAACGTAATATACGACGAATCTTTATAATTTGTAACATATAGGATTTCATTAGAAAGGTTATATTAATTAAAAGAATATTTGAGATAAGATAAGTGAGTTAATTAATTAAGATTAAAGAAAGATCAAAGAACGTTATAATTGATAATTTATTCTTTTGTCTTATGACACGTGTTTAATCCTACAGATACAGGGATCGATAAATCGTATCAGGATTTGATAAATCATCAAATTATTTATCTTTGACAGCTAATTTCATCGTGTCGCACTTTCGAAACGGTGCGTACGAGCAACTCTCAATTTTTCCCCCTAAATTAAACGCGTCAATAAAAATATTACTTCGAAAAATAGGAGACTACCCGACGAAAGTGACCATACTTATGCGAATAAGAAAAAACAAACTAGCGATTCTTGTTTGTACTCCGGAGATAAATTCTTACGTATACGAGCAAGTACTTATCTGCATACTACAAACTCGAGCCAACGATTTTCAATATACCTCGGAGTAATGGAGCAAGGTAAAACATATGAACCCCGACGCATCTTTTAAACGAGATCGATATATCGTCGTGGGGCACCCATAAAGGAAACATATTCTTCGCATATTTCCTCTTTTATATTACCAACGCGTGACAAAGATTTTCTATTTGTGATTCCTATCTATAAATATATATATATACCTACATATACTCACACATACATATATATATATATTATTGAATAATATCAAATCAAAAAGAAATTCTTTTTCTCGACAGATCGAAAACACTTATTTTATAACACATTGGCTTTTTACTGTGATCGATTGAAATAAGATACGACCAATATACATTTACCGTAATACTTAGATATACCTACATAATACGTACACGCAGATAGATGCACAGATAAATGCATAGGTATACGCGACGTGTTTCGATCTGGAAGTTAACTTAACTACGCGATTCACGATTCCTTGATGCCGTAAGAGAAAACGGGATCGGAAAATCGAGTTGAAAAAGGTAGTAGGAAAGATGCCGGTGGTAGAGATTCCGATAGTTTCTCATCGTTCTACTGGCAAGGTACACGTCGATGATCGCGCATTATTTCGAGATACGGTCGGACCGAATAGCTCTTGTCGTTTATCAAAGAGCTACGAACAAGACGGAACTAGTGGTGTTGGTGTTGGTGTCGGTGTTGGTGTTGTGTCTGTGTCGGTGTCGGGGATGGAGGGTGACTGAGGAGGGGGTAGGAATGGTTGTGGAGGGTACGAGAGGCGCTGGAGCGTAGACCATTTCAAACTTCTATATAACGGATATCACGTGCACGTGACGCTTACGTGCGTCTTCGTCTTCTATACTTCATTCGTTTCGTTTCGTTTCGTTTCGTTTCGTTTCGTTTCGTTCATTCGTTCGTTCGTTCTCGGTTCGATCTGTCGTTCATAATGCTCCTTGACCCAGGTGCCAGCTAAAGTTTCACTTTAATCCAGAATTCCCGCAGTATTTCTCGATTGCCCCTGGGTGCACTCTTGTGCACGATACTGCCGTCACACCGAAGAGCTACGAAAAAGAGAAGAGAAAAGAAAAAAGAAAAAAGAGAATGCGAGCGAGCGAGCGAGCGAGGCCGAGTTTTAAACGGTCAAGTGGGAAAGCAATCGCTAGGAGTCGATAAAAGCACAACGAAATTCATAAAAGGTCTCCCTAATTAATTGTCTAATCGCTTACTGCGACTCGCGAAGAAGAAGAGAGTGTCACGTTTTATGATGTATCGGATAAGGGCTTTCAATTAAGTTTTCCGTCTACGGGATTCTCGTCAAAGAATATTTCCGAGTCCTCCCACACAAAGCCAATCTCGAATTAACGAATTGTCTCTCGAAACTACTCGTTATCTCTTTCTTTCACACACACACACACACACTTTCTCTCTCTCTTCTCCGTCTATTTCATTTTCTTTCTTTTTTTTTCTGCTGCCAATCGTGCAGCTCTTTCTAGAAAGTCTGATACTTTCATTACAACCTCCTTCTTGTCGCGAGCGTTTATATATTTTTTCTTTTTGTCCCTTTTTTAACTTTCATTCCTTCTCGAAATTACATCGATGAAATCGAACCTCACTTCCCAAAAGAAGAAAAATAAGAAGAAGAAGGAGAAGAGGAAGAAGAGGAAGAAGGAGTACTTTGCTTGCTTCTCGAAAGAAAAAGTAACAGTCCCCGAAGGAGGATCTTTCACGAATCTCTAAGGATTCTTGTTAGTTAACAACGAAGATTCCTACCAAGTCTTTTACGTTCCACGAAATCTTTTTCCTTACCATCCCTAACCTACCCTCGTTTCTTCTTTGTAAATTCTTTTTCCCTTCTCTTAACTTCTACTCCTACGCTTCTTCCTCTTTTTCTTCACTCGTGTTTCTCTTAATCTATCTTTTGCTTTCATGAAGCCGCCACTATGGTCGAATTTCACGAGACAAAGTCGTCTATGCTGATGCACACGACGACGACGAAGAAGAAGAAGAAGAAGACGACGACGAACTTCCTTCTTTTTCTATTTTACTTTCTTCTTTTTCATTCGGCAACTGTTGGATGTATCTCCAACCCCCTACCGGCCCACTCCCTTTTCACGACACTGAGATTCACTTACATTCTACAAGATCCTACAATTTTATTACATTCTCCTTTCTTCCTGTCTATCTCTATCTCTCTTCCACTCTCTCTCTCTCTCTCTCATTTTGGAAGGTTGTCTATCGATCTATCAAAAGAAATTGGACCCTAAAGCAAACCAGTCTCTTGGTTTTCGATATAAATCCAATTCCTAGAATCAAACCTCGAGATTCTTTTAAGAGGAAGTAAAGACGAATTCGTATTTTTTGCTACACTACATATGTACCTTTTTACCGCTTTATTATCATTAGATTCCAAACTATTCTTTTTCTATTGTATTACTTTTGGAAGTTCCTACCGTTGGAAATGTTCGATCGTGACTTCGTGAAAAGAATTTACTGTTTCTGTCATTCCTCTTCCTTATTTTTTTCCCCCCTATTCTCTCTTCATTTATTTTAAATTTTTAAACCCGTCAACTCGTTTTAAGAGACCATACTCGTTCTTTTTCATTTTCTTCTTTCTGTCACTGGAGAATATTTGCAATTTTACGATCCCTTTTTATCCATGAAATATTTTTCTCAACGCATTGCGATTAAAATGCGACCTTGTCTCTCTCTCTCCCACTTTAGACATTTCTTTGATTTATCTTTTCATCCTTCTCCCTGAATCATCATTTACTCATCTTCTTCTTCTTCTTTCTTTGAAAGAATGTAAGAAGAGCGAAAAAAAAAGAAGAGAGAAAAAAGGAAAAAGAAAAAACAAAATCGGAGAAACGTCGTTCACCTGTAACACCTGACACGTACAAGAACTCCGACTTGTTTACGATCTAGTTATTATTAAAGTATTCTCAAGCCGTATAGCCTTAGTTTCATATCACGGGAATTCATTTTCTCTCGCTATCGTTATATTTACTTGTAGTACATCTCGAGATAGGTACCGAGAAAGAAGCGAGAGAAATCGTTTCAATGATTAGGAAATAAATAAATAAATAAATAAATAAATAAATAAATAATAAAACACAGAAGCACAAATAATAATCAAAGAAAGAAAGAAAGAAAGAAAGAAAGAAAGAAGGAAATAAATAAATAAATAAGGAGGAAGAGAATGAGAGTATAAAAAAAAAGGAAAAGAAAGAAAACAATGGTTGAAAAAAAAACACGTTGCTTCTGTTACGTCCCGGGGAAAGACTGACGACAGCTAATTTAACAAGCGTATTCCTCTCTACGGCATTTTACGAATTCTGACGATAGGGAAAAAGAAAGAAAAAATATTGCAAAAAACTTCTTTTCTCTTCTCGCTCGTTGATAGTCTAGGGAGCTTTGTCTACTTTCGAATATTGCATTCTCTATTTTTCTTTCTCCGTTTCTCTCATTCCCCCCTCTCTCTCTCTCTCTCTCTCCCCCACGTTTTCCATTTTGTTTTAATTCGAGTAAATAGAAGATTATCTGTCGTAATTTACTTGCTAAATTAGCCATGGTTTTAGCATCGGCAGAGTCAGTTGATTCAGTGAGCCTTTAAGCCAAGCTTAACGGTATAACTACACTTCAAAGTTACATTACGTTCCTATAGCGGATACAAAAGTTCATATGCGTTTCATGATAATACGTACCAACCGTGACTAAGCATCTACACACACACGAGTACATCAATTATGCACGTTCGAATGGAACTCGTCTCCGCGTTTGGAGCTTTATTAATGAGGTGCTCTCTCATTATCTTTGGAAATCATTAGCGTTGACCCTTTGAGAGAAAAAAAAGAAAAGAGAAAAAAGCAAAAATAAAAGAGGAGGAGGGAACAAAAAAAAAAGAAGGAAAGAAAGAAAAAGACAAAAACGAGAGAAAAAAGGGAGACAGAGAGAGAGCGAGTTATAGCATGTAAAAGGGCGTGTATACTTTCAGCTACCTATGTGAATAAAAGATGCGGGCGCGCGTACACATTGTGGTAGAAATTAACGATGTTCCACACCCTTTTACGATAAACTTCGCATTGAGAGAGAAAGAGAAAGAGAAAGTAGGATAGGATGAATCGGGTAAAAGAACGCGTGTATGAGAAAAAGAGAGAGAGATAGCACGGTGTGTAATTTCAAATAATTCTCGCACAGCTTTTACTTTTCCGCGTTTAGGATCTCGAGGCCAAAACTCTTGACATAATACCTAACACATCCTTTCCTTCGACTACCTTTTCTCTCTCCCACACATACATATTCTCTATGTACGTTTTCTGCGAGCCAACTCGATGGTACCATTTCGTCCTAGCGTAATACAGAATGGGCTCCGGACTGGCGGGTGGGTCAGGTCAGGACAGAATAGAAAGAGACGTAGAGAGAATAATATGAGAGTGGTAGTGGTAGTAGAATTGTCTCTCTTTCTCTCTCTCTCTCTCTTTCTCTCATGGTTCCGTGCTAGTAGCTTGACTGCTAACTCCCGCTCGGCTGACTCGGTTGGTTCGAGGTGCTATGTGCAGATGCTGCAAATCACCGAGACAAAACAGTCGTCGCCCTGTAAAGTTTGCTGCCTGCCTGCCTGCCTGGCTGCCTGGCTGCAATGGCGCGCTTGTGCGAGACTGCTGTTCGACCCTCCAACACTCCTACTACTCTACTACTACTACTACTATTCCTGTGCTTCTACTCTCCACCTCTCTCTATCCGTCTCTCTTTCTCTTTCTCTTTCTATCTGTTTCTCTCTTTCACCCTTTCTCTCGTCACCAGCAGCGTACGCCTTTACGCGCTCGTGCGCCGTTCGTACCCTTCCTGACGCCACGACGAACTATATACGTGGAAAGGATGAACGGATGAACAGAGGGTTGGGTGGGACAGGAGGAAGGGGATGAGAATCTAGGGGTACCCGAAGGTTCAACGAAAAGCGTGTATTGTGTACGAGATAGCTCCAACCTAAGTTTCGTCGTCTTCTTCTTCTTCTTCTTATTGTGTGTGTGTGGGTGATATCTATGCGCGTGGTGAGTGTATACCAAATACATCCTAATCTTGAATCTATTGCAAATGCTGATGACGAAATGGAAAGCGATAGAAATAGAGAGAGAGAGAGAGAGAGAGAGAGAGAGAGAGAGAGAGAGAGAGAGAGAGAGAGAGAGAGAGAGAAATGGTAAATATGTATAAATGTGTATGTGGAATTGAATGGAAAATGACGAAGATCAAGGCTTGATTTCGATAGTTGTGACACGATACTATGTAATGCTAGTGTGGTGGTGGTGGTGGTGGCGGTAGTGGTGGTTATGGAGAGGAAGATGCGCGAGTTCCAGAATACTAATTATTTGCGCTACGAAATAACATCACCGGGGGGGTGCTCAACGGTGCATAATTTCGCAACGCGATAGCGGACAAATGCAATCTGCCGCTAATGCAGTCGTGCATTCACGACGACAACGACGACGACGATGACGACGACGACGATGGGGTGCACTTGCTCTCTCTCTCTCTTTCTATCTTAATCTATGTATCCGTTTCTGTTTCTCTTTCTATCCGTGTTTCTATCTTTCTTCCTCTTTCTATCTCATCCTTCTGAGAATCTTTGGAACCACACCTAGACGAGACGTAAGACTTCGAGGCTGTTTCTCTTCTCTCTCCCTCTCTCTATTTCTCTTCATCTGTCTCTTACCGTCTATGGTTCCGTAGGTCTTTTGTACAAACACTCTTGGAAGCATCGCGCTTACGTTTATTCGTGAAAGGCGATAATTAACTGTCGAAAACGTGGTTAACTATTCCCACGCTATTTCCCATTTACGCCAACCTCGTTCTTGGTATTACGATAGCGACGGCTATAACGGGTTAATCGTATATGAGGATTACGCGAGTCAGTGGTTTCTGACTTTGACGTCATGATTCAGCTTATACGAGAGATTTCTATAATATCATTATTTTTGCCTTTAATGTTATAATATAATATATTATTTAGCCGATTAAAAGATATATTACGATACGTTATTCGTTTACTTTTTTCTTTCTCTCATTTGCATAAAGTAAGGGTGACTTAATTAAATCGATATATGGCGAGAAGGAAAAAATATAAAATATAAGAAGATAGGTTTGTAAAAAAAGAAAGTTATTAAAAAAATTGGAAGAAAAAGAAAGAAATAAAGAAACAAGTTCCAAAAGAGATGATAAAGCGGAGATCGAGATATTGCTTCACCCTTGTCAAGATACTGCACGGATGGTTCGGAGATATTTAATAATGGGCTAGGTATAAAGAATTTCCTGTCCATCGGACGTAGCCGGTTGCCATCAACGATGCCTAAGGGGATACCTAGCGAAACTTTGCTAAAAAAAGATGCCGGCGACTCGACGACTCGCCAAGGAGAAAAAAAATACCAAAAAGGGGGATGGAAAAAAGGAAAATCCGAGTAAAACGAAAAGATAGAGGGAGAGAAGTAGAGTAAGGAAGAAAAAAGAAAAAAGAAACACCGAGTGATTTACGAGATATGGAACGCCGACTTCGCTCGTTGCATTTATGCGAAAATGAAGAAGGCGAGCATTTTATCTTGACAATTTTCAATATTATATCCCCTAAATTTATACGAAGCTAAGCGTACTCGATTTTAATTATTTCTTTTTCCTTTACCCGGCCGCCCCCCTCCCTCTTCCCCACCGCCCCTTGAAAGATAATAAAAAGAGAAAAGGAACGGAGTGCGAGACCATCGAACGACGATAAATTATATCCTGAGAATATAAAATTATGAAACAAAATGAAGGTAAAGAAGAAGAAGAAGAAGAAAAAAAAGTAAAATAAGACAAAATTGGACGGATAAGAAAATTTTCGTACCTCGATGGGGCAGCAGCACACATCGGTTTAGATAAAAATTGAGGATAGATATATTATATTCTATATTGATAAGATAATTTTGTTCGGTGGTTAAAACGAAGAAGGAAGATTACCCTTAGATCATAAAAATTCAAATTGAAAATTAAATTGACCGATTTTATCGCGGAATATTAATGAGAACGAAAGAAAGAGAAAGAGAAAAAGAGAGAGAAACGAATAAAGTATAGTCGAGGTGTTCGTATGAAGGTATATAGATAAGTGTACGAATGTATCGCCATTGGTGGAGAAAAGTTGAGTTCTAAAGGGTTAAGGTAGTGGTAAGCATACTTCTCGAGAGAATTTCGACGTTTGATCTTTCGCATTCAGTGATAACCTGCAGGCAAAGAGGGAAGCAATTCTCCACCCTTTGCAATAGCACCTCTCTCCTTCTATTTAATACAAGAAGAAAGGGATAGAGAGAAAGAGAGATGAACGATTATTCTACAAGGGATTCCAGACTAGGACAAAGATGTTCTGTTCTAAGACGAGATTGTTATTTGTTGGCTCGAGTATGTTCAATATCGTATAACCTTTAATACTTAAACCGCTGGCTAATTTATTAGTTAGGTACTTTAGTGCTAGAATGTCTAATTTAATTGTTAATGTATATTTTGTACGAACGCGCGTTAACGTTTTAGTTTTTTAAATCTTGATATTACGTTTTTTTAAAACGATTGCAATACTTTAAATGATGACGTTTAACGAATTGATTGTTTTTTTTTTGGTTTTTCTTTTCCTATGTATGTAATAACGTTTATAAACCAAATGTTTGAGCCATGAAAATTTGGGGACTGAAAACACGCGTTTTAATCCAGATTATACGATTTTTTTCTATTCTAGCTTCCATCAGGTACTTCAAAAAGAAATTGTTTTATTCTAATTTAATTATTCTAGGTAATATTATTTACGGTCCGCAGTTGGAAATATTAAAAGACAAAAAATATGTATACCGAGGTAGAATTTGTCCAGTCGTGACGTGACGCGACGCTAGGATAAAACGCGTTCACTTTTTTATCCGGGTATTTTTTTGGAGTAATGAGTTGTTATTTACATGTGAATAAACAAGTAGGAATAATTTTAATAAAAATTTGTAATAATTTGTCAAATTTCAAGATTTTCTTTTGGAAAAATTCAAACTAAATTTATATAATTATATATATATTTGATCCCTGTATCTTTCACCAAAATTCGTATTAACCCTTTCGTATGTTTCGTTTAATTATATTGATTGTTATAGATAATTACGATGATTGTTATCTCTTATTATCTTGTATACATCTAAAATAAGATATTCCATTCACGCGTGTATCTTCGTAATACACACACAGACACACACACACGCAAAACGTGCTCGTAATATTGCCTTAAGCGTGAACGTTTAATAGGCACTGTCGGAGTTGGAGTACACACGGAAATGAGCTATGGAAATGCAAGGAAAGCAACGATCGTCGTTGGTTCGCACGCTTGCTTATCTCCTTTGCCGGAGGGTTCCTTCTTCTTCTTATTCTTATTCTTATTCTTATTCTTATTCTTATTCTTCGTGAAGAACGACGAAGGGTAAGATCGGCTTCCGGTCGGTCTAAGAACCTATTCTTCCGATCTATTCGCGAAAAAAATTCAACTCCAAGATAACGTTTATAAAAGGATATATTACATATGTTGGTAAGAGATCTAAGGTATATCATTATTTTGTAATTCTAGCTTGAAATTATTAATAAGTTAATAAGAATATCGGTATCGTCAGTATTCAAGATCTTGTTAAGTATTATGATGTGATTTTAATCATGCGATTGATACATTCTAATCGTATGAATACACCTACTTATGCATTTTGCATGTTAACGTTATTCCTATCAATATTAATAACATTATTATTTCATTTTAATATATCAAATACCAATAATTGCATTAATCATTAAATATATATATAATTCAATATTACTATTATTATTTATTTAGATATGAAATATCTATTAATTCCAACGTTACATTTTAACTAAATCAATATTATAAATAAATTTGAATCCAATCAAAGATATCGAATAATATATTATTATTTTCTAAATAAATTTTGCGATGATAGGAATTCTCTAAAAGAAAATTTCAAAAAACAAAAAGAGAGGAAAAAAAGCAAGACGACTACTTTTGATCGAAAATACTCTTATGGCTATGCGTTGTTAGGCAAAACGGGTCAACAATTCTCGGACCAATTCGTTCGAGATTGACCCTCCACCTAGCACCCTCCCTCCGAAAAGAAGAAAAGTGCAGGAGACGATTTGGAAAGATTTAGAAAAATGTTAGATCGTGGAAGAAAGGTGAGAGGTCGTAACCAACGTTGAGGTAGCATAGAAATAGGGTATTTTAAACAAAACTCGGTCGGTTTATCGAACGATTCGATAGGAAACGAAAGACGACACACAAGTTAGTTCTTTCTCGATATTCCAAATTTTCTCCGAAGAAGAAACAAATACACGAGCTTGCTTGCTTGCTTGCTTGCTTGCTTCACTTTCCAATTTTCTTAAACCTACCACCAGGAACGACTACTATTCGACGTTTAATCGAGCTCTCGATCGCGAACGAGAACACGTTTACTTTCAACAATGTTCCAAGCAAAAGAAAGAAGAAAAAGGTAGATATATTTAACCCTTCCAAGAGTCAATATAACTTGTAACAAACAATTATATAATCTATAAATAAAAATCAATCAATGCGAATTGATCATTTTCAACGATACTAAATTTATTCCCATTTTCAAGCTTAAATTGATAATCGATACGAAGAAGAACATTTTATTGATTGAAAAATGTGAATTGAAAGTTATACGGGTCCCATAAAGGGTTAATGCTGTTACGAAGATTGGACGTTAAATTTGAACAACTTTGCGTACACCTGCCGCGTGTACGTCTTTTTCCATACATCCATCCATACATACATGCGTGTGCGTGTACTTTAAATATAAAATACAAAGCGTCGAATTATATAGTAAACGTCAAATAACACAATTACTAGTCATCTTTCAATTTACGTTGCTATGGAAATTGATCGAGTATGCGATCTATATTACTTATATAGAGTTTCCCATTTAAACTAGACAGTATTTTCTACGCGAAATGAAAAGGTAAAAAAATAATAATAATAATGATACGAGAGCAAATAAAAAAAAAGAGGAAGAACTAAAAAAAAAAACAACAAGGATTGCTAGGATATTTGCACGACTTGATTAAAATGGGACACACGATATATATCCTACACGCGTCTTGTTTCACAAAGAAGGGTAGAGAAAGAGAAAGAGAAAGAGAGAGAGGGAAAGAGAACTTTAGTTGGTGTGAGTGCGCACGAGCAAGCCTGGTTTCAAGCAGGCCCATCCATCGTTCCTTCTTCCTGGCCTCCTTTCCGTTAGGAGGTGTGGTACTTCCCTTTCTACTATGGGCTATAGGTGTCAGCAGCAGCAACGAAGCTGTTCGAGTTTACTTTCTGTCTCCCTCTTCCACCCTCTTCCACCCTCATTCACCCTCACCCTCTCTCTCTCTTCGCATGTATGCTGCCAGCTTTTCGACTATACTTCCTCCTTTTCCTTCCTGTCTTTATTTCTCTACTTCGCTCTTTTTCGCTCACTCACTCACTCCCTCCCTCACTCTCTCTCTCTTTTTCATTTTTTTTTTATTTTTTAACCTAGCTTACATTTGGAGAAAACGAGAAGACGTGAAACCTTTCGAGAAACGGAAGCAAAAGTAGCTTCGATTCGATGCGTGTGGTATTTCGTTAACCTTTCACCATCCTTCCGACCATTTCCTCAGTACTTCCAACGTATTTACGTGCTTGGCATTATCAATACTACCGACAACTGCCAACAGATATCTGTCAGTTTTCCTTCAAGGAAAAAAAGAAGAAAGAAAGGAAGGAAGGAAGAATAATCATCCAATTGTGATCGATTTCATTTTCTAACAAAATCCGAATTCAAACTCGTCTTTTATTTTATTGCCCGGTGATTGACGATAATTAAACGAAGTCCGCAAGTTCAAAGGGTTAAAAAGGTATGATTCTTATAAATGTAAATATCCGTAAATATTCTTAGTTTCGTTGGAAAAAAAAAAAGAAAAAAGAAAATAAGTATTTCGAGTAAATCGTTTTAAATGATCGTAATTTAACTATTTTCCTTCTTTTTTTCTCCTTTCCAATCTCATTCTTTCCTTATCGGTTTAACAATATATATGACATGAAGATAAAGATAACAAGAAAAAAAAAGAAAAAAAGGAAAAAAGTAGGGGAAGAAAAGAGAAGGAAAAAAGAAAAATTGCAACTCTCTTTCTATCCTGTCGATCGATGTCATTTCACTATTATCCTTTATGCACAGTAAGAAGCAATCTCGATTCTCGAACGACAAGGTCTGTTCGATTTTCCAAGCGAATGCATTACAATGCGTCCTTTTAATAATCAATTTATTCTCGTCTGGAAACTAGAAAGAAGTAGGAGAGAGAGATAAAGGGAGAGAGAAGAAAAAGAAGAAGAAGAAGGGAGGGAAAAGAAAGAAATAAAATGAAAATACAGCCAACTATTCCTTTCCATCGATTACACGATATTATTGATAAGTATTGACACACTACGCTTCTTCTATCAAAAGATTTTCCTCTGACAATGTCCTAAGAGTTTGGGGTAATGTATCAAACTATAATAAACGATAGACGACGTCGTTTCTTTCAATTTTATTTGACTTTTTTTCCTTCTTCTTCTTCTTCTTCATCTTCCTCTTCTTCCTCCTTTCTTATTTATTAATTGTGAGGAAAAAAAAAATAGTTATTTGTATTTATAAAATGTATCAATTGAATAAGATCAAATTTCTTATATCAGTTTTCAACATGTGTGTGTGCGCGTGTATGTGTTAGAAAATTTAATGATTCGTTATGTGAAAAGTGATGGGTAACGGTAATGGTAAATAAAAAGAAAAGGGAAGAAAAATAAAAGAAAAGAAGGAAAAGAGCAAACGTTTCGCTTTCGCGCTAACTGCGAAATGAATTTAACGAGGTTGCGGTAGTGTTGATATTGTTAATAATATACCTTTTAAAAAGAAAATAGAAAAAAAAGGAAAAAAGGATATAAAATGGAAAAGATACAAAAGATAAAAATTAGATAACGGAACGTTAGACCGCAAGAGAGTGGATAAAATGAAAACGGTAAAGGATAGAAATACGTACCTGAAGTCTATCGTGAAAATTTTCAATTAACAAATAAAAAAAGGTAAAGGGAGAAAGAAAATTGTTTGTACGGTACTACGTGTGTATATTTAGTAATATAAAACGATGCGATAACCGAGGATCAGTAAGAGCAAATGGTATTGCTTAATTAGGCTAATTAAGAAAGCGATAATCCAGGACAAGGATCTTTCAATTTTCCACAAAAAAGAAATACGAATAAACAAACGTTGACTTTGTTTTTTAATAAATTTTAATAAGACGCGTCTAAGCAATAAAACCTTTGGTTCATTGACACATAATACACAATTGTATATAAATCCTAGCCAAAATATGAAGACATGTTACGTATATATAAAAAAAGAAATATTATATGTATTTAATATAATTAGTATATTTTAAACATTTTCAAGATTTTCGAAGGGGATCCAAGATTATCGTACGTTGTTGCAAAATTATTTGAAATTAAGAAAAGTAGAAAAATTAGTAGTCAGAGAAAGAGACAGAGAGAGAGGGAGAGAGAGAAGAAAATCATAGTAATTAAAATGAACGATAAAGAGAGAGAGAGAAAAAGAAATAGCTGAAAAAACAAGTTAAAATCCAAAAAAATGGAAAAAAGGGTTTGACATGGAAAGAGGATATCGAAAGAGGATCGATCTCGTTGAGATTGTCTTTAATGCAAAAAACTCAGCCGATATCTATCCTCTCCCTCCTCTCCGCGTTGATTCATTTTAGTTGACAACATCCTCGATTACGAGGAATTTAATTAATCCTCGCATTTCTTTCCTCTCTCGCAAGTCTACCCCTTATCGTAATTTACTAACGCCTGGGATATACGAGAAACTTTCACGGATAACCTTGTCTCGAAATTTAATCTCTAAATAAAATTTATTCACGTGTCTTCTCATAAAAATAATATGTATATATATGTAATATACTTGTTTAATAATGCATAGATCCAAAGTATAATTATTCCGTATATATATTACACATGAAAGAAGTTATTAATGAATATTATACTAATAAATTAATATTATTATCATAAATTTAAATAGAATGTATAAATTAATTGATTTACACGTTTCTTTAGTGTTACACTAATTGTAAATATATATATATATATTCTTATTTTAATTCATAATTTCTTTTTGAGGACACTCCTAATTGGCTGTAATATTGATAAAAAATCGTTTCCGCTTCCTCTACTTGCAAAATAACTTTTCGATAAAAGTCAACGTTGGAATATTCCTTCCCGTTAACGTAAAGGTTAATATATATACATTAACATAGCCCTGCACACACACATATATTTCTACATAAATACATAGAACGAACGCAAGTATCGATATCGAAGTTTAATTCGTAGGAAATCGAAATATGGTTTCTCTTTCCAACTAGTCGAATATCTCGTTACACGATCTCGATGTGGTCTCATAGATACTTTAGTTATCATAAGTTGCGACCAAATAGGAAGATAGAAAGAGGAGCCACTACCAGTAGAACACACCGCATAATCTTTAGATTAACGCAGGGGAACGTTAAAAGGCTGGTGTGTAGAGCGCAGCCATTGTTGCGGTTCCGGAACAATGAAATCGATTTAACAGATCCGACAGCTTTCTCTCTCTTACACCCACACACACACCCTATTCTGCAAGTATTCGCGTTGAAGGCGAGGAGGAATATAAAAGAGAGATAGAGAGAGAGAGAGAGAGAGAGAGAAGCATCGAACACGCAGGGGATAGGGCGCAATGAACGTCCTAGGAATTAATTTTATGTCCGCAATTTATCGATAATCGATGAAGGCTCTGAAATCCGAATGAAATCGAGCGGTACTCTTGTCGTGGCTCGTAAACTTGCATCCGCGAGTCGTTTTAGACGTTATCGCGTACTTTTAAACGAATTAACTTACCGGCACCATTACAATTGCTCTGCCAATACTCTTGCCAACAGTGATTACCGAATATAAGTGTCGTCAGTTAATATAAGTTAGGGGTTTCTCATCGTAAGTAGTACGGATTAACATAGCATTCTCGTCACCACAATCGGCATACGCAATTAGGACAAGGTAAAAGCTAAAGGTATGATAGGATACTTCAAATTTGACAGTTCTGCAAGCCCTGTTTATTGTTCTCGATCGAAATAGGCTTTCTCGTTTCGATAGACTATGTCTACTCGGTTTTGAATTAACGTCATTTAATAAATAAATAAATAAATAGAATAATACGATGACGTGTATAAATATCTTTGAAGAAATGGAAACTTTTTAATTAAATCATCGTTACACCCATTTTAATACCATTGCGCGAGATAAGAAATATAACTAACACGCGCGTATCTCACATTTATTCTATATAAGCAACGCAAAAATATGCAATTATTTCCCCTGCCCCTCCCCACCCATTCGAATGAACTATATTTCGTATTCTCTTTCAGAAGTGAACTAAGAATCTTTCTTTTTTCACATTTATTTTTAACGTCATTAATGAATGTAATAACAGGATGTTGCGAGCATTAGCAAAGAATATTTTTCTTTTCTTTCATAAAAGCAAATAGTCCGAGAATCAGATGAAAAGAGAATCGATAAAAGTTAAAAGAGAGAGAGAGAGAAGGATAGTAAAGAAGAAAAATAAAATAAAATAAAATATAAAATAAAATAAAATAAAAAAAAAAAAAGAAAAATAGAATAGATGGAATCAGGTACACCGTCTTTCAAGTTGCTCTCGACTTTTCGTTAGTTTCTCATTAAGAACGGATTGCGCAGTTGGGAGAGAACTGATCGAATTAATAGTAATCCCCGGATTAAGCCGGGCTTTACGTTTCGGTTGAAAGTACGCGCAACTGGTATCGCACATGTACATACCTGCCTCGGCTATGTAATGTTTTCGAACCTACACTACTAATCGCTTTTATCCTATTTGTTCTTCTTGTTGTTGCTGCTGCTGCTACTGCTGCTACTGCGCTGCTGCTGTTGCTGCTATTCTCTTTTTCTATTTTTTTTCCCCCTTTTTTTCTTTATTATAATAGTTTTTGTTTTCTTTTTTTTCTTCTTTTAGCGATAGATTATACCTGCACTACCGGTATTAAAACAACGTGGATTAAAATGACGATATTTTCTTCGTCTTCCCCTTTTTTCATTTGTATCTCTCTTATTTTCTTACTCTTATATTTATCTTATTCGTCTGTTATATTCGTCAATGATTATAAAATGGATTTGCTACTTACGGAATTGTACTCGTTCGATAACGCCGCGAGCCAAGACAATTAAAATTCCATTGATTATTCAAGAAATTGGTGTTTCTTACGGGACAGAATTAAAACGGAGACACCTTTGTAGATTACTATTGCAATTTGTTTCCCATTAATCTAACGGAAGAGAAGAGAGATTTACCTGAAACAGAATGGAAGGATTTTTCGTTAGAAAAATACATATAATCTATAATAAATTATTATTATAAATAAATATATGAAAAATAATGTTTCAATTAAATATAATTCAAATAGAAAAAATAATAATGATAAAAATACACGTAGATAAGATTAATATCTCGGAATAAACGAAATAAGAACAAATCGTATAATCTAAATTTCGTTTAGATTGTAATAAAGCGTGCTCGAAGAAGCCGTCCCTTAAAATATTTCTTCCCTTATTCTGGGACACCTTTTTTATTCGTATATTATAAGTATCCGGTACCCATTTTTACATCAACTTGGTATTTTCATATTTTACTTCTTTTCTTTTTCTTTTTTTCATAAAAGAGATTCTCGCCTTTTCGCTTAGCGTTCTCTTTCGATCCCCCTACCCTCCTCCCCCCATAGGTAGGTATCTCTATTTCCATCGCAACTCCCCCTCCCCCTTGAAACCTCTACCCGCGAAGTTGAACGCGCCGCGAGTGTTGCTATAGAAAATCTTTCTCTCTCTATATCACGCTTTTAACGAGATTGCTTTTAATATCTTTTAATATGCACCACGAAAAGCTGATTACAGGCAACCTCGTCTATGGTCTGATATTGCGACTAGAGGAACGATGAAAGCGACGGTCAAAAGCGATTATTCGATGGGTAAAGCGCATACGATACAATCCCGACTAAATTTTACCTTCCCCTCCCACCCTCCGACCGAACGAGAACAAAAAGCTCCCATTTGTAAGATTTATACGAAATCGTAGAGAACAAAAATGCCCTTTTATTTTATTTTTTCTTTTTTCTTTTTCCTTTTTTATATTACGTCCCACGATACTATTGTATAACGAAAATATCGGACGAAATTTCTTTGAAAATTATTATCGGCCAATAGTAAAATATAATTGGTAGAAATAATTTTAATCTTACAGGGAACAAAATGAGATGAGAAAGAAGGAGAGAGGGAGATTAGTGAAATAAAAAGATATACAATTTATTGGCTCGTTGTTATTGCAATCTTTTTCTCGTAGATAGATTCGTAAAATCGTCGAATATTTTCACTTGCTCTTGTGTATAATAGAAAAAACAAAAAGGAATATTTTTATTATTACCTAACGAAATAATACAAAAATTTGGAGAATAATATATATCTGTTAATTCGATTTTCATAAATTTAAATTATTCCTCGTTCATTTTCAGCATTTTCGTTATAACCATTATATGTTATATTATTCCATTGTTACTGATTTATTTCTAATGTAATTTGATATTCTAGCGAATATAATATCGCGCCGAGAAAATGATGTAGAGAGTAATAAAATTCGTTGGAAGGGAAGAATATATTTTTTGTTCTTTCTTTTTTGCAAATCCCCTTCTCTCTCTCTCTCTCTCTCATCTCATCTCATTTTTATTCTTTCGTTAATTACTCATGGTGCACGCGAAGGTCGATCGGTTTGCAACGAACTCGCCCTATGCATACAACTATACACGTGTATAATGTAGACAAGTGTATATATGCATATTTCACATACACACGTGCGTGTGTACTCTCATACACACAGAATATATCTACGAGGCAAGTTAACTCTGCTAGGGAGTTCGCCGGTGCACAACTTTAAGCGTAACAATTTTACAGTCTCTTTTCTCTCTCTCTCTCTCTTTTATTTTTTATTTCTTTTTTTCCTCCAATCCCCTTTCAGAGACTGGCCGCGTTCATTCATCGCAAAAGCCGAGCTCGGTTTTAGCAAAAGCCGTATATACAACACTGTGCTGCTATCCTATAAAATACAACAGGGGCAGAAGAAACGATAGAAAAGTGTGTTCGCCTTGAGGGCCGAGGTGACAAAAAAGTTTACACTCGCGGAAAGAAGATGAAGGGAGGATCTAGCCGAAGAATACAGGAATTCTAAAAAAAAAGAGGGAAAGAAACAAGCTCGTATCGAAAAGCTCGAAACATTTTGTTGTCTCTCCCTCGAACGATTTTCACTCGGATGTTTTTTTCCTCGGTAGGGGGTCTAACTCTCATTTTCTTACGTTCGAAAAGCAATTAAAAAGAAAGAAACAATAAGAGGAAGGGATTAAAATGGAAAAAGACAAAAATAGAGAGAGAGAGAGAGAGGGAATAAAATAAAAATCCAAAGTGTTTTTTTTCGCGAAGCACCTGCGTTACTTTAACGTAGGAGGCCTTTCTCATTCCAGATGCTGCATCGAAAAACGAGGCAACTCTTGACACACATACTTGCCCTCTTTATTTATATCTCACGGCAGGCGAATAGAGCTTTTAGAAAATTACGGTGGAAAACGATGAAAGAAAAGGAAGACGCGACGAGAGTTTTTTTTTATTTTTTTCTCCTCCTCCTCCCATTCGATTGCACCCACCTTGCGTTTTTCTTTTTTTCGCGCTCTCTCTCTCTCTCTTTCTCACCTTAATTACTTTACGCGGTCCTTTCGTTTCCCTCCAAATAAGAGTAAGAGTACCTGCCGTGAGCAGTAAGGAAAAAGATTTTTCACGCGATAAAGGTAAAAAGACGCGCGTTTCTAAAATCCCCTCGTGCTTATCGTTGTCCCATAAAAACGGATAAAAAAGGGAAACGCGAAAGGTAAAAACATAGAAGAAGCAAATAAACAAAAAAGAGAGAGAGAGAAATAATGAGTGGAATGATTCGAAAAATCCGCGTTTACTTAGCTATATTTGCGAACCGAAAGATAATCCTGGACGCTACTGTTGAAAACAAGTTACACGAGAGATAAAACAAGGAGTCCGAGGGCGAAAAAGAGAGAGAGAGAGAGAGATAGATAGAAGAAAAATAAATAAATTTGAAGAAAAAAAAAAGGAAAGGTAGAAAAAAGGGATAAAGGGAAGTCGCGGAAGTAAGGGGGGAAAGAAGAGAAGAAGTTTAAAATATGTTTAACCGGCGTGAGCCCGGTTAAGCATTCCAGATACGGCCACGTGGCCCATCGACTGTTTATAGGCAAAGGGAAGAAGGACGAAAGGGAAAAGAAGGTTGCAGCCACGCTTACAGTCCCATAAAAACAAAAAAGAAAGTAGGAGTTGGGGAGGAGGAAGAGGAGGACGATGACGAAGAGAAAACAAGGAAGAAAATAAAAAGAAGAAGAAGAAGAAGAAGAAGAAGAGGAGAAAGAAGAGGAGTAGGAGGAGGAGGAGGATGGGGGGGAGGAGGCAAAGCTCGTTTAGGCCTACTGGACACTGTGGGAAAGGAACTGAATGTGTATCTTCGTGTCTTGCTCTCTCTCTCTCTCTCTCTCTCTCTCTGTCTTTTTCTGTTTCTTTTTCTCCTTCACCTCGTTGGTTTATTCTTTTTTGGCCCGAAGAGACAAGGACGGCCACGCGTTTGGTAGAGGAAAAAGTGCAAAGAGAGGGAAAGAGATAGAATGAACCGTTGAAGGGACCAGCAGGACGACTACGACGACGGGTTTCTCCACTCGGTATAAACGTCGATCCGGTCTTGCCTAATTGGAAAACGCTCGTCGTCCCTCCCTCCTTTCCCTCTTTCTCTTTTTCTTCGCCCTCGCCCCCGCCCTCAACCTCCCCCTCCTCGTTCCTATCTTCATCTCCTCTTTATGGTTAACTTACTCGATTACCGTTCTCCTGGGTTCGTGTTTTTATACTTTCGGGACTTACCGAAAAGTATCTATTTTTGCAATGGACTTCTCGTTTGAAGTATATTAACGAGACTCTTCTTTGAAATCAATCGTTAAATTGATTAGGGTTTTGCTTAAATTAATAATAAAATATCGATTAGCTGGCGATAAAGTGCGATTGGTATTATCATTCGTTGCTTACGTCGTGGCGTAAACTAGTCCCGGATAAAAGAAAAGAAAAGAAAGATAAAAAAAGAAAAATTGGAAAAAGAAGATCTTCCACGTACACATTGAAACGAATTACGTGCATCGTAACACCGTCAACATTCTAGACGGTTTACCTTTGGGATTTCAGCACGGAAAAGGAAGAATTACCGGGAAGAGATTTTCGTTGCACGTTGCGAACGTTCCATGATGAAAGAAGAAGAAGAAGAATAAGAAGAATAAGAAGAACTCTCGTCGTGTTCTTTCACGTATATCTTTAGAACAAGTGTGACAGGGATGAAGTGGAAGAAAAAACTCAAAGAGAAAGAGAAAGAGAAAGAGAGAGAGAGAGAGCGTTGTGAATGTACGTTGAATTTGCCAGACGAGAGTTTACACGAAGAGATAACCACGCATGTCTATTCTAGGTAAGACACGAAACTTGGATTCACGTGGACAACTTGCAGACAGATGGAGATAGCTGCTGACGTTTCTAATGGTCTTGCATCGATCTACCTGTCCCTCATACTAATAACACGGGATTAATTCTACGAGAAACGATCCAATCTCTTTATCCTTCTATTTCCGAGCTTTTGCTTTCTCTCTGTTCTTTTTTTTTTTTCTTTTGCCACTTCCTCCCTGCTTTTACTTCCATATACTTCCGCTTCGTAGTTACCTACTTCTTCTTCTCCTAACAATTCGTAGCAGACTGATTAAAATTTCAAATTCGTTCCATCCTACGAGATTACCGATTTCTGTTTGAACCAGCTAATCTTTCCCTCTTTATTCTCGAAACTTCCCTTGCGAATTCCTCTCGCGAATAGATATTCGAGTTTATAAAGGGTAGACTCATAGTCCAAATGCAAAGACACCACCCACGATAAAGTTGAGAAGGGACCACGAACTTACGCCATCGCCACCACCATCGCAAGTTACTCGAGATTACAAATTATAACTTGTCGATAGTGTAACGACTAGTCACTGAAACCAAAGAGGTACGTTAATGATCAAAATCCGAAGGAATGGAATGAGGAATAAATCAAAGAGGAAGAAGACAGACAGACAGAGAAAGAGAGAGAGAGAGAATCTCGTAGATCGATAGTTTATTTTCTATTGCGGAAATTCAAAGGAAACGGAACGGGGATGATGCACTAGAGAAGAGTTTTTTTTTTCTCGATTGGTTCCATTCGAACTATGTCCAATCGGTTTGTTAATCCCGTAACAAATCAGGAATCGTTGACCGATCAACCTTTCTTCAAATTCCACCTTTTCTCTTTTTGTTTTTCTATTCGATTGTTCGAATTTCACGGTGGATATCGAGGGAGGTTATAAAAAAGGAAAAGGAAAGGTAATCTTCGCGAATGAATCGTTTCGATATCAAAGAACCTTTCTTTTTCGCTAACAATGTTTCATCAATTTGTATTCCTATGATCCCGGAAATATCTCTAGAGTATATAATGCACGTATATACGTATGTATCATACGTATATTACGTATTAAATAGAACATCTAGAAAATCATGGAATAATTCCATTATAAAATTGCTATAGGGAATTACGATATCCTATATTCGGTAGGATGATAATGGGATATCGATAATATAATATGAACGACGAATTCTCTATTCTATTCTTTTGTCTTTCTCTAACGAACAATTGCAAGAGAATTTCATTGAGACGTATGATACGATTTTAATATACGTATTGCTCCTATATGCGCGCAGAATATCTCGTGAGAAAATACGAATATTTTGATAACGTGTATTATTCAGGAATTCATTCCTAGCGAACAATGTAGCTTATATCTGTTCTTTATTAATATAATCATTTCTTAAACCGTTTAGATTTGAATTAATTCGTATTGAAGAAACGGAACAATGAGGACGACCGATATAAATTTTTATTTTTATTATTTTCCATTAGAATTCTTTTAAGTGTATAATCAAATGTATTTTTATATATAATATTTCGTATATACCTTCTAATTAATGACCAAATTAAATCGTTAATACGAAGACCCGAATTAAGTACGTAAGTAAATTATTTTTTAACGAGCTATATATATATCGTATGCAAGGGTCAAAAGAGAGAGAGAGAAGTCTAAATTTAAATCAACAATTTAATGATCATCTTCGAATAATCAAAACAGCTGCAACTATTTTTTTCTCTCGACGTGTTACGAATAGAAAGAAAATTTATATATACATACAGTCTTAATTGAGAAATTGAGATAAAAAAAGTCAACATCGATGAGATAGTTTTTCTCCTCCTCGAGGCTTTAATTAAGATGAAATAGTTTGAGTTTCTGGCACGATCTTAGACTCCATAATAAGAGGTGCTACTGTGTAGAAGATCGGTACGATTCTCTAAAGCAAGGATCTAATTAGTCTCGCGAGCTTTACGCGATTGAGACATGTGTATTTGGTATAAAGAGGAGAGAAATGCGAAGATCCCGTTTGGTGTTGATACGAGACGTTTCGAAACTTGGAAATACGCGCTAGAACGTCGTGACTAATTTCTCGTGGCTTGGATAGTCACATACTTCTCCAAGAAGAAACTTCCTCATGGCTGTATGGCAATATATAAAGGATATCGCGCATATATGTATGCATCTATGTATTTGTATACGAGAACTAAAGTCACGTAACCACCCCCTCTCTCCCTCCCACCTCCCATTTCGACCTCGAAATTCTATCATTGAAAATCAAAGGATTCTTCGTAAGAGATAATTGATTAGTTTCCGAGAAACCCATGAAATTGCTATATCCTTAGATATGTATCGAGTAAATTAATGAAAAGTGACTGGAGTATTAGAATCTCCTATATATATATACCTATTTTATTTTTTTTCAGACAAATTTGATAGTTCGTAATGTCATTTGTTGCGTGTAATAAGGATGAAACAAAAGTTCGTGCGTTTGGCAAAGTACGATGGTCCTCGGAAATATCAAATTCGTCGTAACCATCGAATCTTGGCTTGATGTTCGATGGACGTTCGGAGAAATGCGGTTGCGGTTGATCGCTTTCATGGCAAAATTCTCTTTTAGGGGAAGGATTCGTGAGAATCCGAAAGATCAATCGTTGTTTCTAAATCGAGTAAAGGAGAAGAAAAAGGATAGGAAGGAAGGAAGGAAGGAAGGAAGGAAGGAAGGATGGGGTGGGATGGGATATAATTTTCTCAAGACTGGGAGAATAACCATTTCATTATCGCTGCCAATTAGAACTACAAGGACAAAATAGAATCTTCTCTAAGTCCAATTTACAACGTCCTATCTCGCTCTCTCTCTGCTTCCCCTACTTCTTCTTCATCTTCTTCTTCTTCCCGGTAGAAATTTCGTTACTCGAATTCCTCGGAATCACCTCTACCATCGTCGTCATCCAAGCAACACCGAATCTTCACCGTACCTTCGGTTGGATAAAAACAAATTTTTAGGATACCCTATGTGTACATATATTTATTCACTCGTGCGAAAAAAAGGAAAAAAGAAAGAAAAAATAAAAAACAAAGGCCACGGGGATATTCAAGAAGGATACGTATAAACGCAAACAACCGTGTACGATCTTTCTTGATAGTCTTCTTTCTCTTTCTATTTCTCTTTCTTCGTTTCTTTCGTATAAGAAATACAACGAGAAAGAAAAGGAAGAAAGAAAGAAAAAAGAAGAAGAAGAAGAAAATAGAGCTTAGCGAAGGGAAAAGGGCACATCCCTGAATCCAATTTTGAGAACATAGGGAAGATAGATATATTTTTCTTCTCGTTTACGGACAGAAAGAGAAAGAAAGAGGATCGATTAAGTCGAGTGGAGTTTGTCGCTGGTTAACGAGGAGGAGAGAACCGTCTTCTCGCTCATCCTCCTACTCATCCTCCTTCTTCTTTTTCTTCTACACCATCTTAACAAAGAGGAAACGATAGAGAAGAGTCGTGCGGATCGTAAGCTTTACGCTTGGCCGCTTCGCTTTCGTTTATATTCACTAACTCTATCTTCTTCTTCTTCCTCTTCACTTTTCTTCCCTTTTTCTTAACCATTTTATTATGTTCTTCGCGCCACAGTCTTTCACTCATTCAACTTCCGTTATCTTTCTTTCTTCCTATCTTGTTTTTCTATACGATAACGTTAAGAAAATCCAACCTGACTTATATCTCACGTGTACGCGTATTTATTTATTATTTATTTTTTAATGTAAATCCAATTATTTTTGTTTCAGTTTTCGTTTCATCCCAAATCGACATGCGCCTTTGCGCGCAAAACTCTTTTAGTCGAAATTCGATCGAAGAGAAACGATGAAACTTTTTCCTTCCGAAGGGAGTTTCTACCGTTCGCACATTCCCCAACCTCCTTCCCGTTTATTCTACGCGTTCTCTCTCGCGTACAAAAAAAAGGGCAAAATCGAAGAAAGCTTTGAAAATTGTTACGCGGAGAAGGCACGAAAATGATACCTTTAAAGTTTTGCGTGACGCTCAAAATACGGAGTAGGATCGAGAAGATCGGTGAGTGTGTTAGAAAAAGACCAAAGGAATGAGAACAAAATAAGTCAAAAGAAAATGAGAGTAAGAAGAGGGAGAAAGACAGACAGAGAGAGAGAAAAAGAGATGATTTTTTTCAAAGAGCCGTGTTGCAGTTAAAGCAGCCAAGAGGAGACCACGAAGTGTCGATTTTCTCATGCTAGGGTCGTTCCTGATCGAGCGTATATGAAAAACACGCTGGATATATGAGAGAGAAAGGAAAAAAAAAAAGGAACGAACGGAAAGAGAAAGAGAAAGAAAGAGAGAGAGAGAAATATAAAAAGGGACGAAGATGTCGAGCCTCGAGGCATCTTTTCAGAGTGGCTCGTACCTACTACGATGTCTGCTTAACGATTTGATTCTCTCCCCTCGAAAAACCACCTGTCGAACAACCCTACCATAAGTACCTTTAAGCATATGTATGCATGTAGATATATACTTAAATACTTCCTTCTCCGTATATATCCTATATTTTGACTTCGTTATCAATGAAATATCATTACGGATGTTTCTTAACCTTTTTAATCCAATCAAAATCCAATTTTCGACATTCGTATTTTTCCAACAGCGAAGTAGATTGTTTTATATGTACGGATAATATATATGTATATGTATATTGTTTTTTTATGTAATGGTATATCATGTTCATTGGTACGAGCAATATGTAAAGTTATGTTCTACGTGTTCTATTATATTATATTACATGATACTATCGCGTTAAATTATATTACATTGCATAGACATATCTGTTAAATTCATTTTAAAATAATATTATTTATCAATGAAGGTAACAACCTATTTTGGAAATTATTGTTAGTATTATTGTCTCGAATTTATGAAATTAACAGATTCATTTTATGTAGATCGTTATCGTTATATTACGAGAGATAATCGAATTATTATAAAATTCATTTTTGAAAGGAATTATAACTTAAAACCGTTACTCGTTTCTTTTCATTTCTATCTCAATTAAATAGAAATATTAAATTAATTATAATATTTCGTTTTCATGTATACTCGTAGTCAAGTTATTTAAGTAAGAACGTATGCAAACTGCTGGTAGCACTTAAAAGAATATATATCAACGAAATGAACCCTAACACGATACCCAACCAGTTTCAATATTGCTACCCGCATTGTAATTTCATACCGGTCTCAACAAAACCATTTGTGAATGAAATAAAATACTATATAATACCCTTGGAAAGAACAAAAAAATTCGTTTCTATGAAATTGCTGCTTAATTTATCCTAAAATAATATGCTTAAACATATAATAACTAATTATATTAATGGAAATATAATTAGATCTTTATGTTAAACAAACTTATGTTTCTTGTCTCAATAAAATATTAAATATTAAAACTTATTATACGAATATATGGATAAATTATTTTATAATGATAGATAATTATAATAATAGAATAGAAACATATTTTTTATAATAACAAATAACGCAGTTTTATAAAAGAATTAATATAAAACGAAACAAACACGTTATGTATTTTTCCTGAAAAAAAAAGAAAGAAAAAGAAAAAAACAAATAATATTTTAAATTCCGTTACGCGCAAATATATGAATATTTCTGTCTTATAATTTGCTTATGGCTGACATGTATAATACATGGCATTGAAGAAAGGCTGAACGAATCCGTCAAAAAATTCTCAACGTCGTTTAAGGAGAACGACGACGAGTCAACCGGACTTCCTTTATGCGTTCAAAATCGATCTTACCACACACACAAAAAAAAGAAAAAAAACCTCAAGAAAAAAGAGAGAGGCGGAGATAATTTAGGCGTTAAAAGGACGGAAATGGTCTTTACAGAAAAAAAAAATCAATTATTTCAAGACCCCAATATAAGATAGAAAAGAAAAAAAAAGAGAGAGAAGGAATTTTTTCGGTGTTCGTAGAAGTGGGCATATACTGTCGGATACTAATGATTTACTTCTCGTTCACAAACCACCTGTCGAGTCCACTTTCCTATTCTACAAAACATATACGTGAAAACATTTTACCGGTCTATCGATCGTTCAAACTTTAACTCCATTACCTCAACGTTAATGGCTCATAGTAAAACTCCGATACCATTTTACTTTTAGAATTAAAAGAAAAAAGAAAAGTATAGCAAAATTGTAGGAAACAAGTAAAATAAAAGAATAGTAAAAGTGTCGTGTATAACAATACTTTTAGAATGATTTATGGTTAATCGGAGATAACTCGAGATCAAATAAATAAAACGAATTTCTAATATATGCGATTAAAATATGGGAATAAATTGGAAAGTTTTGAACCTAGCATAGGAACCTCTTTTTGTTTTTTTAGTTCTCGATAGAATTCATTTTTATTAATCAAAATAAAGGGCGAAGGATTTTCTTTTATTTGGACTTGAAAATTTTACATCGATCATTGTATAATATATGCAGCATACATGATCACGATTAAATAATAATGCGATCTTTAACATAAGTAATACACATATCATGTGTACCACCGTCCATACATATAGATGTACGAATTGTCCGCTTATTAACCTCGCGAGTCCATTGTGATTTAGTACGTACCTGTACGCGGAATTAGCGATGCAGGAAATTAACATTACTGCAATTGCGAGTATTAGACGTTAAGCTCGTGCACGAACACGTATGGGTTACTACTGGTCGACGTGTGCGTTCACGCGAACGCATTTATCGGTGTGTTTGCCGAATGTCCAGCGAGAGGAATTAACACCGCTATGATTGTGTGTATATGCTTTTACGAGCATGTAAACCACGTGAATGTAGAATAGTAGGAAAAGGGCGTTAACGAAATTCACCGCTAATCGTTTTAAACGAATTTTCCTATTTTCATCGAATTCCACTGTTTATATATCATAAATTATATTATCCGTTTTTAGAAACAATCGATATCTACGAATTTCTACTCCCAAAATTCAAACAATTTCAATTAATCCAAAGAGAGTAAGAGTTGCCGGACGAAAACGTGAGATTTTTCTACCCGACATTTCTGATTAAAACGATCGCAATGCGTTAATGCTTGCGAGAACTTGATACGTGACATTTTAATAGGATAATATATAGTTTTAATACCGTATCCATGTTGTTGTTATTATTACAATCATTTTTCAAATATATTCAATTTCCATAAGACTTCCCAACGTATCGTATCGTATAATTTAGTAAAAAAAGGAAACCAAAAACTCATATGACTCGATGTTACTTTGATCGTTGACGAAAATTCCCTGCAATAAAAATTGATCGAGAAACAATTGATATTAACGTCAATGGTAAGAAAATTTCGTTGTCATTTTTGAAGGGAATAAAAAGGAAGCGTATACACGGAGCAACATCTAGGTAGCGTAGACAGGTAACGCGATAGCGGCGTTACCAAAGATTAAGGTCAGAGACCACAAGAGGGATCCGGTGAAAGGTTCGTAGGATCGTAGGAAAAGGTATCACCCATGAGATCGGTATAGAAGGTAAGAGTGAGAAGACGGAGGGGGAGGAGGAGGAGTTGGTTTAAAGTCGGAGTCCACTTTGGAAGACGATCGGCACGCCTCGAGTTCAAGACTCCAAAGTGCTTCCTGCCTTGCTCTCTTGCCTTGAGTTGTTCGCTCGTCCGGTTAGGTGTTTTGGTCGGTGAACAGAGAAGAGAGGAGAAGGGACGGAGAGGGAACGAAAGGAAAGGAAAGGAAAGGAGAGGAGAGGAGGAGGAGGGAGGACAAAGAAGGGCCGTTTTGTGCGGTGTGAGATTGGCTTCTGCGGGTGATAGCCCGGAGGCTTCCATGGGCAAGTTCTGCTGTGTAATGGGCTTTGGTCTGAGCACGAAGAAAGAGGCGGGGAAGGAGAAGAAGAAGAAGAAGAAGAAGATGATGGAGAGTGCAAGAGACTGAGAGAGAGAGAGAGAAAGTTAGCTCGACTTTCTGTGCAAAAGAGAAAAGGATAGAAGAAGAAGAAGAAGAAGAAGAAGAAGGTGGTCGATTCGCTGGGTGCGCGCGTGTACCTTTGGAAGATGAGGTGGGAAGGAGGAGGAGGAGGAGGGTCGTAACTGATGAACGGTGCAGCCACCACCACGGCTGCAGGTGCATCGAGCCGGTCGCTCGACGTTCGCGTGGCGAGGGACAAGGACAGAGAGACCAACGACCCCTCCCTTCTGTTGAACAAGGACAGCGAGAAGACGCACGAGAGACGAATAGAAACCGGTTTTCCCCGAGTGGCACCTTCTCTCTCTTTCTCTCTCTCTCTTTCTCTCTCTCTCTCTCTCTATCGTTACCTCTCTTTTCTTCTTTTATTTCAATCGCCGTCGCAAAGTTCTGAGAAATAATATCGCGTATAGTAGAACGAGCTACCAACCATTCTTACTACCCTTTCTTCTTCTTCTTCTTCTTCTTCGTTTCTTTCTTTCTTCTACTTGAAATCCTATGAGGTTATTAATAGAAAATACGCGTGAAATATTATCGTTAGGTTTCTATACTATATTCCTATCTACGAAACTCGACGACCGAGTTGTCACAGGTGCGATATCGGACTCATTTCTTTCAGCCTTTTTTATTATCTTTCTCTCTCTTTCTCTCTCTTTCTCTCAACGTTTTATCATGTGTAATAAATAAAACGTCTTGTTAGAATTAATCAATAAACACTGATATCTCTATTTAGAAGAAGAAAAGAGAGAAGAGTAAACACGTTTTACGTATATAATAGCGAAGATACTACATACATTATGGCATACAATGGACGTTGAAAAGACATTAGAGTACGTGTAAATTGATAGGAAAAAGACATAATAGTAAAAATATCTTGTAATGATTATTATTCGATAGGATATAAAATATGTAAAATATGATCGTTTTCTTACTAGAGATTGTCCCATAAAATAAAATCGATATTGCTAATTCGATTTCTCGCGGAAGGTAAGTATAAGAGGAAAGAAGAGAGAAATAAGATAGTAAAAGAGAGATCAATACACGCGCTTTACGTTGGTTTGGCTCGGGTAATGTAATACCGTTCGATCGAAACCGGCTTATCGGAACCATCGGACAAGGTATAAGCAAATTTTCGGTGAATATATTGCTTATTCAATGAGGAATATTATCCATTCTCATTTATATATTTATTATACGTATATTTATTTTTATATATACTTTAAATATTATACAATTTATCTTATTTATATCTCTTTATGATCTTGTTTTTTTTTCTTTTTATTATAGAAATATTTTTTCCACGATATCATTTCATTTAATGAAACGAATTGAATTTCTTCGAATAAAATGTAATATCACATTTGTGAGATATCGATGACGCGGTTGTAGCAATAAAAATAACAATGTTGAAATAAAACGAAAAAAGTAAAAGAAATCGGGGATTATAAAGTTTTGTTTGACCACAGCCTCGAATGGCGATATAGATAAACTTCCTACCATTAAAATTTCATATGCAGAAACTTTTAATAAATCCGTACGTTCGATATTACATTGGACGATTCTGATGGAACAACAGATTGGGATGAATTCGTTTATCGAATAAAATCGAAAAACTAGTAACTAAAAAAATGTAAAAAAGATAGAGAAAAGGGGAATGCGAAATTTTACAAATGTTGTTCTTTGAAATAAAATAATAAAAACAACAACAATAACAACAATAACGTTCGCATAAAATAATACGCAAATCTATCGGAATGATTTTGTAAAGCTGTGATCAATTAAGAATAAAATTAAATCACTTTTTTCACATTTCCGCAACCGATGAAATATGATAGCAAAGAGAAAGAGAAAATATCTATGATTGTCTGTCTGTCTGTCTGTCTGCCCTTGTGTAATGGAAAATCAAATGTTGGAAAAATTTGAAACGCGAGAAAATGGTGACATCAGGCTCGTAAGAAAAATGATTCTGGTGCAGTGGGAGCACAGCTGCATCGTAAGAGACGAAAAGCAGCAGCACCAGTAGCAGAACAGAAGCACCAAGTATGATAGGTCAAGACTCGGTATATATATATATATATGTATATATGTATGTACCTCTAACATCCACCATACATTTAAGAATTCGAGACAATTTCAAGTTTCGTGTCCCCCTACTTCCTCGTTCCACCTTAGGCGTCACTTAAAAATGATATATGATATCGTTATGTCTCACTTTGGAAATAATCAAAAAAGAGAGAAAGAGAGGAGGAGGAAGAAAAAGAAAAGGAATAGAAAAGAATAGAAAGAAAATGTGGAAACGTTACACCTTGTTACTATTAAACGAAAACAAGATAAGAAGAAGAAGAAGAAAATAAGAAGCTGTCTCGAGGTACGTTAAAAATTATTTATAATTCCATTAAAATTGTACTATAGAAATTCAAATGATCTGTTCGCTAATCTGTATTAGTGATACCTAATAACGAGCTTATCAGCTTGCATCTATAGAGTATACAATTACGAAGGGATTATAATTTAACGAACGTACATATCTAGTAGTAGTACGTATAGCCAACGATAGTAATGATGAAACATGCATGATCGAAACAATCAGGTTAAAAGCTTCAAATCGAACTCGTAAATTATAGAACTTGAGAGTACGTAGATTGTCGATTTTAACGAAGAAGTATCCTCTACTACTGTTTTGTTTTTAATTTTTTTCTTTTTTGTTTGTTTAATCGAATTCGTTTCATCCGAAGGATGACCACGTGCACGAGAATGAGATGCACGATGAATTAGATGACTTTTGTATTATTATTTTATTTGGAACTTCGAAGAAAGAAAAATTAGAAAAAAATCTACAGATATTAGATAGAATTTAGAATTAGAAACAGATGGGTGGGGTGTGTGTGTGTGCGTTTATTATGTATACAGGGAGACGAAATGTCGATAGAAGAAAAATGAGCGTTTCCCAGGAATTCGAGATGAGGATCGCAACGGTGGTTGTGGTGGTAGTGGCGGTGGTGTTGGTGGTGTACGTTCGTTTCGTCCTTTATCAATGTAAGCGAGGAGGGAGAGAATAAGAACGAGTCGAAAAGGCTCCGATTCGGTAACCGAGAATGGGAAAATCAGTGGATTCTCACAACGATCGATTCGATGAACGTGCGCGCGAACGCTATCACGTACACACAAGGCTAGCAGCTAGGTTGGTTGGCTGGTTGGTTGGTTGGTTGGTTGCTTACTTGCTTGCATACTATTCCTATATATACTATAGTAAGATATAAGTGTACCTAACGTGCCGGGTGGAGAGCTTCGAGAGCACAGAGAGATCAAGTTTGCAAAGAGAACACGCAGCAGGTCCAGCAAACGAGTTTGAGATTCTCTTTCTCAGGGTAACCCGAGTCGAACGAGCAACCATGGTGCACGATGGAAAGCAGCACGGTACCGCATCCAGTCCCACCGGAAACGCGAATTAATCGAATTGCCCACAATGCATCCACATCAAAGACTAGATCTAATACCACCTTAATTGATCTTTCGTCTTATTTCTTTAACCTTTCAAAGAACGAGTCTAATTTTCCTTGCCGAGGTTATTGCAAATTTCTATCGATTTTATAATACGAAAATGTCACGAAAATATGTGAAAACGATTATTATTAAATATGTAATCTATAGTTTGACAATTTATATTATACATATATAATACATATGCATATAATTTCTCGTTGGATGACAAGAAATTGATTATATCTATTAAACGAAGATGAATGTAGGATCTATGACGACAAATTTATATAGATATATATATATATATTATATACAATATATATACGAATATATTTTCCATTCTATGCTCCGACATTCATACATAAACGTTCTCGATTCGGTGGTGCGAATGGATATATATATATGTATTATATATACATATAGAATATATATATATATATACGTAAGAATACATTTAGATACATACCTCTATGTATATATGTAAATGCGTATATAGAAATCGTGGAAGCTTGTGCAGAGTAGAACTACCCTCTCAAACTACAAGTGCCTGTATTTGTCTCGTTTATCGAACTTCCGCGTACTCCTATTCCGTTCACCATTGGATTCGGTAATTTCGCCAATAGACGACGACGTTCGAAGGTACGTTCGTGGAAGAGATTTGCAAGACAAATCGCTTTTAACGATTACATTACAAAATGTAATTTCAATGATCAAACGATTTCGACAAAATTCAAATAGATATTTGAATTCCCTCGTCGCCGTCATAAAAAAAAAGGTCTAACATAAGCATACGTTAGAGCAACGCAACATAGATATAACGATGAAACGCATCGTTGCATTCGTAGAAGATTCTTTAGTCTCTAGACCCCCCCTTTTTAGTTGCATCCATTCGTAGAAAAACTTATTAAGAGGATATCTAGAAAAAGGACAAAGGAAAATGGTTAGTGGTACGAAGAATCTTCGGAGTCTGATATTTGTATTTTGGCATTCATCCTAAAAGGAAGAACGAAGGGGATACATGGGAAAAAGAATAAGAAGAATCAGAAGAGGGTGGTCGTTCGAACAGACAGCACGATCGAACGAGCGAAATCCGACGACGAACGACGGATGAGAAAAGAAGTACGGATAACTCGTGATTTTTTCCCAAAGGCGGCAAAAGAAGTATAATCTGAAAAATCAATGGAAGAAAAACGAAATGAACGCACGGTCCCGTGCGTTATCTCTTTGGTTACTTCTAGGTAATAGGGAAGAAGAATCCCGTTAGTAATTTTGCATCGCGCGTACCGAACGTGACGGAAATATCATCGTGGTGCCGGCACTTAGAAATTGCCCGCTTGTTTGCACGTACGAGCTGGTCGCACTAACGCGTTGCAATCACGGGGTTTGGCTTGTATAACTTTTGAGTCTTCCAACGTTCACGGATAAAGTATTGTCTATGGTACCGTTACCAACATAAATTTGTTTTCCCAACGTTACTCGGACAAAATAAATTCGGCTAGGTCTAAGGGCGGTGTTATTATCGGATTTTCATAAAGCCGGTCAAAGACTCGTTGTCGTAAAAAGGGTCGAGCATACGTCCCCTTTGCCCCCACTCCTCCCTCCAACCTTTGACTTTCATACCGCACGCTTTCTTTTTCCTTCCTTTTCTTTCCCCTTCTGTCCCCTTTTCCTTCGACCTCTTTCTACCCCTTTTTACCTCTCTCTCTCTCTCTCTTGCTCTTTCACTTTTCTTCTAACTCGCTTTTCACAGCTTTCTCTCGCATACGCGCAAACACACACACCACACACCTACGTATACACCTTTTTATCAATCTTGGTTCTACGTTCTAAACGGTTACGATAACGATTATGATAAAGGTAAGGAATATCATTACGATTGAAAGAAAAATCACATAAGTCATCGTTCTTAAAAATAAGAAAGAAGAAAAAGAACAATTTTCATAAGTCCAAGCACGATGCAAGTAATTATATATTATATTATATATTTTATAAATCGAATATATAGGACAATGTACTTCTCGGGAAAAACTAATAAGCATGAAACTTATTAAATTAAACATATATCGTTAGATTCATTAATTTTCTTAACAAAAATGAGAATGAAAAATAGTTTGTATTTATAACGAAGCTTTTTAGAAATAACCGTGAAAGGATGTAAAAACCGCGTATACGCGAGAACTCCATTTAATTAAGATCAATTTTTTAATATTTATAATAGATCGTAGGAAAGACAAACAAATGAATGAATTAGCGTTTTTTTTTCTTTTCTCATTTTCCTTCAATGTTCTTTGTTTAAATAAACAAACAAAACTAAAGATAATAAAATGTTCGAATGACGCGCATGCAAATCCTTTTTTGACCTACATATTTCACTTTCCTTACAAATGAAATGTTAGTCTATTTACACGCCACGCGATTCTTCTTCTTTGTCGTCGAACGAAATCACATTTATTATATTTGAGCTTCGCCAAGCTTTTCGTTTCATGAGAAATGACAAAGATGTTGGAAGACGGATGCCGTGCTAATGATCGAGTTTTTTGTCACAGCTTTTCTCTTTTGCCCTTTTATTCCTTTTTTTTTTGTTTTTCTATCTCTCTTTATTTTATATATGTCTCTCTCTCTTTCTCTCTCTCTTCTCCTCCCCAGCCCCTGCCCCTTCCCTCTTCTTTCTCATCTTTTACCCCCTTTTTTTTCTCTTTTTCTCTACAGATTTCGTCATATCATGCGTGTGAAATTAAATTCCGTTTCGCTCGGAGAAAAGTAATACCCATTAAAGAATCGTAAGGGGAAGGGAAAAAACTTAAGAACGTATAATTCGTTCTTAGAGAAAGAAAGAGAAAGAGTAAGAGTAAGAAGAGAGATACTCGAAGGCAATTAAAAGAAAGATAAAAGATATTTCTAGCTCTACGACGAGATGGATTTGTTCGAGAACGTACGCCATTATTCTTTCTTCCCTTTATCTTAGTAATAATCGAAAAGCAATAAATACCGGAGAGGAATTTTCTTATTTTATACCGAAGGAGTTAGATCTCGTACCACCTTTTATTATTCGAAATATACAAATGTCTATAATGCATCCAACGTTAAATCTTTAAAATGAAACACTTTTTTTTTTTTAATTTGATACTATCCAACGAGTTAATTTAAGCGACACGATTTAAAAAATTATACGAACACATGTGGTGGCATCGCGGTTACTCGTGACGAGTTAGAAAAATTACAGATGGGTCTCCGAAAAAGTAAAAAATAAACAAAAAAAAATAAAAATAAGGAGAAAAAAAGGTTTATAAAGAGAGAGAGAGAAGAGAAAAGAAGATAGGCTGGTGATTCTCTCATCGAGTCAGTCGCCACGATCGAAACGCATTTTCGCATCCCCCTTTTGCAACACTCCTCGTCCCTTCGTGCCATCCGGCTGCGTTCCAGCTGGCACGACGATGCACACACTATAACACGTCTCCATTCCGTACATATTATTGGAATTCCATCGGCATAGCTTCGATTTACGAGACAATTTAGCTCACTCCAACTAATCCCCTTTTTTAGTTTTCATTTTTCTCGAAACCTTGTCAAAACCTTCTTTCAAGGCTCGTTATTATAAAATATCATTCGACGAGTGTCAAAAGAAACAATGGGATTTACGTAACGATACATAAGTTACCTTTATCCGTAAAATAAATTATACAATGTTCGTATATTATTACAGTTTTTAAAAATATATGTAATTAACCAAATTTACGCGTTACAATTTTTTGTTGTTTTTTGCCGTTGTTGTTTCAATTAATTTCTAGCACAAGTTACGTCCTTTGCGATTTAATACTTTTAAGCTTGAAAATATATATATTGAAATTAAAAACATACATTTTTTAGGATAAATAATAATACGAATATTATTTCGACGCTTGAAATATAATTTAATATAATAACTTTACACGTAACACATTTTTATATCATAAATCTACCTCCTCCTATCTGCTAAATTAATATTAAAAACCTATATATGAGTGTACACGCGTCGAAAAATATTTTTATATTCTCAAAGCCTACATTTATAATAACGTTATAAAATAAAGTATACATTGTAATAGAATAGCGAAGCTTATATTTGGAGAACATTATTTAACTAAACGTAATTAATTCTTTCTCGCGTAACGTGAAAAAATCTAAGTAAAAAATCTCGTTTTCTCGAACTAACGATTGTTTCGTGTTCTATCGCATGACTTTGACAGCTGCTGACACGAGAACCAAAGGTTGACGTAATACGATGATCTACTTCGCATCTACGCTCATCTCGCATTTTCTCTTTCTATCCATTCTTCATCCATAACCACCTATCCATTTGAGAAGAACTTGGGTCAGTACGATGAAAAAATTAATGACACTTTTCATACAGGTGCATTTGCAACGACAGTTTAATTTAATTTAAAAAAAAGAAATACCCTTCTTTCTCTTTCTTTCTCTCTTTTTCTAACTTCCGATAAATATTTGATCGAACGTTACGGTGCATTGGAAAATGAAAAACGCTTTAACAATGGTTAAATCTGTTAAAGTAAGAAGTTAGTTGACAGGAAAGTAACGAACGTTAGCTAACTCTTATGGCTATAATGAGTTTCAAATTAATAAACGTAGCTGGTTGAATCGCGCGCGCGTGTTCCGTTACCAAAACTTATTATCGCTGATAATTAACGCTTAATAAACGAGAGTCTCTCTCTCGCTCTCTCTTTTTCTTTCTCCTTTGCGTTTCCTTCTATTCTCAATCGCATTTAGTCACGAATTTTATATATATTTCTATTATTTTTCAAGAATTCTATATATATTTTATTTTATATAAAATTCCATCGATAGATAAAAATAGTATCTATATAAAATAGTGTATATATATATAGTACTATGATACTATTTTTATCTTCCGATGAAATTTTGACTAATAATAAGATTAAACGATCACTCTCGGATCCGTCTTGACTTTTTATTATTTTCTCCTTTTTTTTTTCTTGTCATTTAGTGAAAAAGAAAATAGAAAAAAAAGAAGACCGCACACGTGGTGTTATCTGACCGTTTTTCGTAGTAAAGCATGTGGTCGCAACGTGTGCAACACCCCCTTGGTGTGGTTCGCATCATTCCTTCTTCGTTCCTTCGTCGATCTTTATTTTCTTTCTCTCTTTCTCTTTCTCATTTTTCTTTCGTCTTTCTTTATCAAGCATATTGGCCTTCTTCTTCTTCTTCTTCTTCTACTATTCTTCCTCCCGCAAAGCTGCAACATCTGCGCATATCCAAGAGAGTACAGTTTTATCCTTGCGTCCTTCTTTCATCTTTCGTTCTTCTCTCGCAGACTTTTTCATACTCTCGTGCTCGAATTGGTCTCCTCGTTCACTTTTTCGTTCTTATATCCGAATACAAGATCGATATTATATTTCTAATCTCGAATTTCTTTGATTAGAAACTAAGGAAGGAAAAGAGAGGAGATGGGCGAGTAACGATATAAAATAAATTGTAAAAGAAGTATAAAAAGAATTAAGAAGAAACGTAGTCGATGGTCGTCGGACAAAAAGGAATTTTCGCAATCAACGACAAAGAATTATTTTGCTCGACGTTAGCGAACAAAGACTACTTCGAATGTTAACGAGTCAATTACGGACAATCGGTCGAGTGGAACCGAATTAGCAGGATCCAATTATCGTTTCTTGTCCACGTGTTCCAGGGGGTTTGGTTCGAACGAA
This sequence comes from Polistes fuscatus, assembly GCF_010416935.1. Classification (NCBI taxonomy): domain Eukaryota; kingdom Metazoa; phylum Arthropoda; class Insecta; order Hymenoptera; family Vespidae; genus Polistes; species Polistes fuscatus. Next base: position 2,373,403 of record NW_025113101.1, read on the forward strand.
GCCCAGTAGTAGATGATTATCGCGCTACGGCTCTTCATCATCGACGAGCTACTTGCTTGCATCCGTGCACCATTGATATCGGTGATTATCTGACTATCGATTCGTTCAAGATAAACTTAACGGCTACTCTAAGCGATTACTATGCTTTCTCCGATACTTCTTCTTTATTTTTCATTTCTTTTCGTTTTCCTTTTTTTTTTTTACCTTTCGCGAATGAGATGCGTGATGGATCATCCCGAATTACATTACTTTCTCTTTTCTCCTATTCTTCTATTTTGTTCTTTTTTTGTTTCTTTCAACAGAACGAAAACAAGTGCAACGATATACGGTACGGGATCAAAATGTGATCGATTACACTTTGTAATGCCTAAAAACTTGTTTGTTATACTTGGGCAAAGTATAGAAAACTCTTACACACTTACGCTTACGGGGATATTCGTTGACGTGCGATGCAATTAACGTCTAGTTATTTTTTTTTTTATACATTTTTCTACGTTAGTACTGTTTTTTCTTTTTTCTTTTTTCTATACCTACACATTCATTGTATTTCTAATTTGTTCTATTTAATTATTATAACGGGAAAAAAGGTTTCGATGTTACGTCGAAGAGTACTTACTCGGAACGAATTACGCGTTTTCGCGATAATAGGAAGAGAAAAGAAACGATGACGTACGGTGGAATGTGGAAAGAAGAAAAACGAAATAAATTTGAACTGTCGACGATTCAAAGCGACGATGAAAATACTTTATCAAAGGCACGTATCTCTTCTCTCGTTTTCTTTTAGATAATAAGAAACGTCTCGATTTCTATTCGAGTTTCAAGGATGATAATCGATCGGGCACTTGGAAAACATTTCATCGAGTCTGCTATCCTGTAGTATTTGCAGCACGTAAACGATGCTCGTAACCTCGCTAACATAAACCTGCATACCTGGTAGCTAGCTAGCTAGCTAGCTAGCTAACTAGCTACTTAGAAAAGGAATACAAAAAAAAGCAACAGAATGCACGTGCAAAAGTATTGTAACTTGAAGATAATAGTAGAACTCGGAGATAGGAAAGAGAATTCTCGAATGAAATTTGGCGCGATGAGTGCGGGGCAATCTGAGTAGCAATTGACACAACGAGTTAACCCCGCTTGTTCGGTGTCAGACACCGTTTGACTCTGTGCCAGTCGTTGAGCAAAATAAAACGAACAGAGAAAAGAGAACAGAAGTTTGAGAGAGAGAGAGAGAGTGTCGAGTTCTCTAGTCATGTGAACGATGTATGTGGATGACAATACGTAACAACCGTCACCACCACCACTACCTCGACAAATACGATCATCACCAATACCACTAAAAAATATTCTTCATATAATACCAATGGTTCGTCGCTCAAAGTCTGTATCTATATACTTGAGAAAGAGAGAGATGGAAGAAAGGTACTCCTGCTCTTGAAACGAGATCACATACTCGTATATTATGCAGGGAGCAATTAGACGATCGTTCATTTATCGGATTAGTACTCTTCATGATGCAACCACGCCACGGCCTATACCGCTGTTAACGTTCAACCTCGGGTTCAATGACTATGAACGAGCCTTTATAGAAAATTTAACGAGCGTGAGCCTGACAATTACAAATGAAAGAAAAAATATAATATATATATATGTATGTATATATATATTATCCTTGTTGAAACACGTTACTCTTGTATCGAGATGATTAATCGATTTTCATCCCATTCGACGGATGAATATTAATAGAGTTTTCAATAAAAGCAATCTTTATTTTTCAATTAATTTTTCATACTTCAGAATTAAACCGTGTACGAAGCGTTAAATTTAGGAGCTTACTTAATTAACCCAAATCAATCGAATCAACGCGCTATTATTATTATTATTATTATTATTTATCGAAACCAAAATTTATTTCCCTTATGCTTTTCATTTTTCGATTGTTTCCATCTTTTTATTGGTTTATCAAATTTTTTGTTATCGATATGTAAAATATACGTATTCGTTTGGATCAAATGATACGAAATGAAAACGATAAATTTGTTACTACGTTGAAAATCTGGAAACGCGTTTCGACGAGTAACCAATAACATTTTTATTCAATTTCGTTATTATTCACTTATCGAAGAACAAATCTATTCCTTTGATAATAAACGCATAGTCGTGTATAATGCAAGCGGTAATTAGCCAATAGTAGATACGTTTGGTGACCTATGCACCTTGACGAGACTACTGGTTCGATCTACATATGTAACTAACGTACATACACAGATTGTATTGTATACATGGATACAAAACCGTGCTACTACAAACTGCATCATTACTAACGTTAATTATCCCAACGACCCGCAACTGCAACTATAATTACGTGTAAATGAAAATTGAAATGGAATATCATAAATAAATTGTTTCCAAATTAAAGAAAAAACAAATCACTTGACTTTTCCTAAGGGCGTAGATAATTTTTGAAAAATACTTCTACCCTAAACAAAAATTCTTGAGAAAATATTCTTTCTCTAGTCGAGTAACGTAGAAAATGAATACTCGCGCAGCGTGTGGTAAGCACTGAAAAATACACACTGACACGCGAAGACTCAAATAGTAGAGAGGGGGAGAGGGGGGAATCCTCTCGTAAAACTCTCGTGTCCCTGGTGTTCTTATAACAAATTTTTTTCTATACACAACTTCAACGTCAACTCGGAGAACGATGAAAAATATCCTGTCATATATATATATATATATATATATATATATATATACGTAAGTGTCACAAAAATACGTAGATTTTTGCCGGATTTTTGTCAAGATTAAAATTTCCCTTCGATCGTATAATAATACCGATAACCACATTTTCTTTGTTTTTCTATTTCTATTCATTTCTTTTTTCTTTCGTGAACTTCGAATTCCATGAAATCGAGAACGAGTGAACGACATCCCAACGTAAGAGAAATCGAGGTCGAAGGATTAATCGATTTATTCGTAGAAGCTTTATACGAGAATACGTGATGAACGGTTTAAGATCTTATTCTGTTTCTCTCTGTAACAACCTTTTAGTAAATTATTCAAAAGATTATTTCCGTCTGTTAAGTCGAGACAGTCGCGTATATGAGTAGGTAGGTTTAATACCTTCTCTCCCCTTTCTAAGAAAAACTTAAGTACTTTGAGAGAGAGAGAGAGAGAGAGAGAGAGAGATAAGAGTACCGCAAAGACACATAAGAGTCGAGGTACCATAGTTTATGCTGAAACGAATCAACTTGCCTCACTTGTCTCAATGCAATTCCAACCATAAGCATTAAGTAAACGCATACTCGCAGTTGCAGTTAGAAAAACGATAAAGTTTGCAACCAAACGTTACTTCTTCTATTTTTTTTAAATTCGTTCTCAACTGAACAATCTTCTAACAATTCTTTTCTTTTTCTTATATGTCTCCTTTCTTTTTTTCTTTTTTTTATTTAGTATTTTTAAATACGTGTCAAGTTAATTAACCTTCTTCTCGTAACGCGAGTTCATACTTCACCGAAATAAACGTAATTTAGCACGAGTAAATAAAGAAAAAGGAATATAAGAAAAAGTTATGGACGTATGAGCTAATGAATATTTTATCCATCCGATCGTTCTTAAATTCCATTTGTGTTTTAATGAAATCAAATTGTTTCTGCCGGGCGAAAAGTGTGCGCGCGTGTGTGTATGTGTGCGCTAAATGAAATGCTTACTCGGACAAAAATAAAAATTTCTCATTTCATTTCCAACTAAATAAAAGGATAAAAGGTAAAGTATGGTGAAGTATAGTTGGCATACACATAGGAGAATAAGAGAAAGAAAGAAAGAAAGAGAGAAAGAAAGAAAGATTCATTCGTTAAAATGTATAATATATTTTCTTACTCTGAATAAGAGTTGCATTTACAAAAAAAGAAAGAAAAAAAAAAGGAAACAAATAAAATACACGGTATCATGAAATAAAAGTCAGAAAGAGGGAAAGTGGAGATCGGTAATATCCATCGTAAAGAAAATTATCATCTGTAATGTATACAGGAATATTAAGTTTTGTCAAGAAGAGGAGAATTACCAACACCACCACCACCACCACCACGACGACTGACAAAGGTATAGTAATTTCTATATCGCCACAAGTCGTCCGACTAACCACCTCCCACGACGAAATGGCAGTTACATTTGCGAGAAAGAGGAGAAACAAGAGAAGAGAAACTAAAGAGGGATATAGGGAGGAGGAGGAGGAGGAAAAGAGAAATAGAAAGAGAGGAAAAAGCTCCCGCAGGGAACGACAAAGTAAGAGGTTTTTCGTCCACTTGCACTAAGATACGACCTTCTGTCTGTTCGAGATCTAAACGTGTCTCCCTTTTCTCAAATAGACAGAGACAAAGAGAACAAAAAACGAGAGAGAGAGAGAGAGAGAGAGAGATCAGGCTTCGGTTCTTCTTTTGGAGAAACGACAGATGCCGAGTTTCCCATTGCATCAAACGCAGAGAAAAAACGAGAGAGAGAAAAGTTGCATATTTTATCGCAATTATTTGATAGGATCAATTTATTGTTTCTTTAACGCGTTCCCTGCAACGTGTACCGTTTATTAGATCACTCATTGTATATGTGAATCAATTGATTATTTTAGCCATACACATTTTTTTTGTTTTGTTATTTTAACGAGACTACGTCACTTTAATTGAGTTTGACTAAGAATAAAAAAAGAAAAGGTAAAGAAAAGAAATAAAGAAGTTATATACGAAGTTATGTAGATAAGGTTAGTATTAAATGGTAAATCATACATTTACCTCAAAATGAAAAAGGGAGAGAGAGAGAGAGGTGACAACACGAGATACGAAGGATGCATCGTCTTGAAAATGAGAGCAATGACGCTTTTATATAGACAACATTTTTCTTTTCCCTTAACTGTCTTCCTTTTTTTCATTCCTTCCCTCTCTCTTTCTCTTTCTTTCCTTCTTTATTTCTTCTTCGTTCGTGCAGGAAACATTTTTAGAGGTAAAAGCATAGGAAAAGAAAAAAGAAACCCCTAGCTCGTTACCAACAGAAACTCGCTCTTTCTCTCTGTTATAATTTTTTCTCAATAAAACTCAATATAAAAAAGCAACCGGGATAAGAGAAGAAAAGCGTAAAGAAAGAAAGGAAGAAAGAAAGAAAGAGAAAGAAAAATGTTATACAAAATAAAGCATTAGAAAATGAAAAGAAAAAGTAGTAGGAAGCATTAAAGAACGCGATAAGGTTCCTAAATAATTTAATATAAATTCGAAAAATAACGAGAAAGAGAGAGAGAGAGAGGTAAATAGAAAACATTGCTTTTTGGTAAAACGAGGAGAATACTCGGGGAGGTTAAAAGTACTAAGAGAGAAAAGGGAAAGAATGAAAAACAGAGAGAGAGAAGCAGTAGAAAGCGTGGAATCGGGGAGGAAGGATAAATACTGGCCGGTAAATTCAACCGCGACAGGAACGACAGAACGAGGGGGTGTGTCCTCCGAAAACTGCGTTTGTAACGGGCTTGCTTGCCTCTCGAGTTAATAATGGCCTTGCCGTTGAACAAAGACTCACAATAGAGTAGAGAGAACGAGAGATAAATAGATAGAGAGAACGAGAGAGTAGATATATATACTCGTCGAGGAAGAAGAGGACATCGTAGGAAGAAAAATATACCTACCGATAGGCTTTACAACTAAATTATACTCTATTAGGTAGACCGGAAAATATCGATAACGATTACGATAACGATTATGCAACAACAGCAACCACGGACCAGACCAATTATCCCTAGATAATTAGCCTGTTCCGAATTTCTCCTAGGAGAAACGAATAGAATGAGTTGAGGAATTAGAACAAAAAAAATAAAAAGAAGAAGATAAATGTCTTAAGCCTAACCCTTCTCCAACCCCCCTCCCACCCCGTGATCCAATACTAAGATTTCGCGAAAGTAATTTGTTTTCTTGTGAATTTATATTTTGATTGATCATATAACAAATTTTATATATCACATTTTTGTACGTTATTATATATGTTTCTAAGTTGAATGGAATTTAATTAAAATACGATAAGATATATATATTATCTTTTTTAATACGGTTCCTAATTATTTTCCAGAATGGTATTCATAATTTTGACAGGGAAGAAAAAAATGTTCTTTTAATTGAATTATGGTGAAATTTAAAAAAAAGAAAAGAAAATATTCTATAATTTGCTATTTATCGTAACACGCATTACGTTTGAGAAATAAAAAGCATCATACGTTTTGTGCTCTAGAATAAAGATTCATAAATAATCTTAAGAGGATAATAAAATTGCACAATACATATTTTCGTTTAATATTTAACATCTCGAGTCTGCAGAAGGTATACCGCTGTGCCTGGCTGTAAATGTAAATTGAGCTATTCAAAAAAAAAAATTGAATTTATTATATATGTCCATATATCCGTTCACGTTTATTTTATAAAAGGGAAAAAGACAATATGAGAATTATTGATACGAGAAATATTACGAATATACGTATTAAATACACATTTTTGTGTTTTCAGTATTAAACGATAAAAATAATTATTTTTAATAAAATATTTATTACGGAGAAACGAAAAAATGGATATATTTGTAATGTAACTATTTAGTCCTAGAATCTCAATAATATTTCACGAATATTTCCTTTGTAAATTTATAAAATTAATTAAATATGGCATTAATTAATTATTTGTATTCGTAAACGACGAAATATTGATTAAATGTATAGAACAAATATCAACTTTATATAATGTGTTATTCAATAGATATATATATATATATATAGTACAATATAATTAATCAAAATATAAATTAACATTTAAAACATATCCGCATAACGAGGTCGATTTCCCTGCCAAAGATCTTTTTTATAATCCAAAAATATTAATCAAAAAAGAAATCAATATTGTTTTAATTACGCAAAACATTGCTGGTAATTTTATCATTTAGCAAAAAAGTACATATATCGATTTTTAAATAATACTCTCTTTTTCCAATTAAATAATACTCATTTGCACGCGCAATACTTTAAACATTTTTCATGAAATTATTTAAAACCATTAGCTTTTATAAAATTGAAAATAAAATTCGTTGACTTTCAAAGTTCATACACGAAAAAATATACATATATATTATAATTTATTTCGAGTAAAAACTACTATTAAAAAAGTAATACGAAAAAGAGATGAGTTAAATTTGGCATTATTTGTCGAAAATTCTCTGATACGAAAAGAAAAGAGAAGAGTAAACGAGGATATAAGTAAAAATAACTAAATTCAAATCGTTAAACGAACATTGGATTTTCTTATCTCGAAAAGATTATAAGAGAAACGATATAATGAAACAACACGCGTGTAGCCATTTAATCCGATAATAGAAATGGCACGAGATCTCTGATGAGAATTCGTCGTCGACACTTCGAGAATACTCGTTTAGAATGTGCTATGTGTACTATACTGATGCGAATACGACATCCATCTTCTCGCAATGGCCATCACGAGCAGCTTGACATTTTCTCAGTAAGAGAAAACCTCTTCTCTTGTATCTAGTGATGAACAAACGAATGAATGAACGAACGAACGAACGAACGAACGAACGAATGAACGAATGAACGAATGAACGAACGAACAGAAACAACAAGAATGATGAGTAAAAATAAAGAACGAGTGAAGGAAGAGGAGCAGGAGGAACAGGAGGAAATAGGCCAACAAAATAATCTTCCTCGTGATATGTCCGTGTGTCGGAAGAAAAAAGTCCAATGTCTTGTGCAAAGAAAAGAAAAACGGTAAGATAAGAGAACGATGGTCGCCAAGTAAATATTTTCGCTAGACTATATAGTAAACTACTTCTATACTTTCTTATTATTGATGTTGATGTTTCTTCCGAACCGGATTTAAACTTTGTTAAATGCAATATTATTAAACTAGTTTTTCGAAAAAGGAGATCATCTTTTTTACTTTCTTTTCTAAATGTTTATTATCTCTTCGTCAAATTTTTAATATAATATTTCTCTTATTTCTATTATTTCGTATATATATTTATTATTAATATAAAATATCAAATATAATTACGATTTGTCGATAGAATAACATTTTATTTAGAAAGTTCTCGCACATTCGTAGTTAAAACATTAGTCTCGTTTGGTATAAGAATTTATTCTACAACGTGTCCTTTTGATTCCACGTTACTTTTCCTAACTATCTTTTAATTGCACCAGGACACAATACGTGTCCGCACACGTGCGTCGAGAAAATGATTACGACCACTGTTAAACGAGACAAAATAGTTGTAGAAACATCATTATTAATAATCCGACCATAGAAAAATCTAAATTTCATTACGGTATAACGTTTCCCCAGATTTCGTATTACTAATAATAAATCAAAAAAAAGAGAGAACAAAAATAAAATAAACTTATAATCGATTTAGTTTCAAATTTTCGTAGGGAACCGATTTCTAACCGAGGATTCGTTCGAGAAAGCTTCGCTAAACATTAATTATTAGCATCGATCATGAATATTTTTCCTATTAATAATAGAAGAATAAATAAAAAAAAAATGATTTCAAATAGAAGAGTCGTACGAACAGGTTTCTAAGAAAAAACGTTCAAGGACAACACGAAGGAGTGGTCTGGCAGGAATCAGCGTGTCATCATCGGAAGATGTAGCTAACGCGGTCAACGAAAGAATAGTAATGCGAAGAGGAAGGTACCAGACTTTCGATCTTGTCGAAAGGAGACGGAGAATAAGAGATTTCCGAGTTCCCACAGCGAGTTGTCTCTGTCTTTCCGTCCTGTTTCGATCATCTATTTCATTCTATCTCTTTCTTTTTGTTTAAAGCAAGTTGTGCACGCTATTCGAGGCGATGAGAATCGCGTATCGAAGCGAAGCAAAACCGCGTACACCACCGCTACCACCACCACCACCAGATGACGGCTACTTTCTCTGTCCCTTTCCTTACTTCCCCCTTTACCCCAGCATCAGCAAGTTATGGTCCAGAATGCGTTCGACTTGAATGACTCTTCGAATGAGTCTTTCGAACAACTTCTACTATCGTTAAAACGAGAAATTCAGGTAACCCTTCTACAACATGGAATCCTAAAACACGGTTTCATTCAACACAGCATTTTCTAGGAACCTATCTACCGTGTTATATAGGAGAACTACCTGTATTCTCTTTCGTAACATACGAGATATGAATGAAATTGTTTCTCTCTCTCTCTCTTTCTCTCTTTCTTTCTCCCTCTTTTGAAACATAAACGCGTCATAATGCGAATGACGCAATAACCATAAAAATCCGTATACATATTCTCCTTATATGGGAATATTTTCCAACGAAATCGAACAATAAATATATCATCAAAATACGTACCGAAAATAAAATATATATGTTGATGCAGATTTATAAATAGAAGCCCACCCCACCCCCTCGCGTCCTACTACTATTTCGATATTCCCCGAGCGTATTTCAAGCAATAATATTCCAATCTAGGTGTTGTTCTTCCAACGTATCCCCATTGGTACCATTAATCGGAAGTTGAAACGTTCGCAAATCGAGTGAGAAACGTCCCCATGGTGTGCTACCGTATACCACAAGTATCCTGGAACGTTGGCCGTCATCGCCATACCCTTCCCCCCACCTCCTCCCTCCTTATCCTGACTATCATCATCAGCAGCACCAGCAGCATCAACAACAGCAGCAACAGCAGCAGCACCAGCAGCGTAACAAATAATAAACCGTCAGTTAATCCGAACTAGTAGTAGTAGTAGTAGTCTCTCTCTCTCTCTCTCTCTCTCTTACCTTTACCTTCTTCTCGGACCTAAGAATGGCCTTCGGAAAGAAAAGGGAAGACCAACTAACCTGGGGGAGAGGGAGGGGAGGACAGGGGGAACAAAGAAAAAGACGAGACTCAGAAATAGAGGGATCGTAAAGCTGAACCGGATTGCTCGAAAGAAGATGGAAAGTGGGGGAGGAGGGAAAGGAGAAGGGTTAGGAACGAAGCACGGTCCACGCGTGGCCCCCAGCTCGTTTCCTGTTCTGATTGGACGTTGGCTCGTGGCCGGCGCTCGCCATTCACCGGAAACTCTCCCTCTTTCTCTCTCTCTCTCTCTCTTGTTCTTATCCAACGTATCTCTATCCCTCTTGTTCTTTTTCTTACTCGTTCAGTCGTGCTGCTGCCGACGTAGCATCATCCGACCGACCGACCAACCGACCGCAGGAGCCTCCAACTTTGTTTTTTCTCTTCTTTTCCTTTTCTATCTTACGGCACCAGCTTTTATGTTGCCTCATCTCTTTCTTTCTTTCTCTCTCGCTTGTGTTGTACCACTCTTATCCCACCTTCATCGTATCTTTTTTCACCTCAGTTCAGACAGGATCAAGAACTCGTCAAACCTGTTTAAGCCAGGCTACCTGCATCCTCCGGCATCAGAAGCGATCCATGCAAGAGTAAGAGAAATGTATTATAAAGAGAAAGGAAGAGAGAGAATTACTCTTATTTTTCTTCTTCTTCTTCTTCTTCTTCTTCTCCAGTCTTCTTACCTCTACTCTCGTGTATCTTGTATTCTCGTCCGTTACGATATAATTGCAAGATTCGCGCGGCTTATTCCACTTCCATAGTTTTGTGCAAGAAAAAACAAGGAGAGAGAGAGAGAGAGAGAGAGAATGAGGGAAAAGGGAGCGAGAAGGGTTTATTCCAGAGAGGGCCAACCTAGTTTCAATTCGTTGTCGCTTCGTTCGCTTTTGTCCAGGGCATGCGAGCCGAACGAATCACATGACGTCCTTTTTTCTTTTAACACTTTTCAGAGCATAAACCTATCTACGTCACCCTTTTCTCTTTCCTTTTCTTTTACTTTTTCTTTTCTTTTCTTTTTCTTTTTTTCTCTTTCTTTCTTTCTCTTAGCATCATTTTTCTTTTTCATTTCGTCAAAGTGTTTTATCTTTTTTTTCCTCTCCTCATAATTTATCCCTTTAACTCTTCGCGCCAGAAAATTTTATATAATAAAATAGTTCTACGTTGCATTAACATTTTATTGCATTTTAAATGTGAAACTAAATTGATATATTTTTTTTGAAATTATTTATATTTCTTACAGATACGAAATCATATATCTTTTTTCGATACATTTTGTAACTCTAACGCGAATCTTCGTCATACGTGCACGTCTGCCTATCCATCTCTATCTATTTTCATTCTCATAGTTTCGAAAGTACAGGAAGCAATATAAGAATATTTGAAGAAAGATCTTTACAATAAAAAGCAAAAGAAAAATAATAACTAAAAGCGCGAGATATCAGAGATGGAAAGAGAGAAAGAGTAGAGAAAGAGAAGAGAAGAGGAAAAAGAAACAACAACAAGAAAAAAAGGATGAAAGGAAAAGGGAAAAGGGAGGCGAAGGGATTTTTAATCGTACGCATTGCATCGAAATCTTCTCCTTGGCGTTCGAAGAACCAATAAGATTCTCTCTCGTAGCAAGGCAATAGAAATACCCGTTGTTCCACTCGATCGACGATCAAAGAAACGCAGAGCCACGTTTTACGATACGTATCGAGGACCAACTTTTTCCACCAAACAAAGATTCCCCTTGCCCCTTTCCTCCCACCCTCCCTCCCGTTCATTCTATCCCTATCCCTGTCTCTCGTCTTCCTTCTCTTTCCAACTCTCTTCTAACTTTCCGTCTTTCTCCCTTCCTTTCGATTAGTCGATGGAAACGACCCCCTGCAAAACTAAAATTCTTCTTCCTCGACTACGAAAAGTTTCTCTTACCAGTGTACGCGAGAAAGGGAGATAGATGTGCATCCTTGCCTCGTTGCATCCAAGCTTTTCTCAACTTTTACAGGTATGCCCGCTTAAAGGCTTATGCAAACGTAAAACCGGTTAAATAAGTAGTAAAAATGAGTTTAGATCGGACGTTACCGTTACAATACAAGTAAGTACTTTAATCAGAGGAATTGCTATCGTTCCGAAACGAAGGATTGCACTCACTGGAAGATGCTATATACGAATAATACAAACGAGATGCAACTTCTCTATATGTATATATGTATTAGTGTGTGTGTGTTTCTCTCTCTCTCTCTCTCTATCTCTCTTTCTCTTTCGCGACTATGCCTCGGCCGAAAAGAGCATCGGAGAACTAAAGCTACTATGTACCTAACGAAGTAAACTTTGTCAGCTGCAGACTACTTGCTTGCCAACAATAGAAGTTGTTCGACGTTACATCGACGTAAACTTTCAACATTCCGAGCAACCCTTTCTTGTCAACCCCTACGTTGACTTCCTCCTTATCATAGGTACAAGTAATCTTTGTAACTCGATATACCAACATTTTTAGAAAAGCTTCTCGAGACAAAAATAAATGCGCTTTCTTTTTTTTGTCTTCTTCTTCTTCTTCATTATTTACTCGAGTTTCTACCGTTATGATATTATTTTTCTTTTCTCTCTCCTTTAATCATCGAGCTTTGGATACATTTCAGATAAGTGCTAGACTTCCATTTGCATACGTCCCAACGAATAAATCAAATATTTTTGTCGGCTCTTCCTTCTTCTCTCGCCAACTTTTCGACTAGTCTAGACTACCACCCGGCGTAATATTATTTTTAAAGAGAAAAATGAAATAGACGAAGTCAAATAAATTGGAATACGAATTTTTGATACGGATAAGAGAGAAAATAATTAACGTTTAATACGCGCAAAAATCGATATGCACTCTCGTAGAGAAGGAGAGAAAATGGGAACGCAAGCTAATTGCACTTGGAAATAGTCATTCGGTGGTGGAAAATTAAATAATATTGTTTAAGAAAGCAATTAAGGTAAAGTTAGAGAGACCTAACTTAATAAACTAACTTCATAGAGAATTGAAAATGAAATGATGGAACGTCTCGATCGTAATATACACCAATTTTCTTTACCGATTTCGTCGAATAAATATCCTTGAAAAAGAGAGAAACAGAGAAAAAGAGAAAGAGAAATGGAAAGAGAGAAGGAAAATCAGACAGAGAACGAGTTGAGAATTGCGAGTTGCTCGTAAACCCGTGAAATTGACGAACGTTGCACGAAATTCTTCCTATCAATCGTTTCTCCGGTAACGAGACACGCGAAATAGTGCTTTCCCTCCCCCCACCCCCAGTCGTGGAAAAGCAGCCAATGCTACTTCAAGTTTTCGATTCGAGACAGAGAAACAAAGAGAGAATGAGAGAGAGAAAAATAAAGACAGGGTATACACGTGAGAGGGAGAAAGGAAAACAAAGGACAAACCGAGAGAAGAAAAAGGGGAATCTTATTCTACTTAGGACGTTGTTCGTTTCAGATACCTTTGGAATTCGATTCAATTTATTTCCTTTTTTACACTCAAACTTCTCTTTTAATCCTTTCCCACGTTTGTTTTATATATTATATTATTTTTCCTTTTTTTTCTCTCTATATTCCTAGGTTACCAATTTAATGCCTATATAGAACTATACTTCGCATTATCGTTGTATCGTTTCAAATAATAAATAAACGCGATTGTCGTTACTTATAAATTCAATTCTTTCAACAAAATGTAGATATTTCAATTGGTATTCCATTGCGCGTTGAAACCATTTAATACGAAAGAAAACAGCGAGGGAAAGCAAAAATATTCGCGTTAGGATAAAAATTTGTCGAAGTTTGTTTAAACAAAAAATTGTTTTATATACGAAAATCGTATTTCCAGAGTATCGCGTTAAACTGATAAAAATACAAATTTTCGAATAGTAACTACATTTTTCCAACAAAATCCTCATGTATATATATGCACACACATATATATATACATATATACATATCTAGAATAAGCGAACGAGTATATTTAAACAAAGGATTGAATTTGAACGAGGAATAAGGAATAAGAGGCGAATGATGAATTGGGCTCGAGGCAAGAAACTTGCATGAAGAGAGAACACATATCGGACTTGACTCCTGTTATACGTAGGCTAAGAGATAACGGTTATTTCATCGAATTATGATTGTTCCGAGCAAGTGGGAAATAGGCAACAGGTGGAATGGGGTGCCGCAGTAGCCGCCGCCCTGATCAATACTTAATTACGCGTTTCTCTACGACCCTAGTATTCGACGATTCTTTCTCTCTTACTTTCTCTTTTTCTTTTTTGTCAACCGAACGGACCCACGACGGGTCAGGGTCGATATTTCCGATTGAGGTTTTTTCCGCATGCCTATATCTCCGCTTCCCTTCATTATATTCTCTCTCTTTGTCTCTCTTTCTTCTTTATCATCAGGTGTTTTCCTTTCTGTGTCTGCGTCTACCTTGCTCGCACTTACATTTAAGTTTTTCTTTCAATATTTGTCGTCGTCGTTCTCTCGTTCGTTCGTTCGTTCGTTCGTTTTCCCGACCGAGAACTGCGATGTAACACTCGTCTTCTATAGAAAAGCAACGACTCTCCTTTCTTTTTTTTCTTTTTTATTTTACCTTTCTTTATTCCCTTTCACCGCTTCTCCTCGCTTTATATTCGGCTTTAAAAAAGAAGGAAAGGGAAGGAAAAGAAAAAAAAAAGTTCGTTCGGTGGCCTTGTCTCGCAATCGCGCTCGAGTACATCGATCCGTCGCGAGAGAGAGGTTGGTATCCTCCAAAAGTCATCCACCTTTCTACTTCTTCTTCTTCCCTCCCTCCCTTCCTTCCTTCCTTCCTTCCTTCCTTCCTCTTTAACTTTTTCTTATAATTTGTCTGGCATCGAACATTACCATCCCATGCCTACGAATAAAATACGCCGATGCCATGAATAATATCGATATTCCCATTATTTTATATTTTATATTTCATTATTCTGTCTTCGATCTGTTTAAAAAATAAATACAGGTAACGCTGTGCGAAAATCTTGGAAAGACAGAATTTTAAAGCTATTACGAGGGTGGAGTTCGAAAACCATCTACTCGTATCAATTAATCTCGACTTACAATTAGCGGAACGCTAACAAGTAACACGAAGCTTTTCATAAAACTAACATTCCACAAAACTATGATTTAGTTTAGTTTCTATAGAATTTATTAAAAACATAGCAAGTATTAAACATTCCTGAATAATATTACTCGCTTTTTAACAAAAAAAAAAGAAAGAAAAAACAAAGTCATCTAATTAAAATATCGTATGAGATAACTGGAATTTAAATTAGTTTTATCCATAGATTTAAATAACGTACAAAGAGATTTCATTAATAAATAATAAAAAATGATATCAATATACAATTAATCAATATACCCATTATTATCGAATTAAAATGGACAGTAACATTTTGTTCATATTCTCTAATGTACTACCCATATCAATCATATTATCCTGATGGTAAAAGTAACTAAATTATACGAGTAATAATTTTATCGTCAATTTTCCCATAGACTAACGATCCTAAATTCATAATTACCTTTTAACAAATTACATTAGAAGGGAGTAACATTTATCCTAGTAGGTATACATCGAATCGAAGAAGTGGATACAGCACAAGGGATAGATTGAAATCGCGATTATTTCTATTTCCGTAAAATCAGAAACGAGATCGAAGGAAATTAGCGACGCGGGGGATGGACGAAATAGTAGTTGCAAACACAGTTGTACTATTACACGCACGTACGCTCATCCAATATTCGCACCTAAACTCGAAGTATACAGAGATAGAGAGAGAGAGAGAGAGTGAGAGACGACACACTTGCACTCGCATGTTTGTAACGATCACAAGAGACTCGTCGTCACCAGGGCTAGCTCGATTCAGGATTGTTCCGGTCTTGCACATCTGAATTCCCGTGGCCTCTACGCGAAAGCAGCCAGGCAGGCAAGTGCGCGTCAAAGCGAAATAATTCAGTTGCCACTCTCTGGCACAACGTACAATGTGAACTAATGAGCACGTTCGATGAACCGAGGACTGACCGAGGACACGTGCCTTTAGCTTATCCGATCGTTTTCCGTCCTTCCGTTTTGCGTTCGATTCACGATACTCGTTCCATCTATCCGTTCGTTCCCTTCTATTCGCACGATTCCTCCCACGAGTCTTGTTTCCCCAGAGTAAACCCCCTCTGTGACGCTTTAACTTCCCATGAATCGATGCGAGAAATGAACATTTCGTCTCTCTCTCTTCTACGATTCTCTACGTAACCTTTCCTGTCCTTTAAATCCCATTTCGAGGAATACCCATATTTGACCATTTATATATATATATATATATGTATAGATTTTATCCAAATAAAATAATATTATCTCTCTTTTCTATTATATATACTCCTCTTAGATTCTAGACAATATTAAATAAGTATTTTATATTCGATCTGGTCAAATATTGGTAAGAAAGTATACATTGAAACGTTATAGTAACCGTAATCCGTTATCATATTTATTCTCCGATATAAATATACTTTAATAATGATTATCGTTTACCATCTCCTCCCACTCGCAGTTCTATAAGATTCTATTAAGAAACGTTGAAATTGATATTCCTTCAGATTTAGTCGTACATTTATCGAAATTCAAGCACGCGTATATTACCACCCTTATGCGCGCATAAGCGTTCTTGACATACTTACTTAAATATTAGGTCGTTGTTATTCTTTCCCAATGGTTCGGACTATATATCTCGAGAAGGAACCTTATCTCCTTTCTCGAAATACAGGTACCTCTTATACGTATCCGATATATCGATCTCGTATTTCCCTGAGATTCGCGTCGTTCCACGAATGCCTCGGAAACGCGTAACGATACCGGTTAAACCGCAACATAACCCAGATATCGATTTCTAACGATAGCTTCTAAATATGCGGATACGCGGTCACGCGTATTACGTTCATACTATCTATCCACCATGCGTTCTTGCCGTATGTAGATAGAAGTATGCGATTCCTTCGTAGGAAAATGAGAACGATCCCGCTAGATTATTCGCCAGATCGAGTTTCTACATTGCTTTTGTAGAGTAGTATACCTCTATACCTTTAGCAACTTACCTATTACCTTTACCAACCGAGGATAAAGATAATTTGTACTTTTAAAGTAATAAACTGTGAGAGATCGTTTTCTCTACAAAACTCTCGAATAGTTTAAACGCGTAGGTACGTACGTACGTACGTATGTTCCTTTCATCCGACTTTTGGCAAAAACTTTATTCGATTTATCCTCGTGAAACTCTCCAGTAAAATACTTTTAATTAATATTTTAAATGGTAGTAGTTTAATTACGAGAAAGATCAAAAAACAAACTGAATGAATATATATATATATATATATTTCATTATATATATGTACCTGTTTATTTATACGGAAATTAGCTGTTCGAATAAATTTATAATAATTTTAATAAGATTTGATATAATCTAAGAAGGAAGTTATTTAAGTCATTTGAATTCAATCTCGACTATTATTAATTCTAATAAATTTTCTTTGCTCGAATAATTTCAATACTTGCGCGTCCATTTGTTTTGTCCTTTTTTTTTTGATAAAAATAATATTGCATAATAAGGAAGCGTTTGATTTTTTATAAACTCCCACGTTGACTAACTTCGAAAGCGTAAGAGATCTAACATTCGCGATGACAACGATTAATGTCTCTTGAATTACTCCTGGAAATCGATGACGAGTAAAACCCGTGAAGACCTACGAAGTTCCTCCAATAACGGTAGAAATTGATCGCATAATGTCGCGAGGAATATATTCTCCATGACGTAAGTACCAGAGTAATCAGGCAATGCGAGCTAACAGTATTGGAAAATTGAGTTTCCGTGCTTTTGCCGTACTTACGAGCACGCTAATTAGGGTTAATGCGAACGCTTGCCACGAAGGGCTCAATTGTAACGTTGCCGTACCCTATGAAAAGATCGAAGACATAAAACGAGCCTCGTTCGCTCTCTTCGTATTTAATGTAATTAATTGAATCTATGTATGCATATACCTATATGATGTATACACCGTACGCGTATGAATTTTCTAACGTTAGTCAACGAAATTTCACATTTAAGGGATAGATAGATATAGATATACAAATATTTCCGCATATATATATCTGGAGAACTAGCGAATGAAAGATGTACAGATGATAGATAGATAGATAGATAGAGAGAGAGAGAGAGAGAGAAAATTTATCCTCGTTTCGTCGTGGTTTGTTACGCCGCCAGCCAATTATTCTAACCAAACTTAAGCTGAGAGTCCAATTATCTATGTAGCCGTTGTTTAAACAATAGATTTGAAATCGGAGCGATGTTAAAATGTGTACAATGAATTTTCGTTAATCAACAACACGTTCAGTACTTAAAGTATATACTAATTTCGATTAAATTAAACTACGAATATTTTTATCTTGAAAACTTACGTGCATTTATAAATAAGGGATATATGAAAAGCAAACAGAGAGAGAGAGAGAGAGAGAGAGAGAGAGAGAAAGAGAACAAAGGTTAAATGTATGTGTGCATTTAACAGTGCATTAACAATGCATTGACATATTGTACGAGTTACGTATAAACGTAAGAGCTGAAATGAATTCTATAGGTTGTCCCCTTTCCTGCTCGTAAATTCATCATCTGTAATATTACATAAGTTCGTATATAGATATATATATCTACTGTAAATTCATCGTTTATGCGTTCGGCTTTGTTAGAATAATATAATATAGATCAGCGAACAATGTCTTGGGAAACTGTGTAAGACCGTAGAACCATAGCGAGCGTGCAAGAAAGGGTGAACCGAGCGATCTTTAGAAAATGATTCCTAGCTGAAAGATAAGAAAAGGAGAAAAATAGGGAAAGAAAAAAAAAGAAAAAAGAAAAAAGAAAGAAAAAGAAAGAGAAAGAAATATAAAGAAGAAAAAAGGTTTTCCTAAACGTAAAAAGGAAAACGTTGAACGTCTCGTTTGTTCGCTTATGCTTTTACTTCGCCCTCCGAAACGATTTTCTGAAAAGCATCCTAACCCCCTCGGCGAAATAAACTATATATAGTATATACTATATTATACACTATATATACACGTGTGGTCGTGTTTATGTTTCAATGTGTGACGTCGGCTATGGTGGTACGGCCTATAAAAAGTGCATACCATATAAGCGGTAGAAAGAAGACGAACGTAAAGTACAAACGTTCATGGAAAAGACAAGGAGATATATTCCGAGCGACTTATATCATTCTCTTACGAAGTTTACATTATTTACAAGGCTGCTTGCTGCTACCTTTTCCCTTCTATCTTTCTCGTTCTATCTTTCCTAATCCAGATAGAAGAAGAACAAGAAGAACAAGAAGAAGAAGACTTATTTTTTTCTTTTTTTTTTTTTACGAGTAACGCATTATTCCGTTAAGATGAAAGGATCGAAGCAGGGAGAGTGTGAGAGAAAGAGAAGGCTCGTTATTGCGATAAGTAAAAACAGTTAATCGTACTTCTTACAATAACGATTACGATAAATCTAGTCAATCGTATAAGTATACTCTTGTATATATATATGGCTCGTTCTAATACTATTACACATTTTTCTATCTGATACAGGAAAGACTTAAATGGAATTAAAAGGATATAAATAAGATAATTAACAGCGATGGTACGTAAAATATTGGTTCGAAGAAATAAAAAAAAAAAAAGAAGATTATAAAACTGTAACTAAAACTTTCAAATCTGTAAGAAACGATTATTAATTCCTTCCTTTATTCTTTCGAAGTCAAACAACAACAAAATTTTCTATCAAAAATATTTTAGATATATTATATCTATAGCTATTTAAAATAGTAGCTTTTATTGGATTCTTATTGGAAAATTCCAGTGATTTACGAAAGAATCGAAAGTTTCTTCAATGGTGGAATAGAGAAAAGGGTAAGGTCAATGTGTAAGCGATAAAATAGAAAATTCAATAGAATGTTAAACCTGCCCTACAATCGATTCTTCTCTCTTATTTCTTCCTCCTCCTCCTCCTCCACCTCCTGTTCATCCACATCCTCTTCCACCACCACCCCAACCCCCTCGTAACGTAAGAGAATCTCGTAATTTTCATTTGCGAGAGATCCAATAACGACGACGAAGATTTATCGTAGACAGGACCAATCGTGTTTGTTTTATATATCAAAGAAGAGAAGCAACTATTCGCATAGTTATAACCTCTATGTATGTATATGTATTTATACAGGATGACGAGAGAAAAAAAAAAGAAACGTTTCGATATTCGAAGGGTTCACACGAGAAGAATAGTAAAAAAATGTCTAATTAAACACGTATCCTATAATCAATCCTTCAGATGTAATTAAACTTTTTTACCATTGATTTTATATTTATTTCTTCAATTAGGCTTGACTATGTTCAGATAATGAAATAAATTTCACTTATTTAGTATTATTTAACGCGTTTAGTGTCGTTTTAATATTTATAATTATGAAAATAATCTGACAAGAGGTATTTATAGAAAATTATAAAACTTGTTACTGTGTATCTAAAATGATACACGTGGTTTAAAAATAACATTTCCTCATATTCTTCTTCTTCTTCATCTTCTTTTTCTTCTTTTTCTGATCGAACGCAACGTATCATCGTATGCTCAACTTTCGGTGATATCTTTTTTCCTTTTCCCCTTCTCTCTCCGTCCTCTCTTTTTATCTCACCCATTTCTTTCTCTTTCTTATTCATAGAAATAAAGATAGTAGTATACACATGAGTTGCATGCGAATTTTATAACGCAGAGAAGAACCCGTGGAACAGGTTGTTCCACGGCGAGAAGCATCAAAGGAAAGAGAAAGAGAAAGAGAGAAAGAGAGAAAGAGAGGAGAAAAAGAAGAAGGGAAACCAGCCGGCGTACCCGCGGCCTTTTTGTTCGCAAGCCGCCATAAGCTCGGTTCATCGTACGACGAACTTATTCCTCTTCGTCCAGAGCACGCTTCTGCTGCACTCGTTGCCGTTGCACTCGGTGCTCCTGCATTCGTTGCCGCACTCGCGGTTCTCCTACTGGTCCACGGGCATCGTCGTTCCTGTTCTTTCATTACGCGTAAAACTCAACTCATTCTCTTTCTATCATTTTTTCCCGGGGAAAAAAGATAGGGGGAAGGGGAGGTCGTCGTTTTTGGTCAAAACAGTGACGTGACATACGTCCAACTTTCCGAGCCAAAGAACGGAAATTACCGTCGACGTTGCTAAAGGAAAAATGCGTTTGTTCTAATAATAAAATGAGAGAACGAAAGGAAGAAAGGGAATGAAAGAGAGAGAGAGAGAGAGAGATGGGAGAAGATTGATCGATTTAAATTTTCCTGACGATGATAAAGTTCCATACGAACGAGAGAAGAGAACGTATGCGTATACGTAGATATAGGATAAAGTTCGCGAACGATCCGATTTTGATAATTATTCGATTAAAACAGACCGTTGCGAGTGGATTTGCTATTAAATACCTACACTTTTACGTACGCGTACATATATATTTGTATACGGAGAACGTTCTTTTTCTTTTTTTTTTTTGAGATCAATTCGAAAATGAAAAATAACTGAATTGGAGGTGAACGACCGAAGAAAAATATGTACGTACAACGATAGTAGTATTTTATAATTTATAGTCGTTCCTTCGTTTTTCTTTCAATTCCTTTTTTTTTTTCCACGTGTACTACTGAAACAACTGCAGCCGGTAGCTGGTGCAGTAGTAGCAGGTAGCTGCACCAAGCAGAAAGTCTAGTAGGTATGTATTTTACATTTGTTAATGAATCCTCTCTTTCCCTTGAAGAATCCGGTTTTCAAACGGAAAATATATTACACGGATTCTCGGTATCCGTTATTTACCGGGGCTCTTCTCCTCTGCGTTTTATTCGAATTTTTTAGAAAGAAACGACGTCGAGAACCGAACGTATTCGTTCGATTTTGTTGTCGTCTTTGTGTCGCAATCAGCTGTTGTTTCTCGCATAAATAAGTATGCACGTATACACGTGCGTCTATATACAAGTGCGTATATTCAAATGAATAGACTTATATAGCATCGTACCGATTTAATTTACACACCGAAGTAGGAATTGGTACGAGTGTATAGGATACAAAATTGAGATGATATTTTTCCACGGATTTATCGTTTTTCTTGTTTACCTTTTTCTTTTTCTTTATTTCTCCCTAATATATCAACGGATTTATACTATCTCGTTTCGATATTTCATGCAAACCGAACTGATTTAATATTTAAATATTATTATCTGTGCTTTTATGCTATATCGCGTTTTATAAAATTAAATTCATTTATCGTATATACCCCACCACGATATAGAATTTCTTATTGTCTATTAATATTATTATCGAAATTTGAAGACTATTTTTCAGATTAATTTTAATTTACAGTTGATACCAAAAAATTGAATATAATCGTTCAAAAAGTTCTCGCGTGTGTTAAATCGTGTTATAGAAGACAAACAAATTTCAATTCGATCACGTAACACATAATTCATCTGATATACATATATGTATATATAAGCAACCGTAGATTACTCTCTTAAACGTAATCCATTTAAAAATGATTACGCGAAATCCAAGGAAATTAGGTATAATGAATCGAAGTTGAATAGAGAGGGAAATTCGAACATATGATTAACAAAACATCGAGTTAATAACGACGAGAGAGAGAGAAAGTATACAATAGATCCGATCCTATCTCTAATTAACTACTAAATAAAATGTAATTAATGTTATCTCGCGCGTACGTTCCGACGAAACTTTATTCATTCTCGAAAAGGGCTATTATAAACTTTTGGAGAGTTCGACGATTTCGATTATACGGGATACACCTACCTGCCTACCTACCTACCTACCTACCTGTATACATACCAACCTACCGCATCGAATTTTCGTCGAAATTTAAACGCGCATCGTCGAATTCTGACGAAAGCTTTCAGGCTCGATTTACCGCTTGTTAGATAATAAGCTTATTATCGTCGAGAGCTTGTATTTTTGAATCATGCGCGTAGATACGTGTATGTGTATATTCGCTCGCGAGTGCGCATAAATGTGTGTGTGTGTGTATGTGCGAGGGGGGAAGAGAAGGGGTGAGGGGGTAACGGGAACGCAAACTAGTTAACTACCTCCGAGGTAACGGTCAAAATAATCTCGTTAACGATCTCGCTACAATCGATTCAACCGTTCGACTTCTTCTCTCGAGTTTTACCAATCACTGGCTTATAATCATTACCATTGTACTCTGAATATAATCGAGAATACGTGAAAATACTTATATGGATGGTTACGTAAATCCATAGATATATCATATGATCGAAACGTTTATTATTCGAGTTTAATATAAGCGAAACCAATCGGCACAAATCCCTACCTATCGAGTTATACCGATTATTACGTATATCAAACGATTATTTATTAAATGCTCCAATAAATACGATTTAAACGATAATGTTACATCACTTAGTAATAATAAAATATTTATAACGATGCGTTACGAACGTATCGTATATCGCGAACTCTTTAAGACAAGAAGAAAAAATAAATGAAAAGATTTTCCGCAACTAATGATTACGTCTTATTGGATAATACCTTGAATATTTGGAACGAATGGAACAATGATACTATTTGATTTATGTAAAATCCGTTATAACAAAATACACCTATTATAGAGACACCGCAATGCTTTTTAGGAAATCAATAAACGAGCTTTCTGAATATCATTGAATCAATGCGACAGATTATCCGTGTTATTAACCACAATATTACTCTGGCGATGTACCTTCATTGTAGAACGATTAGTCGATCAATTAACCGTAATAATATACATTATAGATTTAATGAATCGGCGGACACATCGACGAACGCATCAGAATATACGCGAAAACATTTAACATGCGTGGGTATGTGCACGCGACAAATCAAACGAACGTGATCTCTTCTCGCGTAGCAGTAAAATGCGAGTTTTCCGAGATTTTCGTTTAACGACGACTTACACACACACATACACACACATACACACACAGAGGAAACAACGGTTTCGGGGTAGAACAATTGTATTTGAAGTTACTTTTTAAATGTTCTACTTTATCCTTTAAAACCCGTTAATTATTCGTTCTTTCGTAAACATCGTCTAAAAGGTAAATGAACCTATCGAAACAAAAATACGAACGACGAAACTAGTTTTCAAGCTGCGAAATGAAAGAGTTTCGAGAGCGGCAAAAGAACCATATCCCGTCCGATCTCAAGTTTCCTCTTTGCGCGTTATAAAAAGAAAAAGTGAAATAAAAAAAAAGAAAAGAAAAAAGGAAAAAAGAAGAAAAAAAAAAAAAGAGAGGAAAAAGATCTCGAAGTTTATCGTGATAACGCCACGAATTCTCTTTGCTCTGGACTTTTACGATTTTAAAGGGTTTACGAGCTTATCTTTCTCTCCTCTTTCTTTTCCTCTTCTAAAATAGTAATGAAAGCTGCTTCTAGGGGAGGAGGAAAAGAAATAAAGGAGAAATAAGGGTTGGGTTGGAAAGAGAGAAAATGCATCATTATGAGGCCAACTAATGGTCAAGATTGCGCACACTCAAATCTTCTCTCTCTCTTTCTCTATCTATTCATCTATCTATCCATCTATCTGCTTTTTTTCTTCTCTCTCTTTTTTCAACCACGGACTCCGAAAGTTAGAAAAAAAAAAAGAAAAAAGAAGAAAGATATGGTAATATCGTAGGGACTAGCGTAGAAACAAAATATGTAAGAGATATATTGCTACGTGTAAGCAGTTGAAACCACGACTAACTTTTAAAAAGGGGGCGTATGAGAGGGCGTTTCTGATAGTATTTCAACGTACACCACTATTCTTATTGCGAGATCTAAAATTACATTGGTTCGATACTGTATATCTGATTTGAATATAACTCCGTATAAAACGATTACGAAGGATTGTTATAATAAAATTCAATTGATGTTTTAATAAGGTGAAATATATTTTTTCTTTCCGATAGGTTTAAATTTCAATGAAAAATTTGTCTAAGGAAAGATTCGTAATACATTTAAAACGATCGAACAATTATCCTTTATCGTTTACACATATATGTACTCAAAGGTAGAAATCCCTAGGAAAGTAAGGGGTCGTAAGCTTATCTTCCTTTACGATCTAACGAGCGTCTTCGAGTAAAATTCGCACTATAAGCTTCGACGAGCGTACCAAACTACACGTTACATTCCTTTTAACAGTTAATTTTCCTTTATTTCGTGTTTAACTACCGATGGATAAGATCTGAAGAGAGAAGAAACGCAGGGAGTAAGGTTGGTTGTTCGTGCAAAAACGTGTAAACGGTAAAGAGTTTCAATAAGCTCGTAACGTGAAATCGTCGTCGTCCCCCCATGTTATTTCGACCATCATCAGAAGGATCGAGTAAAAATATAAGGATCGTGTTAACGGGATACTTCGATCATTTCGTAGAAAGGTTTAATATCGATTATAATTATTTCCAGTAAGACGAATCTACCAAGTTACGACACGCGATTCTGCGTATTATCGTACTTATTTACTTTTTCTATATACAGTGGTGGGGGATAAAAGTATTCGTACATTAAGTATGATTCGATAGGACAGATAATCTACGATTTTTGGAATTTTTTTTCTTTTCTTTAATATCAAATGGTTGATGATAATAATATTGCATTAAATAAATAAATAATAAATATCTTTAGAAACGATATGAAATTGAAATTTCGTTAATTCTTATCTATAATAAATCTACATAGGTTTAATTGCTCTGTATTTAAGTCAGGATTTGGAAAATGAGGAGGATGAAGAGTTAGGAAGCTAAGATAAACCAATGAAATTCAGGAGGCGTATCAAAGCGCGAAATGCAACTGAGAGAACTTACGGGGGAAATTTCTCTTAACTTCTCTACGTGGAATGAGATGAAATGGAGTAAATTTACGCTGGCGGAACCAAAAGTCTGTAAATAATCTGTCTTATGAAGGTTAATCTTTCTTTAGTAATACGTACCTTATTGTGTTTCGTTAGGGTTCGTTTAACATAAGAAAAAAACGATTCGAACGATCGATTCGAGCCACGAATTTTTGTTTAATTTCCTAGTTAAACGCGCCTAAGGTTTTCTCTCTTTTTATATTTAATATGCACATATGTGTAGGTATATATTTAAAGTAATGCACACAAGTAACATGTACATAGATATGCATAAAGATATATCGATGAAAAGGGGTAGAAAAAGAAAATGGAGTCGAGAAAGAGAAAGAAAGAGATATCACACTTAATTTAACCTGGAATGCTTTTCATTTCTATTTAAACTCGTCCGTGTGTTTTCGGTCTCTTGGATGACGCTTTCATTCTCAATTTGCTGGCACGAAAGCTCAAAGCGCGATAAACTAACGTCGGTTATCGTTGACCTAAACGAACGAACGAAAGAGAAAGAGACAAAATACGAAAGGAGAGAGAACTTTTTCAATTTAATAATTTTTTATTTTGGTGTTAGACTTTCTTTAAAATAAACGGGGTGGGGGGAGAGCAAAAAAAATGATAGATACTCAAGGAAGATTAAATACCTTTAGGTATACTTTACGATCATGCAGATGGCATCTCCTTTCGAAACTACAGAGCGGATGAAAGAGAGAGAAAGAGAGAGAGTGGGGGACACTTTAACCGTAAAACTTTAAATTCCTAACCAACGCCAGAAGCGAAGCAAGTTCTCGTTCACGAATTCGGAAGTTAGGAGTTGCAAGTTCGACAACGTCTAGCTGAGAGACGTTTGAAAATTTGATTTTACCCGCGAGAGACGACCAACTAGTCTACCTTTCTCATTTTCTCCCTTTCTCTCGTTTCCTTGATTTCACTTTTCTTTTTTTCTTATTCTACCTTTCCTCTTGGAATGCTTAAGTCAAATTAACTAAGAAATAATTGAAAAATCACGTAGGAATATTTTTTTTCTTATACGTATGTTGGTTGCTCGCGTGTAATAACGTTTATAATTTAAATAAAATAACGTTTCTCTCTCATTTTTAACATTTTCATATTATATTCGAAAAAAAGTTTCCTCGACGTATTCATATATGTTATTAAATCTCTACAAAAGAAGAAGAACAAAATAAGTAGGGTAAGGGTGGTTCAATATAAACTTTCAAAGTCAATAAC
This sequence comes from Polistes fuscatus, assembly GCF_010416935.1. Lineage (NCBI taxonomy): Eukaryota > Metazoa > Arthropoda > Insecta > Hymenoptera > Vespidae > Polistes > Polistes fuscatus. Next base: position 2,400,445 of record NW_025113101.1, read on the forward strand.
TCAGAAAATTACTTTTGTTACATATCAAAATTCTTGGTTGCACCTATGGAATTTCTATTACCTCCGCAGTTATATATTCCTAAGGGAAAATTAATAGTTTAATGATTTACGAGTGGATAAAGTTAAATAAAAATATAATATCTATTGAATTTGACGTATTCGTTCGCGTTAAAAAAAATATATATATAAAATAAATAAAAAAAACAAAGAAATTCGTAATATCTCGGCCATCGGTCAACCGCAATTTACTAACGATTTACGATTATGTATGTATATACAAATATTTAGATGTAGAGACCGATGATGGTATCTGTAGTGGAACCAAATATAATCTATACGCAAACCAGGACTACTAGCAGAGCATTTGAGACCACATTCGAGATAGTATCGGTAACGATGCACTTTGATGATGCTTCGGACCTCGTCAAGGGCTTAGGCAAAGACCATATCAACATCGATCATTGCCAGAAACCAATGGAATATTTTTATTCCTTGATAAATATTACATGCTTTTAATCTACAAAATCTATAAAAAAAATATAAATACGTATATATATATACACCATAGTAAGTTGTATGAATATTTATTAGCCAGCTTAAATGCGAATGTTGTGCAAATTTTTTTTCGAACAAAAATAAATACTACGTTGTAAAAAAGAAGGGAGAACAAAAAAAGAACAAAACAACAACGAAAAAGGAGAAGATAAAAAAAATCACCTTGATATTCGTTAAAACATGAAAATGTAGGAACGGTGGAACAATCGTTAATTAACTACCTGCAATATAGGTAACTGATAAAACGGATACGAATGATAAGTGAATAAATAAAATGAATAATTAAGTTTACTTAGTGAGATATTTCAATTTTTGTTAAAATAAACAATAACGCAGAGACAAATAAAATTTCAATTTCACGAAATTCAATTTATCCTGTTGGGATTATCTTCGATATTGATAGATATATGGATAGACATACATGTATATATACATTTATATACATATATATATATATATAAACGGTTATACTATACAACGTACAATAATTATTAATAATTTCTTTCGTTAAGATCGGAAACAGGGAAAATGAACTATATAAACAAAATGAATAATTTTACGAACAGATGAACAATCGAACGATTGTTCCTACTCTATAAATTATTTCGAACCGGATAATTCTTTGATCCCCGAGATTCGTGTCCATCACTCATGCTATCCCTCGTTCATTAATTTCAAACTAATTGCGCTAGCGCATCAAGGAGCTACATACCTATTAGTAATTACGATCGATTAATCCCGTTTACCTTCGAGCACGATATCGAACGTTAGCCCCACGTTATCGAACGTTATCTACCTGATCGCACACCCGTTTAACGATTAAACGACATCTTAACTACACCCACGCAGCAGTCTTTCATTAAACTCGGTAAAGCGTCCAAGTCGATTAAAGAAGAAAAATTATTTTCACTCGAACCGACGAATGACGACGAGCTTGACATTTCCCTTTCTTTTTTTTCTTTTTCTCTAACATTTTCTAAATCCATCAAAAATCGTTTAATAATCCACCTTCGATTTTTCCCCTACGATTGTCTAGTAACGATCATAGAACAAACATTTGTCAAACGAACCAATCAAAGTTTCCACGAGTCGACCCTTCTTCCTTCTATTTCTTCGTAGAATCGTTCTTAGACTCACCTGTGAACAAACAAAAATATAATAATGTATTTTGTAACGGCACGATTAGAGATTTTTTTCGTTGTACATATATAAAAACAAAACAAGAAGAAAAAATACTATTAAGGAAATGTACAAACTTCGCGTGGAATAAATTTCAGGATATATTTTCTACTACTGGGAATCATAATCATCACCTTCTCTCTTCTCTATCACACGCAGCCCGTTTGTAATTTGCTTATTTATTTATTACCGTGCAATCAGATATCCAACGTAGCAGTTTTCAACGGTATCACCAAACGGACGGGGGAAAACGTATATTCGCAATGCGTACACATGATAAACTTTATAAAATGCAAACGAACGCCGAGTGCGTTTAAACGGCAGTTCGATTTTATTACTTCACTGGTATACTGTACGATAGGTTATGGCAGGGGGTAGGAGGTAAAAAGGGAGGAAAGTGTACAGCTGCGCATTTTCGCATCAGAAATGCATCACCCAATCCGAATTCCGAGTACCCCCGAGGAAAAATAGAAATTTTTATATTACCATTTGTGATAGAAGAAAATCATTGGGAAATAAATTCTGCCTAGATAGATTTCTTCTTCTTCTTCCTCCTCTTCCTTTTCTATCAAACTTCTTATCTTTTCTTTTTTTCTTTTTCGTTTTATATTTATTTGTTTATCGACGAATATAAGTTGATAAATAAATCAAAAAGTAAAAAATAATAGATTACGTGGAGGGGGGGGGATAGAAAAATAATGTGAATAATCAAAGAAAACCAATCCTATATATGTGAAAGATAACCAACGTAGGATGTGTAAATGAGGAAATAATAACATAGTACTGAGAAACTACTTCCGACGTTAGAAATGGGTTTTAAACATTTGCACGTTAATCGTTTTTTCCCCAGTCGCAACATTCTCTTTTTCGCGTAGGTATATCTGTACGTGTATTCTGAAAACACAAAGTTCACTTAATTTAACCCCGAAGGCCTCGGTTGCGAGAAGCGTATATTTTTCCTACCACGACGATCCAAATAAACGTGTCATTTTCTCTGGTTCTTCACCTTCCCCACCCCGACGAGACGGTGAATAAAGAGAGAACAACGGAAAGAAGGAACAAAGAACAAAAAAAAAAGAAATAAAAAAGGAAAGCTTTAAGAAGACTTTGAAAAGCATCGCACGATTTGTCTGCAGTTTACATCGAAAAGTCGAGCAAGTCACCACCACCACCACCACCACTACCACCACCCATTTTCTTACGAGGACAACGGAAAAGAGAGCATTCGAGGTCACCATTGTTCCTATAATCGTTGTGTGTGGATATAATTGCCGACTTGGAAAGTATAAGTACACGAGAATACATATATATATACGTGATCGTAATATCGTAAAGAATGATACATTATGTTTGCTAAGAATTCTCACGTTTTACATGCCATCCCCAATTATTTAAGAGAATTAGAATCTAAAGAAAAATGTATTTTGTATGTAATTTTTGTTCTATTTCGCATTTGTTCCCCCTTCTAATTACGTCATGACTTTCTAATAACACGTGACAACGTTCCATGCGATGACGGGAACAAAATTTTAACCCTTTAATTATTAGATATCATACCAATTCGCGACGCGTGTCTGTTATTAAAAATATCTTCCTACAGGATGCACCGTGATATGTATGTGCATTTGAAAAGATTTCTGGATAATATAAATGTGATAAATTATTAACTACTACGATAGTCTGATTGTTTTCTTTAAATTTGCGTGCAACTACGCGAGCTTAATGCTATGATTACCTAACAATTCGCTTATTTTCTGAATGGAACGTATTTATATATGTGTAATACATATATATATATATCCTGGTGTCCGCTTATAGCATATTATTAAGTAACCTCAGAGTTCATAGAAACGTATATTATTAAAATATTTGTGTATAATGAATCGCGTGACTTACCAAACCGACTGATACTACACATCAGCTGTGTTATGCTATACCTACGGAATATTATTTTCAATGAGAATTATAATTGCGAAAAGCTCCTGTCTGTGCTCCCAGAAATAATATACGTGTGAACATCACTGGGGAAAATTGCTTTACGCCAAAGTGAAACTCATTGATTGCATTAACGCTTTCGTCCATCGAAATAACGTTTCCTATAGACACATTAACGATACGTATGCCTGGGGTATTATGCAATTTTACTATAATGTGGGTGCGTGTGCGCGTGTGTGTTCGCGCGCAAATGTTTAAGCTTAAACTTTTTCAATGCATATAATTTATTGGACATCGGCTTATGAAAGGTAGATAAATAAAATTCTCCTTAAATTAGTGAATAAATGTTTGCGTAATTATGATAAAATATCGTTTTATTCAAGAATGAAACTTCGAATAACGAGAAATATAAGAATTCATTTTGACATATATTGTATTTATTGAAAATCATTGTCAATAATATAATGTTAATAATATTGTTGTGCCTGCACGGGAAAGGGAAATATTAAATATAACGAGCGATTAATATTAATTAATGTGCACGTTTTTTTGCAAATAGTCTGTAAATTATTAACAAACTGACTACTAATAGTCAAAATAATAATTAACATTAACATTTTGTATAGAAATATTTACACGTGCAAAGTATAGTATATTCTCCTTTATTTATGGATTCATTATTCTTCATTTGTTCACATTTTCATGCACTTATTATTCTATTTATTTAACATTTTATATTGTCAATGGCATATTTTCGATTTGTAGTATTATTGTATTGTATTAAATTCAACACCGAATGAGCAACCACATATCTATGGTCCTAGTAAAAAATAAATTGGCACACTTTTCTTCCGCTTTGACCCAAATTCGACTAACTAAAAATAAATAAAACAATAGAACAAAGCGGAGAAAATATAAAAACATTTTGATCGGTCGAATGAAACAACAATCTGGTTTTGTCTAAACATTTTACGCATGGACAATATTTTATTATTGATAAATGTCCCGCAATCCATCGTATTGGGATTGACCAATAAATGATATCCATGTTTTTAGTACAAATAAAGAAAAAAGAAATAAATACCGCAATAAATCGTTTTACCTATTAAAAATTATCGTCGAAGAAATTATTTTTCTCGAGCAATCGAATAAATTGACGATACAAAAAGTGTTCTTTTAAAATAATACTTAATCGTAACGTTATGATACAAATTGACCCAAGTATTAGCCTAAATCCTTAAGGAAGAAAAAGAAAGAAAAAAAAGATCCGTAGAAGTCTCTCGAAGAAGAAAACGCACGCGTGTGCCAGGTGCAAGACAGGTGAAAGATTCACCTGCCTGCAAGCTGCTGCCACGAGAGATCTTTAATTCGGCCCGTGCCTGCCTTGCCATCTGGAAACGAGATATATGGGGATCGAATGAGTAAGACAGAGAAAGAGAGAAAAAGAAAGGGAAAGCAAAAAGAAAGAGAAAGAGAAAAGATCGCAGGATGACTATGCGTTCGAGTGTTCTCTCACTCTCTCTCTCTCTTTCTATTTCACTTCATTGCGAAAGGAACGAACATACGTCCAATCCACGTGAATCGTTGATTGCTCCTTACTAATGAACACGATGAAGAAGCATTGATAAAAACACTTTGCAGTCAGGATTCGCTCCACGACTATTTCTCCCATAGCAAGAACGATTAAGCTCATAGAAGATCTTTGTTAAAGCGCGACAAAACGTTTCGGTACGTATCATTACAATATATGTGTTCTTATATAATAGAAATGGTCATCGTTTATAATTGACGAGCTGATAGATGATTGGATGGTTAAACGTTGTTCCTAATAGTAATAGTCATGCGTGTATATTTCATGCTTACTTATGCATACGTTGTACATAAACGAAGTATAAATTAATAAAGACCTTCTCTTATGCAGTAATATCGACAGGTATCTTCTAATACGAACCGATGAATCCTGAAACACGTAGGTATAAGTGAATGAAAAGATTGAAATCAGGATATATGAGGGGTATAAGATGATAGCGGGAATTTAATTGAGTAATAACCAACCGGTGGTGTTCTAGTTGGTACTTTGAAGTATAGACGATCGTACGCTATAGCGACGTCGTAGCCAGTGGACTATAATCCTGGAAGACCGGTAGGTCCTTAACGTAACAGCAGGTAGACGACGGTGATCGCAAACGACAGTAGACGAGCAGGCTAACTAGTTACGACTAACGTTGTCAGATATATATATATATATATACTTGTGTAGTATGAACGAACAGAACTTAGTTACCCTATGTATGTATGTATGTATGCGCGTGTGAACCCCGTCATGTGTGTACATCTTGGTGCGTTTAAACGTTTCCGTGTATTAGAGAGGAAAACGTGACACACGTGCAATGCACCAATGAGTCTGTTATGGATACCATATATTATTCCGATGTACACTCGACACGAGAGGATAACGCACGTGCGTAAAGCTAACTACAAAGCGTGAATATCTAAACGCGTAAGTAGGCGAATCAGCCAACAACTGCCGTTACTATTCGACGACGCGTCTATCATCCCCATCTCAACCCTCGCCCTCCCCCAAATCTACTTGCTAAGCTATATTGTTCCGCATCTGTTTTTCTTCCTTGTTATATCTCTCTTATGTTAGTAAAGCAAAGAGACTCGACAAGCATTAGCTCTACCTTTCCAAAACAGTAATCCTAGAAACCACAATTATGTTTTAGAAAGCCTTAGGGACTACTACATCATTATCAGGTCTCAAAAGAACAAATCTATTTGAATTAATAATCCGTTTGGTATCATTTATTTGTCGATAAATATAATAAACCTTGATCTTTTATATATACTTTCTTTTTTTGAATCGTTACTCGTATAATACAAATAATTTCGTCAAACGAAAATATTATATAATAGATTTGAATAGATATGAAACGAATGAATTTTTAGCGATTCCTTTACCGATTAAATAAATATTGGAAAATAATATATATCGTTATAATTATTCAAAAAAAAAGAAAAAAGAAAAAACAGAAATCACGATACGAAGTCCCGGATACGTTATTTAACGCGATCTCTTTGATCGCAAAATCTCGTTATCGAATAAAATCTCTTTTCCACTAATGAGATAAACTATAAATTGATTTAACAATCAATGTTTTGAATTACATCATTCGTAATAATTAGATAACGTATTGATTGTTATCGGAAGTTAAAAGAAAACGTATCGGAAATACGAAAAAAGGATCGGATTAACGAATAATCTTGAACATAGGACGACGTTCCCCACGTTTCGTAAGATATAGAGAACAATACTGAAGCGGAATAGGGTGGTAGCAGGTGGTTGTGCAGGTGCATTATTCCGAGAATTAGCTATTCCAAGCGTAGAAATACCAAACGTTAACTTTTCACGTTTAATGCGGTTAAGTCATAATCGGATCACTTTATTGTCTTTCTCTTTCTCTTACATACACACACGCACATGCATATACATACGTGCATACGTTCCTTGAGCAGCTTCTCGATATGGAACGCGTGACCTTACGAAAAGGGAACCTTTAGAAATAGATAGAGAGAGAGATAGAGAGAAAGAGAGAGAAAAAGAAAGAATAAAGCTCATCCTCGCAACGTATTTGCCAAGCGTCGAGGTAGAACGTAAATCAGTTAATCCGATCTCATTCCTACTGCTGCCAAGAAGGAATATCCGCAAAGTGGCTCTGCTTTCGAACATAGACTTTAGGTATAGGTATATCTATGTATACATAAATATATATATATATATATATATATATATATATGAATAAATGTATATAACTGCATAAATATAATTAGTTAGATGAAGATTGAAATTAGAGATCAAAATGATCTTTTTACGCACAAAATGCATATATCTTATTTAAAAAACTAAGGATTTCTTTTAAATTTATTTGAGACGGAAATAATGTGATTATTTGCATTGGTTATGGTTATAAATGTTGGTAAATATTATTTTCTACAATCATTAATTAACGAAGAGAGATATTTGAAAAAGATTGCGAAGTTTGAAAAGTAAAAGTTTTATCAAAATTGAAAGCTGCCACTTGGCGAACGTTTCTTCGAAAGTTATAAAGTTTAAGAGTATATTTAATCGCGTATATTCAATTAAATACACGTATATATATATATATATATCAAAAACCGAAGAGGGAAACGTTTTGAGAAATAATTTGAGAAATCGTGTTCTACCACCATAGATATATATAGATACACAGAAAGAGAGAGAGAAATGGTAATAGGTAGCAGCAGCTACTACTGTAAGGCCGAGATCTCGGTAAAGAGGAAATCTTATTTGAATGTAGCAAATATTTGTCCGAAAAGGAATAAACGAATGTAAGGAACTTTTAGCTGCCTCAGTTGGCACGATTTACACTTTAAATCGTAGATCCAGGTTACGGGGTCCGGGTTCTCTCTCAGGACGTTTCTTAAGATTGGATGGAACGATCTGTGCCGACGTTGCCACCAAAACGGATTCGGTTTGCGAGGAAAATAAAGTGGCAAAGTGAAAAACACTAAAATGTAAAAGAGGAACGAACGTTTTCCTTCCGGTAGCACCGAGTTCTTATACTTACTTTCTGAGATATCTGCTCATTTCAACGAGTTACCTGTTAACGCACTTCCATCTGCGGTTTTTTCTTCATTAACGCGATTACTATACCCACGAACGAACAGAGATATCTTCAAATTTGCTCATTTAGGTAGCAATCTTTACAAGAATTTGTACTTTTTCCTCGTTCTACGTAACTACAGCTCAATTACCTTTATCCCTAACTTATTCTCATACAATGTTCATAATGTATAATTGCATATATCAGAGATAAGGGGGGAAAAAATGTATCTTTTCCCTTTGAATAAACAAGTAAATAAATCATTTTCTACTCGGGCCTTTCGAGAAGAGAGATTTCCCATTTCGTGCTTGACGAGGATTATTTTTCTTCCGTTCAATCTACTCTCTATTTCTGATTCCCAGGCGGTAAAAAGAAACGTACAAACGAGGAGATACATTGACCAGTCGTCGTCCTTAATACCTCTCCTTATTATTTTCAAACATTTACACGACTTATATATAGGTATATATATTGTCTCTACTTTCTGGTATTTTTTTCCTTTTTCCTTTCTCACGGTAAGATTTTATTGTTATATTATATTATATTTCCCATTGTGAAATTCTTTTACGATTTTATCGACGGGAAATATAATGCGAGCATTGTTTTAAATTTTAAATAATATCTACCTAATGGGTGGTTAATGTCGAGAGAGAGAGAGAGAGAGAGAGATTGAGTAGAATGCATTCACCCATCTTCAGGCGTAATCACCGCAGATTTGGATAGGATGCGAAACAACCGGCTTAAGCCGACACCGCAGATTGCAAATGGAACATTATCCAGATCGATAGTCAGTCGAGAATGTGAGAGACGACTGGAAAAGCAGATGGAGTAGCAGAAAGTGAGAGAGAGAGAGAGTCAGTCGAAGGATGATAGCGTGTCACACATCGGAAACCAAGATGGAAACTGCTGGTTAATTAATGCCACATTGGGATGGCCTATTGGAATGACGGAAACTTTGATTGCACTCGGTTGAGAAAAGCTAAGAGGTCCAAGCGATTCGAATCCGTCGAAATAAAATCTAAAACGAAACGTAACCGTTGAGAATTTCCATAGCAATTAATTAAGATTTCGCGTATATCAAACGGAAAAAATGAATAAATAATTCATATTGTGCCCCCCCCCCCTCCAACCCCTAGGGATGGATGCACTCGTATTCGTTACTTTATAGGGCATAAATAATTCATTTGTTTTCGTTAATGAAACGTCGCGATGTAAATTAATTTTTCAAACAGGATTGTACTCAATTTAACGCGATCCTCGTCATCTTTTTACGGTAAGAATGAAACGTTAACGTATATAGTACTACGCGTAATTCGAGACGTATTTCTACTAAGGAAGAAGCAGGCAAAAGGTTTGAAATCGAATGAAAAGAGAGAGAGAGAGAGAAAGAGAAGTCTTTTCTATGAAACACGATCGGATATTTGCCTTTACGCTTGACCTGTCTCATCACTGGGCTAAAGGAAAGCTGCTGCCTCGTCAGCTCAGGGGAAAGCTCGTTTTTCCTACTTCGATCGTAAAAGAATAGAAAAGGGTGACGTTGGAAAAATTGTTAGGTGAAGTAACAACAGAAAGAGGAAGAGCAAAAGAAGAAGAAGAAGAAGAAGAGTAGAAAGAGAAAGGAGAGGAAAAAGGGTTGAAAAGTTAAACGAAGTGTGCGTCGAGAGCGTTGTATCGTTAGTAATAATAGTTCGATCGGTTAAAAGATAAATCGTTGTCGAGTTATGGTCAACGCTCCGATATGATGTTTCCAGGCGTGTCTCAACGGCTACAAATTACTCTGGCAGGGTGCCCTGCGAATTAAGCTCGGGGCTTATCCGGTCAAACAGGGAACGAGACTTTTCGCGGATGAAAGAGTTTCGAGTACGTAACAGTGCAAAAAAGAAACGGAGAGAGGGTAGTAGTAGTAGTCTAAGCGAAATTTTGTTACTAACCAAGTTTTCTTAGCGTTTTCATCTTGCCGAGGTAGGATGGTATAAAATCTACGAGTCTTGGCACGTGTACTCGATCAAGGGAAGAGCCTCGAGACGATAACTCGAGTAATCCTTCCTACGGCGACGCTTTTAGTCCTTTTACCAAAAAGGATTTTTGTCAAAGAAGCTCGCGGCTTTAGATAAAACGCGCGATGTGCTGTCAAGTTCCGTGGGAAGAAGAAAGAATACTATGAAGGAGTAGTAGTAGTAGTAGCAGTAGTAGTAGTAGTAGGAGCAGGAGCTAGATAGACGAGAGGGAATAAGATAGAATGCGGAACGAGGTAGGTCGATCGAAATGATGACTTTGTTCGAAGAAGGTCTAGGGAACACGAGAAAAGGAAAGATACTTCTTTGACTTCTTTGATCCCTTGTTCGATCGTACTCGGGGAACGATATTTCAAATATCAAAACTCTTCTGAAAAGATAAAAGATGAAAGAAAGAAAGAAAGAAAGAAAGAACGAGATGGTACGATCGTTAGCCGATTTTCCCCCCTTTTTTCCCCATTTTTCTTCCCTCCTATTATGATACTATATATTTTGGGCAGCAACCTTTAGGGAGTATCTTATACGATCACCATCGAACAAAAAGAAAAGTCTTAGATAAGACTTTTGCTAACCTATTTTTTTCTTTCATGGAAATCAAATTGTTCAATTTTGTTTTCAACTTTTCTACGCGATACATAGAACGTTTCCTATCGTACGCTCGTTACGTTTGCGCGCGTAGTACACAAAAAAATGTTTAAATCATTTGCAGAAAATGCTTCGAACGGTATACGATGTAACGTTAACTTTTTACTCGACGTTGTTGTTTCGAATTATGTCAATAAAATCTTTTTCAAATTTATATTAAATGACGTGTGTTTGATTACGAACGTTTTGACGTTTACAAATGAACGCGAAATTACCGCACCGATTCTATTTAATTTCGACGAAAAACTATTATTGTCGAATGCGAATGTTGCTCTTTTCTTTTTTTTTTCAAAAATTTCAACCGAATTGTCCGATTAGCGAATAAAATAAAATATAAAAAGAAAAAAAGAAACAAGGGAAGAAACATTCGTGGACTATCGCGAACGAGAGTATACGAAAGAAATTGCAAAAACGAAAACCTTCCTCCTACTTTTTCCTTTCAAAGAAAATGATCCCCCCTATGACAACATGGAAATAATAAGAGGATCTTTCCTTTTCTTATTTCATAATCAAAAGGCATCCTTTTATTCCTCCTCTTTCTCCTTCCCCTTTGTTGCATCTCGCTACGAATATCGCGAATATATTTTATTAAACTTTTTTGAACTAACCAGTACTCTTCCCCCCTCCCAGCCCCTCCCTCTACTCACCCCGCGAGATAAGTTAAACGGCTTATTACGAATAATACGCTTTGCTTTGCATCTGTCTGGTCATCGAACATTTATAAAACTCGAACAGAAAGGAAAGAATACGAAAAGGAAAAAGGGAGGGAAAAGGGGGAGGGGGTTAGAAAGGGGTATAGGAATTGGTTGAGATAAGATGCGAAGCTGTGTGTAAGGTTTTCACGCGCGAATAAAAAAAAGAAATGTCTGTTTTCCTTTTCTACCCAGGGAAAATCGCGACAAACGCGATAAGCGGGGGAGTGACGGGAAGGTGAAACGAGGGACGAGGGGAAGATAGGTGGAAAGAGTATAGGATTAATGTTACTTCATTTTCATCTTTTCAAACATCGAGAGCTTGTTCTGGTGTAAGGTAAGCGAAAAATCCTGTCGTTGGTTGAAGGAACGCGAACATATTTCACGATAAAATCATTTTCTTAAAGCTAGACCTCGAAAAGAAATTTTTCTATCGAAATATCGTTAGAGATCGATCAACGCGTAGATAGATACGCGTAAGTTAGTAATAGTAACACACGTGTATCGTGTTTAAGTTCAGATTTTATATTATCCAAATGTATAATAAATTATACATTTTATATCTTTTTATATATGTATAATATATATATATATTATATTTGAATACACACGCGAATTAATGTTTTAATATGAAAAATATAAAATGAATTTCTCTCTCTCTCGATATATGAAATAATATAAAATATAAATACATATAACGTATAAATGAAAAATATTTTAATAAAATATTTTAATAAAATATTTTAATTAGTAATAATAATACCGTTTATTCAATTTTAAAATCACGAATAAGATTTGCGTAAATTAAAATAAAAAGGAAAGTTATTTACGTAGCAATCGGCATTTGACGTTGCTAACTGTTCTTGTTCCCATTAGTAAGAGACAATAAGCACTTTGAATAAACTCGTGAATCATTTCATCATGGTTTCCAACTGAAAGTGATCTTTCCTGTAAACGGAAACGTAAAACATAGTTGTACAAGACTCGATCGACTCTTAATTTCTCTTGTATTTCTCTTCGCCATTCGTCATTTTCCTTCGTTTTAAAAGCAAAACGAAATCGGTAAGAAGTACAATTCTTTGTAGAAAATTACAAACGAAAACGACCAGTCTGAAAATGTTGTATTGCATTGAAATAATCATTTGGATCATTCTAAACACGCAATTTCGTAATTTGATTCAGTGGAAGATGCGAGAAAACAATGTCAGCCGTTTTTTTTAGCTGACGAATTGGAAATCTTGGCTTCCGTTCTACGGGTTAGATTCTTTCCTTAAAAAATACAAGGATATACCCTAAGTATACTTATTTTCTTCGTTGTTTCTCCATTCTTATTTGCAGCTAGGCGCGACCATTTTTCCTCGATATATATTTTCTCGGCGATCAGACGCGAAAAGTCCGCAAACGATTTTTCCCGAAGGAGAAACCGTTTATATTCTAGAATCTAGATCTAAATCGAAATCGCAACTATATAGATCATATAGTTACCAATTCGGAGAAGGAAAACCTCTTCCTTACGACGAGGAAAAAGGTAATAGTGGTAAGATGGGGGAAGGACAAATTTGAGGAAGAAGGGTAGAAGAAAAGTTGGGAGAAAAGTTTTATGGAGATGGAGCTTCGGTAAATTGGAAAATGTCATGACGCATTAGAGAAATATCGTTATTCGGCGCGTTATAATATATCTATCGTAGAGGAAGGGAAAAGGAACAAGATAAGAAGGTAGAAGAAAGAAAGATAGAACGAAATGAGCGTATAGAATAAATATAAATTTATCGCATTTATATCGCGTCAAATCATCCGAGAGATAAAAGCGCGTATGAAAAATCTAACGCGCGTTAGCTTTATCTCGGTTAGATATTTTATTACCAATTTCTTTTTTCCCTGCTTTTTTTTTTCTTTTTTTTCCTTTTTTTTATCAAGCTCTTCAAAAAGAAACTCCACCCGAAAACGTTGCCGTACACGTTCGCTCCCCGTATTAACGATAATTCGATTCGTTCTTACGAGAACGCGTTAACGTTGAGGATATTAAAAGTGGGAAACGTGCTCGTTAGAGATTATTCGAAAAACTTTTTGCTCGAAGAATTTTTACCATAAAAATTCATTCGAAACAAAAAATACGAATATACGTAACGGTGCCGTAGAGTAAACGTGACGAATTTTATTTAATACTCGAACGAGCATCTCCTCATTTGTTAAATAAAAATTCGTAGAATTGCGTCTCTAATCGAATATCAAAAATAAAAATAAAAATAAAAATAAAAGGAAAAAAACCAATTTACACCTGCTCTTATTTTCTGTGAAAAAAAAGAAAAAGAAGAATCCGAAAGTGAATGTTAATCTTGTTACAAAAGAAAGATAAAGAAGAAAAGAAAAGAATAAAAGCTCTTAACGATCGTTTTTCTCATTTTCGCGTTATCCTCGTATAAAACAATTAAAAGTAATTCGAGTATAATCTCGCGAATCTTATGAGTTATACCTTTGAAATCGTTATCGTCGCGATTTTATACGAATTCTATATATTTTAAGCAGTTGGGTTATTCGGGTAGGAAAACAATAACGCGCCGTTGACGTGGCACACCCGATAAGTGACAATAAGCGCAACTTTGATCGTTTTGGTTTGATATAATTATGAAGCTGATGCTGCTAGGCTAGGTATAGTATTTACTTGATATCATAGCAAACGCGTAGGTACTCGTCGTTGCCATAGTCGTCCTTTCTTCTATACTTCTAGAGTGTTACAGCTTTATTCGAAGCTTCGAATACTAGGTAGCAACCTGCCCTTTTAACCCACCCTTTAACCCTTCGCTCTCTTTGTGTTCCACTCTGACAACTAGGACGGGGTTTCGCGGATCGTGAAACCCTCCCCTCGCGGTCGAGGAAGCTTTGTTCCGTGCTGACGAACGCGGAACGTAAACGTTGCTAACGGCGTTGATTAACATCGAACGAGGAAACTTGCTTTTCAATTGAAAAGCGCATTTTAGATAACACGAGCTCGTTAATTTCGACGAATTAACAACGTCTACCATACTAAATCTCTACCCTGTTTACATATAACGACGACCAATCGAAAATCCACTTTACCGACCACAAATATTAAACACCGAAATAAGCTCAACCGCGAATACGATAAATTCCACTTCTTTTTCTTATTTTTTCTTCTTCTTTTACGATAATGAATCTTGCAGAGTGAACTGTTTAACCCTTTGACTACGACGCACTTAAATTCTATTTGATATCAATATAGAATCTTTATATATACGCCAACTAGTATGTATTGACGACTAATGACAGATTTAAATCTTAATAAGAAACAAAAATTAATTGAACAAATATTTAATTAGTGTAAAAAATATTCGGAATATATTTTTAAACGCGTGATAAAAAGCCTATGCAAGACTTATCAAAGTATATTTCGATATAGATAAAATGTGTGTGTGTGATCATGAATGAAAAAGTTAAATATTAATAGACCAAGATGAGAGATCACTTCATGCGTCTTTACGTTTATCGAGCTATTCGAAGTGTCTTGTTGAACAAAGTGGCGAAAGAAAAACTGAAAGGGAAGGAAAAATCAACGGATCTGGAGGCAGGCAAATATCAATACGATAGAACGAGGTCGAACGAGAAGAAGAGAAATATTTCAAACTTATAACACTCATCGTTTTTACATATAGTCAAAGACAAATAGATAAAATATACTTACAATTAAATAAACAGTATATATATACTTACAATATATATGTGCATTCGTAAGGTTTCGAATACTTTTTCGTATTTTATAATTTTACACGCGAAAGTCTATTTTACTTGAGGTATCTTTTTCTTCTTTTTTTTTTTTTACTGACGAAAAAAGCAAAAGAAACAGACAGACAGACAGACAGAGAGAGAGAGAGAGAAAGAGTGAGAGAAAAAAAGAGTTTGTCTCGTTTCGAGTTTTACAATCCTTTCGAGTGTAAAACACCAATTAAAAAGTTAAACGGAAAGTAAAGGTTTTCGGTTAAATCAAACAGGTCGTCGTAATCATCGTTGGTAACGTTGAAAAGGTCACTGGGACACACAGGGGAAAACCTCCGGGCTTATGAAAAGTATACTGCCAAGGGAATGAAAATGCGAACGACATACTACGACATTATCCAGAGAAACATTCTCATAAGAGAATGAGAGATAGAGAGAGAAAGAGAGTGAGAAGAACAATGTGAACGTATCTATATAACGACCACATACAGGAAAAGAGAAAGAAAGAAAGAGATAGAGATAGAGAGAGAAAGAGAGAGAAAGAAAGAGAGAGAGAGAACCATCAGTATAATTTCAGAGACTTCTAAACGAGCGTGAAAACGAGACTACCTTCAATTTTCGTCCATCGTGTTTCGTTTTCCTTGTATTCTCCTTGTACGAGAAACGTGTAGGAAAATAATCGAGCCGTGCGTTACCTAGAAATAGTAGTAGTAGTAGTAGAAGTAGTTGCTGGTGGTAATAGCAGACAGGTACAGTTTAACGGACGTTGATAGCCAAGAAAGAGGGAAGTATACCACTTGCTTTTCGTGCGATGCAATTTCATCGTTCTTTCCAACCAACAAATAAAAGAACAACGACGTTGATTACTTCCCAAATATCGTTGAGAATAAAAAAGAAATATATAAGAAGAAGAAGAGGAGGAGGAAGAAGAAGAAGAAGATGTCTTCTAACTCTTTCGTTCTTTCGCTCTCTTCTACTTTTTTTTTCTTTTTTTATTTTTGTATTCTTATTTCGAACAAGGAATATCTCTTCTATTCTATTCTAACGAATAGAGTGCAAGATGATGCATAGAAAAAAAGAAAAATTGAAATATAAAAGAGGGGCTGGTAGTTGCGTCGATGACCTCGCAAAACGTCGGGTAATGACCCGACGACACCTACGAATGAATGAGAAACGAAAAAAACAGAAGAGAAAAAAGAAAAAATAGAGAAAGAACAGCATAAACCAGGCAAGCTACATAACGTATTTCCGGTAGATGTATGTATGCATAAGGTATATGTGTATGGAATACAATATAGAAAATACAAGGATACGAGAAAGAGAGAGAAGAGAGAGAGAGAGAGAGAAAAAGATAGCGTTGCTTTCGGATAGGCAGGAACGATGATGAACGTTCGTTCAGTAACGATGTTTCTCACGCAGTAATTTTCAAGCAGGCCCGTTTCCACGCGTTATTTCCACGCGCTATAGCGTTGAAGAAGAACAGGGAGCGAGTCCATTCGAGTCACACGGTATAACTGCTCCTCGACGTTCTTAATTATCCGTGGAAACACCAAGAAAGGTGCGAATGCGATACGCGCTTCTTTGCGATATAAACGCGAGACTAACATGAGCAAAATAGAGAGAGAGAGGAAAAAAATATATAAAGAAAAAATATGTAAAAGAAACAACAGTAATGATACAACACAACAACGATAATTTTATCGTAGATTAATTTATAAAATATGTAAAAAAAGAACAACAACAATAATGATACAACAATATATAATAGTTTTATCGTAGATTAGTTTATTTTATGGTGTACCGGTCTAATCATAGTCACCCGATGAATTATTATTAACTCTCGGGGTAAATAAGTCGAGCGTAACAGTAAACCCGGAGTATAACATATTTTATCAAGCACTTGATACGCCAACGTATTAATTTCTACGTGATATTCTCTCTCTGATTCTGGTATAAACTACGACGTATCGCTAATTAAATGAAATTGCTTTTAATTAAATAGTTAGAGGAGAGGACGCGCGAGAGCAAGATGCTACTCAAAATCCTCGCCGAAATAATATTTCGATTATCGCTTAGCACGGAACACTGCACGATGCAACTGCACACGGTGCTGCACTGCATGGGAGGAACGCGCGCACACACGGCCAACCGCGATGCCGAATAATCTATTTTTTTTTGTTTTTTGACTCTACTTGTTAGATCAAATAAAATATTTTTCCTCGGTTATTTTTTTGTTTTTTTGTTTTTTATTTTTTTTTATTTACCGGCAACGAATCAAATGTTTGAAATGCTTAATTTACAATATTAAAACGAAATTTCTCGTGTTTTGACGTTATCTTTCTTTTTTTGTTTTTTCACCTTTATTAAACTACATTAACACGTTCTCCGCGCCGTTTCTACTCGACTTTTTATTCATGCTATTTGATGTTTTGACGCATTAAATAAATATGTCAGCGTGATCCACGGAACGTATCAAAGTAACGAAAAGGCAACACTGAAATTTTGGAAAAAATTCCGTCGGCTTTAGTTCCTTCAAATGATTGTCATTATTTTTCATATTCAAATTTGTTTAGACAATTAGAAAATTTGTTAGAATATTATAGAATAATATAGAAAAAGAAAAACAAAGGAAACGCCCGTTCCGTAGATCGTATAAAATACGATTCCAGGATGATTCCAAATCGACGCATCTTTCTGGATGCTTCGTGGTTCCAGTCGGAATCGTTAATAATACCAGAAAGGGAGAACCGAAACGAACACGCGAGAAAGACAAAGATAGATAGATAGATAGATAGAAAGAGAGAGAGAGGGAGAGAGAGAGAGAGAGAGAAAACTAGAACGTTGTGAAACGGAAGCGAGCAGAGAGAATGCGGTTCGACCGTGCGGGTCATGCGGTACAATCGCAGGACTATTAATTATCCGCGTTTGTCGACAAAGATCCGGATGTGTTATAGGCACACCATCCATACTAAACGTGCATACGTTTATACGCGAGAATTAGAAAAATAAAAAGGGAAAGAAAAGAAGCGAGAAAAGAAGAAAGAAAAATAATGAAAAGAATTCGCATCGTGAATTTCGCAAACGTGCGATGACTGTGCAAGGTCAAGTCATATATATCTTATTCTTTCTATAATATTAAAATAAGAAAAAGAAGGAAGGAGAACTCGCGATTCGATACGACAAAAGGTAACGAAACTCGTGAAATGTTATTTTCTTGGCTTACAAATCGCCGAGGTCGAGCGTTTACCGCATTTATGAATGGAGGAGCCTCGTGAAAACTATGCGAACGAGAGTTGGAACCGTAACAATAAATAATCGCGAGAGAGAGAGACGAAAGGTATTTATAAATCTTCAATGGAAACCATAATTTCGGTGGTATTTACTTTGAAATCACTTTGAACACGCGCACCACGCCTGACCACCTGACCACCCGCCCACCCGACAACGTGGCACCTTTGTATATGTATCCTGTCTCTGTACGAAAAGAAAAGAAAAAAAAAAGGGGAGAGAGAGACACTCAAAGTATCGTTGCATTCGCGAGAGAAAAGAGGACGAGTGCCAGTGGTGACGCTGAAGGAGAACAAGGACGAGTAGGAGGATAGTTATAGAGACGCGGAAAGGGGAAGGGGCCGGGGGAAAGGGGAGTTGGCAAGAAGAGAACGAAGGGAATCCCTTGCTTAAACAGAGCCACTTTGTTCCAGGTCTGACGTCCGCCGTTTCGGGCCGTGAACAAATGCGACTGCTCTTCGGATACTTTAATCCGAAGGATGGGCAGTAATTTATACCATTCGTCCAACTGCGGCGGCCCTTTTCTCTGCCACCATTTTCCAGAACACCGACTCGAACCAACCCAACCCTTTCCTATCTCTCTCTCTCTCTCTCTCTCACCCATTATCTTCTTTCTCTATCTTACTCGAGTAGCTCACGTTTCTTGTTCGTCTTCCGTCAGCTTAATCATCATCGATTACGATTCTTCTCTAATTCTTCATTCGCTTATGCGATATTATCTATCTATTGGTTATTTAATTCTATTTTTTACAAGTTTTGTATGTATCGCAATATTTTAACATAGACTATACGAGACGATTTAACATAAGCCCTTCTTCCAGACATCCATTTAATTATTCTTTAGACAGTCCGATCAATGAAAAGGAAACGATTATTAAAAGGACTCGTTTCCTGTAGAGACAGTAGAACATTGGGAGAATATCCTGACGTTTTAACGACGACATTTTCGGTCTTTTTATACATATATATATAGGTTAGCTTGGTCGATATATTCCTAGGATCGTATATACATACGTAGAATTATATATGTATGTATTACATATACATTGATACGACGACAAGAAAGACGACGACGACGACGACGACGACGACGACAACGAAGAGAAGACGATGTTAAATCCAACAAGGACGAGTACATTATCCATCGCGAGTCGTAAATTTTCGTGAATGATTCAACGTTTAAGTAAGGAGTCTTGTAAATGTCCAATTGCTCTTTCCCCATCCTTCTCTTTTCTCCTTATCTTATATCTTCCATCTTTTCTCTCTCTCTCTCTTACTTTGTCTTTCCATTCTTTCGCCATTCTATTCTCCTTATCTAGACCCACGTACCATAAAGCCCACGAATTTCTAACTTCTCTTTTGTTTCATTTTTTTTTTCTTCTTCACCCCTTTTCCTATGTTCTCTATCCTTTTCACGCTTCCGTGCAATGCGATATTCCCACGTTTCCTTAATCTACATTCGTTTAGCAATTACTTCTGGGAATTCATTCATTATTTTCACGAAAAGAAAAAAAAAAGAAAAAATAAAAAAGAAAAAAAATACATATATATCTTACACATAATGTTTCTTCCCTTTTATCCCCTCTTATTTTTCTTTTCTTATCTACTAAAACCATTCACTATATACAATGGTTCTACTACTTTGTTTGATTTTTTTTCTCTCCACATGTTCTACCCTTTCTCTCTCTTCTTCTCATTTTATCCTTTTCCTTTTTTCTTTTTTGCTTTATCTTTCATAGATTATTTTCTCAACTTGCGTATCTCATAAAACCACGACGAGAGTATGAGAAACAGAGTAAGGAGAGAAAGAAAGAGTACAACGGAGACGCGGGGAAAAAAATGTAGACAAAATTCGAGCAAACTTTTGCTACCTGGGAAAAAGGGGGAACAAAAATTTCGTTATCGACTAGGTTGATCTCTCTTATCGTAAATTAACGTTTCTCTTTTTCTTAAACCGACTCGACGAAAATAATATCGATTCGAAAAGGGTAAAAAGAAAATAAAGAAAAAGAGAAAAGAGAGAGTAGGATAAAATCGTGAACGGCATAGAAAAAGCCGAGGACTTAAATACTTATCGGTTAGAGAGTGTTTAAGCGCTTCGCATTCTACCGATACTCGTGGCACGATATTAAAACTTTCGCACAATCGGTACAGAAGAACGTACATACCCCGTCAATGCGTTGCCAGCTGTTATTTGCCGCGAGCACTGTTCCAAATATAAAAAAGCAAAAGGTAGAAGGAGGGTAGGAATAATAGGGAATTGGTTGGTACTCGATACAATGGAAACAACACCATACAATCGTGAAGTAAGAAAAAGTATATCGAAATAAATCTTAACGAAGAAAACAATCAAATCGTTCGATTCGAGAGAGAGAGAGAGAAAGAGAGGAAAGGATTGCTACCAATGGGTATTTCTCACTGATCCTAAAAGAACCTGTTCAGTTTTCTGTCCCGGTCCTTTCTCTCTTGCTTACTTTGTAACGATCGCAGCTCGGACAGCGGGATTAAACGATCCGAGAGGAAATCCAAATGCAACCCGGAGCCTACCTACCTACCTACGTACCTACCTACCCGTACGATCGAAGGGCCATTGTAATTCCTAACTGTTCGCAACACGGTGCACTGCTCCTAACCTAATTGGAGGCTTACGAACGAGGACACCACGAAAACGATGGCGAACGTCGAGCATCCGCGTACCGATATTCCGCTATGCGAATACATCAAACCTATATACACGTGTATGTACATAGAAAGAGGAAGAGAGAGGAAGAGAGAGGAAGAGAGAGAGAGGGAGAGAGTTGCCACAGACTCTCAACGAGAATAGAGGTAGGTAGGGGAAACGTGTCCAAATTGTATCCGCGGTAGGTGGTCGAACAGGCACGTGTACAAAGCCATCGAGGCCAATCGTTATTGCGTCGTAGTCCACTCTCTAATACTATGATAGAAAGACACAGAGAGAATGTACGATAGTAAGAGTTGGTAGTAGTAGTAGTAGTAGTAGTAGTAGTAGAAATAGTAGTGTTGGTAGGTGCGTCCGTCCGCTCGAAAAGTTCGCTAAATGCCTATGAAACAAAGAGGCCGATGCATCTAGTTTGGTTCCGAGTGTGTGTATATGCGTCCGTCTCTATACGAATGTGTATGTGTGTGGGTGTGTATAGCTGGATGAAGCTTCAACAAGGAGAAGTCTACACTACGATCGTGTACGCACAATGGAGAAACGAGAGATGGATCGAAACAACGTTACTACAGGCGGTGTGGTAGCCGCGTTTCAAGAGACTATTCCCTGTGCCAAGCCAAACTATCCTGTCCAAGCTATTTTCTACTTTTCAACTGAGGTCCAATGATTTGTCGTCTACCTGCTCTTTCTTTCTCTTTCTTTCTCTCTTTCTATTACAATCTCTTCAATTTTTTGTTTTTCCTTTTCTTTTTATCCTATGTTCCTCTAACCGAGGGTTACCTTCCCAATTTTTTGTTTAGCGTACTACCTCTCTGCGTGCGTTTCAAAAAAAGTATCGCATTGCTGCTTTCTATTCTATATACCGTATATAGTAGTAGGTATATATATATATATATACCCTTTTAAAAAGTGCGTCGGAACACATCGATCCGTTTACAAGCTCCTCTATCTATCTATCTACCTATCTATCTATCTCGATTTCCAATTTAATTGAACTTTCTTTTTCTTTTACTTTCCGATACGTTCATTATAACGTACTTCTAAATCGCGTAGAATAAAATTTCACGAATTTCTACGCTCGCTTCTAAGAATTACTTTTAACTTTCAAACGTGAAACAAACAAAATTAATATCGTTACCGGTATTACCGTATTTTGTCGGTAGTTTCTATCGAACTGGTAAGAAGATAAATTATAAGGGAATAAGAACGTAGGAAAATAGTCTTCGCGTTTACACGCCAAACTTAACTAAAAGCAATTCTGTAAGTGCATGCAAAGAGAGCTGATATACGCGACCCAAGTAACTTTCTGAGATATTGATTTCCAACGATTTTTATTGAATCGCGTGCTTTTTTAATCCTTTTCCTTAAAATAAATTCAATTGCATGAAAATATTGAGAAACTTGATATAGAAACTAATATTTAAAATTATTATTATAATCATATATCGCATAAGGTTCTTACACGATGCAAAACATTATTTTATCAAAATATCACATATCACAGATTTTCCCCTACGATTCTTTTATTTCTTCGACCAATCTGTATCTCCAAGTATCGCTCCCATTGAGATTCTTTTTTTCATTTTATTCCGTGTTTCATAAAAGTAACATGACAAAAAACAAACAGAGATTAGGAAAAAAAGAGAAAGAAATAGAACTACATAAGATATAAATCAGAAGATCAAGGGTCGAGAAACGCGATATTACGTCCGACGTGTACCAAGGGGGTCTAAAATAAACTTTCCTGGACCTCCCGGGGCAAAGACAAAATCCTGTAGGCAAAGATAGAGATAGATAGAGAGAGAGAGAGAGAGAGAGAAGGGAAAAGAAACAGAGAGAATGCATACTATCTTCATTGGCCTGTGAACCTTTACGCTCTAACCACGAGGGAGAGTCAACAGTTCGCAAGCAACAATTTGGGAAACTATTAACTTAACTTCAAGGCTCTGCGTTCGATCAGCTTCGTCCGTTGATCCGCAAAGAGCCCCATCACTTCAAACCCTAGGGCTTTCAATCGAACCCGTTCATATCGACCCTCTCTCTCTATCTACCTATATGCCATGCACACACCTATACATTCAACGAAACGAGAGTATGCGTTGGTCCTATCACAATAGACGCCAGACCCAGGCAATTCTCACTTACGAAGGAGAGTGTACTCAATCCGATCATCCTCCTCTTTTTCATCATCCTTCATCTTCTTCTTCTTCTTCTTCTTCTTAGGTATAGGTATCCTCCCTCCTTCGTAAATAATCCCATCGACACGTTCGTCGATTGGTCAGACGAAACTCGGGGAATTGATATCGTTGTGTATTTAGAGTAAAAAAGAAACAATATTTGTACTCAAAATCGATTGGATATAATTTAACCTCGTATATGAGTCTAGTGAAAGTTATATAAGTGTCTATGCATACGGTGAAACGATGCTAGATATTAGGATCAAGCAAAAATTGTTTATTTGTAAGGAAAACAATCCATTATGCGGGTTTATAACACAATTTATAACACGATAAACGCAACGGAATACTTTTGGTTTTAGCATAATAACGTAATAAATTATTGTTAATTGCACTCGTTACGTCCGATCAATAAAATTTACGAAACTAAGGGAAAAAAGAATCATTCGAAGATAAAAGTTAGGAGATGGTTAGTTTGATCTCGAATCGAAGCCGAATATATCTACTGTTTCGTATTAGCTACCAGAAAGAAGAAGAAGAAGAAGAAGAAGAAGAAGAAGTCTATTGAAACTTTTATCGAAAGTTTACTTTCGAGATTCGTCCCGAAAAGCATTGACTGGCCGCATACGTAACAGGATACGTAGGAAGAATACGATGAAGAAAGAAGACCCTTCTCCTGAAAACTTACTCCTAGAACGTGACTTCTTCGAGTACTTGATTTGTTTCGGAAATTCGTACAGGCGTGAATCATTTGTCTTCGCGAATTCTTTTTCTATTGTCCTATGTCCGTGGGATAAGTAAGTGAGTCAATAAGTAAGTAAAAACTATAACAATAAGTAAGCCAAGAAGAAATAACTTTGAGAAAAATGATCTTACTTTTGTCAAAGTTTACGCGAAAAATTGTCGGGAAAAAAAGTAAGAAGGAAAAAAGGAAATGCGAGGTAATTCGGAAAAATATTAAAGTGTTCGTTCGAACACTCGTGATCGATCGAATAAAAATTTGGCATTACAGTAATTATAATTATTCAACAATGGCTTGTGTCAGATAATATAAATTTAATAATTAATTATTTGGATAATTAATTAATAAGAGAAAGGGAGGAACTTTACGTAATTAAAAAAAAAAAAGTATTAAATTATCGAATTGGAATAATAAATATATCACGGAACCGATCGTATGATTGATTTTAATTTTCAATGCAAATTCTGTATTATAATAATTAAAATTATATATAATAAATAATCTTATCATTTTATTATCAAAAAATATGAATTTGTATTAAAGATCCTTGTTACTTTTACTAAGAATCAATAGGATCGTTGTTGTTCGAAGTTTTTCAACTCGGTCACTTGAACATTTTCTTTTATTTATCCAAATTAAAAGAGATTTAACCCAAGATACGTAGCTACTTATTGCGATGAAGAAAAGTGCGTGCAAAGAAAGAGGGAAAAACGTAAAAACGAAAATGAGAGAAAATAAAAAGAAAGAGAAAGAGAAAGAAAATGAAAGAAAGGAAAAGGAAACGAAGAGGGCTTAGAGAGTCGGGAAAGACAGAGCGGATAATTGAAAATTTGAAAACCTCGGTAAACTCTTGAGAGTGTCGCCCCGTCATCTTCTCTTTCCCCACTCTTCTCTTACTCTCCTTTTCTACCCTCTTTTTGTATCCTCGGGGAAGCACCCTCGAAAGAGACACGAGGGTCTTTCGTTTCTCTTGTTTCAGAATCATTGAACGAGCGACACGCGAACTTGTCTACAAAAAAATACTGAGAAATGCTGAGGAACTGGCGTGAAACGATAATACATAGAATATTCTTCTTCTTCTTTTTCTTCTTTCATTGAAAATTTTTCTTTCCAACGAAAATACCAATAAGAAAAATTAAATGATCTCAAATTCGTACCTTTACAAAACGTAATTTCTATATATGAGCCCCATATCACAAAAATTGAAGAAATGAAATGAAATAATGTGCATTGGTTTTTTAAAATTCCTTTTTATAGTATAAATTTCAAAAAATATTGTAGAAAAAGAAAGCAAAGCGCTTGCTAGTGCATTTGAGTTGCATTATACTGCAACGATTTATTATTCAGTGGTCAAAAAATGTATTATCGTATTAAATGGTGTTAACCATTTTACGTTTGGGAAAATTTCTATAAATATAAAAAGTTATGATTATACCAAGTGCTTTTACACTTTAAGATTTTTCAAAAAGTGCAGCGAACGGCTCAGTCGTAATATGCATTACATGTATAATATCGTTCGATAGATACACGCATAGGCGCGTAAACTCGCGCAGGACACGCATTTACACGGATAAAATGAAATCCCTTTTGGAAGTATCGTTTTCAATGGTTATTGTTATTAACTCTGACGATATACGATGTTGGATAGCGATTAATCGAGGGAATCCGAGTGTAGCTCTTCTATCGTGCGAATTTCTATCGGTGTAATCAATTAATCCTCTTTCGGTAAGACAGCCAATTTGGTTAGGATATATTATCTCACGGTACAACCGAATGCAGTGAATCCTCGAGACGATATCAAAGGAAAGCTCGTGTCGCGTTATTCACCTTGCAACCAGATAAGACCCGAACCGTGAAAAGCCATTATCAACAATCCACCTTGAATTCTATGCGCAGATGCATGTCATTACCATAATCCAAAACCACGTATTGACCACCAGAGTAAGATAATATAACTATGTAAATCTACCAAGGATCTTCTCTACTTATTTTTCACGTCGTAAGAACACTATTGTTGCACTGTATCTGAAGAATAATGATTACGAAAAGAACTTTGAAAATATTACAATGTTTTATAATAATAAAAAAAATAATTTTCTATGATATGCAGCAGATTTGATTCAAATCAAATCTTTACTTTAAAGAAGAGCATAATTTGATCCTAGCAATTCGAATGCTAGAAAATATCAATGCAAAAATGCGACAAAGTCGCGTACTTATCTAAATCAAAAGCGACAATGATACAACGACTAAATAGACATAATAAATGCAAATTTACAAATAACTCGACATTTGGCTCTTTTTTCTTTTTTTTTTTTGCTCATTCTTCCCTTTCCATCGAAATCATTCTCAACGGTTGACAACGAAATGGAAATACACCTAACCGACAATCGGTGTAAAGATTATTTGATTTCAGGTTGTCACCGAAGTCCCAAGAGTATTTCATATTCATACATTCTATTTATTCCATATCGATGAGCTTTGAACATCCCAATGGTTGCAAGCTTCAATTTGTGGACGCTCAGGTCGACAGCGGTATTATTGCAGGTTAACAACTACCTATTCGCGGATATAAAGCACATCTCTCTCTCTCTCTCCCCCCATATTTTCGATGGACATAGAACAGAACAATGTGCATATGTATATATATACGTGCTTTTATAAAATATATACACCTGTAGATATTATACGAATAATGGCAGAATTGCCGACGAAAAGAACGACGACAAATACGGTTTAAAAATGTTCGCTTTTATGGATTCCACTACGCGGTGGTAGTAGGCGCCGAACAGAAAAGGTATGTTCAAATTTATTTTTCAAAATGCGAAAATATGTCAACGGTAGCATGCCGGCTTGCTTGTCATTCATCGAAAACCAACTTTAGTAACTTTAAACGCATATTATACTCGGGATAAAGTGTTCACTTGACTTTTTATATATATATATTACGAAATTACGCTAATTTCTTAATACCATTCGAAAGAGTTTCGCGCATTGATCATTTTGACGAGATGGAACGAAGAAATGTAATTTCTCGTAATTAACAAAAAAGAGGAACATGGGAGAGAAGTTTTTGTTATCCTCGTAATTGAATTACGATTTACTTTGTTACGCATTTTTATTCCGCGTCCTCCTATTTTTTCTTCTTCTTTTTTTTTTTATTTTACGGAAAGAAAAACACAATGCTTTTATAGAAAATTTATGCACTGGGAAGCGTATATCGTATAATCAATTTATTTTAATATTTAATGGTCGATCTATATTTGTTATTTTTATATTAAAGTCTACATAGACGAATTTTCGTAGCGTATTTTTCCATTTACGTTCATTCCAACGAATATTCTAATTGATTTGTTTTAAATGAAGTCCTACAAAATTTCTATCGTCTAACAAATTAGAAAGATCTCTATCTCATCTTGACTCTTCTACTTTTCTTTTTCCGTTTCTTCTTCCTTGTGGATTACTACTTTCCTTTTATTAAAAATAATGCTATTTATTTGCTAAGAACCAAATGATAAAAAAAAAAAAAAGAAGAAGAAGAAGAATAAGGAAAAAAGGAAAACCTCGATAAAAAGAAGATTTTAGTTGAAATGGAAAAGTTTCCAGTTTACTTGGACTACGTTTCTTGGTTAATTAACTGACTTTCGTTCAACGAACTAAGCCAATTTCGCCTAACCTCGCCATCGTTTCATGTTGCTATTATTGCAAGGGATGAAGGGATCCTCGTATCGCGTTACTTTCCAACTTTTCTAAACACGCCCGCGGCGAATTATGAACGAAAAATCTACTCGAATTCGATTCCTCTAAGAAGATCCGAAAGATGCATTTTCATTTTTAAATCCTTCAAACTATAAAGCTTACTTTTTTATATTAATAAAGTCCATACAAATAGCTAGCACCTTCAAAATAATTTCAAATCGAATAATAATTTGATTTCAATTATTTTAGAAAATTAATTAGGAAAATATTTGTCGATAAGTTCGAGTAATTGGTTTGTACTTTTAATTGATTTCTTTTTTTTCTTTATTCATTTAATCGTGCCAACGTATAAAGTTTCGTTCTTATTTTTCTTGCTTAAAATATGCTGCTGACAAAGTTTTCTAGGAAAAAAACATGTGACAACTTCTATAAACAGGTATATAATACCCATACGTGAACGGTAAATAAGATAAAAGTCGATTTCATCGACGTTCGATGTTATTTTACGACATCGGAAGATGTAAAGACGCTGAGGGATTTTCTAAGTGAGAAAAGGGAAGGAAAAAGTAAGTTTCGTACTATTCGTAAAAGAATTTCATGTCGACGACCATCTAGATATTCTACGATTCCCATAGAATAAAAATAATCAATTACTTATACACTACTACTAGAACATTTTCGTAACTTTGGAAAATTATTAATGTAAAACAATAAGTGTAAGACAAATGCAGCGATATGAAAAGGATCGATCGGAAAAAAAGGGTTTTCCGAGTAACCCTTTAACCATTAAACGGGAAAGAGAAATGTGCTTTTCCGTGGAATTATAATTGTTACGAAATTGCTGCTTCAGTCTCATCATTTCGGAGGCTGATAATTGATTGGGTGCAGTTGCAATTAACCTATTTCTCGCAAGAGAGTCAATTATACTTGGATATATCTATGATCTTTCACCACGGTTAGGTGATATTACATCGAACGTATCCTAACTTCTACTAAAAGGCCTGACTACCCCTTATATTTCTCTTTCGTTTTCTTCAATTATTTTCACAAGTCGCATTCTAGAGATACCAACTATAATATCAAATTATATGTAAACTCAAATGAGTTTACATAACGGGTATCTTAACGCAAAAAGATCTTATTCCATTGTAGGTCGAGGTAAATGTACGTTTCAAAAGGAAATATATTATATTTGAATTGTCCCTGTTCTCTCTCTCTCTCTCTCTCTCGATACGCTTTACCATGGCAAATAGATTCTAAAAATATTTTTATCCCTTCTTTCCTTCCTCTCCCAGTTTCTATCTTTTTCCTCAATGTACTACGTAAAATAGAGAATACAATATACTTAATACTAATATTTGTAGAGAGTCCAAGGGGAAAGTCCGATCGGATAAAATATCAAATATTTTTCGGTATTTTCGAAAAAGCGAACAATTTTGCCGACTTTTCTGGAACTAGGATGTCTAGCAAAAGATCCTCCCTCCTCCTCCTCCTAGGAGAACGGAGAAAAGCCGAAGAAGAAGAAGAAGAAGAAGAAGAAGAAGAAGAAGATAAGATACACGTTACCTACATAGATAGGTCGAGCGAACAAGCGCGTATATTCGGACCCTTTCGAGTAAAGGAAACCGTGTCACGTTGCACTCTGTATCTACTATAAACATGCCGGCGGTGTGTTATCAACATGTCAGCTCGAATTCGATGCACCGAAGATATTTCACGAGCGCCTTAATCCAAAACCACCCTAACCGCGCGTACCCTTCCTGAGTTTACCGCAGGTTGAGAAGAGAACCGACTTGCTACGAACCTCGACGTATATATATATACATATATATATATCTCTCTCTCTCTCATTTGGCTGGTGTTGCTTCGGTATGTTTGACTACGACCTAGGAAGAGCAAGAGAGAGAGAGAGAAATTGCGTTTAGGAACGCGAGTAGGAACCAGAGAGAGAGCAAATTGTGAACGAGCTACGAACGGGAGTAAGGGATTGGCCAACGAACATGACATTCGAGCCTTGTACCGGTCGTTTGAAAGGATAGCCTCGAAACTTAGTTCCATTCTATAGTCAATGGCAAGCTTAAAACTAGACACACTCGAGAATTACCATATATTCGATAATGAACTTACATTCGGTGTTTCTAAATCGACCAATATTTCTAAATATCTATTTTAAAATAGTCCAAGAAAATGACTCGAATTATTCATTAGTTCACAAATGTACGTAGCATTCCTTTCCTAATTTATTATGATTGTTCCCTAGATTATTAACCCTTTGGCTAATATATAATTCTCATAGACGAAGTTTTCTATTATACTAGTATCGGCAATGAGCTCGTACAAGCCAAATATACGGCGCATATTTACGTATCGAGCAATAATCGAAATTGTCGCTGACTGACGAATTACGTTCAATTCATCTTTCACAATGATCATTGGTGCAGCGACTGAATTCCCTCGAAATTGTTAAAAGAGGTTGAACAATGACATCAAAGGAGATAGATACTCTGACAGGAAAGAGTCCGAGAACGAGCTTTAATTAAAATAAATATTAGTGATGAAACAATGAAATCGATCCACGAATCGTTGGATTCGAATAAGAAATTGATTTCTATGTACGTTCCGTGTCTTTTGTCGGAACATGTTGAGGAATTTTCCGTTGCAACGGAAAATTGCAGAGGGTAGATTTCATTGAAAGGATAATACCGACAGATTTTTTACGTGGATTCATATTCAGTTGATTCGCGCATAATCAGTTACGTTAATTCGAGTTAGTTCGTGTTGAATCAATTAATTGAATAATCTAACGCAAATAAATATTATACACAGTTTTTCTTGGTAATAGCTTGGACGTGGTGGGAAGTAAACTTGAAAAGGGTTAATAGCTGTCAGAAGAAACAAGATACGAATTTGAATCTAACGAATGTAACGAACTGGCCTTCCGAATCTTGAGAACACGCTCGTTCTCATCGATAAACAGATCAAGATGACAAAGTTTGCTAACCGTAACTGGTGACGCTATTATGGAAGGCGTTTGCGGTTAAGATCCGACCTTTCTCTTCCTATTCACCAATAACTACTCTTCATTCTATCTCTCTCTTTCACTCTGGTTAATCGTCGAATCCCTTCTCACCTTCCCAACCCTTCTCTCTCTTCTATAATAAAGTTATCGTTTAATGGTCGTTTCAAGCTATTCCCTTTCTAGTCCCGATCAATTCCTAACTTTAAACGTCACGGATGAACACGTCGAATCAAAGTTCTCGTAGGTTTCTAACAGAAAAGCTAGAAAATAGAAACAGGTATGACAATTGAATAGATTTACGTTTCGTAAAACTTCATGGGAAAAATGTACAAACAATTGGACGCTTAAAAATTGATCATTATCGAGTCGTTAATTACTTTGTTATAAAGAGTTACAAATTGTCTATAGATTATATTTGAATGTAAATTTTTTGGTAACAATTAATGTATAATAATTTAATATCACATGAAATGAAAGGAAGACATTTTCTTTTGACTTTTTTTCCCCGATGATCCAAAGTATCAAGTTCGTTATTCCCATTGCAATTTCCCCAGCAAACCTATCAGGATTTTCAATCGTATGTCGTCGTCGTCGTCGTCAGCAGCAGTAGCATCCTCGTATAGATATCGTTTGGAATGGAAACGTTTGTCAAACGAGAGTAATAAAAGTTAAAAGGAAAGAGCAGCTTTGGGTCTCGCGTTACCAATTAACGGGCTTGTAAAAAGAATATCGTTCAAAGAAGCCAACCTAGAATCGGGAAAGGGTTAGTGGAAAAAAGTGATGGATGGGAGGATGATAGTAGTAGGTCGTCGTCGTCGTAGTCGTAGTCGTTCCTTTGCCAATGATTCGTCGTGTCCTTTCTTCCGTAGCCAATTAAAAAAGTGGACAACGGAATTCGTTTCTCCTTTCTCTCTCTCTCTGAACATCTCACTCTCACTTTTAACACGAGTTTTCTCTATCTTTTGTCTGCTCTTCCTATATGTTCCGTACATATTTTTTTTTTATTTTCTCCTCTTAATTAAACTCCTAAACTATCGAACGTTGACAGACACGCATGTACATTAGCGATAAAGAAAACAAAATAAAAGAGAAGAAAGATTATTGAAATATAAACGAGGCAAATTTTCGTAAACCCCTTTTAATTGAATTCTCGCGAAAAAGTCCATATTAATTATAATAAAAATTATACGAAAAACAAATAAGAAGAACAAATTGTTTTCTAGCCGTAGACCGATATAAATTGTAACGCGAATATTGATGATAATAATAAAAATATTAAAAAAAAAAAAAAAGAAAAAAGAAAAAAGAAAAAATGAAAGGGAAAGAAGAATAAGGAAAAAATAAAACAGAGATAAAGACGAAATTGTCGGAGGACGGTCATTCCGCATGTAACTTGCGGAAAAAGCATGCGCGACCGAGCGCAACGTTTGATGCATATTTATTAGATTCACCTGCTGCTACTGTTCCTCAAGCCGAACGGTTGTGCGAACACGTACATTTACGTATATGTACAATGCGAATGTACGTATACACGTAAACGCGCATACATAGATAAACACAGGGTCGAACGGTAACTGTGGCGGTTTCAACGCAATGGGATTCTACTCGTCTACGATGGTACCATCCTGTCAAAGGATGCACTCTGGAATCTACGTAAAGCTCAATTCGTCAATCTACGTTATCCCGTTGACTATGTACGACAAAGCAATCATGATTTCCCTAGGCTATACGATATTTCTAACACTTACGAAAATATTTCAAAATGAATATTCGTAAAAGAAAGGTTTAACTGGAAAATAGAAAATCGAATTATTTCAATAAAAATATCATCTTCGCGAAAAGATTTCGGTTTTAGGATCGAAATCTTCTGATAGAGAAATAGAAAGAATGACGGAGAAAGAGGAAGATAGAGAGAGATAGAGATGCAGGTAAAATGCAAATGAGAAAGATAGAGAGAGAGAGAGGGAGAGAAGGGGTGGGAGCACGGGGGAAGGGGGTATAGGGGGAATGTAGGAAGCGACAGGCAGATAGACGCAAATCAATTTACCTGAGGTGCCTTCGTTGGCGCGCACCAGCGCGAAGCATCGAAACGACGATAATTATAATCGCTGCTTCCCTGCACATATGCACTTGGCATCGATCAACGTATGCCTCGTCACACGGCAATGTACTTGTACCGCGTAGTGCCTCTTCTACAACAACCTCGGTCGTGTGGTAGAGATGCTGCACCTATTTCCCGCACGAGGCGTGAATGCACTTCAGCACGTAGCTCTGACCTAATCAGTGTCAATGAGAAAAACCGAGACTAACTTCCGAGATGGTTCTAACCGTCAAAGATAGACCGATCATAGTTTTGTTCGACAAAACAAAACCATTTAATAAGAATTTTATTTCTTTCTTTCTTTCTTTCTTTCTTTCTTTTTTCTTTTTTCTTTCTCTGCTCTCTCTCTCTGCTTTTTTCTATTCAATCGAACGTAATTGTGCTACGAGAATGTCAATCATTCTCTTTCTTTTTTTCTTTCTTTCTCTCCCTTTTGCATTTCTTTATTCATATCAGTTATAAAAATGGGTCAATTAATATTTACCTTTTACCAAGTTAAAAAACGTCGTACCGCTCTTAATGTCATATGATCTCCTTGAAAACAAGGTCAAACGTATTACGTCAGAATCGTCCGAGAACTAGCTCGAATAAATTAAAGTTTTTTTTCCTTATTCTTTTTCTATCGAAAAGTACACACAAGCTTTTCCTACGTATTATCACCATAAATTTCAACGAAGAAAAAGAACAACCGAGGAGAAACAAGATTTTCTCGAAATCTTGAGGGAAAAATACGAATAAAAATATATTTGCTTCAATTATTTTCTAACATATCTATCTATTAACGTGCGTTGATTTCAATTTTTAGAATGAAAAAATATAAAAAGTCGGAACACTGACAACGAAAAACGAAATAGAACTATATTTGCATACACGTGTTACCTTATTGATATTCGACTATTTGATATATTTTATTTGTGTATTTTAAGCACGAGAGAATTCTGAGAAATGATCAAATTATGAATTTACAGATTTTCGTTAATTTCAAATTTAATTGGATTGTTTTGATGTATTTTTCCATACCTATGTGTATCTGCATATGTATAATAATTAACATAAACCTCTGGACCGAAAATGACTACTGGTTATGAATACACATTGACTAATTAATTAAATTATAATAAATGATCTTTTGTCGAGCAACGACAATTCTCTCTCTCTCTCTCTCGCGCTTTCTCTCTCTCCTTTTAACCTATTCAAGCGATTGTGGCTAATAAATTAGGTTCAACGGTCAAATTTGCGAAATGTATTAGTGTGCGTTGTGTACATAGCAAACCTGCCTACCCAGCTACCTTAGTACGTAGTATATATAATGTCACACAGGAGAATTAATCCCTTTCCTCATAACTGTTTGCTCGTGCCAACCTACGACAATTCTCCAAATTCAATAACTATATGTGAAAGATACATTTTTTTTATTTTATATATTTGTAGAATATTTGATATACCTACGAATTACATTTAAGATATTGAAAAATCATTTTATAATAATTTCGAAAATATATTAATTATCATCTTTATGTATATATCTACCTTCAACTACGCTTTCTAAATAAATCAATTTTATCTTACAAAAATATTTCGTTTACAAATTTATTCATAAAATTTACCTAGTTATAAAATAAGAGAGTATATATATATATATATACATACAATTATTTGCAAATTAAATATGAAAGAAGGTTTATTTGAAAAGAAAAGAAATGCAAAGGAGCCGTTAGAAAGAGTCCCTTTTCGCGTCTTATTAAATTTCATTATCTTTCAAATTAGCATATAATCTAAGAGATATTGTATAGTACTCGTAGTACGATCACGCTCAATTTTATTACATTTACGGATATCAAAAGATGCTTCTTCTTTTCTTTTCTTTTCTTTTCTTTTTTTTCTATCTTCATCTCTCTATATCTTTCTAGATTATGCTTTCAGAGATTTTTCTGAGAATTCGAATGGAGGAGGAATATTGCAGGTGCGACAAAAGTAAATTCGAAGTTGATACTCCCTGAACAATTTGCGACGTTCAACGAAAAGAGACCGAAACGTTATCGTTCATAAAATAGTCGTTCAACAATCGTTGAATTCTTTGTCTCGAACGGATTGAATTCAGTGCTATCTTTCTCTCTCTCTCCCTCTCTCTCTCTCTCTCTTCGAACGAACGTTTGTTCCATCGCGACTTGTATACGTCGATCAAACGGAGAAGGCGTTTAGATTGTCCCACCCACCCCTAAACCCCCATTCGCAAAACTTTGCACTCGACCGTAAGATAACATCGACGTAAAGTTTCGAAGAAAGAATGGAAAACGTCGAGGGATCGAAAAGCTTTCTAATATTTCCATTCGAGATTGTCTTACCT
Organism: Polistes fuscatus; assembly: GCF_010416935.1. Taxonomy (NCBI): domain Eukaryota; kingdom Metazoa; phylum Arthropoda; class Insecta; order Hymenoptera; family Vespidae; genus Polistes; species Polistes fuscatus. Next base: position 2,435,891 of record NW_025113101.1, read on the forward strand.
TCTATCTTTATTTCTTTCTCTTTCTCATCTACGAGTATCTATCGATCAATTCGATTGAATTGTCAGGTAATGTCGAGTTAACGCGTTGGCTGGCAGGAGGTCACCGGTAACCTCAACGCGACCGTTAGTAAAATTACTTAATTAGCGTAAATATCGATTATGATCAATTCTTAAATAATACCATATGTTTTTATATTTTATAGACGTGGCAGAGAAATCATGCGAAAAGTGCCGACGGTCAACGCGTTAAAGGACCCCGAAGTGGTCCCCGAAGTGGACCCCGTAGTAAAAGTTCGAGGCTGAAATACAACAGAGAGAGAAAAAGAGAGAAAAAGAGACAAAAGCTATGAAAAAAGCTCGAGGGCAAAACCAAACGCGACCACCACCACCAGAAAGAAGTCTCAATCGTTGACAACACCTTCAACGTCGTCATGCTCGGATGAAGTTTAACTTGTAAGTAGACACGACCTAGAGAAACCGAAGCGTGTGTGGGTGTTCGCGTATGTATATGTATATATTACGCACACTTTTATACGTATATAAATAATGGAAGTTACACGAGCAACGTGGTATATATATGTTGAACATTGTACATTTATGCGTGTATTGTACACATATAGGTGCGCGCGTGCAGGTTTGACGTGCGCGTGTGTGCGTGGTGCTGCGCCCTCGAGCAGACCGCGAATCCCGGATCGATCTCATCCACGGCCGTGACGTCATACTCGACCCACTCTTGCTCCCGTCGAGTGTATGAGAGAAAGAGAAAGAGAGATAGGTAGATAGATAGAGTGCAGAGAGTGTGAGTGAGAGGAGAGGAAGAGAGAAAGAAGCTACCGTTCGACTCTCTTCAACCGGGGCACTGACCCTGGAGGTTCTACCACCACCTACGTATTACTAACTCGTGGAAATATCATCGTCGTCGTCGTCGTCGTCGTCGTCGTTGTCGTCGTCGTTGTCGTCACCGTCATCGTCGTCTTGGTGTCTCTTGCTACTACTGCTTCTGTTACTACAAACTACTCTTGTTGCTTTCTCTCTCTTCTACAACCATTCCTCTCTGATACTATCTCTGTAATATCTACGATACCCTTTTACCTTACCAACATTACCAACGTGTCTATTCTAGTTAGGTAAACATAAGCAGGTTCGACTTCTTCGATAACCAAAGACAGATCTTTGTCGTCGTCATCGATACATTGTATCGATGCAAGCTGCAAGTATTATTATCTACTTTTTTCTTTATTTTACCCCTATCGACAACATTTTAATTAATTTACGTAAGAAATCAAAAAATGATGTTTTATCGCAACCGTATTAAATGTGTGTGTGTGTGTAACAAATGTTACGTCGACGTAAGAATGGTTAAGGGTTTCGAATAAAAAGGGAAGTAAATTTTCTATGAAATTTTCCTCTCCTGGCTCTTTTGCCAGCTTACGTGAGTGAGAAATAAGGCTAGAATTGAAAGGAATGGGTTATAACGTCAGTTTTTTCTTTTTTTCATCAGTATTTCTTATTTTGCTTTAAACCATATCTCGAGATACAGCTTTTTACAACAATTGACGTAACACGTATACGCGTAACTTCGTTTCGTACGAATATATGTATAATATATCGTAGTTAAAAGATAAAAGTTATCTATATGAATGTTCGTTAATTTTCTTCTTCTCTTTAAAAGAAAAAAAAACAGAAAGAAACGAAAAAGGCTTTGCTGGCGGCATTCGAGATTGATAAATAATTTATTGAAATGTCATAAATTAAAAAGTGACCTGGCAAGTCAATGCTTTGAAATTAGCACACCGACGTAATTCGCCGTTCGATTTTTCCAACGAACAAAGTATATTACTATATTATGTATATATGTATATGTACTACAGCTTTTGATAACGAACCAAAGAATATGAAAGCCAAAGAAAGAGAGAGAGAAAGAGAGAGAAAAGTTAGGTAAACGTTGGGTAGCATACAAAGCAGTGCAACAACAAACGATCGATTTTGAAGAATAAACTTATCGACAAGAAGGTGCACATTCAAGCTAGTAAATATTTATCATCTTGCAAGAACCATAAGATTAGTCCACGTGACACCGTGACACCCCTCTCCAACCCCTCTTCTACCCCTTCCTCTTACTCTTCCTATTCCCTTAACGATTTTAAAATATTCTTGTCAGGTTTCTAGCTGTTACTATAAAAAAAAGAAAAAAAATAAAGTTACAACAACCTCCGACAGTAACCATCATTGATCTTCTTCCCTATTTCCATTTTTCATACGCTTAACAATTAATTTAATCGTTGTTACAAAATCAAATATTCATATCAAAGTTAATTTTACGTAACGATCATCTTATAATACATTTTTGTATTAAATATTTTTATACGCAACCCTTGAAACCCTGCCCTAAACGATCTTTCTTAAATATTCTTGTCAGGATTCTATAGGTTAAGCTATAGAAAAAGAAAATGTAGGCCTCGTGACAGCAAAGCATCGTTTATCTTCTTCTCCTTCCCTTTCTCTCTCTCTCTCTCTCTCTCTCTCTTTTTTGCTACGCGTAAATGAAATACCATTGAATCGTTGTTGAAAAAGAAAAAAGAAAAAAGAAAAAAGATTAAAAAGCTGAAAATTCACGGTAAAGTTAATTAGTATGACAAGAATAATTTTATAATATCCCTGTATTAAATATTTTTACCCGACGTACGTTGTTAGTTAGTTAGTTCGATCGATCGAAATAAAGGTTTTCCTCTCGTGAAGAAAAACACACTCGAGCTAGGGGTTCGATCGAAGGTTCTTTTGCGCGTTGTAAAGGTCGACCTCCTATTATGACCGTCCTACACTTAGGAGCACGTTTATGCATACAATATTTTAACGTGCATTGCTTTCAACGAATAATAATAATAATAATAATAATAATAATAATAATAATAATAAAACATAATGAGGGCCACACGTATTATTTGTTCCTTTACACGTCGTTTAAAGAACGATTTTTTTTATCGAGCACGAGAGAGAAAGAGAGTGGCCCTAAAGGTCGTTAAGTTGATCGTACCAACGAGGAAAAAAAGAATAGAAAGAAATATATTTCATAAAACGAACAGCTGATCAATCTTGCATATATATATATATATGATAAAAAGAAATGAAACTGGGTATATAATGAAATTAAAAGAGAGAAAGAGATAGAGAGGGAGAGATGAAAAGAAAGAAAATAATGTTTACCTCAAACGATACCGCCTTTATTAACGTAGAAATATGACTTATTATTTATCGAGCATCCACCAATGAGAAATCTCCTCTTCGTAAAATATTAAAGAAAGAAGAAGAAGAAGAAGAAGAGAAGAAGTAGAAGAAACTTCAATAGTAAAAGGTTTCTTATATATTTTTTTTTTCTAGTAGTCTGTCTAGCAGAAAAGAATCATGACGAAGTTTCGATAGAAAAATATGTGCCGGTATAGTGGAAAAGTTAAAAATATAAATAAAACAGGGGTGTGTCAAAAACTCGCGCGAGAATTTCAGTCGCTAAATTTATTTGAATAATTTTTTGTGGGTCATTGATTAAAAAAACAAAATAAAATTAACAGAAATAGGATAGAAGCCTTTTTAATGAATTTTATAAAACAACGATCACAAGCTTTAAATTTGTGGATATAATGCGATACGACTACAAGTGTCACAGAGAAAGAGAAAAATAATTGAATAGATAAAAGTGAAACGTATTATATTATGTTCTTGTTTGAGTAGAAATTACAAGCTTTGCATAATCAAAATGTGACTCCCCGTGTTGCATTATATTCTTTCTCTTTCTCTTTCGTGCAGGCAGTTGTCGTTTAAAACCCTTACTCTTAACACCAGAAACGTGTCCCTTCAAAATGAAATAAGAAACACAAAAGGGGAATGAGGAAAAAGGGACAAATCTTTATTAATATAACAAAAAGGAAAAAAAAAATATTCGTGGATTTGGCTTTCGATAAATCTGAGGATTTATAAATTTGTTCATAAATATTACAAATACCGCCAATTATTATTAAATTAATAATATTAATTTGGGCTATATATAAACGACGCAAATGTGCATAAATTTGCCGATGTAAAAAAATATTTGTACAAAGTTTTGCGTTAGAAAAATACACGTGATATACTTGGATACATTAAAGAATTTGCCTAGATTTGTTGACGAAGGATAAACGAAAGATGGAAAATAGCATCCGAGATTGTTAAAAAAAATCACTCGAGCTGTTGTTTAACAAGAAGATGGGAAAAAGGAAACGGTAAATCGAATAGCAACTTATTCAACCGTTTGTTTTGCATTATTCGCTTTATGAGACTCAAAACGATACGTTAGTTACGTTCGTTCCTGATGAACTTTAAATTTTCATATCTCTATTTACGCACGCTACCGACGTACGAGCTTTTCGACGAGAACACATAGGATGTACGACATTCCATGTTGTTATTCCGATTGCACAATTCCCACTTGGAAATAAAAGGAACTTTATAAAACTAATTAACATTAAATAACGAATCGTTTAAATAAACCTGTACAATAATATTAACCTGTATAACTACGTTAAAAATGATTCATTCGCATAATAATATGCTTATGATTTTAATCAAATCATTTTTCCTCGCATTGTTCAAGTATAAAATTATTTTAATGAATGCGAACAAAGGAAGAGACAAGAAAAAAAGGCAAATAAAATGACGAAATTTGATTACATTTAAATTAAATAATTGTATGATTTAAGAGACAAATAGAAAGATACACGGATACGCGGAGTATGCATTTAAATCAGACCGTAAACATGTATGATTAGAATCACACGAGTATCAGACTCTGGCATGTAATTTGAAAGATGCACAAAGAGCATCGTTTGACAGTAACGATTACAATACGTACGAGGAACTTTGCAAATACAAACGCATTATCTAAAGAATCGAGAACATGCTCGTATTGCTATAGCAAGCGAGAAACTATAGTCATCTTACAATTAGAGAAATCTAATTTCCGTAAACGTCATTTATCGATCTATCGCTTTCAATTATTAAGCGAGTTCAAATGCATGAAAACGCGTAAGTTCGTCTGTTTATCTCGAAACAATTTGTAAGTGGGAAAGAAATAAAGAAAAGAAATAGAGATATCGAATGTGTGTACCATATCGTTCATCAACGATTATAATATCGTAATAATATTATAAACCAAAGGAAAAAAAGAAAAAAACTAATCAGAATTTTGAGCGAATATCGATAATGAATTTCAAGAGCATAACAAGAGTACTCGTCAATTAAATCATATTTTCGGATACTTGTTAACTATAATATTATAAAAGAATTTTTCTATAATTTATTCGACGATCGAATAAAACCAATAATGAGATACGTGTATCAATTCTGATATAGTGGTACGTATTCCCCGATACTGACCACAAATCGATCTGAATTCGGCTTGATTACGAAGCAGAAATGAAGCCCACATAGCAAACCGTGACAAAAAGCTCGTTAATCTTTAGCTCATCGATACACTCTCCTGTACGTGTATATACGTTGTATATGTACCTACTAATGAATAAATATATAATACATAACGTATACATAACATATACATAACGTACTAACACACCTACGAAATGTAGTGAAACCGTTTGCGTTAATGTATAGTCATTTAGTTTGCATCGTCGATGATTATAAGAAAAGAAATTACAAAGTTCGATTTCCCCGACTAGAAACTAGATAGGTAGGTATAAAAGAGATCCTCGGAATCACCTTCCAAATCTTCGAATTAACTTTCAACATTTTCTCCTAAAACTTTTCTCGATGTTTCTTCTTCTTCTTTCCTACCCGTTAGAAATTCGGGAAAGTAGGTACGTTTTACGAATCATTCGTTCGTTCGTTCGTACGTTCGCTCGCTGGAGCCTATTCTGAATTTCAGATGAACGCCTCTAGCAACGGAAAATGAAAAGAAGTATTAAAAAGGAAAAGAGAGAGAGAGGGGGGAGAGGAAAAACAGAGAAAAGAGAAAATAATAAAAATCTATCGTTACGCGATATGCCTCCCTTATGGGTTTTTAATTAAATACGATATATTTCAATCGAAATGTAATCTAACGTAATAAGTAGATACGCGTACTTCTACTATCATTTAAATACTTAATTCATTGATATATTAGAATGATTCGATATCTCTAGGGAAAATGTAGTAATTGATAGTTCGATGTAAGAATATCACGCACGTAATCGACAGAACGTTTCCCAACGAGAACAACGATTAGAAGGACGAGTTAGCGTAGGACTTTCCTTCCTTCCTTCCTTCCTTCCTTCCTTCCTTCCTTCCTTTCTACCTATCCACCCACCTATCCACCCTACCCACCTACCTACCGAGTTCTCGAAATTGTACGAAGTCGCGTCCAATAAGGGTGGAGACGGAAATAATTTTGCGCACCACCGGAACGGAATGTTAATTCGGTTCACGTACCACTGACCGTGCTCAACGAACTTGTAACCACTGCAGTGCACAGCATTACGTACTTGACGACCAGAGACACACTTTCCCAAACTTCTAAAGCACCGACGCAGTTTAACTCCCCTGGTCCCGATCCGGTGAAGTGTTGCATTAAAATGTATCGGAGTACCTTCTCCCTGAGAAACTTTTGTTACTTCCAAATTTCGTTCTCTTCTATTTCTTTTCCTTTTCCTTCCTTCCTTACTTACTTACTTACTTCCTCCCACCCTTTCTTTCCTTCTTTTCCTTTTATACGAAACGACGAGTGTTCCCTACTTAACGCTCATTGAATTCTTTAAACTCGTAGTAATACGAGGCACTTTTACCGATACGTTCTTACTTACCAATTTCACTATTTTTTTATCCTTATTCGAAAGGTTAGAAATCTTTGAGACGATACGAAAGAGACCAATCTAGCCGCACACCGTTTTATGAATAATCCGATACTCGCATTCGCGTTCTTTACAATATGAATGATATATAAAATATGAAAGTGTTTGTCCCATCGGTGCTATCCACCGAATCTCTTCAATCCTACGGATTATTATTGTTTCATACTACTTCCTTCTTTCTCTCTCTTGGCATGTGCAACAATATATTTGTTGAAAATATAGAAGAATTATTTTCAATGTTCTGGAAATTGTTTCGCATCGATTAAAACTTCCAATTGATAAAAATGAAAAAAAAAAACAAAAAAAATAGAAATCGAAACACGTAGATACTTCGAATACTATGACACGAACGCACGCGCCCCTTCACAAATATAAAAATCAAAGAAATCTCTGATAAACGCTCATCAAAGTTCTCTTTTATGGTAGACTACTGGCAAAGCTTCGTAAAAAAAAATATTTCCTTTTTGTATCGGGAATATTGGATAAACTTCGTAGAAATGTATGCGTTATCGTGATTAAACGCGTTCATCGTACCGTTTAGAAAAAACACGGGATGAGCGAACAACCAACCACGGTCGCCCAATTATCATTCGATAAAAAAAACTTGTAAATAGACGATTTCAAATGTTTCCTTATGGTAATTTCAACGAAAGGTAGAATACGAATATTATTTTATTTTACAAAAAAGAAAGAAAAAAAGCTATTTATCAGAGTAACGATTTCCAATAATGCGTTCTCTGGAACTCTTGTGGTTCTACTGAAAAATTAAAAAATTTCGCGTAACAACAGTTTGTTGACCGAAATATCAGAACGATCAAACTTTATTTGTTAAGAAAATATACAAAAATTTCTCAAAGAATCTGCGATCACGAAAATTTGTAATGCATTAGAAAATAGAAGAAAGAAAAATCGACGAACGTCTATAACATAATGATTAATATCGAAAATGATAGAAACAATGAAAATAGGGTTGTTTATATTGAAACCCTCGCGCATACATATAGCCACACACTCGCATACACTTACCCTACCCTTTCGGTATTTCTCTTACCCTTCTTCTTCCACTTTCCCTCCTTTGCTTGCTACCCTTACAGTCGAACGATCAATCATCTCTGTTCGAGGTTACGTCCCTTCTTCGGTAAAGTAACAGCGATCAAAATAGTTTCCTACCCAGACGTTGGTTCGTTCATTCGTTCGTTCGTTCGTTCGGTAAACGTTTCTTTAACTCTCGCTTCTCTTGTTACTTTGACCTTAAGGTCAAAGGGTTGACAAAAATAATTGCATGCTAGAAAACAGTTACCTAAGTAGTTCAGACCCTAAACATTCTTCGTCAAGAGTCAAGATCATCGTGGCTTACTTCGAGATAACGTTTTTGCTATTTTCTCGGTGATTAATCAGCCCGAAATGACACCGTAGTTACTATACTTTTTCTACCGAAAGATTAGAAATCTTTAGCAAAAGGCAAGGTCATCGTCATTCTGGATACGCACAAAAGAACGGGGAAAACAAACTTTTTCGAGCTTTGAAAATGACACGTTCATGGTTCGCGCACCCACCCCTACCTTTACCTTTACTTAAAACATAAAAAGAAAGGAATAGAAAGATACGATTCGAGATGATACCGTTCGATAAAAGAAAAACGTTAATTACCTGAAACATTTGTTATTCTCGAACGATGATTTCGCGATACATTTTTTTTTCTGCTTTAAAATGTCGGATTTTTGCGAATCTAATTAGAGAAAAAATACGATAGTAATAAATCATTATGCATTTTTTCAACAGCGCGAGATTTAATGTCGTAATAAATTTTCTTTCTCGTCTATATATTCGTCTCGTTACCGTATGCATAGACGACAAGCTTATTGTTGAAACAGTAATTATTATATTTGAAAATGTTAACGTCGATGAAATTGCAGATGGAATTCTGCAACACCAGCATTTCTCAACCTTGCTCGATGCATAAATAAAATCTTACGAGGAAAATAATGCATTTATTTCTATGGAAAGTTTGCACGAATTCTCATGTGAATTAAAAAGAAAAGAAAAAAAAAGATACTATGACAAGCGATGACTCTTTTACACCGGTTACTTCAAAATGCGGTAGTACAAACATAAAAATCGTGAATATCGTTGTAAACAAATGTTTAAAAATTGAGAAACACTGTTACAGATGGAAATATAATTTTCGACGGTAAACTCAATATCTCGTACGTATCCTACAAACATGTATATAATATATGCATGTCCATAGAAACGAAATATGATCGACAAAATTTCGATAAATATTGATACTATACCTACTGGTAGTAATAGTAATTTCAAGTTTTCCGATCGGTTAAACGAATAACGTTAAAACGTTGACAAGAAAAGAAAAATGAAAAAAGGATAATCTCGAACGGTAATCTTCAAACATTCTCGATTAACTGAACCCTTATATCGGTGTAAAAATATTTGACGAAACCCTTCCTAAGGTATAACACGACAAATGGATATTAATACAATGTAATATATTGATTGTCCGGAAAGTTCGTGCCGATTTTAATGAAAGGATAAATACTAGCATATTTGAAAAGTAGAATGAGGTAAAGGTAAGGCAAAGGGAAAGAAAAAAGTGTTGGATAAGCAAAATGAGAAGGGAATGAAGGATAAAAGGTAGACGAGATCAGACGAAGGGAGATTCGGCAAATGAGACTGAAGATGAAATCGTTAGGAGAGAACTAACCGTGATAGCCTGGAAAGAGAGAGAAAAGTAGAAAAAGGTGGGAATGAAAGAGAGGGTGACCGGAGGGCTGAACACATCGAGACTATCGTCAAGGGGGCAAAGTAGTGCATCTGTTAACTCGAAATAGAAGATAAGAAAGCATAATTACCGTCCATTTTCAACCGGTAGCAAATCCAGCAGCAATAAAGAGTCGATTATGTCGAAATAATTATCTAAATTTCGCCGTTGATTTTCTTATCTCGCTTAATACATAGACTTTTTTTTTACCCCGTTATATTTTAACAAACGCGAATTATTATATTGTTTTACTCGTAATTTCAATTTCATAATTCGCGAGTAGAATATAAATTGTTTGTACCTTACACATTCGGAACGTTAAATTAGAAATTTATGTATAAACGTAGAGCGTCGTGTTCCATCGGATTTGCTTTTGAATTTGAAAGCCACGAGAATATACAAGGTAAATCGAGCGAAATATACGAGGTGTGCTATACGAGCACGGGTGGACATTGTCCAAGTCGATTAGAACCTACGGAAAGTCGTTATCGTATAAAATCTCGCTCAAAATAGTTCCCTATCTAGCTTCTACTCTACGTGGTTTACGTGTATATCTATTATACATAAACTTACCTAAAGGATATAAAGTCGTCAAACACAGTGATTTTCAAGTAATTTAGGTTGATAAACGAGATCGATTCGAAAATATTTCAATCTTAAAGTAGATATATAGTAGACAAACAATACCGATCGAAATTTAGAACCGATCGAGATAGAAGAAATCACCGTTGAAAAGATACCACCTACGGATTCTTATCAAAACACACGAAACAGCAATTCCGCGTTTTACATACGCATACGCGTACGCTTACCAACGAGATGCCGTTCCTTTCCAAATAGCATCCTAATCCAATTAAATTTGCCTACCAAATGCACTAAGACTATTTGTTCCGAAGCTGACTACGAATGGAGATGGAGGAAAGAGAAAGAGAAAAATAGGAACTATTCTCGAAACGCTTATAGCGCAAAAACGAACTTTACTCTAAGCTCAAAGTCCACGATTTCTTTTCGTTCTTTCTTCCTTTCTTCCGTTCATTTTCTCTTTCCGTCTTTTTTTATCTATCTATCTATCTATCTATCCATCTATCTTTCATTCTCCCTTTCTACCTTTCTGTATAAACGCATCGTCCTCTACGATTTTCATCGAATACGAACAGAAAGTAAGTTGGAGTTACCCGATATGATTGGTAGTAGTAGATTTCGTCTCCATTTCTCGATTTTTTCTCAACTATTATATATAATACAAACCGTTAGAATATTACGAAGAGAGAAATCTCATCTCCATTATTCCCGAGCAAGTAAGTCCAAGTCACCAGAAGTTATATCGAAATATATATATGTATATCTTCGTTCGCGTTGAAAACGTTCGCAAGAAGAAATATGGATTTCTTCCTAAGTCCTTCGAATATCGTACGTACGACCAATATAAGTCCCTACTCTGTCTATACATTACTTCGTATACCTATACCTATATTACTTATATAAATATACGTCTAGAAATGAAATATAGTATAAAGAATGAGGAAATTTGCGAGAGTTTACTTCATGAATTCTAATGGTCGTTGCAGTTTTTATTCGATTTCGATGATTAGAGATTCATTCGAAAAAGAAAACAAAAGCTTGTCAAATACTAGATGATCGTTGATAATATTTTGGCGATAAATATCGCATCTAATTTCCAAAAGTAATTATCTACTTATCTCAGGAGTATAAACAGACGTTTTAAAAAATATATAAAATATATAAAATATAGAGAGAAGTAGGAAAATCTAACGGGAAATCCTAAGAAGTTAGTACCGGAAGCGAGAACCACGAGTGTTCGAACGATATAACATAGGAGAGAATCTGGAGGTTCTCGATATTGCGATCTGCCGGTAGCAGATATATTTGACTTTCGATTCGAGTAGAGCCGATAACAGTAAACTCTGTGCTTATAAGGGAGAAAGAGAAAGAGAATGTTTCGAAAAGAGTTTACACGCTCTCTCGAATGTCGCCAAGTAAGTAAGTACATACGGCACTCTTTTACTCACACCAAAGCTCAACGACGACACATTCAAACACGCTATGGGCAAACTTTTCGTTATATATCCACCCCCCGCCCCCGATATCGCTGGTGCTTTTCCTTCCTACCGCTTCATCCTCCTACCAGAAATCGTACTTTCCAAAGGGTATCTTCCTCTTCTTCTTCTTCTTCTTCTTCTTCTTCTTCTCTTACAACAGTGTCCCGTGCCAACGCTAAATCGTTTGTCTCGCTTTAAGATAACTTTATCTTCGCGCATTTTATCCGGTCTTTCGCGCGATTACTATCACGCGAGTACGTATTTGCTCTTCCTTCACTCTCTCACACAAACACGCTAGGGAAAAGTAATCCCGAAAGGATAATTCCGTTCATTCCTTCTCTCTCTCTCTCTCCCTCTCGCTCTTTCTTTCTCTTTTTTATTTTATCCGTCAGATTATATTATCTACTTGTCACGGAGATTTGTCGTACGAGTCGCGAAAAAAAAAATGAAAATCAAATAAACGTTTTTATTTATTTAAAGTTACCCTGCTCACCCTCGGTGTAACCGTATACGTTATACGAACATTTTTCCATAGGAAAGATGTTTTTGGAAGATAAAATTTCCCGATTAAGTTATTTAATACGAAAAAAATGAACTAATAACCATAGAAAACGATGCGATGCATCCTATCCTTTTCTTCTATCCTAGAACTCGACTCTTCGTCGACGTATCTTTCCATTTTCTGTTTCTTTTTTTTTTTCGTTTCTTTTTTTCCCTTGTTTTTCGCGTCGTTTCAACTCCGCGAAAAAGTTTTGGGGAAAAAAATGGGGGGAAAAACATATCATGCCGAGATGAGGTGGAGTGGGGTTGGGTATAGGGACGAAGGGAAGAGGGGAAAGCAGTTGACGAAGAGAAGAAATGTTTTAAAATATTTTCTCTATAAATGCGCGCGCGCTGTGTGTCACCGTTGCTTGCTCTGACTCTCTCTTTCCCTTTTCACCTTTCCGTCCCTTTTCCCGTCCCTTTTCCCGTACCTTTTCCTCCTCTTCTCACGTTTTTTATCGTCCTCCAGCATTCACGCGTCTTTTTCTGCTCGAGAAAACGCACTTTCCCGTCTGTGTATGTATTTACGTACGTACGTGGGTACATGTGTTTGCTTACATGAATCCACTTCGTTATATATGCCAGGATAATTAAACTCCGAGTCAGAGAAAAACAAGAAACTTCTCTCGTTGAACGATAGCGCAACGAAAAATGTCGTCGTGAAAATAAAATTAAATAAAATAAAATGAAAATTAAATAAAATAGAAAGAGAAAAAAAAAAGGAATAATCAATTAGCGGAGGTTCTCTTCCTTAAGAAGAACCTTCCTTAATTAAATAAAGCTAGAGAGAGAGAGAGAGAAATAAAAAGGTAGAAGAAATAAAAATAATCAGGAGAATTTTCAACTCCTCGAAGTCGACCAGTTTCTCATTACCACCAACACATTTCTCTAACCGTTACTTATATCTGGCGTGATTCCAAATTCGACGCTTGCGAACCGTTATACCCTAAACAGCTGACTGATCAAAATGATAAAACGATTTCGAAGTTTCTCGCATTTTTCTTCCATAGCTTTTTTCCTCAATTTTTCCACTTACTTTTCTTTTTTACTTTACGATTCCTTGAATCGTAATTTTTTCCTTTCTCTCTTTCTCTCTCTTTTTTATACACGCACTTCTTATCGCACTAATTCTTGCAATCAATGATCGCATTTTTTAATCGCATTTTCGAATCAACCTCTCTCTCTCCCTCCCTCTCTTTTTCTCTCTTTTATCTTTTTCCTTTTATTTTACTCCGCGAGAACTTTTCTTTTATCCAGTTTTCCAGAGTTACGTGTTCAAACTTTTCTTCCCTTCTCGCTTCATCTTTACCATTCCCCTTTTAAGAATTTCTGACCACGCCTACGAACAGAAAGTTGATCCTCCAAACTCGAGTAAAACGATAAGAAAGAACATTAATGAGATCGTCGATGAGATGGGAAGCATTCGTGTGAATAACGATCGATAAGAAGACGACATTGTACATAAAGTTTAGCGAATATAAAAATGTTAATAGTTATAATATCATGTCCATCTTTCATATATAATAATAATAATCGTTCTAATCATCTTTGATAACCGCCTACCCGTTTCCTTTTAACGCGTTATAAAAATCATCGTCTAGCGTATGGGGCGTTTAAACCCCGTTTGCTAAGATTTATCGTTTATTCCCTTAGTCAGCGTGACTTGTTAAGTAGAATATATTTATATGGCCTATAAAAAGATATGCTAAATACTTCAAACTTTTCTCTTCGTGCAATATTAATCGCGTCAACCGTGTATATATCTTGTTGTATAATGGACCAGGTAGGATGAAGAATAAATAAAAATATATTCAATAAAATTTAGATACTCTTTTAATAGCTCTTTCTCGTTTCCCATTTATAATGGGCGAGTGACCACCAACGACGGGTTGGTTGGTTGGTCGATGAACTTTATATATCAAACGCATAAAACAGATGCTGGTAATGGATAGAGTTAAAAAAAAAAAAACAAGATAACTAAAAATAAATATAAAGATAAAAATATGTGTAAAAACGTGTAAAAAAAAAAAAAGAAGAAAAAAGAAAGCAAGAAAAAAGTAAATAAAAAAGAAGAAGCGACAAAAAAGCATTGGACCGAATTGGAAACGGGGCTGAATTGGAACGAATTGTGTGCGAAAGTCCCTGGAAATATGGAAGGGTTATGGGGACAGGACGCATAGTTGAAAACTATATCGGGTCAGGAGGTATGGACAGACGGGGACGACGACGACTGTTTCGAGTGCGATCGAATGTAACGGGCAAAATACTACTAGCTCGTATGTACAACTACGTTCGTCAACGAGCTCGACGATGTACTCTCGATGAGACACACTCAACGTATCCCGGAGTCAAACTACGTTCGCGACACGACCGGCATCGAGATAAAGAGAGAAAAATACGTGAACGGTAGGGGGAGGAAGGGAGAGAGAGAGAGAGAAAGGATCAACGAGTTTCGGCGCAAATTGTGTTGGAAGCACGGCCTGACAATGTTCGACACCGGCCGATGAATTCGAGTGAATTCGCAAATATATATAGCTGGCGCAAGCGCACCCCCGCAAAGTCCGCACGCGGCCCACGGATGTGGGTGGATGCGGACGCGATGTTTGGTTACGCGTCCAATCGAATGGACATTTTTCCGCGTAAATTCGATTGAAATTAAGTGTTCGTGTCAAAAGAATTCCCCCGGAACGTACTCCGGGAAACATTTAACCGATTGAAATTTCCATTCGAAATCGTTAACAATCGATAATGCACGAGAAATAAAAATAAAAATAAAAATAGAAGGAAGAAAGAGAGAAAAAAAAAGAAAAAATAGAAGAAAAAACTTTTTAGCAGCGTGCAACAAGCGTAAAAATAAATATATGTATTTGCGCGTACGCGTATATATATATCCGTATCTGTGTTTCGATACTAATGGACGGTTATTTAAAAAATGTACGAAAAAAAAAGTAACGAACGATGATTAGTTTTTAAACGAACGATTTCGATGATGTTGCTTCGCGCAATACCTTCCATTCGCGTTTCTACGAACGCCAATCGATGCGTGCGGCTTTTGCAAAAGCTAGGACGATTATTTTATTTATTAAGCATGATCAAAAGATAAAGCTTCTATCTGTTTTTTTTTTTAATATAAAATTTTATAAAAATCGTCTTGGTCGAGTTTTCTCGTGGAAGGTTATGATGAAGGTATCGTCATCGCTACTAGGATCGTATAGTAGGAAGACGTTTCCGAAGATATGTACATTTTATGCAGATCTATGCGCATCTACAGAACAAACCCCTTTCACTCTGTCTAACTCGGTCTCGACATTTCGTTTATACGTCGAGAAGTAAACGGTGCTACGGACGTTGAAATTTAAGATTACTGCCTATGTATTTATTCCTATATGCAAAGCGTTAGATACGACTGCGTATGAACTACTAAATCATGAATACGAAATTGTCGGAATACTATATATCCTCCGTTTGAACCCCCGTTTATCTTTAAAACCTTTTCTTCGATACCATCATTCCCTCGGAAAACCTATGATGATCCAACGAATCCGATTAACCGTGAAAGAACAATGCACAACGATCGCCGCACCGAGATTGCTAGTTAAAATAATTTACAAAATCACGGGTATATTTATGTGCGAGCTGTTTTGTTATACGAGAGAGATGCGAGACAATGAGAGGAAATAGGAGAATAGGAACGAAGGGAATACGAAAGGAATAAGTAGAGAACTGTGCGTCGTGATCGTTGCGGCCGTGGTCGTATCGTTTGCAATCTGTCCACTTGGCCCCCCTCCTAACCCCACCCTCCTCCAACTTCCTTCTTCTTCTTCTCGACCCTTCTTCGACGCATTTCGCGTCCGTAGGAACAAAGACATTTGGCACTCGCAGTCCTACCATTCCACTTATGTTAGTCCGCTTTCCACACCGAGAACGTCGCCACTGCCATCTCCAGGACGAAGGATTTCTGTAGTTGAGAGGAGGGAGGGAGGGGAATTTTGCCTCTTGATAGGAAGAGAAAACCCAATGTGAAAGAGAGTTAGAGAAAGAGAGAGGAAGAAAAGGTGAGAAAGACAAGGAACCACTGAGCCCAGAAGCCAGAGCCAGCCATTCTGTCGCGCCAAAAGCGTTCCTATATTCCAAGCTGCCAGTACTTATATATATATATATATATTTCTCTCTCTTTCTCTCTCTTTCATTTGCACGAGTCTAGAGAAAGCACAGAAGGATGAAGAAAGACGTATAAATTCAAGCTCGTTGTATACCAAAGTATATGCATGTGTGCGAGAAAGAAGAGATTTGTCCCAAAACGTCTGAGATTCAAACCCCATGCATAAGAGTACCACCCTCGTCGCGTTTGTGCCACTCTTTTCCACCTTCTTCTTTTATATTTCCATCTCCCTCTCTCTTTCCCTCTTTCTTTCTTTCTTTCTTTCTTTCTTCCTTCCTTCCTTCCTTTTCCCATCTATATCCTTTGTTTTTCCAGTCTCTGTTCGCGTAAGAAGAAAAGGAGATGGAAAGTACGTAAACTGGCTTCTATTGTCACACGATACGGGTACTTATATGATGTCCTTTCTTTTTCACGCTCGCTTATGCACCACGGATTCTCAACTGTAAGTTTGTCGTGCGCGTGCACGTGCAAGTTTATATATGTATATGTATATGTATATAGGTGTGTTAGAAATACGCGTATAAAAAGATGGCTCCTGTGATATCGTCGCGCCATGCGAGGATACCCCATTCCTCGAAGAAGGGTCGTTCCTTTCGGAGGATCCTTCGATTCTCAAGAATTGCCTGCATTTACGTTTTCTCTATATGCACATTTGTTCTCGCTTACGCATGCGTGAACACTAAAAGATCTCCTTCTTCTTCTTCTTCTTCGTCTACTTTTCAAAAAGTCCACAAAAGCGAATGTAATTCTACTTTACAAACGGGATTTCGTTTCTCATCGGCAGAGACGTAAATCCGTTTAAAAATACGAAAAAGCAATCTGCTATTCGTTCTTCTTCTTCTTCTTCTTCTATTTCCTCTACTTCTACTTCTATTTTCTCCTTTCGTAGTTCAAAGATCGAGATAATATAATAGTAAAATAGAGATAAGATAGTGTTTTCGTTTTCTATTCTTTTGATTGGAGGTTATTGTTAATGATTATTATTCGTTCGTACAATTAACGCAATTTACTTTGAAAATTTGATCGCGAACGATCGGCCATTTTTCTTGAAACCAAATCTGCTACTACTACTACTACTACTACTACTATACTACCGACTTTTTATTCCAAGGAAATAAATATCTCTTCAATAAGATTCTACCTTTCGAACTTTTTACTACTAACTTGCTACGATCGTAAACACCAGAAAAAAGAGTCGAGGTATTCGTTCGAGCGTCGTCCCTCGCTTAATGGAAATAAATTGTCCTGTACGATGCTCGAGAGAAAACAATCGATATCGATCGAATTCCGTGATAAATTATAAAGAATATTCAAATAAATAGCGATCATTTCGTATTTAAAAATAATAAACAAAAAAATGAATTCGTTTCTCGTATAAACAAAATGAAAATCATTTCTAAATGAAATTTGTAAAATAATAGAAACCACGGAAGAGGTTAATGGGACGAGAGAAAAGTTATACTCGTTAATTATTTAATCCGTAATTTCAAGGTAAAGACCTTTAGAATGCAAACTATTCGGACGATTTTCCGTCTGTTGAGTAAAAGGTGGTGACGATTTCATAGAAAGCGAGCAATGGTAATAATAATAATGGTGGTAATGGTGGTGGCGGTGGTGGTTGTTCACAGTGCAAGTTTTAGGTGAGATTTCTAGGGTTGAGTCTGGCGCGGACAAGCCTTCCGTTTCTCTCTCTCTCTCTCTTTCTGTTCTGTTCAGCTTCCTTTCATATAATACCGCAGCAGTATCTCGAGCGCACACCGTCGGTGTGGGGATGCACGACAATCGAGCCTGGCCCGAATCCAAAGGAGTTTTCCGACTTCTTGCCCCTCGTGATCCTATGTTTTGAAGAAGAAGAAGAAGAAGAAGAAGAAGAACCATTCGTGCAACCATGCACGATCGCTCACATGGGAGTCTTATACGCCAACGTATGTGTTTGCTCTGAACGACATTTCATTCGATGATTCTAACTTCATACAATATGCCGTTAAAAAAGAAATATATGCTTCGTATTAACAAGGATTCGTAAAATGTTATTTCCGAATGGTATTACAAGGAAAAGATTTTGTTCGAACGCTTCTACTCGTTCCATTTGTTCTTTTCTCTTACTTTTGTTCCGTCCATCTTCATGAATTTCCACATAAAGTTCGTTGCTGGGAGAAATTGAATTTTTAACGACTTCGAAGATCAAACTTTTTACCTTGAAACTGGTTGTTCGTAAGATTTAATAAGAAATAAAGATATATATATATATCTAACATAAATTGAAACCTTACAAAATCAGCGAAACAATGTAGTAGTTGAAAAATGTTAACTGTTCGATGCAGTATGGTTAGGCAAGTATTACACATAATTGACTTTCCTACCATAGCCGGACTCCAATTTTCTTCTCATTTCATTGGACCAATTGCGGTATGGTCGTGCAAACAAACATGAATGCATATAATACTTTCATATGTCAACAATCGAAGAGTGTTCTGTTCGCTGACGCGCGCAAACTCGATAGTTTACCAGACTTCAACCCCCAAAGAACATACATGTTACAGATAAAGCAACTTTGGCATGCTCATTGAATCCAAGATAAGCCAACGTGATCGCAGTTAAACTGACGACATATTTGACAAACGAGAAAGAATATCGACAGGATGTTTCTCTCTTTATCTCTCTCTTTATCTGTTCTTTCGAAGCGTCGCAATATTTTCTTTTGTTATACGAGAGAAACACGTTTACCGAGAACGAGATATACACAAGGGTTGCCAACGAAGACAAATCGATAACGTGCCGAAAAAAAATCAAAAGGAACGAACAAAAAATATATGCGCGCGTGTATATATACATACAATCGGCAAGAATTATAATCTTTCTCTCTCTCTTGAACGGTAGTTTTTACTAAAAGGCAATCTTCTCCAAACGTTCATCGCCGACATTTACAAGAAAGTTTATACATAAATCTTTTCCACGACAAGACATTTTCGATTCAATTAATCAAGAAATAAAATATATAGCAAGAAGAAAAAGGGGGAAAAAGAAAGACCGAAGAATAAATTGTCTAGTAAACGAATAATCGACCCAGTTTGTTCTTTCTTTTCTTTTCTTTCTTTTTCTTTTTTTTTTCTTTTTTGACAAAAAAGAAATTTCTACTAAATATAATATATAAATCGGGGCTTTATATAAGAAAATAAAAATCATAGGAACTATCGATAAAGTTTTATTTCGAAATACCCTACGTTTCTCCTCTATCGTATAAACTAAAAATGCTAGACGGATGAGTTTTTCGCTAAAGCCGATTAAAATATAATACATATAAACCGCACGAAATTAAACGTAGGAAAAAAGGGCAGACAAAAAAGAATAAGAAAGAGAAAGAGAGAGAAGACTTTCCATTCGCGTGACACGTCTAAAAAGTATTTTCATCAAATATAAAAACGGTACCTACTGGAGAAAAGAATTTAGAATTCAAGATCGGGAACGTTGTTTCTACGAAAGCATCGCAAAATACGAAATTTCTTGATACTTTTTGGTAATATCAAATGTCGATTTTAGCTATGATTTTTAAAATGGTGCTACGTGTTTCTCTTATTTATATATATATATATAGATATATATGACTGTACGTACATATATATATATATTGCGGACCACGATTCGGACCACGCCCGACTCTTCTCTGTACTCGGATATCCGTCGAATTGAATTTCAATGACGAATTCTAGGGGTGAAACTGCCCTTCAAAAAATCAATTTTCCCGACACACGCGTGCACCCTCGACTCTTGCGCGTCTCCCTTTTCACATTTACGATACGTCATTTCGTATAAAATAGGACGATTCACGACGTTCATCGACACACCTAATACCTAAAATCAACCCCTTCGTTATCATTTAACGTTAAAGTTCGTCCTTAGCATTATAGTTATGCGATAATTGTTTTACATGAATAATTTCATTCAATTTGTCTAACGTCTCAACACCAAATAATATCTACGATATCTTTTGGCGAGGTGAACGTGTGTACTTATATATATATTTAACAAGGAAAAAAAATGAGAGAGAAAAAAAGAGAGAAAGAAAAAGAGAGAGAGAGAGAGACCAGTAGCAGTAAAAATGGCGAAAATTACAAACAGCGTCGTTTTTGCTCGGTGCAAGTCAAAGTGCGTCGCGTCGCAGCCCGTCACTAACATAGCTGCCGCTTTTGGTGATAAAGATGAAAGGATGGAAAAGAAAGCGAGTGCCTTCTGAACAGCGAGACGAGACAGCTAGCGTATGTGCTCGAGTACTTTCAATATGGATATTCAAAGAACGAAATTTTATGCGAAATGGGCAGAGCTAAAGAGCCACCTATGTATATACGTATACATGTATATATGTATGTATGCAATGCATGCATATATATATATATGTACGTGTTATCATCGTGTCGCGTACTTGTTTGAAAGAGTTGCACGAAAAAAGCTGAAAAGAAAAAGAGAGAGAAAAAGAAAGGAAAAGAAAGAAAGAGAAAGAGAAAGAGAAAAAGAGAAAAAGAGAGAGAGAGACAAATGTATTATAATTTGTAACATGTTACTATCTGAAATCGAGACAGTACAATGTGTGTTGGAAGCATATCCTATCTCTTTTAGTGCGTCTTCAGTGTGAAAATATAGCCGGAAACATATGTCCTATGTGTGTATATGTCTCTGCTTGTCTACTTGTCTGCTTGTCTGCTTGTCTGCTCCACTGTCTGTCTGTCTGTCTGTCTGTATTACCGTTCGCATAGGATAGACTTCTACGTTGAAGAGACGAACTTTCTACAGACCACTTACCTTTGTCACCATCGTTCAGACTAAAAATGCGACATTTTAAATGTAACCGAACGAAAGAAATAATTGAAAATGCTTTGTATAAGCGCCTAAATCTAAAGATTGTCTTTGAAACAAATGTAGAGATCATTTCGATTCATTTTTATCTGACAAGAAGAAAAATATAGACAATTTAAAATTGACAAGATAATTTATATTATAGCAAACTATTTATATAAACTATTTTATATAAACTATTATAGCAAATTATTAATTTTGGGAATATATGTATAGCTAATTGTAATAATTTTCTGGTGAAAAGATTAGATTTGAAAAATACAATTACGCGAATGTAAGATTTAAAAGTAACAGGATGTTATAAAAGGTTAACGCGATAACACTTTAATTTAGATATGTGCAGTGTTAATTAATAATAACATTACATGCGTATTCGGATGATTGTATTCGTGTAAATTAATAGACCTTCGACGGCGTAACCTTTAAATTTTCCTTTTAGTTATCGTCTTCATAGTAACCACCGTCACACGAACGGTTTATTATTCTAAATTAAAGACAACGAACGAGGACAAAATGACGTTTTAACCCTTTATCGTTAACGCACGTTTCATCATATAATAGATAGATTATTATTCTTGGACATCATTGAAATCGGACTTTTGGATGTTGTAATTAATTCTTCTGACGGTTCTAAATCGAATGACAATTTAAGTTCAAAAAAGAAATCTGATAAATCGTGTAAAAATGTAAAAAAATATAGAATCACGCACACATACAAAATTGTACACGTTTTTCTCCGACATATCTAAATTAATTTTATTTATTTCATTACATCGTACGTCAATCAAGTGTCAATTTTGATTAAATTCACTCATCCCTTTTTTAATCATCGTTTCGTATTCGTATAAAAAATATATATTAATTAACAAATTATAAATTATTTTCTATACCTATATTTTGTGTAATATAAAACTTAATGAAATATGAATAAGTATCACGTTTTAATTGACATGCGAGGAATGAATGTACTATAAATTATTTCAAATACTAGGTGTGTCTGCACCTGTATCTGTGTATGTGTGCGTGTGTCTGTGTTATCATGAAAAGGATCGAATACTTTGGGTCACCGGAATATGACCCAAGCGTTGATAATATTAAAGTCGCACCATCGGGGAAACGAACTCTCGGATTTTCGGGCTAGAATCTCGACTAACGCGATACGAAAAGCTTTAAAACGAATATCAGTAGTTACCAGAATGAGGATTATGCTCCACGAACTTACAACTTTCTCGCATGCACGTAGAATATTACGGCTACTATAGAACTTAGGTATATAGAAGTTTTCTTCAGACTTTAAATTATCTGTCGCAAACGACATCGACGTCTTAGCTACTTTCATAGAAGAAGAATTTTCTTACGTATATCGCTAACCCGCAGGAACACTCTCCAAACGAGAGAGAATTTCAACATTAAACTCCTAACACCTTAAGGTCCTTTCTTTTAATACTTAAATTCGAAATATGTTGGTAAACGCGATAATCTCGTCGTCAAAAATGATTATCACTTTTTCGTATTACTGCTAAACCTTGTAATCGCGAACAAATAAATTAAACAACGCGTTGTATATATTATATATTTCCATGAAAAAGAAAAAAAACAAAAAATACGTGGGCGAGTCAACGCGTATACCAAACGTAATGATTTTCTTTCCGACGTTGTTTGTACCGTCAAATACTCGCGCATTAGTATTCGTGGTTTTCCTCCTATTACGATTGTACAAATTTGTACGCGTTAAATGTGTTAGTTAAATTTCATTTATCGTGACATTAAACAATAGCCATTCTGTTTTGTGTTTGCACCCCCTCGAAGAATGGTGCATCTGTATTAGAAGAATGATTCAAAGTTTTTTGATTAATTTTGATGAATACCATAAGTGCTGCTAATAATTGATCTATGTATATTATAAAGAGAGTAAAATAACTATTCAAATGAAATCAAAATGACGATCTCGTATCATTCGTAAATACGTTTTCTCAATGAAGTTGACAAATAACTCGTTAAATCTGATATTGAGAAAGATCGATGCCAGTTTCGTTATATTCGAACTATTACACTTGTGCACGTCACGAGGAGCATATTTTTTTTGTTACATAGACCATCCATCCCCTTGAGGCAAGGGCGAGGGAGTGAAGGGAAGGAAAAAGAGAGGACTACGGGTAAACGTATCACAGTTGGATGGATAAAGTCGGTCAAATCGAATCATGTATCACTGAAACATCGAGATTCATTCGAATAATTTTACGAAGAGCGAGTAAGAGAGAGAAAGATATATAAAGGTGTACATGTATGTATGTATGTATATATGTGTATAGAAAGAGAGGAAAATAGAAAGAGAGAGAGAGAGAGAGAGAGAGTACACTAGCAAGCAAAACTATGGTCGTTCGATTTTCTGGTGTTGCTACTGCCGTTGGTGCTATTGGTGGCTTCTACTACTGGTAGAAGTCGGAGGTTCGATTTAATCGGCGTAATTGCAATTATTCGGCCGAATCGTTTGGTGGGAATATAATTCTGTTCACGGCGGTACCGGTCATTTAATTAAACATAGGTACATGCTTGTAAATCGTAGATACAAAGAAGGGATACTAGTAAGCGAATAATACTTTGGTACACCGGTGAGTATCGTGTCTACGATATCGACGAGTGAACACGTTGATAGTAAAAGAAAAATAAAAAAAAAAAACAAAGAAAAAGAAAGGAAAAAATTGTAATTTTCTTTCTACACGATAGAATATTAAAAACGATTAGAGATATAGATTTTATTCGACGAAGAAATAACGGGACGAATTGTTGTTATTATATTAGTAGTTGCAATTAAAAAGATGAAAAATGAATAAGTAGAATAATTATCTTTCGTTTAATGACAATCGGGACAAAAATCCTAGCTTTCACTCGGAGATAGGAAGGGAAGGGAAGGGAAGAAGCGAAGGAGGTGGAAGTGGAAGGTGGAGGAGGATCTGTCTCGACACGATAAAAAGGTCCCACCGAGACATACCCTTGTGCTCTCATTTGCAAGCAAATTCCGAGGGTTCCCTTCCCCTTTTCTATACCCTCTCGCTACAATCTCTCTCTCTCTCTCTTATATGTTTGCAAGTGATACCATCCACCCTCAGGAACATGCACACAAAATCATTGGAAAACCTACTGCGCCGTTGAAACGGCGTTATCCGCCTAGACACGCTTCGATGCTAACCTGCCACGAATAGCTTCGAAAGCGTATTTTTGAAATCGTTCGGCTTATCAGATAGCGAGTATGCTCCAACCGTTAGTCGATATGATACAATCCGACGAAATTTTTGAACGAGAAAATTTCTATCACTCTTGTTGCACGTGTTTTATCCTACTTTGTATTTCTTTTTTATCTCTTTCAGTTGTTTTTATCTCTTTTGAAACACTCGTGAAAAATGTTTCAATAGTGTTGCACATTATGAACAATTATATCTTTCCGATTGAACATAAATTCGGGATAATGTCGTTACTTTTCCGTCCTCGTATGCATTATCTCTATTTATCTTTATCTCTCGTTCCGATCCTGTCTTTAAAATATATATATATATAATAAAAGAAAGGGAAATAAATAAATAAATAAATATTATATTATGTATATAAATGAAAGATAATCGTGATAAGCA
Source organism: Polistes fuscatus (assembly GCF_010416935.1). Classification (NCBI taxonomy): domain Eukaryota; kingdom Metazoa; phylum Arthropoda; class Insecta; order Hymenoptera; family Vespidae; genus Polistes; species Polistes fuscatus. Next base: position 2,460,787 of record NW_025113101.1, read on the forward strand.
TTTAGTTAATTAATGCTGACTACGAGAGGAAAATATCCTTATAATAATCGCTTTACGTGCTTTTCCGTCTATTTTCCGGAAAATTTTATATCAGGTAAAAAGAAAAGAGCCACGCCTTGTTAAACGTAATAGTTTCTGAGAAAATGCTTCCAAAAGAAACCCTTATGTAGCATAACGTCTTTGTAAAAACGGTTTATACCACAGCCAAAGTTTTCGCAGCTCTCGTCAGATGTACGTGGGAACTTTTTTCTTTCCGCCAATTACATACGCTTTTCGAAACGGAGAAAGAGAAATAAAGAACAATGAAATGAAAAAGAAAATAAAAATAAATGCATGTGTGCGCACGTGTACGTAAAGGCAGAACAAAATAATGATAACATAATATTTATATTATTTAGTGTAATTCTTTTTATACGTGTTATTAATTAAAAAAAAAAAAAGAAACATTAAATTAAAATTTGATAGACCTTTAACCAAAAAAAGAAATAGAAAATCTCTCGAAATAAATGTATGTATAATGCAAGGAAGATTCTATAATGTAAAACGGTGAAAATGTAAAATATATCGTTTAATCATTATGCCTATATTGAACATTTTAACGAAGAAAACTTTTAAATAAAAAACAGTTGGATAACCGGTCAAAATCCGAAGATGTTCTCGCAGAGAAGTAAAGATGTGAAAATGTCCCGTTGCATCGCGTTTTTTTTTATATAAAACACGTATACCACCTATACATAGAATGTTCAGAAAGATACATACGTATAAAATCAAATGAATTTGGGCAGCGTGAAACGTTGCTTTTTTTTCTTTTCAAGGAAAAAATAGCCACGCGAATATTCGCTCAAATATACTCGTACACGAACGTAACACATATAGGAACGCATAGAAAACGTTATTATTGAAATTTAATCGCGAAATGATGACGATAGCGATATTCCACCGAATAGAATCTCTAATCCGAATTTTTATCGTGAGAAGAGCTTTCACGCAATGTTCGTGTATACGTATACATATACTCCCTAGTATTTCGCAAAGAAATTTGCTTTTTCCAACTTCTCCCGATTTTTACCCCATTGACAAACGCGATAAAATATCGTAATTCGAGTGAACGTACTATTATTCGACTCGTTACAATTGTATCACGCGAGAAAAACTACTCGCGAACCAAAATTTAATTTCCAATAGAAAATTTGTGTATTCGCTACTAGTAGGTATGTGAAAAACTCTCCAAAAAAAATCAGTTAAAATTCGTGTAAGTGATATTATGTAAACGAATAAGTACTTTCTCGTTTAAAGAAAAAAATCTACAAAATAAAAATACTTCTCACGAAAAAATATTTCTCATTTCGACATTATTTTCTTTTCTACAATTCACGAATCCGTTCATCAATCTTACTTTTCTTTTTTTATTTATTTTTACGTACATATAAATAATCTATTGTGAATATTTCGAATTTAAACGATTACCGATAAAAATTTCAAACGGTTCTTGATTTAACGCGTTTTCGTTTACTCGAGGAAAAAAGAAATAAAACAAAAAACATAGCGAATCGAAAAGTCTAGGAAATAAAAAATTCTCAACAAAAACGTCTAAAAGATGAATACCTTTTACAATAGGGGTGATGCATAAGGCGAAGAAAATGAGAATCCTCGTCGTTGGCATGATGTCCAAGTCGTTGAATTTCATATGTCCAAAGGAGATGGTAAAATAAAACACTATTGGAATCACATCGACAACGTTAGCACACAAAATTCCTTTGAATAAGTAAACACCCACGTCTTCTTTTCTCTTCCTATTTTTTTTCTAGTACGACGAACTTTAATTTTCTTAGAAATTAAAAAGATCTTGCCTTTCCAAGAGACAAAAATAACAACAACAGACTCGAGTCACGTCACGTTGTACACGGCACAGAATGAAAAATAACACTGTCTTGATTTTTAATCACAATCGATGAATATAATTGCAAGTAAAAAAAAGGGAATAGATTAAAAATAAAAGATTTAGTCTCTTCCCCTAAGCACACACTATCGATCGATCTTTGTTAATAATTGATCCGATTGTAAACCTATAAATATTCACTGACAAATATTTTTTTTTTTACAGCTATCAACACGAGGAACATTACGTAACCACGAATATTATAAATAAAATAATAATAATTATTAATTAGAGATAGTAATAAACCGATGAAGGTAATCGAAATGGAAGAAAAATTGTTTAGTTCTCCGTTCTCGTGACCGTTCTTGACGACCGCCAATGTGCAACTGCCAGCCAAATTCAAGATGTTCTTCCCTCGATTCACTTTATGGGCGTCTTTTACCACGCTCGTTTCTTTCTCATAGACACAGTTCTACGATCGACGAATCTTTTATTATGATCATTAAAAACTTCATTAGAACTATAACAACAAAATATCCTATGAATATTTAATCCTTTGAACTTTTGAACGACGACGACGATGACGACGACGACGAAGTAAACTTTTCAAGTGAACAAAAAATCAGTTGCAGTATAAACTGATTGTTATATTATTATACCTTGATCAGACAAAATTGTCGACCAATAGGAGAACGCTTGATTTTCGGAACACCTCTTTTCTCGCTCCAAAAACTTTTAGCAAAATCGTAGTAGTAGAACCGACGAAATGTTGTCTTCCCTTTTTTCAACAGTCACGAAATATGTTAAGTACCTTGTCGCTATGCGAACCTTTTTTTACGATCGATGAAACTTTTTGAAAAAGGCATCGAAGAGGAAGAGGAAGACTTTTATACGCGCACTTTTTCAAAACCGTATTTTCCCGTTCTCGCGATCCCAAAATTATCCTATAATGATTGTCTCACGTGGCCACGAACGATGACAGAATTAACGATATAAAAATAAAACTGACACTGCACGATTGAACGATCTTTCATTAAACCGAATTTAATTTTCAATTTAAACGAATCACCAATCGCGATACTACCGTTACGATCCGTCCTCGCGTAAATGTCCACTAACCTGTCACTAATTAAAAAAATCCATTAGATACTACGGAAACGATTCGAACGCACGATTTTATCCATCGAAAGTTTTATCCCAGACTTAATTCAAAACTTCGTTCTCCTAGTTTCAATCGGAGAACACAGGATTGTCGTTTCAGAAACGACAGGAGAGATATATCACGAATCGGCACGCCTTGTCTCGAATCCTTCGAATCGTAGACTTTGACATCACGTCAAGAAATTTGTAAGTCCTCGTTCGATGAAACAATATTTTCCGGATACATAGACCACTCCTTTGAACGTTTAGTCTATTGCTTCCTTCTTCCTTCCTTCCTTCCTTTTGATCACTATCAGCGCTCGTTTCCAATGAAATTTCCGCGCTTTCTCACTCACTCACTCTCTCTCTCTCTCCCTCTTTCTCTGTATGTTTATCAAATTGCACCAAATCGTAAAATGATTTAACGAGCGATACGAGCGATACGAGATGACAAGAGATAAAAGACACGACGCCAATGGGGTTGGTCAGAGAGAGAGAGAGCTATATAAATAATAAAATAATAGATAGCCGTCGTAGATTAGATTCGTACGGATTGGACTTTCCGTGAGAGGAGATGCAAGGAAACGCGTATACGCCGCCGCTCGCTTACGCGGGAGTGTGAGCACTGGCGGTACTCGCGAGAGAAGGGAAGGAGGCCTCTGCCCCCGCAGAGATCGACGGAGATTCCCGAGTTCGGCCGAACGCGGCCGAGCGAAGGCTACGAGCACGGACGGAACAGCATCCCACCGACTGCGGTTATATCAACCCCCAGGTTGTACCTTCTCCCTTCGTCTTCGTCTGCGCACGCATCGTCGACCACGACCACGACCAAGACCACGACCAAGACCAAGACCAAGACCAAGACCAAGACCAGGCTGACCAAGGGACCAAAGTCACAATAATCATTTCATTTTTTCCCTTCCAATACTTTTCGCAACAGATCATAACAAAAATCAACCGATCGTAACAATTATTTTTTATTTCTTTCGTTATCTCTCTCCCTGTCTCTGTCTCAGTCTCTGTCTCTGTCTTTCTCCCTCGCCGACCCAACACCTACAAATGATTATTTTTTCTCTATTTTTATATATATAATCTCTCTCTATCTATCTATCTATCTTTTAATTCGCTAGAATAATAGCTTTGTTCTCCCAATAATCTCTACAAAGGAAATAAATCGTAGCTTTCTCTGCGTGCATTCATCTTTAACATCCTCTCTATCGATACGTCGATAACGATAAATTGGATTTACGCTTTATAACTGACTTTTTAACTCTCTGTGACTTCCAAGGTTGTTTTTTCTTCTTTTTTTTTTTTTAATCTAAACAATAAACTCGTTTCTCGAATGAGAACTTTTCATCGTGATTTCAATTTTTGATCGGGTGGCTTTGTTACGCTCGCCAGAAGCGATATCGTAAGCTTACGGATGATTTCGTTTCTTTTTCTCTTTCCTTTTTTTTTACTTTTCTCTAGTATTTCTTTACATCGTTTTTAACTGGATCCTAATAAAAACGAACGAAATGAGACGTCGACTCTGGGGAGTAGTTTACTAGTATGTTGTAAACGCCAGCACGTCTTTCGTAGCTAATTAGATGTGTTTCTTTCCCCTCCTCATCCTCCTCTTCCATATCCTATCCTTCCCCCCCCCGCTGTCCATGGAGCTCCCTCCTTCCCTAGCTTTTTCAAAGGATGTAGTAAAACAACCGCTTTATTTTTAAGTCTACCGGTAATATCTCACAAGAAAACTTAGCTCGTGAATCATCGTAGATCCTGGTACTTTTTATCCTTATTATACCTTGGTATTATACGTACGTACGTGTATATATATATATATATACTTTTATATACATAGACGTTTCCTCTCGCAATTCATGCCGATGTTTCCTTTTCACCTAGGTTTTCATGCTAGTTTTTGAAGACTGGGAAACGCGATACACACGTTCCGCTGAATGATACTTCGCTTTTTCGTTCCCCCTTAGGCGTCTCTTCCGGATTCGTGACTTTTACATCGGCCCTTACCAAATTTACGAAGCAAACTTGGACGTTCGAAAGGGCGAGCTCCGGTCGAGTTAAAAAGAAATTCAGAAAAAGATGGAAAGATTGAACGAAAGAGAGAGAGAGAGAAAACGAAAGGATTGACATCATAAAACACGATGTGGTAAGAACGGCGCCACGATTTCGAATTCGAGCCCCGATTTTATCTTGCAGTCGATCTCGCGAAACGTCGACGACCGATCTATTTTGTAAGCGAGGCACGCGAAAAGACGTACGAGAGTAAAAAGTCAAAGAAAGATGGAGAGAGAGAGAGAGAGAAAAAGATAACGTCCCGGCGTCCGTTTCGGGATGAAATTTTTCAACGATTCGCGATAACGAGATACTTCGGTATCCTGCTAGATTTGTTCGTGACGAGGGAAACTTCGAAAGAGCGACTTTATTACGACCAATAGAAAACTGCCATCCACCCAACTACTCTCTCTCTCTCTCTCTTCGTCAGTTCTCTCACAGTTTCGCGTGAGATTTGGTCATACGATGATCTTGTTTTGCAAGGACTTTCAGTACCCGTAATAAGATCGGGTTAGAAATCGAGAACTCGGGGATATGAAATATCTGGAACGCTATACTTATTTCAACCTTCTTCCCGCTTTCATCTCCTTTCCGTTTCCAGGCGATTCTTTTCTATTAGTTTCGCTTGTTTTTATTTTCTCCATTTTTTGTCTTTTCCTATTCTCCAAACTATCCACCCGAGCTATTCTAACGCATCCCCCCATCTCCCCATCTCCCTTGAATCCCGTTAGGTTATTTCGAAACTTCTACCAATGGAATTTCGGCTTTTGCCGAATATCGTACAAGACTTCTTCCTCCTATCTCGGTATGGAAAAGGATAAAACCGAGACGAGGAAAAGCTTTGTTGTCTTCTCCCTTATTTCTCCCGACTTCCCTTAGCGATTTGAATTTTTCGAGATTCTCCGTTTCATTACGGGAATGAACTCACCGACGAAACGTGACCGAGATTCGCTTTGGAGACGATATTTTTCCCGCTGACTGCCTCTCCCGACCGTGCGTTCGCATTGATCGATAGTCCGCGTTACGCGCGCCGTCCTTTTTTTTTAACTCTCTCTCTCTCTCTCTCACTCTTTTTCGTCAGTTTTTCCCTATTTTCTTTTTTTTTCTTTTTTTTTTTTTCATACCGTTGTCGTCACTAGCCCCGTCGCGAATTCACGCTGATGCGTTATGTCGTCAAGATCTCAACACGTTTTCGTGATTTAAATTTTTGAATCGAGTCTCGTTATCGTCATTCGATGAAATACGAAACCGAAACCGAACGAACGGAGAACAAATTTGACTATCTGTCGGAGCGAAGGGTTATCTTATTCGAATCGATTATTACATATGTTCTCTGTAGTATTGTACATCGTTTTTTAATGTACGTGGGATTTGAAAAGGTAGAAGAATTTTTACGATACGCGATTAAAATTGTATACGAGATATATTACTTCGATAAAAGTATAAGGATTTTTCTTTTCTCTCCCTTTTCTCGTATTACGGGTTATTTAAAATGTCAAACAAATTCCTATCCTCTCTTTAACTTATCGTTCGTATTTTTACGAAATAATGAACAAAATTCAAATCAATATTGAAATATTGAAATGATGCATTCAAAATTGTACAATATAATACGTTTAAAAGAAAACGATAAAAGGTGTACGATCAATTAGAAGTTTTTAAATGATAGGTGCTCTATTTAAATAATATCCAGACGAGATTTCCATTCGATCTTCGCTCGGGTGAACGGCACGAATCTCTAGCGTCGACAGGACGATATCGTTATCTTATTACGACGAACGAGCTCGATTTTCTCACGTAAGCCAGGGTAGACAGGTAATTCAGTATAGGCAATAGTCTGAAAGGGTGAGCGAGAGAATATATGTATATAAGTATACGTAACATACTTACATGTGTGTGTGTGTGTGTGTGTGTGTGTATGAGTGTGCTTTTAAGAGAGGAGAGCGAGAAAGATGAGAGAGAGAGAGAGAGTACGAAGATATTCGAAAGCACGGAACGACTTCGGCCTTGACGCTATAATATCGATTCTCATCAAGGATGTGAATTCGCGATCGATACCCATAGAATCTCATTCAGGTTTTAATGTTTCAATCGAAATACGATCGGTGGGCCCCAACTACGAGTGAGTCCAACGATCGTTGGTGGTTTATCGCGTTCGAAAGGGGGAAAGGCGTAATGCAATATTCTACTAGGTGATCTGTTGTCAGGAAGCCTCGACGATGATTGTTTGCGGCATTGCGTCGTTGCCTGATGCTTTACCACGCGTGGGAATATACACGGATAATTAATAACCCATCACAGTCAGATCGATTGATTGCCAGATATGTGTATACGCGTCGACACCCGAATTCAACTCGATTCGACTTTGCCATAACAACGGCCTACGTACGATTATTTCTCCTTTTTCTCGCCCACTGAAAAAAAGACATTTTCTTTCTTTCTTTCTCTCTCTTTATCCCTCTCTCTCTCTCTCTCCTCCCCCCTCTCCTGAGATTAACGAGCTAATCTAAAGATGAAATTCCACGTGACGTTAATGGACGACGTGTCAACCTGTAACATCTCCCTCCTTCCTCCACCCCCCTATACATACACATATACCTCTCCCTACGCTCTTCTTAATCTTTTATTCCATACGATCACGAATCGGAGAATTATTTTCTTTCGCTTGAGTTCAACGACCTGGATGGACAGTGACCTCCGAAAATGGAAAGAGAAAGAGAGGAAGGATACTCGTTCGTTCGTTCGTTCGTTGGTTCGTTCGTTCGTTCGTTCGTTCGTTAGTTCGTTAGTTCGATAAAGCGCATAAGTAAACAACGAGTAATAATTCTTGGAGAATAAATGATGCGTTTGGTTTACCTATTCGATCTCCTCTAACGTTATCGTAATGCACGAGATATACGCGCATATCTGACATATGTCGTTAAACTATGAAGCGCACCTGCGGCCAATGCACAATCACAAGTTTCGAAGTACACTAAAACGAACTGACGAAATTTCCCGAGTATACTTGGGCATAATAATTGCGTTATTAATTATTTAAATCGAGCTTTGTAATACGAGTTACAAATTAAAATGTATTTATATACTTACAAAGCGCGTATATTATTCAATAGATAAAAAGAGAGAAAGAGAGAATGAAAAATACGATTGATGCGATGATGGCGAGATAAAAGAATGATCTCCTATGCAGGTAAATATATATACGTATCGATAGTATACGTGAAGAGTAACGTGAAAGCTGTTTAAATTTAAACGAAGCGATACTTGACGAGTTTACTTCCCTCCCACTCCTTCGTCAATCTCAGGGAAAAAATATAAAAAAAATTGAAAGAGAGTGAGAGAGAGATAAAAAGTATTCGAACGCGAAGCACGATCGATTTATGCGCGTCAATCATCTTTTGTTTTTATCCTATATTGCTGCTGGTGTAGAGAGATGGGAAAAGAAAAGTGGTAAAAAAACGTTTGCCAACGTGAATCGAACACAATTGTATCAAGCGGTTACCAATTACTGATCGGTGAACGTCACAATATCTAAACTAACGAGCTATACCAACATACGTACTGGAGAACGGACCGAAATATCAGCAATTTTGTTTTGTTAACTCTTGACGAGAGAACAAAGAAGAAAGTGAGAGAAAGAAACAGAGAAAGGAATAATTAAAACGTTGGTGGGGCTTATTAAATTTTAATTGGCTCCTTTCTTGATACAATATTACAATCTTATTAATGGATCCAATTGACAGGTCACCCTTCATGGTGTTAGATATCTCGAGCAGATTAAATTAAAGCACTTGGGCTACGAAAGGAGACGAAAATTAAAATTGTGTGGCTTCTACCCGTTTTATCTCTCCCTCTCTCTCTCTCTCTCTCTCTCTGCCTTTCTATCCTTCCCTTAAGTCTCGTCCTCGGTACGGATGCGCAGATTAATAATTAATCCTTTTGGAGGGGTACCGTTACGATGTGGTAACTAAACCACATACTAAAAAAAAAAAAAAGAAATTAAGAAAGTTTCCGCACGGGTCAAATTTCTTGACGAAATATTTCTCAACTTATTCGCATTTTCTTGAATTATTACTATATCTATATAATTCATTAAACGAGCACGAACAATACTCTTGGTAATGTGCAACTGACTTAACGTGGATTACAATCGATAATCGTTAACGGCTGTCTCTGATTTTACACGAGATTCATTTTAAATGTACTATGGAAAAAGAAAGAGAAAAAAAGAAAGTGAAAGTATGCACCGTTTCAAATATGTATCGAAGTACTCGAGCAAGTCACTCATTGTCAATGACAATCTGACTCCAATACCTTCCTACGATTTTCTATTTCGCTTAAGAGAAGCACGCAAAGTGCATTAGATGCACGCAACTAAAACTGTCACCTATTCTACCTTTTACTATCTTCTTTTTCCTTTCATAGGTAAAACGAGAAGAGATTTCAAGCTTTTTAAAGGGGTTATAACGAAATTTCTAGCTATTATCGAACGTAGAGATAAAGCTCACCGACAAATACAAAATCAAAGAAACAATCCAATTACGAGAGGTGTCAACGAGTACTCGAGAGTCAACTTGTCGCACAATGAAACGCGATTGACGTTTGATGATTGACACTATCTCCTTCTCTCTCTCTCTCTCTTTCTAATCTTCTCTATCGTGTTTTTCACTCGTAATTATAATTCTAACAAAAAAAGTCATTTCACTTCTAATTCTTTTTATATTTCATTTTCATCATTGCAATAATTAACCGAAACATTAAGATTTCGTTAAAACATTTTTCAATTAAATACTATTCGAATCGTATGACGTTAGAAAAAAATTCAATTAACATTTTGGAAGTATATATCTTCGATTATATTACCATCAGTTTTTAGTTGTTCCTGATTCAATATTGGCCAAGATGGATATCAAATTCCTCGTTAGGATCTTGCACGATCACGATGATAAACCCTGCTACGAGGAGGACCTGCGCAACTCACTTGATTGATTACACAATCGATATACTGATAATTATGTGTCTATGTGCCTAATCGTTAAGCGCATAATATGTTACAGGGAATATGCCATCGTCTCGTTCATATCCAGTTAAACATTTCGTGAGTTTATTTGCTCTATACTTCAACGCCGAGAGAGAGAAAAAGAGAGAGATTTTAATTAAGATTTAAACGAGCCAAGAAGAGAAACGCGAACAACGATGTGCGACAAAGCTAACGAAATTCTACTATTTCGAATGACCCAACTATATAAACCTAGCTATATCTATACATCATGCACAAGGTCCGATTCTCTACCCTCTAATTCTCTTTCTCAACTTTTCACCAACTGAACTCAATTTCAAAAAAACGAACACAAACCTGTGGCAGATATTTTTTGAAATGGAATAAAAATAAAACAATAGAGGAAAAAGAATTAATTAGTAATACGAATCTCGATTAATGGCTCGTTTATCGTGTACCATTTGTTATGTCATTCTATAGGATGCCCGGCCTAAGTATCGGTCATTCGAGAGTAAACTCAAATGAGATTGCAGATACACGTTCACGATTTGTTGGTTGACGAGTGGAAAAATTAATTAAAGAACACGCATCAATTAAAAACGATCCTCGTATATTCGAGAAAGAGAAAGATAAAAAAAGGTTGACGAGGAGAAAATAGGTAAAAGATGAGAAGCGATGTGCGCCATAAATACGTATAAAATAAATATAAAATAAAAATATAGAATATCTCTCTCTCGACGTTCTCTCTCTCTCTCTCTCTCTCGTTGACGAGTATTTGGTAGAACGCCGAGAAGGTCGTTTAGGATTAAATCGGACGAGCGAGATTAAGCGGTGAAACGAAGCGAAAAAGAATGAAGCGACGACGAAGCTCGCGAGAGAATCGCTACTTCTCTCGTAGGATACCAACGGAGAGAAGAAGGGTTTTTTCGGGCCAATGTACCGAACGAAAAATCGTCTGGCTGACCGAATCGAAGCAGCAGAAAAAGGTTTATGAGCCAAAGACACCAAGCGCAACGGCTCTTCATTTCTGCTAGGGTCGCCGCAAACCTCGCGGTTGTTTCCCTCTTTCCCCGATATTTTTTTTTCCTCTCCTTTCCTCTCCTCCCTTCTTTCTTTTCTTATTTTTTTTCTTTTTCCTTATTCTTGTATTTTTTTTCGGTTCGTTGCAGACTTCTTCCACTGACTGGATTTTAGCCAAGTTATATTCTCTACGATAGCATCCCCCTTATTCGACTAGCTTTCCCCGAATGATACCTTTTCCTTTTTCCTTCGTCTTTATATCCTCGTCTCTCCTTTCAGCTGTTGCTACGTCATTGCTACCGTTCTTTCTGAACGTCAACGAAACGATAACAATCGTCTAGAAACGAGCAACGGTAAACGACTCGTAAGACACGACGTATTGCGAAATGATACCGTATCATATATTATGTGCATCGACGTTAGATAAAATACCCCGTGATGTGTAGCAAAACGAAAGGAAATCCAACTTGATCTTGTCGGTGCATAGAAAAAGAAAATAGAATTTTTATGTCCCGTTGCTCTCACGTCTGATACAATAAAATAATGAGAAATTCGTTTTTGCCTTCTTACGATAGAAATCTTTACAAATGGACAATTAGAAATTAATTATAGCGAGATATAAGGTGAAAATAATGTGGAGCACAAATAAAGTAATGGACTTTGATTTTAAATTGCAAAAAATGTGGAACGCTTCACGATTTTGCGTGTCATCCTTGCGCAGGGGCCATGCTAATCTTCTCTGTATCGTTCCAATTTTAGTATATGTACTGCCGAAGCAAGTACATCAGCTAGGTGTTAAGAATTGAATATATACTAAAGATATGCTCAAGATGTACTTGCGAGAAATACCGTAAAAGTTTGGAAAAGTGCCATCTTGTGATGAGTTATCGAATTATAAAACGTCAAACACTACTTGTCCATTTGGTCGTAAGGTAGCGCCACATAATTGGGAGGGCAATTCAATTGCATCTAGTTTAATCTTTTACGTACTTTAATTAAATTCGATGAAACGAAGAAACGCTAATTATTATTTTTCAATTCGAAATATCTTATCGATTAAACGACATAGATATGAAACGATATTATTTTCATTGGAAAAAAGTTCATCCGACTAATGTTTAAATAATTATTGCGTTGCGTAAATATACGCATGCAATTGCAAAATGTAATTTTCAAAGTCAAATGATATTTGAATACATTAATTATAATTTATTTACAGAGGGAAATGATAAAGGATAATATGAAACTCGCTTAAATATACAAAATATATATTTTCGGAATCTATACATATAACATAAATACGTTCTCATTTGCAGTGAAAACAAGGAAAGCTTATAACTTTCCTTATATATGTATAAGATATTATATTTGGCGTATGAAACAACGAAAATGACATTTACATATCGTTATAGTCGTTATAATCTCGTTTATACGGCCATATGCTTACGTTTTGCTCTCATTAATAATATGCACATAGGTAATTCAAGCATTAAAATAAATAAATATTAATATTCTAGTCGTATATAATAAAGAAAATAGAACAATATATATTATAGTCGTTATTCTCCTCAAAGGGAATTATCGATTACAAAAACATGACTATTCATGAAGCTCGTAAAATTTTTTCATTATACGAGATTACAATTTTCTCTCTTCAATTTTTATCTTTTTATTTATCCAGTGTAAAAACGATAATGAATAGGATAGAATGTTTATATAGTAAGATATGATACATATGTAATATGATATTTTGCATCGAATAGATGGAAGATGTTTTTGACACTTTTCGGATACATTTGTAAGTCACATTCTGTATATAGTTTGTCTACCGAACCGAATGGATTTTATCTCTAACTCAAACTGAGTTGATTATTCTCATTTCTGAGATTCCGACTGAAATCTCTCGAAAACTTTATGTTATTTCAACTCCGATTCTAAAGCCGAACGTGGAAACTGAGATGAGCGTGTAACTACGTTATGGAAAACTTATACAAAGAAGAAACGTTACTTCTAAGAAATAAGATGCACAGATTCGAGTTTACGCGTAGATACACTAAAAGAATGAAAATGCTTAGTAAAAAAAAAAAAAAAACATAATATATTAATCAAACTTTGCTATTGACCGTATGAATTAAAATAGAAATTCTATCTATTACCGATAATCTCTTAATTCGAAGGAAAACGGTGATGGTGGGGGAAAGATGGAGGGTGAACGTTATAACAAGATATAATTTCGTCATTCATACGTTTCGAAAAGCTTGAAGGAAAAAAGGGAAAGAAAAAAAGACACGTTAGAAGGGGGTGATAATCATGATGGCGTCGTCGATGACGTCCGTCGGTGGAGATCAATTTTCCAATCTCTTTGGTAGAAAGTATTAACGCGAACGAAGTGTCTACGTCGATTCTCGAGGGTTACCACCCCTCGCAAATCCCGCGTGAGAAATGGCGACCGAAATGTATCCATAGCGTAAAGACTAAACCGGCATTAAATCAATACGAAGAGTACCTATATGTCTAGGTATGTATTTGCGAAAGATTTAAAGACTGAACAAATCAAAATTATTTCATTTTATTTATTTTGTTTTTCTTTTTTCTTATTTCATTTCTAGAACCCTTTTCCGTTTTAATATCGAAGAAAAACTATCATGATAAAAAAAGGAAAATACATATTTGTTTTCGAGAAATTTTACGTCATCGTTCCATGAAACGACGAATAAAAATCTTCTCCGTTAGGAGAAGAAAAAACAAAAGAAGTATTTCTGTAGAAGAGATATGAAGTTTAAAATAACAAAACTCTTTCCGATAAACTGGAAGTCGACCAATACAATTTAGTCAGACTCGACACTGACATGATTTTCTTGAACTATCAGTCACCAGTCGAGTAAATACGGTAATAACAGGGATTTCTAAACATAAGTCGAGAGAAGTATCGTATTCAACATTCGCACCTTTTTTATTTTTCTTTTTATAAGCGCTCCTCCAATCAATGTCTTACGTAATAAAGAGTTATTTTATGAAAGGGAATGAAAATAATATAGAATACGATATTCGACTGTTAGGCGATATAATATCAAAGTAGAAGGATATAAGTCTTATAGTAACGTAACGTCGAATTTTTAAATTAATCATCAGAATTGAAAATGTATTAATTTTAAGGAGAGAAAAAATTAAAAGAAAAAAAAAAATATATATATATATATATTCTTGTTTAAATAAGATAATTTATACGTTCGTTTCTTGCATCAATTATAAATTATTCTCATCCGATGAATATACTGAATAAGATAGATATAGTATTTATATTTTCATCTGAAAAATTTCCTCTATATAAATATTCTCGTTGTTTCATTTGAGCTTCGCATAAGCTACGGATAACCCTCATCGTCATTATATATATATATATATATATGTTTTTTATGATCTGTCAAAATCTACAGACACTGTAATACCTTATCATAAATTTATGTCATAAGCGGAGTACCTATCGATATCATATAGAAAATATCATCGACCCGGATGCTTTAAACGATGTATATGAAACTGATAGTTCGAGACATATCATCACGGTTGAAGTGTCACGATTTTTCTCCCTTTATTTTTAAACAGAAAAATACAATTTAATCGTATTGTTTAGACAAAGCATACCGATATTCTTTTTATAACAAAATTTTACTCGAAGCTAAATTAAATAAGATACGACGATAAACTATAAGAACATTGAACGTAGTCATGTAAAAAAAGAAAGAAATAATACATACATATCTAACCAAGGGATGATACGGTTGGCCCCCCTCTGATTCTTTTCTAATTTTGTACACTTGTAATAGTCTATGGTGATATTCATTGTGACTTTAAACATTTTCTAACAAATATTTAAAGCTATATTTATTATAGAATTTCAAATAACAATGTATATGTCATATTTAGTTTTGATGTGTGCCTTCAGAAATGCCTTTATACATGTATATTTTAAAAAATAACCATTATTATATTAGGAGCTCAAGTAGAAGAAAATCAAAAGAAATAGATGAGAAATCCAACGATGATCACCTGTAACAAAAAGAAAACTATATTAATATACAATCAAGTGATAAAATAGCCTGACATATAAATCGTCCAATTCACAGATGCACTTTTCAATTGAATTCTCTATTAATTTTTATCAAATCATTATTTACCGTTGCAATAAAATAGAATTTAAACGCGTGATTTTACATTTACATAAAATAAATAAAAATAAAAAAATAGGAAAAGTAAAAATACTAAGTAACTAACAAAAATAATATCTATTAATTATTATGAACTACTTTAAAACTGTATTCTATAGAAAAGAAGAATTGCAAATTTAAAAAAATACGATCATAGTGAAAAATCTTAAAAACGAAACAAGAAAAGAGAAATTACTGTAATATTTACCGAACGTTATTTAAGCTTTAAAATTTAATAATACAAAAATTGTAATATTTCTGACTCTAACTAAACACATATGCATCTTTTAGACGATACAGACACACATTTGGTGTCCCAAGGAGATGGAATGGTCCATCATCTCCAATTACAACTACAAATTAATGACGAGCAAGAATGTAATATAATAAAATATAAAATATGACTAGAAAGCTATTCTCGAAAAGTTCGAACTTGCTGTTGAACTTTTGAAAATAACTCAATAGTCTATGTAGTTGCCCTCTTCAGCCACATTTAAGTGGGGGCCTCTTCGGCATTAGCCTCTTCGGCATTTAGCCTCTTCTTTCTTCATCCCTGAAAACTGCATTGGACATTTTCTACGAAAATGCGAACAAGATAAAATCTCTCATACTTTTTTTGCAAATTAACTCGTATTTTGTTTGATGATTCTAATTCTCAATTATTCAAAAATTAATTTACATTTTCTGTTAGTTATTCAAGCTCGTGGACCATCAATGAACTTGGAGTTTATTGACATATACACGAGCACAATTAAACGAATGTCCAAGCAGATGATTATCGATGACCTAATAACACGTCGCACTTTTAATGTCAAAAAATAAAATAGAATTGAAATAAATAATGCAATAAATGATATGCATTTTCTTGCAATATTTTCATTTCATTCATTCGTTATATTTCTAATTGAGAAAATCGCGATTAGTGCGAAGTGCTAATATTATAATAATTAAAACTAAGTATCAAATGGATCAAAGTATTTGCGAATTTGTTCGACTTTATCTCGGTCGAGATAGAATCGAAATAGAAATAAATCTTTCAAATCGTTGCAAATTCCTTTGAATCTCATGATACATAATCAAGATTACAGAAGAGTTACAAAATAAATTTACAGAGCAAGCATAATAGAATGAATAAAACAAAAATTTTTGTAACAATTCTGTATAAACCAGGAGGCCAAATTTCCACTCCGGAGTGGAAACAAACCTAATGCCTTCTCCGGGCCCTACCTGCTTAAAATTAAAGTGTTCACATGCGCTCAAAGAAGTATGCTACCTGCCTGCCAATTACCCGTATTTAAAAAGAGCAAACATACATGCATACCCACCCACTCACTCCACGATTCTCTCACATACCACCAGGGTGCAAAAGCCTAAACTAGAGAGCATGCCCCGGGGCACCTCCGACACCCTAGTTCAAACGCGTGTTTTCTAAACTTATGGGAGTACGTACCAATGCTGTAATCGACTGCCAAGGCTAATGATTATTGCAATGATGACTAAAGCAAAAATACTGGTACATACTAGTATATATCAGCATACTAGTAATATACGAGTATATCAAAGTTTCTGCAAATAAATGCAGCAACTCTACTATGCAAAACGATTCGAAAAAAAAAATGAGAAAAATTTAATATAAATAGAAAAATACAACCGTGTGTATTTTTCATATCACACCTAACTCTAGGTGTGCTATACTAAGTAGTATTCTAAGTGATAAATAATGCAATAATTAAAAACTATCGCGAAACGATGTACAAAACACTTTACCTAATACGCACACACAGGTGTAAAGTACATCGTGCAATCACTAGCACAATGACAGCCGCCAATAGGGGGGAAAAAACTTAAAATTAAACCTATACTAACCGTTTCTCACCCATACGAGTAGCACCTGGGCACACGTATAGATGAGAACGCAGAAAGTATAGGGGGGAGAAACGGGAGATTAGTATATTAGAAGCTGAAAATCCTGATCTAAAAAATATGATTAAAGACACATAAATATATAACACATGAATACATTTTAATAAATATTCATCTAAGCGACTAAGGACTCTACAATTTATTTGATGAATAATAAATTTAAAAATCTCTTAATATCTTTTAATATATTTTAATATATTTAAAAACCTCGGACGACTCCTTTCATTAAGTTGGCTGTTCTAATAAAAGAACTGGGCTTTGAGCCACCACTTAACTGCTAGAATCTATCCGTCGCGAATGAGTTTGTCTTCTTGCTCATTTATTTATAATATCGAAGTATCGATATATCAAAATTAATCGCGATTAGATAAACTAAGTACGAAGCAATGCATGTAAGACATTTATTACATGCTTTTCTAGACGAAAACGAGTAAATAAATGCTCGATTTCACCACTACTAACCACGAACAAAACACGTAATTAAAAAGAAAGTACATTAATTAGTTGCATTATCAATTAAATGAATTTAACCGGTGAGACAAGAAAACCTATCCTGAACTAATATAAAATATACAATACAATATACAATATAATATACAATTTTCATGGGTAATTCCAAAAGAAGAATTACTCATGTGCTCGTCAATAATTTTTTTAAATAATTACAACCAGTAGCTCGTGCCGATTAGGACCTTTCATCCTCGACATGATTGAGCACCGGAGGGACTTTAAATTTTTTGACTCACTGCGTAAGAAGTTCTACGATGGCTCCAAAACACTCCTACTTCGCAGCAAGTGTTGTGGTCTGACGATCGAAGATTCCCTGGATTTGTTATTGAAGGAGATGCACCGAAGATCCACCGAAGATCCATAGAAGATCCACCGAAGATCCACCGAAGATCCATCGAAGATCCATCGAAGATCCATCGATGATCCATCGAAGAATTCATCCCACATCTTTGATAAGGTAGAAAGTCCGTCGTCATATCTGTAAAATAAAATAAAACATAACGATAAGTTATCTGCAATATAATCCAAAATCATATAAAATAAAATCGAATAAAATGTAAATAGAAATGAATACTTACAATGCATTCCAATTGGATGAAACTCAATTGCATCATGGTGATGCACCTCGCGTGAATCTAAAAACGCGGTATAAACGAAAATAAGAAACTATAGATGAGTTTCTTATCGCGAAACCGAAATTTTATTATACGACGAACAACACTGATTCTAATTCGCGTTTGATTTTAATTTGTTTTACGCCCGATCACTGATTCTACAACTGCTTCCAAAGACTGCTTTGCACACAGTCAATGCAAGTAAAAAAATCTTCATTGATGCACTGGCTCTAATACGCGAACAGTCTGTGCGACTGTTTTAAAATAAAAATACAACTTTTCTCGAACAAAGTCTAATGCAATTACTGCTTTGGTCGCAGTCAATTTAATATGAAAAATTTCTAATACAATCGCGTAACACGAACGAATTGAAATGAGCGAACGAACGTGCTTCTAATCCGTGATTTTAATTATATTCAATCGATACAACACTCCCGTATATTGCTTCGCGCACGATTGCAATCTGAAACAGAAATAAAAAACAATACTATTAATATCATTACTATTACTGAAAACAATTAAAATGTTTGTTGAATTATTAAATAGAAAAATATACTCACTTTGTATCTCCATCGATGAATGCACGATGGGTCTCCTACCCTTAGGATGACGATGACGATGCACTAACACTGATTCTACAACTGCATTACATGCAGTTAATTCAATTAACACTAGATTAATGGACTAACAATAAACCAATTTGACTCATATCAAATTTCTTTGCTACATATGCTACATATATATAAAATTTAAATATTATTTTTTTAAAATATACGTTGATTTTCAATACCATAATGAAATATATGTAAATATTAATTCCTCCCCTCTACCCATTTTTTCATGCAAACAATTTTTGTAAGTTTTTAAAAAATAGTAAATGAAACAATAATGAAAAAATCTAGTGTTAAACGAATTTCCAAATGAATTTAATTAATAAATTGTAACACTATTCCAACGATGATCTGAAACAAAAATAAAAACAAGATTATATAGACCATTGATATAAAAACATTATTATAATTATTGAGAAAATGTTTTATATAAAAATTGACTTACATTTATTCTTCAGTGATGAATGCACGATGGGTATCCTACCCTTAGGATGACGATGAGCACACGTTTAAACCGAATAAAAGAAACTTACGGAGTTTCTTAACCGAGCAAACGAAACTTTTACATACGGCGTACAACACTGACTTTACTTTCCGATTCTTTTATATTTTATTTTATCGATGCAACACACGAGTACTTCATTGCCTACGCGCTCGATTGCAATGATGTTCTGAAACAGAAAAAGAAAAAGAACAATTAATATCATCGTTATAATAAAAATCCATTAAAGTTACCATAGTAGTGTTTGATAGAAAAATATACTTACTTTTAGTCTTCATTGATGACTGCAGGATGGGTATCCTACCCTTAGGATGACGATGAATAAAATAAAATTAAAGAAAACTCTGTAAAGCTGAAACATACTAAAAAGATTATATTACATACAATTAAATATTACAATATTTCCTGAAATCATTCCTGAAGGCATTGCACACTTTAAAAAATATTCTATCATGAAGAATCAATATAAATTCAAGCAATATTAATTGCCTTAATCTCACTACTTGTATAATATTACATACAAAGTATGTAATGTTATTTAAAATATTAATTGAAAATTTTTTAAGTTATAATATATAACTCAATAAAGAGTAATCTAAAAAATAAAACTTTTTTATACTTTTCTATCTAATGAGAAACTTATTAAAGTATTTAATGTTAGAATGTAGAAGTATTAAACGTTAGATAACGTTAGAAATAAAATCAATAAATAGTTTAACACGTCACGTTCGTTAGATCTTTACTCGTTGAAGGACGGAAGGGGAATGGAGATCTCTCTGCGTATATCTCGTAGAGGTATCGAATGCTCGGTGCTCGACTGTTTACGTTTCGTTTCGACGATTATTCTTCTGTTTTCACCTCGAGAAATTTCTGCAAATATACATACACATTCATAGTTGCTTGTAGGTGAATGTTTTGTTTTCTTTCTTTCTCTCTCTCTCTCTCTCTCTCTCTCTCTCTCTCTCTCTCTCACTCTCGTTCTCATTCTTTCTATACATTTCTACATGGCTTAAAAAAAGAATAACGCTTACCTCAATGAATATGAAGATAAAAAAAGAGTAAACACAATTATTAGAACGGATGTATGAATTCTTCCTGGACTCTCCAATGCTCGGAAATCTAAGAGAAATAAAAAATAAAATTACATTAGTACAATATAAAGAAAATCAAATACATGAGTGTATGTGTACGAGTGGTTAACCCATACTTATGTATATATGCCTGTATATGTGTGTGTGTATTAATTTAATACGACATATTATCTTTGAAGACATAATTATAAAAAATAATTAATTAGAGCATCATTATAGATGGTAATAAGTATCGATACCGTGAAAATAAGTTGGAAATTAGAAAATAATATTGTTAAATAACATTGGTGAAATTGGCAGGAAGCCGAGATACATCGATGTTATATTCTCACAGATACCTTTCGAACTTTTTAATATTTCCTTTTGAAAACACTCACGTATGAAAATCTTGTGTGTAACTATCGTTTGATATGTAATAGAAAGGTGTAAAATACTTTTCAATTACCTGAATTAAAAGGGATGATGCAATACGTGGAACATATACAGCTGACAGATTTCGAACATGGCGGTGCCTACGTCACAGTGACCGCCGCTGTGACGTACAGTCCATGCACGTAGTTGTATACGGGGTAGTCACCCGCAAAAAGACATAGCGTCATCTGATGACGTCACGGCTGCTTGATGATTTTACATTTTTTCCATCTATTATAGAAAAATATCGAATAGTTAAAAATACGATATAGGAACATAAAAATTGTCGAAATATATACTTTATTAATCCAAACAATCAAAATTGATAATTATAATTCGATATCTATAGAAATTATGCCATTAAACAAGAAAAATAAATGTATATATAATTGCGTAGAAAAATGCATACCAATACATGGAATTTTTTTCTACGCAAACATTTTTTATCCTCGACATTATCGTAATCTTTCGATTATATCATTTGGAAGTTATTTGTTAGAAGAATCTGTTAGTACATAGAAAAATTATTTACGTTAGAAAATATTTTTTAATTACCTGAGATTAACGGGACGACGTAGCATCCGTCCGATCTCCAGCACCGACGCCGCGAAAAGAAAGAGGAATGATCAGCAAAGAGCCCTGATTGGCTGATAATTATTAACATTGTAAATGAGCAATTAAAAATTCCGAGTAACCAATAGAGATGTATTTCACGCACACAAGTTTGCCCCGTCACACGTACGTAACTCGCCTTTCTTCATGACCACTCTAGTCAATCTTAATATGATAATTTATTTATTAAATAAATAAAAAATTTATTCTATTTTTCTATTTAAGGTACACGTATCTTGTTAATATTTAAAAAATAACGAAAAGAATAAAGACAATATGCACTATAATATTTATTACACAGAACAGAAAAACATACATAATTTATTTATTACAATAATTAAATATCAATTTTTGAATTATTATAATTATCTAATTACTAATCCAATTAATAATTATTGTTATCTAATTTATTTTTCTGTTAGGTGTATACGTTCTTTGGTAATATTAAAAAAATAACGAGTAAAAAAAGACAATATACACTAAAAACTTTATCACATGGCAACGTTCTGATTTAAACATTCCTTCAATTTTTATGTAATTTTTTAAACTAATATACATTTGTTTTAACATCCCTGTGCAATGATGACTTTGGATAATAAAATTTTTATCCAGAAAAATATCACATTAAATTATTTTATATTCAAAGTATATTAATAAGTATGTAATGTTTAAACCAGTACATATGCGTTTAAACAATCTGAAATATAAGTAGAGTGTATCAGAATATTTAAAAAATTGTTAAATAATCGATAGGAATGTCTATTGTTGTCTAAAAGCTAGGAATATACGATCTATGTACCGTCCCCTTCGAAATCAACCGTTGAAATGAGCTCTTGTCCTCTATGAAAGTACTTTTATTAACGTTGTTTATCTGACTTTCCTAACGTTACGCATGTGTATAAAGGGTGTCTACATCTAATACATAATATTTAAGATTGTAACGTTCTTATTTTAGTATTCTTTTAATTTTTGTGTAATTATTTTAATGCTCCTGCGCAGTGATGACTTGAAGGGTAAAATTTAGCTGCAATATAAGAAAAATGCATTAGTGCATTAAAATAATTGTTAAGTATACGTTATGTACACGTATATGGAAATGAAAAAGAAAAAACATTTCTCTAAACAATTATACAACTAATATATTAAAACAATTAATAAACATTATACTAATGGAAAATGTGAATTATTTAAGTTTACCATTATGATAGAAGAAAGCTGAGGTGTTTGCTCGTTTAAGTACTATAAAAAAATTGCCTGGATTCATTTTAAAATCTTGTAAGTTCTTCTTTTATGTATGTACTTGATATACGAAACAATAAAAAAGCATAATCGATGCTGTGCTTCTTAAAATCTTCAAATACTTGCAAATCTGAAAATCATAAGATTGTATTAGTAAAGTATCAAGTTTTCCTTGTTAATATTTAAAAACTAATGTGTAGAATAAAGACAATATACACTAAAAACTTTATCACACTGCACAGAAAAACACACAAAATTTATTTATTTAATAAATCAAAAATAATTTTATTTTCGTATTAGGTGTACACGATCCTTTATTATATTTAAAAAATAAGGAATAAAATAAAGAGGTTATACACTAAAAACCGCACAGAAAAACATAATCGTATAGAAAAGAAACCTCGTTGAAGATATTTTAAAAACAATTGACATGAAGCACTATAGCCATCCTCGAAGAATTAAAATAACAAGGATTTTTCCATATAAATACAGAATATGGGAATTTATACTTTCATAGTTGGCATGTGAGATTTCAATTGTTTTGTTTCAATTTATTTTAATTCTCTAAGGATGGCTACAGTGCCTTATGTCAATTGTTTTAAAGATTTCTATAACGATGTTTCATTTCTATACGATTGTGTTTTCCTGTGGTATGCGATGTCAATTGTTTTAAAAATATCTGCAACGTTGTTTCTTTTCTATATGATTGTGTTTTTCTGTACAATGTAATAAAGTTTTTAGTGTATATTGTCTTTATTCTGTACATTATTTTTTAAGTATTACCAAGGAACGTGTTAAACGTATAATAATCACTTATATATTTAATTTTCTTTATATTATACCAATGCTATGTTATTTTATACTTTTTTTTAGGTTTCCAAACATTGGTACAATACAGCATGAATACACATACTCATTGTCAGTACAATAATTGTTTTTACTTTTCTATCTAAATAATAATTGTGTTTACTTTTTTATATTGATATCAGTTGTGGTAAGTTTATCTCTTTTCTTTTATAACATAAAGAATAGTAATATAAAAAGTATGAGAAGGGAAAAAAGTGAGAGACATCTTATACAAATATCATCACACAAATATATCAGATTGTTTGATACTTTACTAATACAGTCTTATGGTTTTCAGATTTGCGAGTATTAGAAGATTTGGAAAAGCACAGCATCGATTAGGCTTTCTCATCGTTTTATATATCGACTACGTACATAAAGGAAGAGTTTACAGGATTTTAAAATGAATCCTGGCAATTTTTAATGGTACTTAAACGAGCAAACACCTCAGCTTTCTTCTATCATAATGGTAAACTTTAATAATTCATATTTTCCATTAGTATATTGTTTAATAATTGTATTAATATATTGGTTGGATAATTGTTTAGAGAAACGTACTTTTTTTTTTCATTTACATATACGTTAATAAAAGTGAGAAAAAGAAATTCAATTCTTACATGTTACTCTATTAGTTAGTATTCGTTCAATATTTGTAATTGTATAACTATAATTTATATATAATAATAATATCTTTATAGTATAGTTTTATTTAAACAATTGCATAAAAATTGCATAAAAACTAACATAGATTAATTAACAATTATTATAATGCACTAATGCACTCTCTTTATGTTACAGCAAAATTTTACCCTCGAAGTCCTCAGTGCGCAGGAGCATTAAAATAATTACATGAAATAGATAAAAATAGGAAAATCATAACGTTTAAATCTTAAATTTTATTGATTATATCGATTATTCACTTTATACACATGCGTAACGTTCGGAGAAAGTCAAATAAACAACGTTTAATAAAAGTACTTTCATAGAGGACAAGAGCTCATTTCAACGGTGGATTTCGAAGGGGACGGTACATAGATCGTATATTCCTAGCTTTTAGACAACAATAGACATTCCTATCGATTATTTAACAATTTTTTAAATATTCTGATACACTCTACTTATATTTCAGATTGTTTAAACGCATATGTACTGGTTTAAACATTACATACTTATTAATATACTTTGAATATAAAATAATTTTAATGTGATATTTTTCTGGATAAAAATTTTATTATCCAAAGTCATCATTGCACAGGGATGTTAAAACAAATGTATATTAGTTTAAAAAATTACATAAAAATTGAAGGAATGTTTAAATCAGAACGTTGCCATGTGATAAAGTTTTTAGTGTATATTGTCTTTATTTACTCGTTATTTTTTTAATATTACCAAGAACGTATACACCTAACAGAAAAATAAATTAGATAACAATAATTATTAATTGGATTAGTAATTAGATAATTATAATAATTCAAAAAATTGATATTTAATTATTGTAATAAATAAATTATGTATGTTTTTCTGTTCTGTGTGATAAGGATTATAGTGCATATTGTCTTTATTCTTTTCGTTATTTTTTAAATATTAACAAGATACGTGTACCTTAAATATAGAAAATAGAATAAATTTTTTATTTATTTAATAAATATCATATCAAGCTTGACTAGAGTGGTCATGAAGAAAGGCTAGTTACGTACGTGTGCGTAAAATACATTTCTATATGGTAATTGGGAATTTCTGATTGGTCATCTTTTTCTTTTGCAATAATTATCAGCCAATCAGGGCTCTTTGCTGATCATTCCTCTTTCTTTTCGCGGCGTCGGTGCTGGAGATCGGACGGATGCTACGTCGTCCCGTTAATCTCAGGTAATTAAAAAATATTTTCTAACGTAAATAATCTTCCTATATACTAATAGATTCTTCTAGCAAATGACTTCCAAATGATATAATCGAAAGATTACGATAATGTCGAGGATAAAGAATATTTGCGTAGAAAAAAATTCCATGTACATTGGTATGCATTTTTCTACGTAATGATATATATCTTGTTTTACGGCATCATTTCTATGGATATCGACTTATAATGTTCAATTTTGATTGTTTGGATTAATAAAGTATATATTTCGACAATTTTTATGTTCCTATATCCTATTTTTAACTATTCGATATTTTTCTATAATAGATGGAAAAAATGCAAATCTCAAGTAGCCATTGGTCAACGGATCTCGCTACTTTTTTTGAAAGTGGACTACCGCGCATACTACCGCGCGCAGCAGATGCGCACCAGAGGCAACGCATGGCAACGGAAGGGGGTGCAGGGGAAAGGTAGAGGAAACGCCATTTTCTGTCAGCTGTATATGTTCCAGCGTACTGCGTCATCTCGTTTAATTCAGGTAATTGAAAAGTATTTTACACCTTTCTATTACATATCAAACGATAGTTACACATAAGATTTTCATACGTGAATGTTTTCAAAACGAAATATTAAAAAGTTCGATAGATATATGTGAGAATATAACATCGATATATCTCGGCGTCCCGCCAATTCACCAATGTTACTTAACAATATTTCTTCTAATTTCCAGCTTTTTTCATGGTATCGATAATTACTACCATCTCTAATGATGCTCTAATTAATTATTTTTCATAATTATGTATTCAAAGATCGTATTTCGTATTAAATTCGATTCCTGTCACATACACACACATAAGGCATATATGCATAAGTATAGGTAGCTCGTACACATACACTCATATATTTGATTTTTTTTTATTATACTAATGTAATCTTTTTTTTTCCTTTTTTAGGTACCGCATTAGGAGAGTCCAGCAGGAATACATATACTCAGTCTAACAATTGTGTTTACTCTTTTTTATCTTCATATTCATCGAGGTAAGCGTTATTCTTTTTTTTAAACCATACAGAAATGTATACAAAGAGTGAGAACGAAAGTGAGAGAGAGAGAGAGAGAGAGAGAAAATAAGAAAACAAAATATTCTATCTACGGGCAATAACGAATGTGTACGTATATTCCAGGAATTTCTCGAAGTGAGAACAGAAGAAACGAAGACAGCCGAAAACAAAACGAAGACAGCCGAACGTTCGACATGAAGGACGCGATTACGTGTTCATTCCTGATCAGTCCTTCAACGAGCTAACAATAAGATCTAACGAACGTGACGTATTAAACTATTATATATATAACGTTATCGATTTTTATTAACAATTTTTACTGATATTAAATACTTTATATGTAATTTTATACAAGTAGTGAGATAAAGGCAATTAATATTGCTTGAATTTATATTGATTCTTTATGATAAAATATCTTTAAAAGTGTGCAATGCCTTCAGGAATGATTCACAGGATATATTGTTCTATAATCTTTTTAGTATGTTTCAGCTTTTCAGAGTTTTATTTAATTTTATTTTATTCATCGTCATCCTAAGGGTAGGATACCCATCCTGCAGTCATCAATGAAGACTAAAAGTAAGTATATTTTTCTATCAAACTTCTATGATAATTTAATGGTTTTTTTATACGACGATGATATTAATTGTTCTTTTTCTTTTTCTGTTTCAGAACATCATTGCAATCGAGCGCGTAGGCAATGAGGTACTCGTGTGTTGCATCGTAAAATAAAATAAAAGAATCGGAAAGTAGAATCAGTGTTGTACGCCGTATGTAAAGTTTCGTTTTTTCGGGTAAGAAACTCCGTAAGTTTCTTCTATTCGGTTTAAACGTGTGCTCATCGTCATCCTAAGGGTAGGATACCCATCGTGCATTCATCACTGAAGAATAAACGTAAGTCAATTTTTATTTTAAACACTTTCTCAATAATTAGAATAATTTTTTTATTACAACAATGATATTTATAATTTTGTTTTTATTTCTGTTTCAGATCATCATGGGAATATATCAGTGTTGGAAGTGTTTGTGAATTGTGTTTGTGAAGTGTTGCAAGTGTTCGTGCATTGCTATCGTGCGCGAAGCAATATACGGGAGTGTTGTATCGTTAAATATAATTAAAATCACGGATTAGAAGCACGTTCGTTCGTTTTCATTTCAATTCGTCGCGTTCGCGAACCATTTTTGAAATATATATTAAATTAACTGCGACCAATGCAGTAATTGCATTAGAGTTTGTTCGAGTAAAGTTGTATTTTTATCTTTAAACAGTCGCACAGACTGTTCGCGTATTAGAATCAGTGCATCAATGAAG
This sequence comes from Polistes fuscatus, assembly GCF_010416935.1. Taxonomy (NCBI): domain Eukaryota; kingdom Metazoa; phylum Arthropoda; class Insecta; order Hymenoptera; family Vespidae; genus Polistes; species Polistes fuscatus. The sequence continues at coordinate 2,488,676 of NW_025113101.1, forward strand.
ATTTTTCTACTTGCATTGACTGTGTGCAAAGCAGTCTTTGAATTAGTTGTTTAGAATCAGTGATCGGGCGTAAAACAAATTAAAATCAAACGCGAATTAGAATCAGTGTTGTTCGTCGTATAATAAAATTTCGGTTTCGCGATAAGAAACTCATCTATAGTTTCTTATTTTCGTTTATACCGCGTTTTTAGATTCACGCGAGGTGCATCGCCATGGTGCAATTGAATTTCATCCCATTGAATGCATTGTAAGTATCATTTTTATTTACATTTTATTCGATTTTATTTTATATGATTTTAGATTATATTGCAGATAACTTATCGTTTTGTTCTATTTTATTTTACAGATATGACGACGGACTTTCTACCTTATCAAAGATGTGGAATGAATTCTTCGATGGATCATCGATGGATCTTCGATGGATCTTCGATGGATCTTCGATGGATCTTCGATGGATCTTCGATGGATCTTCGATGGATCTTCATGGATCTTCGATACTCGCATTCTACAATACTTGCTGCGAAGTAGGAGTGTTTTGGAGCCATCGTAGAACTTCTTATGCCGTGAGTTAAAATTTAAAGTCCCTCCGGTGCTCAATCATGTCGAGGATGAAAGGTCCTAATCGGCACGAGTTACTGGTTGTAATTATTTAAATAAATTAGTGACGAGCACATGAGTAATTCTTCTTGGAGTTACTCATGAAAATTGTATATTATATTGTATATTGTATTGTATATTTTATATTAGTTCAGGATAGGTTTTCTTGTCTCACCGGTTAAATTCATTTAATTAATAATGCAATTAATAAATGCACTTTCTTTTTTATTACGTGTTTTGTTCGTGGTTAGTAGTGGTGAAATACATTTATTTACTCATTTTTGTCCAGAAAAGCATGTAATAAATGTCTTACATGCATTGCTTCGTACTTAGTTTATCTAATCGCGATTAATTTTAATATATCGATACTTCGATATTATAAATAAATGAGCAAGAAGACAAACTCATTCGCGACGGATAGATTCTAGCAGTTAAGTGGTGGCTCAAAGCCCAGTTCTTTTATTAGAACAGCCAACTTAATGAAAGGAGTCGTCCGAGGTTTTTAAATATATTAAAATATATTAAAAGATATTAAAAGATTTTAAATTTATTATTCATCAAATAAATTGTAGAGTCCTTAGTCGCTTAGATGAATATTTATTAAAATGTATTCATGTGTTATATATTTATGTGTCTTTAATCATAATTTTTAGATCAGGATTTTCAGCTTCTAATATACTAATCTCCCGTTTCTCCCCCCTGTACTTTCTGCGTTCTCATCTATGCGTGTGCCCAGGTGCTACTCGTATGGGTGAGAAACGGTTAGTATAGGTTTAGTTTTAAGTTTTTCCCCTATTGGCGGCTGTCATTGTGCTAGTGATTGCACGATGTACTTTACACCTGTGTGTGCGTATTAGGTAAAGTGTTTTGTACATCGTTTCGCGATATTTTTTAATTAATACATCATTTAATACTGAGAACACTATTTCTACATATCACGTGTGATATGACAAATACGAGTGTTTCTATATTTTTATATTTATATTAAATTTTTCTACTTTTTTTTTGTAATAAAATCGTTTTGAATAGTAGAGTTACCGCATTTATTTGTGGAAACTATGATATACTCGTATATTACTAGTATGCTGATATATACTAGTATGTACCAGTATTTTGCTTTAGTCATCATTGCAATAATCATTAGCCTTGACAGACGATTACAGCATTGGTACGTACTCCCATAAGTTTAGAAAACACGCGTTTGAACTAGGGTGTCGGAGGTGCCCCGGGGCATGCTCTCTAGTTTAGGCTTTTGCACCCTGGTGGTATGTGAGAGAATCGTGGAGTGAGTGGGTGGGTATGTACGTATGTTTGATCTTTTTAGATATTGCCAATATACAGGCAGGTAGCATACTTAGGTGTGAATGTTTATTTAATTTGTAAGTAGGTAGAGACCGGAGAAGTCGCGCGATTGTAATTTTCACTCAGGAGTGGAAAATTTCTTCTCCGGATATTATACAAAGTTTCAGCAACCTTTAGATTCATTTATCATTTAAATATTTCTTTTATTTTTTCCATATATTGCTGATACTCTGTACCACGAGATATAAATCAGTATCGAACGATTCAAAAGTCTTTGCGTTTTCTTAAAAATTAATTTTTTTTCGAATAAGTGAAGATAGCTGAATACGTTGGATACTTACTTAATATTAAGTATATTAACGCTTTGCTCTTTAGTAATTTCTACTGAGTACTTCATTTGTTATATATGTATAATAAATAAAAAGTAGAGTAAAAGATAAAAGATAAAAGTAGTCGAGTAAAAAAGTAAGACCATAAGATGTATGACAAAGTTTCTGCTTTTGTTTGATATTATTTAATTTTTTAAATGCAAAGTGTTAATAATAGGTTCTTCGATTAGATCAAATAACTGTTGAGGCATTCGAGTAAATGTAACTGTACGATTTGTATTGTAAAATGCACTTAGAAAAAGCCTCACAGCAGAATTTAGGGCATGAAGAAAGAAGAGGCATTATGCCGAAGAGGCTCATTGCCGAAGAGGCCCCCACTTAAATGTGGCTGAAGAGGGCAACTACATAGACTATTGAGTTATTTTCAAAAGTTCAACAGCAAGTTCGAACTTTTCGAGAATAGCTTTCTAGTCATATTTTACATTTTATTATATTACATTCTTGCTCGTCATTAATTTGTAGTTGTAATTGGAGATGATGGACCATTCCATCTCCTTGGGACACCAAATGTGTGTCTGTATCGTCTAAAAGATGCATATGTGTTTAGTTAGAGTCAGAAATATTACAATTTTTGTATTATTAAATTTTAAAGCTTAAATAACGTTCGGTAAATATTACAGTAATTTCTCTTTTCTTGTTTCGTTTTTAAGATTTTTCACTATGATCGTATTTTTTTAAATTTGCAATTCTTCTTTTCTATAGAATACAGTTTTAAAGTAGTTCATAATAATTAATAGATATTATTTTTGTTAGTTACTTAGTATTTTTACTTTTCCTATTTTTTTATTTTTATTTATTTTATGTAAATGTAAAATCACGCGTTTAAATTCTATTTTATTGCAACGGTAAATAATGATTTGATAAAAATTAATAGAGAATTCAATTGAAAAGTGCATCTGTGAATTGGACGATTTATATGTCAGGCTATTTTATCACTTGATTGTATATTAATATAGTTTTCTTTTTGTTACAGGTGATCATCGTTGGATTTCTCATCTATTTCTTTTGATTTTCTTCTACTTGAGCTTCTAATGTAATAATGGTTATTTTTTAAAATATACATGTATAAAGGCATTTCTGAAGGCACACATCAAAACTAAATATGACATATACATTGTTATTTGAAATTCTATAATAAATATAGCTTTAAATATTTGTGAGAAAATGCACCCTTTTCTCCGCGTTTTTTCGCTAACGATTGAATGTATACACCATGTTTAAAGTCACAATGAATATCTCCATGGACTATTACAAGTGTACAAAATTAGAAAAAAATCAAAGGGGGGCCAACCTTACTATCTCCTGGTAAATAACTTACTACCATAAACAGTAAGAGGAAAAGAAGAAGAAGGGGACGTGGGAACATTCATTTATTCTACTGTAGTTGAACTTTAGATAGCATCAGTTAGAATACAAAAGAGAAAAAGTATCCCTCCTGACGGCAGTTTCACGTGCGCTATTTACTTCATTAGTATAATTAGAGTATGAGCTTTACGTAACTGAACAAGACGAAGAAAGAGAAATAGAGAAGAAGGAGAAAGAGAAGGAAGAGAAGGGTCAAAGGAGACCAGGGGAAAAAATTTAATTTAAAACTCGTTCTCTGCGCACTGTCTACGTGTTAGAGAGAATTAACTCTTCTCAATTACCGCAACATTAGGTAAATTACGGTTCAACGGCATCACATTTTAATCAAGATAATTTGCAACGCCTTTACTTTGTTCTTAATCCTAGCTAACCCGAAAGTCTCCTAGATCAACTAGTATAATAATATGTATGTATGTACATGTGTAAATATACATATGCTTAGAACTTAAGACACTTGTCAACTAAGGGACTTAAATATATATGTATATATACTCGTTAGGATAATAAGCTAATTAGATAATGATGCCATTCGTGTTTCCATTAATTAACAAAAATATTGGCAAATATACGAATAAAAAACAATTATATTATCGTTGATTTGATTTAGTATTTGGTATATAAATATACGTCGATACATTGACGAGTTTTATATTTCAAAATTCATTTTGACGTACACTAGCGCGCTGATCGATACACCCTGTCGATTTATCAGAGAAACCAACCGTTATACAACCAGATTTATACAATTATCCCGAGTAATAAAGCACTAATGACTCACTGGGTAAAATAATACGATATTTTACGCTATTTTACGTCCATACTATTTATTTCGTTCATCACACTCTCTGTTTCTACTTCCTATTGACGTATCACGTCAAATAATACTTTTTCATATCGTAACATGATAGTCCGATTATACAAACGCCCCATATAATATTCCAATCGCGTTTTAAGATAAATCGTTATACTATATTCTTGTATCCTTAATCACATTAAAAACAAAAGAAACCAGTATCCAGTATCTTATCCTATTCTATATTAATTAACACTAAACATACTACGACTAGTTGTAAACTTTGAATTTCAATTCTTCATTCAATGTTTTACTATTGTGCATCATTTGACTTTACGATAATTGCAATCATTAATTTTGTTTTATTCATTATTTAAACCAATACCAAATTTACCATTATCAACATCCAATTGTAAAAAAAAAAATAATTTTCGTTGAAGACTTGTCATTTTACTAGCCATTTTACTGGTTACGGTACAAATTGGTGTACATAAATTGCCTTTAAACGAGCAATTCTTTTTTATTCGTATATTTGCCTATTTTATTGTTTCCATTTCAAACGCCATCAATACTAATTGTAAGAAAATTGTCGATATCAGTTAATTTACGTAATTACGTTTGCATATTATAAAAATACAAATAACAAGAGGAAGGAACTTATATAAAATTGTTTAAAGAATTTTTCTAGACTTGACATTTGATTTATATCAGGTTTGAAAAGTTAAAAAAAAATCGGCAATATTTGATAGGACATCAACCACTCTTGATGATGTGAATACTTTTAACAAAAATAACAGACCACGCGTATTCAGTCTAAATTTACTTTTGCAATATGTCAAATTTGAACATATACATATATATGATCGAGAGAATCACGATTCAAAGCCGTTCAAAGGCGAGATAAAGGGCGGACGAAACTGGTTTTGGGTGTCGAAGAAACGACGAAATGGGGGAAACCACATTAAACGTCGATGCGGAGCGAACTATGACATGACAGAACCTCGATACTTCAAAATGTCCCAAAAGCATATAGAGAATACCATAGGTTTCCATTTCTGCCATATGAAACCATTCTCGACCGTTTAGCTGATTTCTGTTAGTTCAATAATTCTTAATCCATTTGCGTATTGCCATCTTTTGAATGCTCTATTTTGATAAATAATACAATTTCAAATGTTTATATAGATTAGATAAAAATAAATTCGAAAATCTGCATCAAATAAAATAACAGATCGATATTGTTTAAATATTCAAAGTATATTAACGAGATAACAGATCATTCTATTTCGTACGTGATGTATTACATAGTTTCGTATTTACTACAATATACATTTCTTTCGATTAATTAACAATTATTTTAATACTGTAATGCACTCTACTTACTTTTTAAAATTGTTTATACACATATATTATACATTTGTCTAAAAATGACATATCTATTAACATACTTTCAATAATAAATAATTTCGATCTGATATATTCTATAAGATGAAAATTTTATCCTCGAAGTAATCACTGGCCAAGAACGTTTAAACAATCGAAAATATAAGTAGAGTGCATTAGAGTATTCAAATAATTGTTAATTAATCGAAGGAAATGTATATTATTGTTTAAAAACACGGAATATAAGATCGATACACCATCCTCTTCGAAATCCCCCATTAGATTGGCTTTTTTATCCTCTGTGAAAGTTCTTTTATTCAATATTGTGTATATAACTTTCCGATGGCTACATATGTATAACGATAACAATATGCGTTTTAAAGAAAATCATATGAAAAACATTGAATAAAAGAATTTTAACAGAGGACAATGACTCAGTTTAACGTTGGATTTCGAGGAAGACGGTAAAGAAAAAGAGGTAAAGAAATCACCTTCGATGCAGTTATTCGAATCGTCGTGAGTATTGCAAACGGTGAAGAATTATTCTGTTAATACTTATCAATGAGAATATGATATTGAAAAAAAATACTGGGTTATCAAAACGAAGAGAGAAAGAGAGAGAGAGAGAGAGAGAGAAATAGAGCTTGTGCAATATCGTATTTAAAGCGAGGACAGACACGTGAGAATCGTTATAATCAAAGCACGGTATCTGTTTAGTATAAAACGTAGTACTTTAATTACACGTTCATCGACTATATCGTTTGTTAATGCGATAGTACGCGTAATATATATTTGATTGAAATAGATACGAGGAGGTATTTGAGTAAATGAAAAAAAGATAAAAAAGATAAAAAAAGATAGTTAAGTAACACGATCTTCGAATCACATTGCGCGCTAGTGCTGCGAGGGAACTTGTAAAACTTGCCAACAAAATGGATATCAACGTGTGACTTCCTGTCCTACGATTGTGAAAGTGTCGTATCTTGTACGAATTGATTCCCCGTGACGCAAAAGCATTTTACGTATAAGGAGTTCAAATAAAGAAAAGCAAGATAAAATAATAAGAAAAGGAAAAATATCGAAAGGAGTACAAGAATAAGGACAACGCGTGTCGTGGGGACATAACGTGAGAGAGAGAGAGAGATGGAGAGAGAAAGTGGATTTTCTCCATTACGCTTTCGATCTCTGGGTGGGGAAAATCAATAGGGAAAAGCAAGTTCAATAAGCGAGCATGACTAGAATATAACTTACGATTGATATATAAACTATACTACTCCTCCCCTTATTATTTTGATCGTTTCAATGAAAATATTGAGATGTGCAAATGTATTTTATCGAATCGAATGAAAAAGTTGTTAACAACGGAGACGACTATGTTACGAGATAAATTATTGTCAACGACGACGACGACAGGAACGACGACTCCATGGCGAAAGAAGAAGATGTGATTTCGGGTGTTTCAAAAAAGTTTTACTTTAAAAGGAAAACATGTTAGAATTAACTCTAATCGTATTAAATTCTTGACATCGATTAACAAAATAACGTTAAATTTTCGATGTTTATTAAGTTTCAAAGGAATATGATGATTCGACGCTGGTGGTACGTGTTTTTAAACATTGCATTCTGCATAATATTGCAGTTAAATTGTGTCGAATCTACTCACATAACCGGCACTTTCGACACCAAGGAATTCTTCCGTTTTTTGATTAAATTTGGCTTCCAAAAAACTGATCGTCACAGACAGAAGGACACATCGGGATATATATTTGGCAATATCACTAGCAAATTGAACTTTACCGTACCAATTACATTGGCTGTTCTTGATCGTAGTCATTTTTTGGAGTACTATGGTAATAGGACTGTAATAGATAAAAATATTGCATGTACTCTAATGTTTAATACTCTCAACCAGAGTTCGTATGATCCAAATTGTAATGACGAAGGTCAAGATTTTCTAAGGTACGTAGAGACTACGGAGCAAATGTATTTGAAATTGTTGTGAATATTTGAAATGATTGTGAATCATTGTTTTTCTTACATTATGTTTCAGTTTTTACTATTAAAAGGCGAATACCTTGTCCTAGAGGAAAGTTGTGTCAAGATGAAGATTCTATATGGAATATTGTAAAGGGACATCAATTCACTTATGTTATACAAGACTTTTGGCAACCACGCTTCTGGTATATGAGTATAGTAGCATGTTATAGAAATGCAACAACATGCCAGTGGGAATATTATGATAAGCATGACATATTAGAGTATGATATATGGCTAGTAAATGGCAATCCTAATACTAGTGGCCTGAACAGTCTTACGTATCAGTTCTCCTATGACAGGCAGAATACCATAGAACTATATTTACTGTTCTTTGTGTGCTATATTATATTAGTTCCGCTGCAATTATATGCAGCAAGATTACAAAAACACCCTGTGACACGATTATTTACGGCTAGCTTATTATTAGAGTTTGTTGCAGTGTGTTTAATTTTAATACACGTGTTAAAATTTTCTCTCGATGGAGTTGGCTACGAACAATTAGAAGTTGCTGGCGATATTTTTGATATTCTCTCACGGGTAAGAAAAGTGTGCGTTTAATATGTGGTAGAATGTAAAGAGCGTTAAACCTAAATACAAGCATGTAATATGTATATATATATATTTAAATATATTTCTCTATGCTTAGTATATACAGCTATAGAATATCATTAATTTTACTCATATATGTACATATGTGTGCGTGCTCTTGAATTTTTTTATAAACCATCAATACAATGTATTATTTATATTATAGGCATCATTTATGTTACTTCTACTTTTACTTGCCAAAGGATGGGCTGTAACTCGAATGGAATTAACATGGAAGCCTCTAGTTTTTGCTATATGGCTGTGTTATGGAATAGTACACATTCTACTATATGTTTGGAACATGGTAAGTTTTGATTGTTGTATTTAAATCTATTGTAAAAAACTTATCGCATATGTAATATTTTTGTAGACGGAAGTCGACATAGTTGAAGACATCGACGAATACCAAACTTGGCCGGGATGGTTCATTCTTTTATTCCGTAGTGCTATAATGATTTGGTTTTTATATGAGCTTCGAAATACTATGACGTATGAACATAATACTCAAAAATTAAATTTTCTTCTACACTTTGGTGCATCTTCATTAGTTTGGTTTATTTATTTACCAATAATAGCTCTTATAGCGCTTCAAGTAAGTGCTCTCTGGAGGTTTAAATTATTATTGGGTAAGTATTCTTTAAGAAGACTTTATGTATGAAACACATGTTGCAATATACAAATTCTGTAGCAACCAATATATGCACTGATTTAATAATAATAATAATTTTTAGGTATAACATATTCAGCTGATTGTTTTGCTTATTGCGTAATGACACATTTATTATGGCCAACACGAAGCGAACAGTACTTTTTACTCGCCCAAGGTGGAGATAATGGTGATGAACTTGATGAATTCAATGAAGCACCGCATGTACTAAATAATTATGTGGAACCACCCCAGAACTCAGTAAAATTATCACTTAATATTTAAATCTTAATGAGGTAAAATATTAAAAAGTAAACATTAAAAATGTGATGTATATTTGCCAAATGGTAAAAACATAGAAAATTGGTAATACTTTGATCTGTGCTATTTGAGACTGAAATGTGCTGCACATTCTGTAATTAATATATGTATATCATTGATCAGATTGAAATATGTAATAGAAGTCAATAATCAATACGAAAAAGATAAAATGAAGAAACATAATATAAAGATCAGTTTATTATGATAATTTTTTACTTAGAGGATAAAAAGTAATGATAATTGATTTATTTTGTACTAATTCATAACATACAGATATATCAGGTGCATAGTGTATAATAGAATAATATAAAAAGAGTCACTCTTCATTTTTAAAAATATTTGAAACGCGTATCAATTCTTATAGTTGACAATTTTCTAATTATTTTTATTTTTATTTGACTTCAATATTTCACCTATCTATCATATACTTACTATATAATATATACATACATAAAAATTATAAAACTAATCACATGCGAATCTATATGGTAGATTTTATAATTTTATAGTAATCTACATGATAGAATTTCTCCTTGCAATACTCTTTCTTTTTGTTCTTTTTTTTTTTTATACTTTGTTAGTAATTTTATTATCCTATACTATAAGAAAAATCTATTTTAGTGTGTGCTTGAAAGAGAATGATTATACATAGTTGTTTACATGATTGGGTGGTTTTATAATTACAATAAGATGGGAACATGACTAAGCAGCCATGAAATAACTAGTTGGGTACAAAACTGAATACATTAATTTAATAAGAATAACATCAGTATTATATATACTGCATATATACTTGATAACAGTTTTATTATTGCTACAAATATGAACACTGAAACATGTACTATAAATAGTTATGGCTCTTAGTAGTTTTGTATTCTTTAGATTATATAGAATTGTCATGCAGTAAGTTATTTGATTTTAATTTCAACCTAAGCACAGTAAACACAGTTTTATTAAAAACTGAAAGTTCTCTAGGACATTACTACTACTAATTTTTAATTAAAAAATCCACGATTAAAACTTTTTGATTATTTTTAACTGCCTGAAGAAAGTATAAATTCTATGTGATGATTTATATTAGAATATAGATAAATATATATGTATATTACGAAACAAATGATTATTGTTAAATATTGTTAAATTTGTCCTTAGAAACTAACGTTTTTATTCGTTTCTTTTTTTCTTTTATTATAAATTTAATTATACCCCATTAGGATATATGTTAGTGTATACAAAGTAGAAAACGAATCAATGACTATGAATTAAAAATTATATTTGTAATATTACTTTTTACTAATTGTACATTATTTAACGAAACAATGTTGCTCAATCTTGTAATAAATAAGGTGATAGAGAAGTATACACAAATATACACACTGTCTTTAGAAAAATTTTGAGCTCCATGTATGTATTAAAATATTGGTGCAATGTTTCTAATATCTTGATATTATTGTAGAAATCAGATAATAGATATCTTAGACAGAATAATTGAAAGAAGGTCTATCGCGTCCTTAATAAAAGGTAAATAAAATGTTTCACAGAATAAATGTTAATGAATATTTAATTCAAATATATAAACCTTGAACAGAAATATACGCAAAATTTGATAAATTTGGTTCAGAATCAAATAAAATATTAATCATACTTTACAAGTGTATTCACTTGTGTTTTGTGTGCGCACAAAATTATATTGTGTTTAAACCAAAAAATTTCTATTATATATATAAATATATGTGTGTAGTTTTGTTCTTAATCAGTAATCTTTTTCACATTCAAATAATTGTGAAATTATTTTATCTTATTATAGAACGTATTAGAACAACTCTTTTCATTCATCTATATTAACCAAAAGTGTAAATCATTTTCATATGTTCACATAACGCGTTGTCAAGAAATATATTGTACAAATGAACGTCAATATGAATACTAGTTTTTCATATTGTTAAATATACAACAGTAAATGGGAATAAATAATGTTTAAGTAATTTTTTACATGTAATAAAAAATTTAAGGAAAGCCTTTTATTTGTTCAAAAGATGTTCAAAAGAATGTTTCTTTGACATTTACAACAATTTTAAATGAGAAGTAATCTTATTTACTTCTGTACTTAGATCCGGTCCGATTCCAAGTACTGAAATAGTTCCAGGTTTTAATTGAGTTCTACCTGCATCTCTTATTACTGCTGTGACTAAACCAATTTTTTTAGCGCTACGCTCCAAATCTAATAATTTCTGTTCGCTCGATACTTGAAGAACTATTTTTGGTTGACCATTATATAACCAACTTTGAAACATATACCGTTTTATTGGATTAATTGGTGCATTTCTATAACACTCTAATGCTGCATGAGCGCATTGCGCAGCTATTTTTCCTGTGCCCATAACTATGTCGTTTCTTACTACAATAACCATTTTATAACTTCCAGTTGGCAATACTTGAAAAAGGGCAGGCATTACTTGTTTAAATATCAACGACATGATTACAAAATGTTAATTAACTTGTATCTTGTTTTCGTTTATATTCTTCCATGCAAACTCTAAACTTTTTTACTAGATCCTGGCACTTTCTCCAATCTCGGGTTTCAGCTATACATTCCTTTAATTGCAATAAATGTATTGCAATTTACCAAAGATGATCAATGAAAAAAGAAACAATATTTTTAATGTTATACCTGAATTTGATAATGTAATTCAATACAACCAGTCTTTTTTAATGCTTGTTCAACTGGATCTTGATCATAACCTGTCTGAACTTCAGCTTGGTTTACTATCATGATACTTACAAATGATATGTTAATTATATTATTATTTGATAATTAAATTAATGATTAAAAAGATTCTTTTCTTATCGAGTAAAAAGAAATGATATCAAAATTAAAATAAATAATAGGATAGTTTTTGTGTGAATAATAATCCAATGATTGAATAATCCTTTGAATACCTCGTGTTTAGCACACGAAATAAACCACACACATACATGTAGATATTTGTACACATACAATGAATGCGATGAATACAAAATGAATCAAAATCAAATAAAATAGATATTCCCGTAGTATCTTTTGATTAAAATACAATATTGTTTTCGCTTCAATTTTTTAATTAATTAAATAAAATAATATCAATAAATTAATATGTAAGTAAAAGTAATATTTAAATTAGTAGATGGCGCTGTTAAATTTTGTTCGTCGGTATCCATTCTAATGTCCTTTGTAAACTATGTTTGTAACGAGGAGCAGTAGCCAATGAATTTAGTTTTTCTAATATATTAGAGGTAAGGAATAACTTGATTTTATTTAAACGATTAAAAGTAACTAAATATATTATATAGATTATTTTTTAAATATATTTTTGAATTTATATGTTTTATTTAGTTTAATTATTAAAATCGTTGTATACTTCTTAATTGTTTAATCAGATATCTATGTGTTTGTTTGACTTGTCCAAAAGAAAGTTGAAATAAAATTTCGGGAAAGTATCTTATCACATATATTCTCTATTACATATATTTTATTCCCTAGTCGAAAAATTTAGAATACAATAATTATTTGCTATTATTGAACTTTGAAAAATATATTTAATTAAACTTGGCGGTATTTAGCTAGGATTGAAGAAGAATTCGTAAAAGTACAAAGTTCTATGTGAATATTTGTGTGAGCAGTCTGTGTTGCATCCTTAACCATATTTATAAATTTTAATTGACGGTACGTCATATACAAATAACATTTTAACATTTTTTTCAAAGTAAAACGTATAGAAATAATTGAAATTATAGATCATACCATTTGGTAAATATATTCATTTTAAATTCAAAATATTTATTTTACAGTTGGAAAAATGTCAGAACAATTTGTTGGGTGTACAGTTTCTGTCACATGTGTAGATGATCTTGGTATTTATCAGGGTCAAATAATAGATTTAAATAAACAAAGCGTGACACTTTCGAAAGCTTTTTGTAACGGTGTGCCGCATACTTCGTCTGTAGTTAGTTTAAAGTAAGTCTCTAACGGACATGTGTACATTATAAGTTTCAAATTAAGCCCATATTGTATCGCATAATTTCATTTTAGTGTTAAAGATATAATCAATGTAGAAATCATTTCTACCAAAGAAACTAGCTCCAGTATTAACGATATGCCGCAGCAAAGTAAAGTAACGGTTAAAAGACCAATAGCCAAAAGAGCTGGTAGATCTTTTTCTGAAAGTGTACCGCCTTCTACGCATTCTGGTGGAACACAAACATCATCGAATGTTAGAAAATCTGTTGAACCGGCACAGCAACAATCTGAACTCGCAACTAATGGCAAAATGGGATCAAGTATATTATATTTTTTATAAGATATAAGAGTTACATATTATTGAAATTTAACAATTAATAAATATTGAATAATTCCTATAGCTGAACCTAATTGTAAGCCAACTCAGAAAAGACTTACTCATAGACAAAGAGCGCTTGAAAGAGATGAGCATACTTTTGGTACTCCTATCGATCAATCCTTGAGCCAGGATTTCGATTTTGAAAAAAATTTAGCACTATTTAACAAAGAGGTTTGTGTTAAAATCTTTATCTTTTGGCAAATAAATTAATTATTCAAAAATAATAATACTTATTTCTTAGGCTGTGTGGCAGGAAATAAATTCACTTAAACCAGACATCGTTAGGCAGTCAGAAAATAATAGAGGCTTAGGTGGTAAATATCGACACGATGAGAATATAATTGTTTCCGAACCTACAGCCTTTAGACAGATAGTTGTACCTGCGAGCGGTGAAAAAGAATATGTTACTGATGATGGCCTAGTAATTCCAAGTATCACTCTTGACCTTCACCGTCAATTAATTGGTGCAGCAGATCGACTCGGTATCAGTTGGGAACGAAGGGTATGAAGTTCGAATTATATTATACTTATTATGAAATTTGTAAATAATCTAAAGACTCGTAGGTAGAACTTCTTGGACGTGCAGGAGCAGAAATTATTCTACAACTTCTTGGTGGAGGACATAGACTTAATCCAAATAATGCTCATCAATGGCCAACTGTTGTAGCACTTTGTGGGCCAAACAGATCAGGAGCTGCTGGTGTTAATTGCGCACGACAATTATCTAGTCATGGTGTTAAAACAATAGTATTTGTCGAAAATTCAGAAGACGTATTTCTTCTACAAGAACTATCTCTTTATAGATTGACAGAAAACAAAGTAGAGACTAAAGTTAAAAATTTACCCTCTGTCGTAGATTTAATTCTTGTTGCATTGTGCGATGAAAATTCTTCAAAAATGGTTACTCCGGTAACTCTATGGGCAAATAATAACAGAGCACTTATTTTAGCTATTGAGCCACCATCTGCAGGTACACCAGGAATTTTAAGTAAATTTAGTTTAGTCGGTGCTTTACCGCTATCTCACAGTCTTGACAATGGTAGACTATATCTTTGTAATCTTGCTCTACCGAACAAAGTTTATTCTGATGTTGGAATTACTTATAGGTCTCCTTTTGGACCAAAATTTGTCATTCCTTTGCATTCCGATAATTCCTAGCAAATTTTTAATCAATATGTTGATTCTACAAACAGTATCTTCAGATTTTAAAAGTTCTACTGATTTTTTTCTTTAACATTGTATACAATTCAAATAGGTATACCATGTCACAGAAACGTACTTTAAGGACAGAGGATATTGTCCTCGTATTAAAAAAGCATAACATGTTGTGACATTTACTATGTAAATTATAGTTTTTCGTAAGCATTTGCTAAGTCCAGCTTACATTACATTGAGGATGATATATTTGATATGTTTTAATAGAACAATATATTTATTGATACATCATACATTTATAATATTAAAATAATCACATTTATATAATTGGACAAAAATAAGCATAATCAATGCTGTAAATTAAATCATATAATTGCATTTGAGTTATATGCCGCTAAAGCTTTGTAAATGAGATAATACAAGCAAGTAGTGTGTATGATAATAGTTATAACAATCGGTGAAAAAGAAATTGTAATATTTTAATATGTATTAGATATTCTTTTGAAATGATCCATTTTATTTTTAGTCAAAATTGTAGTTACTGAACATTATTTATTGTAAAATTCTTTTTTTTCTTTTCGAAAGATTCAAATGTATTTTTACAATAGTTATTGATTTCTATGAAATCTATCGCATCATTGTTCATTTGGTTAGCATTTTCTGATATGTATTATTGAATTCCAAAAGTATATCTACATAAGAAAATATTTCTCTTTTTCTATGGTCGAAGTTACTTTCTTAATGTATTTTTCTCTAATTAGGTATTAGATTTATCTTATCGTATATTACAAAAATACTATGTGCACAATTATAATAGGATTAAATGCATTATATTGTTTTTGAAAATATCTAATTAGGCTCATATATTCCCTTTTCATTTCTAAAATAAATATAATTAATTAAATTAAAAGAATTTCTCTCTCAATATTTTTAAAATTTTTTATAATCGTTGATGTATATGTAAAAAAAAGAAGAATCATTCGTATAGAAAATACTAATTTCAAAGGTATATAAACAAATTAATGTGCATTTTCTACATGATAGTATACTTGTGCGAATCGATCATTACAAAATGCGATGTTGCATTTTGTACGACTGTTTGTTACAAACATTCAATATGCAACTCATTTTAATTATAATTGTAAGTAATTTATTCATATTTTTTATACCTGCTTGTATATTCTTAAATTTATTCTACATTTAAGACATAACGGATCGTAACGCTATAAGCGATAAATTAGCAAGTAAAATATATCTGATTCTGTTTCTCGTGGTAAATCTTAGTTAATTTCTAAATATTTCTATTAGGTGTATAAATTAAGTCGATCTGCTACTTTATTTGAGTAAATAATAATAATAACAGTAATAGCAACTAGGCAAAAGAATAAATTTTTATGTTTCTAAAAATTTATTTTATTTATAATTTTGTATAACTTTGTATTTTAACATATTTTCTTTTTCTTTTTTTTTTCCTTTTTATTTTGATACACATATATGTAACGAATCATTTCTCATTAAGATGCAAGTACTTTTAACAATAATTAATATAAGTACTTATAGTGTGTATATCCCTGTGTGATACTGGTCATACAGTTCTTTTTTGGATCAATATTTGTTAGAAATTATATATGCTTAATCATTCACGCATATTTAAAGAAAAAGCATAATATAAGAATACTTGTATTATAGAACAGTGTATACTGTATATCGGTGCATGATTGTTACTCGAGTTGTTTATGGCCTTCAAAAAAAAGAAAAGATAAAAGTAATAGTTTTATTAAGACTTCAATGAGTGTGAAGTCAAAAATAGTATATTAGGAGCATGAATGTTATGATTCATTATCTCAATTATATTTAAATTAAATGAATTATAACTTTTCAAAACACTAACTGTTATAAATATTCCGTTCGTTTAATTTGATATTCTGATTGATTTTTGTTTAATAATAATAATAGCGATTAAAATTAAATTTTAATCAGATGAAATAATTCTATAAGAGAACATTCACATTTTTATTGTCAGGTTTTATAAATGCATGTCGAATCAGTTTATACATTATAAAAATATAATTTTGTTGCCCAATTCGCTATTCTTATAACTGAAAAAATATATGAGTGAATAAACGTTTAATTTAGAACAATTGTTTATAAGGCCAGTATAATCATGATATCAATAACTTCATATATCACCAGTCTTATTGAATAAGCTTTTTACTGACAATTATTTATAATTTTTTGAAAATATCTTTAATATTTAAAAACATAGCACCAATCTGGATAAATTCTATAAATGAATGATATACGATTCGTTTTCTCAACTATAAATTTGATATATACCCTAAAGAATATTTACAATTTTTTTAAATAGATATCAGTCACTTCTAAATAAACAGTCTGATGTATACTCTGTTTCTTAATATTTAGTTATTGATTGACGATATAATGAACATTTTCTCTAAAACTCTATACTAAATTTATTTATATAAAATATAATCAAATCTATAGGCACACACACACGTCATTCGCTATAATCGAGTGTGTGAATAGTTTTACTTGATCAATTTTTTTTTTAATTTCTAAGTATATTCGTGTACCAACATTATGATTAATACATTTAAAGTAATTTGTTGTTTATTTCAACATATTGGTAAAAATATACTCTTTAAAGTATTATATTTTATATAATTCTATTCTCTATAATTGTTCTATCATAATATATTCTCTCAACACTATACTTCTTAAAACTTCTCAGTGAAATGTCAAAAAGGAACACTAAACTCTTGTGTGTACATATATATATATATATAGATCGGGTTATTAAGTATAAAACGTCCGAATTATTGTCAAAAATCGGACACTTCATACTTAATAGTCTAAAATATCAGGCAAAAATATTCATGGAATAGTGAGATGTTTAATAATACACAAAGACCAGTGTGAAATGTTTGAGTAAACTGATTAATCCATTTATCAAATTGGTAGTCACATCAATTTTGGAACCATTCAGTGAATACTTCTTCCTAGAATCTCGTTGGTATATCACTTTGAGATATCATTTTACAATCATAATAAATAATTCCATACGAAAGTGATATAATATTTAACGATATCTAATTAGATATCATTTTATTTTCTGTTTCTAGTACTCTGTAGTTTGGACGGCTTAAAATGAACGTGATGTCAATTCTTGCTGTACTTCTATACTACGCGAAATTCAATTTCTAAAGATATATGCTTGAGTGTATATTATACCATGATTACATATATAACACTAAAATATTATTTTTAAAATGTCATTCCTTACGAGCATAAATATTCACTATTATAACAAATTTGTGCTCCCTCTAGTACACTCTTCTAACATTCAATCACTCAAAGCTTTTTTCAGAATATATGATTAGGCCACTGTGAAGATTATCGTTCTCTAGAAAAAAAAATATTTATAAAATTGAATAATTTGTACTAAGTTTCAACAATTAATATACGTATATATCGTTGATGTGATACCGTCTAATATATCGTTAGAAAAATGTTTATCAAATGAAAGATGTATACCTATCATTTCTTCAGCAAGTATTGTATATCATTTTATTTTTTCCTTTTACTTATATAACTTCTCTTTTCATATTTTCTATTTTCTTTTAATATATTAATGGTATTGTTATTTAAAAAATAATTTTCATCAGGCCGTAGAATTTTTGAAATCCATTAAAAAATATTGATAAATAATTAAAGCAAATTATGTACGAATATGAAGGATACATGCTGGTATCGCTGAAGAAAAATAATATTAATGTTTGTTGCGTCTGTAATTAATAAATTTTTCAAGTTATTTCATTGTTATATATAATAAATAAAATATATATTACAAATTGTACAATTGTTTAAAACAGAACATTAGAACAACGCAGCATGTAATCCTTCATGCATAGATGCATGTGCACTCATATGCACACAATTGGCTTCTTTTATAATAGTTATCTACTTTGCAAGTTTGTTTCCTTTGCATGATGATGCAAGTCGTCAAAAAACAATCCGCATTGTAATAATGCTATATCTAATGCATCTGCGTATCAAAAATTGCCAGTTTTTTCTGGCTCGTAGAACATCCTCCTAGGAAGCTGGTGTAGGATTAGCGGTTGGTGGAATAGCGCTTGCTTGTTTAGCACGTCTACGTTTGTTTAATAATGGATTGTTGCTATGATCGAGTTGTTTAAGATTTGCCGTATCATAATCTACTCGCATTGTAGCTAACGAACGGGTCATTTCTTCTTGTACTTCGGGCCAAAGTTCTTCACCTTCCCTTAGTACACGACCAGTGTGCAATGGTGTAGGAGGCACTTCTGTGTATTTCTGTAAAAAATATATCATTTTTATTTATTCTATAGATGATTGTAAAAGTAGTTTAATTCACATTATTTTCGTTTTGATATATTTTTATATTTGACATTAAATTATAAAACATTTTATTTTTTTATTATAATGAGCAAAGACAAACTAATTATAAGCGTATTTATTCTTGACAAATGGTTTAAATGTTAATGATGAAATATCTCAAATAACTTATACTACTTTTATAATTATCAGATCAATCGTTTAAAAATAAATTAGATAATTCAACTTACGGCAATCCATTTATTGCGCATCACTTCGTCTATTTGCAATCTTTGCGCCGGATCCGTGCATAACATTCCTTTTATGAGATCGCGAGCTTGTACACTTACATTCGACCATTCTGGAGAAGGAAAATCATATTGACCCAAACGAATTCTTTTTTTCATTCCAGGTGATATCGCTAAACCGTGATTACTATAAAACGGTGGAAAGCCGCATAATCTGTGAATTTTATAAACAATTTTATAGGTATAAACGTTGACAAATTTGTCGTCTTTTTTAATTACGAAATTCACTTACAGTATATACATTATTACACCGAGCGACCAAATATCGCAACTTTTATCGTATTTTTCCGGTCCCAGAACTTCTGGAGCTAAAATATTACAAAATAACACGCATAAAATTTATCATAAAATATATCTTTTAGTAATAAGAAAAATACCTTAATTATTGATCTATATATATATATATAATAATAATAATAAAACAAAAAGAATATTTACCAACATAATATGGCGTATAACAAGGAGTCTGTAAATTATCTTTCATATGTGTTTCTTTGGCAAATCCAAAATCGGTTAATTTTAAAATTCCCGTTCTGTCTATATAAAAATAAATAAATCAATTGAAATTTAACAAAAACAGGGATAAAATTAATGTGCTTATGATTTTTCATTTACCTGGCTTGGAATACAAAAGATTTTCCGGTTTGAGATCTCTGTGAGCAATATTCATATCATGCAGATGTTTTACCGCTACACATATTTCGTACATTATTTGTGCAGCTTCTGTAAATATTTAAATAATATCCACGTTATCGTACAAAAAAAGAAAAAAGTAACGAAAGAAGAAATAAGATTGTGGAAATTGCATATTTCTTTTAATATTACACATACCTCTTTCCGTAAAAGCACAGTCTTGCCGATCTTGAATCCTTTGAAATAATTCGCCACCTTCCATGCTAGACAGAACAAAAAATTACAATAAATATTTTTCCTAGGTCCAATTAAAAAAATCTAATTAAAAAAATCCAATTGAATTGTTACTCACCATTCCATTACCACAAGTAAGCATTTGTTGCCACTATACGAATTTTCATATACATCCTTTACTTGAACTATGTGTCTGCAATTGGATGCTCTCCAATGTAATTCTACTTCTCTTCTCGCTTTGACACAGTCGTGTAAAACCTAGAAATTAACAAAATATTCTCTATGTTACATACTCGAGAAATTTAATATTCATGCATTAGTAAGATCATTCAATTATGTGTTTAACATCTCCAATGTGATTCAAATTAAAACTTCTGGAAATTTTAAAGAAGAAGAGGAAGAAGAAGAAGGAAGATATAAAAAATACTTTTCTTAAACACGCCTCACGCTGTACTCTATTTATTAGAAACATCCACGTCACCAGCAGAATTCTTTTCTCGGGAGAAGCAATTTTTTATCTCCTCTTCTATTTTAGCTATTTCCAACAAACCTACGTAATCACCAGTGTAAACTTAAAAATGCGAAGGTGAAAAAATGAGAGTAAACAAACATTCGAATTGATAAATGACGACTTTACACGTAGATGCACAATACATACGTATACGCGTATCACTAAAGTAAATTAAATCGGCGGGGAGTACAAAGAGATTAAATGTTTTTTCAAACAAAAAAAGAAAAATCATCGACAAAGATACGAAGAATATTTTTCATTTGCGATGAGTAATACTTCGTTAATTTATTCCAATGTAAAAGATATTTAAATAAATAATACTTAATTATATAAGGTGCTGCTTACACATGCATGTATATATATAATAATATTTTAATTATATTTTAGAATAATTTCGATAACGTTTTTGGAACCAACACAAAATGACACGCACCTGTGATCTATGTTAAAAATCCGTAGGTATGTGATACGTTTCTCTACTTATGACATGTGTCTATGAAAAATGCATGCAAATGCAATTCACACATTCGAAGAACTAAGAATACACGTATACATGAAACTCGAAGAAATGTATGTGTTTGTACGCGCAGGAAACAGCATTCCACTTATACTTCGTAACGCCGACTTTGTACTTCTTGTTTTTCTTTGTATATCAAGAAATTTTATCTACGCAGAAAACTTTTAATGATTTTCTTAAGTGTAAATTTCCACGTTAATACTTCTCGTGCAATTTGACAAATTCGCGACTATTCAATTTTTATTTTTACGTTCAGGATAAAATGTATACATTCAAACGAAAACACCGTAAATCTTATACGTTTTCCTAAGTTCGTTCATTATAAGAATTACTGCAATCTAGGGTTTCCTCATCCATTAATTTTTAATGAATACTTAAAAGAAATTATTTACGTTATTTTATTACTCTTCAAGTTGTTCAATTCATTTAAAAAACGATCAAATATAGATTGTGTATTAATGAATTTAATAATTTCAATGTTAAACAGAGAAACGAGTCGTAAAATCGTTCAAGATTTGACGTCTCGTAAAGTTGATTAAATGATCTATGTGAAAACTTAACATTGTTAAATACCAATGTATTTCTAAATATATATCACGATGCGTGCGTGTGTGTGTATGTCACTGGCAACGACTGCTTATTAAGTAATGAAACTAGAAATAACGAGGATCGGAACGGGAACTATACCGATTGTGAGAAAAATTGACGTCTTGTGTCATTCGAGCATAAGACGAACGATATCATTTTTCTTTTAATTAAAATCTATTATTGCAGCACATACACACACACACACACAGGGAAAGAATAAATTACGAGACATTGGCAAACGGATAGTATTTTTAATTTATGATACATTTCTCATCGACATAATAATTTATCGATACGTTTAATTTCGTATCACAATCTAGATTTTGCGATCTAGAAAGAAAAAAAGACCAAAAAAATGGAGAAAAAGATTTTCGTCACTTTTATTTTTTTTTTGTACTCTCACAAATATTTAACGTCGAATCAAAAAATAAACGTGATAAGAAATCACGCAGTTGACTGGCCCGTTTGTTTGTAACATTAACGTTTTCATCGCGTGCTCGATCTAAAAATAATATTCAAAGGTTATGACGCGTTTCTTCACGTTATGAATTTGAAAGAAAGTCGTCGAAACTGGTTTTCATTCAGATCGTCTCTCTACGTCATTAAACGATACTAACATCGTCGATAATGACGACTCTTCCTCCTTCCGTATAAACGAAAAATGCATTATGCAGAAAAATAAGAAATTGAAATTTTATTCAAATTGCAATTTTTCAACTAAGAACGGTTAATACAATTTTTATTGAAAATTTCGAGATACTAATGAAATCCTGTTTAACGCCTTAACACGCCTACTTCGTTACTTCTTTCTATCTAATTCTAATACCTTTGATATTTTCAGGCTTTTTACGTATTCATAACTGTACTCCCCAACTTCCGCATTTCCATCGAACTCTCATCTCGAATATTTCTTAAGAAAGTGTATATATATATTCATATACACCTGTACCTGTTTTTACAGGATGTTTCAGTGTAACTCTCTTCTACACCTGCTTTTTAAATGTGATAAGGAACATGTGTAATTAAATACTTGTTTGTAATAAAATATTATCAAGAAATGCTTATGCATCGAAATAATACTACATAGGGGACTGCACGCGTTCTTTAGATACGACGCCACTTGATATTTGTATCATCGATAGTTTATGGTAGACATACAAATTTCTAGAATAATTATTTTTCATTTGAAAACTATTTAATATAACATGATTCCTGTTGTTTACATATTTCTTTAAAAATAAAAGTAGAAAGACCTGCGAGATTGCATCGAGTGCAAAGGGTCAAACTAGACCAACATCGATGTTCAATATCATTCAATTGCATCGTCATTCTCCGTTGCCATAAAAGGAAATAAGAAAGAGCTCGAGAACAACATCGAAGACGATCAAAGTCTTCGTAATAAGATTAATATCATCGCGGTTTGAATCAATGAAACAAAATTGCAACATTAATACGAAAAACCGTATCTCCGAGATAATTCATTTAAATGAAGAATACCATTTGTTAGAAAACTTGTTGAAAAAAATCGCATAAGATCGGATTAAACTGTATAAAATATTTTTGTATGATCAGATATAATTGGATATAATAAAATATAGAAGGTATAAATATAGCAGGTATAAATATAGAAGCATTTAACAAGATGGCAAACCAAATTTTTACAAGGCAAACAACGAAAAGTAAAATCGCAATATGCGGTTTGTAAGTGGTGGCCGTTTGAAGGCTTACAGCCGGGTATCAATCAACGAGGACGAATTGACGGTAAAAAAGTAGGTTGCAGACGGTGCATGATACGGCAAAAAAGACGCGATATTAACAAACTTATTCGCACATTTTTCTTTACTCGACTACGTATAAATATTTGTAAGCAAGTGCTCATGATTTATGTTTGAAAAAAAGAAACGCGAATAATAAAAGGAAGAAGACCATACACATTTGTATTCGAATGATTCTAAATTTCGCGTTTTTTTCTTTTTTTTTTTCTTTTTTTCTTCAACATTGACCACGTATAAATATTTGCAAATAGTATTCGTCATTTCCGTCGAGAAAATAATAAGAACAAAAATAAAACTACGAAGAATTATATATTTTTATTTAATACGTTTCATTAGGTCTTATTAGAGTCATTGGTCATTATCGTATCTAACAACGATGATAATATTTATTTGCGCAGATGATAAGTAACCTGAGGTTTTTTCCGATAAATGCATTACTTGCGATGCATTAATTGTGCTGTAAAATACGGAACGCGTTGCATCGAATCAAATCGTAAAAATACGCGAAAGCAAACGTTGTACATTTAACGCACGACAATATCTCTCGAAAGTAAACAAAAAATATATGAAGTGTAGTCAAGTTTTTCCTTACAAATCACAAATAATATATACGTAAACAAGTTCGTACATTTATGTTTGCGATATGACTAGGTGAGTACCGTTTAACAAATAGCATATTAACGACTAATAATACTGCTGATTGCATAGGATAGAATTAATTAGATAATTAGCAATTCGCAAACACTGTACGTTATCGCGTCAATCTTATAGGATTCCCCTTTTGACTTTGGAATATTTTCAATTGAGAAACCGAATGATAACTGGAAACGGCATTTTAACCATTTTGGTTGGTGGAGAGCATGAGATCATCACGTTGTTTAGGCACCAACACATGTAATATCTCTGACTTATCGGTACGTTACGACCTATGCAACTATTCGAAGCATTCAATAACCAATATTCCTTTTACTTATGTTAGATACACGCGCGTGTTCGTACTCCTTTTAGAGTCATCGCGAGGTAAGATCGAATCTCGCGAAAATGATGTTGATTTATTAGTCATCGATAAATTCGATCTAATACAATATCATCGTACCTTAGAACAAAGCTTCCAATACTTTTAAGTTTCGAGATCTACTTTCGAAAAGAATACTTCTCCGCGAATCACTCGAAAGTGTCGTGTTAATTGTTGTCGATTGATAAGTAGAAATCTACGAGTTAATACAAATTAAATAAAAATAATAATCTTCGTAGATAATCTTTGTTAAAATGTTCCCAACATGAACGTATAAGTTAGTATCATATTTTAATATAAAACTCTATCAAAATTTGTACAAATCTCTGGTTCTAGGGTAATCACTAAAATCAATTTATTAACGAGTTGAAGATAGATTTATTTTATTATTTGTAACGTGTTTTCCGAGAATTCGTATCGCATGACGTCAACCCATGACGAAATCGATCTTAAAGAATGAAAAAAAAAAAGGAAAAAGAAAAAGTGTAAGCAATCGTGCAGGAAATACCGGTGTTAACTCGTAAAATTGTGCTCGATGGGATAAAGAATCGGTCGCGGAACACGTGTACGAAGAGAGTATTTTCCATGATTCGCGTAATCGGTCATCGGCACTCTTATATGTGTGTATATATTATCTTTATTCGAGATCAACCGTTTTGCTCGTATAACGACCGTGGAAAGAATGCCTTGAACAGTTGCATTTATATTCGAACCAGTTATTTCATGATTTCTAAATAAAGTTTTCAATTCCAAAGCTCAATATGTAAATCTAATATATATATATTCGAGGTTGGCAAGAGTAATTAAATGAATAGTAAGTAATAGTAGTATTTTTGTTATCGATCATTTTTTATAATACTCAAATTGAAATTGATTAATTCCAATATTACGGTGTGTTATATAGATAATATAAAGTACAAAAACTTCCG
This sequence comes from Polistes fuscatus, assembly GCF_010416935.1. NCBI lineage: Eukaryota > Metazoa > Arthropoda > Insecta > Hymenoptera > Vespidae > Polistes > Polistes fuscatus. The sequence goes on from NW_025113101.1 coordinate 2,514,512, forward strand.
ACACTGCGTTTAATGGCTATTCCAATATTAATCGGTCTTATCAAGAAAAATCATTTTATCAGTGAATTATTGATTAAATATCATGACGTATATTGAGAAAAACACGTCATGTTCGGCACGGATCGACAATATATATTTGAATCTTGATGATAAAGGAAACAAAAGGATAAGACGTAAATGTATAGCTTCGTGTTATACCGAACGAATGGGAAATCACTGGGTATAAATAGAGGATGACTCGCGGTCTGGACTTGCTTGTTGGATATCGTTAGTCGATGATGATCGCACCTTCTCGTAGCACAAGTGGATATCTAACATAAGAGCGCATTGACAAGATAGATCGATGCTCTTACTCGGGAAAAAAAAGACTCGTACGAAAAAAAAGAAAAAAAAAATGGTTTAATGCCTTTAATGGAAACACGTGCCATCTTTCTTTCGTAACCTAGTCGGTTCGACGTTTAAAAAATAGACGGAGTCGTAGGGTGATATATGCATATATACATATGCATATATGCCTACCTATAACACGTGACGTCGTGATATGTACATATATATATATCTTCTTCATTTTTTTTTTTTCAAAGTAATCATTGTTTAGATTCTTCGAACGTTTGGAATAAGGAAAAGAAACTAAACAAACTTTAAAGAGTTGGCTCTCGTTAAAACGAATATACAAATCTCTTTACTATCCTATCTTAACCCTGTGCATTTGAATTATCAACACTGCTGGTATGACAAAAAGATAATAATAAAAAGACACATATATACGAAACGTAGAACAAATTGTTAACAGATGTAAGAAGCTTAAAGATTGTTATTAGTATGATTAAAAGAGAACAATGAAAATCATTCTTACCTTTAGGGCATACTTTTCCCTAGTCTTTCTATCGTAACACTGTACGACCTTTCCGTTAATACCAAGACCCAAAACGTGATTACTGATCTCGTAATCGTCAGTTATCGGGCTCATTTTCGGAAGACGCGCGTCACATTTAGGTAACATATTCTCCATCATTTTTCTTTTGCAATCCTGACTCGTACCAGTAGTCTCACACTTTCTACGAATTATCGTATCCTTATCTTCCTCCTCGTGTTTACGTTTACCCTTATTCGATTCTTCTTTTTCTTCCTTTTTTTGTTCCACTGCAGCCCTCTTTGGCTTTCTGCAAAATATAATATCATCATGCTAGTCGTGCGTGATCATTGTAGCAATGTAACGTTTAAGATACATAATGATTAATTGATGAATAATTCGTTTTCAGAGATATAAGAATATTGCAATGTGATAATGAAATATTTCAAACGCATGGGTTAACGAAGATCCCTCGTATATACCGAACAAGATGAACGTATAAACGCATTACGCGTATTTCCTATAGATATTATGGCTCGTTAAATGATTTGCTCGTAATGGCGCGCGCAAAGTGATAGTGTCATTACGTCATAAATCGTAACTTCGTTTTGACGCACGCTTCCCGACGACGCTCTACATCTTCTTTCAATTTTACAATAGCATAATGCATAATAAATGCAGTATGTATAAATGAATAAATGAGTAAATGGATAAACGTATCGTACGAAAAGCGTTCAGTAAGCTATTCATTCGATCTCTCTCAATATAACTTTCATTTATCGATCTTTAGCTTACGATTAAATATTCATACTATTATAAATATTATATTAAACATATCGTTCTCCCCCAAGATCGATAAAGTTTACCTATACAAAATTCTAGTAATGTTTAGTAAAGATTATAGAAAATAAAAAAGAATTCAAAGAAATGCAAGTCATGGTAGTATGATAGCAATAGGATTGTGTTAACGATTAAAATAAAATCATTCGATTGTTTCATTCAATTATTAATGAGGCTTTTTAGCGAAATGATAAAAAAAAATAGTAAAAAATGCACACACACAAGGAGCATTAAAAAAAAAAAATAACACAATGCCGGGCTTCGATCCAATCGCAATGCAATGATGCACGACGAACGAGGCATCGCTATTGGTGCGTCTTTTCAGCGATACAATGAACTGACCAATAGGAAAGCAATAGTTTTAACGACGTTGCGGCATTGCGGTCGCTATACGAACAATAAATCGACCGTAGGATGTAATAACATGTGCGAAAAGATATCGAATACACATATGTATTTATGTATTACAATACTCGTAAATGTTTCGCGATAAAATTGATCGGATATACGATAAATGAAATTTTATAGCGCTTTCATGTTCAAGACCGATTGTGAGAGAGAAAACAATTAAAATTTGAACATTAACGATAATAAATAAAAAAGAAAAAGAAAATAGAATGAAAAGAAAATAATAAATTGGCATGGTTAAGATAGAGACCTCCAGAACCTCCACTTAGAACCAGACTTCGGCATTAGTGCGTAGTAAGTGGAAAAATAATCTCTCGAGGGTAACTAGTAAAGCTTAATTTTGAAAATCCCGCCTTTTTCCTTTTTCGAAAGCAAAGTTTCTAGAAAATGCACGTCCCTGGATAATAAGCGGATAAAGGAAGAAAACACGAACAACACACGCGCACCCACAAAGAGAGAGAAAGAGAGAAAGAGAGAGATACGATAAAAAGAAGCTTTTCAAACGTGTTCGATTACTAAATAGTCGATTATCAACCGTGTCTTTAAGGTGAAAACTAAAGAGAAATCGAGCCAAATGAAGTTACGTTGTCGTCAGATCGAGTTGGCGCGCGACTCGATATTCGCGGGTCTTTCCATTGGAACGTATTTAAAAAGAAAAAAAAGAAAAAAGAAGGAAAAAAGAAGCAGTTAATGTCTCTCGTCTCTCTCTTTCTATTAGTCGTCGCAAAGATGCGCGCGCATCGGAAACGCGACAAGCGTTCTTTCGGATTGACGCGTTTCTCGACGAAAACGAGACTGAGCAAGATTCTTTCGTGATCATCCTGTTATGCAAGAACCTCTCGACGATCATAAACGTTTATCAAATTATCAGAGCAAATCTGATGGTTAAGATAAAACGATTATACCGCTTAAAGGTATACTGTTTTTGTCCTCTCTATCTATTATCTATCTCTTTCGCTCGTTCTTCTTTTCCCCTTCTTTTCTCTTTTTATATTCTCCCCCACCATACCGCGCTCTTTACCGGGAGGAAACTTTCGTCGAAATTATTCAGAATGGCGAAGGAGGTTGGACGATGCGGAGACCCGATAGATCATTACATTCGCATACGTATTATGTATTCAAATATTATACCATGTACTACTTCGAACTAAATTACAAAAATTACATTTTGATCCGAATGAAAAGAGTTCGAAGTTAAAAGTAATCATTAAGACGAACCGTCTCTTTTTTTTCTTTTTTTCCGTTTAATTTTCTTTTTTTTTTCTCGTACCTTTTGCGCAAATATTGTAATACGTGTTTTCTAGCTTAAAAGTTCTTTAGATTACGAATAAAATGATATTAGCCGCGAGAGAGAAAAGAATAATTTTATCGTGTTAATTCATATCCATAGTTAGAAGGAAATGTATTAAACCGCAGTTTTATCTTCCCTTCTTGATAAACTAATCGTTTTCTCTCTGTGAAACGCAATTTACCTAGTATAACAATTTTGCACCATTGACAATTAATCAATTAAAAGACAAATAAATAATGTAGAAAGAGAATAAAAACGAAGTTTAAACAGATGGGATCTTAAACACTCACGATTAGATTCACGCTTATTCTTCTTTTCCTTGATTGATCGATCGATCGATCTATCGATCGATTAATTGGTCGATTGATTTATTTATAACGATGAAACGCGTGCGAACACAAAAACACAAACACAATTATCATTGCTCTATTCTGGTTATTTTCTGTTTCTTTTTTTTCGTTCGAACGACAGCTAAAATTCGACTGACGACGACGTTCCCCGACGAAGAAGAATATTATTTGTTTTCTTTTTAATAAGAAACCAGTTCGTCTACCTGTACCACGCGCTCACCCTTAAATCCTTTTTAGGAAGAACTAAGGGTATCTAACACGCGTAGAAATAATGACAAAACAATTAAATAGGGCTTCGCGCGTGATATCTCTCTCTCTCTCTCTCTCTCCCTTTTGTTCTTTCTTTTTCTTTCTCCGTCTCCTCCTCTTTAATAATGTCTTTCAACGAGAGTCACAAATGAAAATTTATCGAACACTTTTCTTTTCATGACAATACGCGAACGATGAACGATAATATATTCGTCAGTGATTCTCGTTGCTACCGGTAGACCGACTAACGAACGGTATTTTTTCGAATCTCAAAAGCAAACCTCATCAAACCGCACCACCTCTCTCCACGCTCTCAGAGTGGTTTCCTCTTCGAGCAGCACGAAAAACCGATTCACAAAGTACACATGCATGCACGCACCACGCACGCATATAAAAATGGTGAGAGAGAGTGAGAGAGAGAGGGAAAGACAAGGAACGGGCCTTCGAGGCGCCTCTACAGGCAATCTTAGGATATGACTCACACGCCTCAGGGCCGTATCTATACTCAGACATTGTAAGGTTCCTTCCTTTCAAGAGTTTGACTCTCTCGTCATCGTACTTCTCCTCCTCCTCACCTTCCGTACCATCGTCATTCTTTTCCTTCTCTTTCTACTTATTCACTCAGATATTTTTATGATCATACCATCTCTCTTCCTCTTTCCCTCTCTACCGAACTGATATGAGTGAAACTTTCACTTCCAAGAGTAAGTCGCGTCATTCTTGAAAAAATTCGAATGAAAATTCGAATCACGAGATTTGCTTGCTCGCTTAAAAGGAACTTCGCAATATTATTATTGATCATGTTTTACTTCATAGATATGTTGTATGATTATATATTTTCTTACCTACGATATTATCTTTGACTTTTTTTATATTTTTTTTCTCGTTTTTTTTCTTTTTAGATTGTGATACGAGTTACGACTAGGAGAACATTTATTATTTTATCGGTGAATTATTCGAAGGGAGAAGCCATTACTAATAACAGGAATAACAATACGGTACTCTTTTTATGAGATAATATAAACTTTATTATTATTATTATTATTATTAATATTATTATTTGTTTCATTTTTATTTTACTTCAAATAATTTGCTTATTCTCTTGCGATTTTAGTGTACTTAAGAATACACATATATATATTTATAATATATAATATATATTATAAATGTATAATATACATATATATTATAAATATGTATATATTTATATATTTACACAGAAAACTTTGCCAACGTAGGAAAAAGAGAGGCAACGAATTTCAGGTCTCTCTGATCGAAAAAAAGTATTATTTTTAGTTAGTTCGTTAGTTGGTTACTTACTTACTTACGTGTATTAATTACAAAATTTAAACCGATATAAATATTTGGATATATATATAGGCACATTTTTCTATGTACATATCTTAGTTATCTTCGTTCCTTTTTAAACTTCTTATTGTCCATCGACTAATTGATGCACTAAAGATATACTGTTTCAACATCTTGTAACACACGAAAATAGTTGTATGTATACGTTTAAACTTCATGTAATTTAACATTATATAAGAATATGTCGTGCGTGCAATCATTAATTCAGTTTTGAATACTGACTCACTTTATCTAACATTTTAGTACTATTTTATAAGGTGTTACTTTATAATACTTTGTACAAACTTAATTTAGTAAGATTTCCTTTTATCGAGATAGTTAATTGTTGTTATTGTTAATTTTATGAATTATTTAACAAGAGTTAAACCTATCCATATATTACATATCGTATTAATACATATAGAATTTTTAAAATATATTCTATGACTTTATTTAACTATGAAAAAATATCTCTAAGTGTGAATTTTAACACCCTGTGCACTAAAAATTAGTCTAATTCTAAAATATTATTATCTTTCAAAAATGAGATACCCCTTACCTTTACAATAAAGATAAGTGTAAGTAACGTTTATAAAAATATTTATAATTATTTCTATTTCGATATAAGATCGTTCCCTTTGATAATTAATTAAGTGCAATAATAAAATATGAAATGTTTTTTACACGTAATTAAGTAAGCACATATGTGATCTTTCTATTTTCTTAATCTATATTAAGTATGCATGCTATTCGTAAGAACACTGTATATATAATATATACGTTGTCCTTTTTATAAACACAATTGTGTCTATTGCTCAATGTACTCTTTCATGTGGACATGACAATAATCGTAAATAATGTCAAAATAATAAACCTCGAGATAAAATTGTTCTTATGTTATTTGCTATGATAACATTATGAAAATTTTTATCAAAGATTAAAAACAGAAATATTGTGCGAAAAATGCAGTATTATCAGTCACTTATATTCACATGAATGATTTCATTTTCTTTTCTTGCGTTCGCTTGAAACTTTTTTTATTAAATTATGTGATAAGAGAAATTGCTTGAAAAATTTTGTAACAGTAAAATAAAATTGTAATTCTTATGTAACATAAAATACAAATTAACTACTACTTTGGTAAGAGGCAACGCCCTTACTAATAATAAATTATGAAATATTATTGTCTTAAAAAATATGAATACGTAAAATACATATATTTCATGTTTAGAAGAAGTTGCTATAGAGCATATAAGACAATATTTCGCATACAATATATTATTGTAAGGCACTCTCATTTTAAGTTAGTTACTGTTTCAAAATTATCATTTAAAATCTTTTACAAAATATTTAAATTCGATCAGATATCGACCAATTATTATTGCATAAATTCGATTAATTTAACACAACGTATTATAACAATATATCCGAGAATATCACAAATAAATGTTTCTTTTTAACAACAGGAAGATAATTGATAACTGTTTTTTACAGGATATATAAAAATACATTGTGCTCTATAGATCTTCTTATTTATCCTTATAGAAAAATATACTATATTATATAAGCATCCTGTGATAATTTATAAATATATCACCTTTTCAGGTCACGACTTACATTGCACTAAGAGTAATTGTCACCCCTTGTGACTTTCAGGTTCTGATTTACAATCTTGCATGGTCAGAATATAAGGCACTACACTAGCTACGCTTACTCTACCAATAAGACCCGCAAAAAAAAGATCTTCTAACACTCTAGGGTTAATCGTACGAAGAGGTGCAAGTTTTAATAAAAGACGAGGTAATCTATCAGATCCTACTCGTTGTTGTAATTCCGTCCATGCTGCTTCCTGTAGGGCTTCGACCTTTTTACGCCAAATACCAACCAGCACATTATCTGACAACATAGTAAAACAATAAATAAGAAACTTTTGAATTATTCTTATTTCATTCGAGAGATTTACTTACCCGCGCTGAAGAGCGTTAATGCTTTAAGATAGGCGTATTCGACGGAATCTACTTGCAATTTGTGAAGAGAACTAACGCAGTCTTGTAATCTGCATATATGTTCTGTAACGGATTTCACTTTGCTAGCAGTAATTTTTTCTTGCGCGATACTAGTTTGTAGATGATTTATAATGGATGTTAGAATACTAGGAAGGGATAAAGTATATGCACACTGTGCTAAACCCAATGTAAATAACTGTCCCCAGCAACTACGCACCAACGTAGTTTGGATTTCTGATCTAAAAAGATCACACTCGTTTTTATCCAATATATTTTGCATATTACAATTTGTTTATTTACCGAGTACTTACGGTAGGGCTTGAAAAGCAGGAATCCCTCTTGCCCAATGTACAGACAAAAATAATAGCCTTGCTGCACTTTCACATATGTAATGTATAGATAAGTATGCAGGTGCAGGGCTAGGTGCTCTCAGCTCAAACAATGTATGCCTCTCTGAGATTAACTGTCCTGTCCATTCTTCGTCTGGTTCACTGGAACCATTTACACCCTACAAGAAACAATGTACTATTTTAACTTCACAATATTTGTCTAATAGTTTTCACATATATATATATGTATAAATGAAACGTACATCACCAATGAGTTTAGCTATACTATCCAATGCATGAGATATTAATAAACGATCCCTAGCAAACGTCAAAGCATCGCTCAAATCACTATCGCTGCTTTGGTCTTCCATACAAGGACTCTCAGGCTGTTCCCAAGTTTGAGGAGCTTCGGGAACTGGTTGTTGTGGTTCTGGTTTGACTCTGGGACTACGACTCCCAACTTTAGCTCCAGCAGTTTCTCCTAATACTGGTTTTCGTTCGTGCTGAACGGCTACAACACCCCAAGCTGGATCATGTTTATTATATCCCCCAAAAACATGCGATACAGCAAAAATATTTGAATAATTAATTAAAGGGATTGTATTCACTTACAGTCACTTCTCATACCCATTGCCAGGCACTTTTGAAGCCTACAATATTGGCAGCGGTTCCTATGGTGTTTGGTAACTTCGCAACTTTTACTTCCTCTACATTGGTAACCTAATTGCTTACGGATGCTGCGTTTGAAAAAACCTTTACAGCCTTCGCAACTTATAGCTCCGTAATGTCTACCACTTGCTCGATCTCCACATACAACACATAATTCTAGGGATAATCCTAAACCTAAAGAACCTCTAACGTCTCTTGACAGTTTCACCTGAAAACATTCCAAATTTATTTATAACTTCAAAATGAAATACAATCATAGATATATATATATATAAAAGGGAATTCTTACCTCTACATCGACATTATTCAAGTGTTCTATGCCAGGGGGTAAATGAAGCATGGATGGATGATGTCCTATATTGCGATAATCTCTACTCATTTTATGGTCTATTTTATCATCATGCAAGTTATCCATGTGATTGTTCTGATCTCTCTCAATATCTCTCTAAGAAAAACAGCAAACGTTACAAACTTTGGAATATGCATAAAATGGAACGAAGGTCTAAGTGATATATCTCATAAACGTTTATCACACAAACGCAAAGACTTATTCAGCAGGCATGTACCATAGCTGGATGACGCTCTAAATAGTGAAAATTTCTTTCCAACATTTGATCCGTTTTATCGTCGTGCAAGTTTTCAGGCCGATCATTTTGATCGATTTCCATATCTCTCTGCGACATAACGATAAACGTTCAAGTATGCTATAATCGACAATAATTTCATCGAATTCGTTTATCTCTATTAGACTTGTTGAAAGAATATTAAAGAAAAATATTGAAACATAGAAAAGAAATGCACCTCAGAGTCAGCATCCGTCGAGTGATCGGGTACTCCATGATGAGAATGGGAGATACTACGAAAATCCATTCCACTTTTCCGTTCTCCTTCGTTCTCATTAGGATTATCGTGATCACGCTGATCTCTATGCTCCCTATCCATTTCTCCCTGTAAATAAATGACCAATAATATCAATCGTGACAACACTATCAATCATTTGAACTTTAATTTTATATTTTTTCAATACTAAATAAACAACTATGTTATTTTTTAAATCCGAGCATGACGGCAGTCAAGTATGTAGTACAAAACAAGCAAACGTTCTCGATTGACGATGATAACAATTGAAAAGTTTCAGATTATCATGATCGATTAGAGGTAAATAATAAAGAAGAAGGTAAAAAATAAAGACAAATACAAATTTCGCGGCGAAGCGAGAAAGACAAAGTAAAACGTGATATAATATCTATCTATACTTTTGATGGAAAGGGTGGAGGAGGAAGAGGAGAAGTAGGAGGTGAAGTTTAGGAGCTAGCAGTATAAAAACATTAAACTGGAGCAGCATTCGTCCCCTCTCTCTCACACTCTCTGTGTTTCTTTGCCCCCCCCCCACCCACCTGCCGTAAACCCTCACCCCTACCATTTTAAGAAGTGAAAGAGATGGTCCCAAGTGGTTCGGTTCGTAGGTTGCTACGCGCGGGTTTGGTGGATGTCGGATACACGCGGCTACCTTACCTTCTGTCATAGAATAGCAAGCGGTCCATTTCCATACACCCATGAACCGAATACTCTCAGTATCGTGTCTATCTATTACTGGTACCCCTACCTTATTACACACACACACACTCATACGCATTCGCTCGTTTCGTTCAATGCATGCTTTCAGCATACTTAACAGTATTTACAAAAATTTGACACGAATTCGCTAGATATACATACTAAGAAAGAAAGAGAGAGAGAGAAATACGATCGAATAAAAATCTTTCCTTTACATGCTGCGTCATAATCGTGTTATATAGAAAATTGCATCCATATTGAATTACATACGCGCTTAAAAATTATAATTCAATAGTTAATGTCAGTTTTATGTCAGAAGTTAGAATTTGCTCGAATCGTCACTTTTATATTCCTTCGCGAAAGCATCACGACCAAGGGCGGGATTTTCAAATCGAATCGTGGAATTGGTCGCGCATTGTGCAGATAAACGCGAGTTTCCTTGGAATTGATAGTATATAGATTACGTGATTTCACGGAAGATTACGCGAAGAAAAAAAAAGAAAGAATAATAAAGAAAGATGAACGTAACGATCGACGTGACACAGCTGCAACAAAAAGAGAAACGAAAGGTATACGGTTTGCGCTTATCGTTAACGCTTGCTAGAAAAATGTCATGGCCATAACCCGTTAGATTTCGTTACCTTTTTCTTTTTCTCTACTTTGAGTCATGTGATATAAAAGAAAACTACGATAAAAAAATAAAATAAAAAGAGCAAGGAACGCCGACAATTCCGTAGCCTCGATTCGGCGAGTTACACTCGCCGTGTGGTACCCCGTTGTACGAAAGGTCAATTGAGGCGTGTGTTACGTTTCCTTTATTTTTTTGTCTTCCTTTCTCTCTCTCTCTCTTTTGCTCTTAATGTAATTTTTATTCTTATTCTTTGAAAAATTCGTCGACATAGTTTATAAAAATGTTAAAGTGTGCTGAGAACTCACGAGAGACAGTAAAAGAGGAAGAAGAAGACTCGCCGATCCGATTCCGAAGGAAGGTATGAATATAATCCTAGCTCTCCTAGAGTAGGAAGAAGTTTGCTTTTCCAGCAAAGCAAACGTACCGAAGGAAACTACGAATTCGGCATTTCGCGCCGTTCACACAGCATCCGTCGTCGCGACCTTCGAGGACTCGCGTTCGGAGGGGGGCAGAAGGAAACGATAAGAACGAAAAATAACGTCACAGCAGAGACCGTGTTATTTCATCGTCGTTTGGTTTGAGGGAGTAAGGAGAAGGGGGCGGGTGGAAGAGGGAAATCGTGGAACGTAGAGGAATGCAGGAGAGTTGGCTATCGCACCTTGCGTGCCTTGGAATACGAGAGGATGCCGACGACGACGACAATGCTGATGATAGCGATTAATAATGAGGATAGAAAACAATCAAATAGATAAAGAAAAATAGAGGAAAAAGATTGTTCGGAAACCCGAAAATATAATATAATCGCGGATTGCGAAGATTAAAGTTAGTAGTCGTGGTCGTTTTTGTTAAAAAGAGAGGTTGCTCTAATGCGCAGGTGAGCGCACGAGCAAGCAGGCCGTTCTCCGTACTACTGGCAGGTTGGCAGGTCACTCTGTTGTGTAGCGACGCTCACGGCATCGTACCAGGTGCATTCTCGCGGCCCGTTTGCCTGCTTTTCTACCTGAGAGTGCGCGCGTGCGCGCGCGCGCAAACAGGTAAGCGAGCGACCAAGGAACGAACGAACGAACGAACGTACAACACGATGATGGCGACCGCTGTTGCAAAACCGGATGGTGCGGTGGCCGAGGCGGTGGCTCGTGTTCTCGAGCGCGCAGGTTATGTCACGTAACGCACGCCCTGCGATGACTTATCGGCCGAGAGAACCTCGAGGTCGCTCGGAAAGACGTCGAGCGCGCGCGCATCCAAGATGCACAAACCAGAAAGAGAGACACATGTGCATTAACCATGCACGTGACGACACACACGCAAACCGAATGAAAATAAATTTGACGGCGATGTCAAACTCTTGTCCTACGTCACCCGGTAACCACTATGCATGTATATGACTCTGAGTGAACTGTCAAAACAATTTCATTTGTTCGTTTATTTAATAATATAAATAATTGTAACGTAGCAAATATCTGTATTCCCTATTTTCTTTCAAGGATCAATAGTACTACTGCTGCTTAGCGAATTAAATAAAAAATTGGTGGTTTTCGTTTCTTTATTCCGATGGATTATTAATTTTATTGACAAATGATGACTAATCGATTCGTCATTTGTCACACAATCGTTATCAACCACGATAGATAACGAATTCGTATTCGTATCTCTTGAGATTTTTTAACTTAATCTTTTTATATTTTACTAAAGTTTTTTTCTTTTTTCTTTTATAAGAACCTCAAAAAGCGCGCGAATACTTTTATTTTCAAGTACGAAATAAATATTTGATCGATCAAGGAAGAAACGCATTGTTAAATATATTCGGACGTTGGTCCGAGTGGTAAGCACATATGTACACATATGTATGCCAGTTATCGCGCGTCAGCAATTTAGATGTTTGTTGAAAATAGTACGATGACTTGGAATATATCACGTGGTTGCTCGTAATGTAGCTTAAAAAGTGCATCTCTCTCGGCGTTGAGAGAGACGGAGTGACGGTAAAAAGGTGAAAGGCCATGGCGACATTTCCTGATGATCTATGAAGCTATGAACATTCAACAAGCTCGAGAACAAAAATTCTAACTATAGGATTTATTTTACCTTATGTTCTCTAAGAAAATACGTTGTGATTCTTTAATGACTATTATGTAATCTCGCGAAGGCTACTAAAAGTTGATCAATTGGACAGATACATACACAACATGCATCTCCTCCCCCCTTCCTCAATCACACACATACGCACACCTGTGCTCGGTCAATAATTATAGTTATATATATATATATACGTATAAGGAAGAAAGAAAAAAAACGCAAAACGAACGGAGCGAATAATGCAGGAAAAATAACGCGTACGATTAAAATATCTGATAAGAAATCGTAGAAAACCAAGTTTTTTCAAGGTTACAAACAGCATCAATCGATATATTAGAATAGAATTAGCATTCTTCTCGATAAGGAAAAGAAAAAAAGGATCTATTCGAAATTTTATATTGAATAATCCGATGGATTGTAAATGTTGGACGAACTCATCGAGGTCGGCTTGTAACCTTTCGAATGATCATTTTGAGTATGGTAAAGAGGATTCTAGGAACTACAACGACGTAGAATAGTCATTGGGAGAGTAATTATGTCCGCAGCGATGGTCGATCTCTGGCAGGTAAAGGTCATCGTTGTGGGTCCGAAGGTTACACCTCCTACTTGTGCTACAAAACGCACGTAGCGACATCCTCCTCAATGCGCGGAATATTTCTATCTCTCATTTCCTTTGTAAATTTTGATCTTTGCAGAGCACCTGTTCGAATTAATAAATATTCAAATTCTCGTTGGGAAATGAAAGTCAAGGAAAATCTATAAAACGAATGTTAAATCGGGAGACGTTGTTTTCTCATAAAAATCATCGATTCGAAAGAAATTTTCGATAGAAAACTTTGAGCGTACCCGTTTTAGCGTTTCGGTACGCTCTTCTCATTGAGTTCGATCCAAGAATGGATCAGCTGGGTAATCGCGACGATGCGCGCACCGTACACAAATACACATGTATACTATGTATATAGGTACGATGGAGAGGGATTAGGTATCACGCGGGAAGGCTAAAGAGAAAAAAAAAAGAAAAAGAAAGAGATAAAACGTCTATCCAAAAGCAAACGTCCTACCTTAATTCTTGGCTTTCTTTTTCATCGTACGCGTCGCGTCAGGTAGCGATGCAACAGCAGCAGCAGCACACACAGATTAACGGAGGACTGCGATCGCTTACTCCTCGTCTTCTGTTCCTTCCCTATTGTCTGTTTTCCTCTCTCTCTTTCTCACACACACACGCACATACATATTCTCTTTCATTTTTCTGGACTTTGTCTGCGGCAGAGACTCGCGGGTGCAAGGATTATTTTCTCAAGGACGTTGAAGTCTACAGAAGAAAGTAGAAGAAAGTGGAAGAAGAGGTCCTATCTCTTGTTAAATGAAAAGAATTAAAAAAAGGGGCGTGCACGCGGATCGGTTTGCGACGTAGACACAATACGAACATAGATTTAACGTATATCTGGCTAGTCCGAGAACAGGTCGGAAAATAATCATCGGTCAGTTCGAATATGAGAAAGAAAAAGGTTAGTTCGTTTAAGAAACGTTACTCACCTTTATCGCCAACAACGATGACCGATCTGACCACGCGTCATTTGGACAGTTCATAGCAGCTACCACACTACGTCGACCATCCGTGGGTTAGAGTTCATAACCTCTTCTACCCTTTGCTTTACCTTTTCTTCGCCCCTCCCCCTCCTCATCCTCCACCACCTCCACGTTCTTCACCTCCTGGTCTTGCATCTAACCCCACCACTCGACTTTTTACCCACTCAACATTGCATTCGTAGGCATCGATACGCAATCGTATTACAGATTGTCGACATCTTTTCTAAACTGGACTGCACTAATATCAATGACGATTCCCATCGTCGTTTCCGAGCGACAATACGCGGCAAACGCCCCAACAACTTTTTCTTCGTAACACCGTAGAAGCGTCGAGCGACCATCTTGAACGCGCCATTTTTAAATCGATATATCGAATTTTTTACTTTAGTCAATTAATTTATGCTATTTTATTTCCGATTTTATTGAAATTAACATAAGTATATACTTATTTAATATCGGTGTACAAATGTGCGATTAATTTTTCGAATGTGCTAACAATAAGATACATCAGATTTTCATCGTGGAAAATAAAAAGAATAAGACTTAAATTCTCTTTCGAAAATAAATAGTTGGCTCTACAAAATTTTAATACAATATTTATTACACTCGCGTAGAGTACACTCTTATTATATAATATGCATATAATAGAAATGATATAAATCAAAAATAAATTTTGATAATTAAGAGTAATTTATTAAAGTAATTAAACGATTATTTTATTGCTATATCTAATTGTAGATATATTGAATTACAACTTTGTACGTGATATTTTCGATCGTGCGTTTTAAGTTTATACTATTATTATTTTATTGTTTTTCGTATAAAAAATTCGAAATCTTTAAAATTCTAAAATGAATTTTCGTATAATGTGAATTATTTTCGATTAAAAAAGTGAATACTCTGAGTTAATATACGTATGTATAACGTAATTTTTGTTAACAATCGTAGTGCTAAATTGGTTCCATTATATAAGACGAAGATATTGCCAACGACATGACAAATGGCATTGCCTTTATATTCCGTCAATCGCTTTGTTGCAGAATTGCAAGAGATCATTCAATGTATATATAATCAAAGTTATTTTTACAATTCTTCTTTCTCTTCTTTTTTTTCTTTCTTTTTAACAGGTACTCTTATCTTTTTAGTCGATTTACAATAATCATAAGAATGATAAATTACAGTTTGGAAGATTGTCCAAGACCTTATGTTCCAATCGGCACGCGATTAACTGTATATATTTAAAAGAATTATTAAACGGATAAAGAAATTCATATTTTAAATGCCCAGTCTTAATTTAGATTCTAAGGCCACTATTCGAACATTGCTCTGCGCGTTAAAAGCACCATTTCGATCGACGGATGTAAATATGGAAAGTGCTTTCAAAGCCGAACTCGAAATAAGAATACAGAGGCTCTTGGACTAATATCCGATATAGATCACATTGTAAGTATGTATGTATAGATATATTATGTACATGAACACTTCCACGAATATTGCAGAATTTCTGAATAAGTATATTAATCGGTAACGATATGACGAATATACCACAGAAATGATTTCACAGTATATATCTACGCTCGTTCTATGAATAAAGGCAAACTTAAAGTTATCTAACTTTGATAAAAACTGACTGACATTTTCATCACATTTAAAATCATAATAATTACCTAATACAAGAGTCCATTGCATATAAGATACGTATGCATATATATATATATATATATATATCGATTAACATATGAAAAAAAATAATATTTCATTTCATTTGCATTTTTATGTATGACCCATATATAACGTTGAAAGTACGTATCACACTGTTTAATATATTGTACAAATAATTCATATAGTGTTACTAAATTTGCATTATGTCGAATGCAAATTATAAGTTTGTGGATTTTAATTAGACGATACAGAATCTAAGGAATTATCGTATTGCATAAAATTCGGATAATTATATGTTTCTTAATATATATATATATATTTAAAGTATTATTTAATTATATTATCACTGTTAAGCGTGTTTTTTAATAGAGAGTAATAGCATCAACCGAGACGATCGGTAATAAACTAAATTCATCCTAAATATTAATTCGAATTCGAATACTATGGATTTAGTCGCAAAAAATTCCAAGCACCATGATGATTTCAGATGCAAATTTCAAATACGATTATTCTGGTTAATATTTTGACAGGTACTGCGAGTTGATCACAGGGTTCTGCGCGTTCGGTTTAAAGGCAAACATGTAGTAGCAGATCTATGATTAAAATCTAATATTTTGTGAAAATATCCGATATATGCGTATAGATTGAATCGCGTTTAACTTGTTTTTTTGTTTTTTTTATCTAAAACATTATCATATTTACTTGTAATTAAATTATTGCGTTAACTAATGACCAAATACTTCTTGACTGGCGAATAACATGTACAGGTATCCATCCTCATCCTGTTCCCTTTGGTACAGTTGCAACATAGTCATGCTACCACTTACCAAACTTCTACTATTCGTCAATAGATAAAATGACTGTGTTGGATTTAGGTGTAGTTTAAGTCTGTAATATCAACAAATCTTTGATAATAACACATAGTTTTTTAATAATATAAAACATTGCTGTATCAAAGAAATACCTTAAAATTTTTATTAATTCTGCCACTGATAAGTAATCGGGTACCAAAAATTTTGTGTTATCCAAAGTTGGTAATTGTTTTTCTCCTGGAAATCGTTCTACCACTATAGGAATTTTATCTGGATGTCTCTTTTTAATAGTTTCGACATCGGCTACTCTTGTTGCTAAAGAACAAATCCATTATTAGTTGTTTAAATATCGAACGTAACATCATATATAAATTTATAAAAAAAAAACTAACGTACAAAATAATTTCATTAAACTACTAAGTATCCCAAAAAGTCAGGACCAAACTGATACTGAATGAAGATTTGTGTCTGAAAATGATTTATCGTAGAGTCGTAAGAGTTTAAGGATTTCTATTAATCCAAATTTCTTTATTCTGCAAGAATATACAGGTTTTCATTTGTCAAAGTAAAATGATTGTTAAACTCTTTCGAATATTCCTGTTCTTGCAGAAATAACAGTAAATACATTTGGTATGCATTCCCAAAACTGGTCTTTTGTTTCTACCACATTTATGGCATCACGTAAAGACGTATTAATTAAACTTCATTAATATCTGATATCAGCTTGATCCTGATCTTTAGGAAAATCCTGTATAGATAAGAATTAAGTGATTAACGTTAATATAAGTGTTCCAAATTCAAAGTAAAAAATTAATTACATTTTAAAATCACGTTGAAATATTATTCATATATATTTTATGCACAAATTGAATAAACTTTAACGATAAGAATAATAGAATTACGTATTAAATACCGTTATAAACGACAACGATGTAAAAACAATAAAAAAAATAGGATAACGAAGACTGTTTGTTCGATGACCATTGTTTTTATCGAAAACGAAATAAAGCTTATAATCCATAATTAAAAATGTATATTTACCAAAGGGACGTCTTTCTTTGAAACTTTTCGGCGTCAAATTCATTTCTAACGAATTAATTGTAAATTATTCGTATTAATAAGATACGTATTAGCTCTTAAATAAATCTACGTAAACTTAACGACGCTATATTATGTACATACACAATAACGTCAGTGTCTGTTAGGTTGGGTCTGTTGAAGGCCTCCATTATTTTTTCTTTTTTTGAAAATGTAATAGAATTGTAGAATTAATAATATCGCCAAATACTTCATCGAAGAAGTAATTCTTTTTAAAAGTTCTCTCCTTTAGATACATATTTGTTAGAAACACTAATAAATATAAACTATTACAACGCGCATTCGAGAATAAATTGAAAGTTTCAGAGAGAACTAGACTCGCGGGTGAAAATAATGACAGTATGTGCATACGCATACGGGAAAGTGTCCAATAGGTTAGATTGGTCGAATGTAAACGATAGAACATATGATTGAGCTATCACGAACTGCTATTGGACGGTAAGCGTCCGAAGAGTTTGCGCATGCGCGGAAGTGCACTTGAGAACAAAGGATAAAGTATATCATATAGATGGGAATAGAACAGTCGTGCGTCAAGGTTACGCCATTGCAATTCTTTGACAACAGATGGCACTGTCAAGCAATTTTTACAAAAGTAAGTTTCCAATCTAGAAGAAATACATAAGCCCAGGTACGTTTACGGAGCTTTCTTCGTGCAACGAAGCGATCGGAGTACGGTGGTGACATCCGTGCGCGCTTTAAAGACACGTTTTTTCATATATGCACGAACGCGAGTGCATGCGTGGGTGTGCAGCGCAACAGCAGTGAAGTAGCAGAAGTTTAGCTCGAGACGCGAAAGGTACGGGAAGGTGTGGATCGGATAGAAGTCAGTGAAAAAGAAAGAAAAAAAGAAGAAGAAGAGAGAAGTTGGAAGGGAAGAGAGCGTCTGCCGTGGCGGCATTTTTAACGCGCGCGGTTTGAACGCGGAGCTTGATGTACATCGCGCGTATATGACATATCGATAGATAGAAAGTAGTAGAAGAGAAGGCGGAACGGAAGGAAGAAAGGTAGGAGGGAAGGGAAAGAAGAAGAAGAAAAAAAAGAAGGAGGAGGAGAAGGAGAAAGGGAAAGGGAAAGGAAAGGAAAGAGGGGGAAGGGTCGAGAACACCTGTGCGCCTAGAGGAAAAAGGATATCTCTTGGAGTTTGGCAGGGAAATCTATCATAGACGTTGACGTTATTTGAAACGACGTTGCGTCGATAGAAGTTCGATCATCGATAGGAATCGCGTCTCGAGGACGCGTCATGCCAAGTTCAAGCGACAACCGTATATATGCGTGTTTGTTCTGTCTGTCGTCGTCGTCGTCGTCGTCGTCGTCGTCGTCCGTCGTCTACCACACCAGTAGAGTAGGCTGAATCGTTCGTGTTCCTTCGTAAATGCTCGCCTGCCTACTCTTCTTCTTCTTCTGCGGTTGTCACTGTTTCCTGACACGACTATTCTAAGAGGGGGGTATAAAAAGAATAAAAACACGATGATGGTGGAAGTGGCGGTGGCCTCGTAAATAAGACAAAAAGAGAAAGATAATAAAGCGTGCACGACGATGGAAGTTGAAAGGAGAAAAGAAGAGAACGCTGCTAGTGGAAGCATCGAGGATTGGAACGAGCGAGTTCGAGTAGCAACGAACGAGTAAGGAGGAAAAGGAAGAAGAGGCGGTGGTGGTGGAGGTTGCGGAGGAGGGTGCAAGGAAAGCGAAAAAGAAAGAAAGAAAGAAAGAGAGGGAGAAAGAGTGAGAGAGAGAAAGAGAGGGAGGGAGGGAGGGAGGAGAGATCGAGGAGAATCGCCAAACGCGTGTGTATGCGTGCGCATACGTGTGTTGTGTAGGGCGAGACGGCGGAAGCGAGGGGTCGTTCTCTCTCTTTCTCTCTCTCCGTCTGTCCTTTTCTTTGTTGTTCTTGAGTGATAGAAGAAGAAGAAGAAGAAGAGGAGGAGAAGGAGGAACAGGAGGAACAGTAGTAGTAATAGCAGCAGCAGCAGCGAAGGTTGGTCGCACGTCGATGCCGAGGAGCGGTCACGAACGAATCCTCGTCGTCCTTTGGCACTTTGATGCGTGCGAGAAATTCGTCGGGTTGGGCGAATTCGTTGTTGTTCTTGGTGGTGGTGTTGTTGCGAGTGGTGGTAGTAGTGGTTGTGGCGGCGGCAGCGGGGGCGGCGACGACGGCAGTGGTGGTGGAAGTGAGTAGTACTAACAGTACTAGAATTATTATTATTAATAATAATAATAATAATAATAATAATAGTGACGGTGGTGTCGATTGGTATAAGAAGAAGAAGAGGTTGGTGCGGGGGTGGCATGATATGTCGCCGCCGGTGGTGGGCCTCGTGGTGGTGTTTCGATGCCGGTGACGAAAGCCGTGAACCCGTGAGTAGCAACGAAAGAAGAAGGACAACGTAGAAGCCGAGGACGAAAAGGGAATCATCCTCCTCCTGTATTCGCGAGTTACGGTTATAAAAAGGAAGGAAAGGAGCAAGAAAAGAGCAGCGGCAGAGGTCGAGCCACCGTCTGCGAGTAGTGGTGGTGCCAATAACCTCTCTCTCTCTCTCTCTCTCCTCGAGCGCATCGGACTTCTCTCTGGTGCACACGATGCGTTTGCTCCCGTACTACTACCGTATAGATCGTAAAATTAGACGTTCGAAGGCTCGCTCTAAGGTAAAAGGAGAAGAACGATCATCTTGGCCTCTTGTCTCGTTGCTCAACAAAAACGAGTCACCAACGAAGAAGGTATTGTTGTCGTCGTCGTTGTTGTTGTTCCTCGAATCATCTGCTATCCTTTGAGAAAATATACAAACAACCAAAAACAACGCAACGGTTGAAGAGAGAAGAAAAAAGAATCGAAGAACGATAAAGAAGATGACAATTCTGCCTGTCGCTTCGAGCGACGTCTTCGTTAACTGACATTTTTCATAGTTCCTCTTTTAATACTATCGACGCATTAATAACTTTTCCTCCTCCTCGTTTCCTTGTTTTATTTTTCACCTTTATTTTCCTTCTTTTATATATATATATATATCAAATTTCTGCGATTCCTTTCCTATTCGGCTCCCGAATTTAAAGGAACGCGCGCGCGCGCGCGCAATAGAAAAAGAGAGAGAGAGATAGAGAGAACACACGTGCGCGAGAGTTCAATTTTCTAGTCCGCTGCATTTAAAATATTAACGTTTCAATACGATCGATGTTTACATGCCACGAGAAAGGCGTATAAAAGAGAGTTTGTCTTTGTTTCTAACGAGAAAATTCAATGAGCCTCGATTGTAACTTATCGATCGATACGAGAGACTGAGAATAGCAAAAAGGAGAATATTAGTTGATTAATTTATTGGAGAGAATAAAAAACACGGGAATAAGGGAGAGGAGAAGAGGAAAAGAGAAGAAGAGATAGTTAAATAAATAAATAACTAAATAAATAAATAGATAGATTGATAGATAGATAGATAGATAGATAGAAAGAATAAAGGTAAACGAGAGATAAGGAGATAAGGATCGCGTTCCCTCGGCATGAAGATATCCGACGAGGCCGCGATAAGGCCGATTTCACGGGGTGGCGAAAGAAACGAATCGAACGTCTGCTGAGAGATCTTTTGTCCCGTTTGGTTTGCAACGTGTTAGTCGATAAGAAAAGACAGAGGGAGAAGAAGAGTAAGGGAACAAATGATTAGCTTAACCATTGCGACTAGCATGATGCCTCTGTCAAGGGCAAATCCGTACGGAACGGCGGCGGCGGCGGCGGCGGCGGCGGCAGATGCGATATCGACGCAACAGACGAACGAGAGCAATCACCTGCCACCGTTGAAATCAACCTCGGCGGCAGTGGTGATGATGGCAGCGGCTTTCGATAATTTGAAGCAGAGCGAATCGTCGCCGCCGCGTCACGTCGCGCACGCGACCATCGGTCACGTGGTTGGCGGTGGTGCCACCGGTGGAGGAGGTGGCGGAGGCGGCGGAGGCGGAGGAGCCTCCACGCACCTGCCCAGCCTTGCGTCGAGTACTAACAACAGCCTGCAAAATCTCTCCGGGAACTCGGACAGCCTTAATCTCAGTTTGAGCTCGCACGCGAGTCACAATTCGCATTCGCAGCCAAACTCGCAATCGAGCAGTCCGATGGTAAAGAACGGTAGATCGGATGGTAGTTCGAGTGGTGGCGGTGGCGGTGGCGGTGGTGGCGGTGGCGGCGGTGGTACGGGCGGAGCCGTGGTTTGCCCCGCCGAGGGAAGGCCCGGCACCGCGTCCGGGGCCAGTGCTAGCCCGAGTACCGTTCTTCTTCCGGAAAAACGCATGTCGATGAAGCTTCTACCGGATACCGTCATGAGGTTCTACATGAACAAACTCACGCCTTACGAGCACCACGAAATATTCAATTACGAATACATTTATTTCATCGGGGCTAACGCGAAAAAGAGGCCCGGCATTATCGGACGACGAAATAATCACGAGTACGACAACGATCAAGGTTCTTATATACATGTACCGCACGATCACGTGGCCTACAGGTACGAGGTCCTCAAGGTAATTGGCAAGGGTTCCTTCGGTCAGGTCGTTAAAGTTTACGATCATAAGAATCACGAGCACGTTGCTCTCAAGATGATTAGGAACGAGAAAAGATTCCATCGGCAGGCGCAAGAAGAGATCGAGATACTGAAGAAACTCAGGGAACAGGACAAGCACGATAGGATGAACATCATTCATATGTTCGAAGCATTCACCTTTCGATGTCACACGTGCATCACCTTCGAGCTACTCAGTATCAATCTTTACGAGCTCATCAAGAAGAACAGGTTTCGGGGCTTTAGTCTGCAGCTCGTGAGGAAGTTTTCCTATTCCCTTCTTCTTTGTCTCGATGCTCTAAACAAGAACAAAATCATTCATTGCGATATGAAGCCGGAAAACGTTCTTCTAAAGCAACAAGGACGGAGCGGTATCAAGGTGATTTACTTTTTTTCACAATTTTCTTTCGCAATCCTCTTCCTCTTACGTCAGGATCCTTCCGACCATAATTCGTTCGAGACGAGAAAGACATCGGAATCGTATCCCTTCTAGCTTTTACGATCCCTTCTATATATAACACGTTCGTGGTTTTATATCGAATGTCACTCTAGAATCCTTCCTTCTTTTCGAGATTTACCTCGCGTCTCGAGATTTCCCGAAGGTTTCGCGAAAGGTTTTACGAAAAGGACTACTACTACGTAAATGGTACCGAGAGTTTTATATTTTCTCGAATAATCTCCAATCAAATCTCTAAGAACAAATGAATTACATACTTCCGAGTAAGATATTCGAATGAAAAAGCCGATGCTTTTATCGAACGCGTATCGCGGAACTCGCGGTAGAAATTTCAATCGCATCGTTCTCCTCGATAACGCGTACATACTTATCAAGGATCGATGACGACGGCGAGTAGCGCGAAACGGCGCCTCTATTTCAATTTATGATGTCACCAAAGCGTGTCTTTCTTCTACTAAAACGCGTTCTTCCAAAACTATGTATTTATTTATAATTAAAATATTTCGTTGGAGTAGGCGAAGAAGAAACTTGGTAGAATAAAGAATCTTACGATTCGATCGATTACCTTAATCTTACAGTTTTGATCGATGAAAGAAGATAAGGGTACTCGAAAAGTAGTACTCTCGACGATGGTTTAATATTTCTGGCTTAAATTATTTCTCCTAGGGTAAAAAGTCGTTGGAAACTCTTCATGCAAATGCGATGCATACATGCGACGAGTGTATGCGATATGAGTGCTCGTTTGTTGTAGTTCGTATGAAGGGTCAAAGGCGCCACTGGGTCGCCCACAATGCACGAGGATTAATGTATTGACAAACTCGGTATGCGGACCGCGTGTATGCTCGCGTGCATGTTCCCTTCTCCCCTCCTCCTCCTCCTCCTCCCCATAGCCACCCCCCGCATACCCCACGGACATATATAGAGACATGGAATACGTATACGGGGTATAATAACGTCGTCGCGTTGTTTTTAATGAGCTATAGCGTCAGAAAGCTTTACTCGACGTTTCGTGTGTTTTGCCACGCAACGTTGGCAAACTTTTCGTTTCCTCTAATGTATATATATATATATATATCTTTGCGACCTTGCGAGTTTCATGGCCCTCGTCGTCGATGATTACTCCAAACTTTGACCGTGATTCGGGGCCAAAACCTGTTACCTAACGACGCTGATACTGTACACGCCGAAATCGATATACCTACACCGTTTTATGGCTAGCTGATATTCGATTTTACGCTATTCCGAGCCTAACCCGTTTCAATAATTTTAGTCATCGAAAGTACGTCGCTTAACACAGATTTACCAGGTATTTTGATATACCTATTTCTAACGAAACCGGTCAAAATGACTGACTGGTCTTTACAAAAAAACTGTAAATAGCAATAACAAGAAATATATTTCTTACGAATATATATAAGATAATTAAAAGTTTATAAAACTGATTCTCTTTAGTTATAGCTACGAAAGTCGCGATATCATTACGTAAAGAAAATGTTACACGTGCGGTAGGAATTTTCAATTGAAATCTGGTCTGGTAAATCTAGCGTTAATGATACTAATAATAAATGAGAACGAAATGTTTGCGAGGGTTAAATGAATCGTAAAAGAAATTGAAAGTAGATGGTTATTATTAGTACGCGTGTTTTTACAGTTACGTATATGTCAAACGGTCCCATTTGTATTAATATCGAGATTAAGTTTTAATGAAATTAATCAAATCTGATAAATGTATTACACAGGATCGAATCGAAGCTATAAGGAACACGAATTATTAATCGTCTCGATAAAGATTTCTCGATCGCGAGAATGGAAGATAGATCGATTGTATCACTTAACGCCACTTTAATATTAATCTCCTCTCATGGTCATTGGTACGCGTTGATTACACGTGTTCGATATATCATCTAATTTCCAATATAATATTATCAAAGAATCGAATTATTACGATGATTGAAATCTTCGATAGAGCGCGAAGAAATAAGCGAATAATACGAAGTAACGAGACTGACTTTTCCCGAGATACAAATTTAATTCGTTACCCTGATTTATAAATTTAGAAAATGGATATTTCTCGATGAACTACGATTTTTGTCGAGTCTAGTTTTTCGTATCAACGAATATTATTTTATTTTATATTATTTTTTGTATTTTTATTTATTCCGTATTGTCGGTTTCTTTATCGCGTTGTCAGCTTTTGAAAAAACAATTTTATTCCAGGAATACACATTTATTTGCATACATTTTTCTGAGCGAGAAGGTTCGTTTGGTGATCTGGGAAAAGAGAAGGACAGTACGAGAGAGATAGAACGCATTTATAATTCTTTCCCTTTGTTTTTTTTTTTCAATCTCGTCTCCCTTGCATTTTTATCAGTACGATGCTTGTTGCGTTAAAAAAAGAAAAACAATCGTTTATTTCCCCGTCTTATCGCATTGTTTCTTTTTTTTTTTTTTAGGATTGAGATATAAATTGTTTTCTAGGTCAGGTACGAACTCTTATTCGGTTACCATTGAGTTTTTCGTAATTTTGGCTTCCATGTTAAAAAGGAAATGAGAGAAAGAAATATTGGGAGACTTGTAATCCGTAGGATCGTCCGGAAGCAAATTCATAAGGTTGCATTTTCTCCGTTGAAAAAAGTTCTGACAAAAATTCAGTCCTAAATATGCATTCTCTGGTATGAAAGAGAAAAAGGGAAAGATAGAAAAAGAATGAGGAAAATTGGGGGGAAGCTTTCAACCACAGTTTCCGTATTCTTGGATATGAAAAACGGGAGAAAATAGATAGATTATATTCGGTGCGAAAAACAATGACAATTCGGATAATTCGTTCCCTCGTCTATTCTTATTATTTTATTTTTATTTTTAAACGGATAAAATTCAGCCAAAAAGAGGTAAGAGAGAGAGAGAGAGAAGAAAGAGAAAACGTTTGATTTATTTCTTTTTTATCGAGTACATCGATTTTTCTTATTTTCATCTAAATCTTATCTTTTAACATTCCCATTGTTTTATAAATAATATCATCGAATAATTTCAACGCGAGCACAATATTTCTCTCTCTCTCTCTCTCTCTCTTTGTTTATCCTTTCTATCTTCCTTTTCTTGGTTTTCTCTTTCTCTTTCTTTAGGTTTTACCGGTAGCGTGGTAAATTTCTCGAAGGAGATCAAATATCGCGTTAAAACCTGCACCGAGGTTTTCAGCCTCGATCGTTCGAGAGACGTTGAACGGTCCAGTTCGCGCAACTACAGATCGTAATACGATCGAGTTTTCCCTCAAGTTTTCCATGCGGTTCCTTTAGATTCGAGAAAAATATTCCGAAGGAGGAAAACGGGGGAGGGGGGTGGAATCGAACTACGATGGTCGTTGACCCACAAAAATCTTCGCACCTTTGTAGGATTTTTCTCGAAAAATGACGATTACCAAAAATCTCGATTATAAACGTAATTTATGTTTCCGCGAATCTTTTAATTGCGAAGAAATTGTTTGAAAGAATCGTTTGAAAGAAAATCCGCAAAATAATTGCGGAAGCGAAATTGGAAACGGTGGTAAAAATCAATCGATCTTTCGATAGATCGATTCATCTGTCTATCGTAACATTTAATCGCGAATCGGAGCGAAGTTTTACACGAGGACTCGTGAATTCGATGGGAGATATAAACACCAATTACTCCCTGCTAGAGTACTGCATACGTTTACGTTACAATGTTACACAAACACGTGTATCTACGCGCCTCCTCCTCGGCCGAACGCGCTTTCACGGTCTACCGATTGATATGCGTTTTTCTCTCTCTCTCTCCTCTCCCTTTCTCCCTCTTTTTATTTCTCCTATTGCAGAGAAGTGTTACATTGCGAATACTACAATGGTGACCATGTGTATCCATCGATCGTAACGAATCCCTCTGTCCAATATCTCCGCCTACTCGAATCGAACCAAAGAAAAGCCACATTTCGATACAGTCATCGGATATAATCGTTTTTACACGCTCGTGATAAATATTATTTGGGTCAGTTAACTTTCCGATATGCCGTTTAACTTATCTCAAAGTCAAATATCACGCGCAACCATGAGTCTAATATTAAATTATGTCTCTCTCTGTATGTGCGCGCGGGTACGCATATGTGTTCCTCTTTTTTATTATTTTCTCCACAATTGTAATATATATATATATATATATTCATTCGTATATGTTCAGTTGCTTCATTTTTTTTTAAATCCGAATAAAAATTTCACGTTATATTTAATTTACGAGAGAAAAATTGGCTGTGACATTTGTTTAATCGATGTTACAACACATTTCTTTTAAATAACGATTACATTATTTATAGTTTTTCATTAATAATCTTATCTACGTCGTTATACATTTTTCCATTATATTTGATTTTTCTGAACGTATTAATAGCGACGAAGTAATGATTATAATTAAAAAGGAGAAGCTCGTATGATCGATAACCGAACGATTATGAGTCATCAACTCATTATTATTCAACG
This sequence comes from Polistes fuscatus, assembly GCF_010416935.1. NCBI lineage: Eukaryota > Metazoa > Arthropoda > Insecta > Hymenoptera > Vespidae > Polistes > Polistes fuscatus. The sequence goes on from NW_025113101.1 coordinate 2,541,753, forward strand.
TATAGGTATCTCGAACGCATAAGGCATCGATTATAAAGACTCTCTCGCATATTACGATAATTTAATATATCTATCATAAGCAACACGTAAGTAAGTAAGTAAATAAGTACTTAAACGTGTTCCAAAGAGAGAGAGAGAGAGAAAGATATAGTTGCAGTAAGCAGATATATTCATAGCACTGTTCTTCTCCTCTTCATCGGTCGCATCTTCTTTTCCCCTCTCTTTAAAGCACTCCTCCCACAATGTACATCTTCACTTTCAAATCCAAATATAAACCATAGAAGTTCCTCCCCTGAATCTATTTCTGAATTCGTTTCTACGACAAGCTTTTATTTTCTTTTTTTTTTCCTTCTTCCTCTTCTTCTTCTTCTTCTTGTTCTTGTTCTTATTCTTCGTTTCCTTTCGATAAACAGGAACGACAGATCCCTTTTCTCTCTCGCGTCATTCATTTTTCTTCCATTTTAACTGGTTCATCTAATTTCTCGTTCCCTCGTTCTCTCGCATTTCCTTTCTTCTCACGATCGCGACGAAGTAACTTGGTTTTTATCAAAGAAACAAGCTTCCTCTCGATTGGCACTTTGTCATTTTAAAAAAGGAGGAGAAGATTGGTGGATCGAAGTTTTCCAAAGTATCGATAGGAGGTATCGTTTGAGATAACATTTATGTTTGTGAAGAAACATAAACGTTATTTCAAAGTTCTTTTATTTCAACTCGTCGATAGAAATGAAATTCGTCGAATTATCTGTCGGCGCGATTTGTTACAACCACCACGCATACACCTACGTGTATTCATTTTGCGTCATCGAACGTTATTATTCGTACTTTCAGTCGTAGAAATAAGTATCTAAACGCGTTTAGCGAGCTTTCCTTCGAAGAAACATTCCGTCGACGACTCGCGTGTCAAATTTATTTATTCGATCCCGCGGAATCGTCAATTTTGTTGCGCACCGATCATTGGATTTCTCGGATTTCTCGGAATGCTTCAAATTTGATCGATCGCGGACATAATGGAGGTCGATTTAAAAGTTAGCACCGAGTACTGGATTCGCCGGGAGACCGCTCGATCGTAAAAATAGGGAGAACGAATAGGTTACTTATTCGTTCGCTATTAATAGCAAAATAGTCTGCGACGTTTTAAATGTATTCGCGAAGAACGCTTTATTGGAAATTTATATCGACTTATGTCCTTTCGATATCGCTCAACTCGTCTTCTGTGTTCTACGAACGTCTTCGTTATTTTATCTCTCTCTATTTTCTTTTTTACGGATGGAATAATTTATTATTTTATATTCATATCGAATCCACCCTGGTAACTTTTATCAAACGCATATATGCGTCCATAGCGGCGAAAGAGTTAAAGATTTGGTTAGTAGCCTTTTCCGTTGCTCTTAGGCGTTCTCTCTTGGTTTGGCCCGGATAGGTCAGCGAACTCAAAGACACAGTCGAAAATAACGCAAGAGACGAAGAAGGAGAGAAGAGAGTCTATCGAGTCGGTTCGTCATTCTCATTTTCGTTTGCTTCATTTCCACAAAAAGAAATGTTTAACCTTTCGTAAGAAGAAGAACAAGAAGAAAAAGAAAAAGAAGATGATTTTAGTTAATACAGGTAGTTTTCCTACAACAGGGGATCCTATAACACTATATATTAATTGAATATTGAAAAAAGTAAATTACCTCGAAATAATGACGCGAAGATGTAACGAACAACTCCGGGTCTCATTTTCCTATGAACCTATCTACCGTGTTATAGGAGGATTACCTGTACTTCAACCGTAAGCGCATCTTCTCGCCCGTCGTACATTTCGTTTCAGCGTTTCAACCAACCTCGATATTTACTCATTCGGTTTTAATGAAAAAATACGCGAAAGCGTGAACGTTAAATTACCGTGTTTCACTCCTACTACTATACTACGTTTCGCGCTACCTCTTCATTCGTTTACCTTACATCGTCGAGTTTCGCGATGCAACCAGGACGCGATATGAATTTGTCTCACCGAATATGGTAAATAACCGAGGAAACTTGTACATTTCATTCGTACGAGTACTTTATCGTTGAGTTTGCAAATGATCATTCAAGGGTGAATGGTATTTTCGAGTTAAGAATGCAGTTTTTGAGTAACGTTGTTAGCTAGGAAGTCGCAAATGTTGACTCTCTCTCTCTCTCTTTCTCTTTTGCGTGTAATTTCTTACAAAATGTAAATAGGAAACCCTCCAGGGAGAGAAAATTAGAAAGGGACGAGAAAAGGGCGTGGCTGGTTAAAATGAGAATAGGCCCTTGGGCCTGTTCGAGATACAATCGCGTGACAATGATATTAATAATAATAATAATGGGGTAACAAAATAATGATCCTATCGATATATAACGAACGAGAATTTTATTTATTAATTTTTCTTTTATTATGATATAACCGTGATCGAAAATAATTTTGATAATTCACGACGATGGTGACAATGATTCATCTTTTCTATATCGAAGAAACGAGTTTATATTTTTTCCCCCGTGCGAGTCAAGTGTAATCGAGTCGCGTCCGTTCAAATCTTTATTACCGGAGTTTTATATCTCCGTCAGACTGGAAAAAAAGAAAAAAGAATAAAATTAAAAACGATATCGAACACGCAAAATACGCGTCTCGCGATGTATAATTTAATTCTTTATCGCGGACAATTATTGTTTCCTTTCCCGTATATACATACGGCACAGATAGATACCAATAAAAACCATGGCAACGTACACGCGAGTTAAATAATTATTTACTTACATATGTATTTGCGCGTATATAAAAACATTCATCGCGGCATACACGCGTCGCGTCGTCGTACCGTTAACATTGCTCACCGAATTGTGCTGCTTTTCCTTTTTTTTCGTCATCCTGTATATTTGCATAAGGTTTACCAGCGTTTACCGACGAACGCGATCATGCAAATTTATAAAAGTTATACCGTGTATTCCCTCCGAGGGACAGTTTATTATGTCGATCTATTTTACAAAAGGAGAAGAAGAAGAAATATACAAATACGATTGGAATACGGTTGACTGATCGAACGCTCTTCTCGACGTGCGGGGACGAATAAATTCCTTCAAAGTATATTTGTTTCCTTTTAAGGGAAGAGCAAAAGTGTCGATAGAAGATAATATTCGAGTCATTCGAAACTTTGGTCTCTACTCTACTCGAATGCGCGATGCGCAGCATCCGTAAGGAACAAAACGTTAGTTTATACATGGGGAGCAAAGGGAGAGGAAAGGGAGAGCAAAGGGAGAGGACAGGACCGTTGGTACTTCCGCGAGACATACCGAGTATGGACCGGTTTCTACTCGAGGGAAAAGAATCAGTCAGGTTTTCTCTCTCTCTTTCTGTATGCGTTATTTCTTTTGTAGATTCCAAGTGGCGTGTAATGGAAGACGCGTTTACAACTTACGAGTGTATAAGTTTAGGTGCATTAAGCTGCCTCGAGATCGGTCGTGAGTCGATGTTGCGATAACATCGAATCAACTTCGACCGTCTTCCTTTCCTTAAGACGATATACTCTTAAGTGCGAGACAACACGGAACACGACGTATATACTCCCCATAAAAATCCTACATTTGCAAAATGATGACTTACGAAAAAGAAAGAAAATCGATTACTACTCACTTTCTACATTTATTTTTATTTATTTGATCTTTTCCTAGAGGAAGAGAACAAAAAGTATAGACTCTAGGACGCTACCAAGTTTCTTTTTCTTTTTTTGCTTTTTGATCGAACCTTTTCGAGATAAAGAAACTCGATGGTTTTCGTTATTCCGATAAAAGATAAAAAAATCATTCCTCGGTCTCTGGGCAGATTGTATCAATTGGCGAGATGCCAACAGAAGATGGTTTATTTGTCTTATATTCCCGTTATAGTGCATTATTCATAAAAAAAAAAAACAAAATAAGAAAAAGAAAAAAAACACGTAGCTCGCTTCCGTTGACTCGTTTTGTCGATAACCGTTTCATATGTCACGAAGCATCGCCAGTATATTCATTAAATTTTCAAGCTTGAAGATTCCAAAAATATCACCTGGTATAATACACCACCGCGGGTCCCGTGTACTATCGTTATACGCCACGGAATCATCTTCTAGTTTTAAACTTGGAATATTCAGCTAGCCAACCCTAGTCGTTAGAAAAGCTCTCTCCCACCTTCTGCATTTTTTTTCTCCCAACGTGACCTTACTTCTCCTTTTTTTTTTTATATTTTCACCTCGTTTTCTTTCTTTCTTTCGCACTCGTTTCCTTTTTTCGACCACCAAAGTATTATAAGGCCTTTTTATTACGAAACGGTTCGCTTTAAACGCGGATTTAAACGCAAGTTCAGTTTTTTTCTGTTTTTAAGACGAAGACAAGTATAATATATACTTATAATTGATAAAATATTTTTCATGGCAAGCGTTGAAATATTTTCGCGAGACCCTGTATTATATTTGTTCGAGTCCATCTGTTAATGTTTTTTTTTTCCCTTTCTTGCTCGATGATTCCTTCTATCTTTTCATTCCAATAATGATGTAGAGAAGGTGATCGCGCGTCAAGTGCATCGTCGCGTGACCAACGGAAATAGAAGAGAGCTAAATTACGACTAGACGTAATTGAAAATTAATTGAAGCTCGGCTTTCCAACCTTTTCAACGTGTAGTATATACCGAAGCGACGGACCGATAAACTGCTTAACTTCTCTCTTTCCCTTTTCTTCTTTTTCTGTTTTTTTTTTCTGTTTTTTTTTCTTTTATCTTTCGTTGATAGCAATCGAGTAGAACACGGCGATGACCGCGTGTACGATCGACCGGAACACGAATTTATTTAGAATTTTTTGGTCTCTTTTCCTTTTTTTCTTCTTTTTTTCCAAATTACTTCGCTGCAATGGGGAAAATACCTATCTACCCGGAGGGCTTTTCTTGTCCCAATGAGAAAGGAGAACGGTAAAACTCGATTTACGATGTAAATGAAAACACAAAGTATCTCCCTGGGCTTCGAAGTTGCCAACGGTTGGTAGAAACGTGAAAGGATACTTTCAAATTTAAAAGTCTATATAAATACACATTTTTTTTTCGAATGATTGTATTTATAATCTTTTAACGTCGTCGGATTAAATTACACGTTTGTTTGATATTCTTAATTGATTTAGACAGGCTTAGGATCTTTAATCGTCGTCATTATTATTACAAACGCTTAAAGGAAAATTAATTTAACGCTCAATCTTAATATATATATATATATAATCTTTAATGTTAATTTATTTTTTTGTTTGTAAATTAAATATCACAAAATTATGATATCCATTCCCTTGTGCGTTTAATTAAATTGTTGATTATGAAGGATGACGATAGGTTACCGAATAACTTGGCCTAATTTCGACCTATACCTTTTTGCCCAACCACCGGAGAAATGACCTTATCACTTTTGCAAATTAATGGGTTGGTATCTATAGTTCTAGAGGTATTTTAACTTGTCATTTTCTCTGCGAGTAAACATTGGGATTTCGAACTGAAGTTTAACCACTTTGGTTTTCCGTTGGTTTCATCGGTCATGCACTAAACAGACAGAGAAGGAAATAGAAAGAGAAATCGTTTAGATGGTAACATAGCTTGTTCTAATTATCTCACAAAGAGCGAGCCACGTAATATTTTTTTTTCCCCTTCATTTTTCTTTTTCGTCCCTACTATTTTTTTTCTTTTTTTTAAATACATCTCGCCTCAGGGTTTGCCGAGAGAGAGAGAGAGAGAGTTGACGGGGAAAAAAAATGTCGACAGGGCGTTTGATTAAAGGAAGAAAGAAAGAAAGAAAGAAAGAAAGAAAGAGGATGTTCGAAGGAAACACGCGCGCAATAAGCCTCTGGTTGAAACGAGTAAGAGCGTGACTGATGTGAGTAGGTGTGTGCGCGTGTGTATATGTATATAAAAGTGATGTAAAAGATAGGGGGTAGAAAAAGGAGAACGCCAGAGTCGACAGAGGAAATCCGTGTATCTTTATAATATTGGTTTTATGGTTGTCAAGAACAGAAGCGTGTTGGTGGTGGTCACTTCGTTATGCCCTCTTAAATATTAATATTTCAATTTTATACTTTTTCTTTTTTTTGCTCTCATGCTATGGAAATAGACCGATGTTTGAATTAATTTGTCGATAGAGATTTATATATTACATTATCGCAACTAACGCATACAATGACTCGCGAAAGTATTTGAAATCTTATCATGAAATACTTTATTAACACTTAATTTAATTGACGGATCAAATCTACCTTGTCTTTCCCAGATTCCGAGCATATTTAGGAAAATTAAATAAACGTCATATTCTCTCGTTTGTTCTTACTCATCTCATCTTATTCTCAAAAGTGAGAAAATGTTGCAACGAGAACAAGAAAAAGAGACGAGTGTTTGGTAACGAAAATAACTAACAAACGGATGAGAAATTAAAATATAAAAAAGCAAAAGGGAAAAGGTGAAAAAACAATTGGCTTGGTTTTTTCTCATGGGCAGGAAGGAAGGAAGGAACGAACGACCTATGGTTGTTTCGCGTTCAGTGTTAAAAGGGGGAAAGTATGTATTCGCGAAAGGAGGCAGCTGAAGTATTTCCGGTCAGATGCATCGGTCGACCTTGAGAGCCGACTTTCCGACCCCCAGCTCTGATGCATAAACTATCTATCTCTCTCTCTCTCTCTTTTTTTGAACAGGCAACTTTCAGTATGCTCGTAAAACGTACACTTACCGTAGCTTCGTATAATTCGCGATAGCCTATTTGCTAGAAACATTTTCTATATCTCTACGTGTCCTATATCATTGGTATATACACATATATGCATTTATATACAAATTTATTTACTATATTTATTCGTACTTACTATCGTATATTTACATATTCTTAATATAAATGTTAGATATGCAAATTTTTGTTTATCTTAACCGTTTGTGTGGAATTTTGTTTAGTAAATCGTTTGGTATCGGTTATATACGAATAGAAATTGTACGTACAATTATTATTTATTAAGGATTGTTTTAATCTGTTTTTTTTTTTTTTTTGTAAATTAAATATCACAAAATTATGGTAAAAATTGTACGTACATATTCGTTTTTAAACGACACTACGTTTAACGTAGTGTCCACGAAGCTTCCTAAAAGCACTATATCGATCGTTATGGAACGGATGAAAGGTGTAGGATGAGGGGGTCACTTAGGGACAATGGCACCGACTCATAGACCAGCAAACTATCCTTCCATTTCAACGACGATGACTCAATGTTCCTTACGATTATTATCTTTCTGGAACGAACGAAATCATGAATAGGGGAGAGAAACTAACGCAACGGGGACATGCTAGAGTTCCCAGAGTACCGTGAAACATTTTTCTAGCGATAGAAACGAGAGTGATGATAATAAGATGACATCGATTAGTTTTACTGCATTCATCGAGAAACACACACACACACACGCGCGCATCATTCGTTGTCGTCGTCGTCGTCCTTGGAATAACTATTACAATGTCGACAAAATTATTGGCCAAGTGTAATATCGATTTGTGTGCATGCAGTATAAGTGTACAATATAATACTGTATTAATACAACTGTTCGTTGTTGCACAACACGCATATACGTATAGGATACATACGTATCAAACAATTTATATGTTTCTTCGCAGAACTGATGTACGCAGTTTATCAAACGTTTTGCACTTATTGTTTAAAATCTATGATCTTCTATGTGGCAAAATCGTATCGTTATAATTAAGGGTAATTGTTTAGGAACGTTTTCAACTAAGAGATAATAATAACAAAATCTTCTTTACGCGTATCCATCTCTTATGTTAAATTCGCGTGTAGATAAAAGGAAGAAAAAAAGATGATAAATAAAATCTGTGAAAAAGGTCAAGGTTCGTTATCGAGTATTTAACGCGATCAATGAAAGAGATCCATCGTACGGTATAACATATATACGAGCATATAATGACACGACGCGTCAAAGGCAGCAGCGAGCTGTTTCGATTGCTCGTTGTTTTTATTTTTCATGCAAACGATCGTTCGTCATACATATTTTTCCATATTGACAGATGATTTCGATGTATCACTTTTGGTTCGATGAATTTTTTTTTCGTCGCGTAAAATCGTTTATAATATTTCATTTTTATCGTCAAAGGAATAAAAAAAGCTATGCGAATGATGGAAAAACAATTTGAAATTGCAACAATTGATGGTTCGGATTAACTCGATAGAATTTTATTTGGGTTAAACCAAATATTGCGTTGAAAGTTTACTTTGAAACTGCATAATTGATTGTGTTTTCGTCAAATTTACTTTGGAAATATTCATTTATAATAAAAAAGCACGAAGAATTTTTGATTCGTCCTAATATTTGTACAAAAACTAAAAAAAAAGCATTATTATACGAATAACAAAGGAAATAATAGTATTCGTAGATACGCGAAGGAGAATTGTTGAATTTGTTTGGTGGCCAACGTGTTTGCCGGTTATAAATAACTTCGAGAGAACAAGGAACATTTTTGTATCGTAGACCGAGATTATTCAAAGTCTCTTTGACCTCCTCGGCATTAGCTCGAAGAAGAAAAGCGAGTGGCTGGCTGCGTATAGGTACCTACCAACCACCACCTGTTACCTCCTAAGCAAAATACCCGCTCCAATTAAGGGAATGACCTTTTTATCTCTATTCTCGTAGCGTGACTTGCAGGGAAACTGTGCAAGTTGGAATATAAACATATTCCAACCCTTTCATTTTTTTTTCTTTTCTTTTCCCTTATATATCTCATATTTTTCATGGAACGCACGATAAATTGTCTACAGTTGGATGAACCCTAATCCCTTTTGTGGAAAACAACTAATATAACGCGCGCATAATGTTGGCGGTGCGTTTAAAAGGATAATGCGATCTTGTGAGAAATCTACTCTCGGGGGCAACAGTAAAATAATGATTATGGTTATCGATCGAATCTTGTTATTCGAATAATAATCATTACTATCGCGTGCGTTCCCCCGGATAAAGTTTCGAATTCGCAATTAGTATTAGGGTACGTTACGGTGAAATGCTTTCATGCGGTAAATAGAGTTGGAAAACCTCCATGGAATTAATATTGAATGGAACAATGTTTCTCGGTACTATTCTTTAGCGGTCATTGTACATATGTATCTTGCATTTATACCTAGTATGTAAAGTGATATTGGGAATTTAATCGTTAAAACTGTGTCACAGAAAAAACCTATTATATTATTCAACCACCTTCTGTTTTCCCAGAGGAAAAATGTCTCTAAAAATGCAGCCCCCATCAAAATATCATCTCCCGTGTACGATACCCTTTTTTCCAAACCACATTTATCGCGTTATGTTACTTGGGATGATGACGCATCGGTCTTATGCATGCGTATATATTTTCGTCATCTAAACAAAGATCTTTGTTCGATGGACTGGTCAATCGTTGTCTTAAGATACATTTAAAGTAAAGATATTAAGAAAAACATGTTATCGATTTCTTGCCTATTACGATTAATGATTATTTATCGTTAATTACGTTGACGTAATATTCTTGTTCTTTTGTTTTTTTTTTCTAACTATATCTAACACTAATGGATTATAACTTATTGTTAGAGTGATAAATGCAAAGGGGATGTCGGCCAATAAAGAGGACGACCGAGTATAATTCTGGATAATGTCCAATGCAAGCTTAGCGTTAACTATGCTCTTGAAGAACGTCGTTGCCTAAAATATGAAACTAGGTCATTAAATGAGAAAATTTCAACCTAAATTAAAATAGAAATTGGAATAAAAAAATATATACTTCGTTATATCGAACGCCGGTGTTAGATCAATGAACTCCATTCGTATTTGTTTTTTTATCTTTTTTCTATAAATATTTTTCACATAATATGTGTAATAAACGCGTTAATCGTAGCGACTTAAACGAAATATAAATCGTAAATAAATGAATTCCAGCCATAGAGAGAGAGAGAGAGAGAGAGAGAAGATTCTATCGCGATATCGCATAAATACGAGTGAAATACTTATCTGCGGGTAAAAGTTAACGCAAAGAAAATAACGATCGTGTCTCTTACATGGTATATTTAATAGGAGCAAGCAAGCATCCGATAACGAAGCATAGGGATAGGATCGTTATGGGAGTGTACTTTATTAATAACTACTGCCCACTCGTATGTCCAGGTGATAGACTTCGGCTCGAGTTGCTACGAGAACCGGCGGGTCTACACGTACATACAGAGCCGCTTCTATCGGGCCCCGGAGGTGATCCTTGGAGCTGGATACGGCATGCCGATCGACATGTGGAGCCTGGGCTGCATTCTCGCGGAACTGTTCACAGGGATCCCGCTGTTGCCGGGCGAGGACGAGGCCGACCAATTGGCCTGTATAATCGAACTCCTAGGTATGCCGCCAGCTTATCTGCTAGAAAATGCGAAGCACCGTCGAAATTTCATCAGTTCGAAAGGTTATCCGAGGTACTGCGCGGTAACGACGATGGCCGACGGCACGGAACATTTCGGCGGTGGGCTCTCGAGGAGAGGAAAACTCCGCGGGCCACCGGGCTCGAGAGAATGGAAACGAGCATTGAAGGGCTGCGAAGATCTCATGTTCATCGATTTCATAAGGGGTTGCCTCGAGTGGGACCCAAAACTCAGGATGACGCCCAGAATGGCCCTCAGGCACGCCTGGCTACGGCGCAGATTGCCGAAGCCACCCTCGGAAAAGATCAACGACGATTACTTTCCTCCACCTCGGACTTCCGTTACTGGTTTAAGGACGCCAGCTTCCTCCGGTAGCAAGATTACCACCACCACCACCACGGCTATCGCTAGCACCATCAACAACACCACGGCCATTAATACGGCCACCACCACGACTGCTACTGCCGTCGCTGCTGTAGCGACCACTGCGAGGAGCAATACCCTTCAGTCGACTAATGTCAACGCTGCGATGACCAGAAGCAAAGCGCGACAGAAACCGCAGCCGCAACAGCAACAGCAACAGCAACAGCAACAGCAGCAACAACTTCAACAAATGAATGATTTCTATTGTCGCAGATCCACTATACACACGAGGCATCCCCAGTCGGGTATTTTCGGCAATTCGACGGTTCAAACATCGATTCATGCCGTTTCCTCGAATCATCAACCGAGTCTTAGCAGTCATCAGTCCATAAATTCGGTCGGTACTGCCGGATCGCAGCAACAACAGCATGGCGCCACTCATCAATTGCAACAGCAACAGCAACAACAGCAGCAGCAGCAGCAGCAAACGACCAATGGATCGTCGCACGGATCTTCTTCCCATGGATCTTCCTCGCACGGATCCTCTTCTCACGACAGCCATAGTTCGCACGGTCCTTCGAGTTCTTTGAGTCGCGTGATCTTGAGCAAAGAATTCATCGAAGAACTCAGACGATATGCCGAAATATGAGGACGTCGGCTCTTACGCGTGCGTGCCCCTGCCGCTGCCGTCGTGCTCGTTGTTAAATTCGAAATGCGTTGACCTCGAATACCGTGCGCATACGGTAACGTTGACGCGACACGATGAACGAGTTGAAGGTTAACGATCCCTTCCCGAACCTTTGATAGACGCAAACACCCTCCATGCGATGGGTGATCTTCTCGCCTACGTTCTAGGCGAGTCTTTTTAGAGAGATAAGTGACTTCGCGTATTACGAGAGAGATTCACCTACATTGGATCCTATTTAAACCTATTTCATTTTTTTTCTATTAAGGATTGCGTGAAAAATTGATATACACCCAACGATCGGTGGTCATTTCCTTTATCTTTAACGTAATATCGCTGCATTTTTATTAACAGTAACAATTGATTTTAATTACATTTAAAACGCCCAAAAAATATTCACATTAACGCATTTTATAGCGATTGCACAATAAAACAAAACAAATTGAATATTAAAAGTATACGCGTGATTTATATTCTCGTCGTGTATAAAATTATTATAGAGTTCTAATCATAATTCTTATCCCCCAGAAACGAAAGTTACACGATTATTTTGTCCCTTTTTTTTAATTTTAACTTTGTATCGTATCTCGTGCTCGGCTTTCTTTTGTTCGGCCACCCCGAACATTTGTTCTCCTGCTGTCATTGCTGGATCTTTTGTAACGATTGTTATTCGCTACGATGAAAGTGGAAGGCCTTATAGGCACATATACACACACACACCAACAACAATATGCATACAACATACATATACATACGTGAGCGTTGCGCTACTGCTGCTGCTACTTGGTGAATTGGTATCGTGCGAAAGCCCATTTGTATCGACATTTATTACATTGTCTTGACTGCGAGGTTATTGTGCCAGGAAAGTCAGGGAATGCGAAGGGTTCTCTTTCGTATAAGCAACGTCTAGCAGCAGCAGCATATATAACATCGTCGATGAATCGATCCGCAAGAGACTCATTAAAAGGGTTTCTTTAACTCTGTGACTATAGTAGAGCAAATTGTACAATGAATTTTCTGCTTTCTATCATTATCATATATCTGACTGGGTAAATTTGTGTCAAGAGAAAAATATTACTCCCCGTTAGATTCGTGTCAATAATATTCTATCATTTTCATCCCGTGTGTGCGTCTTCTCGAAGGAATCTCCGCGCGACAAACATCGAAATAGAATCTTAGATTTTTCGTATGACACAACCCCAATTGTTCTACTTATCGATCGGAGACAGTTGACCTTTTTAATTTAAATATCGGATGATAATCGGTAAACAAGAGTAAAAGCTAATTCCTTTGAATTATTAGATTGGCCAACGAAGTACGTGCCGTTTTTTTTTCTTTTTTTCTAATTATAAATAAAGAAATGGTTAAAATTGCATATATAGATTAATTGGTCAACCTAATGCATATATAAATTGTACATAACGAATTGTATATACTATATATACACACGCGCAGAATGAATTATATTGTATTGGTGATAAAATTGTCGAGAGTTTTTAGCATGAATAATTTATTTGTATAAATGTAAGAAAATTTGCATCATACGTTTAGTAATCTATTTGTTCACGTTCGGTGCTTTTTTTTTGTTTTTTAAATTAAACGATCATTTGCGCGTAACAAGTGAAGAATTATTTTATAATCATGGTCGAGCGAAAACTCAACTAACTAAATTCAATGTTTATTATTATGCGTAAGTTACAAGCATGCGTTGCACGAAGTATAAAAGCGATGAACGAAATATTTTCACTGCGGGATGTTTTTGAATTATAAATGCTCGAGCATATACGTTACATACACATAGCTTGAATCGATTTCATCCTTGCGTTTGTTTAACCGTTGGTGGTATACGCTTCCGTTTAACGAAATAGCATAAGTGGGGTGGTATACTTCAATTATAATAAAAACGAGCGTCATTCTCAAAGACTTTGAATATAAGTACCGACGATAATTAATTATTGCATTGATTTAAAAACGTTAACTGCGTGTTCCGTACATCTTTTCTCGATAATTTTCCTTTTTATAAGAAGTATCAGAAAAAAAGAAAGAAAGAAAGAAAAATAAGAAGAAAATTGTTTCAACCTCCTCGTCGTCCATTGAAATTCAATGAAATTTCAATTGAAAAGATTAGATCTGTTGAAAAAGCTACCATCTTCGAAATGAAAAAAACTATCTCTTTTACGATACACACTCGATGTAATATCATTTCTAAATCCGAGGGAAAGCTATTCGAAATGTACGCGCGTGCTTTTCGACATTCTTACTGGGCACATCATAAATAGAAATCATGCCGATAAAATATCGTCGAGACTTAATGCACACACGCTCAAAGACTTATTTTGTAAAGATGTTGGCAATGACAGCAGCGATTATTCACGAGGCAATCAAAGAAACTGAGTGATATTCGGTTGTCGAGAAGTGATACCGAACAGGATAACGTTATGTGATATGGAATTTAAGCGGCATTGTCATTTATATTGCTAAAGAAAACGTGTATGTATAGAGAACAAAAAAAAGGTACATATATATATATATATATATAAATATAAAAAATATTATTAGTTATATCGCGCTGTAACGCTATAATTATAAAAAAGAAAACAAACAAAAAAAGCCGCATATAAAATTTAACAAAGTACGTACGCGCATGTAAAGCGAGAAAGAGTAGAAATCTGCCACCCTTCCCCCCATCGTGATTACGAAAATAAATAAAAAAGAAAAAGAACGTATTATTATAAAACGTGGTGTTCGTAAAAAGAAAACTCGCGTAGGAGGGCTATATTATTATATCATCTCGTGTTAATCCTTTCGAACATTTTTTTTTCTTTTTTTTTTGCCCCCAGAAGTTGCATTATTGCGCTACGCTTTTCATCTTTCGTGATTCGCGTTTCGTGCTAAAAGTGGATGCACGAGGAGGAGGGGAGGAGGAAAAAAGAAATAAGTAATTAGCCGGTAATGCGTTTATTCGTCCCTTCCCTCCCGTTAAGAAGATCCCAAGGGATACGAAAGTAACGTCAAATGGTATGGGGGTTGTTACGAACGGTGGATCGGTTACGTTTCGCACGAAGATACTTCGACGAGCATTTAAAATAAATAATATTTACGTTATTCATTTTATTTTTGGTCATTTGCGAGATGACAAGTTTGTCAAGATCGAATTTTACACGCCACTGCCAATACTTCTTCTTCTTCTTCTTTATAAGTTTGATTATTTACTTGTCTAGTTCCTTTCGTCGTAATCTTTTGAGATATCATCTTGAGTTACATCACAGCGAGTTACCGCGTCGTACACCCAATATCACATAAGAGTATACACGTGCAACTCGCATTGCATATATGCATTTTCGAGATTCTCACGGATTTATTCGAAAGTCTCTCGTTTATCCGAATGCGATCATCCCCAATCGATAAAATATAACGAGCTTGAAAGTGCGTAAAATGTGTGACGCATTTAATACATATATGTATACACACAGATGTACGTACACACGTATGAACATCATCATACACGTATCATCGTTCATTTTATATACAAAAGATATTGTGTAAGCATTTATTGGGAAAGAAACGCGAGAATGAGAAGTTTTAATAATAATTTAACACCTTGACTCGGTTGCTTCTAATACACTATTATTATTATAATCGTCATTATTGTAATTATTTTATTATTATTATTATTATTATTATTACTATTATTATTACTATTATTATTATTACTATTATTATTATTATTATTATTATTATTATTATTATTATTATTATTTTATTATTACTGCTATTATTATATTAATACTGTGATTAACGTTAGGAACTTCGTTGTTTGCCGTGCTCGATCTTGACTTATCAAACATCCACGTGCCCATTTTTATTGCCAATTATTATATGTAAATAATGATCTCTCTTATTTTTTTCTAGGAGAGAAAGATGATCACACCGCTAAAGATCTGTTGTCTTTTTCTTTCTCTCTCTTTCTACTCGTCTATCCTTTTCTTTTCTTTTTTTCACTACGGAATCGTTGTTCCTTACATTGAAACATCCTTAAATGATTTCCTACCTACCTTTTTATTAACGAAATCGTTACTTATAGGAAAAAGAAAAGAAAAAAAGAAATATTAAAGAATAAAGAAAAAAAGGAAGAAGAAGAAGAAGAAGAAAAAAAAGAAAAGAACGTAAGTTTTATCGTTGCAACGTACCCCGATGCCAAATAAAGGTATAAATGATAGGTTTAGACGTAAATAACGTACGACCGATGCACGTAAGTGCAGACAATTTCAAGGCCGGAGATTCTTACTCAAGGTAAACGAGGGGGGTGGGTGTGCGTGTTACGATTGTCTGAAAAGTCGCTCACCGTCCACCTTCCCATAAGAATCGTACCAACGCGTTAAATGGTGTATGCGTTAACGTGTGCGCTACGCGTTGCGTTGCTGCTCTCTTCTCTCCTTGCACATGCATCTCCTTTTCTATCTCTGCGTCATGGTTTTTTTCTTTTTAATGTTATCACCCCGAACGTTGACGTTACACCCCATTCCCCATTTAAAAATGATTAAACCAAAATTGAAATTGATATTTTTGAACCCCTTGAATGCGAAGCTCGCCTAACTATTGCAATCACTGGGAACGGAATGATTTTTCTTGTTAACCTTTTAACTATTTTCATTGAATACAAGTAAAAAAAGGAGAAAAAGAATTTGGAGCCAAGCAAAATAAGAATGAATAACTGGAGTATGTAATAAAAATACCTGTGCTTTTTATAAAAGGACATACGAGTGGAAAAAGGGAAAACGGATAGCGCAACGTTTTCACCTGTAGTTGTATTCGTGCCGATGAAAAGACTATTGAAATGATTTACTAAAACTAAGAAACTCGGAAATAAGAAGAAGAAAAATAATAAAAAAAAAAGGAATATTTAAAAAATAGTTGGTCGATCTACGCATATACGTATGTATATTACGTTTTAGCTAGTTACGCGATAGTCTTATATAATAACTATGTGAACATGAGTGATAGAATGTGAGCGAGAGAGAAAGTGAAATGTCGATATGAAAAATACGAGAGAGAGAGAAAGAGAAAGTAAAACAAAGCGCGATAGAGAAAACGAGAGACTGTATAACACATTTCTATATAATAATTATAATTATATATATATATAATGCAATAAGAGACGTTTGTATTATAATTAAGAATTTCGTAATTATTCGCTAAGAATGCGCGTAATGAAAAGAAAAAAAAAATAATAATAATAATAACAACAATAAGGCACGTTACAGACGACGTTACACATATACTATACATAACTAAGCAAAAAACATACAAAATATATGTGGCGAAGTGCTTCAGAGTTCGTTACCTTGTCAACTTACTCCCTAATCTCGTCGTAATGTCGAATCCAATCGATGAATCCTCCTCCCTCTCTCGTTTCTCTAAAAGTCAGGTCAAAAAGAAATTTTCTGTGTGTGTGTGAGAGAGAGAGAGAGAGAGAGCGCGCGTGTTTGCGTGTATCTCTTCGTCGTGTTGTTCGTGACTTGGATCGATAACCGATTTCATTTTGATCCCTTTGCCATTATTTCCTCCTACGATCTGTAATATCGATTTACGTAATACGTAAATACAAACAACAAACAAACAAACAAACAAACATACTTACTTATGTGTATATATACATGTTAGAGTGAATCAAAAGTTCGTGCATTTTTAAATGAATATTTCAAAAGTAAATTTTACAAAATCCATCATGCAATTTATAATACGATGAACGCACGAACTTTTGGTTCACTTTAATAACATATCAATTATTTGATCATAAAATCTTTCATCGCAGATATTCGTAAAAAAGAAAAAAAAAGAAATAAGAAATCGGGGAACACTGATCGATCCTTTTCGGCGACAACAGGAGGACGATAGATTTTTTTTTTGTTGGGGTAAATAATAGGTACGAATAGACACGTTTTACCTCTCACGTTTCTATCTCTCAGACGAGATAGAACACACCTATCGATTTGTGTGCGACATCGCTTATACATACAATACATGCATACATGTATACATACATACATACATAGATACATATAATAAAATATTTGTACGTTATTACTCGGCGAACCGTTCCTTCGACACTGTGGTGCATTTCATTAACCCCCGCGTTCATCACCTTTTCAAGTTTTTCTCATTGTATCGAATCGATATATACAGGATGAGTCAAAATAACCAAGACACCTGAGTATTTTTGTCGGATTTCATACCCGTTGATTTTTTTATCTACGAGGAAAATTAAAAAAAATGAAATTTTGTGTCAAACCAATTTTCCTATCTTTCAATTTAACAAAGATATTCAGGTATCTTGCTTCTTTTAAATCATGCTGTATTATATTTATATATATATATATACACACACACATTGATACTTTGTATATAATATTATATATATATATATATATCATTTTTATCCCTGTGGTTGAGAACAAACTACTACTTTTCGACGAGTAGTACACGTAGAACGTTTTTGCCGGCGTAATACTTAAATGTAAATCATTCACAGGATCCGATGACAATACACCAGTACTCTTGTTAAATAATCTTTGTAAATTTTTTCTATTTTTTTTTTGCTTTTTTTGTTTTCCCTTTCAATTTTTCTTACCGATCGTGCAGAAGAGAGTGCGGACACATGATAAATATAATACAGAAGAAATGATAAGACAACATTCCGATTAAATTCACAGCAGTGCACGAACAAGTTCGGTTTACTTTGCGTTAGATCGTCGTGCAATAGCGTGTATATATGTAGTTACATAAATACATATGTGTGTATGTCTCTATGAGAATCTGTATTTAAACGAAAAAATATGAAGAAGATGAAGTAGAAGATGAAAGGAGGAAAAATATATATATATATATAAACTGAAAATGAATGGAAATAAATAAAAATAGCATGCTGCCACTTGTAATTTCGTTAAACACTTTGCACGAACGTTTCTAATGATGACGAACGAACGGATAACAATAAAAACTAAAACAAATAATACAAATGCAAAAGAGAGGGGAAGGATTATTATAATACTACAAAGAAGAAAAGTACAAGACGCGTCTCACATGTTAAAATTAAAGCGTTACGACGTATCGCATATAATCTATATACATATTTACATTCTATACATACACATACACACACACATCACAGCAGACTAACACATATAACCCTTAGGAATATTCACCGATACACAGGTTTCTTCTTATTCGCGCACTGTGTGTATTTAAAGAAACCCTGAAACTCGTCGCCATTTTGCGGAAACTTTATCGTTTCACCTTCTTCGATGACGTGTTTTCTTGTATATCGACGTTTTTTAATCGATCTCGTCTATTGCCCGTGAGATCATTTTTCACTAGAAATTTTCATTGTCAAATTACTGTGAAAACTCATTCACGTTCGTTGACCATCGTCGCTGCAACGCGAACATAATACATTTTATTATACCTTATCATATTATAAATACTTTCTTCCAAGCATTGATGTCTCTTTGCGTGAAATTTATATTTTTTCTTTTTTCGAAATCGATTGCAACGACGATCATTCTAAGATCAAAATAAGAAATACACACGCATCATAGATCGCATAACATCATTTTCATCATGATCATCATCATCATCATTAATTTCATTATCATTATCGTCACCCTGCTCCTCCAAAAAATATAATTAACGTGCTAAGTTCTTAATATTAACTCGATCTTTACTTCTTTTATTTCATTTTGTTTTATTGTATTTCTTTTTCCTTCTTAATTGTAATTTTAATTTTAATATTAATTCTTTTTTTCTTTCTTTTTATTTAAGCGACAATGCAAAGTTTGATCTCTTACTGGTACATACACACGTCATTATTATATATAAGTATTAAATTAGGAACGTTTAGTAATCGGACTAAAAGGAATTACTCCTGATTGATAATATACTTTTGCTTTCCTTGCGGAAAACGGACGGCGAAATAGAAATGTCGTTAACGTCGATCCAGCAGCAGCGTGTCCGACGTGTAATATCGTAATAATAATAATAATAATAATAATAATAATATTAATAATAATAATAATAATAATAATAATAATATGTATGTATCATTCGAGCGATCGACACGAGTAAAGCGTGCTAAAAAAGAAAAATGATTTTCTCCGTGACACACATACACATTGAAACAACACAGACGCAACAAACCCTTATATCTCATTACGAAAATAATAAAAAATAAAAGAAAGAACAAAAACAAACTTTGTAACGCGTTCTCGCAAGGCGTTGCGCGAAAATATTAATCTGATTTTTTTAAACAACCGATCCGACTTTGATTAACAAACATGAAGAAATAAATGCTGCTTATGACGGTTAACCGAAAAAAAAAATAAAAAATAAAAGAAAAAAAAAAGAAGAAGAAAATTAAATACGTCAAACCAATGCCTTAAGTTCATTGAACGTTTGTCCTATCATCTTTGCTCTCTCTCTCTCTCTCTCTTTCATGTTGTAATGTGTGAAAATAAAAAAATCCGACTGTAACGAATGCAAAAAGAAAGAGAGAGAGAGAAAGAGAAAGCAAAACATTTTCATCGATAATCGAGATGTGTAAAATATATTACGAGGACGCGTGTTCGATGCTTGAAATTGTTCTCTCGTGCAGATCTTACAATTAGCGAATGACGACGAACCGAATTGAGCCGAATTGATGAAAATTGACGAATGCATACGGTGATATGATTGAGTACGTATTAAAGGAATTGTTAAAAACATGGAAAACTGTTTGTCCTATTGCCTTATAAACATGCCAACCTTTTTGTTCTATACAAATTTGTTACTGTTTTTATTTGTATTTGTTTTTATTCAAATCAAATTAGTTTACGCTGTCCATTCTTTTAGATAATATTATACAATAGACAATGATCGATCTCGAGACATCGAGGGAAAAAAAAGTGTGTTAGCTAACAGGTGGTCTTATATTGGAAATGACACTGTTCGATGGAGTATTCTTCGGCACGATGGCTCGATTAAAGGGTAGTATCAAAAAACAATTGTTTTATCTCGATCGTTCGTCTAGACTTTAAAACCCTTAAAAGATTATCAGAGGAAGTGAAATGAAAGAAAATAAATAATCTGTGTAATATGTGTTAGATGATCCTGCTGGTGGTGGTGGTGGATTATAGAAAATATTCAGCAAAATCAGTGTTAACATTATATCGTCAATTAAAAATCTAATTTATTAAATGAAATTTCATATCCGTGATAACTTTGAAAGGGTAATAATAATAATCCTCGAGAGATTCACCGACTAAATACCCATCTCTAGTTCCTCCCAAAACTTTTTCTTTTGCAGAATTTTGTTAATACGAAAATACGTATAGCACGAGTCGACGATGGGGTGCTACATTTCTCTTCGGACGCATTAGTGTGTAAATAACTGGATAATAATTATGACCGCTTGACGCGAATGCGCTATGCGAAAGATCGCTGGATAAAATGTTACTCCAAAATCCAGGTCACAAATCCTATTTGCCATATCCACAAAGAGAATTCATTTTGACGTTTTTCGAAAACGATCTCCTCCCTTTTCGTTTTCTTCCTTTATTCGCGACGATTGTGTATGAAATTTCAACTTATTTCGTTTAAAGAAGAACAACGTTCAAACTTTTTAACAAAATTACTAAATAAAGTCAGATTTAACAATTGAATAGTAACAAATATAAAGAAAAGTTTGAATCTTTCATTGTGTTTCCATGTAAAGTTTACATCCGTACATAAATGTGCTAACTAATAATTATACTTTTATTTTCATTAATCTTGAAAACATTGTAATGGAAAATTTTGAAAAATGTCTATTGGATCAGATTGCAATTATCTGGCAACCAGGTTTTCCGGGTCGGTGTATTTTTAATCCTTCCATCGAGATGTGGTTTACGACTCTGACGTCAAACAGCCAAAGCGTGGATGATTTGCACACGGATACTTCGGCAAATCGCCAATACAAAGATCGATCGATCATGATGAATCTGTAGTTGCTTTTTGACAGCTTAAAATCAAACAACATAGTCTTTTTTCCAGCAGGTAGCCAAAATCTTTTTTTTTATTATTTTAATTTTCTTTTTCTTTTTTTTTTTGATACTTTGATATTTTATTAATTTACTCGTCAGAAGGAGAGAGGGAAAGAGCGAGGTGTCGTTTAGTATTCTTTTTGTTCAGATTCTATCGATAAGCTTGGCCTGATTCGTATGAACTTATAAGACGTATTTTTTACGTCTTCTTTCGCACGAAGAGACGAGCTCGCTCGAACAATGATCCCAGAATGTTTCCGTACTCGTCTGAGGGTAAACCGGTCTTTAAGAGGCAAGCGAGGAGATCGAACCCATGACACTGTTCCTGTCTCTCTGTACCGACCACTTATTTTCGGTTTGGTCGAATTCAATGGCAAACGACGTTGGCTACTTGCCAACAGTGCCTCAACTAACCACCGTTGTTCTATCTTTTAAGTAGTCATCTATCCGGTTAAAGTTTCTTTGAACTTCCCTTACAAAGTGACGAAGTAAGAAAGAAATATAATTTGACTATAATGAGTCATGCAAAGAGATACGTGTAATATTTTCTAATATCAAAGAGCCTTAACAGTTCCTTGTACGTGGGATTAATATGCAATAAGAGATACACATTTAAACTTTTCTATTAAATATTTACAAATTGTTATATTCAAATGATGCTCATATCTGTACAAAAAAATAATAATTTTCATTTGAAAAAATAATATTACTATTAATCAATGTAATATACTGGTTAAAAATATATTTAATTTTAAATTTATTTAAAAAAAAATAAATCGATCGATGTACAAGTTTCGAATAGATAGTATCGTAACCCAACGTGCCGTGGCGCTTCTGTCGTCGAGTATTTTTGATGACATCATGAAAAATACTTCGATGTTTTCGATCTATCGATCCTTCCTATTATTCGATATATTATTAATTTATTAATACGAGATTATTATTAAAAATTTTTAATGTTTTATTATTAAGAGATATGTCATTTTATGATTTTATTATATTTCTTAAATGAAATATTATTAACGATTAATCTTACAATGTGCTCGTTGGAATTTTTCTAGAGTGCATGACAACGACCAATAAGAAAACATAAATTCGTATTTCGAGTTAAAATACATTCGAATAACTGTCACGTGATTGTTTTAAAGTGATTCTATTTATTTGAATGTTAATAATTTAAGTATCAAAAGTATTATCTATTTTGATAAAACTAATTCATAAATCTTTTTAAATATTTTTACGATTTAATTTTTACAAGATAATAATATTTTCTAACCAACCATAAAGTATTGGTTAAAGGGGCTGCGAAGTTATACAAACACCTGTTCAATTTTTCGTAAAGATTTAAATGTTCACTGAAACTATTTTTCATTTTAATATGTAAATATCTTATATATCTATATTATCATATAAATTATTGTTTATATTTATATTTTATTATTCATATAAATGATAATATATATAAAGTCTCTTTCTCTTTGAATTAAAACTTCAAAATATAGTTGATGACATTAAATTGAAAACGTTCAGTGTGTTTACATAAAGTAAAGAAAAATGCATTAATTCAATTCATGGAGTTAATAAGTTTAATAAAATATAGAAATGATCAGAGCATTAATTATTATTTATATATATGGTGCATTAGCTTTAGAGGGAAGTGAAGTACTTAAAAATCTAGGAGAAAAACAATATACATTATTAACAGGTACGTCATATGATTTGCTATTAAATTAATAAATATATTCATAACAAAGTCTTATTTTTATAGCCAAATCAATTTTACCAAAACATGGATTATGTTGGTCTAATGCGCTTAAGTCGATAAAAAATAGTTGTGAGAATTTGAATGATTATGAACATTCTCTCCTCGCTTTAAAATTAGCTAATTGTTTTTTAGAAGATTCTGGTCATACTTCTTACGATTGCCATTTGACTAAATCGGAAGATATTCGCAAGTAATTTCTTATTATATTTAAATCAACAATTAAATTATTAATTTTATAAACACATTTAATAATATCCCGAACAATTATTTTTCCAGAGAGTGTATCAATCAAATGTCAGATAGAGCATTCAATGTATATAATGAATTTTATACGCATACTACACATATATGTTTTTATTTAAATTACGAAGCATGGCAGGTGGAAACTGACAAGACGATCAAATCGTAAGTGTTAGATATATAAAATTGTCCTTTCGCAATGTTCTTTTAAATTATTTAATATAATTTCTAATATAGGCTGTATAAAGTTTCTTCTCAAATGAAAGAACAATTGTTAGAAGCATCAGAGTTACAAAGCGTAATGCTGAAAAGTCAGAAAGAAGGATTAAAAATTCAAAACGAAATATTAAACCACGGAAAAGAACTTGGAAGCGTAATAAAATCTTCATCTGAAACTGTAAACGATATGGTTACAGAATTTAAGTAAGTTACAACAGAATTAAATTGAAAATATTATTAAGAAATACTTAGATGTATCAATGCGATCTCTTTTATATTATAGAGAATCGGCAAAAGATCAGAAGGAATTACTCTATGAGATTTTTTCTTACATACGTACTTTTCAAAATTGGATTATCGGAGAAGTATCATGGTTCCAATCTATTATTTATTATACAATCAGTTGTATTCTCTGCGCAATTTTTAGTTCGGCTAAGAGAACTGCAGATGCGCGTGTTATACTTTTCATAATTCTAAGTTTAAACGTTACAGTAGAAAGAATATTAGTTCAATATTATGAGAATACCATGAATCATTTTACACATGACAAGGTAAAAATTATAGAAATTTTAATTATCACATCAATTAAATCTGTTCAAATAATTCAACATATTTTATAATTTTTTAGGTAGAACTAATATACATAACTTGGTCGATAAGAAAAATATGTTTAACATTATGTGCAGTTACGTTGCTGTGTACATACTTCTATTATAAAGACAAGCAATTAGAAAATTTTCATGCACTTAGACGAATAGAAAATCGATTAGATAACATGCAAATAATTACACCGATCAATATTAATCAATCCATTAATAAGCCTATTCGTAAGTTTATAATTTTAATAAGTATTTGTATTTGTAAAAATGTTTTCTTTAATAGTAATTTTACTTTACAGGTCATTCTGAAAGATTGGCTATTAAACGTTTGCGTGCTACTTCTATGAAGGAACATAATTCGAATCATGTTACAAAAGCATAAATAAATTAATTTGTACCTACCATGAATATTTATATTCTTTTTAATAAATACTATTAACAATTAATATAGAACGTGAAAGTAAGTATAATACAATGTTTATGATCAGTACCTACGAATTTTCTCTTCTAAGATTAATGACATTAGAAATAATTATTTAAAATTATTTGACAAAAGTTGAACATACATAAAAATGTATATATCTTGATTTGTCTCTAAGCTTTTATTCTATAATTAATTAATCAATTAATGAACATATAAATATAATTGATTATCGTGTAGGATATAATTTTAATAAATAATTTATCTGTTTCGAAGAAAAAACTTTGGAATTAGGATCAGGCACAGATTTAGCGTGCGAAGCTTTCAAGTCAGCGGATAATTTAGCAAATCTGTTACTACAATTTTCAAAAGATGTAAGTTCCTTTGAACAACTGAAATTATCAAACTCATTTTCTCTGAGGCATGTTAAAAGTATTGATAATTCGTGTAAACAACCCTTTTCTGTAAAGCAATAAATTATTAAAAAATGATCATAAAATATGTTTAAAACATATGTGTAGATATAGAAAAAAAAATACCTGTAATCCCAACAGATTTACAGCTTACACGATTCTTTAATGATAGTATTTCTGCAACGTTATATGGAACCTTAGCTTCAGATTGGGGAAGTCGTCCTTTAAAATAAGCAAGACTGACCTTCATTTTTTGTTCTAAATCAGAACAATTTCTTCAATTACAAAAAGATAAGGTTATCTTCTTGAAATACCTATTAACACGTTAATAGAGATAATAGTCATTTTCAAACATTATTCATTAAAATTTATATAAAATGTTCTTCTTATAATGTAATAACACAATAAAATGTTATAGGTTATACGTACAAATGCAACGAATACAAAAAAGTAGGATTTACGACGAAAACTCTTCGGCTAATAGATGGCGTTAATGATGCAATTACTACGCGAATCGAACCACACCATAAATCGATTATAAATTATATCGATACATAATTACATCGATTATTTATATCAATGCGAGATTAAAATAAAATTTTAAGTTAAATTTTGTTCTATTTGCGATTAAAACATTTATTATTTCATAACGATCAAAAGAATATATATTTAATTATGTTTCATATGAATTTTAAAATATTAAAATAAAGTAATTAATGTTATTTAATTTGTAATACATGTTTTCTAATATACTACAGTTGCAGTTAAGCTAATAATATTGATTTATAAAAAGTTATTTATAAAAATATTATAAAATGTATTTTGTATAAAAACCAGTTGTAATTGTTATTTTGATAGCCGATGGCGCTACAATCAAGTTTAAACGTTTTATCGGTAACTTAGGACTTTATATAACATATATGATATTGAAAAGGAAGGCCTGAGAGAAATCGTTCTTTTTTTTATGAATAATTGTTTTCATCTCGTTAGATTTAATTATATTTATAGTTTGTCTCTGTAACAAAAATGGTAACAGTTATCACCTGTTGCTTTTAATCTATTATTTTCAAGTATTAACATCTCTTTTTTATAAAAGTTGCCGATTCATTCTGCTGGATAAATTATTTATTAATATTTTACTACAATAAGTATATAAGTAGCATTAAAATGATACATATAATTCTGTTAAAATGTATTAATAAAATATTGCAAACCTAATTTTAAAATACAATTTGAACTAACAGTAAGAAAAATGATTGTCGTATTATTTACCTGGAATTCGTAAGAATTTTGTTGCAGTGTCATTAGGTTTCAAGGACTAATCGTTATACATATGTTCATAATACTTAACGTAAGTGAAAGTTCAGTATCATCAGATAATATTGAAGAGCTGTAAAACTTGTTATCGTGCGAAACAAAGATGGAGAATTTTCGAACGTTAAATATATGCTGATCTTTTAATCGATTAGTCTGCCGCACGTGCTGTAGCTGTGCGGATCTGTGCAAGTTTAACCTATAAATTTTTGTCGGTGTGAAATATTTTTCATTTCAATAACAGATAGTACATATTATTTTTTACTAAAATTAGCTTATAACATTAAAAGTAAATTTATCAGGTTCATCAACAATATCGTATTTGCTGTCGATCGTATAACGTCGATTTTCTAAAATGGCGAAAATTAAAAGAAGTAAGTATACATATTGTAAATATTGTATTTCTTGTAATATTTCAATTAAAATTACATTTTATGTTTAAAGTTTATCTTTCACGTATAAAGCATTCACGTGAGTTACGTTAAACATTTGATTTGTAGTGCTTCATAATATTTACATATGTAATAAATGCTACTTAAAAAAAAGAACTTTGTAATTTTGAATGCATATTATTATTAGTGATTTAAATTACAAATAGATGTTTTTTCAATTGAAAATACTAGAGAACAAAGGAATTTCGTTTCGCTCGTGTGAAATTTAATTCAATTATTCATTCTATCATTTCCCCTTTTTAGTTATAATTATAAATAATTTACATTAATATGTAAATGTATACAATATGTGAATTTTTTTAAATTTTCTAAATAAGTAATTCTACGACGTTTAGATTTGCAGATAATACGCGTTAGAAGTTACGAAATTAAAGTAAAATCGTTCTACTGCGCAATATTTTTTCTCGTCTCAACCAAAGTAAACATTCATATCCGAGTTACAACAACGTTTATCTAACGTTTAATATTACATTGATTCGAATTTATGATTTATTTTTCAAGAGTCCTTTTCACTTGATTATATACTGATGTATAGTATTTATCGTTATCGAAACAATTAAAATAAAAACAAAAAACAGAGAGAGAGAAAGAAATTATTTAACTGCAGATTAGTCAGTGCAAACATTTTTATGAAAAGAATGTAAAAATAAAATATGGCCGCTTAGAAGAATACTACTACAAGGACTTTATGTATAGTCATGTAAAAGGACGTTCCATTATCATGAGTAATTCTTGTTACGTTAACTCACAAAGTAGGTCTGCGTAATGGATTTAAAATCGCTGGAGGCTCGTTCATAAAAAAAATCTACAAGTTTATATGACACAATTATTTTTACAAAAATGGCAGACTCAAAAAAAACCTTTCTTTCTCTCCCTTCTCTCTCTTACTGATATTTATTCAAATGAATATTACTCTTATTTAATTTATCATTTAATATACGCGTTACAATGAATTCGAAAAACAATAAATATAATATTCGTAAGAATATCTATGTATGTATATCGTAATCAAACAACAATATCAATGTGTGTCACGCCACTTAGCATGCAAGTTTATTGGACGATTAACTCGTACGTAAAAAATGAATATCTATAGATATATGTTAACATATCGGTATTTACAATTACGTATCGTGAAGAGCAATAATTATCTAATATATACTGTGGGATTGGAATGATGCATTTATTGTCTTACTCGATGTAAAATTTGTTAATATTAAAACGAAATGAAAATTTTTACATTATTTAATATACATTGCTGGGTTGAAGAGTTTCTAGAGCCTAAACATAGAAACAATTTTTCTCACTTTAATTCATTTTTATTTGAACAAAAAGATGAAACTTCTTTTTCTTATCGAAGTTTAAAAAACTTTTCAACTCAGGAAATACAGTAGAAGAGATCAAGGTAACGTGTCAAGTTTAAAACGTATGTTATTTGCCGTCCACTGTTCGCGTTCACAATGAAATTCTTCGATAGAGAACGAAGGCTTCGGTGAAATTTAATGAAGTATCGTTCTTTGATACGATAGATAAATTATTAATAAATTATTATATCATTATAGTTTTATATTTTAATAGTTTATTAAAAATGTTAACATAAATGTTGTAACTTTCTTTTTTTAAAACGAAAAATCAGCGACAACTAACGTTGTAAACACGTTTTAGAACTCATAATCTCTCGTTAGTAGAGATAAAAATAACGAACACTGATATGCATCAAGAACGTGCTAAAATTCTATTTTAAAACAATTTTATTATTCTTTTCGTGTATAGCAATTCTTTATATTATCACGGTTTATCATGGTTAATCTTTCGTATTAATATTTTGTAAGTATTTTTTACAGAATGTTTTAAAGATTACTTTTGATTTTGAGAAATAATGACAATTCAAAATGAGCTCGTTCCGCTTCACAGCGACACTGAATCACTGAGTGTGAACCGATATTGCAAATCATACTGAATAACACATATGTAATAACCAAATCTAATTGTAACAAATGTAAAAAAACTCATGACTGAAAAAGTTGGCATGAGCGAAGTATAAATAAAAAAAGAAAAAAAAACGAAAGCCGGGTGGCCGGTGTTAACGAGTTACGATTAGGTTGATAATGAATTTTGAAACACTTCATATAACGGTGAACAAAGAATTCGTTTGTTCGTTTACAAACTAACGAATATGAAAGTGAGAAAATGTATTTCGGCATTCATTAGATATTTTTCATTGGTATGATCAAACCATTTTCTATATTTTGTGAGACTTTATTTATATATTTATGTAGGAGTGGTAACAGTAATTTAAGAACAAAGTATTCTATTTAATATTTTTCCTCACCGCACAGTTCGTGGTTGGGATGAAAAGTTTTGAGTAGCATTGAAACAATTTTTTGTTGTTAAAAATGCTTAATCATTGGTTTCGTAAAAAGAAAAAGAGAAAGAGAGAGAGAGAGAGAGAGAGAGAGAGTACGCGATAATATTATATGTACGAACGTGTTTATTCACGTGTAAATAATTCATGATCGATATGACACGATCGTAATGTAAGCGCATGCATAATTATAAATATTAAAATAACATTATCATCTTATGTAATCAGAAACCTGATTCGTGAATTGAAATTACGAATTTTTTAATGATATTTTAATAGATTTGAAAATAAATACAAAAGTCATTAGAGACAAATTCTCAATTAAGTTTTAAGTCCCATGATAATGTCGGATAAAAAAAGTTGATATATCTATAAAAATTAATTATTACTTTTGCGGTATATTTTCAATAAATCACAGAGATTTATCGTATTATTTATAAATACTTTTCAAAAATAAAGGATGATAAAAAATACTTTTTTATGTGAAATAGATACTAGAATTTTGTTATCTTTGTAATCTTTCTACTTATGTAATATCATAATCGTAGCCATCGTTAAAAACGACGCTTAAAGCAAATTTTACGTTCTTGCGCATTTTCTTGAGGCATTTATTCTTTAAGAAAGTGCGTTCATCTATCGACACTGTCGATCAGTTTGACTTACGATGTCAAAGTGTTCAGGTGTTTAATACCAACAAGACATTTTGTTTTTAATAAAGTTTTAGATTATAATAATTACGTTAAAGCTTCCTTGAAAAAGTTAGCTTTACATTGTTTTGTCTTATAAAAATTAATTAGATATTATACAAATTATAATCATGCTGAGTAAGTCAAAAGAATTATTATTTACGATAGATAATAATAGTTGTGTTGCAACTTAAGTCGGCATTGTTCGTTCAAAAATACAATATTGGCCTTCTGGTTCTTTTTCATTTCTTTTCTTTTTTTTTTGTTTCTTTTTTTTGTGATTATTTTAAATTACGAAACATAAATTGGATCTACGTGAACTGAATTTTATTTTATTATAACTATGTACTCGGGATATTTTGTTTTCATACGAATATTTTGTAGAATATTTTAGTAAAGATTTTTTTATTTGTACAAACTAAGAAGAGTTTTACTTTGAATCTTCAGTCTTATCATAGTCGACATCCTGGTTATGTCAGGATCACGAGAATAGACGAGGACAATTATTTATGTTCGCTATTACGTTCCCTAGCTCGTTCGTTCGTTCGTTTGATATATACGAGTAAAATGATAAATTGTTCGGTAGTTTCGTGTTTTAATTGAATTGCCGCGACAAGAAGACTCGTATTACAATTAGTTTAACTTATACAAAAGGCTAGAAAAAAAAGAATTAAATAACATTATTATCTATTTGATTAAATAGTTAAGTAAAATTTGGATAAGTTGAAAAACAAAGAAAATTCTTCTTTCCAAGACTTACTTTTGATATTATTTTACTTTAGGAACATCCACGGAGGAGAGTCTGCAGTTCATCCGACAATCTTTAAAGTCGGATGAAATGGATCACCTGGAAGGTACCCATTTCGACAGACTCCTACCACACGTGTTTGTGACACTCGGAGCATCTGTAAGTAAACAAAGACGATTTCGAAACTATATATATACATATATTTCTAAATGTATTTCATTAAAAGAGAAAGCGTTTATAAAAATAAAGTTTGATACATTGCTTAGGGTGATTTAGCTAAGAAGAAAATTTATCCAACTCTCTGGTGGCTTTTCCGAGACAACCTTTTACCAAAAATAACGACATTTTTCGGATACGCTAGAAGCAACATGACTGTTAAACAATTGCGAGAAAAGTGTCATCCTTACATGAAAGTTAAACCGGAAGAGGAAGATAAATACGAAGAATTTTGGAAATTAAATTATTATATTAGCGGTAATTACGATTCGGAAGAACATTTTAGAATCTTGAACAACGAGTTGCAAAAACAAGAGAAAGGTTCGATGGCCAATAGGCTTTTTTATTTGGCTTTACCACCGAACATTTTTGGATCGGTCACTGTACATATTAGAAAAGTTTGCATGGGACAAAAGTAAGCTTAGTTTCTTCTTCGCAATTGCATCAGGATTACGTAAACGTGTATTATTATTACCGAGCGAACGGTTAATGAATACTTTTTTTTTTCTCAGAGGTTGGACAAGAATTATAATAGAAAAACCATTCGGCCGAGATGCTATTTCATCGCAACATCTTTCCGATCATCTTGCGTCACTTTTCGATGAAGAACAAATCTATCGAATAGATCATTATCTTGGAAAAGAAATGGTTCAGAATTTAATGACATTAAGATTTGCAAACAGGATATTCAATCCAAGTTGGAACAGGGATAACATAGCTTCCGTACAAATAACTTTTAAGGAACCTTTTGGTACTCAAGGAAGAGGTGGATATTTTGATGAGTTTGGAATTATCAGGGATGTTATGCAAAATCATTTGCTGCAGATATTATCGCTCGTTGCGATGGAAAAACCTGCCTCGTGTCATCCAAATGATATCAGGTATTACAGATTTTTATCCATCAATTTACGGAGATAAAATGTTAAACAAAATATTTCGATATTTCTTTTGCGTTATGTTTAACGCAATGTTCATTGTCTTATTTTCAGAGATGAGAAAGTTAAAGTCTTAAGATGTATAAAACCATTAGAATTAAACAACGTAGTTTTAGGACAATATGTGGGTAATCCAGATTCCAACAACCCTGAGGCTCAATTAGGATATTTAGATGATCCTACGGTACCTTCAGGTTCAAACACTCCAACTTATGCGCTAGCGGTATTGAAAATTAATAATGAACGATGGGATGGTGTTCCTTTTATTCTTCGTTGTGGAAAAGGTGCGAAATATATTCGTATAATAATTTTACCGAAGTGTTTCTTATTGTATAATAAAATATTGTTACGCTCTTAGCTCTGAACGAACGTAAGGCTGAAGTTAGAGTTCAATATCACGATGTACCTGGTGATATATTCGATGGTAAAACAAAAAGGAACGAATTAGTTATAAGAGTACAACCTGGTGAAGCGTTGTACATAAAAATGATGACTAAATCACCTGGTATCACTTTTGATATGGAAGAAACAGAATTAGATCTCACGTATGGCAATAGATACAAGGTGTGATTAAATATTATTAATTATAAATATAATAATAATAATCATCAAGGATTTGTTGAAAATAAATGTTAACATTTATCGTAGCATCTGAAATTACCTGACGCTTACGAGAGATTAATTTTGGACGTTTTTTGTGGATCGCAAATGCATTTCGTTCGTAGCGACGAACTTTCCGAAGCGTGGAGAATTTTTACACCTCTATTACATCAAATCGAACAGGAAAAAATACTACCGATTCCTTACAAGTAAGTTATTATTTTATGTTTATTTTTTAATTTTCCACTGACGTGTGTTTTAACTAAATTTATATACAAATTTATAGATATGGCTCTCGAGGACCAAAAGAAGCCGACGATAAAGCGAAGGAAAATAATTTTGCTTATTACGGTTCCTACAAATGGATATCTTCGTAAGATATTTAAGATATTTAAGAAAAAACAAACATTCAATTTATATATAATTGTGAAACTGATAAAAATTTAAAAACCAATTTATTTTTATACAATCTGTGATTGTGATATATCAAAATTTTGTACAATAATTAAGATGGCATTTCTGTAATTTTGTATACAGTATTTATCAAACTTTCTACATTGATGACACACACACATTATATATATATATATACATATATTTTGGTATTACAGAGAGACATGTCCTATTTTTATATATATATATATATGTATTCCTTTTAATGCAGTTATACACGAAACATTTTTCATAAAAACTCGAGTTCATTTATTTCGGGGTAAAAATACAAAGCTATTTTCTACTTATGTTATACTTTTATTAAATCTTGACAATTTAAACATTGTGCCAATCATTTGAAATGTAACATACATCGGTTAAATAATATAAATTACAGAAAGAGAGAGAGAGAGGATGATATTGGCTTGATATTGTTTAAACATATATCATAATAAATAAATCGAAGAAAGTTGATTCACATATATTTTCGTTTCTAAAATCGTATAAGACTGTAGTTTTGAATATTATACAAGCCAATTGTGATCTGTGTGTATGTACTATGATATTATACATTTACATATAGTGCTATGTTATTTCTCTTCGACTCTTTCTTTTGTTTATACAAAAAGATCAATTACGTTTGGAATATATAAGTCAATAAAATTTCTATTCCTTTTTTTTTCCTTCTTTGGCGCAATAAACATAAATCAATTGAATTATTTTTAGGATGCTGTAGTTGAACACCAATGTTCTAAGACGTTATAATTTTACTTGCATATTGTCACTGTTATAATGGATAAGATGGGTACATATAAAACTCATACAAAATCTGGAAAGTTCGATTTGGTGTAATACATCATATCGTATCGGGAAATATATCCGTTGCGTTATTATAAATAAATGTATATAAAGCTAGATGATATAATAAGAAAAATATTAAGTCATAAATAGCAATATAATGTGTCTTAAATTTTTAATAATTACATATAGAAGAGATAATATACCGAATGATTATTAGTATTCAAGAAATAAATATTTGTTGCCATCAACAGTAGAGATTGTTCAAATAATATAATAAGAAAAAGTAAAAAAGAACAACTCGTATTTCATTTTATAAACATTCACTCTAAAATTAGCTAGTTTGTTAAACATTTGCTATATTAGAGCCATCCAAGTACAATGTACACAAATAAAAAAGAAATTAGATTATGATGTTGATATGGCAATGTCTTTTGAACACTTTTCACAGTAGTATATGATTTGTAAAAATGTCAAAATTTGATCCAGGTCTATCAATCGATGAAAATACTATTTCTATACTTTACACTTATTCAAAACTTTAAATTTCACAAGCTTCAGGATCCAACAGTTCATCCCAGTTAATACTTCTTTGAAACACTTCCTGTTGTAACCATAATTCGTAATGCTGTTTGAATTCTTCTGTTAATTTTACGTTCGTACCGAGTACAGAAGTAACAGACGTATCAACAGGTTCTAATTCTTCGTCTTTAGGAGCATTAGAATATCGTCGATTATTAAATTGATCAACACAAGTACGTAACTCACATTCCTCGACTTGAAAATCCCATGGTCGTGCTTCTAAATCTATGAAACGTATGCGCGTATAATAACATATGAAGAAATATAAAATTAAATGACCGATAAAACTGCGATTAAAAATGCAATAAAATGAATATTTACCGTTACCATAGGCCCAGTCGTCGTTAAGACGATGCCTAACTTTAGCATAAATTACACTTATAGTTTTCATATTTGTCTTCCGCCATTGTCGTCCGAGATATTTAGTTTGCATTTTCAACAATTTTAGAACATATAATTGCATCATAGCATGTCTCACTTTTAATGTACGTTTTAGAATGGGTGCTGACTTAAAAACTACTAGCATCTATGAACGCGAATCAAAATAAATGTTTTCTTTTTCTTTTCTTTTCTATTAATCATTGACTAATTATTAAAAATATTAATATAACTTACCATAATTCTACTGTGTTTCCATTTGGTTAATTTATTCAAAATTCTTAACAAATTAATACATGAAAAAATATTTCGCCAAGAGTACGTTTGATTGTCTCCAATTTCAAGACTTTCAGGCGTTAATTCTGGTTGATCACCAATAACACATATAGGAAAGTCCAAAATAGGAATTCTGTAATGAACTTAAAACAATTACAAAAGGAATAGTCAACAAATTTGTAAGAAAGATGCAATTTAACTTACACATGTCTTGCTTCAATATAAGACAAGATGTTTTGATTTAAAAACTTCAACACAAGAGGTATGCAGTTAGCAAATACTAAATGTTGTGACATAAATTCAAATTGATATATATGATTCAATTTGAAGTGTTTTAGTAAAAGAAGTAAAATAGCAGAAACTGCTTTAACAATTATTTCCTTATGTCTATTAACATCATTTCCCAATTTCATTGATTGAAAAACTGTCATTCTACAAATATAAAAATATTTCAATTAATCATAAAACTACTGTGTGTTTATTTTTACTTAATAAAAAATATTAAACATACGGCATTTCTTCTGGCAAAACATCCGCCATTATATTAATACTATCTGTCTTGGCTTTGCTGGTTGGTGCAGCAGCAAGTAAAATTTTTAACAATGCAATCATGTACTGTGGAAGGTTAGGTAATATGGCTTGATATAAAATTTCCGTTGGAGTTTGACGAAGAGGAGGTTCTGGAGTGCTCATTGGATTTCTAGCTATTTCTTCTTCCTCTTGAATTTGAACTTCAGCTAAAGATGTATACATATGCTAAAAATGTATATACATAATGAACCAGTTTTTTTAAATCTTCCATTACAGTACAAAATGAATATTTGGCTCACTCTTTTAAGCGTGTTAACACCTTCGTGTATCGGTTGTGGTAAACCAGCTAAACTCTCTCTATCTCCTTGTAATTTATAACCGACGAATTTAAGTCTGGACACTTCCAGGAACGTGTCAACATCTTTCTGTCTTACTTTTGGTGTCCATGGTAGACCTACAAGATAAAAATAAATATATTATAAACGGTCATTATAAATAACAAAATTTGTACTATTGTAAAAGTTAGCGATGTAGCTTATCTTTCCCTTTGTTCATCTGTGGAGTATAAGGCCTTAATTGAGATTGATTATATCGTTCTTCGTAATAAGTTTGATTCCAACCAGGAATACCTGGTTGACTTATGAAGTTGACTATCTCTCCTTCTCCTTCATTTGTTGTAGTATTATTTCCTGGTTCTCCACCCTCGTACTCCATACCTAAGCCTGGCTCATCTAATGAACTTTGTTTCATTAAAATCTATAAAATATTTTATTTCATTAGTAAATGTAAGAAATAAATATACACTATGTAAAGTGATAATTGTAACTAACCCGTCTAAGAGGTCTTTTATTACATTTCTGATTTTGTGTTTCTATTAAATCTGGTGCACTAGCAGGAGGAGAACTAGCCCTCATGGTTCTAGCTACTTCTATTGTATCTTCTTGTTCTGTATCAAGACCAGCTTCTTCCCTATATTTTTTCTTTAATTCTCTGAGTGTATCAATACCACCCAAAGAAACTAATATTAGTTTCCACAAGAGTAAAAGAACTTTTTTGATAGGAAAATGAGGTGCAGACCCGCTACAAAAACAAGTCACCATTCCGAGAAGTTTCACAATAAGTAATTCCTCGCCATACGGATTTACTGAAAAAGATAATAGGATAATAATAATAGTAATCGATTAACTTAGAATGATATTTTTTACTTTTGATAACTACCAAGTTCCTCTTTGAAAGATTCAACATAATCTGCATAAATGCTGTACTCTTTACTTTTTATTTCTTCTCTCATAACTTCTGTGATAATATACAAAACAGAGAGAATTATTCTCAAATCAACAGAGTCTGCAAGACTAACAGCTAACTTTCTCATTGCCAGGCTAGCAGTTGTACTATTTCTGTAAATAATAATAGGAAAAATCATATATATTAAAATATATTTTGTAACTATTTTATTATCAGAGAGAGAAATAAATTGAAACTTACTCAATTTCAATATTTAAAAGCTCTACGAATGCTGGAAAGACACCGGCTTCATAAAGCAACATGACATTTTTTCTTGTCCACTCTTGCTGTTCTTTATCAGATTGTACTTCAGCCCAACAGCCTTGAACTAAATATAAGATACAACGCGCAGCTTTCATCCTTAACTGTTTATTGGATACTTCCAATTGATCTAACAATTTATGTACAACTGATTTTTTTTGTGACTCATCTAACTTCTGCCACCATGGAGGATATAGCTTATACCATTCCATCTGATCTTCAAACGCCTATAATTAATAACATATATAAGTTATATGATATTAATATGGAACATCGTAAACAATTAAGTCGACACTATCTACGATCTTACTTTGAAATTGAGTTGCAACTCATATTGTTCGGTATAACTATATAATTCAGCAATTTCATTGGCATGTGTGTCTGCATCGTCATAAACAAAATCCAAATCTACACTTTTCGGTTCATCCTAAGAGGAAAGAAGAAAACTACATTAATAATAAAGCTTGTAAATCTTAATATTCCTTATCATAGTTTAAAGCGGTATGATTTAAAAAAGAATTTTATACATATATCACATAGTCTTAGTAATACGTATATATATATATATATATATACGTATACATATATATACATATATATATATAAAACAATCTATTGGAGATTAGGTTAAGAAAAAATCAATATACGACGTAAATCATTACTTGTGATCATCTGTCAATGTAATGATCATGATGACTAACTAGTGAAAGTGTACTTTTACTTTACCTCACTTACATCTGCATCAACGTTTTGTCGATAATCTCCACGTCGAAAATCCCGCTTCCCAAAAATAACTCCATCCGTCCGTAGGTCACATGACATTTTGTGATAATGATTAAAGTAGGGACGGGAGGAGAAACCGATGGACACATTTAAGGTAGACGATGTCTTAGAATTATTCCGATTTTCTACAACAAAACTGTACGAACATCACACAGGTTTACATTTGAACAAATACAAAATACTAATATGGACAATACATATTACAAAACGAAATAATTATTCCCGAATAAAAGCAACAGACATTTCTAAACTTCGATAATCGAATAACTGATTCAGAAGTTATTCTTACAAAGACTATAAACTGCAAGTTGTTCTCTAGGCTCGTTTCGTTTCGTCCGATCTGGACAAAACTGTCGCGTACAAGAGCATAGAAGTCGCGCAAGTAACTTTCCTTTCAACGAACCACACATATATATTATACAGGGTGTAACATAAATACACGACTAAACTTTAACAATGAATGCATAGTTGAAAAATAGATAATATTGACGTAATTCCAAAAATGATTCATTTCTGAGTTATCAAACTTTAACTATGATCTTAGTGTACTTCAATTACTATGTTGATATTTTCTTATATGGAATTTACAAAATGTCCATCTTCTGAAATAAACGAATACATAGATATTAATTTATTAAATTTTGTGAACATGCTCGTAGTTATTATTATGAGATATTTAATAAAATAAAGAATTCAACGAACATGTTTACATATTTGACACAATAAACATCATTTCTGTCTTTTTATGTTTACGTTAAATTAGCCAATCACGAAAGACATTTAAAGAGTAATGTGGTGGTATAGCGTGGAGTCCTGCAAATGGAGGGGCCAATAAACTCAAGTTCTCGAGAAACGCTTTTGTTCGATACAATTTTCTACATCTAGCAAAGCTTTTTATCTATTTAAAAAATTAATTGTATTAAAATATTGACAGAATGCAGGGTACAATAATAGAAAACTTAAGCGGCAAGAAACTTTCGGTGTTAGTAATTATGCTTATTATTGCACAAATTGTGTGCTTTTTAATAGGCGGCTTCATAGGTAAGTAATCTTAATAATATTTATAATTGTATTATAAAAGATTGTATTGTTGATCTTAACAATTTTTTCTTATTTTCTATTTCAATGTTTTATTTTGGGAAACAATAACTTTTTAATTTGTTTTAAATAATGTAATAACAATGGATAAGTAAATTTTGTTTATTTTTTTATTTGATATTAAAATTGTATTTAAAATAATAACAGCCTTAGTTACACTTATGAAATATTTTTCTTATTAATAAAAATTATTATTTTTTAGCACCTACACCTGCTACAAGCCAAAATATATTAGGTACACCTTGTGAAGATATAAGAATTAATGGAACTGAACCAGGTGCAGGAAAATGGTTTTATTCAAGAGGCAAAGGTTCTTGTACTTATGTGGATATAAATCATTTTAGTTTAGACAGCCATCATCAAGCACATCAGGTGGTCTATACATTTCTGGTAAGTATTTTATTATTATTTTAATGTGATATTAAATTGCAGAAATGTATATAAAACCAAAAAATTTGTTGGAATTATATTGCAGATGCCTGGTCCGCGTGGTAACTTGCAATTGGATTATTCTAGATGGCAACAAAATCTTATAGGAGTCTTGCAGGTGGATATTGTATATCATAGTCAAATTCAAATTGGTAAATTAATTATATAAATATATGTACATATTTGTGTAGTTAATATTTACTGATTTTAACAATAATTTATTTTTTTCATATAATAGCACCTAGAACTAAAATAACTCTGGATGCAAGGCTTGCTTATAGAAATAAAGAAGATCCGGAAGATGCATGGAAACCGTATGCTTCTTCTATAATAGAAAGAATCTTGGATTGTAGCATTGATGATGTAAATGATCAACCTTTTTTTCAAATCAATCAATCATTTATGATTTATTCATTAGTATTGTTTTATTTATAGGCCATGGAACAATATAACTATAATTGCAGTGTTGTACCTTTGTTTGAATTGGGATCATTATTCCATGATTATTATTTATTAAATATTCGTATTCCTGCTGATACTGATAGAAACATTAATCAAGGTTTAGGGCATATAACAGATTTATGGCTTACTGTAAGTAATACATTGAATATATAATTACATTTTGCATTTTAATTAATTGTAAATAACATATATAATATTTTAACTTAATTTCAGGCTATTAATCAAAATGGTGGATTTACAAAAGTATGGGTAAGTCTTAAAACTGTTTTCTTCCCGATTGTGATCTGTTTTTTGATATGGTATTGGAGAAGAGTTCACATGTTATCAAGATTACCTGCACTTTTGGAATATATGCTCTTGGCTTTAGGAATGGCTTTAACATTTTTAAATTGTACGTACTTATTTATACGAATATCTAATTACATTGACGTACAATTAATAAGTATAAATAATATATTCATTATTACAGTACCCATGGAATATTTAACTCTCGCATACGATATGCCATTTATGCTTCTGTTGGGTGATATCAGACAAGGAATATTTTATGCAACGCTTTTATCTTTCTGGCTTGTTTTTGCAGGAGAACATCTTATGGTAAGAATCCTTTTCTTTTATATACAAATAATTATTTTTTATTTTATTTATATTCCCACAAAATGTATTAATTATATTTTTTCTTTCATGTGATGCTACATTAGGTTCAGGTACGTTTAAAATATTATTAAAAGTTATATTAAAATTAATATTAATTTTTTTCTAAAATATAATGAAATGTGTTTAGGAGGGCGATCAAAGGAATTCCTTAAAATGTTATTGGCGTCATCTTTCTGCAGTGGGAATAGGATGCTTATCTTTATTCATCTTCGATATGTGTGAACGCGGAGTACAATTAAGAAATCCATTCTATTCAATATGGGTAACAGATGTCGGTACTAAAATGGCAGTATCCTTTTATATTTACAAAAAACTATGTAGATTTATACTATAATTTATTTGTAATATTTATTCCTTAAATAATAAATAATAGTTATCTTTTATCATTTTGGCTGGAATATCGGCAGGTGTATATTTAATATTTTTAACTTATATGATATGGAAAGTATTTATGAATATAAGTGTAAAAAGAGCTACATTACCTAGTATGAGTTCAGCACGTCGTTTACATTACGAAGGTGTGATATATCGTTTCAAGTTTTTGATGATTGCCACATTATTATGCGCTTCATTAACAGTTATCGGATTTATTCTTGGTCAGGTAAAGATTCCTGATGAAATTTTTAAAATTACTAATTTCTTATTTTCATAATAAAAAAAGAAACAACTGTATATTTGAAATAGGTTGCAGAAGGACAATGGAAGTGGGACGAGGAAATAGAATTACAAATGACATCTGCATTTTTCACTGGAGTTTATGGGATGTGGAATATTTATACTTTAGCATTATTATGTCTATATGCACCATCTCATAAACAATGGCCGATTGAACCATCAGGTAAATATCACTTATTATTTTATTTGATTAAAACCTATTTAATATTTATAGATATCTTTAGCTCGTGCATAAAAATACATAATGGATAATCGTGATTAAAATTCTATATTATGTAAAATCGTGAATTACAGAACACAGTATTAGCGAAGAGATTGAATTCTCGCGGCTTCCTACTGATCCCAACGAGATGTTATCACTCACAGCATTTGCCCGAAAAACAGCTGTGGAATAAATATCTTAAGTACTTATTTGTTAAAAAGTAGAAAAGATCTGTAGATTTTTCAGTATTCACAGGATAATAATAGCGGATACGACTGATAATATTTAAAGCATCAATTTTACATGCCAAAACTATTTATTGTTCCAAATATTTGGGATTTTTAATCTACTTAAACGAGCTTTTAAGTTACTATATCGCTTATATAATAATGTGTGATATATAAAATTAGTATGAAAACCAATTGCTTGACGGATTAGATAAAAAAAATATCGAAAAGCAGAAACTTTTTTCTTCCAGTATATTGGTAGAACAAATAGAGTGAACAAAAATGAACTTGTATACCTTATACACAAATCTTTATAAAATTTATACAATTTTCATAAAAAAATTTTGTATCGCTATAGTCGACATTTGAAAATTCAGAGAAAATTTGTAGATCCTATATCTTATGGTATGACAAAAACAAACAGTATACGAGAGATCATTTTTATCTATAGAAAAATTACTCCAGTATTTGTTTAACTTAATTATTTTGCATTATATGTGCAATTATAGAATTTACAAAAGGTATTAATATTTTTAAATTAGCAGTCGAT
This sequence comes from Polistes fuscatus, assembly GCF_010416935.1. Classification (NCBI taxonomy): domain Eukaryota; kingdom Metazoa; phylum Arthropoda; class Insecta; order Hymenoptera; family Vespidae; genus Polistes; species Polistes fuscatus. The sequence goes on from NW_025113101.1 coordinate 2,583,864, forward strand.
GAATATATTATAAGCAATATAGAAGTAATATAGAAAATAGAAATAGAAAATAGATCGATCATGTATTTAGTTCATCGTATTTTATGAATTTCATTAATTAAGAGAAGAACCCGTTCCGTCTTGTTATAGTACATATCATTGCCAGGCAATTATTATATCTACATTTAATCTTTATAAACCTGCATTTAATCATACATTTATACAACAATATTATAAAACAAATTAGAATTGAGATTATATCCATAAACTATAGCAGCATTTTTCTCATAGTATATAGGATGTCACGTTTTATTAGTATGACTTGCACAATTCATGACGTAATTTGCATGTTGGATCGAATATTTTAGAGAACACAAATATCAATAAGAAATTTCGTGCCAAGTCAATTGAATCTAATTATCCTGTTCTTTATCACATTTTCTCATTATATAACGGTTATAAGTTAATAGTAATTATATATAATATATATAATACTATATATATATATATATATATATATTATATAATTTACGTATTAAAATTAGAAATAATTTAATTTAATGAGAGAAACATTATTGCAAGTCAAGTATTCAGGATTTTATTCAAAGTGCAATATTGCTTCTTATGTTTTAAATAAGTTGCTTAATATTAACTAGAATATTATGTAGAATACTTGTAGATGAGATAAAATTATAGACGAAACTTAAAAGATAACGATCTATTAAGATATTTAATACGTTTATATATTTTTCACATGCAAAATCATTACATTCATTTGGTATCATTTTGACTGATTTTTTATACTTAATTATTAATATACTACAATGCAGGTGGAACAAAAGTACAATATATTTTATTCAGGAAACAAAATAACGAACATGAACATTTTAAGAGATTATATATTGTATTTTATAATAGAAATGAAATTAATTGTGCTTTAGGTAACATTGCATTTTTAATATGATGTGAAATTTTTTCTAATCTCTACATTAATATACATTTTCTAATTTAGTGAAATTTTATACTTTTTTTAATAAATAATTACATCTGTTGTGTAATTGTGTTAACATTTTTTTTAACTACTATTCGAATGTTTTTAAAATAGAAAAAGAAAATATTTTAAAAAATTTGATTTTGGTGCGACCAATCTAGATTTCTCTTATTTGCCAAAATTCGACCAATTACAGGCCACATAAGACATCTATCTTTGTATTGTACCTAATATTATTTTGTTTATCAACTTTCTGTACGTAGATACGCAACTAATTTAACGTCGCTAACGTAACGTAATATAACGTAATCAACGATGGATCTTGCATTAGTTATTGAAAAAGGTGTTTATTCGACGTTATTAAATTTTCAAGCGATCGATTTTTCACGCTATGAAACATAATACTTCCTTTGAAATTCGATTAATATCAAATAAAAATAAATTCTTCTCAATTCGAAGAGAAAGAAATATATCGGAACGTATTTTTCTACCGTATTGTACGGAAATAGATTCCTCTTCTATTTTTGGTAAGTCATTTAACGATTAAAATATAGGTTAGACATTGATAAAACATGCATAATGTTACACATTATGCATTTTTATTAGAAATACGAATTAATATTTAGTCAAACCGACATTTAACTTTGGAATGTTCGATTTTTGGCATAAAGAATATGACGTTTCTTCGTATATAAAATAAAAAAATATCATATAATATATATATATATACGTGTATAAGAGAATAGATAAGGTCGTTCTAGAAATTTCGAGAACCTGCTAACGTAGGTTCTAATGTAATAAAATGTTGAACGCACGAGAAGTTTGAAAAGCCCGCTTCTGTTGGAACAAGATGGTGGCTCAAACGGTAGAGCGCTATCTCGCGTGAATGAGTCGAAGCTCGTATGGGTCGCGGTAGTGACAGAAGGAGAGAGAGAGAGAGAGAGACAGAGAGAGTGAAAGAGCGAGAGAGTGAGAGAGTTTGATGAGCGGAGTGGTGGAGGTAAGGAGAGTCCAGCACGTCGAGGAGAGAGAGCAGTATCGCAGATGCAGTGAAGTCGTCCGTGGGTTGACAGGTTGTGTGTGGTGGGTGTGAAGGAGTGCGAGAGAGAGAGAGTGAGAGTAGTGTGAGGGGGGAAGAGAAGAGAAGAGAGCTAGCCGATGGTAGCAAGAGAAAGAAAGAAACAGAAGAAAGGGACATTGTTTTGTTGTGCGTCGAAGAGACGCACTTGAGATCGTGCATTGCTCGTGGTTATTCGTAGCGAACGACCGACAACGAAATGATTCTTTGAAGTTTACAGAGAAGTCCTCTCTTGATTGGCTTATAGAAGTGTGCGAGAACAAAGGGTGGAGGATATACTACACGACACGTCAAGTAATTTCGGTCTATCGGTCGATCGGTCGTACTGTTGGTTGTACTATCGGTCGGGACGGAGGGGTGAGAGAAAGAGAGATAGAGAGTAAGAGGAGGGAGGAGGAGAGGAGAGGAGAGAGTGAGACGGAAGGACAGAGGAAGGGACGACGGATTGACGGACGGACGATCTGACGTTAGTTCAGATTCGGTTTGAGACTCGGAGGATCAGTCTATTTTGTTCACTTTGTCGTTTATTTTAAATCACCAACCGGGATTTATTTTTTTGTTTAAGAAAGAGAAAAAGAAATTTGGTTGGCCGTTGACGACGACGTCGTTGTCAGCAGCAGCAGTGTATATCGCGCGTCACTGTTTATTTGAAAGTTTCTCTCTTTCTGGCATTGACACATTGACGATAATCAAAACGAAAGTCAAAACAACTACGACGAAGACGGCGACTAGGACGGCGACTAGGACGACGACGACGACGACGACGACGACGACGACAACGACGACGACAACGACGACGACAACGACAAATACAAAGACGAAGACGAAGACGAAGACGTCGAACGGTGATTATTGGGTGCGCGTGTCTTTGTTTTTCTTTCTCGGTGCTCGATATTCAGGAGCTTTGTTGGTGCGACGGACAGAGTGCGTGTTACCGTGAAAAGGAGACGAGGACGAGGAGAAGGAGGAGGGCAAAAAGAAGAAGAAGAAGAAGAAGACGAAGAAAAGAAGAAGAGGAGTCGGTTGCTTTGGCGTTGGAGGAGGAGGAGGAGGAGTTTGTGGTGGCGGTGGAGGAGGAGGAGGAGGCGGAGGAGCAGCGTTTACCCGTGAGTTCACGAAGTCGTGCGCGCTGGATACGTAGCGGACTCTCGTGGAGGACCTTCGTGCGTGGAGCTACGATCGAGCAGCACAGCTGATCCAAGGACTCGGGTACGAAGGGCTCTTACACATTGCCAGTAATAATCGACAAATATGTCGTCCCCCAGCGCTGGAAAACGTCGTATGGACACGGACGTTATCAAACTGTATCCTTATACTTTATAAACTATTGCTTACTTCTCCCTTATTCTTACAAATTTTCTCTGATAATCAACAACCCCTTGTCTCGAAGCATTTGTTCATATTTTTTGTTTCTCTCCATTCTCTTTCTCTGTTCTTTGTTTGATTCTGTCTGCTGCTGTCTCTACTATACACACGTGTTCACAATAGAACATAACAGCGAGCGACTCGTTCGTCGTATACGCATTCATGTTTTCTCTTTGCAAGTGCATGCATAGAGAGAAGACGAGGGTGCACGTATGCGAGCGTGAGCATGATGCGCACACGTATGTTTGTAGGTGTGTAAGTATATGTATAAGCAGCGCGTGTGTCGGCGGCGGCGGTCCGTTTGTTTATTGGGGGCACATACGATCGACCATGCCTCCTGCTGCTATTGCTGCTGCTGCTTCTGCTGCTTCTACTACTTCTACTTTTACTACTACATTTAAACTCTTTTCGGAGAGAGGGAAACGACGAAGAATTTGGTAGAGATGAGGGTGATGGTAAGGGAGGGAATCACGGGAGAAATTTGCACGGCAAGTTGCATCAATGTCACACACGGGCCAACGGCAACGTTCGTCGATACCTTCGACCAGACGAGAAAGTAAAAGAACAAACGTGTTTCATTTTTTTGTTTTTTTTTTTTTCAGATATACCTGTCGATAGCTGCACAGCTGTTTTTAAAACAGCTGATTGTACTTATTTACTTAAATTCATATACATACATACATACAAACATCTTTCCCACACTCTCTTTTCGTGATATATTAAAAGTTTATTCTAGTTTGAGATTATACACTTGAAAAATACGCACGCGCGTATGCATCTTCGTCCGTTGCATCTACTCGATACGATCATTTCGGATATGTGGCAGACAAAGAAATAATAGAAGGCGAACAAAGAAGGGCAGTAGTCTTCTTTCCCAATGGCTACACGTTCAAAAAATTCTTTTCCTTTTATATCTAAGCTTCTCAGAATTTTCTTTTTCTCTCAGTTCATCTTGTCTTTGAAAATTTGTTAAATTCTAAATACGTTTTTCTTTTTTTTTAGACACATGTATATTCGTCCAAGGTAAAATTTGATTTACGTATATGCGTGTTTTTGATAGTATAAATATATAGATCGAAGAAAATTTCACAAGACATTTGAATCGACAATCAATCACGGGGTTTGAAGTTGAATGAGCTTTGCTTCGAGCGTGTGCGTTCAAAGGGGTTGGAAAAGAAGGGTGGGAGGGAGATAACGCTCGCGTGAAAGATCAGTAATGGAGACGTCGCATCGCTTTTCGGCCTCGATTCGTCGTTGAACATACGAATGACACGGCTCTTCGCAGTTGGACGTAAAAATAAAACGGACGACTATAGAACGTAGTCGTGCGAACGTTACTCTGACGCACATCGGGGGCGAATCGATGCTTTTTCGCGAAATTTGGTCGTACGTCTTTTTTTTTCTCTTCAAATTTCTTTTCTACGAATCGATAAAACTCGTCTCGATATAAAAGTATTTTGCAGCGTATCGATCGAAGGAATTAGAATGATTTCAAATTTCCCGCGTTCACGGTTACGTTCGATGATGGTATTTCGCGTATTATCGATAAAGAAAACGCTTAACGCGCGAATTTCTCGCCTACGTAAATACGCGTGCGTTTAAAACGCGAGCACGCACACATCTACTATGCTCGCTTAATCTTTCTTAGGTAGGAATCGACCTCGAGCTACGAAAATTTACTTCCCGTTTGACGTAATGCTTTGTCGTCGCTTCGATGACTCCGCTACGTGGATAACTTGATACACGAATCGATATTTTATTTACTTTAGTACTATACTTACAGCACTACATTTGCTAATTCAACAACTAGTTTTTTAACTAGTCTAAAAGTATTTTTTTTAATAATTACTTCCAAGTAATAGTCGATTTCGTATAAGTTCAAATATTTATATAATAACAAAGTAATATTTATTATAATAATTATCGTAAAATCAAATAAATAAATAGAAAAGTAATAAAATTAAGAATGCAGAAATTGAATTGAAAATGTATCGTAAAGAACCGGTTTTTTCGCGGTCGTGCGGTACGTTAAGCGTTAAATGACATTTATTCGTATATTTACGGACGAACTATCGTATTTATCTACTTTCGTCGAATTTGCGAACTATACAAATGCATATCCAGCTAAAATTACTCCCTATATTGTAATATTGGAGATACTCTAGAAAATTCATGCGAACGATCGTTCTTGTTCCCTTTTTCGATGTTTCCTTTAAAAGGACAAACAATTAGGAAAAAGTTTGCGTATAAACGAGACTTTCTCGCGTTTTCCCGCGATATATCGATCAGTCTTTGTGTCTAGCTGCGTTAAAGTCAGAGCAAACGCTTCGACGAGCAAAGCAAACATGTTGACTGGTTATCTCTGTCCTTCTTCTTCTTCTTCTTCTTTCGGAACCCTTCCTTTAGAGCTACCTTTCCGTTAACTTTACGTTCCTAGGGCTTTTATCTTTCGGTCCTGCTGTGACGCAGTTTACATATACACTTGTCGACGTTTCTTACGTTGGATGATCTATTTTCAGAGATCGAAAACTTCGCTCGTCGCATGCGAGAACCTTTTAGTAACGCATATACGTCCTTTCGTTCATTCAATAGTCAGTTAAACCCTGACGCAAACCATTTTCTATTCTATAAGTAAAAAGATATAAAAGATTCTCTAACGCGTCGTCGATACAATGGCAATGACAACGACATTATCGTGCGTTTCAATTTTTAATTCTAATTTGTAGATTGGTGATTCAGAGGTTGCGCGAAGCAGAAATTATCAATGCTAACGAACAACTGGAAAATTATAAGAGAATTGCGTAGGTTTTCAAATTTTTCTATTATACATTTTAATATATTTATATATACGTTTGTTGATCGCTAGTTTTTTCTTTTTTTTTTTATTTATTTATCTACGTAATAGATTACGTTATCAATGGTAGATACTTCTCTTGATAATCTTTAAAAATGTTTGATCTTTTCAGTTATCTAGTTGCTCATTATTTCTAGTAAAACAAATATTACAAATTCAAATAATACTATCTAGCAGATATCGTAAAATATTTGAAATATTATTTTCGAAGTATGTAGCACCATTTGGAGAAAAATAATGACATTGCTATCCATTTGAAGCAACCACCAAAAGTGAATGTAACATTTGCCACGTTGAATTATATATTTTACGTATCTTCCTATTCGAGTTCAACGTCGCGTTAAAATACTTCTCTATCCCGTAAATCACTATTTCAATTTAATTTTCGAAAATGGAATGACGCTTGTGCTCCGTCGTTCGGGTTGGTCTTCTTCTCTTCCTCTCATGGTTTACAATAAATCCTTTCCTTTCATCTCGCACACCGTGTTCTTCGTCGTTTGCTTGAACGTTCGAGCAACCACCACATCAGATTTTATGTACCAATTTCAAACCGTGTTTGCCCCTGACTCATCAAACTATCTTGACCAAGTAGTCTTCCTTCTCTTCTTTTTCAAAGTAACAAAATTCGTACGACGCGACGTGTAGCAAACGTATCTAATATTAGTTTTAATTTTGTAGATGTCGTACGTATAACAAATACGAATATTTTCTCGCGAAAATTCTTTGAACCAAGATTTTGAAGGATCAATTTCTTTGCGAAAACGCATTATTGAAATTCTGAAAATGTTATAACGGTAAAGTGTCCTCTAACCGAATGATTTTCTTCGTATGTTTCTGGGATATTAAGCAAATCGATTAAATTCTAATGAACAGGGCTATCAACGGGAGAGATCCCTAATGGTTTCGCTTTAATGGAATAGGTTCTCGTTATACCGCGTGAACATGTTTATCGACATCAATTCGAATTCTCGTTTACTATCCCGAACGAATCTCGCAATGGAAATTGCAATTCGATCCAATAATATTGTATTTCTTATTACCGATATACATCAAAGAAAATAAGTTCCGATGATGGTTCGGGACTTGGTTACGTTTGCGTAAATCCTGCAAAGTTGTTTGATTTTTTATCGATTATATCATCAAACTTTGTTAGATCTTAGTACACTGGCGTGATTCTTGGGCGAGGCATCGGGACGCACCTTTTCGAATGGAAAAAAGAAAAAAGAAAAAAAGAAAAACATATACGTACAAATGAAATTACTCGGCAGCAAGATGATTTTTTTCTCGAACATTAGATTTTGAAATTCTCTCTTTATACAACAGGTATATGGAAGTTTAGTAGATAGAACGTATATATAACGCATCTCCCTGTGCTTTGTTCAACGTGGAAGGCAGGAGGAAACCTTGATGGAATCGTAAGCAGAAAGGTCGTTTCATTGTAGGTGGTTATTGAAACGATACGCGCGTCCTCGAGACGTTGCGAGTCCGCCGATTCGAAGGAGAATAGCTAGTATCGTTCTTTGTTTTTTTTTTCTCAACGAATCACGCGACAGTTTTAGATTAAACGTTTACGCGTGTTCCATGTTGAACACAGAGAGAGAGAGAGAGGGAGAGAGAATATTCCGGATCGATTGGAATTTGTAGAAATTTAGTTGGAAACCGATCGATGACTTAGTGACTTACATTAGTCTTAGTAAGGTATCGTGATATGGGAAGAGGAGGAGGAGGAAAGAGAAGGAATCTTTGAATGTGAAGCACAATCTAGAAACTGTGCGACCTCGAACGCGCAAGCGTATTTCCTCGTGGAAGTAGGAAAACTGTGTTGGGGCCGTTCGTTAAACATAACGACACGAGTTTTCATTAAGTATTCCAAAGCGTTCGGAAACGGAACGTTCCACGGTTATATATTCGAACAAAGTACTGATTATATTCAAACGCAATTTTTCTAACGATCCCATCTATCCGTCTATCTATGTATCTATCTTTATCTATTTTTCTCTTTTTACCGGGAACACAATCGTTACGTTTTCTTACGTTTACAATCTAGATAGGAAACTTTTCTCTATCTCGGGTCTCGCTATCGCGTTAACTTTAATAATAACCGTAGCCGTTTCTACCGTTGGATTTTATTATTATGTATTGCACACAACGAGCGGCACCTTATCGTTCATAATATTCTTATTATTTTTCGTTCTTCTCGTTTCGACTTTTTCGATTATCTCGATTCGCAATGCGTAATCGCGACAACAAAGCGAGAACGAGATTATAATTTTCATATTGTAAATTCTAGCGATATTTCAAACGAAATCTTTAGATTTAATCGTGAAAAAGTCATTTAATAATTATCTAAGGAATATATTTGTATTTATTTGAAATACAAATGCGTGCATTAGAGTATTTATAACTTTATTTATAAATAACGCAAAGATTTATCTAACCCAATTTGCGTCAGAAGACGACTTTATATATTCTTTATCTTTTCTAGTACGAAGCTTGTCTCTTTCTCTGTGTATGTTTAAACCGTTGCCTTTAATTAGATTTTTACTATCTCTTGTTTTTTTCCTTTTAATATTTTCTTCCTTTCCTTTCTCTCTTCGTGTTTACTTTTATTCCGTAATGATGATAGAGCTAAATTTAATGAATCCGAGCGAACGAGTTATTCGCGGTTTCCACGATTCCACGCTTTGCACGTTTCGCGTCTCGTGTTGGAATACTTCGAAATATGTGTTATGTGTATATTGGGAAACGCGTATGCGCGTCCAGGAAATGGAGTAGATTTTTACTTTCCTCTAGTACATCGTTTTGCTTTTTTTCTTTTTTTTTCGAATAGAATACGTTCACATTTTTGCGATCTATGAATTTCCTCGACAATATTTTTTTTTAAAACGAAAAATCATTTCCATTATATTTTCGAACTATTGATTTTATTTTCTTTCATCGGTATACAATATCGATAATAGTAATTGAAAAATAAAATGAATCGACCTATTCCCATTGGAATTGGTTGATCGATGTTATAACATAATCCCGGTTTTTTCGTCGAGCGAACATTCCGCAATGTTCGTTTCACTCGTACACAAATTTATTCGTAATGAAAAATATAAAAATAATGTAAAAAAAAAAAAAATAAAAGGGGAAAAGTAACTATCGTAGAAATACGCGAGCACTTTCTAACGAAGTTCATTGAAAGTTCTGCTTACTCGCAAGAGATAAAATCGTGCCAATGACCTGCGCGTCAACCGACGTGTATACGATATTCGATAGACAATGATAAAACGTGTCATTTTGCATCTTTGCAAAAGTTTTCAATTAATCCTCTCAAAAAAAAGAATAGAAATAAACGTTTATTGTAACTCCCGCTTGGGTTACAACGTCGTTGTTACGTTACGTTACGTTGCATCGATCGTAACGATTATGGCAGTTGCCCTGAGATTGTAAAACGTGTTTTCTCGATCGAGAAATGGAGAAAGAGAAAGAGAGAAAAAAGAATATTGACATTTCTAACGTTTTTCTCTAAATTTCTTATCGCATTTTACACGATTAATAACATCGGATTCATCAATTTACCTTTAAAACGATTCATTATTTCAGCATTGTATTTTTCCTTAATTTAATATTGTAAAACAGAATAGAAAGCAAACACGAGGTGACGATCCTCGGAGGACTCAATGAATTTTCCGTCAAATTCTACGGACCACGAGGGAGTAAGTATTAATCAAATATTTCTTTTTTATCCTTCAAATATTATTATATCGCATGTATGCAAATTACCGAGCGAAAAAACCTTCCAATCCATCCTCGCATATATATCCAAACTATTGATCGGCAATGTATACGAATTCGATAAATATATGATTTATTTCTTACGAAAGGTATTCGAAATATTATATATTCGAAGTGCCCCGAATGTATTCGAAGTCTTTAATATTTAGTAGGACCACCTTTGGCATTAATAACATGCTTTCTTTTACAAACTTTTTCTGTAACACTTGGCGATATGGAATCCCATACTTCGAGTCATCGTAATTATCATCATCTAATCGTAACTATCGTATACATGTATTTAGATTTACTTGAAACTTTACCCATATAATTTAGATAGTCATATCTCCATCCAATGTTAATAATATTTCATGGTAAGTGTTTAAATATTTTCACGAGTCACTATATATATATGTATATAGTCCGTATTATTTCTTTGCGTGCGAAGAGATCGTAGACTATAAGAATTTTCTTCTACGCGTCCTGCATCCATTCAAACGCATACACGTGCATTATTATACATATACAGAATCCTGAAACGAAGGATCGTTTTACGCGTTCGCATTGCGTCTCCGTCTATTTTGATATTCCAAGGTCGACGCGCTTTTCTCGGCACACCGGATATACTTATGCAATGGCGCGTACTTACGCTTTCCATGGTTGTTCGCATGCGAAGAATTTCATCGATTGGTGGTAGCCGTATCGCCGATCGAAACTTTCTTCCCTTCTCGTTAACGAGGAAGAGTTTATTAATCGTAAGATTAAATCGGGAACGACTCGAGAGTTTCCCCTTCGAATCTATTTGATACCCGTCCTCCCCCTTTCTCCTATTTCTATTGTCGCGTATGATGACGTTAGATTGGGGCAAATGCAATTGCGGTTTCAATTATTTCAACTTTGCTACCGGTTTTTTCTAGTTACGTTTGTTCCACTTATGGTCAGAATGTATTTAGTTTCATAATAGACCATTATAATAGTGAAATTGGCATTATCAATGTTTAGAGAAAGAAAGGAAGAGAAAGAGAGGAAGTTGTCGTACGTAATTTCTATTTCGTAGCGAATACGAAACGATTTTTCGTTTGGGAACCGAAACGAGATATTTGAATTTTCTAAGATAAATCGTATGCACAATGGGGGTAATATAATTTTAAATGATAAGATTAGTTCGTTCTCTTAGAGAGAACGTTTTGATTCCACAAAAGTACCTTGTCAATTGGCTTCGCTGCTGGCACTTTGACGAAGAGGAAAATTGTGTAACGAGCGCAGAGTTGAACCTTCTTCTTCGCGACTACGCTCTTTACTACTACTACTACTACTACTACTACTACTTGTGCAAATCGTAGACGTTTAGAAACTCTGCTGGAAAAGTGAATATAAATTTAAGCAAGGAAAGGGATCGTTGCAAGCGCAACGGCAGTTTTGCGATGAAGTAACCGTGCTTACTCTCTTCCCGCTAATTATATGATTATTTCCTTTTCTACGTTTCACAAGTCGGATTATCGCGACTGCAAATCGATAATTGCTTTTCGACGAGTACAAAGAACTTAGATCGACCAATCGATAAAGCGAAAAAAAGAAAAAAAACGATTAAACAAACGTATTTTCTTTTAGCACTCGTCGTTTAGTAAGAAAACGAAAACATCGAGGAAAGAAGAAGAAGAAGAAGAAGATTGAGTCTCCTGAAATCATTTTGACGTTACGAAAAATGACGAAAATAGATGATGATAAGCTTTGTTATTTTTTTTCATTGTTTTTGTCGACGGTATCTCCGTTAAGCGAAGAAATAATAAAATTAACAGTGCTTATCATTCAAAGGCACATAGACCTTATCGATTTTTTATCCGACGTTGTGCAATATTTCATTTGTTCAACGTTTAAAGATCATCTCGTTATAACACGTTCGCGGGACAGTTAAAGTTTCAGCGAGGAAAAATAAGCGCGAAAGTCATTTTATTTTCAAATTAGTCGTAATATCGAAAATTTGATTAAACGCATTTTATAAGGGCAGTCAGATTATCATAGATTATAAATATATGATATATAAAATTTCATTTTTCCTATTTTCTTTATCTCGATCGAGTGCATTGTACTACTGAACAATATATTAGCGCGGTAATATTAATTATCCGAGAGGGTCGCAAAGATAAAAGTAAATACGCACGCTACTCGTCGGGTTGTCGAGTAAAAGAAGAGTAGTAAAAGGAGTTTGCTTTGGAAAGGTTCGTTTGGAAATGGCTGTAAACGAGCAGTCGCTTGATATACATCGCAGATACCGCAGTGCAACGGGTGACCCACTTTACTCTCGGGAAGGCTTTAGTACGCCCTAAGATTTTTCCTATCCGTATACGCACGCTCGGGTCGCTCTTCATTTTTTATAACATTCCACAAAAGTCATTTTTATTCGATCGTCGTATGGACGATTTATCTCGTATACACCGTTATTTCGACGATAGATTCTCATTAGGTTTTCTTTCTATCCAAATTATTCGAGTGTTCTATCTTCTCGCGTTATATTATTGTTGCATTTTAAAAGTTGGTGGAAGTTACGCAAGCGCATCGACACATTCGCCGTGCAATTTTCGAACGTATATACATATATGTTATTTCGCTAACGTGCGTCATAGAAATTCCGATCGAAGGGATTTTGAATAATACCTACGATATATATAAGATTAATACCCCCCCTTCTACCCGCTTGTTAGATATTTATTCGAATAAAATAGTTAGATTGGATTATTAAGTTGAACTTTGAAATAATGCCAATACCTTGTTTGTTCGGTTAAACTTAAAGCAGTATTGGTGGTGGTGGTGGTGGTAGCAATAACAATTACGATGATAGATGTTCCATTACTAATTTAGCTACGCATTGACGTACGATTTGATTACAAATCCAAAGATGGATTTGCTTGCGTTCACTTGCATTCTGTTACAACGGTACGACGGGGCATGAGTCAATAGTAGGGGAACAATTCCGTGATTATACTGTGTACAATTCTGTGATATTATAAAACGAATCTGATATACGAGAAAACACTTATTTTCCGATATAACATTTGATTTAATTATTTAGAAACATCGTTTTCCATTATATATAAATGATATTATATGAAAGCGTTGGAAAATTGTATAGAAATTTATTTTCTTCTCTATTGTTGAAATAATAATAAAAGAATTGTTAAAATATGAAATAATTCGAATGTTATATGCGTCAAGTTTCTGCGTGCACGCGCATAATAAATTGCAAAGTAACGAAAATACCACCGAGCGTACTATTTTTTTGATAATTTACTAAATTACAAACTTAGTTCGTTATTCGGTGAAATGATTTAATATGCAATGTCAAAAATGGATAATAAAATGCGTTGATATTTGTACGAGGACAAAAATAGGATAATATAAAAGAAAGCAAAGAGATAACGAAGCGAGGATGAGTGTTTTATCGTTATGGAATTATACAAATTATAGTATCAATCGCATCGTTTAGCGAACAAAAAAAAGAAAGAAAAAACAAATAAACTAGCTCTCTTTCGCTTATCAAAGAAAGCTTTAAACGTTTCTAATGAACATTATTGATAACAATGTGACGCTAATCATCGTCGTCGTCGTTTAAAGAAAGTGTAGTTTAAGTAAGTTGACTCGACTATACGTTTCCTAGGAAGTACCTTCGAATAAGACTGCTTTATGTTAGAATTCTTCCTTCGTTCTATTCAACGGTAACACAACCGATGCACGGTGATATTGCATAGTAATTCTATGTTCGTTAAAAGTTTCAACGTTTTTCTCGTTCGTTCGCAGTTTATCGTTAAAGACAATTTGCATGTGTTTAATTATTCTGTTTATTCTATTTTGCCAACGTTGTAAATAAGAAAGAGAGAAAGATTTAGATCGATAGGATCGAGAAGGAAAGAGAAGGAATAATCTTGAAGTAGATAGATAAAAAGGTCGAGCACGTTTATCAAATCGCACGATGCTCGACAATCTTGGCTCCTTGTTACCAACACTGCTCTTTGTTTTACGAGGCGAAAACGAACGATGATAAATATCGTTCAATTTCGTCTCTCTTTCTCTCTCTCTCTTTCTTTCTCTCTTTCTTTATTTATTTCTAATTGCAAGTGTTTGTCTCTTCCACCTACGCTCTACCGTCTCGTTAACGATGATTCATCATATTTTATTTTCTCCACATCGGATCTCCTTGTTAATAAAACGAAGAAAAATGAGATCGAAACGCTCCGCGTATAGCGTTTTAAATACGATCTGGCGTGTTTTATTCGTTTCTTTCTTTCTTTTTTCTTTCTATAAATTAGTGCGTATCTCTTTCATCGACGAAAACGGAAATCGCTATGCTATGCCTCTCGACGTGGGAACGAGAATCAAACGAATGTTATCGGTATAAGAGATCGTAAAAGTTAAAACTTGTACTACTCTAATCACAAGCGTAAAACTTTCAAGTCCGAATCGTAAACAGATAAATCGTGAATCGAATTAAGGAACCAACCGAACGATACTAATCTCGCGAAAGCAACGAATCGTATTTCTTCGAAACACCGGTCGTTAATAATCCTTCATTTTCACGCGAACCTACTCGGAAGAATGTTGTGCATATTTACGCATAGATATATTAATGCAAAAAATACGAAATAAAGATAGACGGATGAAAAAAGAACGATGATCATCGTCGACGAGGAACAACGTTTCTAATAATTACTATTTACGATTACTACGATATTATTATGCGTTTTAGTAAAATAGATTCGTTTTTCTATTGGACGTTTAAAAATAAACTTGTAATAAAGAGAGGAGGAAGAGGAGAGTAGAGTAGAGTGATGCACCTGCGCGTTGAGCTGATATTCTTTATCTTTTTCTCTCCGTTTCTACGATGATAATGTTGCAACATCGTCAAAGCAAACGAAGGCCAGAATAAATTCTTACCGTTTGTACGCTAATATCTCGCTTGTTGCAAGTGCGTTTTCTATAGGCCCGCGGATATGCTGCGCGGCTCCGCTGAGCGTGTCGAGAGGAAGAAAATTAGGTCATTAGGTCAAGCGCAGAGGAGAAGAAGATTGATATTGAACTGCATCGTTCGCCTCTAAGTTATATATTACCCCTTTTCGTAGTCGAGTGCTATACCTGTATACGAAATGTGCCAGAGGGATCATCGATTTTCAAAAAAGAACAAAAATACGAAGATTTCTTATTTTAAACTCATTCGCGCTTAGAAATTTTTCATATGCTACGAATTATTTCAATCGGGTGGTAAACTATGCGAGCTGCGACGAACCGCATCCTGTTTCCGGTCGGGTGAACAGTGATCGTCGATAGAAAAACCGTTCGTTCTTCGGTGGTTATCGTCCTTAGTTTCGAATCATGGCTGTGATCCTACCTGAAAATCCTCTCTTTTCTTTCTTTCTTTCTTTATTTATTCATTTATTTATTTTCCAAAGCAAATCGTAAGATTTTACGGTCGAAGGTACTTCATTCCTTCGTTCCTGCATTATAAGAATGCTGTACGAGATAAGCGCGAAACTTTAAACGGCCAATTTTCAAGCCATTCACGCGTTTAGGTATAGAACGTAACGGAACAAGTTGGAAGTTACGTTATCGTATGGGTGGACTTTCTACGAGAAGGTAAGATTATACGAATGTAAAATAGAACAAAATATATCTGACAGAAATAATCAAATCAAAATAAAATCAGTTCCGTCGACGGAGTAAAAGTTATATGTCTCTTATATTATTTTTGTTAATTTTATTTCTCGAAAAAGTTTAATTTCTCGCGAACATTTGTGATAAAACAAAGAAAAAAAATGTCAAGGTTTCGTTAGAGAAAAGTTAGAGCGTAAAGATGGCGGCAGCGGGTGTATGTCGCAATGCACTCGACTCGCGTGATCGCGTGGGTATCGATACTTTCACCCGTGAATCTCCTCCGACACATGCGTGTGCACGTGCGTCCTGCACCCACGGACAGGTGGGTTACAGGTATGGTGTACCACACATAGTAGGGTACACCTCGTATACTCATCGACGCGTACGCATAATTTGCAACATTCGAAGCCAAAAGTCAGTCGGTTAAACGACGACGAGAATAAACGCATTTACGTGGGCCTCCTACTAACAATAATGAGAATAAGAACGTCGCGCATACGTATTTTTACATCATGTTGTTTTTTAAATGTTTCTTTTTTTTTTGTTTATATGCACAACGTGTTTGCTTAGTAATTATGCGATCTTATCCGTAGAAGAAAAAAAAGAAGAAGAGAGAGAGAGAGAGAAACTTTACGAGCAAGTGATAGATCATTTACAGAAATCGAATGTGTTTAGTTTCAGGATGACCGTGACAAGCGCAACGCGATCCGCTAACAATTTATTCACTTTAGATAACGCATGCTATGCTTACTTTGCGAATATGCACAACATATTATGTCTATGTATTTATATTTACATACACGTAAAACTATGTTTCGTTGCGATCTTCTCATTATCGATTCATTATGCTGATTATTGCGCTAAAACTATTATTGTTACGTGTTTCAAGTTGCGTTTAACATTTCGTTATACGTATATAAATATCTATGCATATTTATTTGATAGCTCAAAACGTTAATATTGAACGTGGAAAAAATATTCTTCCCTTCCCTTCCTCTCTTTCTTTCCAGTGGGAAAGATCGAACGAGTATAACGAAACCAACGTACTCTCCTATTTTTCTTTCTTCTATTTCCACGAAAGAACATCGCCTTGTGAGAAGTTTTACCGTTGAATGTTCTCCTTTCCGCGAAGGTAACGCGAATTATGGTACAGCCTTTTGAATCTCGAATCGTGGCAATATCATCGATAACTGTACAAAGTCGATTGTAACGATTCGCCGCAATTATAACACTAATTTTTCTTTCCGAGTAACCCTTTCGAAGCTATATAGGCCTTTCGTGACGAAAAGTGGCAACGTAATAGCTTTGTAAGTTTTACGCTTACGAGATAAGAATCAGCGTTTTGTAAATGATACACCCTTCCCCCTCCTTTTAATTTTTATCGATTTTCCTATTGTTTCGTAGGATTTAATAAATCATTCTTTTTTTTTTTTTATCTACAACGAAATAATGAATTTACATAATTTGCGCATGGTCGTAATGATATCGTTCATTGTTCGTTACAGCACCTTACGAGGGTGGAATATGGAAGGTGAGGGTTCTCTTGCCCGAGCATTATCCCTTCAAATCTCCTTCGATCGGTTTTATAAACAAGGTCTACCACCCTAACATTGACGAAGTTTCAGGCACCGTGTGCCTGGATGTTATAAACCAGGCTTGGACTGCCCTCTATGGTATGCATTCCTTATTTAAATATTAATAATAATAATAATGATAATATAATTAATAAATAAATAAGACGATTAATTCCTTTCGTTTCGTTTCAGACTTGTCAAATATTTTCGAATCCTTCCTACCCCAATTATTAACATATCCCAATCCCATCGACCCTCTAAACGGCGATGCAGCTGCTATGTATCTCCATAAACCAGAGGAGTACAAGAAGAAGGTAGCTGGTAAGTCTTAAACATTTAACGCGTTCGTTGTCCCTGCGGTTACCATATTTTTTTTACGATTTTATCGACTACGGAAATAATCTAAATAATTAAAGAACGTATTATTTAATATTTTATCGCTATATACAATGAGCGTTCCTTACTAAATTTTTCTTATAAAACTATTGATATAAATAATGTGTCTAAGTAAGATAAAGAAAATTTAAAAATGAATATATTAATATATCTTAATTACATATTTAATGAATTCATTTCGAAAGCTTTCTTTATAACAAGTGAATTAAAGTAATATGAAAATAATGTATAGAAAACGGCCGTACTTAAAAATCGTACACGTTAAAAATAAAAAGTACATTTTGTTTTTCTTAAGCACGTGGAAAGCTGTAATAGCAGAAATTGTTATTTTACAAACGTTAAAACAAATGTATTTTTATTGAAAAAAAGTCTAAAGTATAAGTAGAGTACGTTAGAGTATTAAAATAAATGTTAAATAATCGATAGGAATGTCTATTGTTGTTTAAAAGATCGGAATACGTGATCTATGTACCGTCCCCTTCGAAATCCACCGTTGAAATGAGACGTTGTCCTCTATGAAAGTACTTTTATTAAATGTTGTTTATATGACCTCCCGAACGTTGCGCACGTGTATAACGATAACAGTATGCGTAGTAAATAGAATTTCTTCTTAAGGAAAGTCATATAAACGACATTTAACAAAAGAACATTTAACAAGAGGACAACTACTCAGTCTAACGGCGGATTTCGAAGAGGACGGTACATAGATCAATACTCGGAGCTCTTAGACAACAATAGACGTTAATTAACAATTATTTGAATATTCTAATGCACACTCCGCCTATATTTTCGATTGTTTAAAAGTAAAAACATAGGATGATCGATTAGTTATTCCATATTACAAGTGTAATATAATTGTAAATTTGGTTTCTAGATTACGTGAGGAAATATGCAACGGAGGAGGCATTGAGGGACCAGGAAAACGGTGGGACCGGGAACGGGATGTCGTCCGATAGCGAATCATCGATGAGCGACTTTAGCGAAGACGAGGCGCAGGACATGGAGTTGTAACCAAATATTTTATCATCATCCATACCCATATCCTTAATCTCGATTCCTTGTAAACTCCTATCGTTTGCCCTACCAAATAGAATGCTTATATTCCAAAAAAAGAAAAAAAAAACAAAACTCGAAGAGAGCTCTCAATTTTTCGTTTGCAACACTTGTATCTCAGGTCGCGATGGCCGATTCACGTTCTTCTCCCCTCCGACCATCGTTCTCTCATAGTAGTCAATGTCCGATTAACGAAGATTATATTTACGGAAGAATAATGTCTTTTATGGGAAAACATGTGTCCGCAGTGTCTCCGTTTTTCTCTCTTTGTTTTCTCGTTTACTAGAGAAAATAATAACACTATTCGTCAATATTCATTTCTCGTTGATGATCGTCGTATTTTATTTTTATTTTTATTTTTTATTTTTTTTTTTTTTTTTAACGAGACATAACGGATCTAACGAATTGTACGATAAACCAAATTTTTATTCATTAATTATGTATCTTTCGTCAGGTATATATATATATGTATAGAGAGAGAGAGAGAAGGAGAGAAAGAGAGATAGAGATAGAAATAGAGATAGATACGAAACAGGAGAAGCAACACTGGGAATTTACGGGTCTTCTACCGAATACACGATAGATATCCCCGTGAGATAAGATTATCGAATTTGAGCGAAATCAATACAATTTTTTATTTTTTTTTATTGTATTTTATTTTATTGTATTTTATTTTCTTTTCTTTTATTTTATTTTATTTTATTTTAAAGGCTAGATTTGTGTACGAGGAAGAAAAACAGAGAACGAGAAAGAGAGAGAGTTGGATTTTTGATTTCTTTATCAACACATCGATCGTTCTTCTCTCCTCCTTTGTTAATCCTTTCTTTCTTCTTCTTCTTATTCTTATTCTTCCAATTTGCATATATCCTCGTGTCTTCGCGCGCTGCTAATTATTATTGCGTAATCATTATAATAGATAGTGTTTGTGGTGTATTTCTTTTTCTCTCTTTTCTTTTCTTTTCTTTTTTTTAAGACTTGTTTTTTTTCTCTTTTTTTTTCTCGTTAATATAAAAAGAAAATCCGAGTCCGATTTATTTGCCAAGCACAAGTCGAGATTTTGTCGAGGTATGTTGTTAGTTTTTTGTAATGAATACATATTGATTCGTCTAATGGGGACCCCCTGGGGGGACGTGCTATGAGAAATTAATCGAGAAAAAATTGTAAGGGTCAGTTGACAACGAACCATTCAGTACAATCGTAAACGTCGACATTTCATTCAAATTCATACGCGATAATTAACGTGTCTCCCCTCTGCATGTTGTATTTGCGAAACTTACCTTAGATCGAACGAAATAAATCATTTAAATTCTTCGATTATTTTTTTTTATATAAATTAGAACGAATTAAAAATATGTTTGAAAAAAGAAAATAATAATACAATTAAATTTTAAATATAAAATATCGCGAGCGAGAGAGAAAGAGAGAGAGAACAAATAGCGTTCTATTCATTCAACCCATGTCATTTTTGATCGATTTGAACATGATGGAATATGCGAGTAAACTTACGAATTACGAAAATTGTGCACAATTTATAATTATCTCGATCATTCAGAGATATATCTCTTGTGTTTTTTGTTTGATTTTTATTTAAATCCCCGTTTTTTTTTTTTTTAATCGCAAAGAGTATAAAATAAGGTGGAAAATGGGTACTACTAGTCCCGTCTTCCTTTTTCCTGCCATCAAGCCATCCTTGTACATTTTCCTCGCAGGAAGTAGCAACGAGAAAGAGAGAAAGAGAGAGAAAGAGAGTTCTATCGCGGTCGACGACGACAAAGAAACGTTCAAGTCATAATTATAATAACATAAAGGTGCCTCTATCGTAATTCGAACGACGAAATAATATCACAATCCGTGTGACGAAAATATTCATGCGAATCGACGACACGACATCACTGCGAAGAAGAAAGCCACTTGATTTAAATGAAAAAAATTCTCGTATCATTGTTCGAAGCCCCATCAGCATTGCATAATCGAATAATAATAATAATAATGATAATGATAATAATAATAATAATAATAATAATAATAATAATAATAAAGATACCAGATGTGTGAATTTTGAATGATCCATAAAATATTAGAAAACAAATGAAACAAATAAAGGAAAAAGTTCAAACGATCTTGTCGGGGGTTGAGATTCGACGGTATTCACTGAGAAAAACAAATATTTCCAATATATATATATATAGTTTACTCGGAGGTTTGAATGACAAAAAAAAAAGTAGCAAAGCAATCGACAAACTGTGATCTGTTAATTTGAATCATGATTATAAAATATTTAAAATATTCTAACGAGTTTGTAATATTCGCAATCGTGCATAAATGTTAAGGATGCATTTTTATCATTAAAATCAATGAAATAGTTTCTTTTTTTATTTCGTCGCTGATTATATAAATATGTTGTAAAAACCAACTACGTCGTATAGCCAAGCAAAGCCAAGCCAAGCCAAGCCAAGCCATTTTCGGATAAACAGGATATCAATTTAGTCTAATTACGCGAATCTGTTTTGCATAAAAATAAACATATTTATATTTTTTAATATATAAAAAGGAGAAAAATTTTTAAGCACATTTTAAAAAAAAAAAAAAAAGAGAAGAATAAAAAGTTTTCAAATATTACTCAAAGGTATAGCCTAGAATGTTTTTGCATAGTCATTTATGATTTGCTGGTGTCAAGTTTTGAATAAACCTCAGGGATCTTACTTTTTTTTTTCAATGTCTCAAAGATTTTTTGTGGGGAGAATTGAATGCACAGACGAGATGTTTACCGTAAAGGAAAAAAGTATAATATAACGTCGAGTATAAAAATAATGAATTTCTTGCTGATTGGTAATAATTAATTTGGAAGTAAACAAAAAAGAAAAAAAAATAATAATAAAGAAGAAACAAAAGGAATAATATATTAATACCAAAAAAAAAACTATGAAGTTAGAAGAAGATTCGCCGGAAGCCGTGTAATATGTACAAATTATGGTGCACAATAATCGTTGACCGATAATAGCATTTTGTTCTAAACTGATCTCTTCTTTTTCGTTTAATTCAAGTTCTAATACAAAAAATGATTAACTTTGTACGAGAGACACGTATTAGCCATGGTATTTTAGTGCCTTTCGTGGGCAGAGAAATGTGCCTTATTCTATGTGTCTCGTGAAAGAATTGCTTACAAGAAAAAAAAAAACTAGTATGAACGAAATAAGTGTTCTGTGTTAATCGATTCTGTTATTTTATATTTTTTACGTTATTTAAACTGCTTGCTAAATTGTAATGTATTATATTGGCAAATTATAAATTAGATGTACGTGCTATGATAATTTCTAACATTATAGTAGAAATTTTATATTGATTATATTATATGTGCTAATTAAAAATGAATAATGAAAACAAGAAATTGTATTTATGATCGGACCAACTTCTTGAAGTTCGTTATGAAAGATTATATAAAAAAAGGGAGAGAGAGAGAGAGAGAGAGAGAAAGAGTGAGAGAGAAAGCTGTTATTAAAAAAGAATGAAAAGAAAATTTAATGAAAATTCGATCGTGTTTGTTTTCGCAATATTAACAACCAACGCGTAGATTTATTATTATTTTTCGTTTGTTTTGGTTTTCATTTTAATACACACACAAACACACACACACATTTACACGCGTTATGCATTCAAATATTATAATAAAAATTTTAGTACTGTTATTATATTATATATATCGCTTCTCTCTTATGTGAGTGCATCCATCGAGGTGGATCTTGTTATTAACGATGATCGAATTATTCGTCGTTCATTCTGTAATTAATTTAACAAAGATTTATGAAACTACCTACCATTTTCTTATGTCTATCGAAAAATAAAATTTTGTATAAAATCTTCTTATATTTACGTTTTTATAGAAATTGTCATATGTTTAAATCGATATTTTGCACGAAGGTTGCACTCATATTTTAATACACGTTACATTTTGTCTTTCGTGTAAGGAAAAAAACAACAAATGAATATTATCAGAACTTATTATAAATAAGTATATTGAAAATTAATGAAGACCTTCGTGAATAATGGAATCATTTTCAATAATTTATTATTACGGTGACTAGTACATCATTAATGTGTATCCGTGTATCTTAAAATGTCGATTATTAAGAAATTAATTAGTCGGCTTTATACTTTTTCGAAATATCATGCGTTCAAAATTCTTTTCTTCTTCTTTATATTTGGTATTTAACTTCTTTTATTCTTTTCTTGTAAATTATTTACTGGCTTATTTTATTTCTCTCTTGTTTGCATTTTATCGATCATTGTAACGTTGATATGTGTTATAAAATTGGATAAAAATCGTATGCGCTTTTCTTAGGGAAATTTTTTTACTTCATTTGTCGCGTTTGCACTTTTGTCAAATCCTAAATGCAAATTAGACGAGAAGCAAAGAAATTTCTTATTACATTGGAAAAAAATAATATTGTTTTTATTAAAACTGGCAAAAGAAAGCTGTGGGAGAGGCAATGGCGATGATTACAGCGTTTATTATTCAAATGTACGTTATCGTTTCTGTCCTATTATTTCTAATAACGAATATTTTTTTTTTCTGCGTTATATACGATATAATAATTGCTTTTATACATGTGTCTCTTTTTAATTGACTTTCTCGAGTTGTCACTCTAACTTTGTAACTTTGTATTTTTTTTTTTTGAGATATATCATTGAACGAAAAAGAAAAACAACAAATTATTTAAAAAAAAAAAACAAAGAGAATTTTTCGTCTTCTCTACAGGTTTAAGTGATCGAGGGTGAAGTCATGTTTTAAGATCTCATATATTATTATCATTATAAACACGTGTATCATAGAATTAAATTAGATATGTATAGTAGTTATCATATTCGCATGACTTTATTGAAAAATTTGTAGTTTTACTAATGAATGTTCATTTAAGTAAACGATATAGTTTTAATAATCATTTTTTATTTTTTTTGCAAAATGTTGTTTGTTTTTCCTTCTTTTGAATGCTTTTATATTTCTTTGACGTTTAAGTCATTTCTTTCTTTCTTTTTTTTTCTTTTACATATTTCTCTCCTAGGCATTGCAGTTGTTAATTATTATTACGTTTAATATTATTAGAAAAAAGTGTCTCAGTGCACACCGTCTGGGTAATATCTAAGCCAAACGAAAAAGAAACATTGTTCATGTTCATATGTTTCAATCCAAACGAATAGACTGGAATTGTTGACATTAATTTTCTCAAATATCGAACATCGCATCAAATAATAACTTTCGATTTAAACCCAATTACGTACAGGTGTCAACTATGAATCCCTTACAAGAGACGAGTGTATATTCAAATCATAGCCTATTTCGTGCCTAAAAATAATGGGATTATTTGAACTTTGAAAATGGGCGACAATATTAAATATTCGTTTGATTTAAAAACTCCTTTAAAAATTTCGACTTGTGCAAAGTTCACATAGATGTCGAATTATTATAGAGAGAGAGAGAGAGAGAGAGAGAAAGAGATTACAATGATATAAATATGACTTTAAAGAAAATCGAATAATACAAATATGTAGCGCGAGCTTCGGATAATAAGGCATTTTAAAAAATAATCTTACGTTCGTAGTTATAATCTTATTCCAATCGTTTTTAACATTAGAATAATATCGTTTCTATATGTAGGATAGATGAGATTGCAGAAGTAGTTGCAGAACAAAAATGTAATTTTTATTTTTATTTCTCTAACAGTTTATACGATATCTTGTTGCATATTATCAACATATCTCTATCGCCTTTAAAACTGAATATTATTTCAAAATTGACGAATTTAGGTATTACATAATTCTATTTGTTTTTTTTAATGATAAATATAATCCTGAATTTTCTATATATGATTTTTCGAAAAAAAAATACAAAAAAGATACTTTTCCAGACTGAGGCATTTCGACCGGAAAAAAGGAGATAGCAATATTTTTGCTACGCGTTTTTGGTGTTATATCATCGATGTTATCTAATATCTTATCAATATACATAATTGCAATAATGATCAATTAGAACTTGAAATGTGTGACGTTGCAATATGATCGAGATATGATCGAAATGAATTAAATATGATTATCCAATGACAATGATGGTACCCTCCTAATCCTCCTACCCTACTCTACCTATCATTCATTAAATTTTAATATTTAAGTAATCATTACCTTCCTCTTACGTCAATTGTTTCCTTTTTTTTAATCTTGTACAAAATGTTGCTGATATTCTAATCCGATGAAGCGTAGTGAGATTTTATCATCGCATTATGTTAGCCTAAATAACATTAGATAAATGATTAATAATTAAAATTGAAGAAAGATAATACAAAATATGTAAGAATTCGTGATGGATGTCTAAAAATACTGATACGAAGTTTGTACAATTATCTCGATTTAAATCAGCATAGTTATGCTAAACGTTAGATGTTTATTCTGTCTAATAAGTGGAATTGACATCCATTACGAGACACGAGAAATATTTTTTTGGCTGCTCCTCGTCTATGCGAGATCGTTACTGTTCCGATGATTTATTTCTCGAAAAAATAGACAAATTTTTCAATTGTATTTAATACTTGTAATATTATTAAGAAAAATGTTCAAATCAACCGGAGAACAATTTTAAGCGATTTTCTTTAATTACAATTTGTCCAGTCAAAAAGAATAATATATTTTCTCAATCGACTCGATGTGTCAGAGACAATTTTACTATTCCCTAAGCAAATTGTGGTGAAGTATTTACGAGAAAATAATAATTACTATCTTCTTTCGATATGTTTCTGCTGGAAACAAAAATATTCATTACGTTAGAAAATGTTTGTATAGAATTTTCCTCGTTTCCTGTCGATTAGTTTTCGATTCTATGTTATTATTTTTCTTGAAAATAAAAACTATCGTCGAATAAATGAAACTAAGTAGATTCCGATAGGATCGATAGAAATTGATAAAACGAATCATCGATCGTGCGTTAATTTAAATTCAATTGGAAATAATGATTATTCAAATGTCATCTCGAAGCGCAACGAGATAGTTTAGACAATGTGTTCAATTGGACTCATCAAATCTCGGAAGGATCATTTTGTTAGTCGAAATCGATCGACTCACGAAGAATCGATATATATGTGCGTTACGATACAAATATTATATATACGAGTACGTAGGAATATCGCTGAGTTTACAGGAAATTGAGGAAAAATATAAAAATTGCAAAAAGCTTTGTAAAGTGATATATATAGAGAAGCACTTAACTTGTTCGGTACGTTAAGCTAATGGTAAGAAGCGTAAACGATTAAAATGTTTCTTCGGAGGAAGAGGACGTTTACGCATTTCACCTACAATCGTGAGATCGAATTATTGGTGTCTGTAAAGGTATATATTTTCTTACGGTACGCGATAAATAGCTCTACCGCTTTTGACTAATTCCAAAATCTCGATCAGTTCAAATCGGTTGCTTAATTGCAACTTTTATTATCCTGAATTCGAACAAATCGATCTTTAACGATGTATTGTTACACGTACGACGATTATGATGGTCACAATAAACTTAACCGAATTGAACCGATCAGAGTTTGAAGCTAATTATGAAATTTCCTTAGAGGTACCCATTGTTTGAACGTATGTAAATACGAATCGTCTGTGTCCGAATGCTCGCATTATCCAACAAATGTGAGAACGAATCCGAAAAACAATCTCAAATCGTCTCGAATGTTCTCAACGGGCTGCTGCTCTTATCACCCGATCGATCGATCGATCTTTCTTAACAAACGTAAAAAAAGATTACGACATTTTTTCTAGCTAGCATAACGACGACGATTGACGATTGAAACTCGTTGATTCCACGTTCTCATGGCAAACACAATAAAAAGAGCAACAACATGAACACACTACACTACTCTATATAAAGTATTTATTATAAATAAGATATAACAAAAAAAAAATTATAAATATATTATATTAAATTATAACAATGATCGAACAAGATGCAATTTTTTGGTACAATAAAATGAAAAAAGGATACGAGCCAATCTCGTCGGGATACATCATTATTTCTTCTAAGCTTTGACACTTTGAAATTTATTTTCATCCCCCTTTTCATTCTACGAATGTATTCATATTCGGATAGAGAGCAAGGAATGTTTCTTTTTTTAGCTTGAAACGCGCGATGTGCCTTATCGAAAGAGCCGAAATGTTTGTTTTTTCACGCGGCCGTCTGCAGTACCGATGGATGATGATGATTCGTAATTGCGCGCGCATCTTCTACCTCTTCCCTCGTCCCGGAGGCGCTCGAATTTCATTTTAACTTTTATTTTTATTTTTCGCGACCGCGTGCCCTTCGTCGTCGTCGTCGTCGTCGTCGTCGTCGATCCAATTCAATTTACAAAATATTATATTAACCGTTTCAAATGGAAGTGTCATTATTTTCAACGAATTAATAAAATTTAAAAACCAAGGCGAATCGAAGAAAGCATTAGAAAAACGATTGCGTCGTGGCGTTCCCGCCATAACTCTATCTCTCGAGTATCTACACTTTATTTTTACAAGCCTGTTTAGCTTGGAAATACGCGCTTCAAAGTGCCACCGTTTGCGTTCTCAAGCAAAGTGCGGATAGATAAGAGCGAACAGATGGTATTTCAATTCTGTAAATAGTCGATTGGCAATTTTCGTTGACTTTTTCAAAAAGCGTATTTCGAATGTATCGATTATCGAATAGTCGTTTATTTCGAGAGCAACATTTTTACGATATATGTATTTAAAAAAAAGAAAAAAGAAAGAAAGAAAAAAATAAAGAGTTCTGTAGGGAGAATCGACGATAAGGGAAAAGAAAAGAAAAGGAGAAAAGGAAAGAAAAAGAAAAAGAAAGAAAGGAAAAGGAGAAAGATCGAGAGAGGATTGGGCGGAGAACGACGCGACGACCGGGAGGCCGCTGCCATATGCAAAGGGAGCTCGAGTGGTGGGGAGGCGTGCGCAGGAGTCGCGGTTCGAGCTGCGCGCTGGCTTTGACTACCTTCAGTCGTGCCGGGACCACCGTGCGGTTCGTACGTCATTTTTATTCGGTTCACTTTTTCGCCCATATTCGTCAGCAAGTGTTTGCGCGCGCGAGTGTGTGAGTGCGCGCGCGTATCGAAGCGCGAGGAGCGTTACTATCGTGATATACCTACATACATATATATATATCTATCTGTATACGATCGATCTACCGATGAGAAACGTTTGTTCTAACATTTTCGGTCGTTTTCTTCGATTTTGATTCCACGAAGATCGGGCGGGATCTCAATAAAATTCGCTTAAACGTAGCGTTTAGCGATCGAGATTTTTTTCCGAGTCATTTACGAAGGATAAAGTTGAAAGAAGGAGAGGGAGAGAGAGAGAGAGAGACAGTGGCAAGTGCTCGTCTCGACGACCGGTGCGAACACACACACACACGCACCGCCTCTTCAACGATTTCGATCGACGCAACGTGAAGACGACGACGAGTGTTCCGGCCTATCGCCGACAAAGAAGTGTGAGTAAACACGTTTTTCTCAACGTTCTTAACGATATATTCGATATATTCAAAGGCTTTCGTAGCAGGTGCAAAGTGCACACTTCCTTAATCTCTTTTTTACATCTTTTTTGTATTTTCTTTTCTTTTTTTTTTCATTAATTTTGTCACAATTTATCCTACGGCAATATCGTTCCATACGTGGGGAAATCCTCGTGCGCTAATTGACCAATTAAATTTGTTCACGATAACTTTTACTTTAAAACTTCGAATAAAAGAAAGTTTCTTTCTTTCTCGTCGGATACTATAGTTTCGTAAGACACGTAATTCGTCAAAAAGGCGGGTTTTCCTATTTGGAACGTATGCTAACAAATTTCGAACGAGTTCGCGAACATTAATGCGCGTGCTTTTATTTTTTCTTCTTCTTTCTTTACATGCACACGCTATGTAAGTAAGTAAGTAAGTGAGTACGTGCAGAGCATATACATGTATAAAGAAAAAAGAGAAAGAGAAAGAGAGAGAGAGAGTGAGTATAGCAATATCGTCTTTACGGTTGTGTCGTCGCTGTCATCGTAGTGTCGTCGTCACCATCGTCGAGTTCACTCGAATGGACTCGTTCTTGACGAGGGTCAAGTGAATCTACAGCTGTTTAACCCTTTCTTCCTAAAATTCGCCCAAAGAGAATCTACTTATTCTAAAAATAGATATTTTATTTGTGAACCGGATTTGAGTCTCCTTGTATTCTACGAATTTAAAATTTTCTAGTTCGCTGTATACATTAAAAGAAGAAATCGAGAGAGAGAGAGAGAGAGTGAAGAACTCTTTCTCTTTTCTTCTCTCATATACAGGGTCATCTGTTTATTTAGATATTACTTTACAGGTATAACAAGGGAAGCAACAAATTTATTATTAGCCTCTCAACGATTTCTTCTTAGATTAGTGTCACTATATCTCCGTTAATTTTACAAAGTCATTGAAAGATGATATTTAGTATAGCTACTGCAGGAACGGGAATGTAAGTTGAACGATTAGATGACTCTTTTCGAGAAAATAAATTTTTATGTCAAGAGAAATCAACGAAAGATTGTAAATTCTATTTCTTCCTCTACTTCTACTTTTTATTATCAAGGACAATGAATCAAATAAGAAATAGATGCTCGCATCTTGCTTATCTTGGAAGAGAAAAAGATGCGCGCACGTGTTCTACGTGTCTTCTCAGCATTTCTTAAACGACGATCCCTTTAAATCGCTGCATATCAAAGCCGACGATTCGTGTGATCGACGATGAAGCTTCTTTCGAGTTCGCCTTGAATAGAGCAGAATCGTCTTAAAAACGAAAGAGAGAGAGAGAGAGAGAGAGAAAGAAAAACGTAAGGAACCTGTTACGCGTCGTACCGCGTGTGCCAAGCATTAGCCAGCTGTATTTGAACTTACGAATCGGATGCCATTGTTATTCTCGCAAGTGAACGTTCAACAAATTATGTTCGATAAAAAGTTGTCTTTATTTTAAATTACCACTCATAAGCAAGTAGTTAGGCGCACACACACACACACACACACACACACACACACATATATGTATATTTTATGATATATTTTATAATATGAAAGATAATATTTATTTTATAATAATTTTGATGCATAATATCGATAAGAGAAGATTCGGGACGTGTATTTACTTAAAATATCTATGTTTAGAATCTATGTTTAGAAACGGACCTTCCAGGATGCGACACGTTTTACGTATCATACCTTGATTACCTAGTTTGCCCTTATTTAGCGTTCTGTATCGTTTAGCATTAACGACTATAATGGAACTAACCAGCGGTTGCGGTATTGGTATTGCGTTTAACGTTATTCCACGTGTGCGCTCTTGTCTCCTAGCACAGTTGGTTACAACACGCTATTCCTACTGTATCTTTTTGAAAACTGGTATGGTAATAACTGACTCGTTTGCTGATACCGGCAAACGCATTGTATCGATAGTTCTTCTCTCTGTAAGTTCTTCGAAAGTTTTATTACGTAACTGAGGAAGCAAGAACGAGAAAGAAAGAAAGAAAGATAGAAGAAAATGATTGTTCGATGATACGCACGTATATGTATTATTTATTTTTCTATTTAATTTTATCACATTAGAATTATTCGAAGGGAGTAGCAGGTTGCGCGGAGATTAGATAGAAAAATAAAAAATGATATATATAGAAGAAACGTGTTCCCGCAAAGCATGTATATTTTTCCTACGCGAAAGTAGATATAACGTAGATGTAACGTAGTCGTTTAGTAACCCACTTTATTTCGTTGTAAAACGGATATAACGCTTTATAGACCATCCCAAGCCGGCATACGATCGAACCCGGTAAAGCGAATGGGTTATTGACATCGCACACAGGAGGAACGACGTTGCTTCGTAGTTTTATATTATTTTCTTTCGTCTTTATAGATTTAGATAGTAAGGTGTAAACGTAAGTGCATCTCATTTCATTATTTTTCGCAGTGATCGACTGCTGATCGATCGACCGCTCGTCAAAATTTGAAAACTCGACTAAACGTTACTGCAAAAGTTAAAGTTCGATTGCTTTTCGAGAGGAGGAAACGATATTGTTTCGTAATAATCAACCTCGCGTGCTTTTCTTCATTTTATTTTGCATTCGTAAGTCTTCGTAGATTTAGATACGTGTAGGCGTAAGTGCATCATTTCATTATTTTTTGCAACGATTGAACGGTCAATTCGAAACTTTCAAGACTCGACTAAAAGTTATTGCCAAAGTTTAAATCTGATTGGGTTCTTGTGATACCGATTTCCTCTCTCTCTCTCTCTTTCTCTCTTTTTCTTTCTTTCTGGCAAGATACGCAACGTCTTGGAAAATTATGGATGTTATTCTTACGGCGCGGTGCGCCATTGAAGATAGCCGTTCTTCGTCCATAAATTAAAAGGTGACGTTTGCCTTGGTGCATTAAGTTTTATCAAGGACGATTTCTCTCTCTCTCTCTCTTTCCTTTTCTTTCACTATTGCTTTAACATTTATTCTCATATTTCGGAACGAGATTCGGGAAAGAATCGCGCGAAAATATCGCAAACTATCGATGCGAGTAATAGGTGGAAATCCTTGGAAAAAACGAAACGTTTCATAGTCTGTAACGTAAATCTCACCAGTGGTCGCACGATTCATGAAAACTCGATACTGTCTTTTATGAAACTCGAGCCATCTCGTTGTTCCTTAGATCTGCTAAAAAGAGCCTAAGCGTGCTAGCTTAGAGCGTCTTAGAAAAATTTCATTTCTAACCATATCGCGTAATTAGTATAATTTGTTGTTGTTTTTTAATCTTATCATTTTATTAGACAAATGTTTTTAGCAGTAACATTATTTGCAATTGCGTGTAACCACGATACCGTGGTCGTCGTTATTATGCGATCCTCGTAGATGCCCCCAACGTTGACAATTTTCAACGATAGGATTGCAAGTAAATATTCTCATCTCTGGTATGTACATCGATGCACATCGGTGCATTTCCATTAAACGATATTGGCGGCCAATTGATTGTTACTCTCGATCGACCCCACTGTCGACGATAACAAAGAAGAAACATGCACATGGAACATCTGTCAGCTTGCTTTTCTCTCTCTCTCTCTTCACATTCTAATAACGTCTTAACGCATTTATTACGGATAGTATGCTTTAAGCATGCGAAGCACAATATCTATGCGAATGTTTACGTATATACGAGCTTATTCACTTGTATGCACACGTATATTTTGTTTACGCATGTTTGTATACGTGTATGTATCTATGTATGTATATATGCGATTATGTATACAAGGCGAGAATTATATCTCGTTACATTTAATCAAGGAAGTCGAAATATGTGTAGGATAAATGTTTCACGATAGTAGAAGCCACGAATCGATCGTTACATAGCATTGAAAATCTTTTACGCAGAACGAATAAGATGTTTACCGAATAACCCTTTCGTCAAATTTATATTTCGATATATGTTTTAGATTTGTTTTATATATATATATTTCAAGTATTTTCTTCTAATATTTTCTTATAAATCAAGAAAGGTAATTTAAATATAAAACGTATCGTTATTATACGTGGAAACTATTAATTAACGCTACGACATCGAGCATCAAACTTTATCACGTGCTTAACATTTCCCCCCCCGTCTTTTAATCACGTGTACTATGGCTCAAGTCATTCATTATGCAATATGTACATACTTTATATGCGTAAAGCGTGAATTGCGTGCAATAAGAAAGCGTTTCTTCGAATTCGATCATTTCGAAATTTTTCTATCAAAGACTATAGTCTTGTGATATCGTATCAAAATCTTTTTTACGCTTTGATAACGCACGTTAATTGAACTCGTTAAGTATAAATTTCATTGACTGTTCTCGACGATCACACATTCATTTTAAATCCGTCCTCTGTTACGGCCATCTCTCGTTCATAATTTAATCGTTTCTCTCTCTTTCTCTCTCTCTCTCTCTCTCTCTCATTCTTTTTACGTTCATTTCCTCACTCTATCTCTATCTCTATTTCCATCTCTATTTCCATCTCTATTTCCATCACTTCGTTCAAATGGATTCGTATATACGCAAAGTGGTCGGTCTTTAAGATGCATTAGAAAGACATTACGAAATCATCAGCGTTGAAAAAACTCTATCATGAATACGATGAACTTTTGTTGGCATCGGAAATATGAAAAAGAGAGAGAGAAAATGAGAGAGCAAGTAAAATTGTTTTGCGAAATAGTATTACGCGAAATAGGTTACCAAAGATAGAATTCGAAGCGAGCTCGAACGTTTAGTTACGTAAAAGGAAAAAAATGTGATTTCTGAAAAAGATTAAAAATTATTAGGATAAAATGAGAATGCAAATACGTGAGATGTATCGAATAAATTTTTGGCAGGTCGTTAAAATAAAAAATATCATGCGTGCACTTTAATTTCGATTATAAACAATGATGGAATCATAAAGTAAAACAAAAGGATGGTAAGAAAGTAACCTTGACAAATGGTAATGGTAATTTTTTAGCATTATTGCGAGCATGTAAGTTAAGGTTAAGGGTCAGATAAATTCAAAGGTGACCTCGTTGCGGTCTATTTGGTCGGTTGGCCAGTTGCTCGACCGGTCGTTTGCGTCCGATAAGCCATTCTTAAAATCACTTAATCTTCGATGTTTTTCGTTCCATTATTATCGTATATGTATAATTTAGACGAAAACATAAATAACGCTGGTGAAACTTTATTTATTTTCTGGGAAGAGAACAAAAATGAACAAGTGGATAAAATAGTCGGGGAATAATTTGACGGGGTAAAAAGATTCATAAACTGTAGGAATTTGTAAGTCCTATTTATCCTATTAAATCCTAATTTGATCGCATCCGCTAATCATTGATTTTATAATTTTGGATATTTGAAAATATTTTCGTGGTATCGTCTCGTATCGTTAATAATTTAGTTCGTTTGTTTTCTTAGGTGTCACCATGACTAATTGGATTGGCTAAAAAGTGCAGCGATCGAAGGCGTCTTCCTCCGATTTGAAAGTATCGGGAAACTCGAAGGAAAAGCGGTGGTTGGTGCAATGGGCGAAATTCTCGGTTCGGCGAGTTTCCTTCACCTCGGCGATATCGTCAGTCTCTACGCCGAGGGAAGTGTTTCAGGTTTTCTTTCCACACTGGGGTAAGTGGATTGTATTGGCGATAGTTTTCAAAGGATTACCGGGTATATACGATTTGTTGCTCGAATGCACCACATTATTTTGTTCATCTTTCTTCTCGATCGATCGGAAGGAGGAAGCCGTAACCCGTTCACTCGTCGACCGTGAATTTTATACTCGATTATTATTATTATTCTTTTTATTCTTTTTTACACGCATTATTTCGCTCTTGAAACTTATCTCAAATTTTATATACCATATATTTTTTTCTTTCTTTTTATGCACACACTTATCGGAATCGTCGAGAAAAAAAAGGAACTAACAGATAACACCTAATAATCCTAATCCGTTCGTATTCGCTAGCTTAGATATTTAGTCAACTCGGTTATTTGCATTTGCGTTTAAGTTTGCGTTTAATTTAAACTGGCTAGAAAAAAAAGATTGCTTTTTCGTTCGTAAAACCAACTTGTTTCTATTTTTTGAACATTTTTCAAGTCCGCGGAGTAAAATCTTTGCGACAGAGTCGTCTGATTATAAATTTATGATGTTTGGAAAAAGAAAATATTTGAACGTGCACACGCGCGCGCGTTTGTACACGTATACGTAAATAGTTTGCTCTCCGTCCTCCGTTTTAATCTTTTACGGTGGTAATTTGAATGCTAGCCTATCGTCGTTGAAATATTCGTTTTTCCTTTAAAACGACGAAATTGCGAAATAAATGATAGTTACGGATATAGTTTCATTCTAACGAGCAATATAAAATAATTGTAATATTTACGACTTATGACTAATTGTAAAAGTGAATCGTCGGTGATCGTTTAGATACGATTACAAAATTATACGAACGCGAAGATTTCGTTGATATATTTTTGATCGTACGCGTGTCGTAAAGTTTCACATTTAATTAGATAAATAAGTAAATTAATTGCGTATCGCGTTTTTAAATAAATAACTCGAGCAGTAGCGATTGAAACATCGGTAGGTTGAATGTAAAAGAATTAAAAGTAATTACGATTTAGCTTGGATTCGTTAATTTGACATAATTCACGATGGAATTTTACTCGGTCATACCAAATTAATCGGATTCATTGAGGCGCGTATGTCGATACATCGTTTGTACATCATAGCGATCTACCGTTTAAATTAACGAACATTACGATCTCCATTAATCTTAACGATCGATCGATTAGTTTGAAATTGTTTAAAAAACGGGTCAATATCTTAAAATATTTCTTTAGTTTTACTCGGCCGACGATAAAATAAACACGGCCAGGGGAAATATACTCGTTATTTATTTTTATTTGTATATTTATCACTTCTCTCGTAATATTTCTTTTTCTGTTTCGGTGTGAAATTCATGAGCACGCGGTGAACGCGAGCTTTTTCGTATATATAAGAGCACGTATTTTTACATTGAAAGAATATTGCGACGCGTAACAGGGGAACCTTCTTTTACAACGACCATCTATTATCCATACTATTTATTATATACACATTGTACATTATATATAAATCATGCGAGAAGATGAACGGAGGCGGCATAAAGATAGGATGTCGATAACGGGGAGTGGCAATAAAGCGATCTCTTTGTAATCAACTCGTTCCCATACTATGCTCGATTACAAAGTATTAACGAGAATACTTTAAGTTGAAGGAAAATATGAGGAGGATAATGTGAGCTATATTGTAGAGCTATAAACTGTCCTAGTCTAAATATTTTTCTTTTCTATCGATCCTTATAGAGATTATTATATCACGTTTGTTACATCAACTAAAATGTTACATTTAAATATGAATTGTTTGTTGAGAAAGTGGAAGAAAATTGTAGTAGGGATGCAACGTTCGTTTTTATTGTCGCGCGAACACTTTTCTCAGGGATTATTTGCGAATGGTTCGTTTGCGAGGATATATGTATTGGTGCTTTAAGAAAATAGGTCAGGTACACTTTGCTCACTTCGGTAGCATTCATCGGCATGAATGGGTTCTTAAATAAGATCTTAGCGATCGGATCGCAAATCTCGTTTGTGTTCAATGGCTCGTTCATATGATACAATCAAGATTTTCCTTTTCTAGTTATATAGTTATAATACTTACGAAATTTGCTTTTATCTCCGAGTGAAACTCGAAGAATTTTTCTAGCTCGGAACGAAGTACAGTAAGACCTCTTTTTGTGCGGTCCTTTTTTATACGATTTTATTTTTGTGCGATTTGTTTTGTGCGATTTTATTTTTGTGCGATTTGTTTTGTGCGATTTATTTTTATGCGGTATCTAAATCTCAGCAGCGTTGCTACCAGTTTTATGTTTTCTTTCAATGTACATATACATGTGTGGACGAACTGATTACATGGTCTCCTTGACGACGATGTATCCGGACTTCGCGACGCTGTTCATCTGATTTAAACAATCTCCTAACAATTATTTCATTTGATTGAAAGCATTTTCACATCTATATTTCGCAAATAATTGATGTATTTTCTAAGTGCGACTTTTTTTATGCGGTCCCTATCCACCGCACAAAAAAAGGTTTTACTGTATATCGTACAAAGTTGTTTATAATATGTAAGTATTTATAAAATTACCGAATATTTTTTTGTACGATTTCTTTTATGCGGTCCCTATCCACCGCACAAAAAGAGGTTTTACTGTATATATTTTCCAAATAGTTGAAAGTATAATTAAAACTTATATCTTTTGCGAGTAAAGTAGAAAAATATCGAATCGTTCTATTGTGTTCGAATAAACGAATTTCCGTTAAGAAATTCATTGTAAAAGATTAAATATCGAACAAGACGTCTTTTCATTCCGTTTAATTACGACGGTTGGACTTTCATCCATGATTGCATAATATATATATAGATCATACGATTATTACTTGTAGGTTGTCAATAGCAATATGTAAGTTCGGCGCGCACTAATTTGGCACAGCTGAATAGGACATAATTAATGTCAGCAGGTGAATACTAGGTTACGCTCGAAATTGGAGATTGTCAGATATTCCAATATCTCCATCGTCTATATATGTTGCTACACTGGTAATTAGATATTATTTTGTACGAATCGAAAACACTCGTTCTCCGTGTTTTATTCTTTCAATATCGTAACGTTGGAATACGATCATTCAATAAAAATCAAACGAATAAATTCTAATAATTATGCGTTACGATCTTGTCGGAAGAAAATTCGTAAGATCGCATCTAAATATTTATTCATTTTTGTCCAAATTTATTGAAATATCATTTCGAAGTACGAAACATAGAACATTTTTGAAAGAAAATTATTCGCGTTGGTCTCGGATGTTCGTCGTCATTAACGAAGGGATTCATTTGCGGTTTTATTCTCGCAAGAGTTCGTCTTCCGCTCTATTTCCGGTGCCTTAACACCAGGCACAACATCGCCGATGATAATCCTCTGTAATCGCACCAGCATCAGCCTGTTCTTACACATATTCTATCTATGTATATTTATCTATATACCTATGTATAAATATGTAGTTGCATCCTCGTCATACCTATCTAATACGACACGTTGCCAGAAATAACAATATATCGGTTTTTGCTCGCGTCGCCCTTTTACTTCGATATCCGATCTTCTCTTATCTCTTTCTCTCTCTCTCTCTCTCTCTCTTTCACCATGCAATGTCGTTTCGCGTTATTTCATTGTATTTACATATTTTTGCGATGGAAAAATAAATAAAAAAGAAAGAAAAGAAAAATAACCAATATAGCAAACCATCGACTTATTCTATTATATAAAATTGACGACCTATTAATTCTTTTTTGTTTTTTTTTTTTGATAGAATTTATCTGAACCATTTGTTCACTTGTACAACCGGAAGAGGAAGTTTCTCTCTCTGATATAATTGAAACGTTGCGCGGACGCGTGTAATCATTAATAATATTATTCGTTGCTTTTGTTTAGGTTTTATTGTTAGATAAAGATGCTGCTTTTTCGGGATTGACTTTTTTTTTTCTTTTTTCTTCCTTTCCATCTTCCGTTGGCATTTATTAAAGCGTTAAAAATTGTAAATCCATCGTATTAATTTACGGAGATTGGATAAACGATATAAATAGAATTTTTATCAAGCATCATTTTTTTTTCTTCTTTTCCTTCCTTCCTTTTTTTTCTGGGGGAATATAGAAAATAATGTGAAAAGCTCATTGCGATAAGTAGTCGTTGGGTTTATATTATATTGGAAACGTCATCATATACAGATTCAACCTTTGAAAAAGGAGTTAGGTATAGAGTGAGAAGCCTAAACGCAATCTTGTTAGTAAACCAGGTGAAGCTTATATTCTCTCGTCGAGCGTCAACAAACAATATGTTTACGGATGGTTATTGTGTTCCAAGAAAATACCATACATATATATATATCTTGTTTTACTGCGTATATTCTCGGCTACCGGTGTCTAATGCAGCGTTAAATAAAAAAGAATCGATTTAAATTAAAGGGAAGAAGAAAATGTGCGGCTGGATTTTAATATATGATTTATTTTTCCTCCCCACTTCCTATTCATAAAAATTCTCATTTAAATTTGTTTTATTTTAGTGTCGTTTCGGGTTTAACGTAGACGACGCGTAAGCGCGTTAATTGGTTTATTACCTCGATGTTTGCGGTATCGTAGTCCAACAGCGACGAAGCGATGATTCAATTTACACCTTCGTTTGATTAATAGATCCACCCGTTTATAACTACATTCAGTTATCCTAAATGATCGCCCATTGGAAAATATTGTATATTATTTATTAATTATTATGTAATAATTCGACGCGTACGACTCGTAATCGTGTTTTATTAATGTCACATTATAGAAAATAGAATCGAATTGTTTCTTTCCGGAGTAATAAAACGTTTCGATCGATATTGCTAAATTACGCGAAAAATAATTTTGTATATTTATTTTATTTATACGAATAGTTTCTATCTCGCGTTTACAACAGACAGGTATATAAGTTCGTATCATTTCTCGCGTGGCTTTAAAGCCCGGGGAGAGAGAGATGTAGCCTTTCCAAATATTGATCCACAGGATGGTTTCATTCCATCTGGACCAGACTTTATCCAACGACAATTTTACTTTGACACCTTATGATATTTCAAGAGCGGATTCTATTAATCCTCTATCGTATATATCAACGTTGTTTTATTCATTTGTTTGTATTTCAGATTAGTAGACGACAGATGCGTGGTATGTCCCGAAGCCGGAGATTTGACGAATCCACCGAAAAAATTCAGAGGTGATTTATTCCGAAAAAAGAAAAAAGAAAAATTCAAAAGAAATTCTTCTATTATTTTATTCTTTTCGTATAGAAAATAACAGGACGTGTGTTTAATTTCAATGAATATTTTCTATGTTTGTTTTTTTATCTTTTAGACTGCCTTTTCAAAATATGTCCTATGAATCGTTACTCCGCTCAAAAACAATTTTGGAAAGCGGCAAAACAAAGTGGCAGCTCGGGTACAGACGCTGGATTATTAAAAAGACTTCACGTGAGTCGCGTGTTGTTTACATTTGTTTGAATAATAATCCTGAGACGAGAAAAAAAAGAAAAATGTAAGAAATAACGTGTAACACTTTTATTATTGATTTTCAGCATGCAGCAGAAATCGAAAAAAAGCAAAATGATACCGAGAATAAGAAATTGTTGGGTTCCGTCGTTTCCTATGGCAACGTAGTTCAGGTAAAAATGTTATATTCTTGAAATATTTTGTTCCCTCCAAAATAATATATCTCTCTTTTACTTGTCACTCGACGAGTACAGTGTAATTTTCGTCTCTGGTTCGGACGGCGAAGACCGCACAGATACCATTAGCAGATTAATTTAATTAGCATTGTACGATAAAGCAAGGAGGGTACTCTCAAATGCATCGAAGAGATTTTATTAAATTTCATCTGATGGAAATGTAACGTGTCGCTATCACGAGTCAACCTTCCCCATATGCGTGCTAAGAAAATTTGTCCAATTTTCCCTTCCAAAGGGAAATCGATCGAACGTCGAATGTTCGCTAAGATGTGATATTTTTGTTTGCAGCTGTTACATTTGAAGTCGAATAAATTTTTGACGGTTAACAAGAGATTGCCGGCGTTACTCGAGAAAAATGCAATGAGGGTTTATCTCGATGCGAATGGAAACGAGGGTTCTTGGCTTTACATAATGCCATTTTATAAATTGCGAAGCGACGGTGACAGCGTGGTAGTTGGCGACAAGGTGATACTGGAACCAGTGAATGCAGGTCGACAAGGATTACACGTAGCAGCCAATTACGAGCTTAGCGATAATCCTGGATGCAAAGAAGTGAACGTCGTTAATTCGTCGACGTCTTGGAAAGTTACTCTGTTCATGGAGCACAGGGAGAATCAAGAAGAGATACTCAAGGGCGGAGATGTCGTCAGATTGTTTCACGCCGAGCAAGAAAAATTTTTAACGATGGACGAATACAAAAAGAAGCAACACGTTTTTCTAAGGACCACTGGCAGGACGAGTGCGACCGCTGCTACTAGTAGCAAGGCTTTATGGGAAGTGGAAGTCGTGCAACACGATCCTTGCAGGGGTGGAGCAGGACACTGGAATTCTTTATTCAGATTTAAGCATTTAGCGACGGGTCAATATCTTGCCGCTGAGGTAGACTCGGACGAGCTTTATGAAACTAATAATAGCAAGCCTGGTAAGAGACATACGCATTGAATGAAGAAAATCAACTAAATATTCTATAAGATATTATTCATCGTGTTCTTTCCCAATAGATCCTATTGGTAAAATTTATAGACTGGTCTCAGTACCGCACAGCAACGAGATTAGTTCTCTATTCGAATTAGATCCGACAACATTAACGAGGGGCGATAGTTTAGTACCTCAATCTTCCTTCGTTAGGTTACACCATATATGTACAAATACGTGGGTTCACTCGACTAGCGTACCGATCGACAAAGATGACGAAAAACCCGTAATGTCAAAGGTATCGGCGCATCGCACATATATGATCAATCATTTTTTACTTAATACTTATAAGTTATATACTTATAACTAACGTTCCTTATATTTTCAAGGTGGGTTGCGCGTTGAACAAAGAAGACAAAGAGGCTTTCGCATTGAGATCTGTATCGCCAGTCGAGGTACGAGATTTAGATTTTGCAAACGATGCCTGCAAAGTTTTGGCATCTATAAACTGTAAATTGGAGAAGGGTACGATTTCCCACAATGAGCGGAGGGCCGTAACTAGTTTATTGCAAGACATAGTTTATTTTATTGCGGGATTAGAAAATGAACAAAATAAATCCGAGGCGTTGGAATTAATCGTAACGAATGCTGTCAGGGATCGACAAAAGTTACTCCGGGAACAATATATTTTGGGTCAATTATTTAAGATACTTCAGGTATTGTAATATTATCATAATATTTAATGAAATGTTTTTTGCGCGTATGGCTGTATGGCGCTAAGAAATAAGAATTTCAGGCACCGTTTTTAGAGTCGGCCGAGGGTGAGGGACCATTTCTTAGAATAGAAGAACTTAACGATCCGAGACATGCACCGTACAAATATATGTTTCGATTATGTTATCGTATACTTAGACTGTCGCAACAAGATTATAGAAAAAATCAGGTAATTGGGAAAATAAATTTGAACATTTCTTTATTTTCTTATTCCAATATTTATAATACTTTTCTAAA
This sequence comes from Polistes fuscatus, assembly GCF_010416935.1. Lineage (NCBI taxonomy): Eukaryota > Metazoa > Arthropoda > Insecta > Hymenoptera > Vespidae > Polistes > Polistes fuscatus. The sequence goes on from NW_025113101.1 coordinate 2,625,372, forward strand.
ACTCTCGATTATCCCTTTTGATCGTAGGAATATATTGCCAAACATTTTGCTTTTATGCAAAAACAAATTGGATACGATATTTTAGCGGAGGATACGATTACAGCACTTTTACACAATAATCGTAAATTATTAGAGAAACATATTACTGCTGCTGAGATCGAGACGTTCGTAGGTCTTGTAAGAAAAAATATGCACACATGGGAATCCAGATTTTTAGATTATTTATCAGATTTATGTATTTCCAATAAAAAAGCAATAGCCGTAACTCAGGAATTGATATGTAAAAGTGTATTAAGTGAAAAAAATAAGGATATTCTGCTAGAGACCAGGCAAGAAATTATTTATGTGATACGTTTATGATGCTATTTTAGTGATAATACACATATTTTCAATAGAATTTTTATATAGGATGATGAAAGTTAAAACCGAAATGAAATTGGTTGATCAAAAGCAAGATAATGACGAATCGCAAATAATCGTTAAAGAAAAAGATGAAGTTTATCTTTTCTGGAACAATGCAACGGTTGGTAGCGTGTTATAATATATAGTGTCTATAATATATATATATATATAAATAATATTATTCATATATTCATTTTAATTACAGAAATCAAAGTCTTTATGCGAGTTGTCGAAAAACGCAAAGATGGGAAATTTATTGGCTCCGGCAATTTTGGATTATTACAGACATCAATTAAACTTGTTTAGCAACATGTGTCTTAACAGGCAATATTTAGCACTTAACAATTTGTCACCCCACTTGGACATAGATCTTATACTTAAGTAGGTTCATATATATTCGCATCTCTTTCTTATTATAATTATTTCATAAAATTACGTAGAATTATAAATTCGTATTTGTGAAACTTGTTTTCTTCTTTTTTTAGATGTATGGAAGATGAAACCGTACCATACGAATTACGGGCTTCGTTCTGCCGACTTATGTTACATCTTCACGTGGATCGAGATCCGCAAGAACAAGTGACACCGGTCAAATATGCACGTCTTTGGTCCGAAATTCCATTAAAAATGAGCATTAACGAGTACGTGATAACAAATTAAAAAAGATATCACATTTGTTTGAATTTTATCTTACGCGCGTTTTTCTTTTTATCCATTAATTCTAAAATATTTCAGTTACGATACAAATAAAATGCCTGACGAAAATAAAGAGGCTGTTCGCGTTAAATTTAGTTCGACTATAAAGTTTGTGGAAGATTATCTCTGCAATGTTGTCGCAAAGATGTGGTCTTTTGCAGATCAGGAACAAAATAAGCTTACGTTTGAGGTATTCATTAATTCAATTCAATTTATAATATCGCACAATTTTGTATAAAATAAAACAAATTATTGAATATATTATTAGTACGCGTGTAATGAATTAAGTGTCTTTCTTTTGCAGGTGGTTAAATTAGCACGCGATTTAATTTATTTTGGATTCTATAGTTTTAATGATTTGTTGAGATTAACTAAAACGTTGTTAAGTATCTTGGACTGTGTTTCTGAAAATGATTTCATTGATGGGAAAATACCAACCGGAGAAATTGATTGTAAGTTTAATCATATTTTATAAATTATATTATTGTAATGTATATAAGTTAGTGTACAATTTATATGAGATTAGCATTCCCATTTGATAATTTGGATCAATCATTATTATTACTCCTACATTATTTCGTAGTATTTTTTATATTATTTGCATGATTGTAAATTTTGTGATTTAAATGGAATTTCACGATAGACTTTTGTCGATAATTAATATTTCAAAAAATCTATTTAATAGAATACAATTGTGTGTAGTTTCCTTTTAATTTTCCTATCGTTTGTGTAATCTCCAATAATATATGTAACTAACTACCTGATTTTCTGGATATTTCTTAGCTGAGTCTATGGATTCTGAAGAGGCAGGTAATATTCTATTAGGTCCTATTAAAGTAATAATTAATATGTACATATGTTTATATTAGTAGATGACACATAGTTCGTTGATATATTCGTCCATTATGTTTATACGTGTCTTATTATTATTTGTAATGTGTTAATCGTGCTTACTGTAAAATCAAATAAAATGAATTAATCAGTAATTTATATAACAAACGTGCTAAGCATATATTAAATAACGTTACTGTGTATTTTAATAGCCGAAGGAGGAGTTCTCCGATGTATTGGCGATATGGGTGCTGTGATGACGAGTTTAACTTTAGGACCAGCTGGACAAGTATTGGCTGGAAGTACATCTCCAAGGCCAAAGACTACTTCGAAAAAAGAATATCCTTTGGTGATGGACACTAAATTAAAAATAATTGAAATCCTTCAATTTATCCTCGACGTTAGATTGGATTATAGAATTTCTTGTTTGTTAAGCATTTTCAAACAAGAATTCGATGAGACTGAAAAAGCTTCGGGTCAAGACTTGAGTCAACTTTGTCAAAAAACTATCGATTTGGAATCGATTGGAACGCAAGCCGAAGGAATCTTTGGTAGCAGGTACTTCAATAATATTTTTTGATTATACGATAAAACTAATATATAATAATGACTACGAAAAAATATGTTATTTAGCGAAGAATGTGCGGCATTGGATTTAGATGGTCTAGGTGGTAGAACATTTTTACGTGTTTTACTTCACCTGGCAATGCACGATTATCCACCTTTAGTTTCTGGAGCATTGCATTTATTATTTAGACATTTTAGTCAAAGGCAAGAAGTACTGCAAGCATTTAAACAGGTTTGACATTTCAATTTAAACAAGAAATAATTTATAATTAGACATTAAATAAATGAAAATCGGTGTATAAAATCGGTGCTTTCAATTTCGTCAGGTTCAACTTTTAGTCTCGGATAGTGACGTTGAATCGTATAAGCAAATTAAAGCAGATTTAGATGTTTTACGTCAATCGGTGGAAAAATCAGAACTTTGGGTTTACAAGTCGAAAGCTACGGAAGAGCACGGAAACAAAAAGAAAAAAAGCAAAGAAGACGAAGAGGATTCTTCAACGCCTCGTAAAGCACCACCGCAGTTGTCTACGTCGGATAAAAAAGGTTTCTGTTGAAAAATATTGTTTTTAAGTTAAAATCACGCGTTTTATATAGGTTTCAGTATTAAATTGAAACTGATGATACGCTGTGTTACAGGATCTGCGATTGATTTAGATATTGGTCCACCTTTAAGTTTGGATCAAACCGAGGAATATAAAAAAATACAACAAATATTAATACGAATGAACAAGCTCTGCATTCAAACGATACCGGGTGGACAAGTAAAACCGCGCAAACACGAGCAAAGACTTTTGCGTAACGTTGGAGTCCATACTGTTGTCTTAGATTTATTGCAAGTTCCTTACGATGATAAAGAAGATGTTAGAATGAATGAGCTGATGCGTTTGGCTCATGATTTTCTGCAAAACTTTTGTCTGGGCAATCAACAAAATCAAGTTCTATTACACAAACAATTAGATTTATTTTTAAATCCTGGTATTAGAGAAGCTCAAACAGTATGTAGTATATTTCAAGACAATTCGACACTTTGCAATGAAGTTAATGTAAAGGTGATTCAGCACTTTGTTCATTGCATAGAAACACACGGTAAACACGTGCAATATTTAAGATTCCTTCAAACTATCGTGAAAGCCGAAAACCAGTTTATCAGAAAATGTCAAGAAATGGTGATGCAAGAGGTGAATGACAAATTATTTATTTCAAAGCGTCCAAAAAACTTGTCGTCACATCGTAACGATTTTATTTTTTTTTAGCTCGTTCAAGCAGGAGAAGATGTTTTAGTTTTTTATAACGACAGAGCTTCGTTTAATCAATTCGTAGAAATGATGCGTTCGGAAAGACACAGAATGGACGAAAGTAGTCCACTCAAGTAATTATTAATATTTATTCTTTATTTATAATTCATTTCTAAATGTAAAGTAAAATAACATGTTTAACGTTTTAGATATCACGTTGAATTGGTGAAATTATTAGCTTGTTGTACCATGGGTAAAAATGTTAATACCGAGATCAAATGTCATAGTCTTTTACCCTTAGATGATATTGCTGCTATGGTATCGCATCCAGATTGTATACCTGAGGTAATAACAATTAATATATCGATATATTTATTATGTATAATTTTTTTTCTTTTTTATTATAATCATTAATATATTAATTACGATAGGTGAAGGAAGCTTACATCAATTTCCTTAACCATTGTTACATTGATACTGAAGTAGAGATGAAAGAAATTTATACATCCAATCATATGTGGTCCTTATTTGAAAAGTCCTTCATTGTAGACATGAACTTGATTGCAACATCTAAAAATGATCAACAAAATACAGATAATGCTTTGGAGAATTATGTGACGAGTTGTTTAATGAATATCATCACTACATTCTTTAGCAGTCCATTTTCTGATCAGAGTACAACTGTCCAGGTACTGTATTTTTATCTTTTATAGGAAAATCAATATATTTCTTATTATATTTTATTTGTTATTTCGTATATATTTTCATTGTTTATTCGGTTATATATATTTTTTAATAATTTTTTCGTATATATTGTAAAGTAAAATTTGTGGTGCCTATTTTTAAATATTTTTACAATCTGTTTTATACAGTAATATGTCAATTATTTCATGTTTAAATCATATTGGAGAAATTTTTGTGAGTAATTTATTATTATTTTTTTTTTTTCATAAATTCGTTTCGTTTAAATCAATATATATATATATATAAAGCACCAACAATATTTCTTCAAAATAATGGCACATTTTACTTATACTGTTATAATTAATTTGTTAATATAAACGTTTCCCTATGTTTTTCTTTTAAATTATATCAATTAAAATACTAAACAGCAAGAATGGCTTTGAAATTTAGTCATCTTCGCGTGAACAAATTAACTTTCTGGATATCTAATGAATTATGTAAATGCATGTGCTTATGACAACTCAAGATATTTGATACTAATTGAATTTGGTTAACAATCAACCAAGTATGATATATTGAAGTCGGTATAAAATATTAGAGATTAATTATATTATTACGAATTTTATCAATGTTATACTTTATAGAATTAGTATTCCAGCAGTTTCATTCTGTTACAGTAGTTTCAAGAATGTTGTATATCATATCACGTTTTTATTTTATGTTTCATTATATGACTGAAGTTCTTCGAAAAAGAGGTAATTGTAGCAATGAATATCACAATGAATTAGAAATTTAGAAACTGAACTTGAATTAGATTGCTAGTATTGTTTTAAATAGGTATAAATATCAAATAGATCAAAATAAATGAATTGTAAATTTAGACGATGCCAAGAATAATAATAATAGAATATAATGCAAATGTATTTATATTTAATATTGTTAGGTAATTTTTATTTTCAGGAATAAGAAAAAAGGGATGATAGAACAAGTTAGAGAAGATATATATAGATTCATTAATTTATTTTTTTTTCTAAATTAGCCATAAAAAATAAATATACATATTCACATTATATTATAATCTATGCTTTGCATGTTACTTACACTAACCATTCATTCATCAACCAAGTACATATCATAGACACATTGAAAATGTTATTTAATTTAGAATCATATATTTTGTCGAAATATTTTTCATTTCCTGTTTTTGTTAATTTTTTCATTTTTCCATTTTTCCATTGTTATTATTATGATTTGATCATTATTCTGTATCAGATTTTTTTAAATATAATTTGGAATAACTACATAATATGTAAATTATATTACGAACTTGTAGGCATACATAGAAATATATCATCAAGTTCACGTTACTATCATCCATTTTATGTAACATAAAATACATCGATAGACTGATATAATATACGATAAAATCATTAATATTATTTGATATGTGCTTGGTCATTATTGATTGCACCAGCGGCATGTTCTGTGTTTTTGGCATGCAATACCTGGCCTTCTTGAATCAACAACATGGGTTTCGTCTATGTGCTGGGTCTGTAATGGTGGTGGGTTGATTTACTAATAGAAACAACTGCACGAGGCTAGACTTTATTGGAGCATCAAGGAATGTGACCGGAATATTGACAATAATGTTGCAAGTTATGTGAGTATTAATAGTAGAGTGCTGTCTTGGCCTAAGAACACAAGAATTGTACAAATACACTCACATCCACCTATGTAATATACCAACAGGATATTTCTATTTTTTAACGGAAGATATTAATAGCAAATGTAAGGGTAAATATCACGGAGAACATTCATTTTTAATATATTTATGTATTTTCATAACTATCAAGAAATGACAAATTATAATTCAAGGGTGTCAAATTATTTTTGATAATAAAAATTGTAATATATTAGCCTTGATATTCTGATAATATTCATCAAATAATTTCTACAAATATGCAGTTCGTTTTTATAATTAGTAAAATTGTCAAATAATTGTATGTAATTGGCAGCATGGATTTTAATATGGGTATACTATGTAACATGTAAATAAATACATGGATGTACATATTTTGTGCATACAAAAAAAGTTTCGGTGTACTAATAAAATAATTATATTTAATTTTTTCATTATAAATTCTCTCTCTATAAAATTATATACGTAAGCTGTGTAATTATAGTTCGTACTTAAAAAAGAAAAAACAAATAACACACACTAGTACAATAGGAAGCACTCACATGATCGTAACGATTTAATTTTGACTTAATTTTGTTCGTTATTAATGTATCAATATTTTGTGGTAAGAATCGTTTGCATAACATTTAATTAGTATTCCTTTTTATTTATTAATTAGACTCGACAGCCTATATTTGTTCAACTACTTCACGCGGCGTTTAAAGTATCGCAATGTATGTGGTTGAATGCAGGACAAAGATTCAATGTAGAAAATTGTATAAGAACTTTATCCGACGTTGGTAAGTTGTTACATTATTCTAATATTTCGATGATTATTTAATATAAGCTTCAAAATAATGTTAAACATTTTTAGCTAAGGGACGAGGTATTGCCATTCCTACTGATTTGGAAAGTCAAGTTGCTTCTATGTTTAATAAAGCGGCGATGCTTAGTAGGCAAACAAGTAAATGGCTCCAAGCATCTAAACAACCGAAAATAGAGCGTACTCAAAGTCAGGTAATAATGAATATTTTTTCATTGTTACAAATATCTATTTAAATATATTACATTATATATTCACGATGTTATAATAAATTTTCATTAAATATGTAGAATGATATGGTTTTGATGGACAGCTCTAAAGAAGAGGTAAAAGTTGTTCAGAACTCTTAACGTTAGTTTGACTCATTAGATACTTGTGTATATATATCGATAGTAAATTAATTTAAAAAAAAAAATTAATAAAATATATACTATAGCAATACCGTGTATCATATAGATCGCTTGTACAAAGATATGAGATGTACATTAGTAATAGTTATTTGTACGAAGTATTATTTGTTCTATAAAAAAAAAAGTAATTAAATTACTTTAGTTGCATTAAAATACGAATACATTTATAGAAAAGTCGTAACGAAAGTAATATGTTTGGTTTATGGTTTAATTATTTAATGATATATATTTATTTGTTATTTCTAGCTGATGCGTCTGGATCGTAGTATTATAGAAGGTTTGCAAGACATAGTATGTTTATTAGAAGAACAACTTAAACCATTGGTGCAGTCAGAATTGTCCCTCTTGGTTGACATCCTCTATCGACCGGAGCTTTTATTTCCGGCAGCAACCGAAGCTAGGAAACGATGTGGAAATGGTGGATTTATCAGGAGGTAATTATTTTGGAAGTATCGCTATGCTGAAAATTTCCGATGATAAAATACAATATAAATTTAGTCCTATTTTTATATTTTAGATTGATTAAGCATACCGAAAAATTATTAGAAGAGAAAGAAGAAAAATTATGTATAAAGGTATTAAAAACACTTCGAGAAATGATGGCGATTGATCCTGAATACGGGGAAAAAGTAAGTCTCGTAAATTTTTATTTGCACGAAATTCGAGTTATAGAAATCATTTAAATATAAGGAATAATTTAACTCATAACATTAAGAAATTGGATATTCAGTATAACGAATAAATAATAAAAAGCGTTATATTATTATAAAATTGCACTCAAGTTTTTTACAAAGAACTGAATGTCCAATTATTCACTGCACTCTAGATGACCAATACACAAGTAGATATTTTTTATTTGCTATAATAACGCGAGAATAAAAAAGAAAAAAAAAACAAGAAATTTAATAAGCTTTAATAAGCTTTCTTGAATATGCGATACAAACTGTTAGAAATCCTTGGGTGAGTATGTATCGTAGATTAGATATGTAGGTAAAGATGTTTTCACGCTGCAAACGAAGAATGAAGATGTTTTGGAACATGCAGATTCAGAAAAGAAGACCGAATCTCCTCTCGGAACAGATTCCAATGATCAATGCGATCGTCAAATGACTCAGCAAGAGCGGGTAAAAATAAATGTAGATTGAAAACGGTATTTTAAGGGCACAACGTATATAAATCAATATAATCGTTGATTTTTATATACCTACTGTGTATACAAAAAACACGCATTGAATAATTATATAGATAAACTAGTTATTAATGCATATTTAGATTTATTAAGAAGCATCATTTTTATTAATGAATGCTTTCATTTATTTGGCAAGAATTTCAATTATTTCCATAAAGTAGAATTCAAGTTTTACAAATTATTCGAGCTGATAATAAAAATAATAATGTACGTTGTGTAGAATATTTTCTGCACGTGCTCGATTTTATTTTGCATGTTTCCTTTTATATTATATGCTGCTATTACGATTAATATTTTAATCACACTATATAATAATTACATTAACGTTTGCACAGATTCATTTAATTATATATTCATTGAAAGACAATTTCAAATAGAAATAATCGTAACATAGTGATCACTGTGTATATTTAGCATACACAGGTTCTGGTACTTGTAATTAATATTTTTGTAGATCATATTCACCTTTTCGCACTCCAAATGAACTATGCAGATAATATTAAAGCATTTGCAAATCAAATTCACCCTTTGTATCGAGTTTTTTAATTTCTGAAATTTTTTATTTCACGCACGAGAGAAAAATTTAATGACAACAACGTCTAAAATTATTTATAATTAATTATTTCCAATACGCAAACACAAATAAGCACGTACACGCGAAAGGGTTAATTTGTAGCGCAAAATATGTATTATTTCATTTGTTGTTTTCCATTTATGCTTTCTTGGAAAAGTACATACATATATATACACACATGCTCTATCATTTTTTGATATTTATAATTTTTTGTCTATTACGGTACTCTTTAAAAATTTCATTTATACACGGATGTATATGTATATACAATGTGTGTATATGTATATTAAACATAGTTAGATATAGATGTGTAAATATGTATGGATTGAATTTGATGTACCAATACAGAAGTAGATATCCAGTTTTTTCTCGAAATATTAATGTTCAAATGATTACTATGAAAAATGATTGTCACACGAAAAGTATTATATCGTTATATTAGATAAACCACTTATTAGAACTATTTTCAATAATTTTTTCCATATAGATTTTTTCCTATATAGAATGATGTTTTATTTGTAAATATTAAATATATTTAATATAATATTTATTAATAATTTTTTTATAATCGTACACACAGTCTATATAAGTGGTCTGCATCATGCCTAATTAGAAGTATGGACATTATGTTTAAAAAAAAGTGTATATAAACAGTAATGTGTAAATTATTGCATTTTCTAGCGATATCAATTGTAATTAAAAAAGGAAAAAAAATATTTATTTTTTAATAATATTCTCTTAATGCATTCCTTTAATTGTAAAGAACTTATATAATTGTTATATTTTGTTTTGTTTCTTCGTCTAGTTGACAAAAGGTATTATAAATACAAATTCAGAATTATTCTGTATTTTATTATTCATGCAATAATTATTGACAACGAAACGCAAGGTTTTTGTCTCTTTTTCCATATTGCATCCGATATATGAATGGAAATAAATATATCTTTTATACAGGCATTTTTTATTAATGGCACACACATATATTTTTTCTTATTCAATGCACTGTGAATGTAAATACACACACCGTACAACATTTATTGAGAATATTATTAGATGTTACATTTTTTAAAATCGAATTTTAATAACGTAGTGCAATTGTATTGGTACATCATCGTAAAATAATTCTACTTATTCGTATTGTTATAAATTTCTATTCTTTTTCTACAGGGTGATGCATTAAGACACAATCTTCTGACGCGTTACTTCGGTAAGAGTTTTATTCAAAAGCCTGAAAATGTTGAAATTGGAGTATCTTGTACAATGGCTGTAACTCACGGACCAGGAGGTGATAAAAATAAGTTTTCTTTATTTTTTAAATATTAGCGTGAACCAAAGGTTCGTACGTTTTTAATTAATATTTCCAAAGTAAATTTTACAAAAACAATCCATTATGCAGTTTATAACACAATTTATAGCACAATAAACGCATGAACTTTTGGTTCACCCTAATATTTATTATAAACATGTATTTCTAATTTTTACTAATGTATCGTCGATTTGTACAAATGTAGCCAAATTGCTAAGCCGTGCCGGGAGGACTTTGCACGAAGTTCAAAGTCATTTAGACAGAGAAGGTGCATCAGATTTAGTCGTGGAATTGGTTATTAAAAGTGTACACTCTCCTAGTATATTTGTAGAAGTTGTAGAATTAGGAATTGCGTTATTGGAGGGTGGCAATCCGATTATACAAAAAAGTGTATTCAATAAATTAATGGGTGGTGATTTAAGTCAATCGTTTTTCAAGGTACGATTTGATATTTTCATATATTAATGTTTTATTAGATTACGTAGTAACAGTTTATTAAATTTGATTGTATTTATTTGTTAGGTTTTTTATGATAAAATGAAAGATGCGCAACAGGAAATAAAATCAACCGTAACGGTGAATACATCCGATATAACAGCAAAAACTAATGAAGATAAAGAACAAAGTAAAGAATTAGAAAAGATATCAAGAAAACCTGCAGCAGGTAGTTGAAAATATTATTCTTCTTTATTTTTTAAATATTATAATGTATTCTTCACAGATTGCAAATACTACGTACTTTTAGGTAAGCTTAATGGTATAGTTTGCACCGATGAATTACGAGATGAACTAAATTCAACCGCAATGACTAATGTTCAAATCTACGGAAACACGCGTACCATTGCACCTGGTGAAGATGTAACAAATAATGCGGTGGAAGAGATGATAGGTGAAAAATTAGAAAGAGCACGTGCCGAGCCTACGCCTGGCGTTGAAAAGGACGACACTCAACTTAGCGTTAAAGTACTAGTGATGCAACCAATTTTACGATTTTTACAATTATTATGCGAAAATCATAATCAAAATCTTCAGGTAAATCTATATCTCAAAAGTTTAATATTTCGTTTTTCTTTGTCTTCTATCGCAAACGTTAATAATATTTTATTTCATATTCAGAATTTTCTACGGAATCAAAATAACAAGACGAATTTTAATTTGGTATCCGAAACACTCATGTTTCTCGATTGTATTTGCGGTTCGACGACTGGTGGATTGGGTTTACTTGGATTATATATCAATGAAAATAATGTTGCATTAATTAATCAAACATTGGAGACATTAACGGAATATTGTCAAGGACCCTGTCATGACAATCAAAATTGCATAGCTATTCACGAATCCAATGGTCTTGATATTATAACGGCTTTGATATTGAATGATATTAATCCATTGGGTAAAACTAGGATGGATTTGGTATTAGAATTGAAAAATAATGCGAGTAAATTGTTATTAGCTATTATGGAAAGTAGGGGCGACAGCGAGAATGCTGAAAGAATATTATACAACATGAATCCGAAGCAATTGGTAGACGTGGCTTGTAGGGCATTTCATCAAGAATCATTGGACGATGCTACTGATATCGATGATTCATCGACCAACGGGGAGGATGGAGTGTCTCCTAAAGAAGTAACATGATATTCTATTAACAAAATCATTTCTTTATTATTTTTGTGTATTTTTAACAAAATGTTCTTTTTCTCATAGGTCGGTCATAACATTTATATCTTATGCCATCAATTGGCTCAACATAATAAAGAATTAGCAACGATGTTGAGGCCGTCAGAAGAAAATAACGCAGATCCGAAAATAAACAAAGCATTGCAATATTATGCATCGCATACATCCCAAATTGAGGTAAGCCTTTTTTTCTTTTTCTTAATGTTCATATCACATATAGAATTACAAAATAAATATTTGATTTTAGATTGTCAGACACGATAGAACATTGGAACAAATAGTTTTTCCGATACCAGAAATATGCGAACTTATTACCGTTGATACGAAAATTAGAGTATTAAATACTACGGAACGCGACGATCAAGGTTCTAAAGTATCCGATTTCTTTGAAAGAACGGAAGATATGTTTAATGAAATGAAATGGCAGAAGAAACTTAGAGGACAGCCAGTATTATTTTGGATGAGCAGTTACATGTCATTGTGGAGTAATATTTTATTTAACTGTGCTGTCCTTATAAACCTTATTGTAGCTTTCTTCTATCCGTTTGTAGATTCTGTACCAAGTAAGTTCTACATGAAAAAGCAAACAAAAATGATATTATTATGCATAATATATAATTTTATTTTTTGTTTTTTCCGTTTATACAGAACTTTGTTCACATTTGTCAGTTCTTATTTGGGCTGTGATGTTTTCATCAGCAGTTATTGTCATTACATTACCTCGAGAATCGGGTATACGTACATTAGTTGCGTCAACAATTTTACGATTAATATTTTCTATAGGACCAGAACCAACTTTGTGGTTACTTGGATTTGTTACGGTACGAAGCGTATTATATTATATTTTATTTTCATTGGGATATCAATAGATTTGTTTGTTTCCTATTTAATATATATATACTATTTTTTTTTTCAGATCGTTTTAAAGCTTATTCATCTTATAAGTATTATAGGAAATCAGGGGACCTTAACTAAAAGTATAGAACAAATAATGACAAATGGTGAAATATTGTATCACGCGTCATACTTAATATTTTGTGTACTAGGACTTTTGATGCATCCATTTTTCTATTCGGTTTTAGTAAGCGTTTTTTTAAACAAAATTTCAAAAAGTAAAGCATACGTATTCTCTTTTTTAAGTATTAAAAAGGTTGATTTTGATTTTTCAGCTTTTTGATGTAGTTTATCGAGAAGAAACGTTGCTCAATGTAATAAGATCTGTAACGAGAAACGGAAGATCAATTATATTGACTGCTGTGTTGGCTTTGATTTTAGTTTATATGTTTTCTATCATCGGATTTATGTTCTTCAAAGATGATTTTTTGGTCAGCGTGGACGAAGAAATTATTCGTAAGTATATTGTATCGATTGAGATTGAAGTACACGCAATTACGTTAACATTAAAAAGAACATTATTATACTACAGATATAATTTTATTTTAATTTTTAGCCACGTTAGATGACAAAACTACTGACACTTGTAAAATTAATGATAACGAAAAGTGTGAATCAACTGAAACGATGTCACGATTTTTACGCGAAGGTTCGATATTTATTTCTTTATTATTTAGAAAATCACTTCTAATGGATTTTTCATTATTTTAAATATATGTTATTATCATTATAGTTAACGAACAAGGAAATAATCAAGATTTGTTTAATGTTGGGGGCGAAGTAAAAGAACGGGCTTGCGATTCATTAGTTATGTGTATCGTTACAACGTTAAATCAAGGTTTAAGAAATGGCGGAGGTATAGGCGATGTTTTAAGAGCTCCATCGAGCACGGTAAGATCACTTTTGCTTTTCCGTAAAACCACATTTTTTTACTAATAATATATTTTTCAATTACAGGAACCGTTGTTCGTTGCCAGAGTCGTATATGATTTACTATTCTTCTTCATAGTGATAATTATTGTTTTGAATCTCATTTTTGGTGTTATCATCGATACGTTTGCTGATCTTAGATCAGAGAAACAGCAAAAAGAATTAATTCTAAAGAATACTTGTTTCATTTGCGGTTAGTATATATATGTAATTACCAAATGTTTCAGTTAGATTTATTTATAAATTTCTTTTTAATAGGTTTAAATAGGTCAGCTTTCGATAATAAGACTGTATCTTTTGAGGAACACGTGAAACACGAACACAATATGTGGCATTACCTTTACTTCATCGTTTTAGTAAAGGTGAAAGATCCGACAGAGTTTACAGGTCCTGAGTCGTATGTTTATGCAATGGTGAAGGTAATTATTTACACGAGTCGTTAAAGTACTCGGTGATTGTTTTTTCATTTTGTTGTCTAACATTTTATACGCGTATATAGGACAGAAATCTCGAATGGTTTCCACGATTAAGAGCTAAATCATTGGCGGCAGACGAGGGCGAGGGTGAACAAGTAGAATTGAGAAGTTTACAGTCACAATTAGAATCCACTCAATTATTGGTTAAGTGTCTTTCACAGCAACTCACAGAATTACGTGATCAGGTAAATCATTTTATTTGCGTCATTATTTTTCTATCTTCATATGCTTCTAATGCAATTTTTTTTGTTTATAAGATGACGGAACAGAGAAAGCAAAAACAACGTTTGGGTCTGTTAAATTCTGCGTCTCCGCTTTTGCATAATCTATAAACGGGCGGATTAACAAAAATAATATATATATATATGTAAGAAATTTGAATGAAATTTTACGAATTTGCTGTGCCCTTAGCCGTAGCTGCATTTTACCTTGATATTCTAAAAAGGATACATGTTCGTATGTTTCGAAGAAGAACATTAAAAAGATCGATAGGCAGGCATCTCGGAATATGCGTACGGTTTTGTTCCTAATTTTGAAGAAAGTGATCTACATAATGAAATGATATGACATGAGAGATATTAGATATAATGCGCACTTCGCGATTTTTTTATTCATTATTATAGATAATATATGGCATACCATCTCAAATTTATTATTATAATTTATATCACGTTAAAGATCTTATGTTCCGGTACTATTATAAATCATGCATTTACATTACTTCAAATATTTATACAATTTTGTTTCGTGGATATAAATATAGTGAAAATAATTTGAAAAATTCGTACATTCGACTTAAGTGAAGGGAAATGATAATTTAGCGATTAATCGTATTACTTTGGTATATGAGTGCAAGTAGTATATAAGGAACTTAATTGACTTAAATACAGCATTTTAATAGTGGTTTAAACAAAATAATAATAATAATCACTCACGTGAGAGATCTGTCTATTCAATTTTAGCGTTAAATTAAATGTGATTTACTGTTATTGCATTTAGAGGAGGAGTATATTATTATATATTATATCGAAGATATAGTTTAGCATTTCGTGGAAAACTTTGTTTTTTTTTTTAAACGATCGTTATAATCTATTTACTTTTGTTCTATGACATAATTAAACACACACACGTACTATTATAGCGTATTAGATTATTTTATAATTGGACTATAAGAGTCTATTTTAATGATAGTCAAATTTATTGATCGTATATATATAAATTCTATAGATATGTTTTTTTCTCTCTCGATAGTTCGTGTATAAAGTTATATCTATATATTTGTAAGAAGCAAATATGAGATGCGTGTTTTACTGAGCGCGATGTGCAAATAAATTTTCATTAAATATCGTATTAGCGCACAATTTGTTATGCTTTTCATGAAATCGAATATTATAGATTTATACAAATTCAAGTGTTAAACAATTGTTATCTCTATGTTATACATAATATATCCCATTGTGGTTTCGTAATTGTTGATATCAGATATGATGAATATGTTGCTTTATTGGGAATGTTGACTATTTTTTACATTATTTTATCCTTTAATTTAGAGATGTATACAAGAGAACTGAATGACACATATAGAATTTTAAGAATATTAACATATGAATATATATATATTAATATAAATTAATTGCTCGTTATAATAATATATTCTTAGAATGTATATATAAATATGAGAAGTTGATAAATGAATATTATTTGCAATAATGCTTTTACGATCATCGATGTCAATGTTATATTATTATTAATATCATGCATTTACTTAATGCTATATATGTACTGTGTCTGATCTGATATATATTATCATGTTGTAGATTTTAATTAAAGAAATTATTATCGCTGATTATTAGAAGATTTTCGACAAAAATTTCATATATTTAAAGATGAACTGAATTTTCAGTTCGTATTATTTATAATCAACTCAAGTATAAATATAAAGTAATCATTCATAGGAAGAGAAAGAGAGAGAGAGAGAGAGAGAGAGAAAGAGAGATCAGCTAAATATGGAATAAAAAATATAAAATGGATAATATCGTAGTTTTGCGTGTTCAAAATTCTATTATATATGGAAACGTTTATAATGTTGAGTAGAAAATGATTATTATATAATTATGTTTCATTTTTCGTAGGTTCATAAATTTCTATGTATTAACAAAACACTTGAATATTATTCTGAATAAGCAATTAAAAAGATATTTCTTTTCCAATTTAAATTATTATTATCAAATTTTTCTATGAAGTATATATATATGATTGACTTTCTATGTTTTAAAAATATCATTTTTATATACTGTATATAATTACATTGTTACAAATATAAATGTTAATAATTAATTTTATTAATCTTATGTTTTGTTTTTTATTAAACGAATCAATTTATTTGAGTCAATTTTATATTATACGTATACGAAGTTAGTAAATTAATATTTCAAATATTGTACGATAATATATAGATGGTAACGACATGTATTACTTTCAAATGTGTGCATTTTTCTATCTTATTAAAAATAAGATATATATAAATAGAAGTTGTATTAGAATTTCAACGTGAATAAATTGTATTCTTTTTTATGAAGTACCATTTATGGGAAGAAGAGAGACGAAACTGGGAAGGATCAAGAAGAATAGAGGAAAGAAAAAAGCAAATATTTTATTTCACTTTATTTATACTTTATATGAAACAATTGACTATTTATTGTGACTTAGATATACGTAACTATTACATGTAACATGTATTCTTCCTATGAGTAAGACGTATTTATTTTGTGCAAAACCGGTAATTTCACTTAAAGTGAAAATATTTCAAAATCCTTTTTCAAATTGAAATCGTTTCACACCTTATATTATTTTAATTAACACGTGCAAAACTCTTCAAATGATATTTCTAAAAAGAGCCGACACGAATAAACGTGAAATAGTTGTCGTCGTCGTCGCTGTTTTTCAGAGGAAGCACGTAACTGATTTAACACACACAAACCATTCGAGTCACACCTCTAAAACTCTCCCTTGGTGACTTATTACAATAATAATTAAAACCTATGCTTTTTAATTGTCATTCAAGTCATTCGTTTAATACACAGTCGGTGCTCGTTATACGCGGGCAAATTTTCGTCATCGTTTTATTATTTTTTATTTTTTATTTTTGACGAAATTGAAGATTTTTACAATAGTTAGAAACAATTCACATTCGCGATACGAAATTATTAAATACCGCTGATGTTTTTTTCAATTGGACATAAACATATTATTATGCACTAAATGGAATACATCGAAAAACTAGTCAGTCTTCGCGAAGTTATTACAAACGAAATCTTACGTTAAAAAGAAAAAAAACAATTTCTTCTTACTCTTTATACCAAAGTTATAGCAAAAAGATATGAAAGGATGAAAAGTACTATAATTATAGGCCGCATAGATAATAAAGGTATTCTAAAAAGGTGTATAATCATCAAAATTTTATCTCACGTTAGCATCATGAAATGAATAACTTCTTTTTACGTTTGTCAAATCTCATATTATAACAATTTGAGATTTATTCCTTTAAACTCGTCTTCGACGGATAAGTACAGTGATTTTCTAATTCGTATGTATGTGTGTGTGTGTGTGTGTGTGTGTGTGTGTAGTCGCGTATTAAACTGTAATTATATATTGCATCTAAAAATCGTTCAACCATTATTTCTCTCGTTAGATGCTTTTAAACATATATTCTTGCTAATGATGTATTTAAGTAGCACTTTGTGTAAGAAATATTTTTCTGATTCAATGACCCACTGTCGTCAAAGGATAACGAAGGCATAAACGATTCATTATTGAATTACGTAACAATTTTAAATACACAATTGCAACAATAGAACGTTTTAGTTGCTATCGATATGATCGCTCGTACTACTTGTAAGAGATTTTCTATATTATAAACGAATTCTTGCGTAGGAAGATGCGATAATCTCTCTCGTGTGTATTCATTATCACAACATATAACAATAAATTCGAAGGTGCCTCGGGTATAAAGCTCGTTCTTTTAAAATATTATATTTGTTTCATTTCTTTAATCCATAGAATCGCGTGTCGTTATAAATATCAATGTCTTCTTATCTAAAGTATATGTATATGTATATGTATATCTTACATAGAATAATTCCGGCGACTTACGTATAATTCGTTTTATTCTGTACAAATTCCTATTAAGTTTATGACGTATTTACAATCTCTTTCTATAATATCGTTTTATTTTGTTCTTTTATTTAATTGTTATTATTATTATTATTATTATTATTATTATTATTTATTATTATTACGCGTCTAATTTGGCATTCGCGCGAATTAAGATGATGTGAGTTGTTTCTCGCTAATTCAAATCCGTGCATCGCGTTTCTTGCAAATTAATTTTCTATGTATAATATGTATATATGTATATATGTATATGTTTATGTATATGCATATATATATAATATTTACACTCGGTGTATAACTTCGAGCTTGATATAGCTTTTAGTTTTACAAGTTAAAGTTTTCTTACGAGACGTTTATTTTTCTACTCGTATCTCTTTCAAATGATTGTATATTATCGAATTTTACGTATGCCCGTCGTATGAGTTCATTTTATCGACAATATTGCAAACAATTTGTACGTATCTATCGACGATATTTCAATGATTATTTGTTAACACTTTGTTTGCAGCAAACGATTTGCGTCGTTTCAATTCTACGCAGGTTTAAAATTAATAAATATATAAATTATATCCGTATTCATCTGTCGATAGATTCGCGAATAATTACTTTGTAAAAAGTAATAATATTATAATTAGCTTTTTTGCAAAAGTTGATTCAGATTTAACAGTTCGTTGAATTAACAGGAACGGGTAAATCGTGGTTAATCGAGGATTAGAAAAATCTCAACAACCGATCGAATAGATGAAAATGATTAGGGAGAAGATAAAAAAAAGAAGTTTGTTTTGCGGTTTAATCTCAATTGAGGAATCGCTAATTTGATTTGGGGCTGGCGATGGTCCACTTTGGCGAGTATTTGCGATAACGGTATGGCTTCTCCACTTCATCGTATATTGAGGTGCTGTTCTTCCCAATGCTTGTAATCTATATCCCAAAAGAAAATGTTATTTTTTTAGTTTTAATTTTGGTATTAAACGAAGTCATTTTTGCTACGATCAGTGGGTAGCATCTCTTGTACAGGTAAGCGCAACCTAAAGAAGTATCTTTACGTTACGAGATAATACGAGGAGGTAGTAAAAAAACTTTGAGCAAAGTTGAATGGTTAATCGGTCGGAGTAGTTACCTAAGAAACTTACCTAACTACCGCGGTATTTTCTTTCCAAGGTAGAGTGAAATTTTTGTGCACGTCCCTAGAGCAAAATGTGTGCAATCTTTCACCCGCGGGATCACCGTTTTCGTTGTACTTATGGATCGTTAGATTCCATGCTGTACATGGTCCTACGAAAAAAAGACAAAATATTCTTCGATCGATTTTTATTTATCGCTACATTCTATCTATAATAATAAATTCACATTGTGGGTGGTATAAATTTCGCGTAGAACAAAAGTAAAATCTTCGAAGAGTTAAAGAAAACCCTTAAAAAAAAAAAACCAAATGAAAACGAGAGCATTAGATTTAACGCGACAACAAAAACTAAAGCTTTACTACGAAACACCACTGTGTCTATTCGTTTCTTTTCTCGTTTCCTCCTACTTTTCTTTTATTTTCTCTTATTTTCTCCACAGTTTTCTTTCTTAGCTTCCCTTAACCACTATTTGAAAGAGTGAAATAGAGAAAGCAGAGAGATAGGAAATTACAGCAAAGAGACGAAACTACGAGCAAAGCTTCGCCAAGAGCGGAAAAGGAAATGGTTTTAATATATACCCTTTATACCATTTTTTTTATCAATTTTTCTTTCTCCCTTTCAAATATCTTGTAGCAATACTTATATTGCAGCTTATTACATGCCGTATATCCTAATTTTATTTTCGATTTACGATATTTTTTTGCCTTTTCTTTTTTCTTTATCTTTTTTATTTTTGTTCGTAAAATATGTGATTAATTCCATATAGTAATCCCTTTGTGTATACACGTCATTCGAGAATTTAGAAAAATTTATTTTTTGTTCCCTGTTCATATCTTTTTTACGTCGTTGAGGATTATTCTTTTTTTTTATTTTTTTATTTTTTTATTTTTACATAGGTACATACAAACATGAATATGTATTGTACATATGCGAGCTTCGCAATCACTTTTGACGAAGCTTTGATCCTAGTCATGAAAATGTTCATTCTCCATATTTAATCATTTTATAGCTCGTTTCAAAGAGGATTTGAACATTTTATATGATAAATTCATAAATTCGAATTTTAGATGACTATATATTATTATTCGTTTTATTCGACGTTTAAAAATATTTTCAATAGATCCGAGTCGTTGTATCATGTTACATAGAAAAATAGTTTTCATCTAGCTTTTTCATTGCATTTTGATTATTTCGAAGAATAATCTACTTACTGCTCTGATTCGATTTCACTTCAATCGTAAGCTGTCGATCGGTAGGAGATTCCAAAATCCAAGTACACTTCTGTTGATAATACTGATTGAGCTTTAAGCCAGCTTTTGCTAGATCACCGCCATTGACCTCTCCCTCCAGTTTTCTGGTCGTATGATCGCCGCAATAAGTATCCTTGACGAATTTATAAGCGGCACGAAAATTTAGACCTGCCAAGGAATATCTCGACCATTCGATATAAACCGGTGTCCAACTTCGAATTCCTACCGGTAACCAGTCCTGCACGTATTTACATTGATATTAGGGTTAACCAAAACTTTTATATTTTTTATATTTAAAAAAAATGTATTTAGACGGAATATGATTTTTTCGGTCATAGTGAAATTTGATTAAAAACGTATGAGAAGATCGTCGGGTGAAGATCGTTAGGGAATATAGTAATGAAAAGGAAAGAGAAAAAAGAAAAAGGAAAAAAAATATAAAAGGTAACGACGAGAGATAAATGAGGATTCGTAAAGGAGAACGGATAATTTAGGTATAGGGCACCCGATCGATGACCTCGTCGTTTCGAGGGTATCTCTGGTGAATAAATTTTCAATGAAACTCTTGATATCGGGACGTGAGTGGCAGAAGTAAAATAAGAACGTTCGGTTTGCCACAGTAGAGAATAAACGGCTGCTGCCCTTAGAACATTTTCCGAATTAAACGAGCTCGGGGTTCAATGAGTAGTGCTTCTTCGAACTTTTGAAGAAAGCAATTTCGCGAAAGTAACGAGAGAGGAAGCGAACGGAAAGATAAATCGTCGTCGTCGTCGTCGTCGTCGTCGAGATTACGTCGTTGAGGATTATTTTCAAAGAAGAAATCAGGCTCGGATTACCTGATAGTTTCCACAGAGACAGGTGACGACATGACCAGTTTCAGAGACGAGCAGTAGATGATCCATATTCTCCAATGATTTATTACTAACGCAATGACATCCGCTGTCGCCGCATTTCGTTTCGCACAAACTATTAGATATCTGTTTCGAGCTACTTTCCACCTAAGGATAGAACAACGAGAAAAAAACAAATGGATTAATATTAAATATATATATTCTCGTAACGGTATATAAGCGTATAGATTATTTTATTTAACGTTTTATTTTCGAAATAAGGGTCATTTTATTGAGAATACAATTGAAATCAAATGTTTCTGCGACGCATAATAAATTTTATTTTCTAAAATTTCGTGCCTCAAAGATTTAACTATGTCGCTATTTGTAATAATTTGACGAGCGAACGCAATTAAGGTAAAGAACGATCGCGTATGTCTCGACTCGCAGTGTGCCATGAATCGTCCATTAAATGAATTTAATAGTTCGCGTAATGGGGGGAACGCTTTGTGTTAATTGTCAAAGAGAAAGGTAGATAATTATTATTTTCTTGTTAACTCACGGTTATGATGACCGACTGATTTGTCGCGGGAATAAAATGTTGCTTGCATTTTGCCGGGCCCTCGACTGCGAACAATCGGTGTGGTTCTGGATGTACCACAGTCCCTTCCTCCAACGAAGTTAATCCATAATATTCGACGTCGCATAAGCTTCCGGGTTGTTGGGTACCGCCTTCGCGTTCTGGAACGTACAAAACGATGCTCTATGTGCGTGAATCAGAATCCTTCTCCACAATTTCATGATTTATGGGATTATTGGAAACGATTTTAAACCGTTCCCCATATACCCAACGATAATACATTAATGATCTATCCGTTAATTAAATTCAATATTCACCGAATTTATGATTAAATGTGTGTACCATCTTTTTCGGAGAGATTAAACGATCTATTTTAATATTTTAAAGCTGTTATCATTTATTTTCCGAGAAAGGATAACGTATTTAATTAGGAAACCTATTAATCTTCGATTATTTGTAATAATAATAAGAACGTTTTTTTTTCTTTTTTTTTATAGCGAGGCAAATAATTTCTTTGCAATTAAAAGATTGGAAAACAAAATTTCAATCCGTTATAATCATCCACGAGGAGAGGACTTTTAACAAAGTTGGAAATTTATTTGAAAACGTATACGCTCGTATAAAATTTACTTTGAGAGAGAGCCAACGTTAAGGCTGCGAGAGTCGTTTATTTCTTGAATGCAAATATAGTAAATGAAGCGTATTTAATATAGTGCAAGAGCGAGAGCAACATCGAAACTGGATGATGCAGCGCCAAACGAATGGACGAAGTGGCAATCTGAAACACGCCCAAGAGTCAATTTGTCTTTTGCAGCTAGTATACCGTTTTAACTTGATTTTGTTAAGAGTAAAGGGCTAATAAATGGAACTACCCCTTTGATGGTCATCTTATCGTCAATTTCTCTAGCTCAATGATTGAATTTCAAAGAGAAATCTACGAGACTTTTTATTTACTTTGTTATTATTTTTCTTTTCTTTCATTAAAAGATTCTTTTAATTAAAAATTAAACATTAAAAATTCTTTCATAGAAAACTTTGATACAACAAAAGTGACATATATATATATAGTATTATAGGAAGGTAGACAATTTTCTTTTGTATAAAAATAGAAGGTCCATTTTCATGGAGGAAGGAGTATTTAAATGAAATTTTACAATTAAAGAAAATAACTAGGAGCTCGTTTGCAGGGTGTAACGGGGTCAAGAACGAAGTTACTCGTTTTCTTCGAAGTGGGATTCGGTATCGAAGGATAGGATCAAATTTTACGACGAGGTTCGTATTTCGTTCACTAACACACACACATCTATATATATATATATATATATTCGTAGCGTAGGCTTAAAACGAGATCTCCGAGATATTTTCCAAGGATCAAAAAAGAAAAAAGAAGAAAAAGATAGCGCGGTGGCCGATTTTTGTATTTGATTCATGGAAGATATTTAAACGGGACGACGTGGAATCGAATGAAAAGAGTAAAAGGTTGAGTGATAGATAAAATCGGTAATTTGACGAGAAAGTCTGCCATCAATGAGATTACGCGAGGTTGGTAGTTTCGATTAAAGTACATTAAAGTTCTCTCCCTCTCTCGCGTAGATAGAAAAGTTAATAATAGCGATGGAAATACAGACAAGTAAATTATCGAAGATAATGGTAGATAATCTCATTTTTCATCGAAATCTTTGTGATAATAATAATAACGAAACATGCGTTAATCTCCTTTAATTATTCTTCCTACGTTTCTCACTTTAACAAATATTTATATAATAAAACGATTAATTGAAATTTGTTTTTTCGATTGGGGATTTAATTTAGCGATAGCACGGTTCGTTTCTAATTTAAGAATCTCCCAACGAAACGTGGCTTCATTCTATTTTCGAATCCGATCCAGCCTACAAAACTGGTCTTATTGATCCTCTAGAAATAGGAAGAGAGGCAAGAGAGGAGGAGAGGGAGAGGTATTTGGATGCATGTATCGCATGTAAACGTAATAACGTCGACAAGCGACGAGAACATTCGTCAATCAGCGTCAAATCGACGATCCTGGTGGTTTGTCGCCGGTGTGACTTCCATCTATTGTCATTCGCTTTGTTTTACTCTATCCATCGTACGCGAACTATTTTTTTCCCTACGATTGCTTTTCCTTTTTCGGCTAAATTACAACGAAACTTTGTACAATATTATTGAGATAGATAGAGAGATAGAGAGAGAGAGAGAGAGAGAGGGAGAGAGGGAGAGAGCAACACAATTTGATAGCTAAAATCGGAAACGCTAACGTCGACTAAACTTACTATCTCGATAATCGGTTGAAACAAACAATGAAATTCGGTTAACGATTTCAAGGGGCTTGATTATCTCGAATTATGATTTTCAACAATACCGATGTCTTCTATTTATTCGAATAATTTCCTCTCTGTTTTAACGTATTTATTAAAATATTATCTCCCCGTGGTGGATTTTGAACAATCGATATGCAGTATTATTGTATTCTGTATTGAGAAATTTTCTCCCCCCCCCTCCAGCATAAACGATTTAAATTCGTTACGATAGACGAAATTCCGTTCACAGCACATCGGGGTAAATGGCAAATCTAACGGAATAGAAACAACTAGCCGATTCTATCAGTTTATGGTGTTTAAACGTGATTATTTTCTTTCCATTCAAAATGTAACAACTCTTATCGTTATTACGGATGATGAAGTTAAATATATTTTGTCAGTATGTACATACGTGGGTTGTGCACATACGCTCATCTAAAAGTTATCGTATAAATGTTAATAAAGCGATAAAGCGAATTTAACGATCATCGAAATATGTTTGATAAATTATTTGTTCGAAAAATGAGAAACATTTATATATTTGGCTCTTAAAGCGTTGTTTTACGGAGAGGAATGCGTAAATTTAATGAAATATTTAACCAAAGTATTTATCTCGAACGTCCGATTAGAGTCAAACTTACGGCACTCGTTGCTAAATTGTTTAACTTGAGAAAAAGAAACTCGTCGATTAGTTTTCTTTGTATTTAAAACTCGCGACGTGATTTAACTTACCATTGTGAAAATAATAGGACACGTCCATGTATTCCTCGTCAGTGGTGGTGTTCGAAGCTCGTCTTAAAACCACCGTCATATCTCTACCGTTGGATGAATATCGTTTTGGCTCGACGTACCTACGAACGTGGAGAAAAGAAGTCTTTCAAACTTTAAGTATCGGTAATATCGTTGGACATTCGTGGATAGAACGTCCGATAATTCTTCGGAAGAGGAAGAAGAAAAAAATGCAAGAGTAATAGGACAAGAAAAGTGAATTATACCTTATACCTTTTTCCTTCCTTTTATTTCACAATCATGTTAATTTATTCACGAAAATGCGCATAATTGAAAATCCCTCTTCTTATCCTATCCTCTCTCTCTCTCTCTCTCGTGATATTCAACGTGGAAGCTCAGATTGATATTACCATTTATTATCGATATAACGAAACGAACAAAAATAAATGTACGATATTGAGTCTGATGCATTATGAATTTGTAATAAATAAAACTTAGTAGAACATATATTATAGCATGGATATATTCAATGGAATTTAATAACGAGTTTTCAAAATTTTACATTGAAAAGATACAGAATTTGAAAATGTTGAAATAAATGCAAATTATTCGGGTGAATGTAGTTCGTACATACAAACCTGACTCCTCATTGAAAGTCTTTTAATACCATATAACATTAACGGGTAAATATACGATAGAATACGACCTAGTTTTCCTGTTCAATTGTGATAGAGAATAAAGGGAAATGTTGAAGGATAATGAAGAGGACATTTGAGGAAGAGAGTTGGTGTCTTATTATGAATAATGATTGGTTTGATTTGTTCTTAAAGACGAGGTTACATAGACGTATTGAAAAGGATCGTCATAGTGGTGGTAGTTTTGCGAGCGAACTACGGAACACGTATACACACACACACACTCACTCACACACGCGTATAGTCTCCCTCTCCGTTCCTTTCGTTTACCAGATGCCCGTAGGAAGTTCGTTGTAAATTATGCAGCTTTGCCTTTATGCCAAAGAGTGTGGGAGTGCGCGCGCGCGCATGACGAAACACGCGAGTAGGAGAGAGGTCCGAAAGTTCGACCAAGTACTGTCACAAAGCACATTTTGTGCTCGATAAATTTTGCACATCGTTCAACTCTCCATTTTGCTCGGACGAAGTTGCAAATGGACGGTTTGGGTAGAAGGACCGAGCGCGATAACCTCACCCCTTACGCGAATCGTCTACTACGATTTAGACGACCATGATAATTCAGTTTCTCTTTCTTTGCCTATTTCATTTGCTAATAGGCTTTCTATCGGATCTATTCTATTTTTCTGTTAAATGAGTTTCTTCGTAAAAAGATTGTAACTTGTATGGCTGAATATTCGTTTATACTATCGACGTTCAACTATCCGAAATAGTATAATATATAAAAAATTGATTAACTTATGTCTCCGTTAGTCTTTAAAAAAAGAACAAAATTTCTGTTTCAACGTGTATCATACTACGATTTGAAACGGAGGATAGCATGAAAATATCGAGACATCGATTTAACAAGAATCTTTGCGGCATCGTATCAAATTCAATCGTTGATCCTTTTGACAGGGCACCCTAACGATATATATTTCTTCCTTTGAAGAGTGGAAAAACGTCGTAATGATATTTTGAGACGCGGCTTTTCGGACCGAAAGATCGGTCGACCCACTTGGCTAACGGCCAACTCTTCATCCTTGGATTTCATGTATGTCGACCTGGCATACATATCACTGTGTACTTTTCCCTTACAACCCAAACCTTGGGAAGGCCTGAAATTCAGATTTTTCCTAAGGCTCGACAACGACGACGACGTCTAACTCGAATAATGGTCGCAATTTTTGAGGAACGGTTACGCGGTCTACTTTTTCAAAGGGATTTCTTTAGCCGAACAAAAAAATGTGACAATTTATTTTTCACGACCGGTTGATTATTAATCTAATAAATTTCATTTAATAATGATGTTACAATAGCCCGTGGTTTCGAAAGATCTTAATGTGTACAAACGTGATTGGTTGAACTACTTGGAACTTGAAGTAGTAATGACGGTAATGGTAAGGTCAGCCATTCTGTAAACGTGAAAGCATACATATGTACCTATATAGGTAAGTACATTCTACACGTTGTACCGAGATCTCTGAAGTAGGGAAAGGTATGTTTGCAGGAGTGGAACGATTCTCGACAGGCTACAGGTTTGCATCGTAAACATCGAGGACTGTGGTTTTCTTCGGACAAAATCGACAGATCGTATTTTCTATGGTGGCGCTTGGGAATACCGATCGAACGTGTCTTGGGCTAGCAAATTTCTATGAGTTTATCGAACGTTCAAGAAACTTCTATGAATGGACGTACGACGGAACGGGAAGAACTTAGAAACCCATTCGATTCCGATACGATTGTTGTTGATTTAGGAAAGAGTCCTTTCGCGAAATCGATCTCGGCCTTTGCCATTACTCGACCTTTTTATTTTGCGAATCGTTAAAAACTTTTTAACGCCTTTTCGGAAAACCAATTTTATTATCATTAAATTGATATGGGAAATTCAATAGGAAGGATATCGATCCTTTAGAGGTATCTTGTTCGTTCTCTTTGAAAGTGGTTCGACCAAGAACAGATTGAAAGTCTGTTGAGGTTAACGTCGTTTTAAACGCATCATGAAAGCTTGTATCTAGCGGGAGAAAGATCCCGTGATCTCATCGCGGAATGGGAAACGTGCTTGCGGCCGGAGCGTGCGGGATGAAGCACGAGCTTTATTTTACATGAATTTTTACGAGATTAGCCGGCATAAAACACGTGGCAGTCCCATAAGCACGTACGTGCGTATTACAACGGTATGTCCTCCTATTCGCCTACCACTCATAAATTGTACCAGCCTGTCTGAAAACGTTAAGAAATTAAAATAGATTAAAAAGTGCTTGTTACGTCGTTGGCCGATGGAAATACTCGCACCTCTGTGTATGGGTGTGTGTGTGTGTGTGCTCCAAGAAACGAGTAGAACAACATAGTTTGGATAAAAATGATAACTAAGTAATTAAAAAAAGAATAAAACTGCAGACTGAATCATCGGAGCAAAGAAACGAAAACAATCTCTTCAACATTTTATATTTGAGAGAGAGAGAGAGAGAGAGAAAGAGGGAGAGGAATTTTCAGCTATCTTATAAATTGCCTTCTTTCTAACGTGTTTTCCGACGTGTAAACATTATTGCTTGACGAGATGGGTTTGCATTTTTAATCAGACTTATGTTTTCACGTTAAATATCATTCATCATTCATAATTTATCTTTTCAATGGGGGCTCGGACGAAATTATAGTCGTATGACTTTATTATTAATTTTTATGTCTTTATAATCCGTCGTATTTTTTCCATTTAAATATTTCATATTTTAAATTACTCATTTATACAGATATAAATTTTTACGTATGAGTATGCAATCTAGATATAATACTTTGATAGAATACGCGCAGTACAGGTGTGGTGAATTTTGACATAGGTGTTACTTCGGTCGGAAAATCAGGACGTTCCTGAGTAGAAATATAAAGAGAAACGCACAGCTGGAAAATCGTTTGAGCCGTCATGTCGAAATCCCCTTGACCTCTTTGACCGGTGGTTAGTTTCTATGTAGTTTCTATGTTATTCCTATGGGACGCGAATCATTCCTATGTACGCGCGCATTGTATAGAAACGTTAACGTTATTTTGTCAAACTCATTAATTTATGAAATAACTATGCTGATTCGTTAAAGTATAAAAGAAGCTACAATTCGGTATAAAAATTTGATCCGTAGATTAGATCCGATAGACAGAATAAGAACGAATAACTATGAGCGTTGTTGTAGAAAGAAAAGCAGACTTTAAAGACGAATCAAATTTCAATCTCATACTTTAGCTACTCTCCTTTAGCGAATTCATATGATATATGACTTCGTTGTTCCCTAAAATTATTAGCTGTAGACTTAATTATATAATTATATAATTACTGAATTATATTTAAAATAAGAGAAAGCGAGAATGAGCGAGGGAGAGAAAAAAGAGCATAAAAGTATGGTAAAAAAAAGCCAATTACGAAATTAATTACCGACTATTATTGCCGAAGATTTTATGCTCGTTAATTATAAACGATACGATCGTACATTAAAGTGTCATTTAATTGGTGGAATAATAAAATGTTATAGAGTTAGATATACGTAGGTTGTTGTATCGGCAAAATGCAGAAAACAAATAATTTTCTCGACAGTATCGATATACTTACACATTTCGAAGTCATACGTTTGTTTGAAATGAAAATAGAAGTAGGTAAAGAGAAAGAGCGCTTAAATTATTCCTCACTTTCATCGGTGAATGCTTGAATTATTCCTTCCAATCGGTACAGTTCGCGGGATTCGTATCGTTCGCTTCATTTCACTATAACATAACCGATATCGCACGATATTCCTTCGCGCGTACGAATGATTTGTCATATTTTACGGGCACGTCCAATTCCCATATGATTTTGTTTTATTTTAACGTGCCATCGCGTAAATAAAATGACATACAAATTTCATGATTTTTTTATTGATATCGAAAGTAAAGAAAAACTTACGTATACTTATTGACTCGTGGAAACGTGCAAAGTTTTCGTAATCCAAGAGAACAACCATACCTTCCTCTTTTCCTATATATATATATTCTCTCCCTATTTGAATATATTCTCTAGCTAAATACAAGTACCCTGGAGTACAACGAGCCCTCCCCAGTCATCTTTCATGCTTTGACTTCCGGCAAGATGAGCACGAGGTATCTCATTCTCTAGTGGAAGTAGGAGTACGAATGACGGATATAGGTATATGTGTTGGCGACTGTTTCACAATTTTTTTTTTTATACATGCACCTACACCTACCTACCTACCTAAGTATATGTAAGCAGAAAAAAGAACAGAGAGAGAGAGAGAGAGAAAAAGAGAAAAGAACGCACTCCGTCGATCTTGTCTCCATTTCAAGCGAAGGAATGCATTCGTTTGAACGAGATGAATGAAAGTACGAGACTATGAGATGAGACTAAAAAAGAAAAACTCTTCATCGTGAATCATATATCTATACGTTTTCTGAAAAAGAGTTTCTTTCCGTCATTGACTTTCCATTCACAGGGTTGCTGGGAAGGAAAAAAAGAAGATCGTTTTCTGTAGGTAAGATCGATGACGGATAAGTAAGTAAGTGGGCAAATATTTTCTTTATACTTTTTTCTTTTTCTTTTTTTTCCGTTTACTTACTCGTCTCGTGCAAACTCTCGTGGTAGCCTCTGTGCCGGACTGCAAATTCGAACGAGGGATTTCACAGTGTTTGCCGTACCACCTTCCGGCAAACCGTCGAATATCTCGATCATCGACTGACAGGATTGGGCGCTGAAAAATCGGAATAATAATAATAATCCGGATGTTGCTTAATAAACGCAGGTAGAAAATAAATTGTCAAATATTTCCAATAATTTGTCGGCATCGATATCATAAAAGCTCTGTTTGTATTTATTTAGGGGAAAGTTGGTTTCCAAGGAATATCGTAAGATAGTCCAGTTAATAGGAAGACCCGAGTTAGCAACAACTAAAACTTCTAACGGAAACCATGCACGCCACGTCGATCGTTTACATTACTAGAATAACAAGATAACAGAATACATCGTTACTTAACAGCGATGAAATCTCGCGTCTTCTTCGATATTACCTCCTTCCAAGTAATATTATAATCAGGTAGTTGAGAAAACGCGGAAATCAAAGATTGTTTGGAGATCGTACGAACTCGTACATACCGGGTACAATCTTGAAGCAACTCTGACGTTATTTCGTTCGCTCGAAAATAAGAAGAATACTTTTGAGAATGTAGAAATAGTTTCTTTTGCTCGTATATAAATCTAATAGTAATAGTAACCGTAAAGCTTCTAACGACGAAGATCTTAGATGGAAGAGAGGAAGATAAAGATTAAAAAAAAAGTAACGGTATTTCGATTTCCCGAACGAAACGAAGTAGTCGAAGTTAGGATTGTTGTAAATGGTAGACCAGAGATAGATAGATATATGTACATATATAAGAATATTCCCTATGCTCCTTCGAGCTCGTACTTTCTCGGTTCACTAATGCATAGATTTATAATATTTTATTTTATCTACTAGCTACCTTGTACATCGAAACTTTCGGTACCCTTTCCCTTCGTTTATTCGCCTTTTTGAACGAATGTAGGTATGCTCGAGGTCAGGGAAGATTGCCTTTTCAAATCCATTCTTATAACTTGTACTATCTCTCTCTCTCTCTCATATTTTTTTCTTTCTTTTTAAACGCAAATGTACCTCGAAGATGCAAATGTTAAGTACGTACTCGTTTTCCATGTTGTACTTATTGTACACGATAATTGAAAATCTCAAGTATATATGCATATAATATCCCTGACAAGGTTTATATACAGGTACCCAACCCATACACATGCACGCGCGACACGATTCCATGATATAATACTATTTCCATATAATGAAATTCACATCGTCGTGTTTCGAGCAATGGAGCTAATTAAGTCTATTGTATAATCGTGCGAAAGATTTCAACGGCGTTCCTCGACATTTCTCAGTTGATTAATTAAATAGCGTTATTATATTTTCGAGTGTATATAAGTACGTACTTATATGTAGCATGTATATGCATGCAGCTACCTTGGAAATTCGTATTAATGTCAATTAGGAAATTCCGCGTAACGCGATTGTTGTATAATATATAATAGATAATATCGAAAGACGTTATATGTATTTATTTTGAAAGTGGCGTAAGTCAATTTATGTTCGAATTCGAAATATCGAAAGGTTTGCGTTGGATTAAATTGAAAAATATAGATAACGGTCGACATAGTAAAATAATAATTTTCAATTTCTAATGATGTCAAATTTATCATCCCAATTAGCATAATTAACATTATTTAAGAAATAATACGTTTGCGATGGTAACGATTGGACTCGGGCCACTTTCAAAATAAACCGTTCATATTATATTATATAATATTTAGGAATAATATCGACTCTAAAAGGAAACGTTCGGTGCGACGACGAACTTTTGTAAGAAACAAAAAATGTGCAGACGACGGAAACGTAGTTTTGTTTGGGGGATGAACATTTCCAGTCGCATAAACGTTGATACGTTTCGTAGAAATTGTAAAAATGTATTTTGAATGGGACTCGCCGGTAAAGGAAAGAACTTTTCTTCGCGGTAAAAAGGAAAATGATTATTTTCGATTTCATGAAAATGCGCGAGTCGTAAGAAACGGGGCTGGGATAATACGAGCAAAGTCGTATTTCCAAGAATTTGATTTTAAACGCGTGTTACAAGTCAGCTGAATAGACTTGGGATAATAGATACGGTAGCAACGACAACAGCGGTAAGTAGGGAGAATAGTAATAACAGTGACATATATCTACTAAAATTATGTATACAGCGAGGTAGTTTCTCACGAGCAAACGAATATAATCGTCGGTAGAAGCGAGTCTGGTGAAGCTATTAAAATGCAGGCATGTATAATAGTATGTCGATTTATGGGAGAGTACTTTGAATTCTAGAAAATTTCAGACCCATCTATTCAAAACCAACGAAATAGAATTCATCGAACGGTTTCTTATACTCGGTACTCGTTTGAAGTCAAAGTTGACAGGTGTTCGAGGATGCACCGATTAGCGTTGTAACCTAAAATATGAATTATCGTTTGAACAAATTTGTAATCATTCGTTTCCCTCGAAATCAATGGTGTTCTTTATAAAAATAACTTTGGAAAAAATGTGAGAAAAGTATAAGAGATAAATGAAGAAGTAAAGGATTACCTGAGATTATAACTAGTCAAAGAAACGTGTCCGGTATGGTAAGTGCCTCCGCGAAGAATGAGACGACAGGTCGTTGACTTGTGTTTGCCTCTGGTGTCGTGATGACCCGAACGAATTTTGTCGCCATTTACTTCGAGGTCGCAACTATGTCCCCCCGTCGACGATCCTTGATCCTTGCGATGCTCGTCGGTGTCCCGATTGTTGTAACGTGCGTTGTGACCGGTGTAAATAGTAACTTGTTTCGCGATATCCGCTGAGCGAGACAAGTCAAATAAAACGTACGATTAGGAAAATAAGCTATTGATAGCGATGCAAATATGCATATATACACACGCATACAAAAATATAAATAGATAAAAGTTCGATTTATTTATATTGTATACGTATCATACGTTACGTTCCACATCGCGGGTTATTGCATCGAGCTAGGAGGAAATAAATTCGATATTGGAAAAATGAGAAAAATTGCATACTGACTAAAGTGGGCACTTACAAGTTTTATTGGTCGATTCCGTAGTAATCGTGGTAGGTATTTCGGTCGTGATTTCGACGAAGTTTACCGTAGCTACGAAGCCGTTGTAATCGAAAGGAGACACCTCTGGACCAGCTCTGAAGTATGATACACGAATAATCATCATCCATTTGTTCCTCGAAGAATAATGATAAACTTCGGGAGTGGGGATTATTAATGTAATATAATTCGTCGTCTACCTAAATTCGACGAGAAGCTCCTGGCCGTTGTACATCAATGATGATTTCTCTTTACCGCATAGCATTTTTAAGAGCGGACTGGAGGTCGTTGGGCCCGAATAAACGGCGATGTAGTCGCTCGTGCAGTGACTGTAACACGAACGAGCGAAGAAATATTTCAGGTGCTTTCTCTCAAAAGCTTTTCGAGCTGCCTTAAGAACCGTCTCATCTCCGGCAAACCTCTTTTCATCCCCATTCACGGTCTTACACCCCCTTAGGGGCCATACGAAGAAGAGACTATCGAAGCTCTGGTACTCGTGTACCGATTTATCAAGAGAAAGAAAGAGAGAAAGAGAGAGAGAGAGTTCACGAGGATCTAAGGGATTCACTCGCTGATCAAAGTTTTGCCATTAAACAAAATATCCGATATTATAGTCGGTTCATGGAGGCTCTACCAAATTACCAGCCTCGCGATAGTTTGATTTATTTTACGAGAAAACTTCGTCGTCAATTATACCCAAAGCCATTTCTATTTTCCATCGAGAATCACGGGTGTACGTTCGTTAACCGCGATTTCAAAATCGTTTCTTAGATTTATGCAAAGATGGGGATGTTTTCGTTATACCATCGATATTGTTATTCTATCGATGAAACGTTATCGAACTTTCCGCGCTGGTAAATATTATTACCGATTAATAAACTGATACACGGCAATCTTGCGTGAAAATTCAAATAGATGTATAATCTTTTCTCCGTCTAACCAAACTCTATTCGATTTTATCGTGTTTCCATTACGTGACCACGGTTAAACTACGAAACTTTCCATAAATGTTGAATATTTTCTTTTACACGAACGAAATGATTTTCTAGAAGATCGTATGCATATGATGTATAATCTCGAAAATTCTACGAACAAAAGGCGACGCGAAAAATCTGTTAAATTGTTTAGAAAGATAGGAAAAAAAGCTTAAAGTTATTTTCTCGTTCGTAGCAAGTTAAACAACGGCTTTACCGTACCATAATTACAGCTAAATTGTCAAGTAGCTTAATGATAAAAGAGAACTCGTACTCGCTTTTTAATTTAACTTATATTAGTATAAAGCATCGAGTCTTCGTCATTTTCGGAGTATACATTTTCCGAAGTAGGACTTTTTTCCGATTCGCAAATCGAAGCGCATGAAATATGAGACGAACGTAAGAAATTTACCTTCCCTTTTTTATCCCGTTCCTTTTACGAAACATTTTTAAAAGTCAGTACTACAGACAGATATTTTTCCTTTCTATATATATTTATAAAAAGATAGAGAGAGAAAGAGAGAGAGAAGCATCGTTCTCGAACTACCGGCTGTGACCGCGGAAATAGTTTCACGTCATTTTCTGCCCGACTGACTTTAACAACAGAAAATCGGATTCTTCTGGCTCCATTTCCTAGGATCCCTTCTGGTACCTTCAGAGGAAAAGTGGAAAAATGAAAAGATAGTAGACTGCGAATGTGCGTGTAATATAATTTAGTAAAAATTTCTTTTCTTTTTCAGCACGTACGTCGTTACGCAAATATTCGTGTTGCGCGTAAAACAACTGGCCATGGTGACTTTCTTTCTCCCTCTCTCTTTTTCTTTTCCAACGTTTAAAAGTTTAGCGAGTAGAAGAAACATGAATAATTCCTTTAAATAATATTATATTAAATATGTTTTAATTGAAATCCTTTGTTAAAGGCATTATACGGGGAGTACCGTGGTCGCGTGTCGAAGTATATTAGCCTTAATGTTTCCTTTGAGTTTTATCGCGTTCAACGGTACTGCCAGAAATGCAAGGGCAAATCGAGTAGCTTCGCTGCCATTCTCTATGTAAATTCTAAAGCAATTAGGTTTTGAACTCGACTCGTGAGAGACAAGAATGTCACTTTAAAGAGAAAAGAGATAAGAGAAAAAGAGAGCGAGGAAAGGTTTTCGAATGATTCTATTACCCGAAAGAAAAGCTTGGTAGGTAGATGTGTCGAGGAATACAGGTATAGGAATATAGGTCTTTGAATTTGACGACGGGCGTTACCTTTCTGGCACCTACCTGGCACCTTCTTTCGCGTACTTTTGTACGCAGTTTTAAAGGGTGACGCACGTGAAAAAAGAACAAGAAAAAGAAAAAAGCGAAAAGAGGTGGAAGTAAAAAAGAAGGAAACGTCGACTGTACGAGTTTCCTCGTTTAGCGAAAAAAAAAAAAAGAAAAAAAGAGAAAAGAGGACTTTACCCGAATCTGAGCAATTTCATCTTTTGCACTTGCGCGTATTCTTTGTTTTATTCGCTCCTCGTGAGTGACCTTGTTTCTCGGCCGCAATTTCTTTGCTTAAGAACTTAATGTACTGAAAATCTAGAGCAGTTGGAATCGACCATACTCGCTAGACGGATGTGTAAGGTAATCCGTTTGAAATTACGTTGCGGGAAAGTTGGTTGCTGCACTAGTTCCAGGAAAAAACTACAAATGTTAAAGAGAGAGAGAGAGAGAGAGAGAGGAAGAGAGAAACCAAGTAAAAAAAAAAGCAGCTCTTCGTCCTTTTAAAGTCCTTTATTTTTCTTCCGTTAGATGTTTAAACGAGCGTCCCGTAAAAGATCCCAAAGGGGGTTACTACTGAAAACGAAGAAAGTGTTTTATAGAATCAAGCTTGAAGTTTTCCTCTCTCGGAATCACCTCGTACGTTCTTCGCGAATTTTAATAAACCTTTATAAGAAAGTTAAGCTTTTGAAAGATTATCTTCTCCGTTTCCTTGTTCTTCTTCTTCTTGTTCTCTTTCTTCCAAGAAGGAAATATCGTGGAAAAATATATCGGATGGCGACCGAAAGGTTTTGTTTAAAGATTCGATGGTAGACAACGATTACAATAATAATCCCTATGATAATAATAACGATGGTGGAGGCGCGATCTAGCACATTGGCGAGTGGCATGCTTATACTACGCGTAATCGGCTAGCAACGCTAGCAGCAGTTATCGTATGTAACTGCGTGTTACTAATGCACAACTGTATGCATAGAGAGATATTAATGTACCGCTTGATCCTATTTACCGCGATTAATGTAGCATAGATGGTGCCGTTATCTGCTTGTTCTCTCGAACCGACGAAATTAGAAGGTGCATTTACAATCTCTCGAGAAAACTCGAGAGACACATGTAAGAGTCGAGCGCTGTTTTCAGTGCCACTATTCCTCTCTCTAATATTGCTTTTAATACCGTTCATAATTTTACGACTACTTTATGATGGATCTTCGAGGATTTTATCATGGGTCAACAGGCCATATTATTTTTCATTTCGTCAAACAACTTTGTTGAAAGGCCATTAATTGTAAAATATTACTGTTTATACGCATCGATTTAAAGTAGCGTGCCGTTAGCTCGAGATAAATATATATATTCTTTAAATAACGTTTCTCTTTCCCCCCTTCTCGGAGATGATGTTACTTTCTCTCTCTCTCTCTCTCTCTCGATAACTACTTGATCGCGTAAAATATGTTCTCTTTCGTAGAAGCGATAATCCGTCGTCTCGATTCACCTATAAAACCTAGCCGTACTCGAACCCCTATACTTCCGTTACTTTATTACTTTTATATTTTCAATTCATTGTCAGCAGGATCACGCGAGGAATCTATTATTCTTGAAAAATCCGTTACGGAGGATCGATCCTAGGTATACTACTCGAGCGATGAGTCGAAGGTGAACGTATAAGGCCACGAGATACGTATCTTTCTATTACCAAGATTAGCATGATTTTCCATCTTTCATCATTATTCGGAAAACACCTGTCCGCTTTTTCTTCTCTTCTATGGATATACGGGGGAAAAAAAATATATTAACAATAAGAGTAAACAGATTAAGTAGAAAAATGTCGTAGATTACGAACTAAAAAATACAATTTTTGAATATTATTTATAAATTATTACAATACTTACTCGAAGTTGAGTAATTTACGAAAAGTATAATACGTATTTGCTCGAAATTCTGGTTATACGTTTAAATTTGAATCCTGTTGTAGTTATGGAAATATTATACCAATATTCCAAGTCGTCATCCCCCATTCCGGTTCTCGTTTTAGCCAATGTGAAATGAAATAGAGAAGGAGTGGCTCTAGTCGAAGAAACTTGCCGCTGATTAGAAACGATCCTCCTCGTGCTTAGGCTGTCCTCCAAGTTGAACCGCATTGTTATTCGGAACCGTTTTCTCCAAACGAGGTATTATCATTTACACGCCTCGTCGGATTGGTTAAAGGCGACCAACGTGGAGGGTGTCGAAGATAAAAAAAATCAAACGAAATGAAATGGTACGGAAATTACAGCCTTCCTTTCTTTTTCTCCAGTTCCTTTTTTTTTTGGTTTTTATTATATTTTCGTGGATACAATTTCATATTATTCTCTGAAAGCTAATATAATAGTTAATATCGATTCTTGCCAACGTAATAACGCGAATAACGAAAACGAAACTAATGAAACGAATTAAAGCAGAAACTTTGTTTCCGACGAAAACATTGTCATTTTTATCCGCGTATAGCGTGTTTGTTATATTTCGATTAGTCAGTAGGGAGATGCATGTTTTACAAAAGTTTTTAATAACGTTACGGAAAAAGAAAAGATCAAATAACGGAAAACGCATAATATGGAATTAAAGATAGCGTATGATGTTAACGTAGTTAAACGAGTAATCACAATTCTATCGTACCGTTTTTCTCTACCAATTTTTCAAATTTGAAATAACATAATTATTCGTTTTTGTATTCACTGCAAAGCGTGCTTTTTGATATCGCCGGGGTTGTATTATTTACCGCTTCGTGCTTATTAATTAAGGCTGATAAACCGAAAAAAAAGAAAACAAAAAAAATGAAAAGAAAAGGGAAAATATTAAAAAGGAGATTTTAAAATAAAATTCGGTTTGTTTCCACGATCAGTCGTGATATTAAACGTAGCTCTATGATAAACGGAGAAACAACGTGGGTCATATTTTTAACGTTTCTTTTGTTTCATTAATTAACTTGTAAAACACTTGCGAATTTCATAATCTCAAACGAACAAGCTTATAATTATTTCCTCTTTCCTTCGTATTATTCTTTGTATCCTTTATCTGAAATTATTTAATAATAAATAATGCTCCTTTTGCGATTGAAATGTATTCGTGCAATTTTTGTTGTTACAATTCAACGTCTAAACAATTTCGATAAAGAAAGAAAGAGAGAAAGGGAGAGAGAAATAGCAAAAGGTAACGGCAAAAAGAGTGATGATATTCTCTTTAGGAAGTTTCAGTGTTAGATTATTTTAGTAGAGACACGATTAGCCAGGTAGAAATCGTACCACGTAATAGTATTACTTTTGAGATCATTAGGTGTGCTTTCCGAGATGAACTTTCCGGTGCTGGTAAGAACAGGAAGTTGAAACGTTGAGCAAAGGAGCTGCCGTGCAGTTTGAAGTATGCCTTATCTTACAGCTTTACACACTGTTACGTTTATTAAAAGCATCCGTCGAGGAAAGCTCTATGAAGAGCAAGTTTTCATAGTAGAGAAATTAAAATGAACTCGTCCTTCTCTTTTCCCTTTTATCTTTTCAAATAATAACTCGCAAACTTATTGTTAGTTTTGTCTACTAGTAGTTGGCTTATCATCGACTTTAGATAATTCCTTATTTTTGGTACGATTGTTAATTTTTATCCGTAAGATCAATCTTATTCAAATTTTACTCAATTATAAAAGTAAGAATTACACGAAATTTATATATATAGGAATCTTGAAAAAATTGGGACTCGAACCACGGATCTTTCGTTTTCTGGCCGATATTGTATATATATACAATATTAATTATATTATACAAGATTTAATTGTAATATATAAAAAATATCGAAGAGAAGAGGAGCGATACGCGCTGGAATACGATGAAAATGTCGATATCGAAAGTAGGATCAAACTCGTCCTGTACCTTATATCTAGACTTTAACGAACTTTATTATATCGGGCTTTCTTGCGATATC
Organism: Polistes fuscatus; assembly: GCF_010416935.1. Classification (NCBI taxonomy): domain Eukaryota; kingdom Metazoa; phylum Arthropoda; class Insecta; order Hymenoptera; family Vespidae; genus Polistes; species Polistes fuscatus. Next base: position 2,665,272 of record NW_025113101.1, read on the forward strand.
CGTTGGAAACTTTTAACTCGTTGGATCTCAAGGAAAACTTATTTTCCTATTCACGTGAGAAGAAGAAAAGAAGAAAAAGAGGAAGAGGAAGAGGAAGAGGAAGGGACAAGGAGATGTGAAAGTAGAAGGTAGGAAGAAAAAGAGGAAGAGAGAGAGAAATAGAGGAACGGAAAAGACCCTTTCTCTCTGAAGCCCTTGTTTGACAGTTCTATCGTGAAACAAGCGACAGGACACTTTGGGATGAGTCCCACGAACTTCGATCGTAATTTAAACGAAGTAAAATGTCCGTCCGCATCTGAACCAGTACGTTCACACGCTGATAATTAAATCGAACGATTCGATGATCGGATCAGAAACTCGAAACTCGGAACTCGAAACTCGGGCTATAATCTCGTTCGATTCTCAAATTTTATTATACGATTACGACCGAGATAGTTTCCTTTGGCAATAACGATTTCTTTTTTCTTTTTTTCAAACAACTTTCCTCGGTTTATACATTTAATTTCGTTCAGGAGCGAAACGATAGCGCACGCACATATTAGAATAATGATTTATTAAATATTTGAGATGTATTTTTGATTGAAATAGTTTCCGTTATATACAAAAATTGCTCGCGTTCGCGATAAAGACGCATGAATAAGTTTTGGAAAGAAAGGAGGATAGGAAAGTGGTAATGGGGATAAAGAAAATGAAAGAAAGAAAGAAAGAAAGAAAGAGAGAGCTTTTAAAATCGAGAAGAAAAGCAAACTCTCATCTAGATTCTCGAGAAGATTTCAGTACAGAGGAACCCCCGTAGGAACCCCCAGGAACTTGCTAGTTCGGCCAGTTGTTCGAGGTTAAGCCAAGCGTCGTGTGCGACGAGAAATGCCGCGTTTAAAACTCGCCGGGAAAAATAATCGGCGTCGAGATAGCGCGCCGAGTTCTCGTCCTATAAACTTCTTCAAGCTCGAATTAAACTTCTCGAGAAAGTTCTCTCTTTCGAAAACCTCTCCTTAATTCTTCGAATAATCCTTTTTTGAAGATCGACTTACTCGTCTTATCTTTTTTATGTTCTTGTCATTTTACTTTTATCTCTTAACTAGATATACAATTATATTGCTAAACAATGCGATAGATCGATATTGCAACAAAATATTATCGTTATTTATATATTTATTTTCTTTCTCGTAGAAAATAAATCACCCGTGTACATGTGCGTGCGTGTGTGTGCGCGCGCGAAAGCGTTATAAACTTTTACCGTGTCTCCTTTACGTATTTTTACAACCTAAAAGGTAGCCCTTGATCGAGCTGTTTCCAAGTTTACGATCAGGTTCTTTTCAAACGACCTTCCACCTTTTCCTTCTTCTTTTCTTCTCTCTCTCTCTCTTTCTCCGCTATTATTTCGTTTTAATTCACTCGTTTAAACATTACAAAATAGAGTATAGGTATTTTTTGTTTATTCCAACATATATGTTGCCTGGTATGATTTAGAAAATTCTAAATCTTGTGGTATCCTGGAGGAATAAAATAAAGAAAGAGGGAAATGAAAGAGGAAAGGAGTGCATGGTGCTCTCTTCGGAATAAAAGAAAGGAATAAATTCAACGTCTAGGTTTTACCATTGGATGTTCTATTTCACGCGACGGTCATCCAAAGAAGAAACGAACTGTTCTTTCGTTCACGGAACGACTCGGAGATAAAGGAGAAAGAAGTTTTATAAAGGGAAGAAAAGAGAGAAGAGAAGATAAGTCGCGGAACAATTCGATATTTGTCTCTCTTTTTTGCTTTTAGCGAAAAGTCAGTTTAGACTATAGAGGATACATCTAACAAGGATAGGAAATATCGAAAGGGGAATATCGAACGTTCGACGTCGTTCCGCCTATCACAACGATCTTACTTTCTGTTCGTGATTTTCTCGAATTCTATTTCGAGAACGTGCCATCGAATAGAAAAGAAATATATATATATATATCTAGCAAAGATGGAGTAAGAAAATGAAAGAATGTCTATTTCGAATCGTAGCTACATCTATCGCTAGATCATCCACAATGGCTCGGCTTGGGAACGACGAAAAGAATTTTATATTATTTTCACATAGTAAAGAGAGAAAAATACGAGTAGATAGAAATATGAAAAACACACGCGAAAAAAGATAAACATTTTATATTATATATATACCTATATGTTTTGTCTTTCAATTTGTTGTATAGAAATGCAAATAAAAGGTAAGAATAGATACGTTATCCTAAAAGTTGTAGACTTTTCGCGATAAAAGAAAGAAAATAGGAAAGTAAGATTGATTATTTGACAATAAACGACGTCGTTCGGAGGTCTTATTTGGAAAGAGCACATTAGGCGTGCTCGTTTTACCTCGCTCGATCCAAAGAAGGAAGAATTTGCGATGGATACTTGACCCTAGAGCAGCCACTAGAACGAAACCTCTGCAGAAATAGCACTTGTGATGCTTTCAAGGGGGCAATGGACACACTAGGACAATGAGAAAGGGAGATAGAAAAGGAAATAGAAGGATGGAAAAAGACGTAAGGGATCGTAATGGATAACCCGACTCGAGCTTAGCTGCCATGAACGATCAGTAGTTTCCGTTTTAACGTTATTCGACCCGTCTCCCTTAATTCAATGAAATTTCTAACTAACGCGTTTCTATTGTCTTACGATTTTATTGTCCTAACGACCGAGTTCCGATCGCTGTATTATTTCTGAAATGCGATAGTAAGCGTTCTTCCTAATTCAAATAGACGTATCGAGAGAAACGACGTAAGTCGAATGTATTAGATTTACCGAGTGTTGATTGCAACGATACTACTCCTTGACAAGTATGACGTTCTATTCGTTTAGTCGATTCGAAATTTCGAACAATTATTTGTTTGCAACTTAAGTATTCAAGTATTGTATAAACTTAAGCTTATCGATAGAACTCGAATGAAACGCGAATTTCAGTTGCGTTCCAAATGATTTTGATTATCTTTGAAAAGTGAAAAGTTAGTGGCACGTTTATTATTATCATTTTCCGGCTCGTTTCAATTTCATTACGCAAACGTTTATTCATTTAATTAACGCGTAGTTATCGTCGCGTATTTTCTTTGTAAGTTAATTACCAAACACGTCGAACGGTTTAACGATTAACGCATCTGTTTTCTGCTATCCGCGAGAGAGTTTCTTCAATCTTCGAACAAAGCTGGATCGAAACTACTATCTCGTATTATCTACGTCACTGATTGACGGTACACAAAGTTGCTCTATTAAATCTTGGCAGTTACCGTGTTCCCTATACGGTAAGGTTAATACTTCAACGCTTTCAACGAGATTACGATGTAGATCTTTCCATGCGTTGGTTAAATATGTACTTGCGCGATGTAATTTATATTTCATTATCGTCGCATAAAACAAATGAAATCAACAACAACAACAAAAAATAGTTATTTTTGGGAAAACCATTATTATTTTCATTCCTCTTTACCCTCTTACGAGAAAACGAAACGCGTTGAAATAGTTTCATCGGACATTCATTAGATCTATTAATTTACATTAACGATGTACTTCCTAACGTGACAATTTAATTTGTAAGAGACACTCTAGCGTAAGTCCTTCATCATTCTAAACGTATAGTTCATTCTATTTCATTTCTGTGAGTAGATAGACAATCTGGTAATTATCGCGAATATCAACGTATGCACGCTAATTGAAATCATCAAGCTATAATCTAGCTTTACACGTACTCACAGAAACAAGTTTCTCTGGGAGTATTAAATGCGCTTGATATTTGCCATACCGTTTCATATTAGTAGACTTCAAAGCGTTTGATGCAACGATTAAGAGACTCTTTAAGCACAATGCAACCCCAAATAGGAATCACAGTTTAATCGTGTCAGTCTCGAAATCGTCAAATATTCGGAAAGATTGATCGCGATATCTACTAATTAAATTAATCCTCGGAGAAGTACTTAATTAAATTTGAACACAACTGTCTAACTATTCTACTGCTAATATAATAGCTCAGTACGATTAGTACAGATAGGTATAACTGATCCGGGTATAATGTTCCGGGTACCATTGGGATTAAGTTGGATTACGTTTCGACCCAACGTTATATCGCATTCCGCGGTTCCAGTTAATGTAAGTGGACGTAACGTCGATACGCGACGAGTACGTAAAATTACACGTTTGGACCATGACATTTCTACTTTTATGAGTTTTCTTCTTTTAAACGGGGAAATAAAATAAAGGACGAGTCGTCTTATCTTATTATCCTGGCTAATAAAATATCTAATTCTCTTTTTCGGATCTTTTTGGAAAAGGGGCAAAGAGCCAGAGAGGAGGAGGAGGAGGAGGAGGAGGTTGGGAATAGACTGCGAGACATTCTGAATGCGCTGCAAGGAATAGGACTTTTCCTCGGAGCTAGAACACGAGCGCGTAACTCAAGGAGAGAATTTATTAAGAGAGCCAACATACGGGTATAAGGTCTGGTTTTAACGAGTAAGTCCCATCTCCGCCTAAATGGAGATATATATCTTCCGTTGGGCGCACTTATCCGTTCTTGGCTGACACCAACACGTACGAATTAATGGCTTTCCTCTCTCTCTCTCTCTCTCTCTCTCTCTCTCCCTCTCTTCTCGATGCAAGGCCAACGAGACGTCTATAAACCTTTCGCGACTAACACGTCGATTAAGACGCGACAACATTTGATTTTACATATTTTGATTTTTTTCATTTCGGGAATAATTAAAATACGCATTAATAAGAATAATTAGTTTTAGAGGAGATTTCGTAATCGAGATTTCCAATACGAATTTGATATTGTACGCTTTTGTATAGTATAATATGGTTGCTATAGACTTTAAAGGATAATTAGCTATGAGCGGTTGTTTTGACTTTTCATTGTTATACCCGTTCGATTTATTAGCGCGTATCGATATAATAATATTTCGTCATTGTTCTACCTTCCATTTTCGCATATGAATATTCGTTCGAATATGCATGTACCATAATTTCCTATTGAATTGTTTAGTTAGAATTATATAGAAAATGGCATGGGATCAAACAATATGAACTTGGTCAATGAAATGTTTAAAAGGAAAATTATAATATTTTGGAATTATCTATCTTTAGGAAAGAGATAATCCGGATCTCGTTACGCGATGAATGATTAAGATGGTCGACGCAAATTGTCGTTTATACGGGGAGTACGAAAGGCAGATAAGTTCGTTAGAAAGAAGATAATTTTACGAAATGAAAATCTTTCTGGCAGACGGAAGGACGAGATAAATATGCTAAAGAGAATCTCGGGAGAGCGGGAGCAAAAGAGAAAGAGAAAGGGAAAGAAAGTAGGAAGGAAAGTAGGAAGGAATTTCAAGGATTGCTCAGTTCCGGTGCGCTATTTTTACTTTTATTTTCTCTCCCGTTGGATCGAGTTCCAACGTTCCGCGAATATAGGATAAACGAGGACGAAAGAAGGTAGAAAAAGGTTCCACGAGCCCGGGACACGCCGGTAGTCTTTTCGGAATTCAGTTATCAGCCGCAATCTCCCAGATGCTGCCAGTTTGATATTTCGTGCCGTCCAGAGAGACCTAGGATTACGTTCTTTATCTCTCGTCGTTACTTAAGCTATTTCTTCTTCTTCTTCTTCCCTTTTTTCTTTTTTTTCTACCACTACTCTTTCGCTTTTTCGACATCGACTCCATTCAACGTAGGGGTCTTAATAAAATCGGACGATTACTCGCGAGCATAGACAAAGTGTCCAATAGTTGTCCTTATCATTCGTATGCGCTTTATCCTTTTTCCCTTTGACTAAAAAAGAAAGGGGGATCGTTCTTTTTATCTCTTTCATCCTCTCCCCCTTTTCTCCCCCTTTTCTCCCTCGTTGACTCTTATTAAGGCCACGCTCAATTTTCAGATTATTTTCGAAGCATTCTTTCTCAATCCTTATACATTTTTTTTGCCTTTATATTAAATTACGTCCGCAAGGCAGCATTTTCAATTAATTTTGTTGCCTACAAGCCAGGCCAGCCATCCATGGTTGCCAAAGAGATGGATTCTACTTCTTTTTTTCTTCTTTTTTTTTTTTAATACGATCTTTTAGAACGGATAGAAGGGATGATTACGCAGACCACGAAAAAATAATGGAGGAGAAGCGATATAAAGAAGAAGAGAAACAAAAATTTATACTAAACGAATACTTTTCTCTCTGGAATCTTTCCACATGGTTCGAGAGTATTACATTTTCAAATAGTAATAAAGTATAATTATTTTTCCTGTTCGCTAAACTGCCACGATTATCGTCCGGATAAAAAAATAATAGAAAGCACTTATAATATAAATTACTCGTTTTATATACTCTTAAGTATATATACATATATACATGTCCATTTCGCAATTCATTATTGTCCATTAGTTTTCAACGTTTTTATGTTCTTTGAATATTCATTTCCTTTTCCTCTCTCTCTCTCTCTCTCTCTTATGTTATTTCTCGCAAATAATGCGGCCGTAAAGAAAACCATCAAATTTTTTTCACGTAAAATCGTTCTACTTAAAAACCTTCCAACTCGATGGATTAATCCTTAATGATACTAACGCACTTTCGTTAAATTATCCTTTAAGATCTTATCATCTTAGCTATTCCAAGACGAAGATAACGAAATTTCTACGAATAGGAAAAATGTATCCTATTAATTCTTACCCGTGGATTTACTCGTAATCCGTCTATCAATTTTCTTAGACGTAACCACAGTTATTCCTTATTTCCTTCCTTCTTTTTTTTGCGTATACATATACATATATACACGGTGTATTTAATGTATCGGAGAGAAACAAGTCACGATCACATTTTATCCTTTTCTCACAATCAGATCAGGGACCAGAGGATATAAATCAATACGTCTGATAGTTTAACGGAGGGATGGGCTAAGGTTTGGAAGGATTCGTCGAAGGACCTTCTCTCTCTCTTTCTTTTTCAACATCTTTTTCAAACTACCATCGAAATCGCTGTCAGACCCTCAGGTGAGGATCGCATTAGCCAAATTGTCGTGGTAGGTGTGCTGGTAAGGAGAAGAACCTAAAGAAGGAACAGAAAAGGAAGAAAATAATAGCTCGAAGGAAGAGAAGAGCATTTACATTGCTTTGACCAATCAGCTGTCGCGACGATTTAAATAACTGAACTACCACTCGACTCCTCTCTTGCTACCCCGTTCCTATTGTTATCGATTTCTCACTTCCTCTCTCTCGTCGTAACGACAGAAACATTTTCCGTTCGTTTCCCTCTCTCTCTCTCTCTGCTTTTCCAATCCAGCTGAATTCTCCTCGAAATGAAGGAAAATGCAAAGTACCTCGATTATCGGCTGACAGCTTTGACAGATATTTCCATTCCTGCGCGATGTAGTAAAGGGTAGTAAGAAGGAAAAAAATAGATAGATAGATAGATAGATAGATAGATAGATAGATAGATAGATCGATAGATAGAGAGGGTGAGAAAAAAAAGGAGGAGTAGAGCACCTTTAGAAAAGTTAGAGAAAAGTCGAAGATAATTGAATCAAACGATTGACCCTACACTTTTCTCTCTCTCTATTTGTTCGAAAAAAATTCCTCGTTTAGTTGATAATGGCGGGCAATAAAAAGATGGCAACCGCGATAAACGATTTAAAAGGAAAGATTATTACTGGCCCGAATGCGACTTCTCGCGAATCTTTAGGATTTCAATGGAAAGATAAAAGTTCGCGTAATGACGAATTTTTGTCGAGTTTAACGGTAAAAATGATGATTTTCTTTTTCCTGCAGAAAAATAGAGAAGATATAAACCCTTGGATAAATAGGTTGGATAATGCCGTTCCCTATTATGCCGTTCGCTAGGCTACGTCGAACGCTCGACGTGATATTATCGGAGGCACGATTTTAGTCTGCCTACCGTGAAAGTGTCGCTTCACTGCATATCATTGTCCCTCCTCGATTCACTCGTATGCATTCTGTGTGCGTGTTACCGTCTCGCCTCGTTACACATACTACCGCGCAACTATCCGATTTCTCCGCTATTATTTTGCTGAACTACCGAGGAATTACAGCGAATTCGAATGTACCTATTTGAATTTCTTTCATCGTCAAAATGAATAATCATTTTTTTCCTAAATAAGATATCTATCTAATTTTCTCGTGCGATTTTATTTCGTTTTTCCGTAGTTTACAATAGACATTTGAAGTATACACGTGCTTTTTCATACGAGATCAAGAAGGCTGACGCAAATTAAATTATTGCGCGAATTTTGTGAAAAAAAGTAAATTATTCGTAATACGCGCACAAATCTTTAATAATACACGCAGTTGTTAATAGTAATAGTGGGCTAACTATAATAGAGTTTTTAAGTATTCCCGTGTTCCATAAAGGTGACACGATGTTGAAGTTTCACGATGGTTTCTGCATAATATTGTAACGAGACTCCGAGTTCAGGACAGACCGCAGCAAAGCTGCCTGCAGGGAGAGCTACACCTAGTTAGTCCAAAAGCCATATTGCCTGGGTACTGTGATCATAGGATGCAAGTGGTAGACGTCGTATAATTGTCCACTGGATCCGACATTCTATTACTATGTACATATTACGCGTGTAAAGAATGAAAAAATAGAGAGAAATGGAGAAAGGGAAAAACAAACGGCGAATAGAGAGAGAGAGAGAGAAAGAGAACAAAAATAACAAAAAAGGACTGATCGTGTGATGTTTATTGTCGATTGTTATTTTATAAAATTCGTGAAACTCATAAAACGAACGAATGAACGGACGAACGAATAATTTATATATTTTCGCAATAAAAACATTGAGAAAAATTTGGATCGTACGGTGGTACCGGTGTGATACCGGAGGACGTTATTTTATCGAATCGACGGTAATTATAAAAATGGAATAAAATTCAAAAACATTGAGAATAAAATGGCTATAAGTTTACGCGGGAACGAGATCGTCGCAGGATGAACGAACGCTTAAAAGGAGATAAATTGCCTTGGATTTCGTTGATTAGCGGAAATAAAAAGCTTTTGGATATACCAACAGATTTGCGGACGTTGTTGATTTTCTAGATATAAAAGAGGAAAATAGAAAGAAGAAAGGAGAGAGAAAGAGGGAGAGATAAAATCGAAAAAAGAGAGTACGGTATTATAAAGTATTCAGTTTGCAAATTAAAACTGGGCGTGGTTTAGTTTGCTCGACCGTCGAAGGGTCAAAGAGTCGAGGGATAAAATGTTCTTTGGCTCGAGGACAAAAAACTCGGCCATAACTGACTCGAAAAAATGAAATTATTCGCAGAAACGAGATTGGCCGGATCGCGAATAAAGTATGTCCGAACGTAGGGGGATGATTACGCGCGGTTTTCTTCTTCCCATGATAAAGACTCGTATGCGATTAGGCACGTAAATTCGTATTCGTAGATTCGTACGCGCGCGCGTTAATGCATTATACGGTTTTACACAAATACAACACTCGTTACGATATAAAAGCTGTAAGTGCTGTCTGTTATCGTAGAAGCAGCATACGTATATACATACATACATAAATGTATATTTAGGTATTCGCGTATAAGTATCTTTGTACGTCGCTAAGTCGTAGCAACGGTAGAAGAAGAAGCGTCGAAATGAAAGAAAACCTTGTGGAGCGTAAAAGCTCCTCATAATATCGTGCATCTCCGTGAAATAATCTTGTCTCCTTTCTTTTTTAATGATAGCTTACGAGTTATGATACGTTTCGTTATCATTTCCGATGTTTTATGGAAGTGAAATAATGAAACGAGAAAAAAGGAAGAGAGAGAGAGTGTGCAAGAGGGACGACCAATTCTTTTCAGATTCTTATTATTTCACCTCTTTATTATATAATCGCATATTTGAAAATTTTTCATTTATAAATTTGATCAATTTTAATTGACAAAGTGAAATTGATATTATACGAATAGTAGACGACGACGACGACGACGACGACGATTACGACCTCGATGTTTATTTTTATTTTTGATTTCGTTTTAATCGAATCGTATATATCGATTCGATAAAACATCAACGAATTCTACCGGGTAGTTAAAATAATAAGCCGAACGAGTACGAAACCGGCATTCCGTTTGTTTTTGCTATTAGTTAATTATTGCGTTCTTATGCGCCATGGTATGATTTAATTCCGTTAACGTTACTACGATAGAGTGTGAAATTAGAGTCGTGGTACTCGCACCGTAATTCGATTTTCGAGACACTTCATTAATTACCGAAACGCGCTCACCGCGTAATTTAATTGATGCTCGTCGGTTACCCGCTAGCTGCTAATGAGAATCTATAGTCGATAATACGCGAATCTTCAATTTTTAATGTACAATCGATTAGGCTTTGTCATTGTACAGTCCAAGTAAAATTCCTCTTACTAATCGATTCGAAATTACTTTTTCTTTTTCTTCCATTATTTCGATTCTATTTAATTCATACGATCCGTATTATCCGTGTTTTATTTGCAGGTAGATTAGTACGAACGCGTAAATGCACGCACACGCGCGCACGGACGTCCATATCTCACATTCTATAGTCAGGTACGTGGAAAGCCGTCTCGAATAAACGGGAATCCGACCTAACTTTATGCGGCTCTTATTAAATTCCAGCAGACGAAAATTGTTAAGGACGACACGTGGTGCAACCATTATTTTGGGCCTGGCCTACATCGTCCACGTAACTCCAAAGATTCGATTTGTAGCAGGGGGAACGCGAAGCCGTTATGTCGTATGACAATCTATAAGCCTGTTTGGAAAATGACATGTTTTCGTACCTTGTCAAGGACGATCGAAGAAGTAGATGCGCTTGGAAAGACATAAAGAAAGAACACGAACACGCGTGTAAAAGGAATAAGACAAAAAATGCTGCTGCCTCAGAATTCGCCAATGTAGTTGGAATAATTCTGACGTTTGTATGGATGAGAGAACGGAATCGTACCCCTTCTCTTTTCTTTTTTTTTTTCATTCTTCTTTTCTCAGCATGCATTCACGACGTCGACCTAGAAAAGAACGACGAGAGCAGATCTTCCTTACCAAGTGTCTCCTCTGTTTTTCACTCATCTAGCTGGCATCGAATTGAAATAATAAATTCGAATGAGGTTAAAAGGGGAAATACAACCCAACCCACTTCAATGTTTTTCTTTTCAATTGCTCCAATATTCGAGTGGATTTCTTTTCCTTTTTTATTTTATCATCGCACATTCGTCGTCGAAATTTCTGATACATTATATATGATTTCGAATTTGTTCTACTATTCGAATACAATAGAAAAGTATTTATAACTACTATTAAATATCGCGACAAGTATCGAATAACGTTAACGAGTTTCGATCCAAAATTTCCAAATGTTTTTTCTTTTTTACATTGAAATTTTAAACAATTACGATGAAAATGTAGTTCCGCCATTTTTCTCATTTTGTTCCTCTCTTCGTAGAAATTAACATTAACAGCGATAAGAATTCGATCGTAGTGAATTATCACGGCTCGTTTGACTCGAATTCCCGTTGAAAAATTGTCGTCTACGCTAGCTAGTTGTGAACGAGCTTCGGTGCGAAAAAAGAAAGGAGAAAAAATAGTTAAAGTAAAATAAAGGAGAATAGGAGAGAAAGGAAGAGAGATAGGATTGTTTTGTGGTTGAGCTTTTAGAGCTCGCACGTTATTCGAAAAGTTCTTCGTCGCGAGTTGGATGAGACAATGGGGTGGTACGGAACTAGCAATTGGATGTTGAGATAAGCTTCTTTTCACGATGGCGGCTGTGGTCCACATAATTTCAAGCGTTCGTAAAATTCCGAGAAAATGCCCCACGGTGGTCGGGAGGTAGGAATAAGAAACAACAAAGTTCGCGGTCCGTTCGTAATTAAGTTCTTACCGGTACTATTTCCATACTCAAATACGCAACAAACTGTCCAGACAACAAAGTAAATCGTTAGGAAAGCTATTTCAAATATTTTTTTCCAAATAATCCGTATGCGAAAAAACGGCAATTCTATCGATCCTTTTTTACGATTGTCAATCCACTGTCGGCTTATAAGTATGCGCAAGAGAGAGAGAGAGAGAGAGAGAGAAAGAAAAAAAACCAGGAAAGAGAGAAAACAGTAAAAACCGAATAGTATTCGTAGTTGCTCTCACTCTTTTCGTCTCTCTCTCTCTGATACCGACAAAGCTGTAGTTTTATCTCGATTTGTAGAATTCGTAGAATTCAAACCGTCGGTGTTTGCAGTTCCCGTATTTTTATCCGACAAGAAATATTTGATAGTATACTAACGATTTGTTCTTGCGAAAAAGAAAAAAAAAGAGGGGTCTAGAGAGAACGAGTAAACTTTTGAAATTGTTACCGCGAAATAAGAGAAGCAGCTTGCATGTATACCGAGAGATTAAAGTAAAACGAACGACGTAACCGTAAGTAAATGTTCCAAATAATTTCTATTTGATTACTCGAATTTTATTTTCGAGGAAAAATGGTAGGTAGAAATAAAAGAAAAGAGAAGGGTAATAGAAAAGGAGTTAGAAGGAAATAGACTTGTCGTTCGCGACCACACCCCCCCCGCCCCCGAGGGAAAAAACCCCGTTTGCCGAAATGTTTGCCAAATTACGTTTTGCATCGACGTGGATTATCTTACGGAGTTGGAAGTTTAAAGTCGCGTTAGCCTATTATCGTCGCTCGTTTTCATTGTCATTCTATGGGAAAAGAGCTACGTTACGTGTTCCAAGATCGTCGAGATAGAACCCTTCAAATAAAAAGAAAAGATCTTCGCGAGGGGGAATGAGAAAGAGATAGTACGGTGATTTCTTAAAAAAGTTCAAGTAGTAGTATCAGGTTGGTAATCGTAATATCTAGTTCATGTTTAAAATGACTTTTGAGAGGTAGTACGCTTTCCTTTCAGATTTTTTCACTATAGCAACGTAAAGCAACGAAGTAACGTGAATGGGACGTTCTCTCCTCTTTCTTCCCATTTCTTCTTCTTTTTCTTCTCGTTTTCCATAGTAACGTTTCTTAGACGATTCATTTTCTATCATCTTTGTAGTAAATTCAATCCTTGCGAGAGGACGGTAACAATTCTGTTATATACAACGTCGGTACCAATATCTTGTAGTTCTTTCTCGTTAGTATAATAGTCGAGCAAAGAACATTTGTCTTTAATTTGGTGATCATAAATCCGTTATCTACCATTCTTTTTGAAAGAAAAACCTTATAAAGGGGATTGGGACAATGGGCTGCATTCGCGATGCACCAATTACACGAGATTACGAAGAATAGGTTGGAAGTTTGGTCATGGACAAATGAATAGTGAGAATGAAGGAGAGTCGGTTTGAGATTAAAAGGAAGGAATTAAAAAGGAAAAGAGAATAGCTGAAATAGAATAGATAATAGACGAACGAAACAAACGGATGAATGACCGATCTTGAATAAATAAATACCGTTATGCTTCCTGTTAATTGCTCGAGGATCGATATTTAGAAGATATCGCGAAAAGAAATCGACGATAGATAGAAAGCGTTGGGAAACGTGTAATCCCTTTTGAACGATTTTCATCTAAAATGTTATCAATTTCGGAGAAACACCGAGCGGAGTTGACTCTTTGAAAACTTTTTTCGAGCGAATACATTTTTCTTACGAGTGTGTACACATACACAAACATATATAATACATTCATTTATTTATCATTTCTTTAAATACACTCATTTTTCTATCTTATGAATTTGGATCGATGAAAAATCCTCTTAACTCTCTCGAACCGTTAAGAATATTGGCTCGTTTGCGAGTATTACAAATAAGTAGTAAGTACTTTATTAACCTATTGCATTGTAATACTTTCAATAATGTTATCAATCCGCTTTGGTAATCGGTTCGCGAATAATTGGTTATATGCAAAGCTTTGCCTGGAAAATTACTTTCGATTTATTCGTTACGAAATCTCGTCTATCGTAAGCATTATCGTAGACTATTATTATATATTAAACGATTTCTAATTGAACCGTTGGGAAAAGAGAAAGAATAAAAATAAATACGAAATAAATCGAGAGATCTAACCAAGTTAGCAAAAATCTTCGAAACCATGATTTGCTATATATCGAAATTCACATGACGCCTGTTATGGCAACTTTAACTGTACGAATGGAATGTCTCAAACTGTAAATTATATTCATCGGTATATAGATTTATTTAATCGGTTTTTTTCATCCGTCAAACACTGTCCAAATTCTAAAAAATTCTCCGGCAGAAACGAAGCTGAAATTTGCATCGGTATTGTAATCTTCGTTGTAAGAGTTTTATCAAAAAACATATATGTATATATATATTCTCTGCGTTATTTTAAAATAAATTTAAAATAGAGATAATATTACATCCTTTTTACGAATAAAAAGTTAACTCAAGTTGCGCATCGAGTTCCTTTGGTTGCAGTTCCAAATTATGCAATGTTATAAAAAGATATTTACACGGCAGCATAATAAACGTGATGCAAGAGACAGAGATAAGCAAAAGGGTGTTCGTTAGTTAACTTTAATATACGATTAAATGAAATGTGGTTAGGTCAAAAGTGTTAGTTAGATTTTCCATCTCTTTTCTAGCTTGGAATAATCTTTCTTCGTACGTAATAACCCATACGTATTTAGATAATTCTGTTTATATGCACGCGAGAATACACGGAAGGAATTTCTAGATGGATAGGAAAAATGTATCAAAAGAAAATAAAAGAATATAATTTTGTATCGACGATCCCAATTTTGTGGCTTCAGCAATCTTTACGTTTGTAAGAAATACTTATATACCGGGTGTTCTCAATCGAGGGATAGGACAGAAGGGCTCGTTCGAAATGTCTCACCCGAAAGAAAGAAAGCTCGTCGTTAAAGAACTCTTTGTTTAGCTCCAGGGAAGTTTGAATTGGTCGCATAACAGCCTACAGCAACCGGTAGCGGTTGGGTTTTAAGAGAACGAGTGCCGGAACGTGGCTGGGCGAGCCGCCTGAACAAGTACACGGAGAATAACCGAGAGAAAGCCGTGAAAACGCGCGTATATCACAGACAAGGACACGTTTTGCACTCCTCTTCATCCTCCTCTTCATCCTCCCGTTCGTGTTCCTCCTTGCTTTCTCCTTACCTCTTCTCTCCACTTTGTAATTTAGCGTGGAATTTCACCTTTGGAATAAGCGAGCTCTCTTTATCTCTCTCTTTATCTCTCTCTCTTTAGACGCGGTTCCAATTTTGTCTTTAATCTATTATATTTATTTCCTTCTCTGTTCCTCCATTCGCGAAATATTACTGTAAATATACGATCTTACGATTGACAAATAACTCGAGGAACGTATGTACTTTAATCCTGACCTGGTTTATTACGGGTCGTAGCCGTTTCGTAGAATAATTTTGTTTTTGCGCACTCCTCGAAATAAAGAGTTGGAAATAATTACTGAAAAATATTTATCTTTGATGTCGACGAAAGTGTATAGTTTTATGTGTATGCGTGTACGTACGAACGTATTTAGATTTCTACAGAACGACACTCTTGATGCGCAGAAAAGCGAATAGAAGACTCGCGCTTGGAAAAACGCATTTCCACTTACTTGTGCGGAAGTAGTACCGCGGTAAAGTTGATGGCGATAGAAACTCGTGGACCGGAAGTTATGAGATACCGACAGCGGATGTTTGGCGGATATAGGCCAGGATATCCGGGACTAGCTAGGACGCATCCGTCCTGGCAATCAGCGTTCTCGTAAATCCAGTCGCATTCTGAAAAATATGTAATATAATATCAAAAAGTATTTGTTATATATTTCATAATTATAACAATCATATATGCGATACGCGAGTAAAAGGTCACACGTTTTGGTCTCGTATAAATCATAGATATTCATAAAACGCGTTCCCGAAGAGAAAGCCTATGTGACAATATCGTTTTCCTCGATTCATTTTATCTTTTTTTTACTTCTTTTTTCTTCTTTTTTTTTTTATTCATCGACGAGAGATACACGACTACTGGCAGCCAATTATAACGCACTAACGAGGTACTTCGTATCAATCTCGAGAAACCTTTCATTAATATATATTCGAAGTCTGGCACGAAACGACCTGAACTATTCGATGTAAATTTTCTGGGATGCCAATATCAGTTCGCAATTTAAAGCAGGAATCCCGATAGAAAGTCCACGCGAAAATTATGGAAAGTTATGAGTAAGACTTCCGTCGAGTCGCGAACTTCGTTGCCCATCGATATGACGTTCCATTCCTCTCCTTTGCCCGTTCTTTATCTTCCATTTTTTGTTCTTTTCCATTCTTTTCTTTTCTTTTCACTTCTCATCTCCGTTTTTCCTTCCTTCTCCCTCGTATCTCCTCCGATGATTGGGGAAAAAGTAAATAATATCGAACAATCGAAAAACGTGAATCAACTTCTAACGGTTAGACGAACACGAGGCGCATCGGCAATGGACTTCTTTGTCTACGTTTATCGACGTGGAAAATGTTCCTAGTCTAATTTTCATTCTTTCACTCTCTCTCTCTCTCCCTTTCTCTCCCTTTCTCTCCCTTCTCTTAATCGCATTAACTCGCGATGAAATATTTGCAGAATTTGCTTTAATGCTTTATTCGAGTAAGAAAGTTCTCTATTTTAAACTATTATTATTATTCCTATATATAACTATTGCGCGTCGTGCGATAATTTTCGCAACATTAATTAAGAAAGAATCATTCGTTTCCTTTGTACAAAGATTTCGAACAATTTTTGATCGACTGGTGAATACAAAAATTGAGAAACTGAATTTTCATAAGAAAATAATAAAAACCGTAAAGAGGGAGTGTTAATGCGATCGCGAACGAAGCGGGATCGTATCGTTCATTTGGAAACAAACGTAAGGAAGCAAAATGTGGCCTATTCGAGAGTTTTCGTAGGTCGTACTTTCCGTGGAATTTTTCTTGGCCGCCGTTTTTTATTCCTGTTCGTTCTGTCGTGAAAAATAAAGGGGGTCTTATCCGAACGAACCCTTCATTTCGCTCCGTAAAGTCTGAAAAATCGTTCGAGAATTCGTCCGAGCCGAGACGAGACGAGACCAGACGAGACCAGACGAGACCAGACGAACAAATGTAAGATTTCGTAATCTTGAAAAATCTGCAGGTCGAGATATGCGCGCAATTAAAGAATCGACCTTTTTTCTCATAGCCGTCATCTTGTCGTAAAGATAGTAATCGAAATGGTAGTAGCGTTCACTTTGGACCATAATCGAAAAAGAAAGAGGATGGAAAAAGTTGGCAGACGACGAAGAAAGAGGAAGGGGGGGTCTCCTCGATATTCTTTCGTAATTCTTTTGTCGGAAAAGCTGCCAGCAGATTGGAGATCATGACGAGGTAAGATTTGGAATGGTAGTTCGACGACTAGCGTGTCAGGGTTGCGTCAGGGATGCGACGAATCCTTCGAGGTGAGAAGAAAGCCGAGCGTTTATGCGAGACCCGTCGAAGCGTATCGACGGATGCCAGGTGAAGTCGTATTTTTGTTGAATTCGCGAATAGGAAAGGAAAGAAGTGGCTTGCATCCGATGCCTCCTCCGAGTTGATTCTTTGAGAGAAAATATAGTAGATATTTACACACACACACACACATAGTCGGTACGCGTGGATATGGATGCGCGAATATGTAGATATCTATGCGCTCTTTTTCAAGAGGAAAAAGATTCGAAGAGGATCTTATACGGTGGAGGACGCAGAAGACACGATGATGGAATAACCCAGCTAAGTTGTGCGCCGCAATGCGTACAATTTTTCTCCACGAATCCTCCTCATCCTCTTTCCCCTATTCCTTTCGCGAGCTTTAGAACGAATTTTTCTTATATAATGCGCATCCTTATATCCCTCGTCGCGTCTTTATTCGTGCACGTGCATCCGTACATTAGCTGCACGCGAATATCAACCCTTTTCTTCTCGGTTACGTAACGAACGCTCGCGGATCGATATAGAAGAATACGAATAAATATAATTCCCTATTCTCTCGATGATAATGTCTCTTAGGATTTCGTAATAGCGATTTACGATAGATCGCCGATTTTGCGGATCAAAAAATTGCGAAAATCTTAGTACAGCACTGGATAGTACGATGCGCTAGATAATAGGGATGCTCGCGCGTTGGATAGAAAAATCTCGACGACGATGGATAAAATGGCAGATCGTGCTGTCCGTATAAAGGTGCGATTGATCTGTTTGTCAGTCGAACGACGTTCCCCCTATCTTTTTTCTTTGCGCTCTTTTTTTTCATCCTCCCCCTCTTTCCTTTCCTTTCAATCTTTCTCATTCTTATTCCCAACCGAAGGACTTTTCACATTCACGCTTCTTTCGCCGCAAGCCCAAATAAAAGTAGAAACGAATCGCGTTCCGTGCCAAAAAACAGTTCTCGCATCCGATGTGATTTAAGTGGCAATCGCCTTCCTTTCCCTGCTCCCTCTCCTCCTCCTTTTTTCTTATCTCGAGGAAAAAAAAGTCAAACGAATACGCTCCGCGCATATGAAAGACTCTGCTTCTTCGATTTCGATCGAAAATCGTTGTCTTCTCGTTAGACGAATAAAACTCTGAAATGACTTTCGAGCGATGGCTTTCAACGCGTCGCGTTGAAAGATCTATCCATCCTTCTTCTTTTTCCTCCCTTTCTTTCTCTTTTGGAGCGATTTTAAGCGTAAAAGCAACGACGGTTCCTCATCCTCGGCCATTTCTCTTGGCTGCACACTTTTCAAATCCCTTCAAACGTTCGTTACGACGATTGTCTTCTTTCTTCGTTGACCTTAACTTAAGAAAAAGAAAAAAAGAAAAGAAGAAAGAGAAAAAATTGTTCGGGAAAAAAGGTGAAAATTGCGGACGCAGGTAGGTACGCGTCGTTAGCCGATACGATTTGCGGGGACGAAAGCGGCGCTAACCGATCGTAAAAGAGCAAAATATTCGTGCGAGCGGAGTAGTTGAACGAGCACCCAGAGAATATTGTTTTTCTCGCTTATCTTTTTGTTTCTTCGTTAGTTACGAATTCCGATTCGTTCGGAATTTACTACCTCCCAATAGCATAACGTTGCAATTGTTACAATTTAAAACTCCTAACGCGAAATATTGAATTTCTCGCGTGGAAAGGAAAATAAGAAAGGATGGAACTCGAATTTTGGTTTAATCGCGGTTACGAAAAATAAATACGTCATCGATTAACGATAGCGATATTTGATATTTGTCGGATTTCTGCTTAAATTCTAGTCAATTCTTGTAAATTCTCGTTAAAGGTATTACGGTTTTGGCTCGGCGTTGTTGCGCAACACCCTACTTCCACCGAAAGATAGAATCCCGCGGGCGCGAGAAATCGTGATACCTTTTGGAAAATGGCTATCGCGCCAACTTCCTGCGGGATCGGCGGTTGGGGTTTACGTCGTTAACACTTTAGGTCAGAGCAGCTAAATGGCTTCGACCGAAACTGTACTGCGCTTTCTCCTTCGTTCCAACCCTTATTCGGTTAAGCTCTAACTGTCCTGCTCTTAAGCTCGCATAATTTTCATTCCAAGTACGGGAGAAATTGCATTTCTGCTCTGCTTGCGCTACCAAATTCTTACTTCCTCTTTCTCCTTTTATCTTTACCTCTCTGTCTGTCTGTTTGCTGTGCGGTTCGTCCTCTCTTTACTTCTTCTTCCTCCTCTTCTTCTTCCTCTTCTTCTGCCTTTTTTTTATCCTTCCGTTTCTATTCTCTTTCTTCGGTACTCTTGCTCCTAACGTATTCCACGTTTTCCTACGTGTTCCTCAAAGATTTAACATCCAAAGTAAACGTAAAACAAAGTAAAACTTTCCTAAGGATCTTACTCTTGTGTTTTTTTTCAAAAGCTTGTTTTTAAAGGAAAAGGGCGGGCTGCTTTCTACGCACTGACTTTTCTTAACTTTGTCTTTAGGTTTTTTTTCGCGACTTATGTAACAACGTAAAGATGATTCGATGTTAAACGATGTAAGAAGATGCTTTTACGTTGAAGATAACGAAGGAAGGAAAATTTAGAATACAGGTATGGTCGGTAAATTAGTAAAGTTTATTTAACGTTGCTCGAACAACGAAATTTTAGGAATAAACGGATAATCAAAAGTAAGTCGTTACCGAGAAAATATTCTTCATGAGCATCAAAATGAATAATATTTGCTAGCAAGTTAGAATTACTTGCTAGCAAAACCGATAGCTGACTAGATCAATGTTTGATTTACTAGAACGCTAGGTCAGAATCGCTTCTGTTTGGTTGTCAGTCGAGTATGGAGTTTGCGTATAGCATAATCCGCTTGTCGAATAGGTCACTGCACCCTGAGTGCTTTATAATTTTACCTGTGTCCACTATGGGATAACGAGGATAACGAGGAATCCTCCGAAACTCGATCGATTATCAACATTATGTAAAATAAGATATGGCGTATAGCAAGGCGGCTTTAGAAAGTCACTCCGAATCGAGAAGATCAAACGGGGTCTCGAGATTACTAGTATTATTTAATGGGGGTGGGAGGGGTGTTAACAAAATATTAATACTGGAAATGAAAATAATTAGAAGAAAAGTAAATATCTATTAACTTTCTCTAATAAATTGAACTCAATTATTCGTTGATTAGGACGCAAATTGTTACATCGATTAAACGTATATTTAATTATCGCTTTTATCTTACCTGTGTTATTTACCGGAAGTCCACCTTTGATGGGTAAGCCAACGGACGTACTTGCTTTGGAGGAGAAGCTGAAGTATGCCAAGAATTGGGACCTCGTGGTGTTCTCGTTTATTCTGAAACACGTTTGAGCACACATGTTTTGTCGAAAATCTCTCTCTCGCTCTCTCTCGTCGTTTTTATTCGTAGTCATTCGGGAAGCGCACGTAAATAAAAAAAAAATCACGATAAATATTATGCCGTTGTACGTGTATATAAGTACTGCGTATGTATCCTACGTATGCACATTTCCAAGCGGTGGTCAGGATATTTACGAGAAAATCTCATGTGGTCCACGCGTTCCCAAAGATTTACGAATGTTTAAAGGTGATATACGAGCAGATAGGAACGATTCACCAACGCGATTTATTGCGGCTTATTCTTATTATTTTACATAACCTCGATCTGAAATTCCGACGCAAACTTTTATTACCCTCTGTCTCTTTCTTTCGTTTAGAATATCAGGGGACTAAAAATTCTTCGACAAATATTCGTCAACGTCCGGGGTTGGCTTGAAATATTGGAAAAGTCGATATATCATTCTTCTTCTTCTTCTTCTTCTTCTTCGCGCCAATCCACGTTGGAATCAATTTTTCGAAAAGACGGTTCCACCCCGCCGTTCTTTTCGCTAAAATTATTTCTCGAGGAAAACTCGGAAAAGTGTTGAATTTTTCTTTCCTAGGAAGATCGAGAAGAAAGATAATATATAAAAGGAAAAGGAAATCAACATGATGCATACCTATGCTTTTTCATACAGAAAAATAAAACGAG
Organism: Polistes fuscatus; assembly: GCF_010416935.1. NCBI lineage: Eukaryota > Metazoa > Arthropoda > Insecta > Hymenoptera > Vespidae > Polistes > Polistes fuscatus. The sequence continues at coordinate 2,686,708 of NW_025113101.1, forward strand.
GAAACTTGTATATCATTGTTTCGAGAAATCGTTCCCCGTTCGAGAAAAAAAACCAAACAAAAAGTAGAAAAAAATGATACGAACTGTGGATGGGTTTCCAAAGATCGGTGGTGGTCTCGATATCGATCGAAAAATCGAAAGAGATCGTTTGTTTTAACTATTCGTGAGATGTTTTTAAAAAAACAAGCACGTCGAGCGAAGACTTTGGACGAATAGACGAGAATCGATATCGGAAGTTTACGGTCTCTCCTCTTGGTATAAAAGTGCGAGGAAGAACTTGATACTTAGCGAAAACTGACCTCCATCTCGACGAACCATCTCTCAGCTCTTTTAATATTGTATGAGGATGCCGTAGTTCTTTCGTCTTTTCAAATAAAACTTCGAATTACTTAGGAGCTTGTAAAAACGCCTCGAACTTTGAATATTTTATGAAACGATCGATTGCTGACAACAAAAACACAAAAAAATAAAGTCGATTCATTTCAATTTGTATAAATACGAGAGCGAAAGAAATGAATAAAGTTCCGAGTTGATTAACCGCATTTCTCAGTGCCTGCTTATCGTGCAAGAGGATCCTAATAGGCTACACGAGTGGCGTTTGAATAATAAATTGTCTCTCTCTCTTTCTCTCTACGTATAATAATATAAATATAAATATCGTACAGCTGATTTTAGTCGTAAGAACAAATTTTTGGTTCGTTTATTTATTTTCAAAATTAGCCGTACTTTTCGTTAACGAACAAAAGTCAATAAAGTACAAAATGGGCAAGATAAAGGAAAAGTAATGTTTCGCGTCGCGTTCCCAACGGGCGTGAATTACTAGCGCGAATCAAGCTGTCGTGGTGTACTACTCGCGCGAACATGCCATCACGAAGATTGCTCGAAAAGTCAACACTTTTACGATTCAGCCGCGACAAGTTTTATTTTTAGTGGTAGCAGTCAGCGACACACGCGACAGTAGGACGCGCGAAACGAGATGTTTATGCAATTGAACGATAATTATACTCTTCAATTGTTTTCACAGTAGTGAATTAAAAATTTGACGGGAACAATTAACGCTTTCTACATAACAATAAACGTGGAATTAAACTAAAGTGTACACGACGGGACGTAACTCGCGTTCGCGGGATTGCGGGGTTACCGTACTCCGTGGAATAAAAGAAGGACGAAATAAATAAAGCCCTTGGCGTTTTTATTTTCACCTCGTCGAGTTTTGAGTTAATCGAAGAGATACACGTTTTATTCGCAATTTAAATAGATCTTTAACACGTGTTTTCCTTAAGTTTTGTTGCCAAAGTTACTAGAGTTTTTTGCGAACTAAACGAAGAACCCAACTGCGGAATTCGAATAAGGGTTCGCAAGCTCGTTACTGTAACGAAGTTCTTTCCACGATGCGATTCGAATTCCGATCGAGAGCGATCGTAGACTTTTCAGGAATCAACTTTTCACGTGAAATCGTGTTTGTCCATACTTACGACCAAAAAAATCTTCCGTTCTTCTTCCTTTTCCTCCTATTTTTCTTTCTCTCTCTCTCTCTCTATCTCTCTCGTTCTCCGTTATTTGCAGTAGAAATAAATTTCAATAAAAAAAAGAAGCTGTTATATTTTTCTTCCTCTAACAAACTTTTTAATGAAATTTTCAACAATTTGGTCGTCTGCAGTAATAGTTGGTAGCAGTGAAATAAATTGAAGTTTCATTTTTTTCTCATTAATTGGCAGTTCGATGATGTTAATGGAAGGAAATAACGGTGAGGTAAAAGATGAGCGTTTATAAAATACGTCGGTAGTGGTGCACCTACTATTTTCGTCGACAGTATCGATTCGCCATCTCTCTTTCTACTTCTTTAAACAAAATGTGCTCTCTTTCCTTTTGAAATATTTCACCTACTTCGTTCTTATTCTTCTAGCATTTCCCATTATAGCTCGACGTATTCAATGTTGATACACCGATACACGTGGTGGTTTCTTTAACGAAAATTCAAGAAGATCTTTCCGATCATTCCTTCCTCTGTTGGTGTTTCAATGAAAATAGGTAGAAACGAAAGGGAAAGGGACGGGAAAGGGATGGGAAAGGGATGGGAAATTCAAAATTGATGCAACAGTTACACATACCTACTCGTAATCATCGACAAGAAAAAAATGAAGAGAGTAGCAACTGAGTAGTTGGTTTCCATGCAAATTGGAGATTAGGTTAAAAAAAAGGGAAAAGAAAATGTCGGCGGTATGGTAACGGGGGTTTGAAACGTTATCTCGGACACATTCGAATCTTTTAATTGCGTTATTTGCATTGTAGTTTGGTATAGACATTGGGTGTTGCGCGAACAGATTCAAATTGGAATATCAAAGTAGCGAGAGTTAATGAAATGCGAGAGAGAACAATCTGGAAATAAAGATATAAGGATTAATCGTTAATGGTACTTTCATTTAAAAACATAATTACATGATTGATACTATCTTTTAATAATTTGTCATAAATCTAGATCGAAAATGCAAAATACTACGTATGCAATAGGTTTAATTAATTTCTAATGGAGATCAAAAATAATTAATACGCGTATATCGACTATTATTAATAATTAATTATAAGCGTGTATATATATATATATATATATGAATATTATAACAGGTACAAATAGAGAAACTTCCTTGATTGATTGGTAATATGTTAAATTTGTAGTTTGCGATTGCTCGCGAAAGTAATAACTTTTCGATCAAATTTCAAGTTAGAAAAGATCAGGAAGGAAAAAGTATATCGATGGAAATTGTTGTAGTAGTAGTAGTAGTAGCGTGGTCCGCATAAAAGGCACGTTTCTTTGGCCGATCATTCTTTTGTCAGTTATTGGTAACTTTTCCTTGGGATTTCGAAACAGACGGTTTTATGAACGACGAGGAAAAGAAAGAGGAATAAGGGAGAAGAAGGAGAAAGTTAAAGATGGAAATAAAGGAACCGACGAGACGTAGCAAAAATTCCGAGAAAACGTGGAAAGCGAGGAAGAGTTTGGTGCGACTGGATAGGCTGAAAAAGAAAGAGAGAGAGAGAGAGAAAGAAAGAACATTCCATTGAAATGCTTCTTCTTCATCCTCACTTTCAAGTGTCTGTAAATCCATATCTCCTCGCAAAATCTCGCGTATGTGCGCATAACGTGTCTCGCTCGTTGAGGTGGAAGTGACACACGCGATACTGCCAGAGAGGATTTTACATTTCGATCGCATCGAACAAGAGGAAATAACATTTTTCCCTTTTTCCTATACACATACATATATATATACGCGGGACACGCAGATGCGTACTTGCTGCGAATGAGATTCTACGACAGTAGTAATATAAAGATACGAATGTGTATTATTAAAAAAAAGTAAATAATAGTAGTTTCATGTAGGCAATGATATAAGTCTCGTATCGGTATATGGTGTGCGAGATAAAACAATAAGGAACGATCGCGTTGTAAATCTTGACCTCTCGTTTACGTACGATAAAATATGTTTTTTAATATCTCAAATGACTGGGACCATTTTTTTACTCGCTTGCTGGCACATATAATATTTCGGCTCGAAGAAATCGATTTTTGCTTCAACGAAAAAGCTCTTTTTCCTTGTTGTATTTTTTCGAGCATTTTTCTCGACAAGCGTCTGCGTCTCTCGAACTTAAAAGCACGGAAACGATGATATTCGATTCAGAAGAAAATTCTACGCGACGACGATACGTTTTGTTGTTTCCGTATTTTAACGTTTGGTATCAAAAAGGTGTCAAAAGGTAAAAAGGTTTGAAGAATAAAGAGTTTAATGAAATTTTCGGCCATTTTACGATGTCCCACGTCGTTTTCGATGCAAATTTAATCTAGATATATAAATATACAACAAAGTTAAAGCTTATATTTTGTATTTTACAATATATATATGTAGTTACCGAACGCGTTGCAACCAGGGACTGTATTTCGATTGTTAAAATAAGCGAGTATCGATCGTGGTTTGAAAATTTGTTGATTCCCTCGCGTCGAACGATGCGAGTTCGAAATAGAACCGTGATCTCGACACCTACGTATTTCCATTAAAGATCCTGTTTATTGTGGAACAGGAATCGACTGGGTAAGTGGGCCATGCACTACGAAGAAGCAAAAGCAGTTGACAGGGTGTCGATAGCCCTCCAGCCACGAGGAAATAGAAAGGTTCTTGGCAATCGAACTCGTACAATCTCGATAATATCTCCCTTTTAGTGGTTTCAAAGTGGCGCAAAGAGCGAGCGAACTCGTTATCATCATAACCAATCCTCATCCAGTTTGTATGCCTGCTGGCATTTCGATTCTTCAAATCGTCATTCGAACGCGATGGCGAAATCTGGGTCGCGCGCGAAAAATATCTTTAAATTTGGTGCTTAAAACGTGATTAATTTCAACCTTACGACGACTTTCGACATCCCGAGAGATGAAAAATCCAAGGGAAAAACGTTTCGAACTCTCTTTGATGTTTCGAGAGTATAATTAAGCCTCAAGTACTGTCGTTCTTTCACATTTACAAAAGCGTTCAGTTGGCCTCCTTTCTATTTTGAGAATTTCTGATCGAGAATTTGAAACAACGAGAAAAAAAGAAAGAAAGATAGAAACGAAAAGACTAAAAAGGTTGTTCGATAAAACGGAGTTATCGGTATATGGGATGAAATGAAAATAGTATCGCGCTTACGAACGGCGAATTCGATTCGTGCTATTTGTTCGAAGTGTGTTCGTTGCGTCAGTAGTATACGTACGAATATAGTCAGTCATACGGCGATCATCAGAATGGGTTATTGGAATTTCCGATAGCGGGATTCAACAGGAGCGTATAATTATCAAAATTCGTCAATACGCAACACCGTATCGTTTACAGACTCGTGCGCGAGTTATACTCCGTGATAGAGACGAAGAGGAGAACAAAGATATAGTATGCGTGTTAGAGAAGGATAGACTGACCTATTTAAGCTTATATCGCGACCAACATGTATGTGCCACGTATCCGAATTTGATCTAGCCACAATTATTGTTATGCAGTTGTAGGGTAACGATAAGTGCGCACTGATAATTCACAAATCTGGCAATGCGTCCCATTACAGGGACATATATATACTTGTGCGTCCGTGTGACGCGTTATGGCGACAGTTAGATAATGAAAATCGATAAGCGCCTTTTTTTCATTGTTTTATTTTCCCAAACCGAGAGATTCCCGTCGAACGCAATACATCCTCCAGCATTCCTCCTCTTTCCGCGTATCGCATCATCCATTCACCCTCGAGACACCAATACTAGCATGCGTTGCTAGTGGGTAACCGTATTGAACCTTCCGAATGGTCGAATTTCATAATTGAGTTCGTTAATTGTGCAGTCGGTGCATTGTGCCGTGGAAAAATTTTCATCGAGTTTCAAAGGAACTAACTGTTATTCAGACGAATGTAAATAGACGAAGAACTTAACGCGAGAGGGAATCGTTTCAGTCATCCGCGATATCGTCTACTTTTTAATTTTAATCTTTTTCTCTTTTTTTGTTTCCTTTATGGGAAGATTTCGTCGAGACGCCTGTGTTCATTATTGCACCTGGATCTCGATTGGTCGCGTTCAATTAAACCGTCTCGCGTATATCTCGTTATCAAAGTTTTTCACCGATCCTAAAGATTTCCTTTTGAAGCCCTTCTATACGTATAAAAAAACACTGAATATTTCTATTATAATATATAAGTATTACCTTCTCCCATTTATTTCGTCCAAGTATGAAAAAATCTGAACGCAAGCATTGAAAAAAAATCATGCAAAAATTTGCACTTCAACGGAAGGAATCGTTGACGACACTTTCCACTAATGATGCTACGTGCTCGTTGACATAAGTGCTACGGATCAATTCTGTAGTATCGATTTTCTTTCTCTATCCTATTCTTCTGTAATATTTCGAACGACGCGAAACGCGTCACATTTCGAACATATCTTTCTCCGTGTCCTGTTTTTTATCGATCCTGACTCGTCCACGAGCGTGTCATTATTCGTTGAGCTTTCAAAGTTTCTTTTTTACCTTTCACCAAATAAATCTGTCGAGACTAGTTTGAAACTTCTTCGTGTCGTGAGAACAATCGTTCGGCAAATGTTTTATACCGTGTTTCTAGGGAGATTAGAATTTCTATTCGTTACTATAAAACAAAAAAGTAGCCTCGAAAAAATAATAATAATAATAATAATAATAATAATAATAATAATGATGATGCCCGTAAAAAGAAATGCTTTCTTGGACGGACAACATGCGTAGTATATAATATAAACTTATATACTTGTTTTTATTCGTCCAACTACACAGGGACAAGCGTCTTTGAACTCGGCTTAAGATTAGCCAGTCAAATTTTGCTGGATTCGAGAGGAATTACCTTTTCGCGGTGCTCGTAAACAGGAACGCTACTCTTACAGAAGAGAGAACGGATTATAATCCCAAAGGAAAGGATTCCCTTTTCCCGGAGCACTTTCAGACGTTCTGACTAAAGTTAAATATCTTTTTTCTCTTCCTTTCCCTTTCTCGCACGTCTGCATATACTCTCTCACACACACACACACACTCTCTCTCTTTGTGGACGGTCACAAATCTTCCAGACTCTTGAATCTTTTTCGTATCCAAGTAATACAGCCTCGAGAAAAATCTGAAAATCAAAATCTCTCTCTTCATATATAACTTTATACGTGGATGGAAATATCTATTTGTCATTGCATCCTTGAGGATTTAATCTTTTTCATTTTATTTTCATCCCTTATATATCTCTCTCTCTCTCTCTCTTTTAAATATACAAATGCATAAACACAGATACATATAGAGGAAACGCTCATCTCTCTATCACCGAGGGAAAAAGGATATATTAAGTAAAGAAACAAAAATATACAGTAAAAATATAGAGATAAAATAAAGTTGATGCGCAGGTTCTATTAAAAGATGGGAGAGGACAGAAATCCAAGATAGTGTAAGCGAAGTTCGAGGTTAAAAGTAACGTTAGCGTAAGGAAAATTGTTGATGAAAGACGCACCTGAACTAATAGAAGAAGAAATCCCACTCACTCCCGTTCGAGAGTTGCCTCGAAGCAACTTTTCAAAGACCTTTAAGAAAAATGCGGGACAAACGCGGTATAGACCAAAGAATAGTACGAAGGTGGATCGTATATTAGGCATTCAAACGATTTGTCGTATTTTGTGCTCTTTTCAACAATTTTACTTCGCATATATAATATACCTTTACGTTAGTATAAGTAAGAGAGAGACGAGGAGGGAGGAGACGAGGTCGAGGAATTTTCAAGTAAAATACAGGTATAGGTTACATTTTGTTCCGCCTGTTTTGTTTCGTTTAAGTAAAGTAAGATAAGATGTTTCGATGGAAGACTACTACGTAGCGAGACTTACATCCAATGCTTTTGTAAGGATCGGTCTATTTTAGAAAGGAAGGAGAAAGATCGCTGAAGGAAACATGGTTTCCACAATGAAAAGACTAGTGTTTACTCTGAAACATTTCGGCAAGCTCTCCTAATCCTTCTTTATTCACGCGACTAATAGAACAATAAAGATAAAAGCTCTTTTCTTTTTTATTTTTCCCCTAGAATCTATCTGTTTACTCTTTTATTCGTGAAATCCATGAAAAGTGCATTACCGGATGAATAAATTCCCGTAGGGCGTTAAGATAAAACATCGAGTCTATTAAAAAGAATCCTTTTCGTCGAGTTAGTCTCTGTGATATTAGAAAAAGCTTGGAATAATGTACCAACGTAACTTATTTGAAAGAAGTAGTAGTAGTAAAGGCAATGTGCAATATCGAAGAGAGAAGAAAAAGCTAAGTTATTTATTTTCTTGTAGAAGATTCTATTCACGCTCACCGAACCGTGCGAAGATGGTTTAAGCGTTTACAAGCTAGTTGGAAGTTGTATGAACCGACGATTACCAGACCAGAACGTTATCCTGAAGCACACACCCGGTATATTCTTGCATCTTCTAGGAACGTAGTACACTAGAGTTACTCTCTTGAGAAATGGAAACGGATTTCCGTGCTTTTCCTTAGTCTTGAGTTACAAGGAGGAACCTTGCTTGCTCGTTAATGTAATCTCGACCACAATGGCTGACGACGAAGCCGATTAACAAATGTAACGGGAATCGTCGAAACCCTCCGAGAATTTCCTATATAATTTTTATACAAACATTTTTTTAAATACATATAAAATTTTCTTTTAGCATCAACGGTCCTTCAAAGAGAACCGATAAGCAGCATTATGAGGTGGCAAAGATGAGCTTGCTAGAGGCATACGATGAGAGGAGAGAGGAACTTCCATCTAGGATATTTGCGGTTGGCATTATTTGTTCGTCACCCGTATACCTTCATCGTTGAACGAACGAACGAACGAACGAACGAACGAACCATCGACCGCGTATGCTTGCTATCCCTCCTCTTGTTTATTAGTTCCTTGAGTATCGAAATGTGCCGTTGATTTGGAAGACCGAACTTAGTCGACAGAAAGATCAAATATCTGCCGAGTAAACTATCTAAATCGTCATGAATAATATTATATCCTTGATGAAGTTTGCTCAAAACGGCTTCGTTAATCCCTCTATCTCACCTCAAAAGCCCATTTAACGAGTAGATACAAGCTTCTACATATTTTTCTTGCCCGTTCTACTCTTCTTTCATTCCAATAAATCGATCTTTGCATTGACCACTTTAGTGTTTCCCTTTCAAAGTTTCCGATACGTCTCTTAATACGAAATGTCTTTTCAACGGGTCGTCAAGTTCTCTCTATCCTTTCACATTTTTCCCTTTTCGCAAATATCGAACGATTTGCATATCGCGATCGTGGAATCTGATTCGCTTCTGATTATGGTATGACAAATGAATATCCACCTCATTCGTAATTCGAATTGTGTGCCATACAATGTTCAAACTCTCGTTAAATTATATTAAAAAATAATGCTCGACGAATTTTGCTCGACGAATTTTGCTCGACAAAACGTGAAAATTGATTTCATTTCTATCAGCGCGTGTTTATTATGTTTTAAATGTTCGCAAAATGAAGTCTCTCTCTCTCTCCCGGACAATTTATAAGGAGCGCGAGGAATGTAAATCTAAAAGTAAAAAAAAACATACAGCTAGAATAGCAATTAATGATGTTCTTTCCTTGAAAGGAAAAGAGAAACATCGAGATAGGTTGGTAACGATGGTGCTGGTAACGTGTGTCGTTAACATTAGCACTACAGTTCCGTAATTTGCACACTCTAGATCCACTTTTGTTCCTTCCGCCTCTTTCGTCGTTCTCTGTCTTTCTCTTACCCCCTTTAATGATCTCCTCTTTCCCCCTTTTTCGTATATAGCCTTACGTAGCACGGAACCAAGGGAAACGTGTCGGCGCTATTACGAAATGGTACGAGTCATTTTCGCAATGAAGTGTTGAGCTACATCGTTCTTCGCTTTCCTAATGTAGGCACTTTAGACACCGTAGAACGACGATACGTTGGCTCGTTCCAAGAATATTCGTCAAACGTAACGGAGCTTTGTCCACACCTTGTATTTATTCAAATTTCCAATTCGATTCGCGGAGTGCGATCTTCGATATTTTGCGTAGAACTTTTTAAATGAAAAAATGTCTAAATTAAGACGAGTCGAAAAGGTGTGGTGGGGCGGGGAGGGGGTTAGGAGGAGTCACGAGCAATTCACATTTATTTTCGGCGACAGGATAACGTTGCCAACGGAGAGATATCATTTTTTAAAGTCTTTCTTCCTCGAGGTTCTCCTTCGAAATCGGTGTTTGAAACGGGGGAGGGGCGAAGGTGGGGAGGAAAGCATTAGCCGAAGATATAGCTTACAAAAGTCCTCCGTAAATCGTAGCGGCTATCGCGGAATCCATTTTTCCTAGATCACTGACTTATCCTAATGGGTTGATAAAATATTCAGAAGGCAACGACGAATAAATTTTAGTAGCGAACCGAAACGGAACGGAACGGAACGGAACGGAACGGAACGCGTTCGTTGTACTCGACTTTAGTAATATACCCCAGGGTACTCATCTTCTTGAGTTCTCGGTGTGGCGCACATAGAATTCGAAGCCGATATTGTGCGGCTTATCTTAGGGAAAAGATACTCCCTTTCTCGTGTCCTCGACTCGGATAGTTCGTTTTCTCCCTGTCTTTGGACGATGAGAGTGGTTATCTCTGGAGAATTCTAACGGAAAATTATCTCGAAAAATGTATTTTCAAGATCTCGCGAGAGAAAGAGAAAAAGAACAAAAATAGGGACACTTTGAACCGAACGAGAAACAGATTTGCCGGATTTATATCCTCGCTTTCTCTCGCTCGTTTCTTCTTCATCTATTTTTTTATTACGTTAAGCTACAACAAAATTTCGCTTTCATAAAATTAATCTATAAATCGATATTGGAACATACGATCGGGATAAAGGTTCTAATTGTTCGTCGTGATTAAGCAGGATCGTGGGTCGTCAATCTGATAATTTATATGATGGGTTCGATTTAACGTATCGTATATACTCAGCTTATCTATAAAGAGGATAGAAATTCTATAAAATTCTATGGATTGTAGTTACGTAATAGTCGATGAAAAAATGTTCCTTAGTCGAATATTAAATAGGATATCATACTTTTTAAATATGTTTTTATAAGTAAATAAATGCATGAGTTTGCATATATACATACGTGTGTGTGTGTAAAAATAGATGCATAGATATACTCCACTTATCCATTTCGAAGAAAAATCCTTTCGTGTCGTCGTCGATTTCAGCGAGCATGAAATTATAAAATGCAAATGCGTTGTCGAAGAAACACGAAGATCGGACGTTTCTTTTCTTTTTCCCAGAGTAACAGATTGGGATATCTACTTTCCGTATTTTACTAGGAATGTTGTTACATACGAGATCATTTGACGAGTCTACTCGCAGTATGCATATATCTTTTTCCTTTCTTATTTGTTAACGCGATCGAAGGAGAAGAGGAATGCAAACGCAGCACGACCCGCATCCATCCAATCGACGAACCTTGCAGGAGGAAAACTACAAATGGAATGAAAAAACCGAACGTAGATGAAAAAGAAAAGGTTGCGCGTTGGATTACGCGTTAAATCAAAATTGTGGTTTTGAAGGATTTCTTCGACAGTCTCTTTCCGTTTCTTTTCAACTTGAGTTTGATTTTTGTTCCCTCCATCGCGACGTCAGAATTTGTTCTTTTTCGTAGGACGCGTCAAATCGGTGGTACCGCGAGACAGACTTCTTACGCTTCGAATATCCTATGCGAAACGTGTCATTCCTATCTTCTCTCCGAGAGAAAAGTATGTAAGTATATACGTGCACGTATATAGTTGGACTTCTCTTTCTTTATTCTACATCTACCGTAAGTGACATCGTTTTACCTTCGCGTTCAGCCCTCTTTCCTTTATATTTGTTTTCTCGAAAATTGTTTCCCGAGGTATAGGAGATACGATAGAAGTTATATATCTATCTACTATACCTATAGGTAAACGGAGAAGGAAATTCTCTAGACGATACGAAAAGTGATATGGAAAGTCGACGAAGCGAAGAATACGCGATGAGAAAAAGAAAGAAGGAGTCACGGATTTACTGCTTTTTCATTCGCTTAATGGACCGTTTAATACACGTCCGATCCACAAGTATCTCGCTTTTGTCGAATTATCGATTCTTATTAGCCAAGTGCAAAGTTCCAAAAGTTTAACCTGGCTTATGGTCGCGTGGAAAGAGACGGAGCGAGAGAGAGAGAAAGGGACAAACTTTAAAACAGTTTCCTTCTTGCGAAGGTCGAAAACTCGGCCTTTCCTCGACACTCGCTGAACTAAATTAGGCCGAGGTTTCTCAGTTTAGCATCTTCAAGAGAGCAAACACCGACTTGGAGAAACTTCAAGCAAACGTAGTTTCTTCTCTCCGAGAGAAACTGACTTTCGTCCATCGAATTTACTTCCAGAGTATATCTATGTGTATAAAACTATGTATGTATGTATCTATGTATCTGAATCGATCCGAGTTTAAAGTAAAGTTAGCGTGGGAATCAGAATCGCACGAAATTTCATCCGGATGAGCTATTACATATATACGTCTCGTGTATTTTATCTATCTACGTACTACCATTTATCTTTCATTGTTCGTTAAACATTCTTCTCTTGCTTTCTCCTAATCGATACGAAAGAAAAAAAAAACACGATGCGTGAGAAAGAGAGAGAGAGAGAAAGTATATACGTCTCTATCATGGAATATCATTTATAAATTATTTCCGAAGGGAACGCCATTTATCAAACTACTAAAGTAATACTAACCTGTGATAGTAGTTGTTAGAAGAAACTATTAATATACATCACGTTTAATGTATAAGAACGTTTATTTAATCTACCTATTCTAGTTTCGTATAACAATTATATTACAATTTATATGAATATTCTCTTTAACGGTTATAACATTTGATCATTTTTCGTATTAATCGATATGGAACGCGATATTTATTCGAACGAAAATTGTTAGAACAAAAATATCGAGATTATAATAGAGGGCCCAGGAATACATCCAAATCGAATGGCACACGTTGTTCTACGTCAGCGAGAGATTTTAGTAATTTTAGTGCATCATCAAGGATCACTTTTCGTCGATGTTCATACGCGGGTAGAACTGTCGAAAAAATATCAGTGGAAAATGAACGATTTATTTTATAATCCACGTTGATGTTATTTGATTGAACGATGCTGTTTGCTCGCTACGAATATTTGCTCAGATTTTTGGCAACTATTAATTTACCGTTCTTTCTTTCGTATAATTTTACGGACGTACCGGAAAATGAAAACCTATCCCGAATTTAATAACCCGATACATGTAACTAAATTACTTTCCAAAGTTAGCGCAGTTATCGAGATATTTTGAAAAAGTATCGATGCGATAGGAGAGGGGGAGAGTAATAAAAAAACGGATTCCAGTTTCGAATTTCGCGACGATTAGTCAGAATAAATCGTCGGCGATATCGCTTCCGTTATTTTCAAACTTTTCCAGCTTAATGATCCAAAGCCAGACCGTATCCTCCGTGGGCAATGGCCGTACCTTAAAAACTGCATTATGTGACGCGGGTAGATACGTAACGCGAAAACTTTCTTCTTATCCATATCCTGTTGCGTTACTCTATCTTATTGAATAATTCAGTTTCGGTTTCAATGTTTTGTCGCGATGTAAAGGAAAACCGCGTAGAATAAGTTGCACAATCCGATTATAATTTCACGCGAATTTTCCTCGTTTTATCGATTCGATGTTCGTTCTATTCTCGCTTCCTTTTTTCCTTCTTTCTAATTTAACGTTTCGGCTTATCGTTTTATTGTTTTTTTATTTTTTCGCGTTTTTTTGTTGTTTCCCTTCCAACGAACGAAATCTTTGACTCTCAATTTTGCGATTTGCGGCAAAATCCAGGATTTTTAGTTACCATCGTTCTTTCGCTCGTTTTCACATATATTTTCGATCGGCCGAACGGTTAACAATGCGTGCTAACATCGTATAATCGTATTTTTAATATTTTCCTACATAGGTTAATAGTCGGTTACGCGTTTTATCGTAATTTATATGGACGTTTGTATACGAGCTCTTTGGTTTCTATTTTGTAATAATCTTCCAGTCTTCTCTGATAATTAGTAACGCACACAAGTTGATAGGCATTAGTCGATAATCGTATTTCAATTGGTTGTCCAATAGTCGAAGGACGAAATTAAAATCCAATCCGTCCGCGCGTCGATTGATCGGGTCGATAGGCTTGATCATCCTGATAGTTAACGATCGCGATATAATCTACGAAATCTAATTTTAGCAGGAAATTGATAGACGCGGTCGTTTGTGCGTGCAACCTGGTGTACGCGACGTAGTATCGACCGCAAACTCGACGAATGTAAATATTCAATCAAACTGATTATTTATTTCAATTATGTTATATATTTTCCGGGTTGAAGGAAATCATTTGAGACTTGCGTTACGTTCGATTAAAATCCAATATATTATATAAGCTCTTTGCGCGTTTTCCATTTCGCAATAGATATTTATTTACATTAATATAACGTATATGTTATAAATGTGAATTACACTTTGAAAGAAACGAGACGCGATTGTTCCAGTGGAAATTTCGATTATATCGAGTTGTAACGCAGTTGGCTTTTTACGTTACGGATATAACGCTTTTTCTTTCGTGCCGCCCGTTCGTTTCGTAGAAACAATCCGTACGAAACATCTCGCGCAAATGTTCGGTCGGACAAAATTCAGTTATCGCTTTTCGACCTGTAACTTTCCCGTCTGTTTTGAATCGCTAACTAGACCGATCTGTTTTCGAGATGTGCGAGTAGTAGACTGGCACGAAGACGTGCCAGGGAAATAATAGATGTTTTATGTATGCAGCTACGTTGAACGGTAACGATACGGATATAAATATTTGATGAGAGAATTCTAGTAACGAAGACCTGACTAGTAACGAGAGACCCTGCCGGTAAGATTCCTTTCCCGGACCATCTATGTTTTCTTCCTGCTTCAATTAAGAAACCTAAATAAGGTACGACGTGATTCTATGTCTTCCTTATTTTATCGATACTATTCCCCATTGCCGTTTTTATTCTTCTTCGATATTTCTTTTTTCTACGATAGCAATATTTCCTATTCGGTTTATTCAACCTTTTAATACGCGCGTTGTAGGAAAAATACAAAATAATCTTTCTCGAAGTTCGGAGACGTTCATTTCATTTTCAAGACAAAGCGTTTGAATGTTTGCTTTACCTTTGGAGATAAATTAATTTATATGCAAATGAAGGTTCATCGAGTGACGAGACGCATTGCGTAACTACGGTCCAAACTTATTGCTTTTATCGAGCAATTAGTTACATAATTGTTATTTCAAAGGACGTGCTCGTACACTCTCCTTAGTAGCCTGATAATTTGATCTTTCATTCTTATAGTTTCGAGGAATTAAGAGTAATACTTATTTCTTTATATTGCTAAAGTTAAATAAACTCGAAAAATAATATTTTTTATTTAATGTCTAACGGATGACTTATCGACGTCTCTGTACTCTTAGTTTCAATAGATGTGATAAGAAGAGCCAGGTCCGCAAGAAGCACTTAACTCGGAACGTGACTCTATTTCTTAATGGGCTTGAAATTCTATCTCTTTTTCTTTGTCAGCCAATCTATCCTTCCTCGACATACATCTAGGAAAGGAAGGGCCTATATATGGGAAGGGTTATCCTATCATAAAGCCGAGATTATTAGGTTGGATTCGATGAAAAATTCTATTCTCCTTTCATTTTTATTTACTTTCGTTGACAGCTATTAACAACGAGATCCAATATCAAGTTTATTCGGCGCAAAAGTAATTGGTACATTCGTTCGGAGAATATTTTGTTAAATGTTATGTATAATTGTTAAATGTTTTTTCCAAGTGCTTTTTATTATATTTATTTGATTTCATTGTATTTTATTCGATTTGGTTTCATTTGATTTGGTTATTTTCTTTTTTCCGTCGAAATATCCGCGTAATCGGTACTCTTTCTAGTTTTTTTCTTTTTTTTTCCCAGAGACAAGCGTAAATGTTTGCGCTAGTGGAACGTATTTTACATTAATGTTCCTGCTCGACGACATCGATTAATACCAATTAGGAAGGGACTGCTCCTTTAACTCTATTTCCATTCCTACTAATCACCCTGGATCCATTTAGTAGGAGCTGAGGAGAAAGGGCGAGAGGACGAAATGAAAAGCGGGAATCGAGAATGGTCGAGTTGGCGAGTTACCGAGACAGCAAGAACGGTTCTCTACGTTGAAATACTGGAAACGCGACAATACAGGGCTGTAGCTAAAAGGTGTACCGGACCGACAAATATAGGTACCCACGTATATCTACATACGTGTAGGTGCGTTACTCACTGCATGTGAAGGGTCGCGACCGGCTTGTCGGAAAAGAGGACGACCGGTCGGTCGAATCGTTTGTTGCGACCGCAGACTCGAGCTCCACCCTCGAATTGAAGCCAGCCACCTTGGCACCTGCAACAAAAAACCGATTCTCTCTGTAACCAGCTCTATTACTCTCGCAAGAACAAAACTATCCTCTTCGGTATCATTTGCTAATTAATTTCGCTTCCTATCTTTCCTCGCTAAATTTTCATTTTAACAAGGGATCGCATTCGTTCGTTAAATAAACTTACCCAATTTAATATTCACCGACATCATTTTCATTTCATCTATGTCCAATAATTAACGTTTCGTCCGTTAATAAGAAATGCTTCGAGAAAACTCAAATTATGGGAGAACGAACGGTGCTTCGCGTTTTAAAAGCAATGAATTAAATAACGTCACATCGATTATCGGAATTGTGTTAAACGCCTAGAGAATAAATATGGTTGCAAGCATATTCGTTAACTACGTCCACAGAATCTTAGTATCGGCAATAATCTCTCTTTTTTCTTTTTTTCTTTGTAATTCTGCTTTTAGTATCACCGCCATCACCACCAGTACCATCGTCGCAGAGCGAAATCTCGTTTCGATAAGACGCGAAGGGCTAGAATTAAAAAATGCGATATTACGTTCCCCAGGATCATTACGATCGTTGTTGCAAGGGTACTAAAATAAACGATGCGACATCGCGCATATTCCGAACGAAGACAAAAAATCTCATAATCCTCCCTTCGTGCGGCATTTTGAAAAGAGGTTAGTCGGTTAATTGTCCGACGATCCGAGCAGCGAAAAGTCGTTATTACGCCTAGCGTTTTCTACGTCTAAGTGGGAAGAAATGTTGTGTCAGGGTATACATACACCTTCTCTTTCTCTCTCTCTCCCTCTCTCTCTCTCTTTCTGTTTATGCCAGGAAAACGATTATCGACGAGGGCTTAGAACCGAAATTGCTTCTTCGTTTACGTCGAGCCAACTTCAAAGGATTTGTTTTACTATGTAAAAGGGAAAAGGGAACGATGCTGAAATATGTTGAGAGGAAAAGAGAGAAGCATACACACAGAGGAAGAAGATGGTGGTAGGTGGTAGGGGGTAGGGGGTAGGGGTAGGTGTTTCGAAAGTGTGGTAACGCAACGTTGGTAATACGCAACGAGGGAATCATGCTGATTCAATCAGTTCCGTCTTCTCGCTTTTGCTCTTCTAAAAGGGAAATACAGGAACGTTCCATAACACGCTTCGCTGATTATTATCCGTCAAGATTTCGTGAAATATCGCGCCGGAAACGACCCTCTTTCCAATTTGGGGAAACCCGAGCTCGACCCCTTGTCACGCGAAATCGAGGTTGTCTTTTAACCTCTAATCAGTATACCGGAGACATTTACGATTGCTTTCTGGGAAATTCTCAAAGTATTCTTATTCTCCCGTTACTCATCTTATATCCTTTCGTCGGATAGAAAACGATTTATTTGACCGAAACGTCGATATGTAATCCTCGTGGTACTTAGATACTCGCTAAAAGATCTCCTAAAGATCTTACGCGAGTTTTATAAGTAATATTTTTTCTTTTAATAGTATTTGATTTCTTTAAGAACGTGCCGTCCAAGCAAATGGTCTTATCCTTTTCTATATCTCTTTAATTCGTCAACGAGCTCGAGTCTTCCTGACCTAATTTCTTATACGTTGATAGAGTAAAAGAAAAAAAAAACAAAAAGATTATTTTTTTTCTTCGCGAGAGTTCTGGCGATATTAGAAGACGAATAAAATGGAAAAGATATATTTGAATTGTAAGCTAGACGAAAAATTCGATTTAAAAAAGTAAACGTATCGTCTCGTTGACCTCGGATTAACTTTATATTATTTATTTTTTTGTTCCCCGAGACGTCGGTCGTTTGCTTTTATTTCATTACTCGTGCCTCGCCGTCTTCGCGGAGGGACAATGAAATTCCATAATTATTATTTTTTTAATATTCCTTTTTTTCTTCGACGGTAAAAGGAAAGATTAACATTATACAACACGTTCTATAGGCGACGGAGCAATCCTACGTTGGGATTTTAAAACTGAGACAATTATGGAAATAAATTCTTTTGAAGCTTCGACGATTCTTCCTCCCTCCCTTTCTTTCCTCGCATTTTTCCAGGACCATGCAATGGTGCCGCCGTTAGGGTACCCTTAAGTTACGAATCGCTACGGTATAACAAATTTTCCATGAAGAAATCAAAATGGACAATTATGGAGAGAAAGTATAACGAAAGGTAGAGAGAGAGAAATGAAAAAAGATGGAAAGATAGAGAGTACGGAAGCCAACGTCATCTGCATTCGAATGAATGCTTAAATTACGTGCATAATTCATCGTCCATTTGTTGAACAGGATTCGAGGATT
The DNA here is from genome assembly GCF_010416935.1 of Polistes fuscatus. Lineage (NCBI taxonomy): Eukaryota > Metazoa > Arthropoda > Insecta > Hymenoptera > Vespidae > Polistes > Polistes fuscatus. The sequence continues at coordinate 2,705,023 of NW_025113101.1, forward strand.
CGCCGAACTTTTATATTGACTCTAAAAGTAACTTCCTCCTACCTTCCGACGAGTATTATTATTTTTTCCTACCTTCCAGCAGCAGCACCACCGACACGATGCCTACGAGGAAGTTGAATTTTTCTTTTTTCTCTTATCAAAATCGCGAACGTTTCGGGGGACTGCGCAATTATTAGTGCTCGTTCGACGTTATAACACTTTCAAAGAAATCTTTTCTATTGTTAGCGAAATATCCAATTGTAAATCTTATCGAAATTTTTCTGCTCGGTTTACATCGTTGAACGCGATAGTAGCCATCGTAATTGGAATCGATGCATGGGTCTTATGTATGCATGTATGCAACATAGAGAGAGAGAGAGCGACAGCTTGATAGACTCGGTTGATTTGACTACGGATTCTCCTCCGTTCTGGGTCGCGTAGTAACATCAATAACGTTAATTAACATATCAACGAGACAATCCCAGAAACGCGTTTACTCGAGCAATGCCTTTACCCAATCTAGAGAGTTCCCCTTTACCTGAGCTAGGCTCATTCGAATCTTGATATAATCCAGCATGTAGCAACACTTGCGTTCCATTGTTAAGCGAAAGCTCGGATACGTCGTGTCATAGTTCAACCGGTTCTATCGGACGCACCGCTTTTGAATTAATCGCTTGGCTTGCCTTCGATAAATTGCCGATTCTCTAGAGATCTTTGTCCTTTCCGAACGAATCCGGCAATTTCCATTGCCTCTGGCATTTTCTATCTTCTTTCTCTTTTCGTTTCCCTTTCGGTCAGCACATCGATAAAACTTTTCCCTCGTTTTCGGTTCTCTATCGTATATCCAAACCCGAGAAGAATGAAAACCTATTTTCCTATCTTCCAAACGTTTTTCCAAAGATTTATGACACGTCGTAGGGGTTAAAATACATCTTCTTTACAAACATTGCTTTTTCGGGGGGGGGGGGGATTCTCTTAATTTTCGAACGAATGCGAGACGCGTAAAATTAAATTTGACGACGCGATAATAATAATACGTAGCGAAGAAAATCACGTTGTTCGTTTTATTCGCTAACGCGTCGTAAGATAAATATAAAGCGTTTATTTCTAAAAAAGAGAGTAATAGTTATTAGTCTTTTGCGACATTTACAGGATATATCGATACCGACGCGATACGCTCCGGTTTTCGGTGCATTTGGCGTCTGGTGTAGAACCGTAAAAGCGCGAATCAGCCTTTCTCACTTTTTCTCCTTCGTTGGCAGTCGGATACACGTGAAAAAGAAGAACATGGACGGAGCAACGTCCGTAGAGACTCGGCGAAGGATCCCCAGGAAATTGGATGCTTTTATTTCGCCCGATTTTCCCAGATGCAACGGCTGGTATTCTAACCTTTTGCTTCTTCTTTCTTTCTTTCTTTCCTTCCTTCCTTCCTTCCTTCTTTTCCTTTTTCTTTTTCTCTTTCTCTCTTCTTTCGGCCATAAGATGAACTTAACCCATGACCAGAAGATCGATTCGATTTCTCCACGGAGCACTAGTGGTATTTCTATTCCCTTGTACGGCCGTTTGCAAGAATTTATTAAGCTACGAAACAGACCTTTACACCGCAAATGCTGAAAATTCTCTCTCTCTCTCTCTCTCTCCCAAGGTAATGGCAATTCGAGATCTTTGTCTTATTTTTTTCCTTATTCTTATTTTTATTCTTCCGTAGTTTTTTTCGTACGACCACGTAAAAGCCAAAAATTCAACGCAATCGCGCGATCAAACCTCGTTTTGCTTTCGAGAATATCAAGAGAGATACCTTTTCGAGATGAATAGACAAGAGTTTCGCGTTCGATAATTATATTCTCATTCTAACTCGAAAGTTATCATCGTGCGAAACTATAATTTCCGTTTCAATCTACGAGCTTCTAAACATTTCCCTCGCAATTTGATATGCCCTGTCTCGAAGATTATCCCGCAGTTACAATATTAATACATAATACGATCCTATATTCGAATTGGCTTCTTAATTATTGTCCGTTGTTAGTTAAAAAAGTGTATTCTGTTGGAAAAATGTTCGAAGAGAAAGAGAAAGAGAGAGAGAATAGATTGCGAAAATGGGTTGTAGTAAGTAAATGAAAAAGAAATAAGGGATAGCGTAATGCGAGTTGCGACTGTGTAATCTCTCCGAACTCCTATTGTTTCCTTCGCGAAGTGTTTCACGAGAAAATTTCGTAAACGTCCGTTATCTTGATAGCTCGTCGTCGGAGAACTAACGATGTTTTTCATCTTGTCTGAACTGCTAAATGTACCCGTTTATTAAAAAAAATCACGAATAAAGAAAAAGGTATTTTCTTTTCAAGTATTACTTTTCCTTTTCTATTCAACGGAGCAAAGTCAAACGTTAATTAACAGTGGTATTAAATAATTTTATGCTTCAAGAATATACGGCAATGTTGGTAATTAATAAATTATACAAAGAAGTAACTTGACTTTTGCAATTTGCAGAACAATGTAGATCACGTTTCAACGCTACGATCTTATTTTCTCTCTTTTATATTTTTTATTTTCTCAATAAATGGAGAAATACATACTTTGACGATAAAAAACACTTTTCTTTTTTTTTCTTTAATTAATCGAAAGATAGGACTCTTACTAAAACGAATTTTCATTGAATTTTCCCTCTCTCGAGAAACTCATTTTCTCTCTCTCTCTCTTACTTGCACTATGTCAAAATACACTAAACTATGCAATTTGACGTCTTGTCTTGGAGTACCTTAATCGCGGCAAAGCTTTCGAATTGAAAACGGATTTCCAAGCTGATCGTAAATGTTCTTGCAATTTCAATGTAAACGCGTACTCGAACATACTTATGCAGGCAAACGTTTACGCCAAAAGGTAATGCGCGTCTATTTATCTCTAACGTTCGACTAAAATTCCGCTAAAGTAAGCAATGAGAAGGTTTCTTCGAGGTAATAGCACCCGATGTCAGTCAGTCAACCGGAAATCGCTTACCGCACCCAAGCCGTCTCATATTTTACGTTTCCTCTCTTATTTCCCAGCTTTACCCCTCAATCCTCCATCTAACTTTCTCTCTTTTCCTCAATCTCGCGATTTCGTCCCTTTTCCTACCGCTCCTTAGCTTTTCCTCCTCCTTTTCCTTCATCCCCATTTTCTACTTCCTTCCTTCGCCCTTCTCGCGATGCGACGCCCTGGAACGGAGTTATACTGCAAATCAATTTACTGAGGGCATTCAGACGGAATGGCGCTGAGAGCAGATTATAAATTTAAATGTAAACGGACATGGGGCGTCCTCGAGGAAAAGTAGGAACAACGTTAAAGGCTAGTTGTCTCTCTCACCCTTTATTTCTTTCTTTCTATCTTTCTTTCTATCTTTCTTGATTCCGTTTGCACGTTGGAGCGTGAATTATCCTGATGGATCTTCCAGACGACGACAGGACGACGAAAAGACGTCGCGTGTAAACGTAAAGCTTTTTCGTTTTTAATATCGTTAACGAGAGAAAACTAACGAGATTTTAGTTTGCTTTGAAAATTTCAGATTTTCATTCGGACAAATACTTCTTCTACATTTGTTTGCCCTTTTTTTTCTTTCTTCTTTTTTCTTTTCTGTCAATTACAGTTCACAAATTAATTTTATATCGCGTTCGAATCACTCGAAGCGAGTGATTTATAGGAAAAAAAATTTAATATCGTTAATACTTCACGAATATACCTATCGTAGGATATTTTTGAAATGAAAAAAGAAGAATATTACGTATATCTCAGCGAGGATGTGACATCGAAGCTATACTCGATTAGATCCTGTCCAAAACAAATATTTCAAATGTTTCCACAGATATTCTAGGGTATCTGTGCGAGTCAAAGGTGATTGAAAAGTTGATCCAACATGTTTTCTATATCTCCATATATGTACATTGGTATATATCTAAATGCATACTACGTATATATATATTGAAAAAGGAAGATAAACATTTGCTTACGTTATGAAATCGATTTCTATATACTCGCATGATTTCTCCCATCTCTTAGCTTATTCCATCTTGTCTGTACACATCATCCTTTCGTCTCTATCTAAGTATGTCATTGAAAACTGATCGTTCATTAAATTTGATTAATTTTCAATAATAAGTTAAAGTTTCCATTAATATGAAAAAAGAATGATTATCTTTTCGACTTTGTTCTCTCTCTCTCTCTCTCTTTATTGCTCTCTTGCTTGCTGTACGAGGAAATCTTTCATTCGAATCGACGACGATAGAACGTATCGGGCGACGTGTCAGAATCTTGGATTTCGCAGCCGAAGCAAAGCAAATTTCCTTATCGAGAATTGTTAGGATCGTGTCAAAGTTTCGCACGTGTCTTTGACATCTGACATCGATTTTCTTCCATTTACGACCTTTGGAAATGGAGCGCGCGACGTTAGACGGTAAGCGACCGTTCTCATTTGAAATTCTTTTCGGTAGAATTTGATCGGATTACCCCGGGTGATTCGATTCTCCTCTTAAATTCGCGTTATCATATTTCCTAGCTCGACTTTGAAAAAAAAAACATCTCGGAAAGTATTGCATTTTATTTTTGCGAGATCAATAATAATTGAATTTCAATTTTTCCTCATTCTTTTTTTTCACTATAACGCGAGATTATTATTTTAACGAGAGAGATAGAGAGAATCATTATCAACAATTTACATACGAACCGAGCGTATGCTTTTTTACCGTCAACATTTTTCCCTTATCTCTCTTTATTTTTCCATCTCTTTCTCCGGCTGTCTATCTTTGTCAGATGAACATGTAGTAGCTTTTTTTTTTTTGCGACATTAGCATGACTACGGTGAGAAACGCCCGAGGATGAGTCGCGGGTTATTAGCGAGGGCAGAGCTGTCGGGAGAAAAAGTCTGGATTATTTCTCGTTATAATAATAACGTCGTTATTTTATTAAAAGACGAAACGTAAAAGAAGAAAAACAAGTAGGAGAAAAAAAGTTGGAAAGACGAATGAATGGGCCGATTCTTGGATAAATATGGACGAATAGATAGATATTCAGATTGTTGAGAGATAAGAGGTTGCAACGGGAATGGAGTTGGGTGGGGCGATACGGTACGCTCGCAGCGTAAGAGAAAATACAGATGGAGGACGTTGAGTTGAATAATTGTACCTCGTCGAGTTTTATTAAAACATAGTTGGCTGGATGCGCAGAATCGCATACTCCATCGGTGATTTATATCCGACGTTATTTCGTACCGACACTATGCTCGTTGCAGGTAGATAGTTACAACAGCGGCGGCACGCGAAACGGGGGCGAGAAACGGGGCCGAGGGATGGGAGGAAAAATAACTGAAACTCCAAGTAGTACCAACGGATAGAAACGCGATCTTACTTTACGCGCTAAACGTGCTAAACGTCAAATCAAATTTTCTAACGATCAAATGTATCGCATGTATGAATGTATCGCATTGTATTGCTCGGCGGTTGAAAATCGTTCCAACGAATCGGTCGAAATTCGTTTAGTTTGGGTGCTACAATTTAATCCAATATCGATCAGTAAAGTACAAATCGTAGTCACTATGATCGAATAGATTCATGGGAGTTAGGGAAAACTCTGTGGCCTTTTTGTTTTACACGCTATTGCGTAAGCTTGGTTAACCGTGGCTGCTCGATTGTTCTCTCCGGTTAACGGAGGAAGAGAATTTCCAACCGGCGAGAATAAATCTAACTCCGAATTTACTGACGTTTGATCGATGACTTTAGGAAATTTCGCGAATGGAAAGTAGGATTGGTTGGTAGAAGCGGCCAGAAATTTGAACGGATTTTCGAATTTTCGATGAAACTCGAAGGTACGATTTTATGGTCACTGACATGCGAAAGAAGGGAGGCAGAGAAAGAGAGAAGACATATTTCATTCGGTGACTGCAAACGCGAACGTGTGATCCATTAACTAATTTATTTCTACCGAGACAAATTTCACTCGGTCGCGGAGCATGTAATCAGTGACGGAATTGCAACCGTTTGCAACTCTCACTTTCTCTTTCCTCGGTAAAACTCCTCTCCTAAAAGTCCTCCCCATCGCCATCACCCACTAATACCCCTAGTTCCTTCGCGCAGGCCAACTCTCCGAACTCAAACGGTACACTGTCGTAATATAGAAAGTTAGGGAATTGGATCTGAAGTTTTGTGAAAACTCGACACGGAACTACAACGATGCAAAAGAGACGGAGAGATACGCGAAAGTCTATTCTGTATTCCGCAAGATAGTATATATCGCGTATACGTTGAGAGAAACCGGAAATAATGATGCGGTCAAGCCATGCTATCTCGTTTGTTAATTGTTCGATTTGTTCTACGTCGGTACAAGTATCAGTATCATCGTATTTCTCGGCAAACGAATTTCGGCAAACGAATTTCGGCAACGATCGATCGATCGAAACATCCACACGAGAAATTGTTCAACTTTCTTTATTTTTCGCAAGCTAGATATTAATGATAAAATAAACAAGCTCGTATCCGTACATCTTTTTTCCAATTCATTTAATAAATAATATATCTTTATCGATAGGATTGTTCTTTAATGAGAAATCGTTATTTATCAAAAATAATAAACCATTCCAAATGAAAAGCATGAAAATTTCTAATAATAATATTGAATTTTGTAAATGTTAAAAACGAAATGTTTATTAATACGAGAGAAGAGTGTTCTCATTTTCCACTGTAAAATAAAGCTAGGACTGAGTAAATATAATATTTGATTATACTTAAATTCATAACTTTTCCTTTTCGACACCGAGAACGTTTTTATGCAAATGAATTAATGTAAATTACGAGATGAGTAATATAAACGTTGACATTATACTTGTGATATGTATATATATATATGTATTTTAATTTTAAACGAGAGAATTTTCCTTTCTTTATTTTTCTTCCTTTCGCTTAAGGTTAAATTCGTTAATCGTAATTACACCTGCTCTCTTTGAGTGAATTAGCGCATGAAGCGAAACGTCGAAGAATCTTCCTGTGATGAATCTAACTAATTACGTTGTTTACTCGATGTCAATGGGAGACGTTGTAAGTAAAAGTGAGAGAATTTAACGCGAACTAAAACCGACACTCGAAACAAACTTGCTTCTATCAAACTTCTTCAAGTATCTTACGCGATAAATAATGCGTCAATGTTATGCAGAAAACGTTTGTACGTTTTCTAAACGGGTCAACCGTAATTTTAGCAAATATTTATAGTTAACCGAGTATCGATAAGACAGAACAAAAAACTTTGATTTTATATCTTTGCTCTCCGTTCTAATTATACGCTTGAGGATTGAGATCTCGAAAGACAGAAAGTAGGAAGAATATTTATATTTTTAGAACGTTTTAAGAACCACGTTGTATTACTTAACATGTAAATATTCAAACACCGTTTAAAACATCGCGGAAAGGTTTTATTTTTTTTTTTCTAATTTAAACGACCATCATAAAATTTTCACGAAATTACGAAATAAATATTCGTTTTTAATACGATCATTTATTTGTGAACATTGTTCGTTATAGAAATTTCATAAATAGTATCTATATGTAATATTAAAAGAACGATATTTAACTATAGTCGTATTATAATTTGTTCGTTGGATTGTGTAATTAAGAAAGCTCGGATTAATTGCTTATGATTATTAATTGTGCGTAAACGTTCGAAAATATTTTCATGGAAGAATATTCTGGCTAAACAATTTCGTAAATTTCTTAACGGACAACAGGAGAGAGAAAAAAAAAGAAATAAAATAAAAATGAGAAATAAAAAAAAGAGAATATAACGCTTGAGTCGAGGAGGCTAGAATGCCGAGCGCATTTTTACCGGTTGTAATGCATGTAAATCGAAGCAGCAGACTAGGCACGCGGGCGTCCATTTAAAAATTATAAAATAACGTGTAGATGCATGCAAATTCGAGCGAAAACGTATATTCTAATGAGTAAGCTTTGCGAGAAGTTCCTCTTTATTTTCTTCTCTCTTTCTCCTCCCGTTCAGAGCTTTTATACTTTTTCGAAGAAGAAACGGCCGAATTAAAACTCAACGAATGTAATTCCGTGAAAGCCAGTTGCTAAAGAACTATTTTTTACGGCACATTTATATATATATATATATATACATATATTCAAGTATACGTATACATGTGTGTACGTATATGTATAATATATAAACTTGTATCTCAGTAAAATGTCGTTTTCTTTGCTCCGATTATTATGCTACCCTTTGAAATATTATATTCAAGCTGACGAGGTGGGTGCTTTCGTTACTTTAGCTCTTAAAAAATTGATATACTTTTATTTTTTTTACGAGCCATCTGTGTACGTCGACTCGTAGAAACAATGTCGTGATTAATTTGCGCAACAGAGTAGCATTTGACGTATTATAAAAAGAATGAATGAAAAAGTGGAAGAAGGCATATCTAGGCAAGAGAAAATATGCTTGAATTAGCGAAGGAGGAAAGAGACGACGTCGTTGTGGATGAAGGTAGTTCGCGATCATGAAAGAAGCAGCAGCCTTGAGCGATTTTCATACAAATTCCCGAAGCGCTGGTAATCATAGTGAAATTAAGGTCATCCATCACTCTCAAGGCCCATTCTATTCCGCTACCCCACTTAATAGTATTCTGCTGAGCGACGTAATTTTGCATCGCGCCCCTCTGACCGCACACATAAGTGTGAGCCGGAGAAAGGAAACAGGGGGAGGAGAGCTACGAAAGAGCTAGGAAATAGAAAGGGAGGGGGGGGAGGGTGAGAAAGATGGGAGAATGGTTAAAGCTACCGTAGGAGTAGAAGAGTAGCTAGGCATGCAGATGCACTTTCAACGAGGACGAGGATGACGAAGAACGAAAGCTAAAGTTGAGCTTGCGGTGTTTCGCATCTCGACCGCGATATCCCCGAGAGTGTTACTGCCATTTTCCTGGTTAATTTGCGCGACCTCGCGTAGTATATCCAAGAATTTATCATCGCATTCTTCCGACGACGTAAATCAATTATCGAGAGTTCAAGCTTTCTCTCCGCGAGTAAGCAACTGCACGTGCCCGTCTACTTCCACATCCCTTTTATTCGCCTTCGCTCGATACCGCGAAAATAGTGCAAACTTTAAAAGCCTTACATCGAGAACTTTGAGTTTATAGGCGAACTAGAAATTCACGAGGAATGAGAATATCAGTTGACTTTCAATTGCGTTTACCTTTTCAATTTAAATATTTGATGCAGTTGTAACTACGAGATTTCATTTTTAACAACGTATACTACTGTATAACTCGTCTTACGACGAATTCCTCTCAAATTCGTCTAAGCGATAAAGGTATCGGCACACATCCGAGCATTCTTACTAGCACGCACACCACCATACCGATGCAAGGTTTACGCTACAGGAATACTCGAAGTAACGAACCGAATAGGATGATACTTTCTAAAGCTTTGGTCTATTTAATTCATCAATTTTTCCTATCGATTTTCCGAATAATTAGTCGAGGAATCAGAAACAACCGACCGACCACTGAACATTAGCAAGTCGCACAGTCAACCAGTTACAATCACACGCATTACATCCATTCCGAGCTAAACCTCAAATAACCCAGTTAAACCACAAGCAGTCAGTGGCCTAATTCGATAGATCTATTCGATTCTCGAAGTGTGAAATAGTATCTCGAGATATTTATTAATAAGTAACTTTTTACTAACTAAGTTAATGTACGTATATTCGAACGGTTCGTAAAATCGAACGTACAGATACTGATCCTTTCGCATACATTTTTTCTATTTAATTAATACAATTTACTAGTTAGAGATAAAAAAAACGATAGCCTATTCATTGCGTTAACCGAAGACAAAGTTATTTTCCAGTGCATTCTCGAATCTACGACACGGTACAATACTGGGATAACATTTGTCAAACAATCGCACGACGTGCACCGTGAAAAGCGTTATTATATATTCATGTTTCTAAGTCTTCCTACGAGAAAGCAACGTCGGATGCCGTATTGTAGGCATGTATGTATCTTGTGTATATTTTAGATATGCACGTGACACTGCAACGTTTCCGAATGAAATTTCATCGACGATAATTAATGCGTCGAGTCGGTTTGTTTCACCATATTCCTTTTAAAAAGTAGAAAATTGTAAAATTTGAAAAATTCATTATACGTCGTCCGATCGTTTGAAACGTTATCGATCGTTTTTAAATTTGTTTTCATTATGAAAAATAAATATCCTCTTAAACGAGGAATGTAAGTTTTCATTTTCGGTTGAAAAATTTCGTAACATGTCGATCGTTTTTTATTACAAAAAAAAAATAGATACAGACGTTGACGGTAAATAACGATTGCACTCGTATTTCAAATTCGTTGAACTCGCGAAAGAATTTAATGAAAAATAAATATCCAGCGTAAAAAAAAGAAAAACAAAAACATCGTTCGCAAAATAGGAAACTCCGATACTCCTCGGTGGTGGTCGACCACATAATTTCTATCGTATCATCGGCTACGATGCTTAATAAAACGAGATTTCAAGTTTTTCCTATTTACTCTTCAAATCGTCCTTACCGTAAGAACAATTTTTCTCTAACTACGGGGAATATTTGCCGTGCAAATATTATTTTTCCTAAGATTTTCTTTCGAAACTAGAAAAAGGATCGAGCTCGAGTCGGAAATTTGTTTTCTTTCTCAACTGGCGAGGGTGAAAGACAGCTTTGGTGTACGGAAGTAGCGGCAAACCTAGCGAGAAAATGAAAGAATTAATGGTCGAAGGTGATTGTCCGGAAAGGAAGCACAGCTGCTGGGAGAGCGGCTTCACGACTCGCTAAAGCTGGAATAATAACGAACGAAACAAAGGACTCCTCTTCCTCTTCCTCCTCTTCCTCCTCCTCTTCTTCTTGGTATTCTTTTCCATAACGATATGCGATCTCGATCGTTACATCATTCTTAGTCCACTTTACGTTCCCTTTTCTTCGGCTTACATTAGTCGGTGGAAACGCTTACGTAAGCTACATTTACGCAAAGTCGGTTAATCGCGTTTCAAAGAACCTCGACCCTCTTTATTCGAGGCTTTATACCGAACGTGTTTTGCCATTTATATCGCGTTAGAACGCACCTAATTCGTATTTTTTTCCTTTTTTTTTCCTTTTTTCCCGATTCTCTCTCTCTCTCTCGCGTTATACTATCGCATTGCCGTGCACGAGTATGCGCGGAAAATAATTTGCTCCGTCGTTCTTCTATGCGAGTATTAAAGAGTAACGGAACGTTCGAAAATTTATGGGTTGGACCGTATAATCTCAAGCCGAAAGAAAAGGCACGGGGGAAAAAAAAGCTTGGAAAAAGAGGAAGGAAAAAGTAAAACCGTTCGCCTAGGCTGCATTGTTCCACGGAGGCCTTTCAATCTCTCCGTGCCATTATTAAAGAGCTTAAAGAGAAGAATTTATCGCGGCTGTGGGCATCATCGCGCTCGATCTTGCCTATATGCATCCTCTCTCTCTCTATATATATATATATTCCTCTTTCTTCTTGGGACTTGGTTTATCCCGTCAAATCCTCGATTCCGACGAAAAGATATTCGGATAATAAATCAGAAACAAGCGAAGAAATTTCGAGTATCATCGAGTATTTAATTCAACGAACGAGTGCGCGCGTACGTATGGGAAAGATAAAAGAAAAGGATTTTGAATTGGTAACTAAATGCACGCTCCTCATCCAGAGATCTGACCTAATTACAACTTCTCGAGAGAATATGAAGTTATATAATATATGGTAAACGTACATACGGTGTACATATCCTGTAATGAAGAGATCAGAGCCGACATCTGAAATTAGGAATTCTCAGGGGTTTTGAATTTTCGATTAAATACAGAATGGAATTTTATTCCTCATCTTTCATTCTTCCTCTTTCTATTATCACCAATTTCTACGAACATGCACGGGGAGGACTCGGTAAAGCGGTCTGTACTTGACAGCATCAAAATGAACGGTATGTAGACGTTGTTAAAAGCTCGGAGACGAGTCCAATTTTACATGGGTTACGATAATTATGTGGCAAACGCAAGGAAACCCGTTGGATGTTCTTTTCTTTTCAATTAAGTTTCCTGAATTTTATTAAATCATCCGACTACTTATATTTCACTTTCCAACTCTTAAATATCGGGTAACATTTATGATTCATTAGAAATAGGAGAAAAACGCTACTGTTTCGAGCCAACCGACGCTTGAAATAGGAAAAAAAAAAAAAAAAGAAAAAAGATAAGAAACGCGCGCTAAATGAAATAGATGCGTTTGGAGATTTTTGCCGCAGCTGGAGAGGACGATTCCTCGGTGGAATATTATTTGTTCTCCGAAAAGTGCTCGTTGTTACCTACTAGGTACGGAGAAAGGCGTAAGTTGGTCTCGCAAGCGCGATGACAAAGGGCGATATACGTAGCATGTTATAACATTAAGCGAGCACCACCGTGGAAGCGGCACTAATTGTAAACTAACGAACTCAAATTGGATTTAAATTACAACGGCTGGCTGCAGAGAGAACGTACCTCTCGCGAATCGACGCATTTCTCTTTCCATTACTTTCTTTTTCCTAATTCTTTGGACCACCATCTTCCTTTTCTATATTCCGTATCATCAAGGGAGCGCAACGAAATCATCTTATTTGTTGATTTTTTTCTTCGAATACCAGAATTCGATTTCGATGCTCTCGTCTTTACTCCATTTCTCATTTCTCCTCCTCTCATTTTCTACCTTGCTAACCACCGTAACGCGAACTTCTACCAATGAGCTTCTAACGTTATTGCGAATAAAGAAAAAGACCAAAGCGAACTTTCTCGAAGGAAACATTCTCCGAGTTTCAAATGATGTTCCCCCGGCGTCCTTTCATCGCGTCCGTATTCCTTCCAAAATATTTCCGATTGCAATCTCAATTTTTCTATCTAGTTTTTATAACCAATGTTAATCGATATTTTCCAACGAATTGGAACGAATTAATACGAGTATTAGCATACCAACGCATAATAACGATTTCAAAACTTCCAATAAAACGAATCTATCAAATGTTTACGTAGGATACATTTAATCGAGACACGATACGTGTATTCGCTTCGACTACTCGTGAAAGACTAAACCGGTAATCGTCGTTCGTCGAACAATTAGACCTTGAAGCGTTCTCCTTCTCGTTCAAACTAATCCAAAAAAGAAAACAAAATATAACTTGCCTTTTAAATACTATCGGTGTTATTAATAGTAAGAAAAAGATATAAAAAAAGATGAATAGAGAGAGAGAAAGACAACGTACGCGATTGCGCGAATAGGCAAAAGAAATAGGAGACAAAGGACAAAAGTTTCCTATTCGCGATAGTATTCTTCGTCGTCGTCGTGTCTTGTACTTTGCGTGCATGCACTGGGGTGTGCGTGTGTGTACGTGTTTAAATGTGTAAGTTCACCGATCGACGACTCGTCCGCTTGCGTTGTAGAAAATCGAGCGACATGCACGACGGAGTCCGCCCTTGTCCTCTATCTTTCCATCTTTACTTTTCTGAAAGAGTATTCACTCTTCAACGAGACGAAACCATGGACAAAAGCTACTCGAGAATACGCAACGAAGGATGTGCTTCGCATTCGTCACGCGAGTTTCCTACCAGTCGAAAGAACGAATAAAGAGAGAGAGAGGGTGGGGGATAAAATAGGGAAGGAGTAAAGCGTGAATCGCGCGTCAAAAAATTTCCCAGACTTTTCCAAAGTCCATAGTAGAAATACTTCTTCGTGTGTTCCCTCCGAACGAGGAAAAGAAAAGTATTCTTCCTTTGGATAAAGCCAACAGTACCTACGGTGAATGCTTTCAGAAGAAGCAGTTAGTCCTTTCATTTTCTTTTATTCTTTCTATTTTATTTCTCTCTCTTTCTCTCGCTCTCTTTGACTCGAATAAAACTCAAGAACTACGATGATCAGTCGATAAAAGCAAAAGTATGATAAATTGAAAGGGCCATTGGGGCGAGTGGCCATCGACGATCATATTGGAGCAAACCAGCAGGTAGCTAAGAGCACACCCTTGGACTTTTCTTTAAGCGTTAAAGGATTCTCTCCTTGTATCAGTTCTACGAGATTCTGTACAGTTAAGCAAAACTTGTTCCCGAGAAAGAAATCGCTTTGATCTTCTCCTTCAACAAGTCCTAACTCTTTTATCTCCTACTTTCCGCATTTAATATTCCATCCGTTGAGTCTGCTCCTAGCATATTTGAACATTGATTTATACATTAGCTCGCTCTTGTGTATTCGTACGGTGGTGTAACTTGACGAAAAATGACACTTTATTCCCGAAGTGAAACACTCGAATCGAACTTACTCGATTGAAATTGATAGCACGAAATCGAAGTAAAGTTCAGAGATTGGATTGATGATAACCGAGTTGCTTTAATTAAGCAAGTTGAGCCTTTATGGTTACGACGTATGTATGCGCATATATACATATATATATATCGATTCTGTATACGATTTCACGCTCAATAATTATGGATTCCCTGTACGATAGAATTACGTGCTAACCCGATATATTATTTTCGATAAAAATTCTGTAAAATCAAGATTTTCTATTTGTACTTACGCAGAGTCGTTGTGACGTCCGATGGAAACTAGACGATAAATCTGTAATTCAACTCTCTGTCCAGTATCCGGAATGAATCTGTAGGTACACCTTGAGGGACCTTCGAGAGACGGTGATTTTATTTGTCCAAAGCCACGATCAGATTTACTGAATAACAATCTGCTGTCCAACGTTATATTGCACACTGCAAAAACAAATTCACAGAGTTTGATATCGTATTACTGATAGAAAAATAAAAAAGACGTTACGATCGATCGAGTTTATTTATAGCATTGACCAATCTCCTACGACGTAACGTCAAATATTACTAAAAAAACAAATGTTTAATCTTCGAAGGTATAGAATTTCAAATGGACGAGGAAAATATGAAATTTCGTATCCTCGATCGAACGCGTCAAGATTTATCCTTCGAAGAATCTTATGGAAAGATTTTATCTCGGTGAAATAAAGAAAGGAGCTTTCTTAATTTTACCAGTTCGTGGAAGAATTTACTTTGGACAAAAAGGGGGTGAAAGAGGTAGAGACAGAGAGAGAGAATGAAGAAACGGAAGACAAAGAATTTGTGCACGGTACAAAGTAATTGTGTGCGAGTTACAAAAAAGCTTTTTGTCCGACGTAGGAAACGTCTTTTTTCCTGGCATTGCTTTGCGTCGATAGCCGGATAATAAATTCATCCACTTTTAGTACTTTTTGTTTACGGTACTCTCTGTGACATTATTTTTAATTGTATCTTTTTTTCGTCTAGCTATTATTTACTTAAAAATACAAAAGTACGTTAGCAGATATCGACGCGATTTAATGTTTCTTTCATATACTATATTTCGTTGGCGTAAACTTAACTAAAGAAATGTTCATTTTCGAGATAATCGTAAAGAATTTGGTATCTATCGTTTAAGAACTTATAATGTCGAGTCATTTCATTTGGTGCCGACTTGACGTCTCAACGACGATATTACAAGACGATCCCACGACGTAATTTGAATCTTAATTGATATTTTCGCAATTACTACCGTGATCTTTAATCGTATCTGGGGGATGAATCGCAATATTCTTTATTGCACACGTCAGTTCCACCCACTTGATTACGACTCTTTTAATGGATTTTAGTTTAACGATGACATTACGATCGATGTTAAAATAAAAGTTCCTAATGAAATAAACGCAATGTCTTGAAAAGGATAAATTGAGAAAGAATGTTTGCTAATAAATGGATAATAAATTGACAAAAAGAAAAGAAAAACTTGGAGAGTAGCACTAGGTAGTATACTATGTCTACGTTATAATGTATGGAATGGGGATGTCCGAAAAGTATCGCTGAAATATATCAAGTCTCGTGCCGAAGTGCATTTGACAAGCTTTTCCCCCTACTCGTTATTATTATCCTATTAACGTTTTGTTAGTGTCGAACGTATCCGGGAAATCATTAAGAAAAGTTAAACGAACGGAAGAGGGGAAGGGAAAGGAGGAAGACTATTCTCTATCGCGGTGGAAAGCGTTATCGCGGTGGTGAAAGGCTTTGAGACGAACAGACTTTAACTTACTGTTGGCGCAGTGTTGCTCGAGGCCACATTGAGCGCACCTGTTGGGCGAAGCTGTGCCGCAGCTGCAACCACCGGAGGGTACGCAACAAGCGCATTCGTTGCTAGACGAATTGAAGTTGCAAGCACAGCCTTTTGTGCTTTGCGTCCAAAGATCCACCTTACCTTCCGATCCGCCTGTAACACGCAGTTCAATTTATATTTTTGTTATCACTTATGTTAATTAAAGGAAACTCTTATCAAATTGTTTTCTTTATTAATATCCTAACGTTAATTTCATTTAACTTCAATTTGACACGATTTTTAGTCGCGATTCCATCCGTTGGCGTGATTGATAAAACAGAAAAATTCAATTATATTGTATACGCGAAGAGAGACAAAGAGAGAGAGAGAGAGAGAGAGAGAAAGCTATTGGTAGAAAACATTCGTCTGCCCGGAAGCTCAACGCACTTTCGACAAACAAACAAAGTCGCGCGATTCAAAGGATTTTTACGTGCAACCGATTCAGGAACCTTTTGTCGGTTGGTTTTGCTGGTACGTTCTATTCGTTTTCGGACCGATATTCGCGTCACGATATAACGTTTTACGTTTTTCACTGTTGAGTTTGCTTTCTTTCTCTCTTTGCTAGTCTCCTAACTATTTCTCTATTTCTCTCTTTCTCTCTCTCTCTATTTTCGTCTCTGTATTTCAATACTGTCTTTCGTGTTCATTTCGTACTTTCTCTCACTCTCTTGCACGTTGACATCCCAAGGTAACTGTAAATAGAAACGTGTGTTTGAAAAGAACTTTGCTTGCAAGAAATACGTCTCTCTGACGAGCGATTGTTCATTCTTTTACTCGCCGTTAAAACGGAAAACAAGCGATACTTTTTTCGAATTCGTTAGTTTTTTTTACGAATTCCCGTGAAATTTTTCGTGACTTGTAAGAGAAATGAAAAGAAAAACAAAAAAGAGTCACGCTCGGTTAGTATAATAAAAAAAAGGGGTTAACGTAATTTTCATTTTCGAAGAAAATTTGGAAAGAGCGTCTTCGCGGATAACGCGCGAGTACCTACCTACTTGTAAACATTTTTGGAACACGTTCTATGATAGAAATGTGAGTAATAAGTATGCGCAAGAGAACGAAACGATATGTACATGCCAATGGGGAAGGGGGGAATGCTAATAGAGATTTCTGGTTGATTCTGCAAACGTAGAGATAGGTAAAGGGTGATTGATTGTTCGCCTCGAACGAAGGGAATGGGGTTGAAGATAGGCAGGTGGCCGGAGTACGATGTGCTGCTAGCATGGGAAAAGGAAGAAGAATTAAAAGAAGAAGAAAAAGAAGAAGAAGAAGAGGAAAGAAAAAAAAAGGTGGAAAAAGACGAAGAGTAAGGTAAAGGTTCTTTCTCGAAGAAGAAGAAGAAGAAGAAGAAGAAGAATTGGGGTGTGAGTTAACTGAGGTGGGGTAGGGCGAAAGAAGACATAAATTCCAGACTAGTGTAAAAAGGGCGTTAAGAGGAGAAGCTCCGGCACCCCCGATATGTCAATATCCGAAGGAAATACGGGAGCGGTACTTGGCCAAAGGGGTAGTAAAAATAAAGAAAACTTTATTGCTAACTCTGCCGCCTTTAGCGCCAGTCGCCAGTCGCCGGAACGAATTTCGGAAAAACTTTCCCAGTTCCGGATGCTTTTCCTGACCGTGAATGTGCCGGGAGGATATTCGAGAGAGAGAGAGAGAGAGGATTAGATTTCAGGGGATTTCGTGGTGCGAAAGTATTCGGGACAGTCAACGAAGTGGCAAAGAAAAAGATGAAGAAGAAGGGAGAAAGGGAGAGAAAGATACGAGAATGTCTCTATTTCTTTTAAAAGCCGGGCAGTATTCTAAATTGGATTTTTAATCCATCGATCCGTGCTCGATTACAAGAGTTTATTTAAGAGAATAGAGGTAAATACATATATATATATATATATATATATATATATATATATATATATACGTATATGTATATATAGGACATCGATATAGAGAAGATAAAAAGAAATCTTGGCTGGAAGATTGTGAAAGGTAGAGTGGGTAGAGAGAATAAAATGCGGGAGGATAGTATGCTTTGGAGAAAGAGAAGAAACGTGTTGGTGCTGCGTCGAAGAATGCTATTTGTAGAAAGAAACGAAAAAGTGAACGAGGACGTCTATATAGAGGGGCGTCGATAAAAGAAATCCAAAGCGAACAAATGCACAGGGATCTGCCCACCCTTCTTTTTCTCTCTCTCTCTCTCTCTCACTCTTCAAGCGGACGACTGATAGGTTTTATCGGTATATCCTTTCTTCATGATTTTTACGATGTCCACTTTGTTTGAAAGTATTATAAAGCCCACATTGGTACTAACCGGAGTTAGACGAATTGATGGTGAACCGCAGCGAGGAGACGCACAAATCACTGATCGGCTATAACGTATTCGCGCATGTGCACGCGACTATGCGACCGTCACGCTGATTAGCATCGAATACGCCATTCCTCCCTACTACCATTGCTAACTATTCGTGTTACACGTTACCTATATCTTCATCGTTGCCCTTGAATATGTATGAGAGATTCGCGAATTTGTAAAATAATGGTTACGTTTAAAGATAGATTACTACAGCCCTAACTTCTCTCTCGTCGTTGTTATTTCCCTGTCTTATCGTTTCTTCCCTAGACGACTTTTTCGACATTTCATGAGAATATGTTCTTTTCTCTCCTTTTTTTCTTTTTTTTATCGATCGGACTTATCTCTCGTTCGACCACGAAACTCGATTCCAAAGGAAGAATTCGAAAGAAAAAGGGGGATAGTAAAAAGCACGGACAAGCAAGTAAAATCCTGAGAGATAGAACTTGGTTCCAGGTGGCATCGACTTTCGATAGGTACTACGAAGAGATCCACTTAGCGCTCACTTTGCGTCGACGTTAAATTCTAATGAAGCCGATATATATACTCTTGCCAAAAGCTGGGCTAGAAACGTGTTTCGAGTGTGTGTTTGGGAGAGGTGGTTTGAATACTGCGTTACAAGTTCTTTAGCACGATGTGTACGTGACTATAATAATTTTCGAGCGAACAAGTGTGGTCGAATCGAGGTCTGTCTCTCCCTCTCCCTCCCTCTCTCTCTCTCTCTCTCTCCACTTCTATCTCCATCTCGCAAATTATTTCTCGGTATCACCTAGGCAGCTTGCTCCGCACATTACCATGGTAATAGACAAAACGGTGATCGGCGCGACGTGTAGGATGGCTTTTCCAAGGCCGTTCATTAGCTTCGATATTGGCTCGAAACAACAAGCGTGTAGGAAGCAGCGTACAATGTAATTTAGGTAGCCCTCCTATTCTATGTATTCTCATAGTAATTTGTACGCACCACCAACGCGCGATTCGTTTCCGCGCTGGTTAATCCTTTCCCACGGAATAGACATTTTCGAATTATTCGAGTAAATATTCGTTTGCCGTAAAATATTTATTTGTTTTCCCGCTCCTTCGTCAAAACGAACCTTTTCTTTTTTTTTCTTTTGTAGCAACTTCATCCCCGGGAGTTTTTCCATTTACAGCGACGATACAATAATTATTACCAATTGCGTAACACGTAGTTGAGATTTTCGTTAAAAACAAATTTATTCGGCGATGAATTAGAGGAGACGCGTTTGCGTTTGCTTTCGTTAGTATAAATTGATTCGAAAGTGCGAACAATAACATTCTACACCAATCGAACGTTTAACCGATAATTAGTATTAACAATACTCCCGGAGTTTAGCAATTAAATGATATGTAAGCGTATTGCGGTGTTCGATTTCGAAATTTGCATTGTGGCTTTCGAGAGTCGACGTATCGATTATCGTGGCTTTGTCGGACACTGGATACGATGTATCCTATTTGTCCGTATACGTATTTCCCGACACGAAAAGTCCACGCGTCTTTCGCGAAATTATGTCCACCTATACATAATTAGATCATCGAAATAGCATTATTTTTCCGCTCGTTCCATTTTACATATTTACTCCCGGGGGGGGGAGGGCTGGAGAAGGAGGAGGTTTTCGTCTTTCTCTCTCTCTCTCTCTCTTTAAATATTCTTCGTATCTAAACGCGCGTGATCGATGGTTGTCGATTAGGTGGATTAAGTTTTGCTTTTATGACGGTACTCTGGTCACTGTGCTACTCGCCATACTATCTGCATCTCCATGCATTTGCACTTTAATTGGGTTTGCACCTATTTCTCTCGCTTCTAGGTAACATCTCTCTACCCTTTTTCTCTCAACATAGTTCTCTTTCGACTCTTATAAATATGTATAATATCATGGCGTGCTCGTAGAAATGATCGCAAGATCGCACGCGCTCAACTATTTTCCCTACGAGAGTTAGACAGTCGCGAAACGAAGAAGAACGTTTCCAAAGTTGAAGACACTTTTGGAGACATTGAGTGATAAATGCGATACTAAACGAAAATAGGAAGAGTACATTCCCTGGTGCATATTGCGCCGCATAATAATGTAACAACGTGGAATCGAATTAGAAGAAAGTTCAAGAAATAAATTTGTATTCGTCTTATCTATCTATTTTAACGCTAGATTTACCAGGTATTTTGATATACCTATTTCTACCAAAAGCAGTCAAACTGTGTGTCTACCAAAAGCAAACAAAAATCGTCAAAAACGTATTTCGTCTATTATTTTTGGATTTTAATAGGAGATATAATGCGATTGCGTTCTATGGAATTCGTTAATGTTATGTAGATTTTCCAGTATAGTATCGCTTTAACGAGTTCTCGATATCGGCCTCCCATGAAGTTTGACTAATCGTTCTCGTCGAACAAGGGAAACCAAGCGAGGCCAATTACCTTTATCGGTATAGGTTAAGAGAAACGACGGTTTTCGTGCTACATGCGAGCAACCCCTTACAAGCTCCACGGATGACGTCGACGAGTTATCATAATCGGCTTTGGCGTAATGCCGAACATCCGTGGAAATATAAAGCCGATTTCCATTTGGATAGACGAACGCGTTCCATCGCCGAAATTTCTAAGACAACGGGTTTTTGTCTCTAAATTCGCTAATGTGCGATCTTATACTTTTCATGGTTTTACCATTATCGGTGGAGAAATAAACGGACGAGAATACATTTCTAATGAAAATATTTCATTCCAATTTGTAACGTTAAACTAGCTAATACCCCATAATCTCGGAACTTACATTTCGTAATACTTCGTTCGATGCAATCGTTTTATTCGAATTTACGTTGCGTGCATCTACATGGGAAGAGAAGAAAATTGTTTAAGTAATAGGAAGAATCGATCGAAATTTGTGGGATCCACGAGGGATCCTACGAATATCTTGTAAATGTCTGCGATTATTGGTATTCCAACGAGGAGGCATCTATTACCCACGAATGATATTTGGAAACATTTCTAGTTGCGCGAAACTATCGATTCGAATAGATTCTACATGTAAGTGGATCGATAATCTTTCTCTTGCAAATGCACATGATACGGACAAGCACGGTAGCACGCTCGGATGAAAGCTTCGGACATGAAAAACTTTGATCGAAAAAGAGAGAGAGAGAGAGAAAATAAATAAAAAAAAAAGAAAGAAAAAAAACAACTTACGGATAAGGTAAAAAATTTCAACCATTTCTACGTACGAGCGAGTTAAACCTTGTGGATTTCGAGATAAGTACTTTACAATTCTATCGTGGATTAAACACGAGAGAAGAGAGAGATATATAATTTTGTGCTCGAAAGATGAAGTTCGGATGCGAATCTCTTTTTATTTCTTTTTTTATTTTTATTTTTCATTTCGATTTAACAAGGATTATAACATGTTATCTAGTCTTTTAACGGAGAATTGGATGATGATTGGAGGATTAGAATGATCAAACGAGGTAATACATTTAATACGTTACTCCAACGTTAATATCCGCTTAGTAGAAATTTATCGCAATTATTTGTAGATAAACGATAAGATGAATGAGAAGATTTGGAAAAAATATAACAGTTGCGTAGAAATATTCGGAATCGAGTTTAGAAGGTATCGGTAAAAGCGGAAAAATTTGTCGGGTCTCGCCGAGTGCGCTTCAAAGTTTCCTTCTTCTTCTTCTTCTTTCTGTTTTTTTCTTTTTTCTTTTCTTTGGGAAAGAACGAGATCAATGCATCATTCGAGAGAGCGGACGATCCGGCGATAAATACTCGTGGAAAGACCGATTCGGTCGATTGAATGCGACCGTGTGCGATCGGCACTTTAGAACAGCTCCGTTGAAAACTTCCTGACCAACGTGGCTTTCGTAGATAAAAAAAGTAAGCCCTTAACCTTTGTCGAGATGAACGCGGTAAGGCGGTTATCTTTCTTTCTACGTTGTCGTTGTTGTTGCCATTGGAAACTCGATCGAGCATTCCATATCAACGATATATACCAAAACCTTCCTTTTATTTTTCTTCTATTCAACGATATATGCGCAACGTTTTTAACGAACGAACGAACGATACCCAATTCTTCTTTGACTTTATTTTTTTGTCGTTGTTGTATTTACGATCTTCTACAATTCTCCAAGGATCTTCCCTTTTAACATTATCAAATTTATCTTCCCCTTTTCGTTATTTCTTTCGTGTTACGGCGATACTAAAGTCCGTGTATTAGAAGAGGTATTAGAAAAGAAATAAAGATACCTTTTTATCGTGCAGACCTATCGGTAGGAAAGCCGGATGAAACTTTAATCCGCGATTGGAAGAGGGCGAATCTTTCTCTCTTTTCACTACGAACGAACGAACGAACGAACGAACGAACGAACGAACGAACGAAAGAACGAACGAAAGAACGGACAAGCGAATCGAAGAAGAACGAAAGAACGAATAAACTTTTCAACTTACATATTACATTTTATTCCTTTCCTTCCGGAAAAATTTTTCATACTCAATCAATGATCCCAAAGGGAAATCTATCGAGAAAATGCAAGTTATATACCTTGTGAGGTTTTAACTTCAAAGTTCTTTCAGCATGATCGATGCGTCTCGATCGTTCTTTTTTCTTTTTTTTTCTCTCTCTCTTTCTCTTTTATTTTACTAAGTCACCCGAGGAATCGTGGTTACGCGAGATTGTTTTTATCCGAGAAATTCTTATGAGATAAAGTAATGCTACTATGTATGTGTGAATGAAAATAAAGGGAAAGAGAGATGTTGGGCCGATGCTGAGCGGGTCTCGGTTTGAAATATCGCGTTCCTAATGCACTAGGGCAAAAAATACTCCCTTTGCCTCCCTTTGCCTCCCTTTGCTGTAGCACCCATTTATCAGTGGAGTGATGAGGACAGAGGTTAGAAAGTGGTAGTCGTCCATGCAACAATGTTAACCGTATATCAGCCGTCCAAATTTTCCTCTCTCTCTCTCTCTCTCTCTCTACCTTCCTTTATCTATTTGCGTGTGCCTTTCTCATTCGCCTTATGTTACAAAGCTACACAACACGCTACCCAACTAAACCAAATGAACGTACAGTTGATATAAAGGAACAACCGTGATATGTTCTACGTAAAAGAGAACAATCTAGCGACTCGCTGTCGCGAGAAAAGAAAGTTTTCGCTAACGATGTTTCACCTACGGTTAAAATCATTCTATGCTACGTATTTTCTTCATTTGCGTATTGCCGTCGATCTCTCTTCGTTAATTTCCCTTTACGAATTCTGACCTTAACTTTCCAAACAAAAATCATATTATTTGCTTTTGTTAGGAAACTAAAAAAAAAAAAGAAAAACAAACTATCTTCATTTTCGTTACGATACCCGTCAGCGTTCGTTATCGATATTTCAAAAAGTTTAGTTGAATCAATCAACAGTTCTAACGGTATTTCTCCTTTTGTAAACAGCGAGTATTTATCCAATTGGAACTTCTACAATGGTAAGGTAACAATAGCACGCGTATCATGTTTGTGAAATAAGATAAAAGTAACGGAAAATAAGAGATAGAGAGAGAGAATGAAAGAAAAAACTTGGATACAAAAAGAGGAAAGTACAAAATAAGCTGGAAATGATAGACGGATAGATCGAAACATTTTCTTTTTATGAAATTAAATTAGAAAAGTTAAGAAAAATATCAATCTATAAAAAAGTTACTATTCTATGCGAACATTGAAAATATTTAGTTTGATTTAGATGGAATTGCGAATTCGTCGCGGCTAACGAAATGATTAAAATGGAAAGAGAAAGAGGGTAAAAAAAGGAAGAGGAAGGGAGGGAGGGAGGGAAGTTGAGAACCGAAGAAAAGTTTGCTTAGATCAATAGTGTCGGATTCCGCTCGTTAGAGGTCGACTATAAGGCCACACGTCGTCGTCCTGTTACTTTGGGACGCACATGCAACGACAAGGTAGGAGAACGTAACATGCTTGACAGGATAGTAGTTCGTCCGAGTTAGCCCTCCTTCAACGCGGAACTAGTATTAGTAGCAGTAGCATGGGCCCTTAGTGTTCGTGAGCGAGGCCTTTGGGATCGGAGCCAACTATTACCATTATGCGCGGACCGAGGCTGCATTATGTCCCGCTGACTATGCCGCATACCAGATATCCTTGAAAACGAACTTCGGATGCGACGTTTCTTGACACTTCCTCCAACTCTTCTTTTCTCCGTGAACGTATTTACTCGAGCTCGCGTGCCTCCGGAGCTTTTCGACAAATTCTACGCGAACTGAATTTCGAAGTAACGGAATATTCGTGCTTGCTTTCTTTGATCGGAATTGCAGTTATTACGCGTAGCCAGGAAATGTTATTATTAAAAGAAAACAACAAAATAGGAAAGAAAAAACACAATCCAATTGGTAAGATTAAATTTGCTCGTTTTTCGATCAAGTCTTGTACGTTTCTACCGACGATAATTTATTTACGATAATCGGAGAAAAATTAGATCGAGTGTTTATGGTTAATTTATCGAGTAAATTCGAAAAAAAAAAAAAGAAGAAAAAGGTTCTCCGTTCTCCGAGGATAGGCTGATGGTGTAGTTAGCTACGTTACCTCGGATAGCAGTGATTAGTCTTCGTTAATGTAGAACGAAATTCTCTGGGGAAAGCAAACGTATGTACAAGCCGAGGAAAAAGAGCGGTAGATTTAAACATTTGTGACTTTGATCGATGTGCAAGGAAAAAGGTCAGTGTTGCGTTCACCCACGAATATGTTTCTCTATGTTTCAGGAAACTAGTAAATAGAAGAAAACCAAACTACGAATTTTACGATTACCTGCTATTCGTTTACGAGCTTCGAAATAGGCTATAGCTGTTGTTACGTGATAAAACGATTAACGCGTTATCGTCATGACGATCAAAGGTAATAAAAGATACACCCTCTTTTGCCATTTCATAGGATCGAATAGTTTAGCCGGAGTAGTAATAAATCGAACGGGTATTCGACATTAGATTTAATGCCCGTTGTCCGCAATTTTGTTACAAATTTTCTTCATCTTTATTCTCGCATCCTTTCTTTTTTCTTCTTTTTTTTTTTTTCGTATGACACGCAATGTAATCATGCTAATGCTATTCCTCGTATTCTCTCTCTTTCTCGGAAAAATAAAAAAAAACGATCGAGTAATAATTCAACGATTTTCGTTTGGTCAACCTACCGCGAGTTTTGTGATTTGGTTTAATCGATAAAACGATTTGGCAAACCAACGAGTTTACTCAATTTACTTATCTCCTTCGGTGTATATCGAATAAACAAATATTTGCTTAATTTAATTACGAATTTCTACTGCTTCTGTCCTGTAGAGAGTTTACGTTAATCATTTACGAACTCTCTCCTAATTCGATCGGAATACAGTTCATTACTCTTGACGAATAACGTAGTCTAGGATTTAAGTTTCGCTTCCTCTCTTTGTATTTTTTATTTTCTACCTTTATTTATCTAAGGTCTCTCTACAAAAATACATCCTTCTCGCGCTTGAGAATCTATCTGGACATTATATATAATAAATCCGTTAGCAAAGTATTATATTTGTATTGTTTTTCCGTTCATTCGCTTGGTCTATGAGAAATATCAATAATTTTCAAAGAGATTACAAAGCAAAGCGTGCCGAGGTAAAGCGGGTGAACGAACGAGCGAACGAACGAGCGAACGAACGAGCGAACGAACGAGCGAACCAGCAAGCGTATATCGCCGATCATTATTTGCAGATGTTTGCTATGAGACCAATTGCAAAACGTTAGCGACTATTGACTATGCATGGGAAACTGAGAACGACACGTCGCCAGCTGAGAATGGTACGTGTTTAGTTGCTCCATCTGTGCGTCATCGCATTGCAATATATTGAGTACTAATGAGCTTCTGTACCCGGTTGTTTCCACCTTCCTTCTGTATCGTCCATTTTCAACGAAAGAACACAGAGAATGAAAAAGCATTCGTTCGAATATTCACGTTATATGATAATCGTTATCCTCGAAAGAGGATAGATATATTTTTATCCATTTATTACATTATGAAAAATTGTTATCCTCTTGCTTTTGGCGAGTAGAAATTCTTAGAGTATCTAATAAAAAGAAATTTATGAGATAAACTTTTCTCTCTATTCCTTCTTCTTTTTTTCGTATTTTTTCTAGCACTCCCGTAGCACTCCCCTAGCACTCCCCATAGCACCCTCTTCCTCGGCAAGTAAATCAAAATAATCCAGCAGCATTTTTCTCATCTCTCGGCCAAGTTACGAGGTACATAAGATGAGATATCCAACAGGAGGGTACATCTCTCCTGTTACCGTACCATACACTCCATGACGCCGTTAGTCACTTCGATGGCTCGTAAAGCCGACAAATCGTTCCTACTTAGAGTTACTTAACCTACAGTAAGCATACGAGATCTCGAGGACAAAAAATTGTCCTCGGTAACAGGTTACTTTCGAAGAAAGTTTTGATTAATCGTTTCTCACTGAAAATACGTATAACCGTATCTACTTATTAATCGATTACCGCTCCCAAACGTTAAAACGGTCGATATCATCATTTTCCCATGCTATCTTAGATTCGAGCAACGTTTAATTAATCGTTTGGAAAAATTTTCATTCTCTTTACAGCTTTCGCGAAAGTCATTTTTCACGATTATACTAAAACGTTTGAAATCTTTAGATAGGATCTTTACCTCGGAATGGTAAGTGGCAAGAAACGCGTGCTGATAGGCTATTTAATAATCTTAATATCATTCCTTATTATCTTAGGCAAGAAGCAGAAACAGGACCCATTACGTTTTTGCAAGCCGGCGAACAAGCTTATATCTTTCTATCCTTTTCTACCTTTCCTTTAGCTTCTGCTTATCTTATTTCTCTCTCCCTCTATATATATATATATACCTTCCTTTCTTTCTTTTCCACGACCAACACAGTATTACATTTATGCAACGAACGTGAAAATGCAAGGTGAACCGCTTATGTATAAACGATGCAAAGTCATTACCTACTTTCTAAATGGCGTCCCTTAACCAGTTGAGATCATCGCGATGTGACAAACAAAATTTTCCAACTCCTCTTCCTTGACTATATTCTCTTAACAGTTTTCTTCTCTCTCTCTCTCTTTCTCTCTATATATATATACAACAGGAAGAAGCACCTGGGTGTGCAGTGACTACGTTTCTACGCGACATAATAAAAATAATAATCTATGAATAGACACATTTGAATTTGTATACCGTCTAATAAGCAAAAATTGTTTTAAACGTGCTTGAATTAGAGGCACGTTTAAGATAACTTTAGATATACGAATATTTGAAAAACAAATGTATGTATATGTTACGACCAATCTTCTCAGGGTTGTGACCAAATTTTTCTTATTCAGACGGAATAAATAGAAGTAATTTTTATATCATAATATAAACGTACTGTACTTATTTTTTCATTTTTCTTTGAATCAATTTTTATTTGTCCTCGCAAAGAGTAAGTAGGATGAAGAAAAGACATAACGTGTGATAGATAGTAGGGAAAAAGGCTAATGTAAAGTTCGTCAGAGCGGAAATTTTAATCTTCCTCGGAAGATGATCGTCGAATCTATCAAGACTTCCTTGTGATATTAATTCGGGCGCATCTATAGATTTTTTGTATATACTCCTTTCTCATTTACCTTTTTAAATTTATCCAGAATGTCGAGTCGGGTTTAATCATTTTATATTGTCTTTTATTCTCTTCCGATGAAACTCTTCCTCGATCTGTTTCTTATCCTTTGAACTTCCTCGATATTAAAGCCTTTAATGGAAGTCAACCGGTGTATTTGCCGGTTCCGGAAATGAGGTTAATCGATGCGCAATGTAACTGGCCGAACATCCACCTTTATCCTGAAATAGAATCACCTTAACCCTTTATCCACGATAGAGCTGTTTGTGGTAACTCTGTCCTAGATTAACTTATTAATGGTACTAGCGTATCAAGATGAAGACAAAAAATTGTGATAAAATGAAAATGGAAATATCGGAGATGCAAATAAATTGCAACGTTACTAAATAATATTCTTAAATTGTAATATAAATCAATACTTTCGGATATAGAGTTTTTCGATGAAATAATTAAAGAAGGAAACCGTAATAAGAGTCATCCGCCCTAGAAGAATATTTAGGAAGAACGTAATGAAACTTGTTTCCCGAGTTTTTGACTTCATAATAATAATTGTTTAGAATTTAAAGCGTAACCGGTTCGAGCGTATTCCTTTGAAATTAATAATACTCCATTTAGTATAGTAGGATTATTTCGTTTCATCTCGAGATAAGAATATCAAGGAGAACAGTTGAACACGCCGAAGTAGTAGAAGGGAAAGTGTGATGCGATGAAAACGTTCAGACGGATGGAACTCGAATTTATATTACGAGTAATTTAGCCGAATTCTGATAAAGTTAGCAGCTCAGTTTTCTGGGCCAAAAGTTCATGCTTCGAGAAAATAGAGGACTATAAAATATTCAAGATTCCAAGATGAAATTAGAATTGGTATGCTGTCGTGCATTTTCCGGATGCTAAGTTTTATATCGCATAAGATCCCTTATCGATGCGTTTATATTCCTTCGAAGATTCGCGATGTTCGCGGTTTAAAGTAAGATTTTGGCAAATTGCTTAGCCAAGCACGGATAGCGGTAGGTATCGTATCGGGGATTTGCAAGCCCTTAATTTAAGGATAGCGAGCAAACGAAACTCGCGAAGCGAACCTAATATACAGAGAGAGAGAGGAAAACGGGATCACTCGAAATGATTGTTGTCGGCTTTCCCGGAAACTCGAGGTATGGTAATCAGGAGACATTTCCGATCTCGGAACGGAATCGCACACACGCATACAAGGAAGCCGGCATAAATTAGTCTTCGTCGAAGCTCCGTATTTCCGCTGGCCCGATAATTGGCTTAGCCGACAGAGAAAGAGATAGAGAATTCCTTGCAGGTTAGACAATAGAGGAATTCTCCCCTTTCGCGAAAGTCCCGGCAACGTATTTGCAAACCTCATTCGCAGTCATTGCTTTATAATCAATTTCTTCAAAGCAACCAAGTTATTAAGCCGCTAATTGCGAATTTTTACCTCAAACACGGAACTCCGTTTATTATTAAAAAAAGATATCTATTAGAAAATGATGCTTTCTATATTTTCTTTCTCTCTTCATTTTTGTCTCCGAATTAGTTACGGAATCGTTCCAAATAAAATTATAATATACGAATGTTATATCGGATGTAAAAAGTTTTTTACGGTACGATTTAATCGAAAATTATGAAATTACGTTACGTTTCACGTGGAGAAAAGATAGCGACGAGATTTCCCGCGTACGATTGATGTTCCTCAGCATTTGATTTTTTCATTCTAGGCGAAACAAAAATTCCAGTAATCCATCCATGCACATCGGAACCTGGTGTACGAGTTAACTCCGTTCTTTCTCTTTTTGTTTCACTCTGGTGCGAATTCTAGTTGGAGAAAAGCTCGACTCTGTTCGGGGAAAAGTTGAAATTAGCGTTCTAGAACGCGTAACGCAGCAAAACGTGATAACTAGGTAATTAAACTTTGTACGGTTCGAGTGAAAAAATATACACGCGCAAATAATATAGAAAGAATAATAATGAAAAAAAAAAAAAGAAGAAACAAATACCGTTATCTTCCCGTGCTTTCTCTTATTATCCCTATTTTCTTTCTACCCTTTAACCATCGGGGGCGGATAGCTAACGCCAATCACAGAAGGTGTTATTCCCCAGGCTTTTAAAAGATATCCACCCTTTCGTCCAAATTGGAACTACCATTGGGTCCATTCTATCTTTGCGAATTAACCATCGTAATTCGCGCTTCGTGATTTTAAGTGGACCATAAGAGATCGTTCCGTCCGTCCGTCCGACCGTCCCTTAGGAAAAGGAATTCCAACTCGTACGCTTGAAGAATGTTTAGATATGAACTAACGGAAATTGCTCTCCGCATATTTGCACGACCTTTAACGATGGAAGTTTCTCATGTTTCTGATTCGTGACGTTTATACCATATATGCGAATGCATGTAAGCATAAACCAACGAGAGAGGGATAGTCTCTCTTCTATTAAACCGTTTCTAAAGTGGAAAATTTCGAAAAATATATACATTTATTATTGACTACGGTTACTCGTATAGGTGCACATAGAAGTTATCGTAGATTCATTCGATATTTTGGAAAGCTTATAAACTCGGAGAGACGTAGAAGACGGAGTAACGACATTTTCCCCCCAAGTACATGTTCCTTTTCGCTCGTAAATGCGTTTGCGATGCACATTCTTTTTCCACGTGCGCAAGTCGAAAAAGGAATGCCGACATTCAAAAGTCGGCGAATATTTTTCATCTCGCGCCCCCTCGTCGCACCGCACAAAGACATTCCGAGTTTGTTTCGTCTGTCATTTGGATTTTCGAAACATTTAAAAGTCATATTTCGAAGCGTCTTAAGTAAAAGAAATACAAAATATACCGACAAATTCGTCGTTGAATCGTATTCCCGTGTCGAGGAACGAGTAATCATGGAAAAAGAATCGAGTACGTGATTGTGGAATAATTTACCAAAAACGATTCAAATACTCCGGTTACTTTATTCTTTCCAGTTTTTATTTATCCGCGAGTACAATGCGAAAATGGATGTATGCAAAATTGCTCGTTCGTTCGATATCAAAATTTCATATACGCGCAATCATATTTTTGTCTCTCTCTTTCTACAAAAATAGGATAATCCGAGATAAACGGTGCACGAACTTGTTCTTAGCGATATAAAATTGATAAATATGTTATTATTAACTGTTTGTAGTTTATAAATATACATATATTTATGTATATACGTAACCAGAGGTAAAAATGAAAAGTAGGTTAAGCGAAATGGATTGGACGAATACTGGAAACATTGTTTTCGCGATGTTTCGTCTATCGAAACGCCGACTAAAATGGAGTACGGGCGAATAGGAAATAAAATATATCGAAGATAAAAGTTCCCGCTATTGGATCTACGTTTATGAAATATAAACTCTATTTTTGGTTCGTAGTATTATTTAAACGTTCGCACCAATTTCTTCGAAAAATTCGAAGCAAGGAACGACGTCATTTTCGAAACTATGCGATGCTCTGTACGGATAAGTTTATTTTAAGCACGCGCTACATTCGAATACATTTTTCAAATCGTAATTACGTAATCGTTACGCACAATCGCATTAAGAGAAATTAGATGAATCATAATGAAACATTCGTACACTTCGTAACCAGCTTTGTCACCTTTAATTATTTTCATATATTACTAAAATATTTGCAATTTTTGCAGTAGGATAAAAATAATGAAAAAATATGTACATTCTCGGATAAATTTGAGTCATTAAACACTCACGAGTGTAAAGCATTACGGAGGGAAATAAAAATTAGAGAGAAATATCGTTGCATCGTTGTACGCGTTACGTGACGACGAGGACTCATTGATATTTTCGAGAGAAAAAATGTGTAAAATAAAAAATTCAACTCAACGAAGAACGAACGAAACGAAAACGAACGAAAGCTCGCTCGCTCGTGTTTTCATTCTACGCTCACACACGCGCGTATTTTAAATACGTGCGCACATCGGTTAGTTTTAGATTATCGTTCGATCTCTATTCGCATTCATATTCAAAACGAACGACATGTTCTAGCGCGGATGCATAATAAGTTATTGACGGAATTTTGCTTTCTGCCACATGAAATGATATATGCAAATTATTTGACCAGACCCACCTAACGACGACGGCCATGCCAACGCGTTCACCAGAATGAAACGCGACCAAGGCTTTTCTCGCATCTTTTTCATCCTCATCTCTTCTCCCATTAATTCCACTTTCTATTAAAAATCCTGATCAGCGAGCGAAGACAAAGACGATTGAATTGCCTCCATTAAAGGAAGCTCGTAATTACTGTGCTGCTACTTCTGCTGCTGCTGCCGCTGCTGCTGCCGCTGCTGCTGCTGCTGCTTCACCGATATCGAAAAACGATTTAACTTAAGTAGAAACGTTCAATTGTTCTTCTCCCATTCTTAACTTTTTATCTATTTACTTTTCCTTACCTACCAGTGTATGCTATCATCTCTCTCTTGTACGGACTATTACTTTTCTCACGGCTTTGTAAAAATCGCATCATAACGTAACATCTTCGAGGAAATCCTATATAGGAAATCCTATAAGTTGTTTCTTTTCGTTGTTGTCCTATAAGTTCGCTTTCCTCTGCAAAAATGCATAAATTTACAATTCCATTGTCATTTTTGTTCCCTTTTCTCCTTTCTTTATCGTTATAGTAAAAGACGAACCACTAAAAGGGTTGTAATCTTTTTAAACATCGATGAATTTAATAAAAGAAAATTTGTAGCTCTCGATAGTTGAATTGATATCGATTCCTCCCATATAGGGAAGTCCTCGAAAGTACATAGCTTTCCGTCGAGTCCCCTCACTGATTCTCCGTGAGAATGTTCTCACGAGAAAAGTCTTTCGAGGGTCGATCCAGCTGCGAGAAGAGCTTTCACATGCATAGAATGCTTACTCTCTCCGTGTTCCAGCTTTGACCTGATCCAATGGCAAACCAGCTGTCCGGTACCTATCACGTACCTATCTTTTTCCTTCTTCTTCTCCTTTATCTTCAATTTCTCCGTCTTTCTTCGATCTTTCTTCGATCTTTCTTCGATCTTTCTAGACACGCACGCGCGAAAGTATCAACGTATCTGTACCTACGCGTTGTACGAGTCCACGACGCGCGTTCCACTTTGCATTTCGCAAAATGTAAAGGGTATGGGGAGGAATGGAATGATGGAGAGAAAAAAAAGAAAGAAAAAAAAAACGAAAAGTGTGGTAGCACAGGGAAGAAGAAGGCACTCTCCGGTGTTGATGGGCCTCCGCACTTTGAAAAGCTATCAAAGGCAGCATGCCGACGAATCTCTGAAGAGCGTTGCTTACCCAAAGGGTCCCCTTGCTTTTCGAGAGGTCTTCAGAAACGCAGCGTTAGAAGCGCTGAATATCTGCCGTTTATGTCTACGTTCTGTCGCCGTTGTTTATATCGACCCGACAAACTCCTCCCCCTCAAAAGCCTTGCGAAAAGCTTACCCAAAATTTCACTCAGAGATATTCCCCCATCCCTCGCGTCCTTCCGCAAATACTAACATCTCCTTTTCTATCCTAAAATAGCGTTTATTTATTTTTTTTTCCACTAGAATATGTTTACCCACTTACATCCAATCGTTTATTCCAATCGAATAAAATAACAATTTATTGTTTTCCATGCCGAGGGAGAGAAAGAAATTAAAACATTGAAACGTACACCTACTGGATCACGAGTCCCGAATACTTGGCTGTAGGAAAAATTATGATCCACTCGGATCAAGTCCTAATCCTGTTCTTGGCCGGATAAGATCCTCGGAGTTGCCACATGAGCGTTTATCAAGAAAGTTGAGAAAAAAGAGGTACTAGAGAGAAGCGTGGACCGAGAAGGGCGTCGTCGAGGGTAAGGAAAAAGAAGAAAGTCGAGAAAAAGTCGATAAAATCATCGAGGAAAAGCACCGAGTGTGCCGAGTAAATGATCGCCGAGCTAAATTTTCATTTAACGTTAAACCGTCCTCCGTCTTGTCCATAACTATGAGAAAATTACGAAAATACGAAAGGAAGAATTTGATTAAGAGGCAAATGCTTGTTCTAGCAAGAGCACATTAATCGAAAGGGAAATTCTATTTATTCGGTTAGTCGAATATCTCTCGCCCCTATTCGACAAGGGGAGTACTTTCTAGTGGCATAACTATAGTAACGCGCGTCAAACGTCTCTTGCTTATGACAGTAATATCGATATGCGTCGGGTGGATAGACGGGAGAAAAAAACTGGCCGATTATTTGCATCCAAGTGGATCGAAATCTAATTTAATGAGAATTTTTAAGCTGGCACACGAATGTTCGCGTGGGGCGTCTAAGTCTAACTGAAAAATTACTCTAATCATGTTGTCGTTATATTTTCAATTTTTTTTATTTAATAATCATTATTATTAATACACGATAAATATTATAAGAAAAGCTGTTTGGAGTTCTAATGTCGCGTACAAATAAACGCGAAACTTGTGTAGTATATTTGCGAAACTGTAAAGAGCGTAAGCAATCTTCTTTTCACCAAAGAAAAGTAAACTAAGAAACTTTTGGAATATTGTGCGAGAGAAGGGTCTGAAATTACTCGAAGTGGGAGGGACTTAATTTCGTCTCTTCGTTAGAAATTCTACGATTTCTTACGGGACTATTGTTTAATCAAACAGAAACGAAAAAAAGTGAAAAAGAAAGAAGAAGATGAAGAAGAAGTAGAGCTTTATAATTTTTAATATTTATTCCGATGTATCCAATATGCCGAGATAAAATTAAAAAAGCAACCCATATTTCCCTGAGAATGGACAAAAAAGTTGGAAGGTGCAAACAAATGTTCACTTTTCCTTTTAGAAACGTCGAGATTGTTAAATAAATTATTTTCAAATGAACATTTATTTTTAACGAATACAGAGTTAAATGGTAGAAAATAAGGAATAGTTAGGAAAATTGATTGGTTTTTATCTTAGCTTTCATGTAACTTGTGGTTTCACACCAGGAGGAGTAACTGTAGCCGAGGTGGCGCCGCAAGGCCGCGCATTAAATCGTGGTTATTAAAATATAAATTCGATAATGTAAACGCCAGCTTAATTAAGTTGAAATATAGCGGCGACCGTCGTCGGAAACTCGCCATTGGCCGACCGCGCCTCGTATACCACCGGTAAAATGGATTTAACTCGCATCCACGACTTGGAGCTTTGAGCTCGAAGAAAATAGAATTAGAAAGAGGAAAGTGTAAAGGGAACTGTAACGCTAGAGCGCGACGAATATATTTTTAGATTAGATTTTTATTTTATCGGAGAGAAGAAAATTTGTATTTTCAAGTTGGTCCAATTGTTTCGACAGAGCGTCAATAATGCACTCGTTTTATCCGGGATCAAGATGGATCCGCTATAAGTTTATCTTCGCATAAAGCTTGAAAAAGGAATCAATATAATACAATCTACTTTGTTTCTTTCCGCCTCTACCCATAACATCGTTTCTTCGTTGGAAGGTTGGAAGGTAATTCCGTTGACTGGAAAAAAAAAAAGAAAAAAAAAGAAAAAAAAAGAATCGAGTAGCGAAAGTTCGAAGAGAGATAAGTTCGGCACGTTGTTGGAAGAGGTTTTTAACGAGGTCGCATTCGAACGTTTCGCCTCCGTATTATCTCGCAATAAAAACAGGCTCCAACAAGGGCACCTCCTGTCCGGCTATGAGAAATGCGCGAAACGTGCTACGAATGCGAGCTTAATGGGAGTTGGCCTATTTATAGCGCGAGCACCGCGCCTTCCTACAACGTAACCCGATGCAGTTTCCGGAGATTTTGGACAATGTCGCATGGTCGCTGCCAGATTGGAGCCGTCGACAGAAACTTGGACGAGGGTAGTAACTCACGTTGCCCGACGTTCCGCTGCTGCTACTACCTGTGTCGATGGTGGTAGTAGTGCTTTAGTATCTCCTCGTGTCTCTGTGTTCTACGTACGTGTATTTTCATCCACGGTTGGAACACGTTGAAGTGTTTCGCGACGAAACCGGGCGGGGACGAGCCAATTGTATCGCCCTTGGCAATTCCACGGACTCCTGGCTAATTGTTCTTGCCAGCCAGCAAGTTACGAGCCGTTTCCGAGCGATGACGAGTACCCGAAATTGTTCTTGCTCATCGGGCTACGCGAGCGTTGCGTGCAAGCTATACGATACTTGTTAACTATTGATAGGAAACTAACAAATTGAAGAATTTTAATTGGAACGAGTCCGGCTTTGCCTACTCTTTCTTTCCGGCATGTAACTTTTGCGACACTTTTAAAATGACTATCATACTATTGTCCGTTGATAAAGGACGATAACGAAATTACGGCGATTACCATATGGTAATGCGATTCGTCGAAGGACTGGCACCAGTCACGCGGCAAATTATCGCTTTCCCTAATCCACATTCGGTCGGTATCCAATCCTACTAGTCTCCTTGTATTATGCGTGCACACACGTCCGCATATATTGGAACACCATAGAGAAAAGAGTTTATTCTATAATAAATATATATTTCGTGGAAAAATTCGAATTCTTGAGACATTAAGGAAAAATTATTAACGCGCAAACAATTTCAACGTAAACTCATTACTAAACACAAATTTTATGATAGTTTAAAGAGGATTAAAGGATGACCACATCGTTGCGAGTCGGCAACTAAGTATATGTTTGCATTACTTGATTTGATCCCTTCGGTAAAGATTGCTTCTGTAGCGATCTACGATATATACAATGCACACAATATATAAGCCACTTATCAAGAAAATAGTCTAATAATAAATGATCCAATCAAAATCTCTACTCGTCAAGGTTTCGAAATACAACACAATCGAGTTAATATTTGTTCGAGACAAACACGGTATATACTTTGAAAAGTTGGATAAAGCAAGCTCTGCGAAAAGTAAAATTGCATACGTATATCGAAGATTGCATAGTTTCAAATGTGGTTTCTCGTTCCGAAAGGGATGAAGAGAGAAAGTGGAAGGAAACGGTCGAAGAGAGAAGACAAAGAACGCTGGATACGAAGAGAAGAGAAGAGAAGAGAAGAGAAGGGCACGGAATACAGTGGGATGTTGGGCGTGGAGACAAATTGTTGAACAGGGCTTGCGGTTGGACGTACACATGTTCGCCAAAGTTGGGTTACATTTAGAAAACAGGATTACAGTTCGCTTCACGGTTCTAGTCGGACGGTGAGTACGGTCGAAGACTATGAAACTGCAATGCACCTGCACATAGTGCGCGCAGGTGGCTTCCAAGGGCGTTCTCTCTCTCTCTCTCTTTGCATTATTGTTTTCGTTTCTGGTGTGGGCAGAGCGACGGAAACTGCGATCGGCCGACCGCAAAATCAACGATAATCTGTGCTTCCCGTATTTCCCATTCTTTTTCTCACTTCGGACCTATCGTATATCCCTTTCTATTTTTGGTACAAGAACAACGACCGATCGGTCGCCCGCGAAACGCGGTTTCGAGGAAACAAATATAAGGGGACAAAATTCACGGGTCGTTTATCACAAAAGTAGGGGGAGTTCAAATTTGAAAATAATTACGATTTTAATCCGATAAGATTTGTTCGTTTTTCCAAAAGATACAAAGAATGAACTTGCTTCGCTTGAAAAAAAAAAAACGGTTCGTATGCGTGCACGCGTCGGTTTCGACTACTCAAAAAATTGAGTGATATTTTTATCGACTTGTAAACTTGCGGATAAAATATTCAACGTTATAAATATTCTCAGGATCGCATTTTCAAAGCGGCGCTTCAAGATTGAAAGTTCAAAAAAGATAGGAAAACCAGTAATCCAACATAGATCGGAGGAAAAAGTAAAAATAGGAGAAAAACGATGTCGTTCTTCGAAATACGCGAAGGCTTTTCCATCGAAAACTTACGTGCGACAGGAAACAGCTGCAACATCCGTTTTCTCTTGATCCAGACCGATTCTTGTTACAGTTTTACGAGTAGCTTGTTCCTCTTACTTTTTACGGCCTCGAGTTATTCGGCCGAACGGAAGTTTTCAAGAAGATGCTTGCGAGTAAAAATTGTTCGACCTCTTAAAGAGACCAAAATTCGATTTACCACGATACATCGAGTATAACTTTGAATTTCTCCTAATCCCTAAATCGTGTAATGAGATTTTTAACCAATTTGAAGGAGCAAAGTCTAAACTTAGCTATCTTTGTATGGCAATTAATTAAAAAAATGTAAGAGTAGAATTTGAAAGCTCGGGTGAATCGATACCGGTACCGCATAAGGCTTTTTCCATCTCCAAGTTTATCTTTGACCTGTCTTTTCCTCCTCTTTATTATTTTCTCTTTCATTCTTCTCGTTCCTCTTACTCCGATGCTTTTATACGACTTCGAGGTCGTGTCTGCGTTTCGCTCTCGCGCGAGTTATAGAACGAGTCTCCATCTCTCTCTCTCTCGGGTAGCCTTGTTACTCGCCGTTAATTAGAGTACAGCCTGCTACTGACGACAACTAACTGCAAAGGAGAGTCTTCTCTTCGTTCCCTACACTAGCGCGGCTCTTGTCAGCCTTCTTCCCTTCAAACTATTCGGGTTTCTCTACTTCCGATTCGAATCGTCTACACGACATTTGTGGTTCGAATTATTCCGGTGAATCTCCGCGCTATTCGAGATTGTCCCTCCTCCCTCGAAGGTTGAACCCTCGAACGGGACACGAGTTACCACGACAACATCCAGCCCCGATTAAGGTAACGCCCTGGATTTATAGGAAGGAAAAGCATTTTCTTCCGTATTCGAGAGCATCACAACCTGACGTTACGATCCGAAAGTTTGAACGTTAAATTTTACGATGCCACGCCGCCGCCGTTGGGCTCGTTCCGAACGAACGATTGTTCCACCCCGAAGGATCGATTACGTTTTCTACTCGTTAAACGAGCGTACAACACCGAAATTCAATTTACCCTTCGTTTTATTTTTCTTTCATTTCTATTCTAATACCACGCAAAAGTTAAACATTGTTATTTTATACTTTTTCTTCGTTCTTTCGTCAAGTTATATTATATTTTGCGTGCGTCCGCGTGTTGCGATATGACGTTGAACGTATCGATGGAAAAATCGAGTTAACTTGGCGCACGTTTCCCATTGATTCTCAAGTCGCAAAGCTTCGTACAGCTTTTGGAAAAACGTGATTACTTTTCGATCTCTCCTACGTGAATCGAATGTTCATATCGTGGGCAAGATTCGTTCGAGTTAATCGTTCCGACGCGATCTTTCCTACCTCTCTTATCAGGGATACGATAATTTCGTTTTAGAATTTTCTTTCGCTTCTTAAGATGAAATACATTTTTCTTCATTCAATTGTAAAAAAGTTCAACGTAATAAACGACACGCTTGATCCGCGAAATTCGAACGAAACGTTCTTACAAACCGAAGATATCCCCCATTGCGAACTTTTTCCATCATCTGCCAATTTTATGAAAAAATCTCGAACGTCGTTATCGCAAATCTTCTACGACGCGTTAAAATTATATTAGCTCTCTGACGGTTCAATCGCGAATACCATCGAATTTCGTCTCTTCGTTCGTCAAACGTGTATCACCGTCATCGAATTTCGATTCGCTAGATAATATACGACAAAAATTAAAAAGAGAGAGAGAAAGAGAGCGAAACAAAAGTGCGATAATTTAACGCGGTGAAAATTTGTAGTCGAACGATCGAGACGACGTTGGTCGCGTTGGCTACGACGTTGGTCGCGTTGGCTACGCCGTCGAACGCGAGCTCGCCGTAAATTTGTGCGTTTGTTCGAGAATATCGAATCGCGCCAAAAACGTCAGCGTGGATTTCATTATCGCGCGAGCCGAGATAGATCGTCCTAGAGAGAGAGAGAGAGAGAGAGAAAGAGAGAGAAGTTGCTGAAACGAATATCTTCGTGGATATCGCGCAAATTGATCGTCTCGTTCCCCGTTGAGAACCGAACGACTCTTCCTGATTAAAGCTCGCGAAACGGAGAACGCTTTTCCTATTTATCAACGGCACGTGTTGCTGTCCGCCGAACGATGGAAAAAAAAGTCAAGGAAATAAGAGACAAAAAATAATGGAATTAGCGGGAGAGAGAAAGAGGTAATATTTATTATCTTATCAGATTTTTTTTCTTCTCCCCAGTCCCGACTCGATATATTATATAAAGTAAAGTAATAACTTTTGTCCGTGTTATAGAAATAGCAAATTCATAGAGAAAAAAACGTGTCGCCAAAGGCGTTGCGAAATCGTTACGATGAAATGAATATAAATTCCGCGGACGTCGTTGTTAATCGTTTTAACGCTCGTCCTACAATTCGTTCGTACGCCCTTTCTCATTCGTTTGCCATCTTTCCGAACAAAGTTGATACGCCATTAGTTTGACTCGTTTGCGTAGTTCGTTAATTGATAAAATCGATTCGCCGCTTTGTTCTCTCTCTCTCTCTCTTTCTCATTCTTGTAGCATGCGACCTCGGGAGTCGGTAATATCGATCCACCATTCTTTTTGTTGTTTCGCCAAACCGAGACGCGAAGAATTTTTCGTTATATTTCACCGTCTCTCTCGTTCGAGTATTTTTCATTTGTACGAAAAATATCTGGACGCTTTGGCGTAACGTTCGCGTAACGTTCGTTTGCGAGTCGGCGCAATCCCCGATCGGGGGATGGGGGGACGAGGATTTGGACAAATTCGTAAGAAAAATAAATGTTATCGAGACAAAGGAAAGAGAAGGTAGAGAATCATCGTATCGAACCAATTTGTGGTCGGGGACCTTAAGCTCGAGCTTAAAGGACGAAAGACGCACAAAGAATTTCTACTTACTCTGTCCGCCAACGTAGATCGGAGTCCACGTGACCTGAGAATAGACCAACGACGAGGCCGTTGCGAGGAGTACGGCGGCAAACCATAAACCCCAACGCGCCGCACTCGTTACACCAATACCCTCGCTCGTCGCCATTTCTCTCTTTCTCTCTCTCTTTCTCTCTCTTTCAATCAGTCCTCCGCCTCAATATCATCTTTCTTGGCTTCTCTCATTCTACTATTTCCTCCTTCTTCCTTTCAAGAGCTTCGAAAACTGCTACGTAATCGCGCGAACGTTTTCGTATCGAACGCGTTTTATATCTACGCGATACACGCGTACATTTATTTTTCTTTTTTCTTATCGCCAAATTTATAGACAATCTCTCCGTTCTTGTTTTTTTTTCTTCTTTCTTTTACTTCAACATTCCAGATCGATCGATCCCGAATAACGAGGATAGGAAATTTTGACGAGGAATAATTTGCATTCTATCGCTACGCTTTCCATCGCTTTCATTCTATTATTCGTGATTTAATTGTTCTCCAACACCAAACTATTTTCTTCTTCTTCTTCTTCCTCTTCTCTAAAGACAAAATCATTTGGCGTCAAGAAGTTCCATAAAACGCTAAGAGATTCCTTTAGATTTCTTCCTTTTTTCTTGTTTTCCACTTTCAACGTATTCTTCTCCTTAAGGTCGAATTACGTATCGTCGAGGGCCTAAGAACTTGTTCTTCTTTCTCTCTTTCCAATTCTCTTTATCCTATTTCTTTTGCCTTTAAGTCGTTCTCTCGAAAGCACTTACTATATCCGCACTCGGTCTTTATCCTATTGCTTTCCGTGTTATTCGGTGGCTTTGCTGCCCAGATCAAACGGAAACCTCTCTTTCCGAGGACTCGCGAATACTCGTCTGAAACAAAACACAAAAACCATTTCATTAGAGGTATCTCTTTTGAAGTTCGATCATTAAGAGATTAATCAAGAATAACTCTATTACAAAGGGAAACTTTCCCCGCTACGAGGATTATTCGAGGAAACGATTAATATAACTCCTTATAGAAATTGTCTCATTAAATGTTATATTAAATATTTTTTTCCAGGAGTCTCTCGCGCATCGTTGCTCGCGCCCAAAAACAACGCAATAACGATGCCGTATTCCCCAGATCTGGCCCTCCGTGACTTTTTCTCGTTCCCGAAACCAAAGTCTGACCATTGCTCGGTACTATCTACTTAAAGTCACGAGATAGCGCAGACGGAGGAAAAAGAAAATATATTCGCGTCGAACCTTTGACGATTAACGAGACGTAAGTAGTATAAATGAAATTCTTCGACGTTCCATACCAAGAATGTCTTCTTTACCGATATCGAAGCAATTAATAATGCGCTAATACGATCGATCGGTTCTAGTACCCTATGACAAGTATTATATAAGAATATCCTTAAAGTTAAAAATCAAATTGAAAGAGAAAAAACAGAGATCGAACCCTGGTCCTATAGTAATTACGATGCCTTTCCCCGTTTGGTAAAACGAAACCGATGTCAAAGTAGGGGAAAAATCCCGATAAATGAGGAGAATCAGCCGTTATAAAGGTGTCAATGGCACAAAGACTGGTTATACATTTTCTCTACCTCTTTATTTTCTCTACCTGTTTTAGTCTGCTAATTTTTCTCCTTTTTTCCTTACTTCGAATTACTTTTTTTTATCATTTTCGTTCGTTTGACAATCTCTTTCATATACGATATATCGTAAAAACGGATAAAAGGATTTTCTCCTGTCGTCGTCGTTGTTCGTGGCAACATGGCATTTGTAATAAGTACGAAACCATAAATCTCTTTTATTCGTTTGAAATATTTTATTTTCCGCAGAACGCGTCATTTCATCGCTTAAACAAAATTTCACCTATAATTTTAACGTTTGCTTCTCGATTTATATTATTTGGAAGAATATTATTGAATATTATTGTATTATTGTATTATTGTTGTTTTAGATGGAACAAAATGAAATATTTGACTGTCTATATCCACTGGGTAAAAGACTGAAAGGTTAAATTTGCCAGAGGTTAAGGATACGATTAACCGTTTTACTAGCACCAGCAATAGTAGTAGGTAGCAGTGGTTTGATGCTAGTGCACAGCTGGGGCAGCGTAAATAACGTTTTCAGAAGCAGAGAGATAATTATCTAGCTACGGCTTGTACCGGACTAAAACAGATTCTCCGTATACACGGTGACTGCCTTTTTTTCACATTTCCTACTTCCTTCTCTTTAACCACCACGAGAGAGTAGGGGGGGGGAGGGAGTACGAAGCTTTTCTGCCTTTCTCTTTCTTTTTCTTTTTTCACGACTTTCCATTTATACGTAATCGCTCGTTACGGTCTTTTTCGTACGCGGTTGGTTTACATCATTTGGGTGCTAGTGCGACCAAAATTATACTCGAGTGTCTTATCTCGAAACGATCGATAAACATGTGCTACGTAAATAATTATTTGGATTTTTAGAGCTTTCATCGATCCGTTAAATGTTATTCGAGCCGGTTCGAAATATTATGATTGTTACTTGACTAATCAACATCAATTAGTCGAGGTTGATTGCATTAATTATACGACCAAGCTAACTTGATATCATTTTTGATCGTTCGAATCAAAGTTACATGCTTTTGGATAATTAAGCATCGAACAATTATTAACGAATCTGATATTCTCGAATGTCTTTATAAAAAGACACGTAAAATAATCATGCGACGAGCTACATCGAATGACGCGATGCGTTATAATATAATGGAGGGTAGAATGCAATCACGCACCACGACCATTCGACGATGTTCGCAAAAAGTATATTTCGTGAATGTTATTTACGACGTATATGCAACTTTTTTTTCTCATTCCTACCACCAAGCATACTTTTAAACATCCTCTATATTCTTGTTGAGTTATTTGTCGAAAGAAAAAACTTTTTCATTTCTTCTACGTAACGCAATATGATTACATGACAATGCCGCTCGACCAGGTAATCCGTTCGTTCTTCGTGTTTCTCTTTTCTTTTGTCATAAAAGGCAAGAGGAAAGTCCAACGGTAGGTAGAAAGGATGCCTCAAAAAGTAAGCGAATGCGTTGAAAATAACGAAGAGCAAAGATTTGAAGGGAATATTTGTCGTTTTGTTAACTTTGTTAGATTTCGTCGCCGTCGTCGTCGTAGTCGTCGTCGTCATTTTCTACTTTTTCTACCACATTCGACGGTCTCTCGTATCCGTAGCTTTTGATTACTTTCTACTCTCCTGGCCGTATAGCTGATTCTGTAACCAGGCGTACAATTACCGTATCCGCGCAAT
Organism: Polistes fuscatus; assembly: GCF_010416935.1. Taxonomy (NCBI): domain Eukaryota; kingdom Metazoa; phylum Arthropoda; class Insecta; order Hymenoptera; family Vespidae; genus Polistes; species Polistes fuscatus. The sequence continues at coordinate 2,749,246 of NW_025113101.1, forward strand.
CAGTCAGGTTTCTCCTAGCAACCTGGATGTTTACCAGCCGGAACGTAGCACATTTAGTTTCTAATGGACCTTGGCGACGAAGGATAATGACACGTTCGTTCCGCGGCTTGCTGCAGTTTCACCGAAATGTGTCTCTTCGTTGGAGCTCTCTACTCGCATGTCCTCCTGTGCCTGTTCTAAGCATCGGACAATATTTGTTTTTCACTCCACCGACTACTGCAAACTCTACTCTATCTTTACCAAAGTAGAACATTCGATTGCTCCCATCCATAGGAGACATTTCCATATCTGGAAACGCGTCCTGTAATCCGATTGAAATGTAACTAATTCATCATCTAGAAAGGTAAATAATCATTTGAGGTTTTCCATCTAAATGTGGATCTATTAAAAGAGATTTATCAGTCGACTGATTACTTAAAACGTCGACGTTTCGAACAACATAAATGCGTTCAATCTTTCCTACCTAAGTTTGCACGTGTGTACGTTTATATAGATACCTTCGTACAGATACATATTTTGAAATACACGATACGCCAGTTGCTGCTTTCATTCATACTTTCAGCAAGCAGCAGCAGCAGCAGCAGCAGCAGCGAGTTTGCGTCACCCATGAGAAAAAGAGAAGAGAAGTCCTCGTACTTTCACGGAGTACTTTTAGGATCGTGCGGTTAAGTGCCTGACGAATGGCACACGAGGGAAATTACAAAAGTCTCATTCGTTGACACTTCTCATTTTCTCGATGCGTCATCATTCGTTGAAAGACCTCGCACGACTGCCAACGATAATCGTTATTTTACATGAAAAGTGAAATGCTTGTAAGTAAGAAATTCTTATAGAATTGTGACTACAAAAGTAGCGAGAAAAAATATTAACGATAATAAAAGAAAATGGAACAACGCGGTGCTTTCGTTCGTAAAGTGCGAAATAAAGAAACTCGTTCAAAAAATGTTTATAAGGAATATCCCATATATTATAAACGCATCAACGAATTTTTTCTCAATAGATAATCCTACGAATTTCTATATGTATTCTTCTGCAAAACTGTAGCAGAATCGTAACTCAGTTACCGTCGAAGATATACGATTTGAAAAGCTGGAAGGTATATTTATAACCTCTCCGCCGTGTATTCTAACTGAAAAAGAAATAAAAAGAAATATCCAAACATCGATTCCACGCGCAACCCCTACCGATGAACTAACGGGCACGCTATAAAACAAAACGAACGGTTCAAAAATATCGAGGGAAAAAAAATTATAATTTTATTTGGAACGTTAACGAGAACGTTAAACGAGATAATCACGATTTATTGCAAACAACGCGAATATTTCAGTGGCTTTTCAAAAAGTTCGCGCATACGATATTTGCTCGATTTATCATCGCGACAATTTTGAAGGTTCATCGCGACACCTCCCTCCCCTCCCTCTTGAGGCTTCTCCCGGACCAATCATCTTCTTCGTAAACCGCTCAAAACTTGTATTTATGATTAATTGAATCTTTCGACCCATCGTCTACGCGTATGCAGGCCAACTTTTATCCCGGGATTAAGATACAAGTTTCTTTACGAGACGAAGAAATTTCAAGGACTTTTATCGAGATCGATAACTTTTCAGACCTATCTCGCCGACAACAAAAAAATAATGCGACGCGCGAAAAAACGATCGATCTTCGTTATTATTAATGATTTATTCGAGAGAAAAAAATTTAAAAAAAAAACAAAAAAACAAAAACACGCACGCACAGAGGAATTATAGGAAAAAGAAAGGAGAGATAGATCGATCGACAAAGAGAATAAAATCAAATAATAGGAGAAAAGAAAAAGAAGCAAGCGTAAATATATTTATTATGAATGAATTTGTGTATCGTAAAAAAATGTAGCGTCCCGTTTTCTTCCATTTTTCGTTTGCAATAAAATGAAACACTTCCAACGGATCATTACGCAGTCTTTTGTTCCATCACGTGTATCGAATAAATGGAGAAAGAGACACATAGTATAGCGAAAGAGGGATCGAAAAAAGGGTAAAAATGGAAAGGGAAAAAGAAAAAGAAAAAGGATGGTACGCGCAAGCTCGAGTATCTATATTTTATCCACTCCAGTGTGCGAACGGTAGGAGGAACGGTAGGAGGAACGGTAGGAGGAAGCGCGCACGGCTGTCGGATTTTTACTGCTCGTAAACCTTTTTTACGGTTGCTCATGGCTTTACATACGTACGATCTCGGCAAAGAAGCGTCGGTGGTACCAGTCGATGTTTCAATGAACGCAATAGCTCGCACGCACATAAGCCACATTCATATTTTCCTTTTCTTCCGTTTCTTCCGCCCCCTTGACTCCACGAATCTGCCAATAGCCTTGTTTTCTCGTTCCGAAGGGATCATCTTTACGTTTTCTCCTTCGCGAAGTAGTACTTTTTGTCCTTTTATATCAAAAGTGAAAAACGACGAGAAACCTTTTTCTTTTATTATTTTTCACGACTACTCTAAGACTTATCATTGTTGCACTACTCTTAATGAATTCGATATCCCCCCATTAACATAATTTCTCGACAAAGTAAGACGCATTTATGAAAATTGAACTATTGCACGCATAAAACCAAGTGCCGAATGAGAGAGGGAGAATAGGTAAAAGGGTTAAACGGGGTAGGATATCTTGGAAACGCGTAATCCTTAAGCGGAACATTTGCGTAACGCGATTGCGTCGCGGGCTAAAGCTCTCGGATAAAAGTCATTTCTTATTCGAAAGCTCTCTCTCTCTCTCTCTCGACTCGAAGTTTTTTCTAATTGGACGGCGCTCGGTAACCGCTGGATAAGAGTCGAAAGCGGACTTTCGTTGAACGCGCTTAGCTATAGTTTAAAGCTGAACGAACGAAATACCAAACTCGTATTTTCTATTTTTCTTCTTAACAATAAAAGATCTTCCGCTTGTTCTTCTCGTTCTTCTCGTTCTTCTCGTTCTTCTTGTTCTCGAACGATCTTAGAAACCCATCTAATCGAATTCCATTCCACACGAGTTTTTGCGTTGCGTTTGGTAATTCGACGCGACGATAGACTCGAATAACGATGATACCGGGGCGTAAGGGTTTGCGTTATCTGAAATTGCATTCTCCGAAAAGTTGATAGAGTATCCGCGGCGTTTGGAGGTATCGAAATCGGTCTGGAACTTGGTCTACCTAACAGCAATTCAATCAATAGAGAAGGAGCGGCGGTTTGCAACTTAGAAAGCCGCGGTAATTGCGCGCGTTAACTTTTGTTAATCCACCGAGAATAGGTGCTACTAAGAGTAGAAGAGAGAGGTAGTTGTGACGCATCGAGTTACGCGAGAGGATAGCCCGAAGAACTATCTCTACTTGCCCCCTGGGAGCAAACTAATTTACGAAGAGCCGAGTCACTGACTTCCAAAACCGAACTTACTACTTTCTAAGTTACTTCGATCCTTGAGAGTAATCAAGAAAAGAATCGTACGAGCGAATAATGCCCGAATACTCTGTGATATATGACTGTAAGCATCTTTAAAATGTAATTTAGACTCGCGAGAATAGGGAGAAAAACGTTCATCTCATTGATAGAAAAATAGAAAAAAAAAAAAAAAAAATTTGTTGGTAGTATACGAAGAACACGTAAGAGATTCGCTCAAGATTTGTCTCTAATTTCCGTCTCCCTCTTTTCGTTTGTTCAAAAGCTAAACGTTGATCTTTGGCTTAGTTAAAGATGACACTTAAAAGTTTCTATAGACGTTTATCTTAGAAAGTTTTCTACTTGGAATCCGTAGCGACCAATTACTAAGTTTCCCAAGGAATTACTGTTATAATTTCTCCTAACTGTTTATATCCGTCAGAAATTATCGCTCAACAGAGATTCGTTTTGGATCGTTAATAATTATTCAACCCTCAGGAGACGTTCATTATCTTGTCCCGTTCTGTGCGTTTTCCTTTCCCCCTTCCCTCTCTCGTTCCCATTCTTATCCCGTTCTTACGTTTGTCGAGGAATAATAATAGTCGCGATATAGAATAACCAGCAGTCATGATAGCTTCTACGAACAACCGAGTGGGTACACTTCCGTTCGTCGTCTACTACATCTTCGTTCGACACAATGGTAGTTACTTTAATTACGTTAAACGCGTATGTATATTACGTAGTCAAATGCAACGGGAAATGTCGACGACTACAGGTTGCTTCACGGGTTGTCCTTTAACTCGCGTTCGCGCGGCGTCAAGCACATTCTACTACCATCGAACATACACATTACGAAGTTTGCCTACGAGTTGACAAGAACTACAGACTTCAACGTAAAGTTCCTCGTGAAAACGGGAAATTTAAACGACGTTATACCACCGACCCATTGTGTCTAACGTGTCCGTGGCATAATACTCCTTCAGAGTTCTAAACGTGCTCGCGAACGTTTCCGAACAAAATCCTATTCCTAGTATTTCCTATTGTGGTTGCTACCGATGGAAGGTGCGCGCGTCAAAGTTACGCAAAATGTGAGAAAGGGAGATATCGTCGTCCAAGTATTTACCTTGAACAATGTACGCTTGAAACGAGTCCGATTAACTTGAAAAAATTAACTCGAGTTTTTTCGAGATTCGATCCTTACCTGTACTCTTGTACCTTACCCGTACTTGAAAGATAACGAGACCGAAAATAATAAGAATCGAGAAAAAAGTCGGGGTATTCTTTTCGAGGTCTTTAATTTAAGGACACTTTAAGTATCGCGCAAAGTTAGGTTTCGCGATAACGTTTGATAGCGACAAATATGAATTCCGTGCCGGTTTTACCGATGGTAAGTAGACGAGAGAGTACGTTTCGAGCGTCGATGAAAGAAAGGTATGAGAGAGAGAGAGAGAGAGAGAAGCTTTCGCGTGCGTGTGAGGATCGTTAAGCGATACGAGGAGTGGCAGCGTACGTGCGACGATTTCGGAAAGACCGCTTATCTCTACGTACCGATTGTTTATCGATAACGTATCGTGTCTACGATCGCCGAAACTTTCCAATGATTTTTCTTCTTAGCGCGATATCTGGATAAGAGTAGAGAAAAATAACGAATAGATTATTATATCGCAGGAAAAAATATAAAGGGCAAAATGAAGAGTTTTTTCAACGTGAAATTTGTAGGCTGTTCAAAAGATAGGAGAGAGTAGTGGCCAGCGATGGACAATACTTTGAATCATAAATGTATAACCACCAGTAATCTTTACAATGAAGCCTTGAATTTGGGAAGAAAAAAAAAATGACGGAAGCAACGTTGTACACCTAATAATTTGTCTTTATTCTTTATTCGCGATATATCGCGTAAATTGCGAATGAAATTTTCCTAAATGTAACTTTAAAAGACTAATCTTTGTTACGGCAATGAATAGGAGGAGATTTGATAATATTCTCCAATTGGACCGAATTGGTTTTCGAGTCGATTCAGTGAAATGCTTTGGAATCGTTGTGTATTCGCTTATAACGCCTAAATTGTATGTATCGCATTTGAACATTCGATCGCGGTACTTATCGCAGACGTATGCCTCCGATAGCAAACCAACGATAAAACGGCGCTCGATGTCCAACGCGGACATCGCGATTTTGTATAGTCGCGGAAGCAACTATAGCGTTCCGTCGCGACACGAATTGTGCATAAATATTCTAACAGCAGTGATAGAATCGCTCTGCGCGCGATGGAGGACGCGCGATGGAGGACGCGCGATGGAGGACGCGCGATCGTACGTGCCGGAATGTTCATCCCATGGTTCATCCATGGTTCGACGGTGATAATAAAGCGAAAAATATGAGATTCAACGAGGACGACTAATTTTTATTTCATTTTACTCCTTTTTTACTATTTTCTCTCGCACCTTTTTTTTTCACAAAGAAAAATAACATCGACTTTACCGGCGTTTATAAAATTAAACGCGAACGGTATAACGCTAAAATTATTTACTCAAGAATGAAAATTTATCAATGATTCCTAATTATAAAACCACGACGTAGCGATGACCGCCGAGGATATTACGAAAAAATTTACGTAACATATTATCGTCGATAAATCGATACGCTTTGACGGTAAGTGTCCTCGTATTATAATCGTTTTTATAAATTTAATTACGGTAATCATTATTCGCATCGATTGCATCGGCGATAATGACGCCGAGCTTGGGAACTTTATCGTCATTGATTTTGTCGGGTTTTAACGAGTGAGAAACAATAATGAGACATAAACTGTTTATCGTTAAAGAGTTTGAAAAAATCGATCACCACGGAATTGCGTCAACTTTTCAAATATCGGATTGGGACAAAATCTGCCATAGGGCACGAGGATTAGACAAAATTTTTTCGTTGACAAAAATATAAAAAAGAAAAACGAGAAAATACGCGGATTGGACAAATAAAACATACGGATTGAAAAAAGAAAAGAACAGGGAGCGAGAGGCTATCTAAAGCCTTTTTTGATGCGGGCTTCTCTCTTATTCGAGCAATACCAACGATATACGTTCCCATTCGGAATATATTACACCGAAAATAATGTATTTCTTCTCGCCCTACAGAGTTGCCTCCGTTGTTGCCGGAACGCGTAGGACGTGCGATGCGAACAGCGACATTTCGATTGCATATACGAAAACGTATCCATGGATCCGAAAGATCCCCAGAGATTCGAGAATTACGTGCTCCGATCTTTTTGCGACTCCTAAAACGATCCCAAACACCGACTTTGGCCCTGGACTTTCCAATCCATCGACTTTTCTTCCGTCCCCGTACCCTGGACATTAAAATAGATTAATATTCTAAGAGCGACGAAAACCCATCAATTTTTAACATTATTACGACCGTTGCGTCGTAATTATATTTCATTATCCTGATACAAGTAGGGAGAAATTTTAATGTATGCGAGAGGTGGATTTAGATATGGTCGTAAGTAAAAGTTTATACGAGGAAAGAAAAAATATCAAAAGGAGAGAGACAGAGTGAGAGAAATGGAGGAAGAAAGGAAGAAAGAAAGAAAGAAAAAAGGAAGAAAGAAATATGAATAATAAATAGAGCAAGAGGAAGGATGACGAGTCTGAATTACACAGACGCGCATATGCAGTAGTAGGATGCGAATGAAAATGACGCTTTCTATGTATCTCCGACAAACTCGCAAACGTGTTGGTAAATATGTGTGGACGTACGTACATAGGTGCGAAGGTTCACATCTCGTGGGAGCATCGTAGATCATTATTTAGTATACCTTTCTCGGCGGTCAGATGGTGGAAAATGGTAGGTGAGAGAAACACGCTCTTGGCCGTGTGTGGATTGGGACTTGTATAGAAAATGGCACAGGCGAAATGTTGGAGCGTGCTATCGCGAATTACCTCTCTTGATGCTTCTTCTCTCTCTCTCTCTATTCCTATCTGTTCCTCTCGCTTTCTCTATCTTCCTCTTGCCAACGACGAAGGCAACAGCAGCAGCAGCAGCAGCAGCAGCAGCAGCGGCAACGGCACCACCACCACTAGCATAGGCGGCCGAACTCACTTTGACAAGGATTTATTATCATCGATGTGGCAGCGACATAAAACATGATGAATCGAGTTCACTTCGTTCGTATGCCCGTCACGTGACGGTCAAAAAGAGAATGGGAAGAGAAGAGAGAGAGCGAAGCGCGATGGTGGAAGGGCTTCTAATACGTTTTAATTAATCGTCCGCGGATTAATTTGTCATTACGACTTGCCACTTGCCCTTTCGCCCGTCGTCATATCGATTGCCGCGTCTCACGATTCCTTCATCGTGCCAGTTCCCACGATTTATGCCACCACGTACGTACGCCTCGAACAGTTACGTTGCTCCTATGAACGATGACGGCGACGGGAAGCATCGATGGAAAATTATGATATGTGCTACCATACATAGGTTACGATCGCAGAATTCGATATCGTTAAGTGTAATTACGCAACCTTTGCAATTGGTTTAATTTAATATGCATATATATATATATATCGAGTATTAACTCTCCCTAATTCGCATCGACAGCTAATTTACAAAAAAGGAAAAAAAAAGAAAAGCAACTTCGGTCTCCTATTAAGACCTTTAAAGTACTTTCGGAAATGTGCACGAGTGCGGACACGAACGTGATAGGTTTAAACGAGTTACTTCGACGCGTTAATGAGAGTACCGATGAACTTGCCAAAAAGTCTCTTCGCTTTGCTACTCTCTTCTGACATTCGATTGCGTCAAAAAAAATCGAAGAGAAATCGCTAAATAAGTTATTTATCGGTAAATAACTGATAATTCGCGAAACTCGTGATATATTCACGCATGTCCACGCCATTCATATGCATGGACATATTTACCTATAAATAAAGAAAAAACGTGGAATGGAAGGGATAGCAAATGAGTTGAAAATCGAAACAACGATGCAAAGTTCCCGTTTGATAAACAACTTCCTTATTTATCAGATACGTTAGCGCGATCATTAAATATTGAATAGTTTAATCGGTGGATGAGAGGAGTAATGCAGGTAAAGGTATTTGAGAGGCTCGAAACGGCACGGAACCAGGATCCTATCATGCTCGTATGCGTATAACGCGCGAACGAGAGATCGAGAAGGATTTTACGGACCCTCGTGAAGCTTTAACGCATTTATATATTTACGCGTGTAAGTTTATGTGTTTGTACGCGAATACGGACATGAAACTATGCCACGAGCATGCGTGTGAATCATTCTATACGGGAATTACTCCGACCCGCTACTATGCCAGCCAATATAGGCATATGAAACTAAGCGGATCGGAATAGTAGAGTAGACAAAAAAAAAGTTAATTGAACCCCCTGGTGTTGCGTACGCCAGCCGAATTCCCATCGATATTTCGGCTAATCGACTAATTAATGAAAATTTTCAACGATCTCCGGGAGTGTTCGATCGCTACCTAGAGCTAATGATTGCTTTGTATTACGAATTCAAGAATTTAGTCTATTACATTGGCGGATAATTATTAATCCTCGGACACGATGCTTATTCGGGTTTAAGAAATTCACCAAATATGCGGAAAATCGTCTCGAGTTCAAAGGGATAATTATGTAACTCTTTGCCATATATACTCTCACTTTCTAACTATTATACTAAAATTAGTATGGCATATGCCGTAATATGTCACGAGTCTCGATGGTCGACGATTACAGGATATAATCAATTATCCAGAGGAACGCACTTTTCTCTTTGCATGAAATACCTCTCGCCGGTTTCCTTTCTTTTTTTCTTTTCCTTTCTTATTTCTCCTTCTTCACTTCGCTACGGTTCGGTTCGTTCGTGCGATCCACATTATTAATGGACTTTCATTTACGTCGCGACGATCCTGTCGCGACGTTTATTAAAAAGTCTCGCTCCCTTTTTTATCAAAGAGAAAGAGAGAGAGAGAGAGAGAAAGAGAGAGATAGATTATGAAGAACCGTTTTAATCCAATCGAATTTTTTTGAAGTATTTGAAGTAGTTTAATTATTCCGTATATGTCAGGTGAAATAATGTCGCGTTACCCCGGTTGGTTTTAGTAAAAGTATATCCTAATATTTTCTATGCAGATATAAACAGCCCACTTGGAATGTTTCCAACTGTTTGCCATCAGCAATAATAAACAATGGCGCCAAGCGGACGCATTGAAAACGATGCTCTTTCAACTTGCAATCAAAGGTCCGTCCCGTGCGAGTATAGAAATGTACGAGTCAGCCGGATGGGGGTCATAACCGTTTTCGAAAATGCACTACAATGTACCGCGTTGTACGTTTAGTTGTATGAACTTTACGAGTTTGAAATGGTACGAGACCGAGATATACAAAGAGAGAGAGAGAGAGAGAGAGAGATGTCGACGTCTTTTGTAATAATTCATACAGCTGTCATTTTTGCTCGTCCGCATTCTATATTTTGCGTAATACCTCTCCCTATCATCCGGCTTTTGCGCACAGCCAAGATTTTACATTCTACTGGTTCATCCATCATCCTGCGCGAACTACGAGCACGTTGCGCTAAAGGTCTCGACTACGGTTCTCCCAAAGCAACCTACCCACATATCGCGCATTGTCTCTTCGCACGAGAAACCTCCAGGAATTTCGGATAAACGCAACCATATGTTGCTACTGCTGCTGCTGCTGCTATGATAAAAATCGATCTAAAACAACAATGACATTAAAAAAGAGAATAACTATGATCTTATCTCAGAAAAAGTGTATTTTTGCTTTTAAACTATTGAGCAAAAAGACAAAAGAAGATATTGGTTGAAATTAAAAGAACGTAAAGCGACGTGAAAATGTTTCGGGACCGCTGGAATTTTTCCGCTTTTCAAAATTCTCGGAAAAACTTGAAACTATTGTGAATCGAGTAAATGTAATTCGTCCCTTAATAAATACTTAATATATTTATAGCCCACCCGCAATAAAAGGGTCATCGCTATTTGGAATCGTTCGGGAGAAATAAACTTATCAAGATAATATTTTCCGTCAATTTGACGCTGCCCGATTGTAATATTTTGTCGCGATGTTTCACGTAGTTTTTCCATTATTTTTACTAATTAGAGTTAGGTTTTTTTTTACGCCAGTACGATAACGTACTTCGACCAACGTCAGCAAGATTTGCACTTCGTAATTCTCACGAAATGTCTGCCGCAGTTTTACGCGGATCTACGGTGCACTTACCTTTTATGATTTTATCGGCACGTTTCGAAGTTTTTCGCGGTCGTGCACCTCGATTTTGATCACGCAACAAGTTTATTAATTTATATTTAACAATAAAACGATCAACCGTACTTTTTCCAATATTTTATTAATGTACGAACAAAAAATAGGGTGACCGTAAAAGTTTTGCACGCCACTGTATTAAAAAGAGGAAATATAATATTATAGTACACGAGTCTATATAAGAGAAAGAAAAATTTGAAAGCTTTCTCGCGAGTTTGTAAAACAAGATCGTTCTCTGATCTTTCTTGGAGTATCTTTTACCGACGACGTTAGTTACATCCGTTTGAGCGAATCTACCGAGGTTATATAAAAAGTAAGAGAGAAGGAGTTACCGCTCGAGGCTTAAAATTCAACACCAAAGAACTCGCTTCCCTTCTCAAAGCTCTCGGCATTAACGACTCGAATCGAAGTATATTCGTTTACAGTCTAATAAACCGGACGTCCCGTTTATGTATTTTTCTCGTATATCTTTTTCTCGCAATTCTTTATTAAAAGATAGAAATCAAGTAATCAAAATATCGATATAATTCAAAAGAAGAAAAGTTCGTTGAGTAAGTACGAGAATTTTCCTTCCGTGAAAATGACGGAAAAATTCAGTTCTCCTTTTCTTAGTTTTCATAGTCATCGAAAAACATTGAGTTTTCGGTTAACAGTCTCGTAAAAAGGAAAAAGGAGAAGGAGGGAACACTCGTATCTTTGGGAATCGAAGCACGAAGAAAATTGCGTTTTTTTTTTTATTTCCTTCCTCTTCTTCTTTGTACACTCTTTTGAATCCGGTTGGGTATTTTAGATAAAAGTCTACGAGCAAAAGCATAAAGCTAAAGCAAAAGCAAAAGCAAAAGCAAAAGCCTTGATTGCTTTCGTGCTTTATGACGAGTTGTACGCAAGAACTGTGAGGAACATTCGAGCGGACCAAAGAGGAGCCCAGCCAGGAATCGTGCTCGATATGAGTGCTGAGAGAGAAAGATGAATCGGCCAGAGGGAAATGGAAAGACAAGGGGAGGGAGAAAGGAAACACAATGGTAATCACGATGCTTCCCTACGATTCACTTGTTATCCTGTCCCATGTAGGAGGGTGCATACGAAATTAATTTCTTGCGCGTGTGTGCCAACCGGATGAGCTTAGGATCGATAGTCGGACGACGAACCAAGGCCGAACCCAAGGCCGAACCAACGGCAAACCGACGCCGGGTGCTCGCTGCTGTGAATTATGGAGGACTTCTCGATGGAATGAGAGACGTTAGCCGCGAAAGTCGCTTCAATTTTGACTCTCATTGAGCGACATCGGAACACCGACGAAGAATGGGGATGGCAAATCATCGCCCAAGGCGGTACTGCTCGTTATCTCGGGATCCATCGCGCCAAAATGACCGTCTTTTAGCCTGGGGAGACATAAAACGATAATAATAGACGGCTCGATAAAGTTTCACGACGAGTAAAGGGAAAACGAAACGGGAAAGCAAGAAGAAGAAGAGGAAGAAGAATTAGAAAAGTAGAAGAACTTTTGGTCGGCCCGATAAAATGTCAACAACGATTACGAGGCTGAAGGAGTTTAATCGGAAAATTACTAGAATACGGTGGGGGGGTGCTTACATTTGATTCGACGAAACGGATCGAGCTGTGAGAAAGAAAAAAAGAAAGACAAAATTCGTAATGTTTTCAAATTCATACTGTGGTTCGTTTGATACGCGATTTCAAGTTTTTTAAATATATCCATACGAAAGAGGCAAAAAATAAAAAGAAAAAGAAGCAGGACGAGTTGGGTATTATTGCTCGGCCGTGTCGGAGATTAGATATAAAGTGGAAACAACGTGTTTGTCGCACTTGAAACGCGTAGAAACGTTTTCCACTTTTGAAACGTGACGCTCGTTGCTATGAAAGCCACGTAAGATGCATACGTGTTCTGAATTACCTACCTATGGTTTCACATTTTATTTACAGCCTCGGGATCTCGCCTCTCTTTCTTTTTATTTATTTGTCTTTATATTTACCTTTTAGCCAGTCAAGCGTTCTCGAATAAAAATATTTTCCTATACAAATCATTTCTCCGATAGCCACTCGGAATGTTAACGGAAAGAGATAGATCGATAGATAGGTAGAGAGAGAGAGAGAGAGAGAGACATAACATTTTTCATTTAATTTTTACTATCTCGCGAGTATTTGCAATTCGATCGTAAAAATCGATGTACGACGTTTTCCAAAAATATCTTTGAAAAATAATCTCTAAGAACAATGACAGAGATTTGATATATACATCTCGAAATAATAGGTTCTGTATTTCGATGAAATATAGTAGCATTCAATTACTTATACGACGTAATCCTTATTGCAAGTGCACCTTATTCAATGTGCAACCCTCGAGAAGATTAAACGTCTCTTATTTCTATACGTTGTACTTCCATCTCTTCCCTTCTTCTCATTCCAAGATCACGTTACGTCGTTGACGCATTTCAGGGTAATCCTCTTTTCCTCCCCGACTATCTTGTTTGTAAACGTACTCGCGGCGTCGGGATCGCATAGTTTCGTCCACCGCAACGATGACATTTCGGTTTTCGACGAACAACGCGGAGCGAATTTCATCTTTTGGAACAACTTTCGGATGAACGCTTTTCCCGATATAATTTTTGACAAGGGTAAGAGAGAGAGAGAGAGAGAAATAGTAAGCGAACGAAGGGAGGATACGAATTTTGGATGTAGTTTCCACGCCGAGATTTCCAATTTACGAAATTGCCCGTGAAATCGTGCGTTTATGAGCCGAGATGAACGAGTCCGCTCGACCAAGCATCCGATACTCTACTCCTCTCCCTTCTCCAAAGTCCTGCACCGTGGAAAGCCAATACTATCTCTTTCTCTCTTGTTCTCTATTGATATGGCCTCCGCAAACGTGTCATATCTAACGTAAACGACTATCGATCTAAGCGGGAGCAACCCTTTCGTCGAAATCGATGCTCGGACTCGTCAACGAAAGGAGGCAAGAACATTTGCCAGAAATCCGAGCTTCTTTTCAACCCCACCACTAGAATAAACGCGTTCGATGGACTTGCCCTCTCGAGAATCATCGATCGCCGTGGAACACGAGCCTGACAAGGTTGAATCATTTTTCTAACGTGAAAGAACAATTGCAGAGTCCCCGTGCGTGCAGACGCTAAGGAACGAGAACAAATATAAATGGATATTAAACACGCACGATGGATAGTGTCTTTTCTCTTTTCTCTTTTCTTTTTTCCTTTTTCCTTTTTCCTTTCTCCTTTTTCCGTTGGTCGATTTCTATTTCTGTCTCGTCCTTTGCTTAAACGTCACTTTCACGGATGCCGACCAGCGCGAAAGTTCTAATTGAGTCTACTGCTTCTCTCTCCATCTCGTGTAACTTCTATTCTCGAGTTACCGACTGTCCCTCCAAGGGATTGGAAATTCGACGGAATAGAGGAAGAAAAAAGCGCATAGACTGAGCCCCGAGGGTTCTTTGTTGCCCTTTAGTATGTCCACTAGCAACGATCCCGTGGACGAAACGAATTTCAACTGGTTTTCAACTTTCTTGGCTTCCATTAGCTACCCTCGATACCACCCTAAGAGTATTCTTGCATAGTATTCTTTATCTAGTTTCTTTTACATAGGTATATAGGTACTTACGTTTTAGTATATACCTACGTATGTGCAGCTGCTATTTCTGAGAATAGACCAAACCAGACCAGACCAACGCGTTTCGATCAAATTTTTCTCATCAAATTTCCTAGGGTTTTTGCTCCCTCTTTTCAATATCATCTTTTATCGACCTTTTCTTATTTTTCTTTTTTTTTTCTTTTTCCCCCCAAGACTAGAGAATATTGCACGTTATCGGTTGATCGATAATTCGTAAAAGTTCATTGAAAAATTGTTGTTAAATGGAAAAGAAGTAAGAAGGAAAAGCAAAGCAAAAAAAAAATAAAGGAATAGGCGGTGAATAGGTGCGATAAAGTAAAACGAAGTCGAACCAACGTTTCCTCGTTCATAAAACGATCTTGTAAAACTGACGAATACAAGTAAAAACATGTAAATGTAGTCGGTTGTTGTATGCATTATAACGCATTGCTCCCGCGAGTTTACAAAGATCGCGCCTAGTACGCGCGAACTTGACTAACAACGAGTCGATTGTCGAACTGAGTAAAAAAACTGAGGAAAATATCGCTATACTTTTTCATTTTATCTTTCTTTCTCTCCTTCTCCTTCGGCTTGGATATAATTGGCTTCCCAATTAAAACTTTTTCAACATTACTGGAAATGGTTACTACGGATTTTCAATGGCAGTTTACTTCTACTGATTTTGCGAAGAAAAATACTTTTACTAAGGTCAATACGTCTCGCGTAATTCTTTGAAACCTTTGATTTTTCGTGTGACTTTGCTTTCGTGAAAGAACCCCGGGAAAATTATTGCAAAAAAAAAAAAAAAAAGGAAAGAAATTTTTAAACTTCCACGTTTTTTTTCCACCGAAGCTTTTTTTAACCGAAACTTTTAACATACGTAACATTTTGTTTATTCCACAATGCAGGATAATGTTATTCGACTATTTTTAGAAAAAAAGCAATTTATAAAGCGTACATAATTCATGAACTCTTATTTCATTTGCACGCAAAATGTCTACATTTTGTTTCTACTACTTAGACTTGACTGGAAGCTATGCGCCATAGTCTCTAACGTCACGCAGTCGAACGGGAATATACATCACCGAAGGAAAAGACATCCATCATCGTTCGTGGCAAACGTTGCCTCGCAGAGAGGCTTTGTACTTGCGCTACCATTCTCATCATGATCAACGTATCGCCTTTCGTTCGTCATTAACGTCGAACCTGTCACTCGCGTCCCTGTCTTCGTTTTATCATTCGTCGAGCGAAAAATTGCAATATGTTAAGGTTTTTCATTTCTCTTCATCTTTTTCGCATATCATTCAAGTTTTTCTCCTATTTTCACGAAAACCTGGCCATAAATCGAAAAACGAAAATATCGAGAAAGTAAATTTTCCATCGAATTTATTACAAACTTCATCTCTTAATCGGCCATTCCGATTATTATTCATTTAGTTTTTTTCTAAATTCTCAAATTAGATTCGTAATCAGCGACCCCGAAAACCTTGCTGCACCAAATTTGGCAAAATTCCGATAATGTTCTGATTTATGGCAACGTTTTTATGAAAATTCCTCGCATTGGTGCCATTGGTGGCGGTATGAACGAAATGCATATCTACGAATAGAAGAAAAAAAAATAACGCTTGTCTGACGAATAGATCTCGCATATTTTTGTTTTCGTTAGAAAAGTAACGAAACGTCCTCATAAGCACTCGAACGAACTGAAATAAGTATCTACTAGCCTAACAATGCGAGTTTGTAAAATATAAGAAAATAAATAAACTAAAAACTAACGAGAGCATGCTCGATGCGCGCGAGTTTTTGTCTTTCATGTTCGGTTTCGTTATTCGCTAGCATTCACGTACACGTATACATATTTAAAGCGAAGCATCATATTTCATCAAACATGTATATACTAGGTATACATAAATTATATTTTTAACGATATACGATACTATTATTCTTTAGATTTCATTTCGTCTAACATTTCAACGCAACATTATTTTCATACAAAATTCGTTTCTAATTATAAAATCGACTCGCTCTATGGTCTATTTATTAAGAAATTTATTGTCGATAAAAATTTATTTGTCTTCTCGATATATATATATAATTGCGGAGAATAAGATCATCTCTTTTAGAGTTAAATTAAATATTTATTTTAACATCGTCCTAAGTCTTCTCTTTTAAGAGTTTACAATTATCTCGTTAGCGGTTGGAAATCATTTTGTAAATTGGAAATCATACTCGCATCGAATAATCGACCCGGAGAAATTGCACGAATGCTATCTTCCCTTTCTCTCTTGCCAACAATCTTCGAGGTTCTCGACGGACTTATTAAACCCGATTTCCGACAGACTCTCGACGCATTCTCTTCGCTCTGTTCACGTCTCTCGTGCTTTCTTATCAACCTTCTCCCATACGTATTCTACTTCGTCGAAACTTGAATGCAAATATATTAATAATGTCAACGTAGAGAGAGAGAGAGAGAGAGAGAGAGAGAGGGAGAAAATTCTAGTCGGGAAAATTAGAAATTCAATGAGATTCTAATCTTCGTTATCAGGACACAAACGCGTTAATACTCGTCTTTCGTTTTCCGAGTCTCTTTAGAGAAGAGAAAGAGAAGGATAGGAAGTAGTAAGAAAATCCGAGAGAACGTTCATCCTCGTAAAACATACATTCTCAGCCAATAAAAGTAGCTCAGTGTAACGAAACTTTTCGCAAGGAATAGAATCTAGCGATTCGCTAGATTTACGGCCACTAAATATCTTCCTTCGTTGGAAGGCTATGGAATCGGTAGGAATACTCGAACATTATCTTCCTACGCTAACTTTTTACGTAGGTATACCCCGTGTAACCTCCTCCGAGGAAACAAGTATAATCCTTTAAAGATCGTCCATGTTTTCGTCCATGTTTTCGTCCATGTTTTCGTCCGTGCTTTCGTCCGTGCTTTCGTCCGTGACGGATGGAACGAAGACAAAAAAATAATAGGAAATAAAACAAGCGAAAGTCAATGTAGGCAAAAGTTAAAAGATCGAATCAAGTATTGCACGAAAGCGTCTATCAAACGTAGGTAATTCTTACTCGTAACAACTTCCTTTTCTTCCAACCACTCCCAGAAGGTTGCAAAGAGGTAAATTGATTCCCGACGATAAAGCATTTTCGATGCTTCCCGCCCCCACTTCTATACGTACGATTCGTAAGGATAAATCTTTCATGGGCAAACGTATGTGCCCGCGCTATTTTATATGGGTCGCATGAAAAATACACGAATGCAAATGTCATAGGTGTACGTACGTACTGTACGTACCGTACGTACCGTACGTATACGTAAACGCCGTGCTGTATGCTTTTCTATAGAATAAATCCAAAATAGTAACCCACTACAGCGAAAGGATTTATTTACACACCATCCCGAGAGAAGATTTACTTCGACTTCGGAACGTACTTTTTCCAATATTGAAATTACCGTTCCTCCGTGAACAAGGTTTCCTTTTTTTTTGCTTCTCGTTGTGTTTGTTAAAAAAAAAAAAATCACTCGGACCTCTGTCGAAAGATGTCTATGAAAAAAAAAAAAAAGCTGCGCTACGTTACGGATGGTTCATCCTCCGCTTTTCTCCATAAAGCAGCATAAACGATTACCACGGGTCGACGATTTAATTCTGAGGGTGAAAACAGCGGCCATTGAAGCTGACGGTCTGTACATAAAAATTCACAGTAGCCATTCATGCTACGACAAGATTAAGTGGTTAGGCGCTTAATGAATAGTAAGTTATTACAAGAGAACGGTCGAGATATTCGTCGGTTTAATTAACGCCGGTCGCGCATGAGCTTGCGAGAAAGAGCGAATATACTTATTTACGGTTTTAATAACAGTTACTATGGAGGAAAAAAAAAAAAACCCCTGAACAGTAATTGTTGCGAAAAAAACAATACAAGTGAGAGTCATTTTGGTAACGTCGACAAAGAGGTCTTTCTACAAAATCTATTATATCATATTATTCGTAAATGTTCGATAGTGAAAAATTGTGAAAGCATTTATGGTACGTGGTACGCGTCTTTAACGCGAGTCACGACAGAGAATGCTGGCAGCAAATCCTGCAGCGGTTAAATTAAATTAACTCGGTGCAAGCCGACTCCGCTGAATTGTTCTCGTAGCGTACCAATTTATAGACGCCCTGTGAAAGGTTCGTGTATTGTGTTGCGCGCGTGTCTCCTCCTTTCTATCCTTCGTTCCAACCCATCCTCCACCCCTTATTTCGCGAATCTCCACGAGAGAGGAACTAACCACTGTCCTTCTATCCCTAAAATTTCTCTTCTTTTCCCTTCTTTTCTCTTCTTTTCTCATCTTCGTGTACTCGTAACTCCCATGGATTCCGTTATCGAAATATCGCGAAAAATCGAAAGCTACGATTTTCGTGATTTACGTGCGATCGACGTTAAGCTCCGGCCAAAACCGTGAGAGAATTATTCAAACGCGTGGACGTATATGCGCACTTGTATCCGATACGTTACAACAAATGAATATTTTAGTTTGCCGTATATCGATCAATAACCCGTTGCGTGCTCGTTACCAACTGCAAACGATTTGATTGACGAGCTTCGTCTAATTAATTTCATCCTCTAACAATTTACGTTTATCATTATAAATAATTCTCCTATACCAGAATAACTACTTTAATCGTAGTTAAGAAATCGTAAGTTAAGACGGACAAAAATGTTACGCAGAGTCTCTGCAGCCTGTCGCAAATCCAATTGAACCTTTATCATTGTTCTCGCGTTCTGCGTTCGAACATCTACGTCGAGAGCAAATATTTTCTCCAATTTCGTTGTCTTCGAGGAATTTTGTAAATTTCCAAAAATGTATAAAAATAAGACGAAGCGAGAGGTAAAATAACAACGACGACAAATTAGGAATTCCCGATAACGTTTGTTTAACTATCTCGTAGTTTGTCATCCGATTAATATATGTATTGTTTTAATCGATTCGTTTGACCAAGTCCATCTCTTGCAGCTGCTTAACTTTAATTGACATCAACGCGGTCTAGCGTTAAACCACACGGTTGCGTTGTCCTTCACAAAGGACGAACCCTGTCGTTACAGACGCAATGACATGGATTGACAGGCAATAGGCGGTCATGTACCTGACTGTTTTGCTGCAAGACTGGTTTGGCTTACGTTCTCGCTCGCATTGATATTCACAAAGTGCATTGGTAAGAGTCGATCGGACCGTTAACGTATCGACAGATTTTACATCATAGTAATATCAGGGAAATATATGTTCGTGGATATCGAATTGCAATGATATGATATATAATAAACGGAAATTTGTACATCGTTCGCGTTGAACTTGGTCATACGGGTGCCGCCACCACTTTGCCCGCCGATCTTATCTTTTTCCCTATCATTTTCCGCGAATCGCGATAATGTTGAAGTTTACACATTGAGAAATCCAATTAAATTTAAATTCGCAATATTTCTAGTCATAGAAATAGCGATTGTACCAAACCACTGAGATATGCCCGTAGCGTAACACTGGTAATCGTGCTCCATTTGGAAAGTGTTATGGTCAGGAGGTTGCAATGCACTCCAAAACTTAAGCGTCGTTTACCGTTTCTAAATTGACCATAGGTATAGTTTGCTCGCATCATCGGATGCATTGCAATAAAGGAAGTATATGTATGTAATATAAATGAAAGAGAGAATAACAAAGAGAGTGACAAACCAATTGCATACGAGAAACTCGTAATCGCACAGACGAGTTCTTCGCTTGCGAAAATTCCCTTAAACTTGTCACAAATAATACAAAAAAAAAAAAATATAAAAATGATAACAAGTTTATCACAACATCTCTACAACAAAAGAAGAAATATAATTTTAAAATATTCATTCTTCTTCTCTCTTTTGTCGCTTACCTCACGTAGCATATTGATTTTTCTACATTTACTCAATACTTTGAAATTTACTTTCCAGTCTATTAAAAGTTATTTCATATAATAAATAACGTGCTCGTAAAATTTTTGTACCCATTATATATCGGCATAGGAATATATGAAATACGTTACAATAGGTATAGAAAGAACATGCTTAAATTTACTCGCAGTCAGTGAAGAACGGTTCTACAAATCGGTTCCACGTTAATCCATTTTAGTAATAACTTGTCACCAACTACCTTTTAAAAACTTTCTCGGATCGTTCGAAAATAGTTTAATGATAATAATGATAATAATAATTATTATAAAAAAAAAAAAAAATAAAAAAGCAAAACTGCTCGTTCCATGGTTCGATCGAAATCTTTGATTAAAAAATCATCCATTAAGTCGTTAAAGTTTATTTCGCCTTCGTGGCCTTTTGTTCGGAAATTATTTTACGGAGTGGCCGTAGTTAGGGATCGTTTCTTCCATCTCTTGGAAAGTGATTTAATGCGTTTAAGGGTGTTACACGAGTAGAAGAAAAGAGGGAAAATATATATCGTCGATGAGGAAGAAACCTCGCCCATCGATCTTCCCTTTCCTCGGTTATGTATATAACTAATTGTAATAATTGGTAGGACAAACGCGTGTACGTGACTTTCTCTCCCTCTCTCTCTCTCATCGGTTTTTAACCGATGCATCCAATTATAAAGTCAGGTAGGGCTCGACTAGAGCCTATTTCACAGCTAATTTCTCGTTATGTCGAGTTAGTTGGATAAAAGCGCTCGACGATACACTCTGTTACGTTTAACGCATGGAATTGCACGCGCGCGTATAGCGAGCATTAAGCGAACACTACAATAAATTGTATTTATTTCCTATGTCCTGTTTTATATAAAACAAAAGTTCGTTCGATGGTTCCGTGGAACAATTTCGTTGAAAGTTGTGAGATTGATTCCTGAATTTCATTGCAGACAATGATCATTCATTTCGTAGACCATACAAATAGGGAATTTCTTTTTTCTACTTATATTGTAACTGTAAAATTATGTTTTACATTAAATTAGTTTACGATTCTCATTAATGCCTTTTTTTTTTGCTTAATGAAGATACTTTAATGAAGTTACCGCTAATTATCGGTAAATCGATGTTTCGTACATAATTACATAAGACTAATACGCGTAGTCTAGTTCTCAATGCGGTTGAAACTAGTTTCTAGCTGAGAGAGGATATATAATTATTCCTATTTAAGTCTAGAACAATTATCGTTTATAATTATCGAGCGTATCTCCCACTTCATTTACACAATGTAGATTTTTTTGTCGATATTGGTCGATTGCATTAAAATCGCAACGGCTTTAGAGATTATCGACACGCGAAATGGCACATGACGTTAATGAAAGCTTTTCCCTCGATTTCATTCCAACTTCATTTACTCTTTAAGTACACATCGATGTATTTATAACGCCACTCGGAGAAAATCAAAATTTAACAAAATACTTTAATAGAGCATATATATATAAAACCCCCAAAAAAGCTCTCATCGTTTAGGGAATATCTTATTAAAGAAGGCAAACATCGAGCTAACGATTGCAATTTTACGGATAATTTACCATCATTACCGTACCTTTCTAACGACGTGAAATATGACTGCGAATTACCACCGAGAATTAAGATCGCGAAAGGGAATTAAAGGGATACCTTGACATTTTACTATTATTTCTGTTAATTAGTTAATAAGTCAAGTAAGACGCATGATTAATAAATAGACATGATTATCGTTCTTAACCAAGAAAGAAAAAATAAAAAAAAACATTGTCTTTGTCATTTTGTTCTCCGAAGGGTTGAAGAATTTTAATAAAACTTTGATTCCATTCTAAAAGAAAAAGAGAGAGAGAGAGAGAGAGAAAGGATGATCGATCGATGTAGTCGAGAATAATAAAAATGTTCAACTTTGGAAAGTTAATCGTTTGTACGTTGTCCTTCCGCAAGATACTAGACGATTATGCAAACTTAACTTTTAAGTAAAACGATAAGAATGATAGAGAAAGGGGGAGAGAGAGAGAGAGAGGTTGAGATAAAATAATTCAATTTCGGATGAAATTCTTAGCAAATAGCAAGAACTTACCCTTTAATTATATCCAAAGTTCTCGTCGGAGACATTCAATAGAGATGCAAGATAGGTCCTCGTAAATTGATTAACAGAGAAGGATTAACAGTAATTCTGGAAAGCTCGTATTTACGCGTACAGCCAAATCATAGTTTGTCGATAAACACTCTTTTCGAACGTATACTCTTCAATCACAATGCGGGGGGGGGCTGTTTATTAATGCAGAAAGGGTTGACCATTCACACGCTGTTATTGTTTTCCATTCGATCGTTTTCCTTGCGTGAATACGAATTCATAATCTTCCGATATTTAACGAACGTACACGTTTTATTTTATTTATATTACACTGTTTATCGATAAAACGCGCGTAACCAAGTTGAAAAATTCGAAACTTTCCGAATCATCGTAAACACGAGAAGTTTCGTCGATCGATTTACGCGGACTATATACGCATTTTGATTACTCCTTCGCGTTTACCAGATTTAACAGGAAGAGAGAGAGGGGGAGGGGAAGAAAGAGGGAGAAAGACAGACCACGGGACAAGACGTCGAATAGAAACTAACTTTCAAAGGTTCTCCCGCAAAGTTTCTACATTCATAATTGTTGTAAGAGCTTCCGATCATTATTATTACTCGCTAAGAATTGAGTTTTCAATGCAATTTAATCGAAAACTTGAGAGCGTGAGATAGAAAGAAATAAATGAAGAAAGAAAGAAAGAAAGGAAGAAAGGGAGAAAGAGAGAGAGAGAGAGAAAGAGAGCAAAGTTCGAGAAAAGTAAAAGGGTGCCTTTTAAAGCAAGCCAAGGGTCGAGGTGAAAGAGTAAAAGAAGGAGGCTGTCAAAGAGAAAAGGTAAGAGACGGTGGAGAAATAGAAGGGTAGATGGAAAGTCCGTGTCTTATAAATTTACTTGGAGTAGTTCGTCGTCGCGGTTCTTCCAATAATATTGAACTTGCGTACGCGACGTGTCACCGAAGGGAAAGATAAATATCGTTCCGTTTGACGATTCAAATGATTTGCCCGTAATCTCATTTCTTGTTTTATTCTTCTTACAAAGGAGAAATTCAAATGGATCGTACGTAAAGGTAAAAAATGATTTCTCACGCGCGAGGATCGATAATATTATATTTCGAGTAGAAATAAGTGGACGTAACGAGCGTCGAACTTTTGGATAAAACACTCGCGGCGATCGGCATACCCGACGAAACGGAGAGAAATGTTTGTTGGAAAATGGAGTGAAAATAAGGGCGAAGGCGGAAGGAAAGCTTTTCTCGTCGTTCGAATACGGATCGGGGGAGCGAAGAGCGTCGCGACGCGAATTGCACTGACTCCCGTAGATTCTCCGTTTTCCGCAGAAGCTTCCACCCCTTCGCTACCTCCTCTCCTTGCTCGAGCTTCCCCTCCCGCGACGGCTTTTAGCGCAAGCGCCCTTTTACCGAGTACGGACCCTCGTGTTTCCTCCTAAGTACGATCGTACTTTAGGCCATAGGACATCCCAACCTTTTTTTCTTTCCCCCATCGAATGCAAACATTTTTTTTCGTCATCTCCTACACGCTTACGGCTTATTCTTTCCAAACTTTTTATGATTTGATGACCGTCCCGTCCCCCCCCCACCCTCCACCCTTTACATTTGTACTACAAAATAAGAGCTTTTTCCTCCAAAGGTCGCTACATATTCTATGCAAGCGACTCGATTTAAACAGCTGGTCCGATTTCGCGAACAAACATACAGAGATTTATACAGTGCAAGCTCGCTTTGAATTATGTATATAATGATCGACGAAATCGGTGTTACGTCGGGTGAAAGTGTAATTGCTAATATTACCATCCGTGCACATCGACATGACTGACCGACTCCAAAGCTTTCGGTTTATTCAACATAATTACGTGGTTATATATCGTGCGACAAAGCGTAATTATTTCCAAACTCTATACAAAAATATAAGTCGAATATATATATATACGCTTAGGTTATTACGACGAAGAAAAGCAATGAAAATCTTGCATAAGATATTTATAGATTGTTACCATTATAAATCACATTATTTAACGCGTAGATTATCATGACTTTTCCAATATATTCTCATTTAATAGTCGATAAAAAGAGAAGGCTAGGATTAAAATAACGTGGAACACACGTAGATAAAAGCAACGATCGCGTGTCGTCGTCGTCGTCGTCGTCGTCGTCGTAGACGATAATTGCTGCACATCGATCCAATCTACCCTCTCTCTTTGTTCGTACTCTCTCGTACCCTCTCGTACCCTCTCGTACCCTCTCGTTCCCTCCCCGCTCGCTTAGCTTGTTTTGAAAAAACGGGGCCGATGGTTAAAACGTATTTTGCTGATCGATCTCACGCGTTTTCGCATCAATGCGGAACATCGGGCGGAATAAGTTGCTCATTAAATTGAAAAATCGCTTACGGCCCTCGAGAATTTCATCGAAAAAGTCTGGCTGGCGAACAGGTGCTTTCTCTAACGAAATGCCTCAGGGGAGAAATAAGCAATGGAAGTCGAGGATGGTCGGTTGGATGGAAAGAATTTTTCACCGATCAAAAGTCGGAACTGGTGTTGCATAGGATCGCGGAAAGCGTTGGTAACAGTTTAGAAATGAAGATTACCCAAGGGGTGCGCACGCTTCCTCTAGTTTAGATAGGTCTCTTCTCTCTCATTATTGCTCGCGTATCGCGTTGCGGGTGCCGCGCTCGTTTGGTAGCACCGAAGAACCAGCGGGCTGCGAAGCCCGCTGGGAGTTGCCTACGGATCCCGTCGAATTGCACAAGTTTTAATTTCCTCGAGCGGGCCGCATCGGCGCGCAATGACCAAACTTATTGCGGACGAACGTGTTGCGAGTTCCAGCCGCCGGTTATTGCCGGACTCTCGAATACGTTTCGAAGACTAGAAACGACGGCGGTTACGGCGCGACGTTACCGAGATGATTGCCGGAGAGCTAGCCGAACGTCTGCTAGCGTTAGTTCGACCACATTCGACTCGACCGGACTTTGCAAAAAGTTAGATCCGAGCGTGTTTCATATATCGTTTCGCTTCTATCCTCGAGTACTCCTCCTATCTCTCGTTCCTCACCCTCGATAGGGATGGATCGGCGAATCCCGCGAGATGGAACCTTGTAGAGAGCTTCCCGACCGATTTTTATCCGCGCCTCGATATTCCGCTAAGAAATAAAGATTCGCTAGAACGAGTCGAGTTCATCTGCAGATCTGAAACTATGCCAGCCGGACGGAATTACGTTTGAATAAATCGGAAATCGAGCGACTGCTGCTGGCTCTCCAAGTTTCGCGAGAGCACGGAATTTGCGATATCGTTTCTGGAATTTCGTCGCGCGTTTAAGAATGTCACGAGCCAAATATTAAAATATCGAGAATCAAATGGAAAAGAAAAAAGGCTACGATCGTAGGACGACGTAGCAACGATGACATTTTCGATGCTATTCACGGGGTAGGGGTAATGACGAAACAACCAATTGTTGTCAAAGACAAAAAGTTTTTCAATTACGTGCGCTCGTTCGATCAATATGACCCCCGTCCAAATGGAATTCCACGAATGTTTCGATTCTTAACACAGTGCTTTCCATACAAGCGGACGTTCGATTTTGAAACAATTCCTTTGACGTGGACGTAATTACGTGTTCCTTTGAAAAGTATCGAAGTAACTTCACTTCTTGCAATGCTCAGGTCACTGTAAATACTTCTCTCTCTCTCTCTCTCTCTCTCTTTCTCTCTTCTTTTTGCGATGTGCACTGCGTATTTCGCATTTTCTACCTTTTTATCCCACTTTCTTTCTTTCTTTCTTTCTTTATGGAAATAAAGAAAACAGCAAAAAAAGGAAAAAAAAGATAAAAAAAGGAAAAAGAAAGGTAAAAAAGAGAAAAAAGGAAGGAATATGAACTCACGAATATGTATGCACGATAAAATAAGACATTTTTCTAAAGAGAATAAAGTGTTTCGTTCATACACGTGTATACATAAATATAGGCAAATAGATAAATTGTTCGGTATCCCCTACGATCCTAGTTTCGTTGCATTCCTTTATATACACTACCCTACACCGTTTTATTTACATTATATAAACTGAATGCAAGAGTAATATTACATTCTTATACGACGGCGTGTCAACAAGGTGCGCAATTATACCGAAAACAATATACATATAACATGTAATACCATTTTCACAATAAAAAGCGTTAGAAACTAGTTAAACTCAGTTTCGTTGGCAAGCGAGTTAATTAATGCAACTCGCGTACTTGATTCATCCCTTGAAGTTACTTGCTCACGTTGCGTCGGTTAATTCTCTCTCGGTGGGAAGAAGAAATAGCGCGTCGAGGTAGCGTAAAGATAGCGCGAATCGTGAAGAATATGAGAGATAATCGAATTTCAAACAACTAAATAACTTGTATCGAATAACGAAAGCTTAATATTATAATTAATACTCGTAATAATGAAAAGTGCGCGATAGCGGTAACGACGAGAAATCATACTAAACAATGGCGATAATAAAAGTTCTCGTATAAATATAGGAAAAAATAAGTTGATCATTTCTTAGCGTTTCCTTAAGCAAAGAAAACTTTCTTCCATGGATTCTACTTTAGCTCTTTAATCAGTCGAGCACATTTTTCTCCCGTTAAATGGCGATTCTTTTATCCCATCTACCCTCGCCTACTACCCTCGCCTACTACCCTCGCCTCCTACTATCCTCGACTCTCTCCCCGCTATCATCCTGACTACGAAAACTAAGTGGAGCGGCGGTTCTAAGAACCGTAAGAGGTACGACCGTGGGTGGGAGAAAGTGAGAAGAAAAAAGAGAGAAAGGTTGAAGGTGGATAAAAATAGTGGCTTTATTCGGGCGCGCGTATAAACTCGTATCCCGGTGAAAAAATATTACGAACACTTAGCGTTGAAACGTACCTAAAGGGCGTCAAGAAAAAACGAAAAGGGGGAAGAATGAAAGAAAGATGTTGGCACGTTGGTGGCTCGCGAACAGGCAATTGCACTGAATTTTGCATTTTAATGAAGAGCCCAGATACGCGGGATTATATTAAATGGGAGAACTTATTTATATATCGTAAGATAAAGCACCTTCAGAAATGGTTACCGTTCAAACCACGCGCAACCATAGAAAAACTTTTCCAAGAGCTAATAAGATAAAAGGCCTATAGGATCTGACTTTCTCAGCTCGCGAGAGATTCAAACTCTCGCAAAATAGCGGAGGTGTTGCGTGCATTGGAAATCGAACGGAACGGGAAAGGGTAAGAAAGGAAGTTTGGAGATGAAACGATTCGATTCGGTTCGATACGAAATTCCTGCGTTACCGAAGGCACGGACTTTACGTATAAGAGAGAAGTGTTAAAGAAAGGCAATGGGAAACGATACCTTTGGAAAGTTTTCGCGTTAACGTCAAGGTACTTACGATTACGAGGAGGTTAGGAAAAAGAATAAGGAAAAGAAGAAAGTACGTCCTCGTAAGATAAGCTCTAGGAAAAACAATTTCATCTTGGTTATATAGTAGGAAGGAATTTTTCTTTATTATTCTTTTTTTTCTTTTACTCCTCGACGACAATTCTAAGAATATGACTCGGATATATTCCCTGTTTATTAAACTAGAAAAAAGAAAGAATATTTTGATAACAAAAACTATAGACGCGGAGGGACAATGTTACGTAGTATTCCTAAGATTCGAAACGGTCGAGTATCTTTGCCAAACTTCCGCTCGAGGAAAGTTCCAAATTCATTTCCCTTGGTGCATCTTGAGAGAGAGAGAGAGCTTACAGTATTAGCGGATCGTTCTAATCTTCCAATCGATCCATTTCATACGAATCGACTGACTCGTCGAAACAAGATTCCTTTCATAACGATGAAAATTAATGAGATTGCCACCGAGAAGGAAAACTTTTACCGGATTATTATTATCAAAGTTATATTCTGCTCTCTATACGTTCCCGATTTACATTGAATTTTCAAACGAACGAATATCGTTAATTGCTTAAATTTTATATACGTTATGAAAGAATATTGAAAGATAATTTTATTATAACTGATTCGCCACAAGTATCATTTTCGCGTTCGTATCGAAACATTTTCGCTCGCCTCGATCCGCAAACGTAAAAATGGATTATTCGATTTTAAAATTAATAACTTTTTGTAAGAACGTAATATGCACGGTATATTCTTTCTCTATTTCTTCCTTTTGATAACAAAAGTAAATATATTTTACTGTAATTTCTTTTGTAACGATTAGCGAAATAATCTTTTTCATACGTGAAAAAGAATTTCGAAAAATTATAAATTAGTTTTGTTGGTTAGCATAAAAACAATGTAAAAGAATAAATAGTTTTCTTTGGACATTTACAATGTGTCAGACACTGCCGAAACAAGCAAACTCAGTTTCGTTTCTGAGTTTGGAAAATTGGGAAACTTGGTTGTTGTTTGTTTCGTTGTTTTTTCTTTTTCTTCCGCTTGGAGTATTCTAGCCGCGCGCGCGTTCAACATTCTCTTCCCTCTTGACTATATTCCTCCATGTTTATCTTGTATTTAACATTTCTGTACTAACGTTCATTTCGTTTACTTTTATGTCTTTAGCGATATGTATTTCGTTTCACTCCGAATATAATTGAAAACTGTTGAATAAATATGTCGCGTATTTAGGATGATTAACATACGTAATACGTACATTCAACTGGGATCTAAAAAAGACACGGAAGAAAAATATTTCGTTATTTTCATCGCGTTTTATCACATTCGGTAGATGCATTTATCGAGTCGGCAAAAACTGTCGCTATTATTTTGTTTTCTTCTTCTCGTGCACTCGGTCTGCCTCGTTTAACGTTTGCCAAGGAAATCCTTTGCATCGAGGAAATCTCACGGGTTCATTTGGCAGTCTGGCTGTGTTGTGTAAACAGAAGCCAGAAACATCAAGGAAATCGTGTCCTATGTGCTACGAACCACGCCCTTTTGCTCCCTGTTTTTCACCAACGAAGAAACTCCGTTGGTGCACCGTAAAACGGAATAAGAAAATCACATAATTGCTGGGACATATGACGTCACTACGCGATTAATTTTCCAACGAATTTGCTTCGCGCAAACAATACGAAAAATGAATTACCGTACGGACTCGGTACCCGTGTACGTCTATACGCAGGTATACCTGGAACGTGGTGGATTTCCTATAGGATTTAATAAAAATTCGAAATCACGTTGGAAAAGCAATCAAGGATTTCAATTACACTGTACGATTTTCGAGCCCCCCAACTGGATTGTCGCTTTACGTTGAAAGCTATCTTACAGGTAGAAAAATACAAAGGGAAAGAAATCAACGGTAGTAGTAGAGTGAAAGAAACGAAAAATAGCGTTAGTAAAATAACAAAGTAAAGTAAGGTCAAACGGATCGAATTGTTGAAAGTTTAACGCCATCTCTCTGAACCTCGAGAAAATAATAATAATAGTAATAGGAAAAAAGCAAATGAGAGACGAAAAGAGTGGCGAATAAGAGGATTATAGACGACGACGACGACGACGACGACGACGACGGCGACGACGACAGAAGTATACCAAGAAGAAAGAAATGACAAGCATAACAGGAGAAAGAAGAAGAAGAAGAAGAAGAAGAGGAAAGATGGAAAGTGGAAACTTGTAATCAGTGGTGCACGTCGATTTCTACCCTCGCACGATTCCCGAGAGGAATACAGGGCTTTGTTAAAGGACTGGGATAAATAAGCAGTTCTCTCGAGACAATACGAAACATCTGCTAACCGTTGTTGAAGGTACGAACTCGATCTAGAGGCAAAGAGTAAGAACGTGATAAAGAGAAAGACAGATAGATGAATAAATAGAGAGAAAGGGGACGCTTTTCTCGCGCCGATGATTCTCAATTTTCGAGATTTAAATTATCTTCACTTTGCATGCACCTGCTCCAACCATTCGATCTAGAAAAATGTTTGCTCCAATCGTTATATTGATATTACAAAGCATCGAAAAAGATTGCAATTACACGATGCATAAGCACGTGATTAATTGTGGCGTAAACCTCGAAGAATTTGTATTTAATGGATTTGAAATAAATCGAAGAACAAAAAAAGGTGTATCGTGGAAAAAGTCGATCGCGGAATGAAAATGATTGCATAGAAAACGATTTGATTCTAACGGTGAGAAAGTAATCCAACGCGTGCATTTGCAACCCTGTTGGCGATCGACGTATGATTAAAAGCAAGCTCTACAAAAACGTGTACGTTAACCGACGCCCTATCCCTTGCACCTCTATCACCTGGTATGTACTAACCTAGCTACTCTACCATCGACGTTGCCTGAACTTTTTCGAGCGTGTATAATCCTAGCAGAGAGTACCAGCGGTCTTTCCTCGTCCATATCAATTCCATTTGGCCAATATCGCGCTTACACGATGCAAGTACCGGCACGTTTGCTGACTCGACCGGGTCCCGTCAACCGAACGTTTCGCGTTTCGCGTTCCGTTAGGACATGCGTGCGCCCGTGCGTGCACCCGTCCGTGCACCCGTCCGTGCACCCGTCCGAGCACCCGTCCGTGCACTCGTCCGTGCACCCCTCCGTGCACCCCTTCGTGCACCCGTGCGTGCATCCGCGTCAAGAGCATCCGATCCGGAGATGATGGAAAGATTATTGCTTTGACTTTACCGTTTACAAAAGCTTTTACGCGAAACATACAAATTTTTACATAACTTCTTTATTTTTACTATTTTTTTTCTTCATTTCGTTTCATATATAAACGTAATCTTTCAAACAGAAAAGCGATAAGATTTAAATGATTTTATTAAACGATTAAACGATAACCGAATTATTGATTAGCTAATTAATGTTTGTCAATGATCAAACTTTCTTTCCCCCCTCCCCTAAAAAGCAATAAAAAAAAAAAAAAAAATTTCTTCTCGTTATATGTTTTTTTTCCCTCGTTTTTCTTATCAAACGATTACGGTGTATCGGCACGATAGCTCGTGTCACGATATATCAATACGATTCTATCCAGGTGTGGAATAAAATTTCATTCAAAATGACAGACTTCGAAACAGGGATTTGAACAACGAGATTTATGCGATTCCGCGACTTATTTTTCCATCTCTTTTTCCCATCCCCTTCCCTACTCGGTTGGATATTTCCTTGGAAAATATGCCATCATTACCTACGCAATGGTGTTACTTGAGAATTGAAAATGCATTGAAAATAAAAGAGGAATATGATCGCGGCTTGGTTTGTGGTCCTTTCCCGTGTTCTCCCTTTAATAAGGTTGCAGTAGCAAAGTGTAATCTGATTTATACGGTTGTTTTCCCCTCGGTGCGGAGAAGCAGCCTTCGACCCTCGACCCTCATTCCTCTTCGATGTCTGACCAACGTATTTCGAATCCCATAGGTACTTTGTCGTAGACGTTTCCTACATGACACTTAGGTAACGAGTAGGATCAGGTGCGAGCAGGTGCGAGCAGCTGGCTCAGCAATATATTCCACGCTAAATTCCATATTTTCCTTCGAAGCTTCTCCTGATCAAACTTGCGATCTCATTAGCGCATCTAATTACTCAATCATTTAATAATCGTGAAAGTATCGAAGCGGAAAGAGAGAGAGAGAGAGAGAGAAGAAGCTTGCTCGAAGAAGAGCTTCGAAGCTTCGAGCAAGCTTTTAGAGGAAGAAGTAGTAAACTTTCAATTTTCTCGGCCACGTCTTGCCGACGAAGACGACGACCACGACAAGGTTCTCGAGTGTCCCATTGTTTTCTACGCCGCTGATAAAATAACGATCGAAGATACTGAACTCCTCGGAAAGAAGAACTTTGAAAAATTTCTTCCGGTTTCATTCGCGAGATACGCTTTTCAAGAAACAAAAAAGAAAAACCGATTATATTCATTTAGTATAATATAAAGACATTATATTAAAATACCAATACGAACGGAAAAATAATTATCGCGAACGAATGGAAGCGAAGATGAACCGAAGATGAGAGAGAGATAAGAGGACACGCCTAAAACGTCGTCGTAAAAATGCAAGCGATATTTTTATCCTCCTCGTTCGCGAAAAAAAAAATATAAACGAAAGTACCGTTGAAAAAGCGTTTTGCGAATCGTATCGAAGCGAAGATGGAAGCCGAAGTTTCGATTGATTTCGTTGTTGGTACCGTGCCGGTTTGCCACATTGTGGTTAAGGGAAATCGATAGACGATACGCGCGAGAGCCTGTTGGCAAGCGCACGATTATTCGCTTCAAAATTATCGACGTATCAAATATTAGAAAATTAGCCCCGGAGGAAAATGAAATTTATTTGGTGATTTCCGATAGTGAAGGTATTAGCTCGGTTAATACGAGAACAAATGACTTCGTATTTAGGTAGGGCAACGACTACGAACGGGAGACAACCTAACTCGGTAGTAGGTATATCCACCAATAGCGAGTAATCAATTATTCAAACAATACCTCTTGAAGCAAAGAAAATGAATATGGTCGGCTTTCAGCGACGCGAAAACGATTGTCTCGGCATATATATATACACACATACATATATATATATATACATCGACTTTCCATAGGAACAAATGCTGAATCAGGTGCTTCATTGTGACCCTGCAACATATCTGAGAGTATCATTAATCTAAGTTGTTCCTGAGTAATGGCCACTCCTTTCTCCTCCTACGCGTGTGAAAGTAAAAAAGAAGAAAGAAGAAAGAGAAAGAGAAAGAGAAAGAGAGAGGGAAGAAAAGAAAAAAAAGTCCGTTCGGCGTCCAATTTCGGCTCCTTCTTTCAGGATAATTATCCTTGAATCGCATGGCCAAGAATTCGGAACGATCGATCGCGTTGGTCCACCGACACCCGCAACCCAAATCTCTTATTTCGAAGTACCTACGAGTAAATATTCTCCTTTGCCAAAAAAGGATATTAAAATGTTATCGTAGGGAGAGGAAACGAGGAGAATAAAATAGTTCGTCGTTGGAAAAACATTTAGTTGAGAATTTGAAAAAGAGACTACAATGTAATACGCGCGAGCCCGTAACATGTAAAGCGTAGTTTCGCGTTGAACAGGTTTGCCGTTTCGCCCATGGCAGTTGCATCTTCGATTTGCTCTCTCGCGAAAATAGACCAACAGCTCTAACGGAAGTACCGGAAAGCTTTCGCGAGTACGGGTGTCGTGTCTGTACTTAAACTTTACCCGTCAGATTCTCTCTCTCAACGTCGGTCTACTTTCGCGAAAGTGGAAAAAAGTATGTACGGCCGAGTAAAGACGAGAAGAGACAAGAGAATTTTCAATGGAGTGCTCGTCGATCCTTCGACCGACCTATCAAAGAAACGTTCGAATATAGTTTTCCACAAATGGGTTCGAGGCGATGCATGAAACATAACGTAAATAATATCGGAAAGTTTATTCTTCGCGAATTACAATTAGGAATTACGAGGATAATTATGTCTTCCAGCCTTAACATTATTTACACCCCATTTACCGACAAAGAACGATATAAAGTATAATCCGAGCCCCCGGTGCTGTGGTAGTTTAGCGATACGGTGAAGTAGGCGAATCGCGAAAGTAAATTTAATGCCAAGAAAAAGAAAAATAGTCGAGGAAAGGAGGAACAACGGATAAGGTAGAATGAGATAGAAATAGCATAAGAGACGGTAACTCTTCTCACGGCAAAAGAATCATAGAAAACGAGCTAGGTCCCTGCCAAATTTCCAATGCAGCAGTAACGGCAAAGCTAAACTCCACCTCCCGTTATCGCGTTCGGTACAATTGCCATAGCTGCTGCTGTTGCTGCTGCTGCTGCTGCTGCTGCTGCTGCTGCTGCTACAGCATAATGCGATGTCCCAAGTTTTCGTTGGTTCGCCCGAAGGTACGTAGCATCCAGTACGGTAACATTGGTCAGCGCTAACACAGTGGGTGGATACTAGAAAAAGATGGAAAGAAAGGAGAAAAAGAGGGCCACTTAATGCCACGATTTCGTTTCATCGGATTTTATTTTGCTATTAGCAGATGATAAAGCCTTCTGCTACTCGAGGAAGAAATAAAACGATACTAGCTCGACGCGACGGCAGTTTCGAAGAATTGCAGCAGTTTCGCAACTGTTTTCCACGCTCCAGTGTGCTTTCGGAGGTAACCCTTCGTCCCCCTATCTGCTAGGGTTCTTGTCGCTTTCTCCTTCTCTCTCTATCTAAACGAAACTCGAAGAAACTTTTCGTTATTATCGCTTTTCCTTGGACGAACGGTGGCACCGTTCGGTCGGCCGACCGAATCGCCAGAAAAAGCTCCGAGTTAGGGATGAATGCAGTCGTCGCTTCTTGCGCTGACTGCGCTTCGCGCGCTTCTCGGGCTTCTTTCCTACGATCCTTTGTATCACTTATGTCAGAACCTTTATTACCCCTCGATTCCGTTATCTTGGACGATCGCCTTTTCTCGATTCGAGAAAGGAAGAAAAAGAGAGAGATTAAGAGCCAACAGCCAACAGCCAACAGCCAAATAAACCGTCGGATAAATTTCCAATGTCGATCGCGAACGCTTCCTTGATATCGCGTTTAGAATATTATTATTTCTACCGTCCGTCATTCAAATTTGCGACTCGAGGGAAAGATAAAACGAAAATTTCGGTGATATTCGCGAATTCCTTTTAACTAGCTTATTTATGCGGAATATTCATCGTTCGAGCAGAACGAAAGCGTGAGAATTCTCCAAAGGGTGTTCACCCCTCCTAGTCTGCTGATCGATAATGGGGGAAACGGCGGATGCTTCTCAGACGCCGCCGATTTGTCGTCGTTCAATTCTATTCATCTTGCTCTATCGCTTCTTCTCCTTCTCGTCCTTTCTCAACGACCTGATTATTCTTCTCCTTTTCTAACCGTGGTGCACTAAGTTTATTTTCTCTCAAGAATCTTTAATTACGCGGTTCTCTCTCTCACCTAATGAAGCTGGTTTTCTTCTAAAATAGAATTAATTAAAAGCGTTAAGTATATGTACCCCTATTCGCGTATACGATAGCTAAACGAACCACCTATTTTATCTTTTCAACGATAAGTTTTTTGTGTTTTTCTTTTTTTTTTGTTATTTTAGTCATTAAATAATCTTCAATCTTATCTCTTTTTGCGAGTACTTAGTTCTATCACGATGATGTGATCCTCTAATAAAATATTTATCATTTAAAGTATTATATTTTACGAACTTTTAAGAGATTAGCCTGAAATGTTTAAAAGTAATTTCTGCAATGGTACGCAGAAGACTGAGGGCAAAACTGTTAAATGTGATTAAGCTAGTTTTACATTAAAAAGAAAAAAAAAAGAAAGAAGAAGAAAAAAAGAATAGTTGGCGCAAACACGTACATAAAAGTACATTTAGAAAACATCATGATCCGCGAAGTATTTTTAAACGAAATTGAAAAATCTCATTTCCATCTAAAGTTATAGCAAGGCAAAGCTATTCGCGATGGTGATTACATAAGGAACTCTTTACGGTCGCGTCTAAGAAAAAGATCAAGAATGTTTGCATTAGTTTCCAGTTTGAGGATAACAAAAAATCGTTGCGGAAATATTATTATTTTAATAATGGTATTTTCCTTTCAAAGACGATCGAAGTTCAAAGTCTCTTCTGTTTCTTTTTTTCTTTTTTTCTTTTTTTTTCTAAGTAAACGAATTTTTTCTTCACATGCCGACGATTCTTGCACGAGGTTAACGCGAATATAAAGTTTAATAAGGCGCGCCGATCATTTTTACAGATCGGAAGGGAACGTCGTAAGAGAGGACAGGACCAGGGTTCCTACGAAATAACTCCTACCATTTTTCTTTTCTTTTCTTTTCTTTTCTTTTCTTTTCTCTTCTTTTCCTTTCTTTTCTTTTCTTTTCTCTCTTATTCTCTTGCAACTACGTTATTGATGGTAGGAACTCTCCCCACTCATCCTTTTCCCACACACCCTATCTCTTCTACAGATTCTCGATAAACCTTTACGATAGGGTTAGAGGCAAAAGCTAGTGAAATTTTTGTCGTCGGCGTAACCTTTAACCCGAGCGTGGGAAATCAATACGTCGGATCGGAGACATCAGAGGAGGGTTGGTTACTCATTTCTCTATGGAAAAAGAACAAAAAAATAGTCCTCTTCTTAAGCCAACGAACCGAAATAAAATGTTACAGTTTTATCGTCAAAAACGGATTCGCGTTAGTTTCCTTTCTACGATGGAAAATGAAGTTCTTTCATTACTTGATCAAAAGAGAAGAAAAAGGATAGATACGTATAGAGGTAGGGGTGGGGGGAGGGTGGGATTTAGAGAGAAAAAGCTGCAAGAGATAGAGAAAACTATTCAGAGTAATTATTGTGTCTGTAAAATTTGCGATAACAAACTCGCTTGTAAATGGTTCGTGCGTTTGTTATCGGTGTTCATAGATTTAGACAAGTTCATGAATAATACAGATAACGTGGAAAACCACGTCGTTTATGCTTTCGTATACAACACGCTCGTACAGCTTGCGGAGAAGCGAGAGACGCGATTCCAGTACCAACCGACCAACGAACGAACGAACGAACGAACGAACGAACGAACGAACGAACGAGCCAACCAACCAACAAACCAACCAACCAACGGTAGTAAACTTTCGATATATCCTCTTTAAAATATAATGTCAGAGAGCGGAGAGATAGCGTGCTAATCTGGTGCCAGAGGCTATCGAACCAATTTTCCTCCTACCCACTCACTCTACCATTGTGACGGTTAAAGTGCAAAAAGTGCATATTTTTAAATCGCCATAAATCTTAAAGCTCTGCCTTTAAAATGCATATGAAATATGTAACTTGTATGCCTCTTTTCTCTTTCGCTATATTTTTGTCCTCTAATCATGCGCAAATTTTAATATTTTCTTTTAAAAGGAAAGAAGATAAAAGAAATATTACAGTTGGAAAACGTCAAAGCTGAGAAAGCTCTGACCACCTTCCAAATGATAAGAACGATTAACGTTTTTGAGTAGATAATTATATCGAAAGAAATGATTCGTTACGTTTTTGGAAAAGGCAGGATCGATTAATCGATTAGAAGTAGTTTAGGGACTTGCATGCGAAGCAAACGCCTCGATAAGTGGCTGGAAAGTTTTTCGAAGAACAGCCGGCGACTACGGCTCCCGTACGTGACGTATCAAAAACGATGTCCCACGGTCGGCATCGTGCGAGGTTAAACGATTGTCTCTACGGGGCTCGACCCGGCTGACGTTTTTCGAAAACAATAGTGCCACCTCGTGATATCGATGTTTCTTCACTTTTTCCTTCCTCTACCCTTCCTACCTTTATCCAGATTCTACTTATTTTTTTACCTTTGCTCGTCCAACTGTCGAAAATTCAGCGTAAAATGAGTTTTAATACAGCCACGACGTCCGATTGCTCTCCTATCTTCCATCCTTCTTTCTCTCTCTCTCTCTCTTCGTAATTTTAATTGCCTATATCCATATTTCCGGAAGCAGAGATACCCTTAGGGCTTGAAAATCCATTTCTCCTGAATTTCAGCTTCGACTCTTTCTCTCTCTCTCTCTACCCTTCTACATTGCACTCTCTTGGTAACACGTATTCTCAACTTGGCGTTCACGTGTCTACTCGAACGCAAGGAAATATAACGACAGGAACTAACCGTCGTGCTCGTTCACGAAGAGGGGAATGCCAACGCCGCAGGGACAATATTTTCCAGAATCTTTCTTGATTTCCTTTCCTCCTGGGAAATCCAACGAACGGTCCGTTTCACTTAGGCCTACAAACAAAGTAATTCGGAATTTTGTGGCTCGAAACCTCATTCGAGAGAGAGAGAGAGAGAGAGAGAGAGAGAGAGAGAAATCAATTTTTCTTTTTTTTTTTAATTTTCTTCCAGATATCTACACTTTTATTAAATTTCATTTCGAAAGAAAAAGTCCGGCAATTTAGAAAGACGTGGATTTCGTAGAAACGATTTAAACGTAGCTAACGCTCGTATCATGCTTGATACGTGACTTCGGGCAGTGTTCAATTTACGAACATGAAGATTTTCACGCGCAATTAATTCGAATATAGCGAACCAGTCCAATGATAGGACATAATTCCTCGAAAATTATTCTCACGACGTTGATATCTAAATTATTGGCGTTAATTGACGCTTCTTCTATGTATAAACGTTACGTTCGAAAATGATGGTCTACCTGATTGCCCTAACTACCAAAATATTCTCCACTTTATTATTTTTCTCTCGATATTCAAGTAAAATATGCAAGTATGTGTGTTTTCGAGCAATGATAAAAATTATCTAGTAAACAATATCGGTTTAAAATAAAATGAATGATCTACTAAACTCGACGTAGGTTCGTTTCACTGCTGTACTAACGTAACGTAACGTAACGTATTCGGATCAGAACGCGATTAGAACGCGATGAAAACGCGATGAAAACGCGATCAGAATCGAGCTGAATTGTTAGAACGGCAACCGATTTTAATGAATGTCATTGACGCGTGGATCGATTCGATCGACACTGAGATTGAATCACGTTATTTCATTTATTTGCACGTTTCCGTCAGTTCCGACTAGATTCCAATCGTGAAAATATTCCAATGATATCATTTCACACGTGCGAAACGTGTTTCATTAATTACATGCTTGGTTTTCATCGTTGAAAGTAAAGTCGCTCGATAATCTCGATTTCACAAAAATGTTGAAATTTTACTTTCTCTTTCGTAGAATTTATTGCGATAATCGGACACGCGGAATGAACGCACCGCGCTCGTATACGACCGGACGAAATTTGCATAGGAGCATGTCGATGGTGTATACCAAGGAATCGCGACGCATGCAGACCAATCAAATTAGGCTAAAGTTAATGTCCCGTCTGATACTATCTAAACCGATCGACTTTGCCCTCGCGTGGGACGAAAAGCCACCCGATCGAATTGAATTCGCCAAAATTGTCGTTCCGAACGCGATTGACGCTCTACATTTCTACATAATCAAATTGTTTTTTGTAAAAGTTGTTTTGCTGAGCCAGCAATTTTCACTTATACTTTTAGCAAACTTAAATCAACTCGATCGATCGATCGTATGTATGCATACGCGTACGCGCGATATATCTAGGTATAGCAGATATATACAATGGTCATTAATTTTGCTCTCTCGCGTCGAATATAAAGAAAAATTAGTGCGAGAAATATGAAACTTCGAGAACACGTGTGTTATGATAAAGAAAAGGGGATAGTTTATTTGACAAAATATAACACCCAATAACAGCCAGTGACGCGATATTTAATAAACGTGTATCATTATCGAAAAGGAATTTGGCCG
The DNA here is from genome assembly GCF_010416935.1 of Polistes fuscatus. Taxonomy (NCBI): domain Eukaryota; kingdom Metazoa; phylum Arthropoda; class Insecta; order Hymenoptera; family Vespidae; genus Polistes; species Polistes fuscatus. Next base: position 2,788,811 of record NW_025113101.1, read on the forward strand.
GGCTTACAATTGTTCTTTTTCTTTCTTGTGTTTTTCTCTTGTAAAAACGTGACCTTGTTACACGTTCTTTTTTACACGGAAAGGTAAGAAAAATGGAAAAAGAGAGGACGAGCGTCTCTGTAATATTTCAAGGGCTATTCCGACACATGGCGCACCATCTTCAACGTGCTACGTTTTCCTTTAAAGCGTACGGCTACCAGCAACATATGTATATGTATCTGTGTATATAACATACGTATATATGTACCTTGCCTTTGCTTATGTTCTTTGTACATTTCCACCGAGTGCTTTCCACCTTCCCGCGAATGAGACCGAGAGAAAAGAGAATGTCGTCGTAAAGGTTTTGCGCGGCACGTTTTGCGCGGCACGTTTTGCAGTCCGTTCGTAGGCAAACAAAGTTCTCCCCTATAAAAGATTCTACAAGGTATTTGACACGCGCCAAAATAAAGTACCTACGTAAGCAAATATCGACCCTTTCTAACATTTATATATAACTTTATATTTTCGACTCGCGTGTTACGAGCGTATAATTATCGAAAAGTATTTATACCACGAGTTCATCCAAAAAGTGCTTTAATTCTACTAATACATATTTGACAATATTTAAAATTGAACTTTCTAAATGTAGTATACCGTTGGACACGCGAGCCCATGCTAGTTAAATTATAATAACTGGTACGTTGTAGAGCCCGTGTTAAAGGATCTCGTACGACTAAACAATGCTATGTCACTCGTCGTAATTGTAGTTGCGTCTAACGTCGATTGGCCTACATTCAAGGGGATTATCCTAGACACGAGCGAGGCTTTACGAGTTGCTTGTAAAATAGCGATGCTTTGCGTAGATACTAGATTTTCGACTGCGGGAGAAATCGATGGTTGCGTAATAGAAAATTCCCTAAGAAATCGCCAATGAGAGAGAGAGAGAGAGAGAGATAATATCGCTCTTGAAAATACCATCCTCGCCATCTTCATTTCTCGAGCGGAAAATCTGCTCGAGATTGTTAGGCCTTTACTACAGAGAAGTTTTAGCTGATAAAAAACTACGTTCCTAGAGGATCCATCGAACTCTTCCTTCGAAGTACCATCGACGGTCTGCGGACTATCGGTAAGAAAGACGAATGCATTATGCAAGAAACAGGTCGTGCTACGGCACGAAAGAGCTGGACGGAGAAACGATTGGAAGGAGAATGAAACTCCTGGTAAACGTGTACGTGTGTATCTCTGTGTGTGTGTGTGTGTGTATGTAGGTAAGTAAGTGTCATAAAAGGAGAAAAAGAAAAAAAAGAGGGAAAAGAATCGGAGCGAGGGTAGAAATGGTAGGATATAGCAAGGATTTGCATATCATTTTATAAATTCCGAACAATGTACCTTTCCCTACGTCCCTTCTTACATAGCCTCACTGAAATTTGTAAAGGTTGATGTCTTTTTGTGGACCCACTGATATCTCCTACCTAAATGACAAATGCTCTTCTATAGATTCCAAATTCCCATTTACACTTTTTTTTCCGATGTTCCCCTCATCGCGCGAAAAACTGTATGACATTATCGATTGATTTTACCGTTAGACTAATGTCTCATCAGGCGCATTTACGACGGATATTGTTTTCCGATGATATTGATTTGCAATTTTTCTGATACCGAAAAATACAGTTCAACGACATCGTTCTATTTAACGTTCCATTCACGCGACAAACTTGAAATATCAATTCGTTGCATATTTTGTTTTGTCCCTTTCGAGTTGGTTTCCATAAAATTGCACATCCAACGCAGTTTGAATCTGGATTGATCGGAATAATTTAAATAAATATGGAAGATCGTCAAAAACGTTTCGAATTAGAATTTAGCATTTTTGTTCTGGCAAAGTACTTCGGCCGAATCGGTTTGTATCGACAAGTATCATGACGCGATACTTAAGAGGAGCGCCTTTACGATGTTTTACCTGGTAAAGTCGGTACGACGAGTACTTAAGAAAATGAGAACTTTAATCTTGACGCGAACGTCGCCGCTCTTCTCTGTTTCTTTATCCGTCGAAAGTGCTTTCGCGTTCTTCTGCTGCTGCTTCTTCTTCTTCTTCTTTGAAAAAATAACAAATAAAAAAGAAAAGCGCGTGCACTATTATCATAAATCTTAGTAGAAGTAAAGTTTATTTTTCCATAACGTTTGATAGACTTGTATCTGAATTTGAAATCGAAAATGTGCGAACGTCGAGATAAAAATTCAAAATGACAATTCAAAATTTGTACGAATAATTCATCGAGCTCCAATTCATTTTCACTCGATACGAACAAATTCATAAGACACGTGCAATATTTGTCATTGCGAGTGCAGAAGTATAAGGTGTGTGTTTCGAATTTGAAAGAAAAGCTAAAGGCGAGGTACACACGCATGCGCGCACAGAGATAGGAGAATTTACGAGGTATCTATCATAAAAGGAGACAGAAAAATTCGTGCACGTTCAATACCAACTCGACATCTTACTTTTTACGAGCGACGAATAAATATTTTTCGTCTCACCCTCTAGTCTTTTCCAATGACTATCTCAATCTCTCTTCTAACGGTATTTTATCGTTCTACCAGTCTTTCAATCTCAAAGCCTAAACTTAATTAACGTTCTGCTCGATCGCAAAAGGAAAGAAAAAGAGGAGAGAACGAATCCTTTCGAATCTCTCAGTTGTTATACTAGCATTTTCTTCCACAAGATTTCACTGGAAATAGGAAAAACAATTTCACAGATCAAAAATATCGGATCTAAAGAAAGGCATCTACTGCGACGAAAAGCAATCGTACGGTTTTTCTCACGAAAGAGAAAAGGGAGAATGAGAAGAGAGTATATGTCGCGTTCTTCGGTAAGGGTTTGCAATCCCTTCGGTCCACCCTTTGCGAATCTCGCATTCCAAGCTCTTCTGGGCCATTAGTACATGTCGGAAACATAGTTTGAGAGAGAAAAGAAAGTGGAAAGAGCGTGCGCGCCATACGTACAAGCGAAAGAAGCCGAGAGAAGCAGGCTGGAAAGATGGAAGAGCCGGGAAAGGAGGAAAGAAAAATAAAAAAAGGGAAAGATAGAAGTGAGAGAGAGAGAGAGAGAGAGAGAGAAAAAGGAACAGAGGTAGGGGTAGAAACATCTCGTACTCGTAATATCCGACCGTCTCGAGAATACAATGAGAGTTTGGACGAGGCAACCGCGTCTCCGTGTCTCCTCTCTTCTTCTCCGCTTTTTTCTAGTTTATTTTTTCCTTTTCTTCCGTTTTTTTTTTTACTCCCTGCCACGCTATTTGTCTCTTTTCTATTTCTCCTACGCTCCTCCTCCTTATTTTTTATCTCTTGTGTAAAGAAAAAAAATGAAGAAGAGAAGTTAAAGAGCGTGGTAAAGCAAGCAACAAAAGGTTTCTTCATATCCTTTAATAAACGACACACGCGTCCGCTTGCATTGCGCGCAATTGCTTTGCGAGAAACGCTAAATTAACAATAAAAGAGCGAGAGTTACTTGCAACACCCATGGACCGAGAGACATTTAACCTTATCGCTAAGGAAATTTGAGAACAAAAGTATCAATCCCACGCTCCTTACTCGGAGACACCGTGCGAATACGGACACGACTACGTAATCGTGCTAGTCGATCATTATATCCGTGCAACTTTGTTGAGAAAGTAACTTTCTCGCTAAAGTACATTTTTCGAAAGGATATTTATTCAGTTTCTCTATTCGTTGAGGTTACAAATTCTCTTCTTTATTTTGGGACGTTTTTTTATCGTAAAAATGTCTTCATGATCTTAACGATCGTCTCGCAGCTCTTTCGCACGTTTCTTCGGTTTTCACGTGACCACAAGAAAAATAAAGAAAAAGAAAAAGAAAAAGAAAAAGAAGAGGGAAAGGAATGATGGATGCTCGTGAGCCTGTAAAACGTGGCGCGGGCCAAAAACGAAGAAAGCTCGGCTTTCACAAGGATAGAGAATGGTAAAGGAAAACGGAGATTCGAGCAGTTTGGAACGTGGTCGTGGGCACGTTTAAATACGAACGAACGAACGAACGAACCAAGAGAAAGAGAGGAAGAGGGTAAACATCGCTGAGAAACACTTAGCAAGAATGCTCTTAAACCTTGCGCAGTTACAATTATATCTGAAATTTCTGAGATCTCTCTCTCTCTCTCTCTTTCTCTTACTTTGCTTCGCGTACGTATAATGAAAATTAAGAACTCTTCATTAATCTAATATAGGATACATGAGGGAGAAACAATCGTTCGATAATTTTCCATTTATTGCACATTCGCTCGTGTTGGTAACGACGACATCGTTGTTAACGACACGTTCTGCAAAACAAATAACGGAGAACGGCGGCCTCGAATTGGCGAACCGGAAGATAATCAATTAGGAATAAATCAATTAAAAACGTCATTACGTTATTGGCGAGAAATCCGTTGTGCAGCAAACAAAATGGATTTGAGCGTATGGTCGAGTATTGTGGACACTCCGAATGAAACTGACAGAGGGGAAGATACGCGGAAGAGGGACTGGTGTGAACAAAAGGGTGAGAGGGATAGAATTCAACCGATAGATAGATCGTTTCCGCAATATGCGCGTGTTCGCGAACGAATCGGCATAGAGGATGAAAAAATTTCTACAAATTCTATCTAACTTAAGTGCGAGATACAAACGAATTTTGTTCAATTCTTTTCATCTATGATGATCAAAATAGGTATTCTTGTTTGTTCGTCAACCAGCTGTCCACCAGCTGTCCACCAGCTGTCCACCAGTTAACTTCATGAATAAATAAAAGTGAGAAAACAACGAACGAGAGAATAAATTCCTCCTGAACGCTTGTGCAGGCTGTTCGCAGGAAAAACCAATTAAAGTCCATCGATGAGTCATTTAATGCATTCATCGACGAATTAACAAAATATGTTACCACCCGAGTTAGGCTAGATTTCATCATTATGCTTTAGGATGATCTACCGTCAAATTGATGACGATATTAATATTAATCGATGCATGATCATGGATAACTCAATAAATTTCAATGAACTCGATCTAAATTCTGAAACATGGATGTTTACCTATTTCGTTGTCGTTGTTGTTATTGTTGTACAGAGAAAATTGTCGATTTCTATAACGCGTGTAGATAAAATGTTGAGAAAAAAATGTAACAAAATGGGACGAGTAAAATTATCAATTTACATGTTATCGCATTTGATATCCATGTTATTGCATCGTGCGATATTCAACATCCGTTTATGCGGAAAATAGTAAGATTTCAAATTGAAAGTTGGAACAACATTGAATTTAGGAAAAAAGAATAGCAATTGAAATTTGCGTTCCTCGACGGCCATATCGTCATTTCGGTAAAGCAATAGCGAATCGACGAATTCTCTGGACGGACGTTATTTTCCGAGACAAATTTTGAAAATGGACACGTATTCTAGTAGGACCGAATGTGGCCTCGCGAACAATATCGCGAACAATATCGCGAACAATATCGCGATGCGTTCGCGACATTGCAGCAACTCATTGACCTGACCGATGACACGAAAAAACGAACGGAAAAGAAGTAAAAATCGTTTGACCGCGATTGCCGATGCACATATCGTGTAAAACGTAGAAACGATCAACTAGTTTTTCTCGGTTGACCTATATTTAAAGTAGATATATTTATTTGGAAAAAAAGGGGAGAACAGAGTAGAGAGGTATACATAACGTATACATATGTAGGAGAGTAAAATTAGTATGATTTTCCGAGTCCATTATATTCCCTGACGACCGAAAGCTCGTCGTCAATCCATATGCATAGTAGTATGCAAACTTGCGATGGAAGGCATAGGTGAAACCATTTCTATATCGAGAGCTGCATCGTGGAAGCACTCGACCCGTATCCGATCGAATAACGAGACTAAAACCTGCAAGATACGGGAGTACGGGGGAGTACGGGGGAGTACACAGGTAAAAAGCTTCGATAGAGAGGATGGGCTCGGTTCGAATAAAGTGTCGCGGGCGCAGGTGTGCTTTGCTTTCATTTACGCTTACGCGAATAAGCACAGTAAAATAAGATCTTGAATAATCTAACCGAAACTTGCGCGTGGTAGAGCTACAATGAGTTTGAGCGAGCAGTTCGCTGAATAATCGCTGGGTTAATGCATATTCGTATTCCTCGCTCGTCTTCGAAAGGTAACGATTGTTTCACGTCGTGCGTTTTGGTTCGATCGGTTATCGATCAAAGACTGTATTATTTGTCCGTGCGTTAGAACAAAGAGAACTTGTGAGAGAGAGAAAGAGAGAGATGGATGGGAATGCATCGAGCATCGAAATGCAGCGATACGCGTGCACTTGACAACGGGAGGCTGCAACGAACGCATCTCACCTTCTCCTCCTCCTCTGGCTCTTCTTCGATCCTCTCGTCATATCGCGAACGATATCACCGAGAATTCCTCCGGAATATGCGGTCATGGGGATCGCGGTTCCGAACGGCGTCGACCGATCGACGAACGTATTTCGCTAGAAAGCTTTGGACTCGTTGCTGGGTGCAGTCGCTGGGTGCAGTCGCTGGGTGCAGTCGTCGGATGCACCGCCGCGTTTCGTTCGACTTGCAAATCCCCCAAGTACATTGTTTCCCGTGGCATGCGCCACACCGGGAACAATCGGTTCCATGAATACGAGAATTAGCGATTCCCTGTCCTCTAACGGACCTTTCCAAACCATTTCGATAATTTGAAATTTATTTAAAAGCGGTTTAATTTACATAGTCGAAATGCTTCCCTACTTCATGTTCGAGGAAAAAGCTTTTCGTATAAAGTGGAAATATTGTATGAAATCAGCGAAAAGTGGTGAGAAGGAGAAGCAAACTGTACATGAAATCCGATATCCAATCTGCGTTTCTCCTAACGATCCTGTCCGACGCGAGAGCTGCAGAGAGACGCGTAAAACAGCGGACGGCTGGACGAGCGCCAACTTGGAAATAAAAATCGCCGATTCCGTTCGTTAACGTTATCGACATTTTTATGTTCGCTTGCTTTCTTTCTTTTCCTCTTTTCCTCTTTTTCGTTTTACGGCGAAAAAATCAGTGAGATGTCCGGAGATTTTCTGGCCGCGATGTGTCCTTGAATGACAACTTGACGTTTTACCGTAGAATAAAAAGATATATACATCTATATACTTCTTTACTCTCTAACCGATACGACAATAGTGAAATTCAATTTGATAAGTTTTAAAAGTGTTTTACGATTTTGAACGCGTATTAATCCGTTGTTTTTGTATGTATCTATTATTGATCAAAGACTCCGAAAAGACCAAAGTAAAACAAAGGAGTAAAGAAGTTTCTTTGCAGAGGGGAAGGAAGATCAGGAGTTTTCAAGGAAACGAACGGAAAGATGGTGGACTCGGCGACAGCGACCGACTATTTTCAGCTATTCCGAATCCATTACCGTGGTTCCATCCTTCTGTGCCCGAAGTCGACTACGAAGCGATGCATCATCCGTAAGTGAAGCCACGGGCCGACGATCGTACTTTCTCCCTCTAGCTCTTTTTCCATTGAGATCTTCCTTTCCCTTCCAGAACAAGCTCAAGCTAGGCGGTAGAACGACCATCTTCGCGAACAGGAGTCTCGCAGACTTATAAATCAAAGCTCACGAACAAATCGCTACGGAGATCCCGTGGTGGTTGGTTCTGAGTACTTCTTCTTCTTCTTCTTCTTCTTATTCCATTCTCAACTTTTCTTTTTTTTCCTTTTTTCTCTTTTTTTCCTTTCTTCTTTTCTTTTCTTTCCTCCTCCTCCTCCTCCTTCCCTTCCCTTCTTCCTTTATTCTTCCTACTGCGCTTTTGAAAACATTTCATAGCTTTTTTCAAAATTCCTTATACCTATTGAGAGATGGATATCTATCTATTAAAATCAATTCAAATTTCGTCAAAGTAAAAAAGATCGAAGCTTTGGAAATCGATTAGAAAGCATACTCCGTAAAGAATCGAGCAGAACTCTTGCGCAATTTTCGAAGACGTATTAGTTTGGAAATAAGATACGACCCTTCGCGAGATTTTCCTCTCACAGTTATGAACGGCTTCCTCTAAAGGAGGACACGCTATGCCAAACGCGCTCAGCTTGTCAGATGTCAAAACTTTAGGAACGCTGAAGCGTTGAACTTGACGAAGTGCTAGCGACGTTATACGTGTGTACTCGTGCGCGAGCTAGGTCGAACAAGTTGAAACTTAAGGGACTATAATCGGAGACAACTTCGTGCTTTGCCCTTCACTCATCCCAACCCTCCTCTCTTCGTCCTCTAAATAGTTTCCATAGCTTATTCTTTGTCGCACCATATTTTCACATTTGATAATTTACCTCTACCTCTTTTCGTATTCAATGAATTTATTCGTTGGCAATATTTACCGGTAAACTGTTGAATTTCGTTCCAAAATATCGAACGATATTTTTACGTTAAGCTAATCTTAGAAAAAAAAGAAAAAAGATTGTGCGAATAATTCGGTTATTAAGTAAAATTGATGACGCTACTTTGGTTAATTGAGGCGGGTAGTTATCATATGAAGATGATGAGAAGTAAGCTACTACATAGTTGATTAATGACGAACGTGCCAACTGTATATCCGTCGCTTCAGCTTTCGTAAACAGCGGAGTTCCGTTTCTATTAACGCATTATTATAACTCACAGATATGCGAGGGAAATTCGAAAGCTCGTGCACGTGCGCGCATAAGCCTAACTTTTCATCATAGAACAATTTGGTGATTAAAGAATCGATGCTCGCTTATGTCAAACGTGCACAAATACAATATAAAAGAGTATTCTTAGAAGAAGAAGAAGGAACAAGGCCAAGGAGGGGGGTTAGGAGAAGGAAATAGGCCTTCGTCAAGGAAAAAGGTTAATACTTGTTAGTTAGTACCTGTAGGAGGAGCTCTTTGACATCCGCGACTATTAGTAGAGGGAAAAGAGGGACGAAAAAGGATTCGAGTTCGATTCGCTTCTGTCAGCGCACTTTAACGCACTTTAACGCACGTACGATGCAACGCGCGGCGGTGGTGGTTCTTTCATCGTATCGAGGAGGGTGCCCATTGTCGAACGGAGGAAGAGAAATTGTAATTCAAGCAGGCAATACTCTCCGTGCGCCGAATAACGCCTCCTCTTCGTACGATGTGCCACTCTAAGAGGCTTTACTTTCTACAGGAAGGAAGAGAAGGAAACAGCGTGCAAGCGCGAGAGGAAGAGAGGAAGAGAGGAAAAGAGGAAGTAGGAAGAGAGAGAGAAAAAAGAATACGTGACGGTGCTAATGGAAAAACTTACTCAACGAGAAACTCTTTGGAGAAAGAGAGTTTTGTGGTGGTGGAGATTTTGTATAAAAGTCTGCGGGGAATCAAAAAAATAGGTAACTTTAGTCGTTCGATACTATAGTTGGATAGTCTTCCCTATCTTTTATTATTTCTTTCTCGGTTAGCACGAGCTAGCTAGCTAGCACAACGTCGTCGTCCCCCATCGCTCTTATTACCGTAAAAACGATTAACGATGGTCCTACGTATACAAGCTCGCTCATACAAGCGGCTTTCTTTGCCTTGAACTTTTCCATAGGCGTTCCAACGTTATTATATCGCGAGAAACGCAAATTTGATGACTCGGTTCTTCGTCGCGCATCAAAACCCAAAGACGTTTATCCAAAACCTCGGCAGTTTATACTTTATATGGTTTATGCGACGTTGCGCCGACAAAAGCTCGTAAATCCTTGAAATTGAGAGTGACTCAGGTGTCCGATACGTCACCTAGGTTCGTTGGATCCTCGCGAATGCTCCAGCTACGCGGACTGAATTCTGAGAGCAACGAGCCAAGGAAGTCGATACATCGACGTCTTTTTCTCCTGCCCCTCTTCCTTATTATTCGCCGTTCGTCTCGTTCGTCTCGTTCTTACTTCTCTACATCACTAGGATGTCTCCGTTTCGCTTCCTTTTTCATCCAGGAAGAAACGTGAAAGGAATCGAGTTATTTCCCCCACTGCAGATTTCAACCTATAAATAGAGGATATCTATCTATTCCTTAGCCTTTTACGATCGAGAGAAACCGGGAGGGACTTGGAACTGCTTCCAACCTACCTGTCGAATATCCTTTCCAACGTGTATTTTACGAGGACAAGATAAAAGCTTCCAATGACGTCCGCAAACAACGATCGACGAAAAAAAAGAAGCTCAAAATAACCTAGAGAGAGAGAGAGAGAGAGAGAGAGAGCAATGTGAAATTATAAAGAGGTCTAATTTTTCGAAATAATAGCTCGGCGATACGGTTTTCCTAATCTCGCGAGACTTACTACTCGATTCAAAAAAGAAACGAACGAGAAAGAAGGAAAACTCGAATCTACTCTCTCGTTAGACCCCTGAGACTTACTAAAGCAGCGCCTGGAGTTACCCTTACAATTGCTCGACGCGAGCGAATTGGTTGAAAATTTTTTAATTATCCGTTTCTCGGCGATGCGCGCGACCTTACTGCACAAACTCTGACCCAGTTACTCGACTTCCAACACCGATGTTTTTTTATTACCCAGTATGAAAAGAAAAATTTCAAATTAATTCGATTAATTAAAAGATGTCTCTCACTTTTTAGTAGTAGGTACTTTTATTTTATTTCTTCGTCGAATCATTTAACCCATCAATTTTCAACTACGATTAGAAAACTCGTGCCAGTGAAATAACAAATAACCGAATTCGAACGAGTTCGCATATTTGTATTTTCGTTGCATATAAAATCACCGCATTAAAACAACTCGCACCTAGGCTGACAAACGATTGTTCCATTTAAACCCATTGCTCACGGTTAAATAAGAGATCAATTTTTAATCTTTCGTATATGAAAGCGTACTAATAGATTCGCCCTAGGGAGTTGCTTATTTTTCAAACAATACGAACAATATGATCATCTTTTTTATCGATCTTTTTTATCGATCGCGCGCGATTTTATTATAATATCTCTTTGACATAGATTTTCGTTTATTCTACGAGCTCGTTATCGCGTTTGATGAAATTTGTATTTGCGGTAACGAGATGACGTTCGAACAAAAAGATCGGATGACACGTATGTACATGTACGATATTATATTATATCTAGGGTAAAAAAAAAAGAAAGAAAGAAAAGGGTATTATTTGCGATAGCTGGAGGCCATCGTACGTCGTGGTAAGTAATTCGAATCGGACTATCTTGGAAACTATCTTCACGGTAATTCTCTACCTCCCTCCCACCCTCCTTCCAACGGGTTGGACAGGCTGCAGCTTGAGCAATCTGTCTGCTGTTCCTTCCGGACTAAGTATGGCCGACGAAGTTTGCACACAAGATTAGGCGGTGCACGGACTTCGGTCGTTTGATTTGAGGAGCATTGCCACCGGTTTCACGCTTTAAGGACGGATAATAATAGCGCGAAAGGGCAACTGGCGAGTAGATTAGCAACGGAAACTAGACTTCGAGCGAGAATCTCGCGACAAACTCTGAATCGAGCAGAACGTATGACATTTAACGTCTTCCTTTCATTCGATTCTAATCGATACTGATCAAAATAATTATAACAATATTATTCGACAAATTGAATTCACGTAGGTATAGAATACGGAATAGGATAAAAAGCTTTTCGTTATTTTCAAGAATTACAAATGAAATTCGATATTTGTGAAATAACTAATTAAATGAAATCGTTTGAATTAAACGCTTGTACATACCTCGCGATGCATCAATTATTATAAATAAAAGTATTTTAATCGTTATCGAATAGATTCGCGGAATCATTGTAAAATGTTCAAGAGAATTTGTACAAATATTTAATCTTATTCGAAATGATAATATTTAGCGAAGAAACTAGATAAAATAATATTCACTCGAAGGTGCTATTGTTTAAAATGCTAAAACGTGCCCCCAAAGTTTCGTTCGATTTGTACGAAGCAACGCTTTCGAAAGAGAACATTGCGTTTCCCTTGTTATCGCAATATATGCAATATGCGTTATATGCAATGTGCAACAATGCCACTGCCTCGAGATACTTGCTCGTACCTTTTCGATAAGAATTACGCTATCTAGTCTGACCGTTCGCGTGAAAGCTCCACTCGAATAGATGAATCACGCGATGACTCGAGCGATGATTCACGCGATGCCGCACTTTTCCAGCCGCGCAAATTCGCCGAAGGTACTCTGGGGCAAACCTTTCCAAACGATCGTATTTCTAATTTCAGTCTAGCGTGCATTTTGAAAGAAAGAAGAAATAAAGAGATCTTCGAAAGATCTTACAAAACATATTCGCATATTTCTTCAACGCAAAATGGATCAAAACTATAGTAGCTGCAATAAACAACACGGATCGATATTAAAACTCTAAATATAATTTAACGTGATCATAACTACATATATTTTACGCGTCAGAGAGCGTCTTCTTTATTGCGAGGATAAACGCGTAGGTTTAGCAATATTATTAGCTATTTTATCAACAAGAAACTATTTTCATTGATTACTATATCTCAAAGGGAATACAAAATGATGTTAGGAAAAAGGAAAAAAAAAAGAACAAGAGAGAGAGAGATTCTTTGAAATCTATGAAGAGGTTATGAAATCCTAAGCAGCTGTTCGCCGAATCGTTTTCCCGACGGTTCTCTAGATTTTCGCTTTGCGAGAACGCAGCAAAGAAAATGTGTGAGTCGCTGGGGAAACATCGAGCTCGATAGCGACTTTCATCGCATCCCCGGCACTTATCCTGTAACGGACCCACTCTTCTTCAACCTCTTCCTCTTATTTTACTTCTTTTTCTTCTCTTTCCTTTCCGTTAAGCTTTACTCTGTCCCTTTTTTTCATGCCTCCCACCTATTCCGCAACTGATTTTCTTACAATAACAGGCGGGTAACAACGTTTCAAGTCTATCATAACTTTGATCGCATTTGTGGAATCCTCTAGCATAATCTCACTTCCTCCCCTTCATTCTCTCTCTCTCTCTCTCATTTGGCTGAACGTTTACATTGTACTTCATAGCAAGAGAGAAGAAAACACGGTCGAACGTAAAGTCTTGCTAAGATTGAACTAAGGAACACGATCCTTTAAAGTTGCACACCGGTCATGCGGAAATTGCGTATTTACCATCCTTCTCGAAGTGACTTACTTTTGTTAAGAAATACCGAGGGAGGCCGACGAAAACCGCTTTGTTGAACATCCTGCTGATTTTACCTCTTTCTTTCCTTACCTTCAAATATCGAAATAGAACAGAAAAGAAAATAAGAAAAATAATTGACTAAATAACTAATAACTAATAATTTTCGAATCATAGAAAGTGCAATCAATTCGAGAGGGAGTCGTCGACTGAAAAAACGCGAAATTTTACTTGATTATCTATGAACGAAAACCAGCTGAGATATTTTAGATATTGCTTGAAAAATCCTACAAAATATCAATCTATGAATTTATATGAGCCACCAAGTGTAAAGGGGGTCTTAAAGGACACGAAAAAGGAGGAAAAAAACAATGTTGAAAAAGGTAGATCGTAAGGAAATTCTCAAACGAATATTTCCCATGTTCATCGATTGATTTCTCAACCGTTGGCTTCGAAGGATTTGGAATAAAGCCAGAATGGTCGCATTGAAACATTATCATAAGAACGATTCTGAAATACTGCGTTACAGGTTTACCCGCTTTCTTTTTTTTTTTCCTCCTTTTTCTAAATCCCCATGTACAAATATTACGGATATATCTACGTGTCCTTTTTTCCCTTCACTTCCCTTAGATCCCTACAGCCCAAATGTTCACGCTCTCATGGGTGTCGTAGAGAAGGGAAAGGTCCATGTGCGTTGCAGTTTATGGCATATGACTTTGGTGAAAGTTTCATGAATCGTGCATGCCTTCCTCTCAGCGACAGGCAACACCGAACTTGCCTCCCACAGGTAACAGACTAAAAATCCAACTAAATAAAACAGAAGATTTTAAAGCGAAGCGACGATTATAACTAGTATTGTATTCTACGCGGATATCACGTAAACATAATTATAATAAACATAATGTGAAATATATATCAAATATTTAACCAATTTCGACGTACATAGACGTATCAATTCATAACGAATTCTCTACTACTTTCATTTTTTCATAATCACATGTTTCTACGATCAGAAAAGAAATTAGAAACAAAAAAAAAAAAGAAAACGGAGAAAAATCCAAAACCAAAAAGTAAAAGAAAATAATAGTTACAATTTGTAAGGATTAAAGAATAAACGAAGAAGAAAAATTTCGAATGGACTAATTAAATATGACGAGGTCGTATCTTTATAACGACACGCCCTACTCAAATTTCTTCCTCTCTTATTAAACTTACAGTCTTTTTCCACGCTTTCAAATCGAATAATAATACACGATGATGAACTTGCCACGTTCCCGTGCTCACGAAAGTTTAGTTTTAACACTCGTTGATTATTCTATAGTTCATTATTATGATACTCGTTTAATTGTGCACTCATTATAGGTCTAACCTATAGTGACTTATTACGTTGACTACCACCACCCCTGTGCTTCGTATTTTCAGCCACGCCAGCGTCTGCTTCCAACCGATAATTAAAAGCTTTGCAACTATCTTCTACTCTTCTTTACCTTCTTCCTCCTTTTCTATCTTATTATTCTTTTATCTGTCTCTCGCCCTTTTTTACTCCTCTTATGTTTCACTCCCTCTTCAACTCTTGAATTCGCTCGTAGACTGTTTATAAGCGAGCAAGAAAAAAGGATATGTATATAGTATTAAGATAAGGGTAAACAAAAAATGAAAAGAAAGAGGAAGAGAGAGAGAGAGAGAGAAAGCCATAGCAAAAAGGAAAACGCGGAAGCTCATTAGCGCAGCATTAGACGCGAATGCGATCGCTTTCTAGCATGCTTGCAATTAACGCGAATCTCTATAAATGAAAACGATGATGGCACTTTTCAAAATCGCCTCTTTCACGATGAAAATCGATCGAAAGTCGATCGAAATTCGCTCTTTTTTCAAGCATATCGATCGACGGAATTGCATTCATTGATTATTGGATTGCGAATTTCGCAATTAAACAGCAATAGAAATGTGGACAACAACAACAAATTCTCCAATAGGGAGACTAGGATTTTTTACATCTTCCTCCCTCTTTCTTTTTCATTATTAATAATAGGCCTTTTTCTTCTAATCGTTAGATAGATCATATGTTTTCCGTACGATCCTAATGACTGCAAATAACAGATGGTTCTTTGCTATTACTATTGGTTCGTAAAATAAAAGAAATTCTAATGATTTACACTTCAACGGATAATCGATTTCGTTTAATCGTTTAAAATCGTTTGAGTAGCGCAAAATGTTCAAGCTGATCGCGACGTTTACATTTCATGCCAAAAAGTTCATGCCAAACGTTGGATCGCGTTGCGCAATTGACGGGTGGGGTGCACTTTGATGCACTTTGGCGTGTGTTCCATCAAAATCTATTCAAACGAGCAGTACCACAACGCGTGTCATTTTTCGACTAAATTATTTCAAAGATCTTCGTTATTCGAACGATTAATTAACACATTAACATTTCCAATAGCTGCTTCTTTTTATTTCCCTATTTCTTATTATCAAATTTTATTATAGAAATGCGTCGTGTTAAATAATCTCTGACGATTCCTATGTATTCCTATTTTTCTGTACAATAGATAATTACGCGTGATAATAATCAAAATAAAACCTATCGTTTACACGTATTGATCCTATTTATTTTTATGCATTTATCAAAAAAAAAAAAGAAGGTCCCTAAAAATTGTCTTAGTTTTCTTTTTTTTTAATGAATTTAACGAAAAATTGTTGTTACTTAATCGAATTATTAAACGGAAAAACAAATTTAAAAAAATATATATAGATCTGAGGGAATAGATGTCGCAGTTATTCCGATTTGATAAAGTACTTCGTTATTATCTCCGGGCCGAATATTTCTCTGAAAATGTATATTACAGGGTGAAATGAAATCGAAGAAAGAGGATGATTAGCAAAAGGAAGAAGGTAACTGCGATATAAACTATACGAGAACGAACGATGTTCAAAGAAGACAAAATTAATAAAAAGCCAGAGTAAAAGGTAGAAAATAAAACACATATCTACCAATATGTTTTTCGATTATATTTTCAAAATTCGTATTTGAAATTTGGAATATCCGTATGTATTATATATAGATTTTTTAAACTATAAATTTATATTTGAATAACATAAAAAGTATAATAAATGAAGTTAAAAATTTCTAATATTGATTTTGTATTCATTGAAACTGATCTTTTCCTTCTCTCATTTTATCTTCTTCTTCTTTCTGCGCACTTCTCTCATTATTTCATACTTTATTGCAAGTTTTAATTTTATTATCTTTAACCGATCAAAGTTTCGCTCGAAAATGTATTCTATCTTGTAGGGCTCGATAATCGAGGCACTCGAAGTTTAATAAAATAATGTCAGCTCCCTTAGCCCTCCCCTCCTGACCCTTCGTACACTATCCCTTTTTCGTAGAATTTTCTAAAAGAAGTAATTACCACCTGTCCGAGAAAAACAACGATTCTCGTACGTTCACTGTTTGTAAGATAACGGTCTAATTTAAACTGGCGCCTTGCAATAGAGAGAGAGGGAGAGAGAAAGGGGGGGAGGGGGAGAGTGAGGTAGAAGAAACGATTCGAAAGCAAACGGTAAGAGAAGGAGAAAGAGAAGGAGGTAACGCGCGCTTGGAACGACAGGCGCTCTCGGCTCTTGGAAAGGAATCGTGCTCGAGATACGAGCTTATCGCAAAGGCAATTCATTTCCTCGTTTTCAGAAGTAGCTGACTCGGTTGCGTATGCATTACGCGCTGTCCGTTTATTTACTTCCAAAGCATCTCTCTAGTTTTCTCTTCTTTCCAACTTCAAACATCATTGATGAGAAAAGTGAGAGAGAAAGAGGGCAGGATAGATGCCAAAAGGAGAATTAATAATCCATGCTATATCCTAGAATATGCATCTTTAATGATTTCTCTTCTAACGGCTAAGAGAAAATATTTCATGACCGTCGGTAAACCAAGCTTGTTATAAATGAGAAATCAACCGGTCCCTTCATTTGCGATAAACGTTACGCGGGAAGAGTACAGAAATATTTGATTCCTTCTTTTTTTTTTTTCTTTTTCTATTCCCTAGGAATTTCATTAAAGTCGAAAAACTCGTTACGCGATATTAATATCAGAACGTGTAAGCTAGTTTTGGCGTTATTTAAAAATAAGTTAACTTTTATCGAGTTGCGAGGAAGGAAGTTGAAATTTTGTTGTTATCATCGATATTGGTAATGACGGTTTGAGAAGGAAATAACATCGGAGAGAAATCGATGGCACTCCCGATGGCACTCGCGATGGCACTCGCGAATAACGACGAGCAAATGGCGCGCATACCGATCGCTATTATTACATCATAGGGATTTCAGAGTCACGATCGTAGGACGATTCATTAATAGAATAATTGCATTTCTCTAATCACGTTTGGAAGCAGATACCGTCGGTCGGTCGGTCGGTCGGTCGGTCGGTCGGTCGATCGGTCGGTCGGTCGGTCCCTTCGGACAAGATCTACCAATGCGTTTCGACGGATTGTAATAGTACTTCACGAAGGTGAACCAAATCATACTGAACATCGCTATATCATCCGTTTCAATAGTTTGCCTATAATCATCAAAGCCATATTTCGTATCGCTTTACTTTATCGTCCGAAAATTTGATGCGTCGTCTGTCAAATAGTATACCGATTTTCATCGGATTTCATTTCATTTGTAATTAATAAAATGTAATTATTAAACACCGGATATGTAACCGTTATTTGTACATTTGGCCACTTTTACTCCCTCGTAATTATTTCTTTTAAATATTATATTTTCTGTACGCTGCCTTTTTTATAATATCCATGCGTATACAAATATTTCTATATTTGTCCAGTTTCATTAAAAACATCAAATATTTTTTCGATCATCAAAGATACTAGGTTGTTATTTTACATCCCCATGTAGAAATAATATTTACTTTAACAAAATCGCTATTAATCGTAGAAACTTATCGTCTCGAACATAAAAGTTCTTTCGTTTGAGCGAAAATAAAAGGAAAACAAAAAAGAAGGAAGAAAGAAGAAAGAAGAAAGAGAAACGGATCGGTAGGCAAACGAATTATACGAGTTCTTGGTTTAATTTCGATTCGACTTTTGCGAGTGTAACGGCGAATGGGAGACACCTGTTATTCGAGCGAATGATATTTAAGCGAGAGTTAAGCGGTTTTCTCGTTAACAAAAAATGCGCGTTAAGAAATCAAGATGTTATTCGTAAATTTGTCGGAGGAATGATGCAAAGGAAAAATCAATTGGAAGCATTTTACGATTACTCTATATACCCTTGGAGACAAAAAATAGCGGGAAGAAGAGAAAGGAAAAAGTCAGATAGGCGTGCGAACGAATTCGTAGGATGCGCGGACATGCGGCCGAGGAAAATATAAATCTGAAATTATAAAGCAATTTCATGAAAATCACAAGAAAACTCACGAGAGAGAATATTAGTCGTCGTCGTCGTCGTCGTCGTCGTCGGAAGGGCTGCAGACGGCGTTTGTATGTGTACATTTGGGTGGACGTGTTTAAGTTAGACGCGAAAGAGAGGGTAGAAGGGGAGAAAAGAGATAGGAAGGTAAGGGAGAGGTTTCAGGGGGAGAGGGAGTAGTCTTGCTCTCGGTAAAGTATTGCAAACGGGGTCCGCCGCTTGTCTTAATCGTGCATTACTCTTTCCTCGCCCTAGGGCCGCTTTTTTCTTTTATTCTTTTCGCAACTTCCGCAACGATTATGCGAAGATACGAGAGAAGTAAAATATGTACGACAGTTGGAATCGATTTTCCTTATGATAAAACGCGTACAGTACGAGCTTTTGGACTATGAAACGACGCTCCGTTACTTTGCATATTAATCTCTTTTGGCTATGCTCGATGTCTTTTTCTCTGATATTCTTTTTATTCTCCTCTCTCCTTGGTATCCTTCGCACCGAATATATTTATTGCGATGAAGAAGTATACGCGAAACGCGATTCGTCGGCACGAAATATATTTTCGGAGCAGTCATGTATCGCGCGCGGCGATCTTTAAATTCCGATTAATCTTCCTTTTCCTCGATTAAATAACAAGTATTCTGATTTTCATTAATAAAAATACTTTTTCACGAAAGATTTATGCGTGTTTTTTCAATGCATACTCGATCGAAAATCTTACAATCATAAATATAAAAGAAATATAAAGATAACAAAAATCACAGAACGACTTAAATGTGCAAATTCTTAGCTTTCAGCGATTTTAATCTCTTTATATTTGTCGAGAACCGACGTATATCTGTGCTATTTCAGCCACCTTTTTTTAACAACCAACCGTATTAATAATTCATGTTAGTGCAGCATTGAATTCAAGTGCGGTGTAATCACGGATAAATTATATTCAAGAGAGCAAAGGTTATAAGAAGAATTGAGGAGTCCTCCGTGGAATCCGCAATCATATCCTGAAATCAAATAAAATGAAAATTAAATTAAAACAATTCTTGATTTATCTCTGTTGAACTTGTAAAAATATAGAAATTATTTGAAAAGGTACCTAGTAGATGCACTGTAATCGATCTTCTGAAAAAAAAAGAAAAAAAAAAAAGTAAATTATGAATTTCAAACAAACAACAATAAATTTTAGACTACTTTCTGCTACCTGTAAATGTATAAAAGTTATTAAAAAACATTATAAGGTAATTAGTTTCTATAGATGAAATGGATACAAGGAAACAAGGAAAAGAGTAAAAGAATATGGTATTAATTGGGAAGTTAAAAGAAACTAATTACAATTATAATGTTTATGGTAAGCGGTCTTTGGCTAGATTTTACTTGCAATGGAATGCATAACATATAAAATATGTTAAACATTATACTGTAAGTAAAATACCATTGCCCAGGTCTAACCACGAGGAGGTAACCGCTTCTGAAGACCCGGGATGTGCATCCTGAAGATGACCCCATCCGAATTAAATTGAAACCAAAGAAAAACCAAAGAAAAACCAAAGAAAATGAAAGCCCCGAGAATGGCCAACATATTATACATTATCCATCGCAATAAAACATAAAAATAAACTTTGAAACTATACTTTAGACATTTCTTTCACAAATTTGAACCACCTAACATGGTCTTTTTTTTAAACATTATATCGTCTTCTATTAGAATACCTTCAACTTGCGTATACTGAAATGATCAGCAAAGATTGTAATATCATAATATTAATTTAACTATGATGAAAATATGGGACAGACATTATTCAAGGTTTCCACTCTATTTTCTCAAATTACGATGCTACAGTACTCCTAAAATCACAGTAATGGCATAATGTATTTTATCTTTATAGCGTTGGTGTTATCAATTAGCAACATCCTGTTAATTAGTAAAGTTCAGTTGGTGACAGGTTCTCCTACTTGTCGGTGAATATCTAAACTTACTGAGAACTTCGTTACTCTAGTTTGGGCGTTTATTACCTCAATTTGACATCTTACCATTGTAAGAGGAAGAAAGAGAGATAGAATACATGTGTGAGAAAGAGAAAGAAATGAACAGTCGGACGTTATTACAACCGTTCGTTGAATAAACCATTAACCAGCTATTCATTACTTTTTCATATACTTCAATTCTAAAATAAGAAAGCATGGTAAGAAAATATTAATGAAATATTGATCTGAATATAATTTACAAGGAAATAAAATAATAGATGGATCTGATGTATACTCATATCAGATAGATAAGTACTGTTGGCGAATGCCAACGATGAGAGGAGCGATGAAGACCCGACCTCGACTCGAGTTTAATCAGAATTGCATTTGCAGTTCCAGCTTCATATCGGCATCGATTTGAGTTGAAAAAATTTGGTCTTGAAAATAAGGAGCGTGTATTTTTTCGTAAAAATCACCAAGAAGTAAAAAGCGCGCGAACTGTTAAAGCGCAGACGCGAGCAAAGTGCTGCCGTCTCCGGTAAGGCGATAGGTCGCGGCGTTTACGATAATCGCCGGGAAACGAATAGTATTTTCAAATAAAATATATGTAAACCGAGAGAGAGAATGGCTAGCAGTGACATTTTGACCACGTCGGATAAGTTTACCTTTTATCTACGTACTCATTCTTGCTCGATTTTCTACAAATTAAGCGAACTACTCGTCGTCCCTTCGTCCACTTTTTATTTGTTTTCTTCCCTCCGTGAGATTTTCAAGAGGACAAATTTTCTAACAATTTCGATGATTCCTTCCGTGCATATGCGTTCACGAATAAGTCTCGAGATCCACGCGACGTGATTCTTCCTTCTCGCGCGTTCTCTCGAAAAAGATTTCGGATTATCAAGGAAAATTTACGGCGGATGGGAACTGCAAACTTGCTTCGAGCCAAATAGATTTGGCTCGGGGACGATCGTAATTCTAAAACTCGGGGATCCTCGAATTTATCGAGCTGGGATTTTGACGAAATTCATCTTTAATGAAAAATAAATACAGCGGCAATTTTGTTAAATGTTACATATTTCTGTGTCAAGCCGGTACTCTTTGTATTTTCTTTTATAATTAAATTTGTAAATTGAAGTTTGATGAAACTAAATAAAATCGAATTTACAATACATGGCCGTTCGTGCGCTAACGAATTAGACATTTTTCAGAAAAAGGAGCCTCGAGTAACACGAGCATCGAACAACTAAATTCGTTAAGGTTGTACGACGTGCTACGTTGTAATTGAGTTTATCTTTCGTTGGTGCACCAACGTAGCAGAATTTTATGAGGACGGATCGTTATAGTACGTCACAATATCGAGCTTAGTATTTGTATACCTTAACAACCCGGGTAAAGAGCACTTTTGAGGTTGTGCAAGATTCTAATGAGAGATGATATACACTCGATTGCAAAGCTTCCCCCTTAACGTTTCTCAGATATTTATTCCTACCGAGCGATCGGATTCCACAAATCGCTTCGAAATAATTGCCAATATTTTCATCTCGTTATGTACATATACATATGTACATATGCTCCGAGCTCAATTCTTTTCGTTGAAATTAATGGCACGTGCTCTTACGAGAACAAAACTGTCGATGCGACTAATTTCATTTCCTTTTGGCAGTTTCGTGCTTCGAAACCAAAGTCCCACGCGAGGATGACAAAATAAATAAAAGTAGTTATATATATACGTAGATACACACATATACATACGAGTTATATTGCCCGTGTATATACTATGATGATATTTTCTGTGTGTGTTCATCTGTGTTATATAATAATACGTATATATGTTATGGGATGTATAATGTATGACATATGCAAGACAATCCGCAACGGTACGTTTGCCTGCATAGACAACGTATCAGCAGATTGTTACAAGAATTACAGAAGAATCCTACTACACAAGATAATATCATTTTTATATACCCTCCCTCTCTCTCTCTCTCTCTCTCTCTCTCTCTCTCTCTTTTTTCGTCATCTTACGGAATAACCAAGGAAATATATCTTATACCTTATACCTTCTCAAATATCTTGAACATCGTTGGTAAAATGAAAGAGTTCGGCTTATATATCTATTCGAAAGCTATCGACATTCTCTTGGATTCGTTTACTCCTAAATAAAAGAAACTATAGAAATAACTATCGCAATGAAATTTTCCTAATGTTTTAATATAGAAAAAATCAGAGAAATAATTTCATTAAAATATTATTTTTTGTTGACAAACGAAATAATAGGACTATCGAAATGAAACATCGAATCTACGTATACGCATTTACAAAATATTTATCAACATCCGTTTATCGTTTCAATTAGTTTGGAAAATGTTGAAAAGAAATTCTTGCCTGTGTATATGCCTGTAAGTATATTATATCCGTATAAAGAGAAATCGAAACCTCTCGATTTGCTAGAGATGAGCCTTAACACCGTGGCACTTAACACCATCGACATTCACAGTGGTACTATTGCACTTTAGGCTGTCAAAGACCAGCGCTCTAAGGGCATGACGCATAACGAGGCCTAATAGCGAAATGACCCTAATTGACTGATTGATTAATGACAAGGCACTGACTGCATATTCCCCTCTGATTGGAGAATTCAAAGGGATGAAATCGCGCTTCTATATGTATAGGGATACTAGCTGTTTAAATCATCTGATCCAAGTACCGAACAATCCGTCCATCTATGTAATAATAATAAACGAAATATATATAGAACGTCGTAGTCGAGTAGATGATACAACTGGACAAAGAATCTATCTACATGATCCTACATGTCAAAATAAATCGATCGAAATAAGTAATATTTTTTCGTTTACAAAATTTCAAATTTAAATTTTAAATTGAAACCTTAATTAATCTCTGTTCTATCTTTTAGATAGTTTGAGAATTTGAAAATCGTTGTCGATAATACTCGACTGCTGCTGAGTCCATATGATATAGAAGGAAAAAGTAATACATCTTAAAACCGTACGCGTATTTCAGGGAATTATATTGAAAAACAAAGCCTCGAATAAAAAGACGTAACACATTTTTCGACTTAGACGGAAAGAATTGTTACGTCGTCGTTTGTATATTTAACAATTTACCAAATTACTACTGTTCTATGGAAGAGTAAAACTTATTCGAATAAAAAAGTTAAAGGAGCTTCGGGCCATTCGTAATTTTCTAAATAAATCACATAAGTAATTACGCTCGAAGTCGAAACTTTTTCACCATTGGCGCGCGGAGACATTCTTCTTTCTTTATTACTTTTAACGAACCTTCCAGATGTATTTAAAAAGTTCATTCGCGAATTGATCTCCACGGGAATCTGTCCTCTAATAAATGAAGCATAGAGTAAAGAGTTCGAGGTCCATCTCATTAGTAAATTGCACCGTCAAAAATGATATACCACGTTTGTTTGTTAGCCTGTTCATTGGTGCACGTTTGGCGAGTCATTCTTTCTCTACGTTGATTATATGGAGCCTACCGATCGATCGGCCGATCGAACGAACGATATTTACCGAAATGGTTTAATTGAATTGGACGGCAAAACCCTATTACATAAATTGCCAATAATATTTAATAAGCTTGAAGCATTTTCATCGCTTATAGATATTTAACGTATATAATATATATATATATATTATGCATAGCACTTTGTTTTATAATAATTATGAATTAAATTGAATGGCTATATAATTTTAATCTAAAACTTTGCAATCCTTAATCGTCTACCATGTATAGAATATATCGAATACAGAAACGAGCCGTAAGTAATTAAAAACTAGTAAAGCTTTGAGGGTTTCTAATGTTGCCCTCGCGATCTTCCTACAATGATGCGAGTACTACAAGTTTTAGTTACAAGAAACTTCTGCTGATCTAGTACATCCTTTTTCTGTCATCATCCGAGGAGGACCAAATTCCTTTACCTTTTATCCATCAGGATTAGAAGATCCTGCTGGAACTCCAGCTCCCTATTTTAAATTAAACCGAGGATTAAGCCGAAATTAGCCTTCTTAATTCAATTCAAATCCCCTTGGGGCCATAGCCGTCTCGCCACAGCATCTTCTTACCGATTCTTAAGTGCCCCAAACCATTCCTTTTTCCTCTCTTTTCTTATCATTCTTCCTTTCTTCTGTTTATTCTTCATCTTCAACTCGGTGTATTAAAAGCATTGAAAAATAGTTAAATAATCGTAATCGACGATTATTATAGTTCAATTTCATTTCTCCGAAGAAAAAATATTCAATAACCGATTTAACTCTCAATCTTCTTAATATTTTGATCACTCCTGCGAGTTATTTATCTCGATAATTCTCCCTCGTGAAATTAAAATGAAACCGTTACAAACTTTTATCATTTTTTGTTAGTAGAATATTATTATTAAGATTACATTTCTGCTAATAAGAAATACCACAAAATGCGGTTTATAAGTAACATCATTATTTATTTATGTAAGAGTTAGAATTCTCGATGATTATGTTTTACGTCGATTTAACGGATCAAAGAAAAATTACATTAAAGGAAAAAGTGAAGAATCGGTTGATTAAAAATATGAGAATTTCTTTTGCATGTTATTTCTAGAAGAAGGAAAGGCCAATAGATTTTCACACGAAGGAAACACTCTTTGGAAATCTTAGCGATACTCGAAGTAGTCGTATCTTTTGGGTAAGAGCTCGAGCTCGATATTCGAATCGCCATCGTATTATTTTCGTGGCGAATCATAGAATTCTAGAGGCCGTGAAACATCCCCTCGAGTAGTTTGCCGTAGTGCACAGAGGATTCTTGTAAAACTTCTATCGGCGTTTGCGGAGTGAGCCAAATAACTTTCCCCCGGTGGCGACAACGACGACGACGACGACGACGACGACGACTACGACGAAGAGCTCGAGTTAGAGAAGGAAAATAGAGGAAAAAGAAGAGGAAGAGATGGATGAAAACGAGAAGGAGAAGGAGAAGGAAAAGGAGAAGAAAAATAAAAAGACAAGCTCGGTAGCTATTTCTGTGTATGCGCATATACCCTATAGGTGTCTGTTATGTGTGTGACTTTGTTAGAATAGGAAAGTCACTTCCGAGAAAACTAACTACCCACAGTCAAACTAAGATGAGAATTTAATCCGTAAAAGAAAGTTTTTTTAGATACTATTTGATAACACTTATCGAAATCATATGTGATTTTTTGTTTCGACGGGAAGAAAAAAATATGAAACACTTTGATATTTGTTTGATTTGAAAGTGTGAATAGTTAATAAATAAAGGTCGCAGGTTTAGCGATAAAGTGGATTAACGTAGTGACAGCTAATTAAAATTCGTCTAGATCGTTATTTCAATCGAATAATTAACTAAATAACCCATCGACGAAGTTGAAACCGCAGTAACTCGAGACTCGTGACACAAGCGTTGTGGCCGATGAAACGGCCGACGTTGTTCAACCGAGAACGCTTTCCAACGGTGCGTTACTTTCAAAGTCATACGTAGGAAAATTTGGTTTCGTTAATTGAAATGGCCCAATTGTCGAGGCTGCTGGAGGTCGAGCTAATCGATATGCGGCTTCCCTTCGGCCCCCCCCCTCGGCTTTCTCTTATCCTGCTGCTGAAACTTCAAATTATTTTGGTCGTTGCCAAATCTGAACGTAGATATAGGAAATAGGAGAAGAGGGACACGGACACACACACACACACAGAAGGAGACGACAAACATCCGGGCCACGTCACAGCATCACATTTTCAATGGAAATGTTACTACTTGGCCCTCTCTGATTAATACGCAAACATATCGATCGAAACTATTTGCAATATTAACCGTCATATTGCACATTATGTATTTGCTTACATATTGCCCTTCGATAAGGTTCTAAAAGGACTTACCCTGTTTACCGTTTCTCGATTGAACCTACTTCTCTCCTTTCAGTCATGCTACATTTGATGTATCGAAATGTAAAGCCGTCTAGTTTAGTTCAAACGTACCGCAATATCGTCTTTCATTATATCAGCAAGAAACATAATCGTTGTAGCTTTGCGAATACAGTTATTTCCTCGTTGAGATTCGATTGCGCGAGAATATTCGGGTATCTTTCCAAACATATATATGCATAAAGAAAGGTACTCTCAGTATTATCGACGAACGTAACAAACTCGAAAGTTTAGTCGAGCGAAAACCCTTCGAAACACGTCACATTGCGTGTCACAGGCTCCTTCAAATGGCACTTTAGTAACAATAAATAAGTAACGATATCCGATATGTGCATGCTCGAATTTGACACTCTCGTCCGTTCTATTCGTCCTATCCATTTCTGTAGTTATCCATGATAATTATAAACCGAGCTATTCAATTCCTAATTATTAATCAATGTTATTAATAATTGTATATTAAATAATGATTTTTCTTCAAAAGACTATACATATTTACAACATTTATACAAATTTTTACTAGACTTTTTCTTTTCGACTAAGTTTTTTCATTCCAATGGAGAATTAGGCATCAGAGAAAAACGATTTAATTTAATTTGAAAGCAACAGTCTTTAACGAAAACAAAGCTAGATTGTGAAATTTGGCAAATATAAACGTGATTCAATAGACAACTGCTCCGAAGGAAATATAATTGCAATTAAAAACGCAATTTGACGCTAATGTATTCGTCATTTAATGTACGATCGATGTCACTTTACTAATCGTTGGCTACAAACCGTCACTCTTCCACGCGAATTCTTCCAAGATACTAAATGAGCCTTTCAAAAGAAGATTAAAATGATTTTCATTTATATTTTATTATCGTTTCAATAACAGAACAGATATTTATCTCTCGATGTTTTTTTACCTAACTCCTATAACACACTAATAATATCCAAAGTTAATGAATTAATTAGAAAACGTGTCTAAATATTTATTTATGATCGAAAACAAGGGAAAGTTTCGCTAAAAAATTCGCTAAAAATTCGCTAAATGCTTGCTACGAATATTATAATCTAAGTTAAAGTAGGTGAGAACTTTAGATAATATGTCGACGCTTTGATCGATCTCATTGCGAACTCAAATACATCGCTAGATGGAAGTACGAGAAGCTCAGATATAGACACTGTGGCCCGTTCTTTGCACATGTATTATTCCAAACCACCTGAAAGCTTTTCGTTGTACAAAAGTGTACAAAAATCTCGAAAGCTTTCGTACAAATCGTAAGTCACTGTCCGGCTTCCATCTCGACGATCGACTTAACAAACGTGGTTTATCCATTGAAGGATTACTATTCCGTACTGAGGTGAATTGTGGATTTAAGTAGGTAGCTTTGAAGTAAGAAGGAAAAGCAAGGTAAATAACCCAAGAGCATTTCGAAATATAATCGGAAAAGTCCATCTTCGATGAGTTCCTATCAGAGAACGCAAAGGCATACGCAAAGACAAATCTTAAAGTAGAGATCAATGGGCGGAAATAGAGAGAGGTGATAGGGGATAGGCTCGCAATTATGCCATGATGGAGATGTAAGACACGAAGATGTAATTATTAGAAAGTCGTTCCAATCCATCGAATAGATACATTGTGAGAAAAATCAGGTTGACGTTTTCCCAGACGATATCGATCGTCCCTCTGAATTGGAAGGAATGAGTTGATAGATACATTTCCCTAAAGCGTTTTATACAAAAACTTGTCTCTTATAATATTATAATGAAATTAATAATGAAATGAATATCCTATCGAAGAGATATCGTTAAAAAAATATCGATAGAAATCGTAAGTATCATATACGTATTACGTGGAACGTAATCGACGTTAATCGTTTATGGAAAGTAACATGGAATCCTTAATTTGTCCCATATAGATTTTCAGCGAATTTTGTATAAATTACAGGACGCGGTGGTCATTTGACTACTTTGTGGTGGTAAAGTCAGTCATTCCCTCGACGTTAACCCGCAACCCATTGAATTTCTATCTCGTACTAATCTTTTAGACGACGACGACGACGACAACAGCCCACGGTACAAGACGAAAGGGAAAGCAATTTGTAGTTAACGTTCGATCGATCGATCGATCTTACGTCGATTCGAATCGCAAACGATTTAATGTGCTCGATGATATTACGGCTTCAAAATCTACCGTTAGGTCGGTAAACTGCCATTCAATTACCGATTTGGTAGAACATTGTTCGAAGATATCAAACGTAGACAGAGCAGCTGGACGGCTGTGAAACCGAGCGATCGAACATTACGCATCCGTTAACACGAGACTCCGAGTATGAAGCAGGCTTAATATCTGATTTATGCCTCCGTTAAGCTTCCGGTGCGTACATCGTAGATACACAGACACGTATCCTGTCTGTTGGAGTAAACGCTATGCTTTACTACGTCTGGTAGAGTCGATCCTTGGACTACGATGTAGTTGTTACGAAAGTTTTCTCTATGGATCTTGGATAGATCTTGGATAAATCCTTGGAGAATTGATAGTATCGGACAAGCAGGAAATCATTACAACACACTTACTAAATAAAAAGATATAAGAATAAAAAAGACCATGATCATTCTTTTTTCAATTGGTATACAGAAAATGATATATTCTAAAATAATAATAATAATAAGTTAAAAAATAAAAAATGTAGTGAAAATATATACGATATTGATAAGGAACCATGGATAGTCGAGCGTATAGAGCGTCTTCGCGTTCGCGTGAACACATTCTCTTGAGAAAGAAAGGTCGCGTCGAGAATCTTTTCAAACGAGCAAGACATCGTGACGGATGCCCGAAGTAGGAAAGTTCCTTTAAACTAAGCTCTTTTCTTCGAGACGTTTGCACAGCTGCGACACGATGTGTCCTCCCCTTCTTTTTCCTCGAAATAGCTATTTGTTGCCAGTACTAAATTTCAACGGTGTCAAGCTCTATTTATACGCTAAACATTTTCTCGGAATCGAGTTGAGTATAAAACGTTCGTGGGTGTGTGCGTATACATGCTCGTTAAGGTTTAGTCATTTTTAACAAGGAAAAGTAAAATACATCCAAATTGGTATGGGCGTGAAATCATTTAATCGAACGTACAAAATTGCACAATAATAACGATCAAACGTGTAAGTATGCTAGAGTAAAACAGAACGATGAATGCTTGGATGCGTCCATGTATTTTTTGCTGATAAATCGGTGGTTCGATTTTGACAGGAATTCATTGTAAAAATTTGCTAACAATTAAAGACGTATTTTACCAGCTGTCGTCATGTAAAGGTACACGAAGGGAAGTCGTCATATCGTTAAAATGAAAAATCGAATAGGGAAAGAAAAAGAATTCGTAGGCACGATCGTTTACGTGACCGTCTACAATCCGATGTCGCACTGATTAACTACGTGACGTGTGTTTAATGTTGCGATCACGCGCCTAATTAGGCCACAGTAACGGCTGCAGCCCTCGCGCGCAACCCTTCATCCTTGCTTCGTGCATTCGAGTCAGATTGCATCTTCGTATAGGTATATGAAACATTGTATCGCGAAAGTCGAGAAGCGAATGCAAATTCTCGCCTACAGAAGCCCGAGTCGACGAATGAGCTATAAGATGAAAGCAATTATATGACTTGCATGAGAGCATACGGCTTTTCCTACACGGAACGAATATGGAATTCCAGCCATGATTCAGCAAGCTAAATGGTACTTTAAAATCAGACTGCTAGGAAATACAATTCGCTATGATTATCTAACAAATAATTAATATTACGGAAGAGGAATATTACATTAAACTACGGAACAGTTAACTTGCGATCATATTTTAGATTCACTGATCGAACCGTAGACATACATCTATCATGTAGATTTAAAGAAAATCTATTTGATAAATGTAATTTTGTTCATTTGTTTATTTATCTTTTGTATCTTTACGTCAAACCTGCTCGTAAAAACACTAACATTTATAATTAACCGAGCAATTTCCCTCGGATTTTCCTATACGGAAAGAAAAAATAATAATAATTGTCACCAGCGAACCGTTAAAAATGCAAATTACTTTGTTCTGTAAACCGAGCGATAAAATCCGAATCCAATTAACAATTAAATCCTCAACGATGTTGTCGCGATAGAAAAGCGCGTGGTTAGAGAAGCATACGGTAAAGTGCATCATTCAAAAAACCGGACGTACGTGGCGACGACGATGCCATTCCACCACTGACGAGACATCGCGACGCCCAACACACAGCGCTTGCGTTCTACGCTTGTTTTTCAAACTTACGAACCTTCGAGTATTCTCTTTTTATCTTTCATACTTCATTTTTATATGCATAGGTGTATATTATATATAAATGCGTTGCATGGTAAGATAAACGTTATTCAAGCCCCCATCAGTTAAGACTCTTGAAAGGTTTGCCAATTTCAATCATTTCTTTCCTACCTTCGTCGTCTATGTTTCACAGGAAATTACCAAAGTTGGATAACTTCTGATCGAATATAATTTCTTTAATGAATATTCCTTGAGCGTGATAAAGCGATTTATTAGCTCGCTTCGAGCTTCGAGATAGCTTTCGCTTTCTTTCTCAAGTTTCACCTAAGACGATTCAACGTTCGATGTGATTTCACCGTGACGTACTTAATGAGCCGCACGTGTTTACCATGAAAATACAAATAATAATAAATCGATGCTTCTTGCGGTCCTTTTTATTTTGCGATGGCAGTTACGATAAATTGCAACATAGAATTACAACATTAAATATGACGAACACATATATTTTCTAAGGTTAATAACGAATGAAATTAGTTCGGGCCAAAATTTCCAAACTATTTAGAGTATATGCCAAAGTTTCTAATACCACGGCTGCTTGAACATTGTTAATCACGATCATTATTACATAGCAAGAAGTAAAATAATCAAGAGGAATTTTCCTACATCTTATTATTGCATCTCCTGTAAAAAGGTAAAGTAAGAAGAGGACGAGGAAGACGAGGAAGACGAGGAAGACGAGGAGGAGGAGGAGGAGGAGGAGGACGACGACGACGACGACGACGACGACGACGACGACGACGACGACGACGAGAGTAGCTGCATTGTGCGGATATAACGAGAACTTAATCTTATACCGTGCATCCCCAATATTCTCAACTACAGTCGTGGTGATAAGTTCAGGGGGCGGTACTCGGTAATTAAGCGAACGATGCGTCACAGACAAAAGCTGCTACCGCGAGCACGAAAGCCCCACTAGTTTATCACGGAATGGGAAGCAGATTCCGACCCTTTTCTTATCCAAGACGATAGATACCGTTTACAGTTAATATAGCCAATAGGAAAGGAGAGAAATGCAAGAGAATGGCTTTGTTTCGCAAAGGAGCATTTGTCGATTAGAGGACCTCGACATTACGAAATTGCAGCAACAAAACACCTATATAAAATAATTTACTTTATTTCGCAATTAATCTAAAATCTTTCACGTATAAAAAATAAAGTGGAAGGGAGAGAAACAGCGCATCTGTTGGTATGTAAAAGAAAATGGAAGAAGGAAAAACTAGAATTATATACAAGATGATAATCGTTGAAGTCTGGTCTCGACGGTCATGGTCGAGATGCGCATAATCGTCAATGATGCAATCCACCAAAATCGGAAATCTCCAAGCCGTGACCTCCGTAGCCACCTCCGTAGCCACCTCCGTAGCCGTGGCCGCCGCCGCCGCCGCCGCCGTAGCCACCACCATAGCCACCACCGTAGCCACCACCGTCGCCTCCTCCGTGGACATATACTGGATAAGATTCTTTGACGACGACGGGAACCTTAACCGGATAAGGTACCTCCTTATGTAC
Organism: Polistes fuscatus; assembly: GCF_010416935.1. Classification (NCBI taxonomy): domain Eukaryota; kingdom Metazoa; phylum Arthropoda; class Insecta; order Hymenoptera; family Vespidae; genus Polistes; species Polistes fuscatus. The sequence continues at coordinate 2,821,034 of NW_025113101.1, forward strand.
AGGGTAAGGTACCTTTACAGGTACGCTGACCGGGTATGGTACCTTGTACGGGACCTTTACGGGAACCTTGTACGGTACTGGTACCGGTTTCTCGACCGGCACCGGAATGTGCTTTTCCACGGGCACTGGGTAAGGTTTAGGCACGTGCACAGGGTAAGGACGATCGACCGGGACCTTCACTGGCACCGGCACTGGAACCGGTATATTCTTCTCGACCGGATATGGCGCTGGTACTGGGACTTGAACCTCTCTGTGGATCGTAATCGAACTGATACGTCCCCCGTCGCCACCGCCACCGCCACCGCCACCGCCACCGCCACCGCCAAATCCGCCTCCTCCGTAGCCCCCTCCGTAGCCCCCTCCGTAGCCCCCTCCGTATCCTCCTCCCAATCCGCCTCCAAATCCTTCGTGTCCGCCAAAGTCGCCAAAGCCATGACCCAAACTCAATTCCAATCCTCTTTTGCTTTTCGCGTCCTTGCTATCGGTGGCCTCCTTCTTCGCCTGCTTCTTCGTCTCGGAAGCCAACGCCGCCGTCGTGGCCACGAGGACGAGGAGCACGAGTGCCTGTTGACAAATCGTTCCCGTGTTATCCCTTACACCCCATTGATTTATCCCTTTCCAAATATAATATAATTTCTATTTATCGTGTTAGAAATAATTTCTAAAGAAGAATCAGACAAACGAAAAAAATCGATACTACTTGAAAAACGTGATGGTTATTTGTAGATAATGACGAATAAAAAATAGGTTTTATCATAAAAGAAATCCTGAAACGCTAAGAAGATTCTTAACTTGGAAGCGAGCTCACCTGCGGAGTGCTCATGGTAGACTTCGGTAGTGCACACTGAAGTTAGATCGTCTCAATCAGCGGCATATATACCAGCAGCACTTTCGCCGTGGCTAGCGCGGACCCACTCCCCGGAAAAATATACGCGTCGGGCCCGGAACGTCTTAAAGGTGGACCATAGAATGCTACGCTTCGCAAAATGATCCGACCTTCTCGACTCTTGCCTTTTTCCACGTTGGCTTTTTCCACAGGCCAACGAAATCTATCCAAAATTTCTTGTCCGCCAATACAATTTGTATCTTTCTCTCTTTATTTTGTATTTTTCCACGATCATTCCTTGTTTCCCCTTTCTATCTGGCACCAAGAGAAAGAAGGCAATGCCTCGCGATTGCAATTTCGCCGCTCACTCGACACTCGTAAACGATACCGGACATAATTCTGATCCAAGCGATCTACCGCTTGCGTAATCATCGTTCTCGATCGGAAGAAAGTTTCCGGGCACTGTAACGGTGAACGTTTCTGTATTCGCGTGCGCTAGATCCCGTAGCCGCGCCTTTCTTCTCGTTATTATATATGCGTGTATACGTTCTAGGGCATCGAATCGAAGAGATGCGAATAGTCCAGGAAGGATTAGAAAATGCAAGCTGTCATGTCGTCTATGTAAATCAATTAAACGCGCTAATATGCGACGCGCTAACGTGCGCACGCGCTTCCGTGTAAAGTTACAATTTCACAGGCTGCGTACAACGAATGATAGCGTTCACGCACTTTGAGAGAGAGAGAGACAGATGGAATAGAACTAGTGCGAGAACCTTCCTTTCGTTCTTTCGCCGATCGTACAACGTTACACTCGTGATCACGATTTCGACGTTTACTCGCGCCTCGTAAAATTAACCGGACGTAACTCTCGGCGATCGATGCTTTCGACCGGCTGCGTTATGTAATCCCCGCTCATTTCCAACCGGCGAAGAAAGTTTTTGGTAACGCATAATTTTAGAGAAAATTGTCAGCTCGTTATAAAGAACCCAACATCGTACGTATCGTTCTCGGTAGAAAGGAAGGTGGAAGAGTAATCGAGTAAGAGAAACGGAAATTGTGTTACGTTTCTCGTTTTTTTTTTTTTCTTTCTTTTTTCACTCTTGTAGGTTTCGAGTATCCTCTCTCGCTAATTAATTCGCTTATTTATGACACGACACCTTTCGATGATTACGATCGTAAATACAATTAAGCGAGGCGAATTTTGATGTCGATGTTAGTGTGAGAACGGATGATAATAATGGTAGTGGGGCTGTCGCTAGAACGAACGAACGAACGAACGAACGAACGAACGAACGTACGCAGCTTTCTCTCTTCGTCTTCCTCGCTTAGTGGACACGAACGCGTGCTTGGTAATTGAGAGATTCCCGGCATCATGCTCGGGGCTCGGTTAATTACCAGATAGATGCACCAGGGGAAGTCGTCGTTGCGCGTTAATCCGACAAGCGTCGATATTGCGTCGTGATTGCGTTGCAAACAACTCGTGGAAATCATCTTTTGATGCTTTTTCCCACTCCTTCTCTCTTTCCTTTATTTTGTTCTTTTTCATCTCCCTCCCATGCGTTCTAATCCAGACTAAAAACATCAAATGATCGAGTTAATGGCGTAATCCGTTGCTTGCCAATTACATTATTCGATACTTTCACGAACGAAAATTTATCGACACTATGTAAAATGGTTTGTCATCCACGAAAGGAAGCATGCTTTTTACTCGAACCTTTAATAAATTCTGCGATAATTCACGGCGATAACGTCAAAGCCAGGCTTAGCACGTGTTTACCCGAGTTTGTCGAACAACTTACCTTTTTTATTTATTTACATTTTATTTAATTTTTTATTTTTTCTTCTCTATTGCCAGATCCAATTTCCTAATAATAATAGTTGATAAAGTAGAAAAAAAAGATGAAATATTAAACGTGAGTCAATTTTATTGGCCATATTATTTTTGTAGCCGATAACTAATTTGTGAGTCGGATCGATACGGCTGAAACACGTCGGCATTGATTTTTATGTGGCTTTAGTCATGGGCAATTAAAAAATTATATTTCATTTAGCTGCAAATAACACATTTATTTAATCCGCGAGAAAAAAAAATATTGAGCAAGAATCGATAGGATTTACCTTTCTGTCTAATTAAACTCTGGCGAAACTTGTTCATAATTCCGATAGATCGATGGCAGTCATAAAATTCTCAAGAAATGAGAAACGTAGGAAAAACGATACTATTCGTTAATCAAATATCGCTATATTCCTTTATCGACTATTAACTAGGAATCGTTGTCGAAGGTAACGAAATACACGCTCCGTAAAAAATCATGTCTACACCCTTTGTTAACGCTGTCGTTTATCGATCGACTCGAATCGTTTCTTTCGTACCACAAGGAAAAGTCGAGGGTCGAGGATCAAGGGTACTAGGACCCTGGGACTAGGAAAAATCTCTAGGACCTAGGGATAGATACTTTAAGGCACAAATTACGTTTGCGCTGAAGCGACGAAGAGGTGTTGATAAAGGAGGGTGAACGGCTTAGGGTATCCAAAGGAAAAGGGCGTAACTAGAAAACGGCTTGATAAACACCTTGAGCGAAAACATCCATCCATATATTCATGAGAGTCGTGGCCTGGACGGTTCCAAAGCCTTTCCCATTATTGCATAAGGGGTTACGTTTGTGCTCGCTGAAGTAGAAATTTAGACTTTCGGCGAAAATTCTCGGTAATCTTGTGGGCCGATTTCTTGTCGATCACACTCGTCGCATTCGCTTTACCTATCGATAGTAATAATAATACTAGTTTCAACCTAACATAAAGACACGTCCGGAAAAAATCGATTTGCCATAATATTATAGCTTTTACAGATTTTTTTTAGGCGAAAGCCACGCCTAAACTTGGCCATTACAATTTTGTAAATATCGCTAAGTTATTAGGAAGTACACGATCGATCGTTAAACATAATAGGATTATATTACAGCTACCGATATAGGTGGAGTATGTAAAAGCCGATTCCCAACTTCTCATCGGCGAAGTTCCGTATACGTAATATTACGAAGTCGCGTTATCTCGACAAATAATCGCCAACACAAAGGCAAAATAAAATAACAGTTTCTCCTTTACGTGTGTATGCGAATGCTCGACTAAGAATTCCAAAGAAAACGACCGCGACCGCTTCCTGATGCTGTTCCTTAATGCAGGAAGACTTTCGAATCAATAGCTCGGTGATTAAAATCTGTCTAATGTCTCGGGCGTAATCGGAAATGTAACGATACCGGAGAGGACCGTAGGAAAAGTGCGCCATAAAAACTAACAGATAGTTTTTCAACAGTTACCTAAAGCAATGATAATAGCTTAGATTCGAATACCCATGAGTTAATAGCTTGCGTTAGGTAAAATAATCGATGATTAATCGACATCGAATCCATGTACCTCCGTGTTTCCCGCTTGAAAACCCGTTCCTAGCCAATTTCTCGCTAGAAACCGCGATGTTGCGCTATGGTAACTATACTTACACGCAAACGTATCGACCATCGTAATCGCGTCCTGCTATTAGATACGAATTCGACAAATGCACTCTGCCGTGTAATTTCTTACAATTAAATGTCATAGAAGAAAAGAAAGAAAAAGAAAAAGAAAAAGAAAAAGATAGTAAAGAAAAAATGGATCTTAATAAAGTTAAAGTTAATTCCATATACAATCGTATGGAATCGTGATGGATATGTGACACGATCCACTGAAAATACCTTTTCGAAGCTTTTTTTTGAGCTAAGAGACGTAGAAAGTTCACGGGCTACCGGCGGCGTGTTTCGCCTTAGGAACGAGCACGCACGCGCCTCTCTCCCTTATTCCGGGTTTCCTCGTAAATTCGTTGAAAACGATTTAACGTTCTCCTTCCATGAGCCGAACAGAAACTATCGGGAATCCAAGAATCCTTCTCCCCTTCTCTCTCTACGTTTTCACTATCGGAAAGCGAGCGGTACGTGACTGAAACGGCGCAGCACACCGACTCTCCAATCAATATATATATATATATATACATATATATACATATATATATATACATATATATTTTCAAATTCCAATTCAGATATATGGAAATTTATTCTCACCGATAAGCTTGATAAAGCACGGATATGCGAGATATTCCAGGTTACCTCCGAACAATCGAAATTGGGAGTAGGAAGCCATACCGAGATTAGAAAAAAAGATTAAACAAGGACGGGGTCTATGTAGGATTCTTTATCTCTCTTTCGTTAGCTATGGTTAAAAAGCTTTCGGCGAAAACTCGCGTCCTCGTAGTTACCTCCTTTCGCCACACTCGTCTCAAATTGTATTACGCAAAAAGTAACGTGCGCGTGAGATTAAAGATGATGTACGATTTTGCTGAGCCGATAAAAATATAATGATTCTGCATAAGCGCGTTAAAGCGCCGTAAAGCGATGAGAGAGAACCTCGGGGATTTATGCAATAACGATTATCGTACGACCGAAGAAGCGTGCAACGTAATTGACAGATCGCAACGATGATTAAGAGAACTATTTGAATTCCTACAGCTGAAGACTATTATTTTACCTATCTTTGTTTTCCTCCAAATAAAAATCCAAATCAAAATCCAAATAAAAATCCAAATCAAAATCCAAATCAAAATAAAATCGAATTAGCTAGTAAGCAATGCGATTAAAACATTATGAAAGGAAAACTAAATAGCTTCTTTCGCAGCTTATACGAGCTAGTAATATTAATCAAGTTCCCCGTGGTGCTACCAAGAAACGGAGCATCCCTTTGTTAAACGTAATCGGATTAAAAATGATATCTGATTATAGCCATAATTAGTTAGTGTCTCCGTTGCTCCGTTATTAAGACTACAGTCAAAAGCTCCTTCAACTAAAACGAGGGAAAAATGGAAATACAAATTTAGCAATTATGTCGAACGTTTTAGTATTGCGATTAATAATAAATAGCACTTCTATCGATAATATTCGTACGTCGGGAACTTGGCAAAAATGCATGTCGCGTCTGTAGAAAGGTTTTCTATGTTCTCTATTCGACAGAATCGACAAGGGCCCCTTTCTTTTCTTTACGAGTTGGACGTTATGCGCAATAAGCTTCTTATTCTCTCGGATATGCTGCTTTTATTTTTTCATTTCATTTTTTCACATGCTTTTTTCTCATATAAACAATGAACAATTGAAAAGTAAAAGCTTAGAAGCGTCGCGCTTAAAATCGCGAGATTCGTCTTAGAACAACGACAAAAACTCGAAAATCGAAACTCGAATATCTCGAAATTCGGATAAACGGATAAAAGAAGAAAAATAAAACGGAAGGGAGAGAAAGAAGAATTGAAAGTACCAAAAGAAGATGAGATGAAGAAGTTTGGAGAAAAGCGTTATCCGGCAAGTCGTTGTTCCTTCTTTCCTTCCATTAACTTCCTACTCGGCAATAATTTCATCGGCACGCTCGAGTTGCCCGTACGGACGGACCGCTGCTAGTTGCGTCCCCCTATAAAAGCCAGGGTAGCCCATAGAGGAGCCAGTGTGCTCACTGACGACCAACATGTACAGCACCGAGAAGCTGAAAGTGAGTAGCGACTGCCACCGGCGCTGCCGCCGCCGCCTCTCGAATCGCACCATTCGTGGGAGAGCCTTCCGCTCTCGGTTAAGGAGTTTATTTCAGACTCGGGAGAGATAAACGGGCCTTTTTCTTCCTTTTTTTTTTTTTTTTTATTACGTTTACACAAACGATAATAATGATTGAAATTATTTTCGAAACAGGTTCTCTGAAATTCTTTCTCTCATCTTTCCATCTCTCTTTTTCTCTTTTACCTTAACCGGAAATTCTGTCGCGTTAACGAGCAAAAGAAAAAGAAATTAGAAAGTTAATGCGAAGCGAATATTGATATTTTGCAGGTGCTACTCTTGTGCAGCCTGGCTTTGATGGCCGTGGCCGAGGAGACGAAGAAAAGTGAGACTAACGTCGAAAAAAAGGATGAGAAAACGAAGCGTGGCCTCGAACTGAGCCTGGGAAGTCACAGTTTCGGGGGAGGTTTCGGGGGAGGTTTTGGAGGAGGTCATGGCTTCGGAGGAGGCGGCTTTGGCGGCGGTGGTGGTGGTGGCGGCTTCGGAGGAGGCGAACATATCTCGACCGAACATATTCCGGCGGTGACGATAACGAAACAAGTACATGTCCCGGCACCGTATCCAGTCGAGGTTGAAAAGCATGTACCTTATCCGGTAAAAGTACCGGTTAAGGTACCCATCGATCGACCGGTTCCCGTTCACGTGCCGGCACCTTACCCGGTGACCGTCGAGAAGCACGTGCCCTATCCAGTGGATAAACCAGTACCTTATCCCGTCAAGGTACCAGTCAAGGTTCCCATCAAAGTGCCGTATCCAGTCAAGGTACCAGTCAAGGTTCCCTACACCGTGTCAAAACCCGTACCCTATCCTGTTAAAGTCCCAGTAGTCGTGAAAGAACCTTATCCCGTGGTACTCGAGGATCATCACGGAGGTGGTGGTGGTTTTGGCGGTGGATTTGGCGACGGTGGTTACGGTGGTGGACACGAGTTCGAACTCGGTGGCTACGGTCATCACTGAGATCGAGCTGTGATATAGCACTACGCGACCAACAGGGACCTCACCACTTTCTGTGTTTTTCCTCTTCTTCTTCTTCTCCTTCTTCTTCTTCTTCTTCTCCTATCCCTCCTCCATCGCAAACTCTCTTCTTCTTTCTACTTTCGATGAAAACCGCGCACCACCGTCGGAGAGAGAGAGAGAGAGAGAGAGAAAACCACCGCGTACGTCCCACGAGGAAGATGGAATGCTACTCGTAGGTACGTTAAACTCTAGAGAAAAATTTCGCTCGATAGAAAGAACGAAAATAAATGAGAGTGCCGCCGGGAACGAGAGATTCCCGTGGCTCACGAGATATTGTATTCGTTGCGCTGAGATTTTACCCGAACGACCTGTATTATATCTTCTTTTTTTGTAAATGAATAAAATCATATTTTTTTGTATCAAGTTTACTATCGTTACGAAAGCACCCCTCCTTTTGCTCCATCTCTTCAACTTCCACTTCCACTTCTATTTAATGAGCAATTTATGACAGAGGGAAAAGCATTGCCTTAACTTGCCTCTGTGACCGTGCGATTATGAAGAATTGCAAGAGGACTTTCACCCGTTATAGAACATTGCGCTACGTCGACATATAACTCTCTAAGTGTGCCAGTAGCAAAACAACCACTTACGAGCTTATAGTCATTTACCTTTAAGACGATATGCCATAAAAACCTTTCTAGTAAATGTCAAAGTGGGAAAAAAGCACGTTAATCGTATCCATTGAGAAAGACCTCTTTTTCTCTCTCTCTCTCTCTTTCTCTTTCTTTAGTTCTTTCTACCGAGGCTCTTGACATCTCTCACGTACTCCATCGCATTACGTGTACTATGTACTTTGCAACCGAGATGTTTCTCGCGCTGTCGAGATCGTTCGGTAATCGTTTCGAGCTCCTTTAGTTTCTCAAAGATACACCAAAGATACGACCTAAGGAAAAGATCAAGATGAAAATGCACACATGAAAATACTAGTACGTAGACTACTAGGTATGGGGATACAAGCGTTAAATGGCGAGATAAGTAAAGAATATAAAGAAAAATGATGAAACAAAGAGAATCAAAAGTTAAACAATAGTCTATTTGTTATCGGTAACTTGGAGTAGCAGGATGCATAAAATGCATACAAAGCGAACGTTTAGAAAGGAAGGAGTCTTGTGAATCCCGTATGACGTGCAATGGTTACATTGTTAGTTTGCTCTGCTTATGGTTCTTCCGGTAACAACGTTCACGCGTATAAACGAGGAAAAACATCCCATCGTAAAACTTGCCGTACCCAAAAGTCGTTTCCCTCAGTTAACAATGAAATGCGTTATTTGCAGCGAAACGAGAAGCTGCCGCGTACATAGTAGAAATTGAAAGTGAACTCGACGCGCGCAAGCGATCTTAAAATCTAGGAAAGTAGGTTCATGGGATGTAGGACGTCGAAAGTACAGCGCTTACGTACACATACTACACTTTAGCAGAAGTGCATCCTTCCTAAACGAATAGGTAACACGTATATAAGTTAAAGTCGAATCCGAGAACCTAGAGAAAATAGGAACAAGAACTTCGTTTCTATATTAATAACAGTATGAACTGTTGAAGAGTCGAAAGAGATTTTCAAGGAGTTTAAACTCTACTCATTAATCAGAACTTCACTGGTACTCGTACACTCGGCGAGTGCATGTTTTCTGAATAAATAAATTTTGATTGGAAGTCGAGGCGATTCTCCAAGTAACTTTGTAAAACTTAGAACGGTAATAAATTGTCGAGTGTAAGAGAAACGACACCGTTTCACTTTCAGCTGGATTTAATGAATGCCTCATTAGCGTATCAAAACGCTTTGCATATTATTATATAACATTATACATAGGTATAATGTTATATAATAATATACCTAAGAAGGCATGAAATGAAGATCGCGGGAAAGAATAATCGGACGCGAAACCGTACTTACTTACGACGAACATTCCTGTTCGAAAAGAGCACGTTGACTGACCGCAATATATATTAGTTATAAATTCAATTAAATATTAGTTAGTTTATCTTGTCGGGACTATCGATATCCGTCTAGGAACTTATTTTCTAATCAGAAATTTCCCTGGCTTGATCGTTGCTTGTTTACGCGTGAGAAATTATGCTACAGACGCGGAACGAAATCATGAAATCAAGGTGGTAGCTTTCGAAAAGTAATTTGCTTCGACAGAAGAACGAGTTTCCAATACACAACGTATACCGCTTGTTTATTTTTTACCTTTTCGCTATGTAAAAGAATCATACGAGTTCAAATCATGATTGGTATCGAACTCCACGTAGTACGATTAAAACGAAATTCGAAAGGGGAACGCGGTTAATGATATCTCTATATTTATGGGTATACGTAAACGCACAAAAAAATTCAGTTAAACCACAGAATTTTCTATCAAACGTCGTATATATATATATACATATTTATATATAACGTTTTGACATACGTCTTACAGTAGTTTCCTGTGTTTATTTGCGACCTAAGCGAGATCTTTGTGAAAAGAGATAGATATTTTTTGTAGTTCTTTACTTTAGTTCTGCCCCGCCCTGCGGAAGAAAGATTCGATTGTTTACATATCCACACACTTTTTAAGTAGATTACAGTCAGTGAAAAATCCAATGAATCGATGTGAAATCGTTCCGCATCACCGTAACCAGATAAACACGGACACTCCCCGCAATTTCGTCAAAAATTTATGAACGGCGATTTATTTAAGGATACATATACTATCAAAGAGATTTTCAGACTAACGTTCAACGTAGATACGTGTCTATAAATACGCACGCATGCATAATTTTTTAAACAGTGCGATGCCATATATGCACCTGTTCTGACAGACGTTAAGCACCCTGACGCATAATAATTAGAAACGAGAAAAAGAAAAACAGAAGAAAGAACAAAGCTACGAAATTTTCCATTTGATCGTCGGGAAAAGAAACTAAGATCTTCAAAGATTGTACTTTTTGTTCTCTCTCTTTTTTCATGTCTCTTTTTGCTGAATCTAAAAAATCTATTATTTTATTATTATTATTATTATTATTATTATTATTATTATACTTACATAGGACGCTATAATAAGATAGTATGTTCATCAAGAAACAGGATAAAGTTAGAAAGATAGAACTCTTCACCCACTCTTCTTCTATGCTGGCCATAACGTATGTCGACAAGGGTGCACTTGTTTGCACGAGAAATGACAGTAATATTAGTATTGTAAACACTGCCTCCTCATCCTCTTCCTCATTCTCTTCCTCATCCTCTTCGAACCTTCACCGTTTACGTTTTACTCATAAGACTGCACACCCTCTAACTGTCGGTCCATACTAGGAAAAGATGCATGCGGGATATACGAGCATGAAGTCGAGAGATAAAAAGTAAAAATGCAAGGAGAGGAGACAGCTGGAGAGAACGAACGAAAAGAAAGAAAAAGGGATGAAAGAAAAAGAAAGACGAAAGCAGTTTTGTTACGTGGCGACACGGCAGGTTACAGTAATGCATCAAAAAATAAAATAAACGTTAAACTTTTGCAATTTTTTGTGCACGTTATTCAAAAGCATCTTATATCTTTCGTATTTACAAATTTTAATTTAATAAATAGGATCTTTTAAGTGTGTGAAACTTTTCTATATGGAAATTGAAATTTAAATATTCCGACTTATTAATTAAGAAAAAAATACATTTTGGAATGGCGTGAATCGTTTGAAATAAGTAGAATATTGGAAAGTGTCAATGTTAACATAGATGCATACATAAATCAAATATTTCGTCTATTCAGTCCTTGTTGACTTTCTCGTCTAATTTATCAATTGCCTCTTTTTCTAAAGGCAACGGGAAGGACCGAGCGCAATCGAAAGTTCTCATGCTAATAACATCGCGGAATTGAAGAACTCTTGCAGACGGTGTCGTAATACCTGAACGGTACACGTTCGAATACACGTAGCCTTACGGAACAGTAACTGTGATTACGCGTGGGTAAATATAAATTCTATATACTTCCTCGAATATCATAACTTATTGTTAATAAGATTCATGAATAAAAAATAGCAACGCTATGATACACACAATTATTTATGTATACATATTTACTATAACTTTCTCGTATTCTTAATGTTTACAAATAATTTTATATTTTCTTATGGTTTATTTAATTACTTAAGAGATATTACCACTTGCTATTGTATGTTTTAAATAATGCACTCAAGATTTCTCACGTATTATGAACTCGAAAAGTTTACTTTGTCAGCTAATACTTTTAAAATTGCTTCTTTTACTTTTAAAATTGTAATCTTCAATCTTCCTATCCTTCCTTCTTCCTTCCTAAAAGAAAACATCAGACGTAGTGATTCTCCTTTCAAAGAGCACTGAATTCACGCGAATAAAAACCGGTCGAGTAAATAAATAAACTCGTATGACGCCGACAACTTTCCTTCGTATACGATTACATACGTCCATACACACGTCTTTTTGCCAAGAATGGAAAGTTGTAGATAGGAGGAACGTATGGAACATGTGTGTACGATTATTAATACATATAGTCGAAAGATATTTCTGATTGAATAAGAAAAAGAAAAGTGAAACACGCGTTTTAATTCGCATTTTCTATTTACTTTTTCTTCTTCCTCTTTCAGGTTTTTATCATTGATCGTTTATAAAAAGGACAAAAAAATGTTTAAAACGGAATTGTACACACACGACGAAACTATTTAACAAGAGCATTTTAAAATGTTGCAAAATATATGCGAAAATTATAACTCAAACGATGCGTTCCGGTTCAACAATTATAGTTCACAAATTATATCATAGAAAATTTGCCAATACAAAATTAAATGTTATTATTTTCAATATAAAACAAATCTGATCCGGAAAAAATTATTGACTCCGCTCTAATTTAAAAGTAAATCATTTCACTTATGCCTTGATCGTAATATTATAATGAAAAGGTATCTTTAATCCCTTTCTAAATTTGACGTTATAACACAAAAAATCTACGTAGTTGCTCTCAATTACATGACCGCGCATATTCAATTTCCCATTAATGCAATAACGGTGTGATTTAGTATGCTAATTAATATACGTCATTTTAATTTTAAAATGCCATGGACATGTGATATAACAGTTACAAAGTAGTAAGTCAAAAAACTTTAAGTTCCTACAGTGTCCAATCATTCCGAGGAGGAAAAGTCCAATATCAGTATGGGTTACTCCTTATTATTGTATTACGCTTTTAATTATTAAGTTTTCCTTTAGCAGCTGTCATTATGTTAATGATTGAACAGTGTACTTTTTACTTGTGTGTGCATATTTGGTAGTGTGCATTGTACATCATATATGTTATAGGAAAAGTGGTAATTAATATTCAAAATGATAATAATAGTTAAGATAATAATAACAACATAAATAAATCAACTTTCCTAACAATGTATTTATGTACGATATGTAAGATATATTTATGTAAAATGATTGGTGTATAATATTTTGCCGAATAGCCATAAAAAATGTAAATGGAATAAAAATATATACGTTCTTTAAAGATTTTAATAGATGCGCTTATTTACCCTTTCTACATACTGCAAAGAAAAAAAAGGTTTACTTCAATCTCGACAAAAATATTTAATTCAAGAAAATTTCTAGAAATACGGCTTTTTCTAGCTCCAATATGATATTGGTCTTTTTTTTAATCTAGTAAGTCTTTTTTCTGTACCTGTTCAAAGACAATCGTTCTTAAGGAGTAAACTCCAGTCGTGCGTCGGAGTTGAAACACACACTTTTTAAATAATCAGCCGTACATAAAGAAAGTTCGTATGTTTTACGTAAAGATTTCTTAATGATTAAATTATAATTTTTCTTAAAAATATATTGTACATATATATATACTTAAACTTTAACATTTCACTTAAATATGAATGATTATAAAGACGATTATTTAATTCAAACAGTGAGTAAGTGAGCTACTCGAGTGAGCCACTATAGTAGCGCATGGACCTGGAAAAAATATTCGCAAAAGCCACTTTAGTGGCAGGACGACTAAGCACCATATCGGTAATAGTAGTGATCTATCCTTATTTTATCTACCGTCTGTAACTGTAGAGGTATATTTTTTAAAATATCGACAATCGGAAACATGACCGAAAAGAAGGTAGAGCAAAGCTACTTTACTTTTTTACTTTGCAAGCCTTCGTGGTAAGTTACCATCGGAAAATTTCGGTCAGTAGGTCATTATACATAATAAATTTTGTGATTACATATTTTTCTAGGGTAATATAATATTCGTTTTGTACAAATATTTCTTTTCTCAAATGATTTTCTATCAAGCGACCGGCTGCTACAATTGCAGTTGCAGTTTCAAGTAACGAACAATAACAGCATTAAAAAGTTGGCATAAAATCTCAACAGCTGAAAAAAATGAATAAGTGCATTTAGTTGCTAATTATTTGCTAACTTTTTTAATTAATTATTTAATTAGTTAGTGATAATTGAAAATGTGAAAACTTTATTTTTATTTCTAAGTAAAACAACATAGTTTGCAACACCAGAAAAAAATGAATAAGTCCGCTAAATTGCGGATATAATAATTAATCAAAAGTACTATATGATAGTATATGATAATATATGACATATACTTTGATAGTATATGTAGTATAGTTATATTGTAATATAGAATTTTATATAATTATATTTAATTTTTAATATATAAACATGTGTGTGCCTTCAGAAATGCATTTATATATATATATTTTAAAATGAAGCAATTTAAGACACTCAAATAAAAAAGAATCCAGAAGGTTTGATGATAAATCCAACGATGATCACCTGTAACAAGAAGAAAACTATATTAATTATACAATCAAGTGATACAATAGCCTGACATATAAGTGGTCCAATTCGCAGATGCACTTTTCAATTGAATCCTTTATTTACTTTTTATCAAATCTCTAATTACCGTTGCAATAAAATTAAATTTAAACGCGTGATTTTACATTTATATAAAGTAAATAAAAATATAAAGAAATAAGAAAAATAAGAATACTAAGTTACTAAAAAAAATAATATCTATTAATTATTACAAAATTCTTTTAAACTGCATTATAAAAAAATAGAAAAAAATTGCAAATTTAATAATATACGATCAAAGTGAAAAATTTGAAAGACAAAACAAGAAAAGAGAAATTACTGTAATATTTACCGAACGTTATTTAAGCTTCAAAATTTAATAATACAAAAATTGTAATATTTCTGACTCTAACTAAACACATATGCATCTTTTGGACGATATGGCACACAGATTTGATGTGCCAAAGAGATGGAATGGTCCATCATCTCCAATTACAACTACAAATTAATGACGAGCAAGAATGTAATATAATAAAATATAAAATATGACTAGAAAGCTATTCTCGAAAAGTTCGAACTTGCCGTTTGAACCCTTGAAAATAACTCAAAAGTCTATGTAGTTGCCCTCTTCAGCCACAATTAAGTGGGGGCCTCTTCGGCATTAGCCTCTTCGGCATTTAGCCTCTTCTTTCTTCATCCCTGAAAACTGCATTGGACATTTTCAACGTGCAAGAAAGATAAGATATCTCATATATTTTTTTGCAAATTAACTTTTATTTCGTTATGATTCTAATATGGAATTATGAAAAAATTAATTTATATTTAATGTTAATTATATTCAAGCTCGTATAACCATAGATGAACTTAGAGTTCATTGCATAATATTACACGAGCACAATTAATCAAACGTCCAAGCAGATAATTTCCCTCGATGACCTAATAACACGTCGCACTTTTAATATCAAATAACAAAATTCAATTGAAATTTAATAATGCAACAAATGTAATGCATTTTCTTGCAATATTTTCATTTCATTCATTTGTTATATTGAACTATATCGAATATTTTTCATTACAAGAGAAAATCGCTATTGTGCGAAGTGCTAATCTCATAATACTTAAAACTAAGTATCAAATTCATCAAAGGCTTTGCCAATTTGATTCGACTCTATCTCGTTCGAGATAGAATCGAAAAAGAAATGAATCTTCCAAGTGGTTGCAAATACCTCTATAAATTATGATACATACTCAAGATTACAGAAGAGTCACAAAATAAATTTACAAAACAAGCATAATAGAATGAGATGATAAAATTTTGCAACAATTCTGTATAAACCAGGAGGCGAAATTTCCACTCCGGAGTGGAAGCAAACCTCGTGCCTTTCCTGGATCCTACCTACTTAAAATTAAAGTTTTCACATTCGCTCAAAGAAGTATACTACCTGTCTGCCAATTATCCGTATTTAAAAAGAGCAAATACACATACGTACCCACCCACTCACTCCACGATTCTCTCACATACCACCAGGGTGCAAAAGCCTAAACTAGAGAGCATGCCCCGGGGCACCTCCGACACCCTAGTTCAACCACGTTTTCTAAACTTATATGCTAAAGGGTATACGTACTGATTGCTGTAATCGTCTGCCAAGGCTAGTGATTATTGCATAAAAAACTACAGCAAAAATACAAGTATACACTAGTATATATGCATACTAGTAATATACGAGTATATCAAAGTTTCCACAAATAAATGCGGTAACTCTACTATGCAAAACGATTGTTAAAAAAAAAAAAAAAGTTCGTATCGTACACGTGACTCTACAAGTTATTTTTATTCAATAACTTTAAAAAATAATAAGCGCGGTATTACGTGTCGCGAAACGATGTACAATGCACACACCTAAACGCACACACAGGTGCAACGTACACCGTGCAATCACTAGCACAATGACAGCCGCCACCATAGGGGGAAAAACTTAAAATAAACCTATACTAATTGTTTCTCACCTATACGAGTAGCACCTGGGCACAGGCATAGATGAGAACGCAGAAAGTATAGGGGGGAGAAACGGGAGATTAGTACATTAGAAGCTGAAAATCCTGATCTAAAAAATATGATTAAATACACATATACATAAGACATAAATACATTTTTATAGAAATTTATCTAAGCGGCTAAAGACTCTACAATTTATTTGATAATATTAACTTTTAATATCTTTTAATATCTTTTAATATTTTAATATATTTAAAAACCTCGGACGACTCCTTTCATTAAGTTGGCTGTTCTAATAAAAGAACTGGGCTTTGAGCCACCACTTAACTGCTAGAATCTATCCGTCGCGAATGAGTTTGTCTTCTTGCTCATTTATTTATAATATCGAAGTATCGATATATCAAAATTAATCACGATTAGATAAACTAAGTACGGAGCAATGCATGTAAGACATTTATTACATGCTTTTCTGAACGAAACCGAGTAAATTAATGCTCGATTTCGCCACTACTATTCATGAACAAAACAAGTAATAAAAAAGAAAGTGCATTAATTAATTGCACTGTTAATTAAATGATTTTAATCGATGAGACAAGAAAACCTATCCTGAACTAATAAAACATACAATACAATACAATATAATATACAATTTTCATGAGTAACTCCTAGAAAGGAATTACTCATGTGCTCGTCACTAATTTATTGGAATAATTACAACCAGTAACTCGTGCCGATTAGGACCTTTCATCCTCGACATGATTGAGCACCGGAGGGACTTTAAATTTTAACTCACGACATAAGAAGTTCTACGATGGCTCCAAAACACTCCTACGTTACAGCAAGTATTGTAGTCTGCTGATTGAAGATCCATCAAAGATCCATCGAAGATCCATCGAAGATCCATCGAAGATCCATCGAAGATCCATCGAAGATCCATCGAAGATCCATCGAAGATCCATCGATGATCCATCGATGATCCATCGATGATCCATCGATGATCCATCGAGAATTCATCCACATCTTTAATAAGGTAGAAAGTCCGTTGTCATATCTGTAAAATAAAATAAACAAAACGATAAGTTATTTATAATATAATCAAAATTGTATAAAAATAAATCAAATAAAAGTAAATTAAAATGAATACTTACAATGCATTCCAATGGGATGAAATTCAATGCACCATGGCGATGCACCTCGCGTGAATCTAAAAACGCGGTATAAACGAAAATAAGAAACTATAGATGAGTTTCTTATCGCGAAACCGAAATTTTATTATACGGCGAACAACACTGATTCTAATTCGCGTTTGATTTTAATTTACTATACGCCCGATCACTGATTCTACACAACTAATTCAAAGACTGCTTTGCACACAGTCAATGCAAGTACAAAAATCTTCATTGATGCACTGATTCTAATACGCGAACAGTCTGTGCGACTGTTTAAAGATAAAAATACAACTTTACTCGAACAAACTCTAATGCAATTACTGCATTGGTCGCAGTTAATTTAATATATAAATTTCAAAAATAGTTCGCGAACGCGACGGAATTGAAATTAACGAACGAACGTGCTTCTAATCCGTGATTTTAATTATATTTAACGATACAACACTCCCGTATATTGCTTCGCGCACGATAGCAATGCACGAACACTTGCAACACTTCACAAACACAATTCACAAACACTTCCAACACTGATATATTCCCATGATGACTGAAACAGAAATAAAAACAAAATTATAAATATCATTGTTGTAAGTAAAAAAATTATTATAATTATTGAGAAAGTGTTTAAAATAAAAATTGACTTACGTTTATTCTTCATTGATGAATGCACGATGGGTATCCTACCCTTAGGATGACGATGAGCACACGTTTAAACCGAATAAAAGAAACTTACGGAGTTTCTTAACCGAGCAAACGAAACTTTAACATGCGACGATCAACACTGACTTTACTTCCGATTCTTTTGTATTTTATTTTTACGATGCAACACACGAGTACCTCATTGCCTACGCGCTCGATTGCAATGATGTTCTGAAACAGAAAAAGAAAAAGAACAATTAATATCATCGTTATAATAAAAAACCATTAAAGTTATTATAGAAATTTTTGATAGAAAAATATACTTACTTTTAGTCTTCATTGATGACTGCAGGATGGGTATCCTACCCTTAGGATGACGATGAATAAAATAAAATTAAATAAAACTCTGAAAAGCTGAAACATACTAAAAAGATTATAGAACAATATATCCTGTGAATCATTCCTGAAGGCATTGCACACTTTTAAAGATATTTTATCATAAAGAATCAATATAAATTCAAGCAATATTAATTGCCTTTATCTCACTACTTGTATAAAATTACATATAAAGTATTTAATATCGGTAAAAATTGTTAATAAAAATCGATAACGTTATATATATATATATATAGTTTAATACGTCACGTTCGTTAGATCTTAGCTCGTTGAAGGACTGATCAGGAATGAACACGTAATCGCGTCCTTCATATCGAACGTTCGGCTGTTTTCGTTTTGTTTTCGGCTGTCTTCGTTTCTTCTGTTCTCACTTCGAGAAATTCATGGAATATACGTACACATTCGTTATTGCCCGTAGATAGAATATTTTGTTTTCTTATTTTCTCTCTTTCTCTCTCTCTCACTTTCGTTCTCACTCTTTGTATACATTTCTGTATGGTTTAAAAAAAAGAATAACGCTTACCTCGATGAATATGAAGATAAAAAAGAGTAAACACAATTGTTAGACTGAGTATATGTATTCCTGCTTGGCTCTCCTAATGCTCGGTACCTAAAAAAGGAAAAAAAAAAGATTACATTAGAATAACATAAAGAAAATCAAATATATGAGTGTATGTGTACGAGCTACCTATACTTATGCATATATGCCTGTATGTGTGTGTGTGTGTATGTGAATGGAATCGAATTTAATACAAAATACGATCTTTGAATACATAATTATGAAAAATAATTAATTAGAGCATCATTAGAGATGGTAGTAATTATCGATACCATGAAAAAAGCTGGAAATTAGAAGAAATATTGTTAAGTAACATTGGTGAGATTTGGCGGGACGTCGAGATATATCGAAGTTACATTGTCACAGATATCGTTCGAACTTTTCAATATTTCGTTTTAAAAACACTCAGGTATGAAAATCTTGTGTGTAGCTATCATTTGATATATAATAGAAAGGTGTAAACTATTTTTTAATTACTTACCCCGTCGCACGTACTTGCTGTAGCTTGCCTTTCTTCATGACCACTCTAATCAAGCTTAATATGATAATTTATTTATTAAATAAATATAAAATTTATTCTATTTTTCTATTTAAGGTACAAGTATATTGTAAATATTTAAAAAATACCGAAAAAAATAAAGACAATATGCACTATAAACCTTATCACAACAAACAGGAAAATACACATAATTAATTTATTAAATAAATTGAAAAACCGTTTTATTATTAATTATAATTATCCAATTAATAATTATTATTATCCAATCTATTTTTCTATTAGGTGTATACGTTCTTGTTTAATACTCACAAAATAACGAGTAAAACGATTTAAACTACAGGAACATATGGATTCTTATTGGAAATTAGAAAAACGTTAAAATTTGTAAACGAGGGTGGCATTTAAATGCCTTTCACAATATATATATATATATATTAAATATATTGATAAATACATTCATTAATATATTTTCAAGCTATTAAATATTATATATAGTATTTTATAATATTAGTTATATGAATCTAAAAAAATTTATCGAGAAAATAAATAATTATGAAACTATTAATTATAAAGTAATTAGTTTCCATAGATGAAATGGATAAAAGGAACCAAGGAAAAAGAAAAAAAGAAGGATATGATAATAATTAGGGATTTAAAAGAAACTAATTACAATTATAATGTTTAAAGTAAGCGGTCTTTGGCTAGATTTTACTTGCAATGGAATGTTTAACATATAAAATATGTTAAACATTATACTGAAAGTAAAATACCATTGCCCAGGTCTAACCACGTGGAGGTAACCGCTTCTGAAGACCCGGGATGTGCATCCTGAAGATGTCCCCATCCGAATTAAATTGAAACCAAAGAAAATGAAATGAAAATGATCACCCCGTGAATGATTTTTAATGAGTCCCACTCTTATGCCCCACCCTAAGAGTTTTATTCGGAAAATCTTTACAATTACTATCGATAATGAAGAGAAAAATGGGAAACCAAATAAAAAAATGATAAAAGAGGAGTAAAACATGAATGGAATCTAAGTAACATGGAACCTGTGAATAAATAAAATACATTAAATATAAATGTTACACGCGTGTAATGTGCTTAGGGGAGAAGAATAAATAGATTAAAATTATACATGTAATTATAAATTAAATTATACATTTAATTATACTAATAATTATTTTACACTATCCTTTATTATAACTAAGTCTTCGTGCTGTCCTGGTGTGGTCCTCGTGCTGTCCTGGTGTGGTCATCCTCCTATGTAACCTGCAAAAAAAAAGCAAAGGGATCGGGAAGAAGTTGAAAAGTAGGCTTTTTAAAGTGAAACATTTTACGTTTTTTTTTTAAGTGGTATCCCACCGGTTGGACTAATCCACTGACTCTAATCTATATTACGAGGAACTTACGCTGCACGTACAGTTTGCCCACCAGCACTATATTTACTGCAAGCTTGAGGAACTGAATCCCTGGGCCCGTCTTACTAATAGCGGTGGTAGACATCCCTTCTAATGCAATTTCAGTTCCTATGCTACGTGCACATCTATGCTTGCAAAATCGCGAGTTAAAAAAAGCAAAGTAAAATAAAAAAAAATAAAAAAAAAAATGGATAGGGAGTTTCACTTTAAAAAGCTAAGGGTAGGACATGATTCTATCCTTGGGAGAAAGATAGAATCAAGGCTCGCGTGGGCAGGGTCGCATCCCTGAAGTAAATTCCTTCTTAACAAATGGCGCCCTTTGCGAAGAAGAAATCCACCCGCTACCCATTGAATTGTTTCTAAAAAAATAATAAAATTTTATTAAACGTTTGATATTAAATTTTATGTAACAATGATTGAAAAACAATCTAAGTAATTGGTATAGTTTATAATTATGTTACAATCCAAGAACGCAATCAAGCTGAAGACACAGTCATCTAAAATCATAAAAATAAATTCATATTAAAATTATTTTCTATATTCAAAATAAGTCAATAGGAGAGTATGTAATATTTAAAATAATATAATTGCTTAAACATATACATACATTATGTAATAGTAGACAACAATACTTTGTTCAATACACTTTAAATAATTGTTAATTAATTGATGGAAATATATATTATAATCTAAAAATAAAGATGTACCTTTTGATGAACCTTCCTCTTCGAAATCTACTGTAAGACTGAAACATTGTCATATAAAAAAGTTTTTTTTTTTAATGAATGTTATATACATGGCTTTTCGAAAGTTTCTTATATATGTAACGAGAAAATTAATTGTAATAAATAGAAATAAAAATTATATAAAGTTTTCATTTTAACATTATTTCAATTTTTATGTAATTGCTTAAACAAATGTACATTTGTTGCAATGTTTTTGTGCAGTGATGACTTCGGTGGGAAGGGGTAAAATTTTCATCTATTAAAACATAAAATCGAAATTAATTAATATTTAAAGAACGTCAAATATTAGGTAATGTTTAAATAAATATATATGCGTTTAAACAATCTTAATTATAATAAGAATTCATTAAAATATTAAAATAATTGCTAATTAATCGATTCGAGCGTCTATTGTTGTCTAAAAGCTCGGAATATATGTTCTGTGATCCCTCCTCCTCGAAATTCACCGTTGATCTGAGTAATAATCCTCTGTTAAAGTTTTTTTGGTGAAAGTTGTTTATGTGACTATCCGAAAATTGCGCATGTGTATAAAAGAAAATCAATAAAATAATCAATAAAATTTAATATTATAACGCTCTCATTTTAATATTCTTTTATTTTTTGTATAATTGCTTAAACTAATGTACATTTGTTGTAATGATCCTGGGCAGTGATGACTTCGGAGGGAAGGGGTAAAATTTTCATCTATTAAAACATAAAATCGAAATTAATTAATATTTAAAGAACGTCAAAAGTTAGGTAATGTTTAAATAAATATATATGCGTTTAAACAATCTTAATTATAATAAGAATTCATCGGAATATTTGATCTATGTACTGTCCCCTTCGAAATCCACCGTTGAAATGAGACGTTGTCCTCTATGAAAGTACTTTTATTAAATGTTGTTTATAAGACCTTTCAAACGTTACGCATGTGTATAAAGGGTGTCATACACCTAATACATAATTTTTAAGATTGTAACGTTCTTATTTTAGTATTGTTTTAATTTTTATGTAATTGTTTAAACTAATGTACATTTGTTTTAACGTTACTGTGCAGTGGTGACTTCAGGTAATAAAATTTTTATCCAGAAAAATATCACATTAAAATTATTTTATTTCAAAGTATATTAATAAGTATGTAATGTTTAAATCAGTACATATGCGTTTAAACAATCTTAAATATAATGAGAGTGCATTAGAATATTAAAATAATTGATAATTAATCTATAGAAGTGTCTATTATTTGTTTTATTAAGACATTTTTTCAATATTTCGTATCTATGGACTTTCTACTTTACCCCAATCTATTATTTAAAAAGAATAGTTTCCTTTAAATAATTTATTGCCAGTCGATGTATAATAGTGTTTTCAATTAACCGGTACAATGCTAAGTAATATACTTTACATATGTTAGGAATATCCTAATGTAATGTATTTCCTATTTGTCTTTTAAATTTATAATAACCAAGATGCATTCCTTCTTCAATTCTTTTAATAGAATATTATAGAATACATGGTTTCCTTCCAGTGTGAAAACGGAACAATTTCACTGGTGTCTTTCTAAATTTTTCATAATTAAAGTGTAGTTGGATTCTTCTTATCGTAGTGAAAAATAATACGCTCTCTTTTTCAGTACATTGATTGAACACTTATGCAGAAAGAATAAGATCTTTAATACTTTGAATAAATATTATTTAAAAAATTATTATAACATTGGTTTATTCCCTATACAAGATAATTAGGTTTGCTTTTTAAAAGTTCTTTTACACTGCTGCTGCATTCTATTTGCAAAATGATTCCCATGGCATCTCTACGAACAAAAAATTCGTTGATACAAGTGTTCTATATTTTCTAGTAAGTCGATTAACAATAATATCTTTCATTACCTGGTACAAGGCTTGGCAATACAATTTGTACAAGAAAAGAATTCTTAATATAATATGATTCCTGTTCGTCTTTTAAATTTGTAATAATCAGGATACATTTCTTCTTCAATTCTTTTGATGTAATTTATAGTACATGGTTTCCTTCCAGTGTGAGAACGGAACACTTTCATTGGTGTCTTCCTAAATCTTTCATGATAAAAGTCTTGTTGGATTCTTCTTATCGTAGTGAAAAATCATACACTCTCTTTTTCAGTACATTGATTGAACACCTATGCAGAAAGAATAAGATCTTTAATACTTTAAATAAATATTATTTAAAAAATTATTATAACATTGGTTTATTCCCTATACAAGATAATTATGTTTGCTTTTTAAAAGATCCTTTAAACTGCTGCTGCATTCTATTTGCAAAATGATTCCCATGGCATCTCTACGAAGAAGAACTTCGTTGATACAAGTTTTGAATATTTTCTAGTAAGTCGATTAACAATAATATCTTTAATTACCTGGTACAAGGCTTGGCAATACAATTTGTACAAGAAAAGAATTCTTAATATAATATGATTCCTGTTCGTCTTTTAAATTTGTAATATTCAGGATACATTTCTTCTTCAATTCTTTTGATGTAATATTATAGTACATGGTTTCCTTCCAGTGTGAGAACGGAACACTTTCATTGGTGTCTTCCTAAATCTTTCATGATAAAAGTGTTGTTGGATTCTTTTTATCGTAGTGAAAAATCATACGCTCTCTTTTTCAGTACATTGATTGAACACCTATGCAAAAAGAATAAGATCTTTAATACTTTGAATAAATATTATTTAGAAAATTATTATAACATTGGTTTATTCCCAATACAAGATAATTATATTTGCTTTTTAAAAGATCCTTTAAACTGCTGCTGCATTCTATTTGCAAAATGATTCCCATGGCATCTCTACGAAGAAGAAATTCGTTGATACAAGTGTTCAATATTTTCTAGTAAGTCAATTAACAATAATATCTTTCATTACCTGGTACAAGGCTTGGCAATACAATTTGTACAAGAGAAGAATTCTTAATATAATATGATTCCTGTTCGTCTTTTAAATTTGTAATAATCAGGATACATTTCCTCTTCAATTCTTTTGATGTAATATTATAGTACATGGTTTCCTTCCAGTGTGAGAACGGAACATTTTCATTGGTGTCTTTTTAAATCTTTCATGATAAAAGTCTTGTTGGATTCTTCTTATCGTAGTGAAAAATCATACGCTCTCTTTTTCAGTACATTGATTGAACACCTATTCAGAAAGAATAAGATCTTTAATACTTTGAATAAATATTATTTAAAAAATTATTATAACATTGGTTTATTCCCTATACAAGATAATTATGTTTGCTTTTTAAAAGATCCTTTAAACTGCTGCTGCATTCTATTTGCAAAATAATTCCCATGGCATCTCTACGAAGAAGAAATTCGTTGATACAAGTGTTCAATATTTTCTAGTAAGTCGATTAACAATAATATCTTTCATTACCTGGTACAAGGCTTGGCAATACAATTTGTACAAGAAAAGAATTCTTAATATAATATGATTCCTGTTCGTCTTTTAAATTTGTAATAATCAGGATACATTTCCTCTTCAATTCTTTGATGTAATATTATAGTAAATGGTTTCCTTCCAGTGTGAGAACGGAACATTTTCATTGGTGTCTTTTTAAATCTTTCATGATAAAAGTCTTGTTGGATTCTTCTTATCGTAGTGAAAAATCATACGCTCTCTTTTTCAGTACATTGATTGAACACCTATTCAGAAAGAATAAGATCTTTAATACTTTGAATAAATTTATTTAAAAAATTATTATAACATTGGTTTATTCCCTATACAAGATAATTATGTTTGCTTTTTAAAAGATCCTTTAAACTGCTGCTGCATTCTATTTGCAAAATATTCCCATGGCATCTCTACGAAGAAGAAATTCGTTGATACAAGTGTTCAATATTTTCTAGTAAGTCGATTAACAATAATATCTTTCATTACCTGGTACAAGGCTTGGCAATACAATTTGTACAAGAAAAGAATTCTTAATATAATATGATTCCTGTTCGTCTTTTAAATTTGTAATAATCAAGATACATTTCTTCTTCAATTCTTTTGATGTAATATTATAGTACATGGTTTCCTTCCAGTGTGAGAACGGAACACTTTCATTGGTGTCTTCCTAAATCTTTCATGATAAAAGTATTGTTGGATTCTTCTTATTGTAGTGAAAAATCATACGCTCTCTTTTTCAGTACATTGATTGAACACCTATGCAGAAAGAATAAGATCTTTAATACTTTGAATAAATATTATTTAAAAAATTATTATACCATTGGTTTATTTCTTATACAAGATAATTATGTTTGCTTTTTAAAAGATCCTTTAAACTGCCGCTGCATTCAATTTGCAAAATAATTCCCATGGCATCTCTACGAACAAGAAATTCGTTGATACAAGTGTTCAATATTTTCTAGTAAGTCGATTAACAATAATATCTTTCATTACCTGGTACAAGGCTTGGCAATACAATTTGTACAAGAAAAGAATTCTTAATATAATATGATTCCTGTTCGTCTTTTAAATTTGTAATAATCAGGATACATTTCTTCTTCAATTCTTTTGATGTAATATTATAGTACATGGTTTCCTTCCAGTGTGAGAACGGAACACTTTCATTGGTGTCTTCCTAAATCTTTCATGATAAAAGTCTTGTTGGATTCTTCTTATCGTAGTGAAAAATCATACGCTTTCTTTTTCAGTACATTGATTGAACACCTATGCATAAAGAATGAGATCTTTAATACTTTGAATAAGTATTATTTAAAAAATTATTATAACATTGGTTTATTCCCTATACAAGATAATTATGTTTGCTTTTTAAAAGATCCTTTAAACTGCTGCTGCATTCTATTTGCAAAATGATTCCCATGGCATCTCTACAAAGAAGAACTTCGTTGATACAAGTTTTGAATATTTTCTAGTAAGTCGATTGACAGTAAATCTTTCATTACCTGGTAGGAGGCTTGGCGATACAATTTGTACAAGAAAAGAATTCTTGATATAATATGATTCCTGTTCGTCTTTTAAATTTGTAATAATCAGGATACATTTCTTCTTCAATTCTTTTGATGTAATATTATAATACATGGTTTCCTTCCAGTGTGAGAATGGAACACTTTCATTGGCGTCTTCCTAAATCTTTCATGATAAAAGTGTTGTTGGATTCTTCTTATCGTAGTGAAAAATCATACGCTCTCTTTTTCAGTACATTGATTGAACACCTATGCAGAAAGAAAAGATCTTTAGTACTTTGAATAAATATTATTTAAAAAATTATTATAACATTGGTTTATTCCCTATACAAGATAATTATGTTTGCTTTTTAAAAGATCTTTTAAACTGCTGCTGCATTCTATTTGCAAAATGATTCCCATGGCATCTCTACAAAGAAGAAATTCGTTGATACAAGTTTTGAATATTTTCTAGTAAGTCGATTGACAGTAAATCTTTCATTACCTGGTAGGAGGCTTGGCGATACAATTTGTACAAGAAAAGAATTCTTAATATAATATGATTCCTGTTCGTCTTTTAAATTTGTAATAATCAGGATACATTTCTTCTTCAATTCTTTTGATGTAATATTATAGTACATGGTTTCCTTCCAGTGTGAGAACGGAACACTTTCATTGGTGTCTTCCTAAATCGTTCATGATAAAAGTCTTGTTGGATTCTTCTTATCGTAGTGAAAAATCATACGCTCTCTTTTTCAGTACATTGATTGAACACCTATGCAGAAAGAATAAGATCTTTAATACTTTGAATAAATATTTTTAAAAAATTATTATAACATTGGTTTATTCCCTATACAAGATAATTATGTTTGCTTTTTAAAAGATCCTTTAAACTGCTGCTGCATTCAATTTGCAAAATAATTCCCATGGCATCTCTACGACTAAGAATTTCGTTGTTACAAGTGTTCAATATTTTCTAGTAAGTCGATTAACAATAATATCTTTCATTACCTGGTACAAGGCTTGGCAATACAATTTTACAAGAAAAGAATTCTTAATATAATATGATTCCTGTTCGTCTTTTAAATTTGTAATAATCAGGATACATTTCTTCTTCAATTCTTTTGATGTAATATTATAGTACATGGTTTCCTTCCAGTGTGAGAATGGAACACTTTCATTGGTGTCTTCCTAAATCTTTCATGATAAAAGTCTTGTTGGATTCTTCTTATCGTAGTGAAAAATCATACGCTCTCTTTTTCAGTACATTGATTGAACACCTATTCAGAAAGAATAAGATCTTTATTACTTTGAATAAATATTATTTAAAAAATTATTATAACATTGGTTTATTCCCTATACAAGATAATTATGTTTGCTTTTTAAAAGTTCTTTAAACTGCTGCTGCATTCTATTTGCAAAATGATTCCCATGGCATCTCTACGAAGAAGAAATTCGTTGATACAAGTTTTGAATATTTTCTAGTAAGTCGATTGACAGTAAATCTTTCATTACCTGGTAGGAGGCTTGGCGATACAATTTGTACAAGAAAAGAATTCTTGATATAATATGATTCCTGTTCGTCTTTTAAATTTGTAATAATCAGGATACATTTCTTCTTCAATTCTTTTGATGTAATATTATAATACATGGTTTCCTTCCAGTGTGAGAATGGAACACTTTCATTGGCGTCTTCCTAAATCTTTCATGATAAAAGTGTTGTTGGATTCTTCTTATCGTTGTGAAAAATCATACGCTCTCTTTTTCAGTACATTGATTGAACACCTATGCAGAAAGAATGAGATCTTTAATACTTTGAATAAATATTATTTAAAAAATTATTATAACATTGGTTTATTCCCTATACAAGATAATTATGTTTGCTTTTTAAAAGATCCTTTAAACTGCTGCTGCATTCTATTTGCAAAATGATTCCCATGGCATCTCTACGAAGAAGAAATTCGTTGATACAAGTTTTGAATATTTTCTAGTAAGTCGATTGACAGTAAATCTTTCATTACCTGGTAGGATGCTTGGCGATACAATTTGTACAAGAAAAGAATTCTTGGTATAATATGATTCCTGTTCGTCTTTTAAATTTGTAATAATCAGGATACATTTCTTCTTCAATTCTTTTGATGTAATATTATAGTACATGGTTTCCTTCCAGTGTGAGAACGGAACACTTTCATTGGTGTCTTCCTAAATCTTTCATGATAAAAGTCTTGTTGGATTCTTCTTATCGTAGTGAAAAATCATACGCTCTCTTTTTCATACATTGATTGAACACCTATGCAGAAAGAATAAGATCTTTAATACTTTGAATAAATATTTTTTAAAAAATTATTATAACATTGGTTTATTCCCTATACAAGATAATTATGTTTGCTTTTTAAAAGATCCTTTAAACTGCTGCTGCATTCAATTTGCAAAATAATTCCCATGGCATCTCTACGACTAAGAATTTCGTTGTTACAAGTGTTCAATATTTTCTAGTAAGTCGATTAACAATAATATCTTTCATTACCTGGTACAAGGCTTGGCAATACAATTTTACAAGAAAAGAATTCTTAATATAATATGATTCCTGTTCGTCTTTTAAATTTGTAATAATCAGGATACATTTCTTCTTCAATTCTTTTGATGTAATATTATAGTACATGGTTTCCTTCCAGTGTGAGAACGGAACACTTTCATTGGTGTCTTCCTAAATCTTTCATGATAAAAGTCTTGTTGGATTCTTCTTATCGTAGTGAAAAATCATACGCTCTCTTTTTCAGTACATTGATTGAACACCTATGCAGAAAGAATAAGATCTTTATTACTTTGAATAAATATTATTTAAAAAATTATTATAACATTGGTTTATTCCCTATACAAGATAATTATGTTTGCTTTTTAAAAGTTCTTTTAAACTGCTGCTGCATTCTATTTGCAAAATGATTCCCATGGCATCTCTACGAAGAAGAAATTCGTTGATACAAGTTTTGAATATTTTCTAGTAAGTCGATTGACAGTAAATCTTTCATTACCTGGTAGGAGGCTTGGCGATACAATTTGTACAAGAAAAGAATTCTTGATATAATATGATTCCTGTTCGTCTTTTAAATTTGTAATAATCAGGATACATTTCTTCTTCAATTCTTTTGATGTAATATTATAGTACATGGTTTCCTTCCAGTGTGAGAATGGAACACTTTCATTGGTGTCTTCCTAAATCTTTCATGATAAAAGTGTTGTTGGATTCTTCTTATCGTAGTGAAAAATCATACGCTCTCTTTTTCAGTACATTGATTGAACACCTATGCAGAAAGAATAAGATCTTTAATACTTTGAATAAATATTATTTAAAAAATTATTATAACATTGGTTTATTCCCTATACAAGATAATTATGTTTGCTTTTTAAAAGATCCTTTAAACTGCTGCTGCATTCAATTTGCAAAATAATTCCCATGGCATCTCTACGAACAAGAAATTCGTTGTTACAAGTGTTCAATATTTTCTAGTAAGTCGATTAACAATAATATCTTTCATTACCTGGTACAAGGCTTGGCAATACAATTTGTACAAGAAAAGAATTCTTAATATAATATGATTCCTGTTCGTCTTTTAAATTTGTAATAATCAGGATACATTTCTTCTTCAATTCTTTTGATGTAATATTATAGTACATGGTTTCCTTCCAGTGTGAGAACGGAACACTTTCATTGGTGTCTTCCTAAATCGTTCATGATAAAAGTCTTGTTGGATTCTTCTTATCGTAGTGAAAAATCATACGCTCTCTTTTTCAGTACATTGATTGAACACCTATTCAGAAAGAATAAGATCTTTAATACTTTGAATAAATATTATTTAAAAAATTATTATAACATTGGTTTATTCCCTATACAAGATAATTATGTTTGCTTTTTAAAAGTTCTTTTAAACTGCTGCTGCATTCTATTTGCAAAATGATTCCCATGGCATCTCTACGAAGAAGAAATTCGTTGATACAAGTGTTCAATATTTTCTAGTAAGTCGATTAACAATAATATCTTTCATTACCTGGTACAAGGCTTGGCAATACAATTTGTACAAGAAAAGAATTCTTAATATAATATGATTCCTGTTCGTCTTTTAAATTTGTAATAATCAAGATACATTTCTTCTTCAATTCTTTTGATGTAATATTATAGTACATGGTTTCCTTCCAGTGTGAGAACGGAACACTTTCATTGGTGTCTTCCTAAATCTTTCATGATAAAAGTCTTGTTGGATTCTTCTTATCGTAGTGAAAAATCATACGCTCTCTTTTTCAGTACATTGATTGAACACCTATGCAGAAAGAATAAGATCTTTATTACTTTGAATAAATATTATTTAAAAAATTATTATAACATTGGTTTATTCCCTATACAACATAATTATGTTTGCTTTTTAAAATATCCTTTAAACTGCTGCTGCATTCTATTGTCAAAATGATTCCCATGGCATCTCTACGAAGAAGAAATTCGTTGATACAAGTGTTCAATATTTTCTAGTAAGTCGATTAACGTTCTTGCGCAGTGATGACTTCGAGGAGGTGGGGTAAAATTTTCATCTAATAAAATATCGGATCGAAATTATTTAATATTTAAAGTACGTCAAAAGTTAGGTAATATTTAAATAAATATATATGCGTTTAAACAATCTTAATTATAATAAGAATTCATTAAAATATTAAAATAATTGTTAATTAATCGATGCAAGCGTCTATTGTTGTCTAAAAGATCGGAATATTTGATCTATGTACTGTCCCCTTCGAAATCCACCGTTGAAATGAGACGTTGTCCTCTATGAAAGTACTTTTATTAAATGTTGTTTATAAGACCTTTCAAACGTTACGCATGTGTATAAAGGGTGTCATACACCTAATACATAATTTTTAAGATTGTAACGTTCTTATTTTAGTATTCTTTTAATTTTTATGTAATTGTTTAAACTAATGTACATTTGTTTTAACGTTACTGTGCAGTGGTGACTTCAGGTAATAAAATTTTTATCCAGAAAAATATCACATTAAAATTATTTTATATTCAAAGTATATTAATAAGTATGTAATGTTTAAATCAGTACATATGTGTTTAAACAATCTGAAATATAAAGAGATTGCATTAGAATATTAAAATAATTGTTAAATAATCGATAGGAATGTCTATTGTTGTCTAAAAGATCGGAATATATGATCTATTTACCGTCCCCTTCGAAATCCACCGTTGAAATGAGACGTTGTCCTCTATGAAAGTACTTTTATTGAAAGTTGTTTATAAGACCTTCCAAACGTTGCGCATGTGTATAAAGGGTGTCGTACATCTAATACATAATCTTTAAGATTGTAACGTTCTTATTTTAGTATTCTTTTAATTTTTATGTAATTGTTTAAACTAATGTACATTTGTTTTAACGTTCCTGTGCAGTGGTGACTTCGGGTAATACAATTTTTATCCAGAAAAATATCACATTAAAATTATTTTATATTTAAAGTATGTTAATAAGTATGTAATGTTTAAACCAGTACATATGTGTTTAAACAATCTGAAACATAAAGAGAGTGCATTAGTGCATTATAATAATTGTTAATTAATCGATGCAAGCGTCTATTGTTGTCTAAAAGATCGGAATATATAATCTATATACCGTCCCCTTCGAAATGCACCGTTGGAATGAGACGTTGTCCCCTATGAAATTACTTTTATTAATTGTTGTTTATATGACTTTCCTATCGTTGCGCATGTGTATAAAGTGAATAATCCATCTAATCGATAAATTTAAGATTATAACGTTATGATTTTCGCATTTTTATCTATTTCATGTAATTATTTTAATGCTCCTGCGCAGTGATGACTCCGAAGATAAAATTTTGCTGTAACATAAAGAGAGTGCATTAGTGCATTATAATAATTGTTAATTAACCGATGCAAGCGTCTATTGTTGTTAAAAAGCTTAGAATATATGATGTATGCACTGTCCTCTTCGAAATCTGCCGTTGATCTGAGTCATTGTTCTCTGTTAAAGTTCTTTTGGTGAAAGTTGTTTACAAGACCTTCCGAACGTTGAGCATGTGTATAAAAAGAATAATAAATCTATTTAATTAAATTAAAGATTAAAACGTTATGATTTTCGTATTTTTATCTATTTTAAGTAATTATTTTAATGCTTCTGCGCAGTGATGACTTCGAGGATAAAATTCCGCTGTAACATAAAGAGAGTGCATTAGTGCATTATAATAATTGTTAATTAATCGATGCAAGCGTCTATTGTTGTCTAAAAGATCGGAATATATGATCTATGTACCGTCCCCTTCGAAATGCACCGTTGAAATGAGACGTTGTCCTCTATGAAATTACTTTTATTAATTGTTGTTTATATGACTTTGCAAACGTTGCGCATGTGTATAAAAGAAAATCAATAAAATTAATCAATAAAATTTAATATTATAACGTTCTCATCTTAGTATTCTTTTAATTTTTATGTAATTATTTTAATGCTTCTGCGCAGTGATGACTTCGAGGGTAAAATTTAGCTGTAACATAAAGAGAGTACATTAGTGCATTAAAATAATTGTTAATATAATAGATGCAAGTGTCTATTGTTGCTTTAAAACTAGGAGTATATGTTCTGTGATCCCTCCTCCTCGAAATTCGTCGTTAGATTGAGCCATTGTGCTCTATAAAATTTGTTTTTTTAAATTTTATTTATATGACTTTCCTAACGTTGCGCATGTTTGTAACGAGAATTTTATTTGAAATAAAGAAAAATTAAGATAAAACGCTCTGATTATAGCATTTTTTCATTTTTATGTAAATGTCTAAACAAATGTACATTTTTTTTAATGTTCCTGTGCAATGCAATGAATGAATCGAATGCAATCTCTTTTATACATCGCAACTTTAATTTCTATAATTTTGTACAACTCCCTGGTATCTGTAAATACATAAAAGTTATTAAAAAACATTATAAAGTAATTAGTTTTTCTACTGTCGGTCTTCCTACTGTCGGTAACACTGATGGTAATTTACCATGAAGGTTTTCCTACTGTCGGTAATTCTGATGGTAATTTATCATCAACACTTCTCGGTCGATAACTCTGATGGTAACTTACCATTAACTCTTCTCGGTCGGTAACTCTGATGGTAATTTACCATCAGCATTTTTCGTACGCGTACCGTGTACCCTCTGCCCACTACCGCGTACCGCGTACCGCGTACCGACTACCGTGTACCCTCTACCCTCTACCGCGTACCCTCTACCCTCTACCGCGTACCGCCTACCCTCTACCCTCTACCGCGTACCCTCTACCGCGTACCCTCTACCCTCTACCGCGTACCCTCTACATATTTTTCTCTACACATTTATTAGAATATGTATTACATTATTATGATACAATGTATGTACATATACATTTTTATATATTAATACATTCACAGTATATTCAATACATTCTCATATAATGTATTTTATTCGTAGTTTATTTTATATAACATATTTAACGTATTATTCATAACGTATTTACTTTTTATATCAACGTTTATGTGTACTAATGATCAAATACGTTTGAACGTACGCAGAGATAAAGAAAAACATGCGAAGGTGAAGGTCAAAGTCAAACGAGGTAACGAGCATTGTCTATATATACACATCGTCTATCATCGAGTACGCATAGAAAAACATTTCGCGACTGCCATATAAGGTAAATAGGAGGGGTGGGGTGACTCGAGCTACGTCATACCGCATTCAGCTGTCGGACGCCGTCGAGACAAGTCTCAACTAGTTTCGCTCCACGTAAGAACTTAATTACTCCGTATTAAAAATATTTCATTATCAAATTTTGTAATCTAATCAAATTTCATTTACAGGTACATGCAATCATTATCGATGACGTGAATGCATTGAAATTAGGTAAGAAGATCTGTAATTAGAATTATATTATATTATCGATTATATGTATCGATAGTTTCACAAAAATTTCTATCATAATCTCTTATTCTTTTTATGGTTTCAAGAAGACGTTCACCATCGTTCCATGGAAATTATACTAATCAATGGTGGTATATACAACTGCATACATACGTGCAAGTGTATTCTTTCTTTCTTTCTTTCTTTTTTAATTTTATAAATGCATCAATTTCCAAATGGATCGTTCGATGCATTAGAAAATTTTAACTTCTCGTATCGTTAATTAATTGTAAAGTAAATGAAATGATTTATCGAATTAATTATTTAATTACGCGTTGCAATTGTCGTTTAAATGTTTTTAATTTAAATTCATTTTAGTTCTTTCGGTATTTAATTCACATAAATAATTCAAGACACAGCCGATTCTATTTTATTGTTCAAACG
This sequence comes from Polistes fuscatus, assembly GCF_010416935.1. NCBI lineage: Eukaryota > Metazoa > Arthropoda > Insecta > Hymenoptera > Vespidae > Polistes > Polistes fuscatus. The sequence goes on from NW_025113101.1 coordinate 2,855,981, forward strand.
ATAATTTATAAATATTGTACTTTGTTTAGTTTTACATTAATGCTATATCTATTCTTTCCTATAAGTATTAAGGCAATTAGCATACTTCTGTAAAAATAACCCTATCGCGATGAAATTTATTCTTTATTCGCGATATTTGTTCGTTTGTATTTTACCTTTTTTTTTTATATAGTTTACAAGTTTGTGGTTACAATTTTGAATAATTTTTTTATTAATAATTAAAGCATACAAAAAATAGTAGCACGATTCCAGAATTTTTGAAATACGTAGTTTAAATAATTGAATAATAAAACTATATAATATATTTTTATTATTAACATAAATAAACAGAAGTACGCTACGACTTGCTTTAATTAAACTTTGATTTTCAGAGCTTTAGTTGCGATTGCGGGCAATGCAATCATAGAATCAGTGTTCGTTTTGAAAAATGTTGCATTTTTTGTATGCGATCGTATAGATTGCTTTAAAAGTAATTAAATCGTTATATTTAAAATCAATGCAAATAATCTTGTTGAGAAAACAATTTGCTCGGTACGCGATTAGAATCATTAACACACTTTCGGCCAATTCGGTAGAAGAGGATTTGCGTTTCGATTAAAATATTGTCATGGTCGAAAGTGTGAATTAACATCTTTATTTCTTCTGGATCATCTTTATCAACGAACCTGGGGCTTGTCTGAATAAATCAACGGTTAGTATTATTTTCTAATCTCAATTATTACTTCTCACATATTCATTTTTTAAATCGTGATTGTTTTTATTCATGTTTCTCATTCATGAAAAATCTTTTGAATGATATGAAACATAATTAATTTCATTTTTTATTTTTAAATATAGAATAATCATCGATTCAACGATTCAACAATTAAACAATACATCGATTCTACAATACATCGATTCAACAATTCATCGATTCAACAATTTAACAATTCTCCAATTAAATCAACTTCACATCTTTATTTCTTCTGGAACATCTTTATCGATGCATCTGGCTTCGTCTAGATAAATCAACGGTTATTATTATTTTCTAATCTCAATTATTACTTCTCACATATTCATTTTTTAAATCGTGATTATTTTTATTCATGAAAAATCTTTTGAATGATATGAAACATAATTAATTTTATTTTTTATTTTTAAATATAGATTATAATCATCGATTCAACGGTTTAACGATTAAACAATACATCGATTCTACAATACATCGATTCAACAATTCATCGATTCAACGATTCGACATTCAACGATTCAACGATACATCGATTCTACAATACACCGATTCAACAATTCATCGATTCTACAATACATCGATTCAACAATTCATCGATTCTACAATACATCGATTCTACAATACATCGATTCAACAATTCATCGATTCTACAATACATCGATTCAACAATTCATCGATTCTACAATACATCGATTCAACAATTCATCGATTCAAAAATTCAACAATTCATCGATTCAACAATTCAACAATTCAACAATTCATCCAATTTAAATCAACTTCACGACATCGTTCAACCAACAGCGAGGGGGACGAGTGTTTTTGAGCCATCGCAGAACTTCTACTGCCAATTGTTCAGTTTCATTTTTTATTTTATTTTTATGGTAACAATTGGTAACGAGTGAGCGAACAAATTTAAAGTTCCTCCAGTGACCCAATCATGCCGAGGATGAAAGTTCCAATATCGGCACGGGTTCCTGGTTGTATTCGTAGATGTATCTTGTCCAAAGCGAGCATAAGCGACCGTGAGTAGAACCTTTGGTTTTGCTCACGAGTGATTCCCAATATATATGTGATTTTTATATATGTGATTTATTTAGATTAGGCCAGGGTCTTCTTGTTTCATCGGTTTCAATTCACTTAATTAACATGCAATTAATTATTGTACTTATTTTTTTTCTTTACGTATTTAATCGTGTTAGTAATGGTGAAATCGAGCATTAATTTACTCGATTTCGTGCCAATAAAAAGCATGTAAAAATTGTTTATATGCATTGCTTCGTAATTAGTTTTTCAATTGTGATTAGATTTTCAATAATGATCAGTTTTTAAATCGTGATTAGTTTTTCAAATCGTAATTTACTTCAATATATCGATATTGATATTGTTATCAATAAATGAGCAAGAAGACAAACAAAATTCGCGACCGGATAGATTCTGGCAATTAAGTGGTGGTTTAAAACCCAGTTCTTTAATTAGAACAGCCATTTAGTGAAAGAGTCGTCCGAGGTTTTTAAGAAATATCCATCTTTTGTCACCGTTAGAATCACTCTACACTGCACTACCTCGAAACAGTATTATAATAATATATAAACGTTTCTTATGGGGTATTTTTTTTTTTTTCATTCACTTGCTTAAGTCATTATTCACCAAATGACTTGTAGAGTCCTTAATCCGTTTAGATGAATTTTTATAAAAATGTTTTTTCATGTATGTTAATTATGTTTTATTAGATCAGGATTTTCAGCCTAATATACTAATTCCCCTTTTCTCCCCCCTATGCTCTCTTCGTTCTCATCGATGCGTGTTGCCCAGGTGTTACACGTATGGGTGAGAAAAAGTTTGCATGGGTTTTAGTTTTTAAGTTTTCCTCCTTTGGCGGCTGTCATTGCGTTAGTGATTGCACGATGTACTTACACCAGTGTGTGCGTATCAGGTAGTGTGTATCGTACATCGTTTCGCGAAAGTTTTTTATTAATGCATCATTCAATATTTAAATAAATACTTGTACAGTCACGCGTGATATGTACTTGTATTTTTATACTTGTATTAAATTTTCTCCTTTTTTTTTCCGAATCGTTTCGAGTAGTAGAGTTTTCACATTTATTTGTGGAAATTTAACAATACTTGTATCATATTAGTATGCAGATATAACTAGTATGTACCAGTATTTTTGCATTAGTTATTATTGCAATAATCACTAGCCTTGGCAGACGATTACAGCATGGGGTACGTAACCTTTTAGAATATAAGTTTAGAAAACGTGGTTGAACTAGGGTGTCGGAGGTGCCCCGGGGCATGCTCTCTAGTTTAGGTTTTTTGCACCCTGGTGGTATGTGAGTAACAGATCCAGCGTGGAATGATTGTGTTGGTGTGTCTGTTTGCACTTTTAAATATAGGTGGAGGGATAGGCAGGTAGCATACTTTTCTGTGTGTATGTGAAAACATTAATTTTAAGTAGGTAAGAACCGGGTACGGCAATAGGTTTGCTTCTATTCGGACGCAACCCTGACGCAATCATGCCTCCGGGGTTTTTGGCTAAGTGTCAGCAAATTTTTACACTTTCCATTATTCCTTATGTCTCCATTTTTTTGCTGATACTATGCATTTTAAGTTAAGATAATTGTATCAAGCAGTTCAAAAATACTTTGCAACCAATGAGAACATTAGATAAATCACCCTCATATCTTTTGAACTTGGCAAAGGATTTTGAATTAGTTTTGATACTTAGTTTTTAAGTATATTAACACTTGCACCTCGCGATCTTAGTAATATAATTCTTAATGTTAGAAATAACATACACTTATTCGAATAAATTGAGATTATTACAATTGTTGTAATTTTTTCTTTTTATCGAAACATTGTCACCTTTAACGTGCAACGTGTTAATCCTAGTTTTTAATAGGTTCATCATTCAGAAAAATATATCTGCTGGAGCATTCGATTAAATGTGCTTGTGTAGTTGCGTACGATCATTGAATTCTTTCGAGTTTATTGATCGTCCACAAGCTAGTATAATTACTTTACGGAATTAATTCAATATTTTTTCAATCTATTACACATTTATTTTTTTTAATTTTATTTTACAAATAAGTAAGTAAATAAAACTTGTGTTAGAAAAAATCGAGACGCACTCAGGTAGGAACGCAGTTGAGTTTGCGTGTTGGGATTCGTCAGTGGCGTTTGGGATGATGCATTTATGAACTTTGTCATATTTCAGTGGTTATATTATTTAGGATAAATCGATACTGTACGTTGCAAGCTCTTACCTCTCGTTAGGTTTAAGTGAAAATAAAAACAAAAACAAAAACGAAAATAAAAAAATACCAGCGTAAAAACCTGCGGAAATAAAATTACTATAACTGTGGATTCCTTCCCAATTTTCTTTCAGCTTAGATCACAAATGCGTCTCGTATAATAAAATGCGTTTATTAAACACGAGGGTTGAGTCTTGTCGCGTATGGTGAGAACAGGTCGGGATTAGGTCGGTTAAGCTCAGGGACGATTTCATTCTTTTAATAAATCCACTGAAATGTGCCAATTTTTATGATGTATCGTTTCAAACGGTAGGGCGTTTTTTGACACGTAATTCTTTTCTTGCGTCGCACGTAGGGAATGCTCCATTGCAGTGGTCAGGGCACGAAGCAAAGAAGAGGCTAAATGCCGAAGAGGCCCCCACAAATTGTGGTATCAAGTGGGCAACTATTCGACTACGAGTTATTTTTCAAAGGATATCTTTGATAATTCTTTGATCAATGGTTCGTGGTCATATCCAAAATCCCTTTGTCTACCCCTTATCACGTTGTCACTTATGCTCGTAGTATTAGTTATAGTTGTTCCTGAATGGAGATGATGGACCATTCCATCTCCCAACGATGTCCCACACTCGCGTTCGTGAAAAAATTAAAAGTCTTTTAAATACTAGAATCTAGATTTTGCTATTTTTTTAATTTAGAGTCATTGCATTTTTTTCTATTTAATTAAAAGTCGAGTCATTGCAGTTTCTCGTTAGCTGATATTAAAAGTCGAGTCATTGCATTTTCTTATTAAATTAGATTAAACGTCGAGTCTTGCAATTTTTATACATTAGATTAAAAAGAGTACCATTGCATTTTATTATAAATTAATAGTCGAGTCCATTGCATTTTTGAAGTATCTAAATTAGTCTTGTCTTAGATATTTTTATGAAATTAGAGTCACGTTCGTTTAAATTGTGGTGGACGCCATGGATTGCGCAGCCACAATAGTGCATTTGGATACAACGATGGAAGAAGAGGACATTCTTGCTTCATGAAGCATAAGGACACAAAAATAAGGTTTCACCATCAGCCTGATGCTTCAAATTGAATTAATAAACACATTAATCAAAGGCTATAATATTAAACATTTTAAATATTCATCTTTCATTCATTTCTGTATATATTTCAATTTCTTTCCANATGTAAAAGCTCTTTAAATGCTGTCAAAAGTTCTGAAACTTTCTGATCTAACAATCTGATAAAACATAAAGAAAAAGAAGTTCCTGACTATTGATGTTTTGATGGCAACTACCGACCTATAAAATTTGTTTAAACTTACTTTCAGAAAAACCGACATCAAGAAATAATTCAGTTAAAGTTCCTATAAATAGTTTAAGTCGGAATGTACTTTCAAGATACATCTAATATGTTAGTTGTTATATAATTATTTGTAGAAGCCTATTACCGACAAAAGTTCATGGTAATAAACCAGGGACTTGACCGACATTCGGTATTTTGTAGGAACTTATCGACCGAAAAGATTTGATGGTAACCTACCATCAGACCTCACCGACAGTAGACAAGCTATTCTTGCTAGGTTACCATCGAATCTTAGCGTCGGCAAGTTACCATCCTAAAATCTACAGTCGGTAAGTAGTATTTTTTTACCAACCAGTTTATATTTCTTCGTAAACTACCTCTAGATGGCCCTAGCTTACAATGACGTATACCGTTGCTTAGCAACGCATTGAATAAACTAAAACAAACGTATGTTTCCTAAAAAATGCACGGTCCACTGTATATACACGACGGAAGTTACACGAATAAAATTAGGTTATCTAGAATGTTTATCTACTTTCAGTATATAATATTTGTTTCGTCTGTAAAGATGTGAAAATAAAAGAGTCTCCAAAGAAAAGTGAATGTCTAGAAAAAATGTAAAAATTTAAGTGTATCCTATGGTATCGGTCTATCACATCATCTTTTAGCAGTTGCAAGTTTCTTTTAAAAAAAGTGTATTACAAGAAAATTTATGCAAGCAGTCTATTGGATAATCTTTCAGCAATGCATGTTTCTTTGAAAATCAAGTATATTACAAGAAAAGTGTATGCGCAGCAAAGTGCAAATAATCTGAGAGGTTTTAGTGCCACAAGTCTACAAGCTTATGTTTTGCAAAGCAAGAAATGTAAAAATAAAAGATTCTTAAAAGAAAGGTGAATGCATTGCTAAGAGCTTACAAATCTGAGTGTATTTTATGCTGGCGGTCTATTAGATAATCTTTCTGCGATGCAAGTTTTTTTCAAAATCAAGTATAATACAAGGAAAAATGAATGTGCATCAAAGTGCATTTAAATCCATAAGGTTTCAGTGGAGCAGTCTATAACCTCATATTTCTGCGAAACAATAGTTGTCTAAAATAATAAGTCTAAAAGAGATGTGTATGCGTAGAAAAGAGTGTACAAATCTAATTCTTTTTTCCCTAGCGGTCTATTAAATAATCTTTTAGTGATGTAGGTTTTTCTGAATATTAATTTATGACAAAAAAATGTGTAACAATGAGTTTATTAATCTAAATGATTTTAGATACCGGTCTATAAGCTGATGTTTCTAAAAAGCAAGGTTTATAAGAAATTAAAGTTTCTGGCAAGAAAAATCAATTCATTTCAAAGATACTATGTTTGACCATACGTTTTTGTTCAGCGGTCTATAAGGGTATATTTATGTGAAGTTTTCACAGAAATGACTAAGATGTAAACTATACAGCACTGCGTTCACTGACATTAGATGCACTTTGCGAGCAAAATTTATAAGTCGATAAAGTATTCTATGCGTAGAAAAGAGTGAACTTTTATTTAATTTAAAATTCACTTACATGCTGGCTTTGAGTATTAAAAGTATTGATGCGAACTATCCAAAGAAACGACATTTATTGCTGGTCCTACCTGAGGTAAAGTATTTAACGAGAAACGACCGAACTGTTCTCTGAAATTTTGTGAATCTTTACGGATCATTTATAACTCGATAAAGTATTGCGTATGTAGGAAAAAGAGTTTAATTTTATTTAATATAAGGGTCACGTATATCTTTTTACTTCAAGTATAGGAAATCTTAACGCAAGAATTTCAAATACATTACAAGATGTACACTGTTCCGCAGTGCATTCTCTAAAATGTTATGCCTAATAGATTTGTGATTACGCTGAACTTGGTGTGTTTAAGGTTTAATTTTTTTATACATTTTAACAACTATTAGAACGCAAACTGCAGACAGTTGAATAGAATCTTGGCAATATCGATGACCCTAAAACAAAAATTAATTTTATAATAACAACGTATATAACTTATATATAATTTTTATTATATTTATATTTCATATCGTAAATGATGGCATTACAAACCTTGAGATACTATCGTAGAAATTTTCGTAAATATCCGTTTTTGATAAAGTGGTATTTTTCAATTTAAACCTTACAGGCTTAAAAAAAACAGTACATTCTAAAACAAAAACTAATTAAAAAGCATGTGTGGAAAAATAAAATTCAATGTCTGATCCACGATCAAAACTTTTTAAAAGGATTATTAATAATAATCTAATTTAAAAAAAAAAAGAATTAATGACCAAAAGTGGACATTACAAAATACTGAATATCGATGCATTAGAAAATGTGCCTTTCTATATTTACACGAGTGAATATGAAAAATGCATGTTTCTGATGCATGCTTTTTAAATATATAATACATAGAAAAATGTTTTAATTTTATACAAAATTGTAATCGATTAATACGATTACCAATACGCATAGGAAATTATTCAAGACGCATTATTAAAACTTAATTTATTGTGAATATTTCGCATATTTAAAAATCCCCAGGTGCATTTACAATCCCGTATGCAAACCTGGGGTCCCTGTTCTTAACTTATTTTATAATTTACACTCTCTCGAGAGAGTGTGGGGCAGCCTTTTAATTCGGTTTATTTGTATATCAAGATTTATGCATTTTTATTCATATCATATAATTCTTCTATTATAAATCTCTGTGTAAAAAATATTTCAATGATTTTTATATCATCTCTCTTTGGTTTCCTCTCTTTGGTTTCTTTTCTAAAAAACTTTTATTTATATATATTTATAAAAATACTTTCTTTAAATATTTCTTATGCAAAGTTGATATTTATTTGTTAATAATTTTAGAATCAAAATGCACAACCTTGACATTTATATGCACTCGCATGTGCTGGCTGTACTTTCGTGTATTTTCATTCGCTTAGCAAGACTTATACGTTTCTAATCAGAATCATTCAAAATAGCTTTTCATTTTATTTGCACTATTTAATTATATATAGATTATAAAAATGAAATTTTCTAATTATTATTATAAATTTCTGTGTTTAAAAAAAATAATACGAAGATTGAAATATTACAAATATTTATTTATTAAATACTTTCATCAGTGCACTCATTCATTCATTTTTGATCATTCTGAATGAGAAATGTATATTCTTACCATATTTTCATCTGCATTTAGCAGGTACGTTCGACTGCATTTAGCAGTTTTGTTCATCTGCGTTTAGCAGATATGTTTGTACTTACTGCGATTTTCGTATGCACTTTTAAGTGCAGGCAAGCCTTTTAAATTGTTCATTTATGTACCAAAACTATACATTTTTATTCCAAAAAAATTATTATTCTACTTTTATATAATAAATAAAAAGATATATATTAAAAAAATTGTTTTCATATTACTCTTTTTCTCCTCCATATATCTCTTGTAAAATCTTTCTTTAAATATTTGTATAGTAAAAATATTTTCTCCCACTCTCTCTTATGAACTTATTAACTTTTTCACTTGATATTTATTTATAAATAATTTTGGAATGAAAATATATATTCCGGACATATTAATATGCACTTATGAGTGCTGGCAGCCAGCATAATTATATTCATCTGCATTTAGCAGGTATGTTCGATTGCATTTAGCAATTATATTTATCTGCATTTAGCAGGTGTGTTTGTACTTACTGCGATTTTGGTATGTTCGATTGCATTTAGCAATTATATTTATCTGCATTTAGCAGGTGTGTTTGTATTTACTGCGATTTTCGTATGCACTTTTAAAGTGCAGGCAAGCCTTTTAAATTGTTTCATTTATGTACCAAAACTATACATTTTTATTCCAAAAAATATTATCTACTTTTATATATAATAAATAAAAAATATATTAAAATTGTGTTTTCATACTACTCGTTATTTCTCCTCCATACATCTCTTGTAAAATCTTTCTTCAAATATTTGTGTATAGTAAAAATAGTTTCTCCCACTCTCTCTTATGTACTTATTAACTCTTTCATTTGATATTTATTTATAAATAATTTTGGAATGAAAATGTATATTCCGGACATATTAATATCCACTTATGAGTGCTGACTGCCATTTGTTTTATTTCATTTATTTAGCAAGACATATACGTTTCTAATCGGAATGATTCAAAATACCTTCTCATTAATTTGCACTATTTAAATATAAATCATGTGTGAAATGAAATTTACTAATTATTGTTAGATAAATTTCTGTGTTTAAAAAAAATAATACGCAGATTGAAATATTAAAAATTTATTTATTAGATACTTTTATCAGTGCATTCATTCATTCATTTTTGATCATTCTGAATGAGAAATGTATATTCTTACTGTATGTTCATCTGCATTTAGCAGGAATTTCCATCTGCGTTAAGCAGGTATGTTTGTACTTACTGCGATTTTCATATGCACTTTTCAGTGCAGGCATGTACTTACTGCGATTTTCATATGCACTTTTTAGTGCAGGCATGTACTTACTGCGATTTTCATATGCACTCTTCAGTGCATTCCATAAGAATGATTCAAATTTTCTTTTTATTAATTTGTTACTATTAAAAAAAAAAAAATCAACGATCATATATTCCATAAAAAAGAAATGTATAAATAGGATAAAAGACTATGTAAAGCAAAGTGAAAATAAGAGTCTGGTAACCATTGGGATGCAATAAAAAATACATTACATTATATATATTCAATAAATTATTATATTTTGGAAAGAAATTGAAATATATTAAATTGAGAAATGAATTGAAATATTGAAATATTTAAAATATTTAATTATTATACTTTGATTAATGTGTTTATTAATTCAATTTGAATCATTCTGAATGGTGAAACCTTTATTTTGTGTCCTTATCTGCATTCATGAATGCAGGAATGTCCTCTTCTTCCATCGTTGTATCCAAATGCACTATTTGTGCATGCTGCAGCAATCCATGGACGTCCACACAATTTAAACGAACGTGACTCTAATTTCATAAAAAATCTAAGACAAGACTCTAATTTATATACTTCAAAAATGCAATGACTCGACTATTAATTTATTTTAATAAGAAAAATGCAATGGGACTCTAGTTTTAATCTAATGTAATAAAAAAATTGCAATGACTCGACTTTTAATCTAATTTAATAAGAAAATTGCAATGACTCGACTTTTAATATCATCTAACGAGAAAACTGCAATGACTCGACTTTTAATTAAATAGAAAAAATGCAATGACTCTATTAATTAAATAAAAATAGCAAAATCTAGATTCTAGTATTTAAAAGACTTTTAATTTTTCACGAACGCGAGTGTGGGACATCGTTGGGAGATGGAATGGTCCATCATCTCCATTCAGGAACAACTTATAACTAATACTACTACGAGCATAAGTGACAACGTGATAAAGGGGTAGACAAAGGGATTTTGATATGACCACGAACTATTGATCAAAGAATTATCAAAGATATCCTTTGAGAAATAACTCGTAGTCGAATAGTTGCCCACTTGATACCACAATTTGTGGGGGCCTCTTCGGCATTTTGCCTCTTCTTTGCTTCGTGCCCTGACCACTGCAATGGAGCATTCCCTACGTGCGACGCAAGAAAAGAATTACGTGTCAAAAAACGCCCTACCGTTTGAAACGATACATCATAAAAATTGGCACATTTCAGTGGATTATATTAAAAGAATGAAATCGTCCCTGAGCTAAACCGACCTAATCCCGACCTGTTCTCACCATACGCGACAAGACTCAAACCCTCGTGTTTAATAAAACGCATTTTATTATACGAGACGCATTTGTGATCTAAGCTGAAAGAAAATTGGGAAGGAATCAACACAGTTATTAGTAATTTTATTTCCGCAGGTTTTTACGCTGGTATTTTTTTTTGTTTTTGTTTTTGTTTTTATTTTCACTTAAACCTAACGAGAGGTAAGAGCTTGCAACGTACAGTATCGATTTATCCTAAATAATATAACCACTGAAATATGACAAAGTTCATAAATGCATCATCCCAAACGCCACTGACGAATCCCAACACGCAAACTCAACTGCGTTCCTACCTGAGTGCGTCTCGATTTTTTCTAACACAAGTTTTATTTACTTACTTATTTGTAAAATAAAATTAAAAAAAAATAAATGTGTAATAGATTGAAAAAATATTGAATTAATTCCGTAAAGTAATTATACTAGCTTGTGGACGATCAATAAACTCGAAAGAATTCAATGATCGTACGCAACTACACAAGCACATTTAATCGAATGCTCCAGCAGATATATTTTTCTGAATGATGAACCTATTAAAAACTAGGATTAACACGTTGCACATTAAAGGTGACAATGTTTCGATAAAAAGAAAAAATTACAACAATTGTAATAATCTCAATTTATTCGAATAAGTGTATGTTATTTCTAACATTAAGAATTATATTACTAAAGATCGCGAGGTGCAAGTGTTAATATACTTAAAAAACTAAGTATCAAAACTAATTCAAAATCCTTTGCCAAGTTCAAAAGATATGAGGGTGATTTATCTAATGTTCTCATTGGTTGCAAAGTATTTTTGAACTGCTTGATACAATTATCTTAACTTAAAATGCATAGTATCAGCAAAAAAATGGAGACATAAGGAATAATGGAAAGTGTAAAAATTTGCTGACACTTAGCCAAAAACCCCGGAGGCATGATTGCGTCAGGGTTGCGTCCGAATAGAAGCAAACCTATTGCCGTACCCGGTTCTTACCTACTTAAAATTAATGTTTTCACATACACACAGAAAAGTATGCTACCTGCCTATCCCTCCACCTATATTTAAAAGTGCAAACAGACACACCAACACAATCATTCCACGCTGGATCTGTATTCGCATACCACCAGGGTGCAAAAAACCTAAACTAGAGAGCATGCCCCGGGGCACCTCCGACACCCTAGTTCAACCACGTTTTCTAAACTTATATTCTAAAAGGTTACGTACCCCATGCTGTAATCGTCTGCCAAGGCTAGTGATTATTGCAATAATAACTAATGCAAAAATACTGGTACATACTAGTATATATCTGCATACTAATATGATACAAGTATTGTTAAATTTCCACAAATAAATGTGAAAACTCTACTACTCGAAACGATTCGGAAAAAAAAGGAGAAAAATTTAATACAAGTATAAAAATACAAGTACATATCACGCGTGACTGTACAAGTATTTATTTAAATATTGAATGATGCATTAATAAAAAACTTTCGCGAAACGATGTACGATACACACTACCTGATACGCACACACTGGTGTAAGTACATCGTGCAATCACTAACGCAATGACAGCCGCCAAAGGAGGAAAACTTAAAAACTAAAACCCATGCAAACTTTTTCTCACCCATACGTGTAACACCTGGGCAACACGCATCGATGAGAACGAAGAGAGCATAGGGGGGAGAAAAGGGGAATTAGTATATTAGGCTGAAAATCCTGATCTAATAAAACATAATTAACATACATGAAAAAACATTTTTATAAAAATTCATCTAAACGGATTAAGGACTCTACAAGTCATTTGGTGAATAATGACTTAAGCAAGTGAATGAAAAAAAAAAAATACCCCATAAGAAACGTTTTATATTATTATATAATACTGTTTCGAGGTAGTGCAGTGTAGAGTGATTCTAACGGTGACAAAAGATGGATATTTCTTAAAAACCTCGGACGACTCTTTCACTAAATGGCTGTTCTAATTAAAGAACTGGGTTTTAAACCACCACTTAATTGCCAGAATCTATCCGGTCGCGAATTTTGTTTGTCTTCTTGCTCATTTATTGATAACAATATCCAAGTATCGATATATTGAAGTAAATTACGATTTGAAAAACTAATCACGATTTGAAAATCTAATCATTATTAAGAAACTAATTACAATTGAAAAACTAATTACGAAGCAATGCATATAAAACAATTTTTACATGCTTTTTATTGGCACGAAATCGAGTAAATTAATGCTCGATTTCACCATTACTAACACGATTAAATACGTAAAGAGAAAAAAATAAGTACAATAATTAATTGCAGTGTTAATTAAGTGAATTGAAACCGATGAAACAAGAAGACCCTGGCCTAATCTAAATAAATCACATATATAAAAATCACATATATATTGGGAATCACTCGTGAGCAAAACCAAAGGTTCTACTCACGGTCGCTTATGCTCGTTTTGGACAAGATACATTTACGAATACAACCAGGAACCCGTGCCGATATTGGAACTTTCATCCTCGGCATGATTGGGTCACTGGAGGAACTTTAAATTTGTTCGCTCACTCGTTACCAATTGTTACCATAAAAATAAAATAAAAAATGAAACTGAACAATTGGCAGTAGAAGTTCTGCGATGGCTCAAAAACACTCGTCCCCCTCGCTGTTGGTTGAACGATGTCGTGAAGTTGATTTAAATTGGATGAATTGTTGAATCGATGAATTGTTGAATTGTTGAATCGATGAATTGTTGAATCGATGTATTGTAGAATCGATGAATTGTAGAATCGATGAATTGTTGAATCGATGAATTGTTGAATTGTTGAATCGATGTATTGTAGAATCGATGAATTGTTGAATGTTGAATCGTTGAATGTTGAGTGTTGAGTGTTGAATGTCGAATCGTTGAATCGATGTATTGTAGAATCGATGTATTGTTTAATCGTTAAACCGTTGAATCGATTATTATAATCTATATTTAAAAATAGAAAATAAAATTAATTATGTTTCATATCATTCAAAAGATTTTTCATGAATAAAAATAATCACGATTTAAAAAATGAATATGTCAGAAGTAATAATTGAGATTAGAAAATAATACTAACCGTTGATTTATCTAGACGAAGCCAGATGCATCGATAAAGATGTTCCAGAAGAAATAAAGATGTGAAGTTGATTTAAATTGGATGAATTGTTAAATTGTTGAATCGATGAATTGTTGAATCGATGTATTGTAGAATCGATGTATTGTTTAATCGTTGAATCGTTGAATCGATGATTATAATCTATATTTAAAAATAAAAAATAAAATTAATTATGTTTCATATCATTCGAAAGATTTTTCATGAATGAGAAACATGAATAAAAACAATCACGATTTAAAAAATGAATATGTGAGAAGTAATAATTGAGATTAGAAAATAATACTAACCGTTGATTTATTCAGACGAAGCCCCAGGTTCGTTGATAAAGATGATCCAGAAGAAATAAAGATGTTAATTCACACTTTCGACCATGACAATATTTTAATCGAAACGCAAATCCTCTTCTACCGAATTGGCCGAAAGTGTGTTAATGATTCTAATCGCGTACCGAGCAAATTGTTTTCTCAACAAGATTATTTGCATTGATTTTAAATATAACGATTTAATTACTGTTTTGTATGCAATCTATACGATCGCATACAAAAAATGCAACATTTTTCAAAACGAACACTGATTCTATGATTGCATTGCCCGCAATCGCAACTAAAGCTCTGAAAATCAAAGTTTAATTAAAGCAAGTCGTAGCGTACTTCTGTTTATTTATGTTAATAATAAAAAATATATTATAATAGTTTTATTATTCAATTATTTAAACTACGTATTTCAAAAATTCTGGAATCGTGCTACTATTTTTTGTATGCTTTAATTATTAATAAAAAAAATTATTCAAAAATTGTAACCACAAACTTGTAAACTATATAAAAAAAAAGATAAAATACAAACGAACAAATATCGCGAATAAAGAATAAATTTCATCGCGATAGGGTTATTTTTACAGAAGTATGCTAATTGCCTTAATACTTATAGGAAAGAATAGATATAGCATTAATGTAAAACTAAACAAATACAATATTTATAAATTATCATTTGAACAATAAAATAGAATCGGCTGTGTCTTGAATTATTTATGTGAATTAAATACCGAAAGAACTAAAATGAATTTAAATTAAAAACATTTAAACAACAATTGCAACGCGTAATTAAATAATTAATTCGATAAATCATTTCATTTACTTTACAATTAATTAACGATACGTGAAGTTAAAATTTTCTAATGCATCGAACGATCCATTTGGAAATTGATGCATTTCTAAAATTAAAGAAAAGAAAGAAAGAAAGAAATACACTTGCACGTATGTATGCAATTGTATATACCACCATTGATTAGTATAATTTCCATGAAACGATGGTGAACGTCTTCTTGAAACCATAAAAAGAATAAGAGATTATGATAGAAATTTTTGTGAAACTATCGATACATATAATCGATAATATAATATAATTCTAATTACAGATCTTCTTACCTAATTTCAATGCATTCACGTCATCGATAATGATTGCATGTACCTGTAAATGAAATTTGATTAGATTACGAAATTTGATAATGAAATATTTTTTAATTACGGAGTAATTAAGTTCTTACGTGGAGCGAAACTAGTTGAGACTTGTCTCGACGGCGTCCGACAGCTGAATGCGGTATGACGTAGCTCGAGTCACCCCACCCCTCCTATTTACCTTATATGGCAGTCGCGAAATGTTTTTCTATGCGTACTCGATGATAGACGATGTGTATATATAGACAATGCTCGTTACCTCGTTTGACTTTGACCTTCACCTTCGCATGTTTTTCTTTATCTCTGCGTACGTTCAAACGTATTTGATCATTAGTACACATAAACGTTGATATAAAAAGTAAATACGTTATGAATGATACGTTAAATATGTTATATATAAAATAAACTACGAATAAAATACATTAATATGAGAATGTATTGAATATACTGTGAATGTATTAATATATAAAAATGTATATGTTGATACATTGTATCATAATAATGTAATACATATTCTAATAAATGTGTAGAGAAAAAATATGTAGACGGTACGCGGTAGAGGGTAGACGGTACGCGGTAGAGGGTAGAGGGTAGACGGTACGCGGTACGCGGTCCGCGGTAGTGGGAACGCGGTTGAGGGCAGAGGGTACACGGTACGCGTACGAAAAATGCTGATGGTAAATTACCATCAGAGTTACCGACCGAGAAGAGTTAATGGTAAGTTACCATCAGAGTTATCGACCGAGAAGTGTTGATGATAAATTACCATCAGAGTTACCGACAGTAGGAAAACCTTCATGGTAAATTACCATCAGTGTTACCGACAGTAGGAAGACCGACAGTAGAAAAATTAATTACTTTATAATGTTTTTTAATAACTTTTATGTATTTACAGATACCAGGGAGTTGTACAAAATTATAGAAATTAAAGTTGCGATGTATAAAAGAGATTGCATTCGATTCATTCATTGCATTGCACAGGAACATTAAAAAAAATGTACATTTGTTTAGACATTTACATAAAAATGAAAAAATGCTATAATCAGAGCGTTTTATCTTAATTTTTCTTTATTTCAAATAAAATTCTCGTAACACACATGCGCAACGTTAGGAAAGTCATATAAATAAAATTTAAAAAAACAAATTATTTAGAGCACAATGGCTCAATCTAACGACGAATTTCGAGGAGGAGGGATCACAGAACATATACTCCTAGTTTTTAAGCAACAATAAACACTTGCATCTATTATATTAACAATTATTTTAATGCACTAATGCACTCTCTTTATGTTACAGCTAAATTTTACCCTCGAAGTCATCACTGCGCAGAAGCATTAAAATAATTACATAAAAATTAAAAGAATACTAAGATGAGAACGTTATAATATTAAATTTTATTGATTAATTTTATTGATTTTCTTTTATACACATGCGCAACGTTTGCAAAGTCATATAAACAACAATTAATAAAAGTAATTTCATAGAGGACAACGTCTCATTTAAACGGTGCATTTCGAAGAGGACGGTATATAGATTATATATTCCGATC